>NW_024543061.1:82925000-84382500 GCF_018167655.1 Microtus oregoni
AGGTTGATCACCATGGTTTGAGGATGGTCTGGGCTAACGGACGGTGACCACAGCAGCAAAATCTGTGGAAATTTTGCTACTTCTCTGCATGAGCACACTGTTGTTTTAGTGTCTTCCTATAAAACCATGTGCAGTACAACTGATGTTCAGATATTTCCCAGAGACACAAAAGAGGAAACATTCTAAGAAACAACAGTGAGTGAGGGAAGGGAAAAGCACTGGGTGGAGCCGAGGACCCATAGAGAGGCTGGGGAGCAGAGCACCCCAGACACACAATGGACCCACACGCATTCATTAGGCTTTTTGTCCTTTACTTTGCGTGTGTCCTGCCATTTGGTTTTAGCTTTTTCACATCCATGCTCCTTTCTTGTATTTTAGAAATACATATTAAAATATTTGTAAAAGATATGTATAAACAATTTTCAAAATGATGAAAATGGTACTAAAATTCAGAAAATTTAATTTAATTAAATATTTTTAGAGCCTGGGAAGTAGAAAAGATTTCTTATGAAAATCCCTTTTGAAGAGCTTTCTTAGAAGAGGTATGGGGTAGACCTTGACTGTGCAGAGCTCACATACAGTTGGTTCAGATAAATGCATGTGTCTATAATCTATCCATCTATCTATCTATCTATCTATCTATCTATCTATCTATCTATCTATCATCCATCCATCCACCCACCCACCCACCCACCCACCCACCCACCCACCCATCTATCTATCTATCTATCTATCTATCTATCTATCTATCTATCTACCTATCTATCTATCTATCTATCTATCTATCTATCTATCTATCTGCCTGTCTGTCTGTCTGTCTTTCTGTCTATGTATTATCTATCTACAACCTACTTACTTATCCATATATGCACCAATACACACACTCATATGCGCACACATAAATTCTCAGTGACAGGCTATTTTATTTAAGTTAATGTGAGGAAATATTTTAGTTTGTTGGCTGTTACAGAAGATTTTTATTGCAGTTTGAAATAAAACAGAAAAAGAGCTTTTTTGAATTACTAAATCTGTGATTAAAACTATCAGAAAAGCAATACATAGCTGAGGAGCTCTCCCACTCTCCATCTGAATGAAGAGTATAGGTATTTATCGGCGGAAACTGTTTTAGATTCTAGTTAATAGAAGACGATTTTGAGGTTGGTCTGGCTCACAGCACTCTGTGAGAAATGTTCCCCCAATCCTGCAGTTTCCTTTGGCCTGGCATTCATATTGTATCTTTTGATTCCGCATCTTAAGCTTGGATGATCAGGGTACATACATGACCCTTAATATTCTGGAGATCATAAGCAGGTGCTTAATGTTCACTGACATGTGAGGGTGTTCTCTTTTAAGCACAAAGGTAGGGAACCTAATGCGATAATCCATGAAGGGGAGTAGAGGCAGCTATATAGGCTGAAGACACACACACACACACACACACACACACCACACACGTGAACAAACACACACCATATACATATATGTACATACACATGCACACACATACATATACATACATACACATACACAACACACATACCCACACCATACACATATACACAAACACACAGTAGGAATCTTACTGTGAATACTAGGCTTTCTGATTTGGCTTTTATATCTGTAGATTACATTCTTCTTTACTCATTTAAATGGTTCACAAGGCTTTCTGTCACTCTTCTACTGCTGTGGGACAATGGTTTTACCCTGTAAAGATTTGTTTCTTGTACTTGTTTAATAAAATGCCGATTGGCCAGTAGCCAGGCAGGAAGTAAGAGCTGGGCGACCAGACAGGAAGTAGAGGCAGGACAATGAAAACAAGAGAATTCTGGGGAGAGGAAGTTCAGTCTGCAGTCTTCACCCAGCCACAGAGGAAGCAAGATGAGAATCCTTCGCTGACAAAGCTACCAAGCCATGTGGCTAACACAGACAAGAATAAAGGGTTAATGGAAGACATAAGAATTAATTAATAAGAACCCTGAGCTACTAGGTCAACCAGTTTATGATTAATGTAGACCTCTGTGTGTTTATTTGGGGCTAAACAGCTGTGGGACCTGGTGGGACAGAAAACTTGGTCAATACTCCACCCTTTCAAGAAAAGGTGTTTGATAAAGACAAAATAAAGAGATACTGGCTGTTAAAAGATAGTTTATGGAGATATTTTTGTCTCCTCCAAGGGTAACAAGAGAGCCCCTCAAACCAGCCTCCCTGTTATCCTTTCCCCAGTCCTCATAGACTAACCCAAACTATTCACCTTACAGCTAAGAACTATCTCATTTATCCTTGATTATGGCTTTCCCAGCCTCCACAAGGACATTCCTTTCCCCTTTCTCCAGGCCTTCATTTTCTCCTTCACTTTCAGCTCCAAAAACGCATGCCCCTTATCCATGGATTCCCAGATGGAGGCTCCTCAGGACTGCACCAATAGCTTTGAATTAGTTTCTGACTCAGTAGGCATGGAGTCAAGCCCGAGAGTCTGGATTTCCAGCAAATTCCCAGGCAATTAGATGTTTGTGCTCCCAGTGGAAAGTGCTACCTCTCTACCTTTCAACTCTTTCCACTCAAAATCTAGCTATTGCATCTGGAACTCACAGTCTGTTGATACAAATCCCCTAGTATTCTCCTGTGGAGACATAGTGGATCACTTCACAGACCGCACATGGCTTTTTCTCCCCAGTCCATGTTTTGAATGAGGCCAAGCACACCTACAAGGGCCATTTAGCAACTCTGGGGACCTATCCATTTGGCCAGGCACTCTGAGGGCCTCTGTTTCCCAGCCTTGAAAATTAAGCAGAACCTCCAGCCCCCAATTGGACCTTCAGAGGACTGTGCCTTGGCCAATATGGAAACTAATGACCTTCTGAGAGACCCCGACTCAGAATAGCACTTTACCTCTGAGAGCTGGGCTGCCACTGCTGTGTAGAGGTGCTTAAAGTGTGGGATCATTTGTTACACAGCAGTAGATAAAGATATGCCTTGTAAAAGTCAATGTTAAACACAGGCGTGTTGGTCCTCCGTGACCACCTGTGATTGTGTGATCATTATCATCCACCATGGCCCCCTCTGGATTCCTAGAAGATGCTAGGCACACACCCAGTGCAGACCTTCCCTGCATGTCTCTGTTCTGTAATACCCAGTCCCCAGGCATCTTCTTGGCTAGCTCTCCGCCACACGAAGGTTTCCCTTCAGACTCACCCTGGCCTGTGTGGCCAGAAGGCAGCTTCCACTCCTGTCTCTCAATCTTCCTTATTTTGATCAGCGTTTCCCTGTTTCTATAGCACTCACTAACATTTAGCACACTCTATAATTAACTCGTTTATTATGTGTATGGTTTGTTCCTTTCTTGGCTAGAGTATAGATTTCCCTGGGACTCTGAGGTTTCAGATTCCTTATTTCTGGAGGGAAGACCCACAAACAAGAGTTGAAGTTTCCCCCATCTTAACATAACTTTACGAGGTGAGTTTTAAAAACCACTCAGGAGGCTGTGATTTTAGAAGGCAGGTCCCACAGAGTAAAACTCAAGAGAGTGCCCAATGCCAAGGCGAGATAACTTCAAGGAAAAGTCCAAGGTTGCCGATCTCCTCTTAGAACTCAGGGCTAATCCAGCTCCCTCTTCTTCCCCTCAGTCTGTCCCATATGGCCTTGGATGTCCCGGACATTAGTCATTGTTCAAAAAGGAAGCAAAACCCCAAAGAAACCTGAATGTTGTGACTCTCATCAGCTCTCACTAGCCAGATGTGAGACCCGTGCTCACCGACTCCCCAGCCGCATGGATGGAGAAATAGAAAAAGGCTTGCCTGGGAAACAACGCAGGTGTCGCTAGAGGCAGGCAGGCAGGGCAGAGGGCAGAAACAGCTATCTGCTCTAATAATCTAGTTTGAAGCACATGCTATGATTCCATTGCCAACTTGAAAACAGATTCCAGATGAAAGGGGAGAAGCAAACTGAGCACTTGTTAAATGTTCTGAACATTGGGCGGTTGTTGATTTGTCCTTTTCAAAATTAATATTTGTAATCTGAGAGAGGATCTCATAGCCCAAGCTGGCCTAGAACTTGCTATGTAGCTGAGGGTAACCAAGAGCTCCTTATCTTCCTGCTCCTAAGTTCTAAGTGCTGGGACCACAGGTGTGCACCTACATAGCTTGTCTTAGATTGGCTCATTGTAGAATCACCAAGGAACTATAATAGGCAGTGGGAATAACACATCAAATATCCTGTGTACACTTGTACCAGGCCAGTTTTATGTCAACTTGACACAAGATAAAGTCATCTGAGAGGCGGGCACCCCACTTGAGAAAAAAACCTCCATAAGATCAGGTTGTAGGTTAGATTCTAGGGCATTTTTTGAATTAGTCATTGATTGGGGTGCCATCCCTGGGAGGTGGTCCTGGGTTCTATAGAAAGCAGGCTTAGAAAGTCATCGTGAGCAAGCCAGTAAGCAGCACCCCTCCATTGCCTCCACATCAGCTCCTGCCTCCAGGTTCCTGCCTTGTTGAGTTCCTGTCCTCACTGCTTTTGATGGTGATACAAGAGTGGAATAAACCCTTTCCTCCCCGAGTTGCCTTTAATCAGGATGTCTCACCATGGCAACAGTAACCACAGCGACAGTAACCCTAACTAAGGCAATGCTCTCTGTGTATTTGCTCATGTCTCTTAGTCAAGTGGGTGAGATTTTCTTGAGAGTTGGACATAATACTTAGATTTTAGAATAAGAAAGAACAGAGTTGAATTTCCATCAATCCACCAATTTGATGGAGGCACAACTCACCTTTCGGCCTTGTATGACCACTGGGGAAAACATCACTTCTCTCCCTCACCTGCAGTGGAAAGCACTGAGTAAGCCATTGGTGTGTCTTGGGTTTCTCCCTTGGCAGGGTCTGAGATGCCATAGTTTGTTTGGGAGGTGCTCCCTGGAAGCAAGGTTGGACATTGGAGTGAACCAGAGGAGGCAGAAGGACAAACATAGGTGTGTTTTTTTTTTTTGTGGCTGCTGATGGAGGTGTCTGTGGCTTCATCATATTGGGGCATCACAGATGAAAGCATACTGCATGTCTGGATGCCTTTACTGCGGGGTACCCCATGCTTTGCTACCTTTTCTAAACTTTCCAAATGTCCCAGTGTGTGAGCTGAGCAGACACCTTTGGCTGTAGGAATGGCGTGTCACCTCTCTTAGGGCTGCCTGTCTGCTTTCCTCTCCTAAGAAGGGGCAGCTTCCCAGTTGCCCAAGAGCCCACTTGAGGATGAATTCTTACATGTCGCAAGCACATAAAAAAACAGGGATAGTCCCCACATGTGTGTGTGTGTTGTATACAGGTGCATCACTTATATGACATCAAGTGTCTTCCTCAATCATTTTTCACCTTATTTTTTTGGGTCTCTCACTGAACCTGGAGCTTGATGTTTTGGGTAGGCTGGTCAGTCATTAAATCTGTGGGGTCTGATTACCTCTGCCTTCTGTCCCTGCCTTGGGCACTGAGTTTACACAGACACTTATACACACAGACACACACACAGAGACACACATATGCATGCACACACATGCACATACACAGTCACAGTAACACAGATACAAGCACATGTGCATGAACATGCACCTGACACACATGTGCGCACGTGCACACACATACACAGCCACAACAACCTGTTATGTGGGTGGCAGAGATCCAGGTTCAGGTTCTCATGCTCGAGTATCAAGCACTTTATCCCAGAGCTGCCATCTCCCTAGCTCCCCTCCCCTCCCCTTCCCTTCTCTCTCCTCTCCTTTTTTCTTCTCTAGCAGAATCTTGTTCTGTGGCCATGGATGGTCTTAAATTTCCTGCACTCTCTTGCCTTGGCCTCTCTGGGGCTTCCACTGTCCGTCACTGGGAATATTTGTTTCTTTGCACGTAGTTTATCTCTCCTCCAGAATTCCCCTTTCTCCAGGAACAATTACCAGGCAAAGTTCTCATCCTTTAGAATGTACAACTTCAGGCAAATTCCTTGTTGATGATGTCACAGTGTTTTGTATGTATTTACAGTAATAATTCTTCTCACTGTATTGAAATTGTGTTTACAGACATCGAGTACTATACGGAAATACTGAGGTCAGTGGCTTTTCTTTGCACTCGACCCCACAGCGGCATACAAGAGCAGCACAATGATGTTTATAGTCTTTCCTTCACCTTCAGGCTTCGACTATTAGGTGATTATCATATAGTTAGACACTCTTTTCTGCCACATGGAGTAGTCAACTGCTGTCACCCTTGCTATGGAAGTAGGTTAACACTACCATACAAGTTTTGCTCATGGATGAGTGGACACTATGACTTGTTACTGTTAAAGTGACCAAATTGCTTTGCACCTGTTTCATCAAAGCAGACACCACTTGACTGATAGATCATCATACTTTATCAGTTAAATCCTAATAAGGAAAGGGATATTTTATTTACATCAAAAGGAAAAGGCTGTGCTGTCATTGCCCTTACCTCTTCCAGAATGCCATTAGCAAAAGCAAAGACACTTTGAGCGACAGTGAGTAACAGATGTCCTTCTTCCCACTCCTAGGGACAAGAGACATTCTCATATGGCCAGTATATGTTCTGAGCCTCAGTAGTTAGTAAACACGGATATCACCTGTGGATGCTAGAACAATGTCTGAAGCTAAAATGTCTAGGGCGGGAGGATGGCTCAGTTGATAAAGAGCTGGCTGTACAGGCATGAGAACCTGAAGTTAGATTGTCATCCTTGTAAAAAGCCATGGATTGAATAGTGATGCCAGCCAGAAAAATTGAGTTGATGAACTTTGTGTTCAGTGTGAGAACCTGCATCCCTCAAAGAATAATGTAGAGAGCAAGTGGGGAAGCTGGACAATTAAACCTTTGACTTCTGTGTGTGTGTATTTGTGTGCATATGCAGTCACACACATGTGAACATATATACACAACAAAATCTGTTGGTAAAGGCTGGTCAGAGATTATGCGGGAGATTCTGGGAGATTTTTCTTCTTGAATCCGAATTTTAATTTGAAAATGAATATTAGAAAATATGTAAAAAATTATCACGGGAAGGGCACATTTTTCTTATTTCCCATTCCTTTCCAATATTCCTTTATATAACTATCAAAAAAAGAAAGCCTGGCAACTCAGTACATTGTGTTGTAGCCATGCTTAAAGAAGAAAGGGATAGTTGGCAATACTTTATAGGAATAGATAGATCTGTCTTATGCTCACTGCACTAGCTAACCAGTACAGTGTGGCCTGCCATTTTCACTGTGTGCAAAAGAACTCATGTCTCAGGCCACGGCTGGTTCTCACAAGTCTTCCATCTTCCTTCTCTCGGCTCTCCTCCCACAGAGTTTAGAGCTCAAAGTTAGGTGGTTTTGGAAGGAATAGAAATGAGATTGTCTTTTGAGAGTTTTGCATACTCCACCTTGTGGTTCAGGGGTTAAAGACGTTTCTAGAAAGTTGGTTTGTCAATCCCCCCAGAGGCAGGTTCACCCATCTGTGGCAGAGTTTGTCTGGGGCTTTGAAACACAAGTCAGAAACCACTTTCATGTGCGCTCCGCCATCAACAACAGCTGACTGAGCCTTATGCCAATTTTCAGGGATTCTTTCTAAATCCTTAATATGAGAAGAGAGACAGTTGTGAGGTAATCTGATCCAATCTCTTGGTTTGTCACAAGAGTCACATCATCTCATAGTGGTTTGGCTGCTGAGAGCTATTTCAGCTTGAAGCGCTAGTACCTTTTCTTTTCTTTCCTTCCTTCCTTCCTTCCTTCCTTCCTTCCTTCCTTCTTCCCTCCCTCCCTTTCTTCCTCCCTCCTTCTCTCCCACCCCCCTCTTTCGCTTTATTTATTTCTTTTAACTGTATTATTTCCTACTGCTAAAAAAAAAATAAAACTGGGGTTAGAGAGATGGATCAGCAGTTAAGAGCACCTACTGTTCTCCCAAAGGTCTAGAGTTTGGTTCCCAGCACCCACATCAGGCGGCTCACAGCCGCCTATAACTCCAGCTTTAGGGAATCCCACACCCTCTCCTGGCTTCTGTGGGCACCTGCACACATGTGTGTGCATACACACATATGCACATAAATAAAAACCCAAATCTTTAAATAAATAAATAAAGCTACATTCTGTAGGAGTCAATCGCAACTTTACCTCCACTGAAGACTTCTTCTCTTCCCAGTTTCTGTCTCGAATAACTGACTCTCTGAGGAAGCAGGCTTATAAAGTGCCAGTTTTTATGACAGACAAGGTTTGAGTGCTAAGTGTTCCCTATTTTTGTTGCCCTCTCTTAGGTCATATCTAGGTTTCTGCTCATCTGTGGACTCTTGTCTCTTGTGATGTGTGTCTACCTCAGAGAAGTTCATAGTTGGTAAATGCAGGCTGAACTCAGGAGGGAAGACCTCTACCTGCCATATACACTACTAAATTTACCACTACTAAATTTGAGGGAATCCATGGTGTTTCATCATAGAATTTTAATCAAAAATCAAAATCGTTATTCCTTCCTGGTGAATGTATCAATTTCTATACCTAAGACGAGTTTCTTATATTTGTATTTCTGGAAGTGTTCAGGGGTGCCCACTCTGTGGCCTGTGAGCCAAACGTCTCTCAGCTTGGCTATGAGTGAGAACCAATACACATAGATTGTACCCTCATCTCATAATGTCAAAGTTGGACATTACCAGGTCTCTTTAAATCATTTATTGCCTTAAAATGTCTTTATTTTTCTAGATTTTTCTTGCCCCCCATGAACTAAGGATGATCAGGGAATCAATTGTTTTGGGTATTTCAAAATGTCCCTTTGTGTGGCACATAGTGCTGGCTGTGCTCAGCTCAGTGTCTCTGCACTAGAGAGATGGCCATGTATTGCAAAGAAAGCTGACATAAACACCCTTCACTAAGATGCATTGTGAGTGGGCATTTCATGACTAGGATATACACACCATGCACACATCTACATACAAACATTTGCGTGCATGCATATACACAAAACACATATTCACCTATACATGCATTCACATACATGAAAGCACATATTTAAACATAGGTATACATAGTACATAGTCCACATGTATATACAAATGCTAATCTATGTATAAACACACACATATTCATACATATAAAGCCTACACACAAACATATCCACACACATATACACACATGTACAATCTACACACACATATACATATAACTATGTACATGATATACATGTATGTATTCTTAAACACACCACACACACACACACACACACACACACACACACACACCCCTCCATACTTGTAAAATTAAGACAAATATTCCTGAGCAATTTTTAATGTGTAGTTTCTTCTATGAACCCAATTTCTTACTGTTTTTTAAAAAATGTTGATTAAACTCTCTAACTTAATTTTATGACCCTCTAAAAGGCTCCTAATCAGATTGAAAAGTTCTGCAGTAGTGGAGGGGGCAGGAGAGCAAGAGCTTTCTAAAGTATTATTATACACAAATGTAATGCATAAGGCATTAATTTCTGTGAGTATGTCTGTGTGCGTATATAAGACTTATTCTCATCATGAATTGTGTGAGAAAATTTCACAAGCCGTTCCCTGAAGACATAAGGGGAGTGGGCTCTGCCTCAGAGGAGATGAGTACCATGGACAACAATGGATAGTATCCACATCCTCCCCTTCCCTCCCCCTCACCCCCACCCCTTGTGTGTGCACGCATGTGCACGCTAAGTGTGCATGTATGCTATGATATGCATGCTTGGGTCGGTGACCAGCTTGCAGGAGTTGATTCTCTCCTACCGTGTGGGTTTGGGGGATTGACTTTAGGTTATTAGGCTTAGGAAAAGTGCCTCTACCCAAGGAGCCATCCCATCAGCCATAGGAAAGACAATTTAAATTGTCTGCTTCTTTTTGTTACTCAAGAGATAAACATATAAGATTACTTCGTTTCTTTTCCTCATTTTTTGTCATTGTTTTCTCACAAGCAGTTTGAATCTGGCCGTCCTGTAACGTAAAGATGCAGCCCTGGTCACTCTTGATCACAGAGATAAAGCTGACTCTTTGATCCCAAGCCTAATGAATTCTACCTGACATCATTTTGTGAGCGTAATCTTGAGGGGGCTTTAGGGTTTCCTAACAGCTCATTAGGGCTCTCTTTTCAGCTCTGATGAGCAAAGGTTAATACATATTCATATTGTAAAATGGGTCCTCCTTAATTGTTTCTGTATTACATATCCCTGGGGCTATATCCACAACAGTGAAAAAGATAAATTTAAGATGCTTTCATGAGAATTGGCATATCATTCATAAAATGCTCACTGTGGTTCTAATGAATAGATAACTCATGATTCAGAAATCCGTTCTGTGAACTTCTGAAGCTGGGACTCAGTACTTGACTCCATGTGTGGCATGTGTAGTGTTAGCCTCTCCTCAGCTCCCAATAGTGTCCTGTCTGTCCTTTGAGGCTTTATATTCGGAGATAGCAAATCAAAATCATTTTATTTTTATTCCAGGTGAGAGGAAGACACAAGAGATGCTGTCTTAATGACAGGATGTACTGGACAGACACCTCTTAGGAAAAGTCTTTTTTCTACACTAGATTGGATTTATCTTACACCCCTCCTATTTTTCCTGGGGTCTGTGGGAAACAGGAGCCCTAGAGATCCATCATCAAGACCCTCATTTCTCCTCAATGGAGTCTTACACCTCTCCTGCTCTTTCCTGGTGTCTGTGGATGATGGGAACCCTGGAGACCCATTGACATGAGTCCTTATTTCTCAATGAAGTCACCATAGGTACTGACGCCCGAAGCTCCAGGTCGGACTGCTGTGTTTCTCTCGTCTCTGCTTCGCTCTCTTGTATGTGTGCGTTTCTGACATATATTACATCTGTGATAGACACTTTCAGTTTTCATACTTGCATGTGCCTCTCCATGCATGCCCATGTCAGCACATAGACAGCAGCAAGTCAAATGAGTGTAAGAGGTTAACAGCTGTTGAATCAGTCTGAGTGTAAGATGTGAGTCACTACATTATTTGCTAGACTAGTACGCGGATTTGAAAGGCTTTAAGTTAAATATTGGGGAAACCAGGGATGTAATTTTCTGGTCACAAATACTCAGCACATGCATTAATGGAGGCTGGAAAATGGGGGCTTCTTCCTATTTGTAAGAACTAGATCTACATTTCAGATACCATATTTGACGATTTCAGTCAAATACAGAGAACGTTATTACCTCATCATTGCTTATCTCAGTTTGCTTTATGTTTGTGATGATAGAATATACCAACCAAAAACAAAGGGGGGAGGAAGAAGTATAACCAGTTTATGTTTATAATCTGTCCCCGAGGGAACTCAAGGGAGGAACTGAAGCCGGGGGCATGGGTGAGTGCAGCTTCCGGCTTTTCTCCCTCTGGCTTGCTCAGCCTGCTTTCTTATACAGTGCAAGCCGACATACACAGGGGAGTGAGTTGGGCCCTCCTACCACAATCATTTACCAAGACAGAGGCACTTCCGGAATTGAGATTTCCTCTTCCCAGGTACGTCTAGGCTTGGATCAACTGTTTGAATTTCAGTTACTATTTCTATTAATTGTATGCTGTGTTTCTTTGGGAGCTGGCTCTCAGGTTTACTGCTAATTCAAGAGACCATTGCACTGGTCTTCAAGAAGCAAAGTCATTGTCTTCTTTGCCTATTCTTCTTTATAAAAATGGATTAGGAGATAGCTGGTGATGGGGATAACATTTGGGTTATAAAACAATCACTTTTTATCAGTACAGACAGTTATAATTTTAGAGTTGAAGACTATCATAGTTACTTGTCTATTGCTGTGAAGAGGCACCATGACCAAGACAACTCATAGAAGAATTAATTTATTGTAGACTTACAGCTTCAGAGGGTACATCCACGGTCATCATGGTGAGGAACATGACAGTGGGGAGTCAGGCATGATGCTGGGGCAGTAGCTGAGGGAAAGGTAGGGATGGAGAGAGGGAAAGAGAGATAGGCAGAGACAGACAGTGACAGAGACACACAGAGAGATAGAAAGTCAGAGAGTTACAGGGAGGGAGGTAGGCAGAGCCAAAGACAATGGCAGTGGCAGAAGCAGCTTGAGCCTGGTATAATTGTTGAAACCTCAAAATCTGCCCCCAGTGTGACACACCTCCTCCAACAAAGCCAAACTTCTTAATCTTTATTACTATTATTATTAATTATATTGAGCTTTACATTTTTCTCTGCCTCTCCCTTCCCCTTCAACCCTCTCCCATGGTCCCCATGCTCCCAATTTACTCAGGAGATCTTGTCTTTTTCTACTTCCCATATAGATTAGATCCATGTATGTCTCTCTTAGAGTCCTCATTGTTGTCTAGGTTCTCTGGGACTGTGATTTGTAGACTTTTTTTTTTTTTTGCTTTATGTTTAAAAACCACTTATGAGTAAGTACATATAATAATTGTCTTTCTGGGTCTTAGTTACTTCACTCAATATGTTTTCTACATCTATTCATTTGCTTGCAAATTTCAAGATGTCATTATTTTTTCTGCTGTGTAGCACTCCATTGTGTAAATGTACCACATTTTCCCTATCCATTTTTCAGTCAAGGGGCATTTAGATTGTTTCCAGGTTTTGGCCATGACAAACAATGTTGCTATGAACATAGTTGAGCACATGTCCTTGTGGCACGATTGAGTATCCTTTGGATATATACCCAAAATTATATATTTTTGATATTGCTTGGTCTTGAGGAAGGTTGTTTCCTAATTTTCTGAGAAATAGTCACACTGATATCCAAAGGGGCTGTATCAGCTTGCACTCCCACCAGCAATACAGGAGTGTTCACTTTTCCTCACAACCTCTCCAGCATAAGTTGTCATCAGTGTTTTTGATCTTGGTCATTCTGACAGGTGAAAGATGGACTCTCAGAGTTCTTTTGATTTGTATTTCACTAATGCCTAATGATGTTGAGCATTTCCTTAAGTGTCTTTCAGCCATTTTAGATTCCTCTGTTGAGAGTTCTCTGTTTAGGTCTGTACTCCATTTATTATTGGATTATGTGATCTTTTGGTGACCAATTTCTTGTTTTCTTTGAATATTTTGGAGGTCAGATCTTTGTCTGATGTGGGGGTTGGTGACAATCTTTTCCCATTCTGTAGGCTGTTGTTTTGTCTTTTGACCACATCCTTTGCTTTACAGAAGCTTTTCAGTTTCAGGAGGTTTCATTTATTAATTATTTCTCACAGTGTCTGTGTTACTGGGGTTATATTTAGGAAGTGGTCTTCTGTGCCAATGCATTCAAGGGTGCTTCCCACTTTCTTGTCTATGAGGTTCAGTGTGGCTAGCTTTATGTTGAGGTCTTTGATCCACTTGGACCTGAATTTTGTGCATGGTAATAGATATGGATCTATTTTCATTCTTCTACATGTTGATATCCAGTTATGCCAGCGCCATTTATTAAATATGCTTTCTTTTTTCCATTTGATATATTTTGCTTCTTTGTCAAATATCAGGTGTTTGAAGGTGAGTGGATTAATGCTATTAATATTAATAATTAATATTGATTCAGTTTCATTGGTCCTTCAGTCTGTTTTCAGTACTGTGACTCTGTAGTAGAGTTTGAAGTCAGGGATTGTGATACCTCCAGAAGTTCTTTTATTGTACAGGATTGTTTTGGCTATCCTGTTTGTTTGTTTGTTTGTTTGTTTTTGCACTTCCATATGAAGTAGAGTACCATTCTTTTGAGGTCTGTGAAGAATTTTGCTGCATTGAATCTGTATATTGCTTTTCGTAAGATCACCATTTTTACTATGTTAATTCTACCTACCCAAGAGTATGGGAGATCTTTCCACTTTCTGGTGTCTTCAATTTCTTTCTTCAAAGATTTAAAGTTCTTGTCATACGTAACATGAGCAGGGCCTGCTTGTTGGGGTTTATGTCCTGCCCAGTTTTCCACAGCTGGCGAGCCCCAAAGAAAATCACACAGAGATCTCTATAAGTTATAAAGCTGATTGGCCCATTCGCTCAGGCTACTTATTAGCTCTTGTAGCTTTCATTAACCCATTATTTTGATCTATTTTTGCCATACCTTTTTTAGCTGGCAGGTCACATCCTGCTTCCTCAGTGGTCTGTGCAGGACTGAGGGACATCAACTTCCTCCTTCCCAGAATTCTCCTGTTCTCATTGCATCATTTTTGCTTTCTGTCTGGTTTTCCCACCTATACTTCCTGTCTGGCCAATCAGCATTTATTTAAAATATGATTGACAGATTACAGACAATTTTCATGCACCACTTCCCCCTCTTTTTTTTTTTAAAGGAAAATGTCCATAGTTCATTTTTTTGGGAATATGGTCATAGTATTCCAGGCTTCTTACAGCTGGTTGGGGGCACTGATAATCTTATGGGGACCTAAAGAAAATTTAAGAGTTATGATCAAGTCCTGACTGAAGTATCCTGTGAGTCTTGATTATCTCAGGCAGCAGTCTTGAACCTGTTCTGGATGAAGAACTCAGACATCTGGGCCATCTATTCCTGCCGGAGATTTTCTAGGTGGTCTTCCTTGATCAAAGCTGACTTTTTTTTTAACTCTGAATAAATCCAGAGCCTCTCGTTTTCTGTGAAAACCAAAGCAAAATCTCTTCTCCAAAGTAACACACTTTTTGACTTCAATTTTGAAGTAAAGATATTTTCAAAACACCTATCTTGGTTTAATTCTGCAGCATTTATAAGCAAGTATCTTTTAGCAACTATTCCTCAGTATTCAAAGAATTTAAAGAGAGCATAATAGCATACAGTATCAAGATTCTCTGTGTATTTTCCATCTTTATGTGGCTTTATTTTAACCTCTATTTCTTTTATTTTTACTTTTAACTTTTGGCTTTTTGAGATAGGTTTTCTGTGTATCTTTGTCCTGGAACTCCCTTTGTAAACCAGGCTATACTTGAACTCACAGAGATCTGTCTGTCTTTGCCTCCCAGGCAAATCCTACCTGTGTGCACCAACACAACTAGCTACTACTCTTTTTTTTTTTTTACTTTGAGAACTTTAACCTTTAGTCTGTATATATATTTAACATACTGTAAACAACTTAGAGGTTTTTTGGTTAGAGTTACTCTGAGATAGTTTATGCTATTTGTGGCTATTGTGAAGAGTGTTGTTTCTTTGATCTCTTTCTCGGCCCATTTATTATCAGTGTAAAGGAGGGCTACTGATTTTTTTCAAGTAAATCTTGTATCCTGCTACATTACTGAAAGTGTTTATGAGTTGTAGAAGCTCCTTGGTAGAATTTTTTGGGTCACTTAAGTAAACTATCATATCATTAACAAATAGTAAGAGTTTGACTTCTTCTTTTCTGATTTGTATCCCCTTGATATCCTTTTATTGTCTTATTTCTCTAGCTAGGACCTCAATAACTATATTGAATAGATATGGAGAAAGTGGACAACCTTGTCTTATTCTTGACTTCAGTGGGATGGCTGTGAGTGTCTCAACATTTAGTTTGATGTTGGCTGTTGACTTGCTATATATTGGCTTTATTATGTTTAGGTATGATCCTTGTATTCCTGCTTTCTCCAAGACCCTTATCATGAAGGGATGTTGTATTTTGTTGAAAGCTTTTCAGCATCTAATGAGATGATCATGCAGTTTTTACTTTTCAGTTTTTTATATGGATTACGTTGACAGATTTTCATATGTTGAACCATCCCTGCATCTCTGGGATGAGTCTGACTGGTCATGGTGCATGATGGTTCTGATGTGTTCTTGGATTTGATTTGCCAGTATTTTATTGAGTATTTTGCATCGATGTTCATGAGTAAGATTGGTTTGTAATTCTCTTTCTTAGTAATATCTTTATGTGGTTTGGGTATCAGCGTAATTGTGGCCTCAGAAAAAGAGTTTGTCATTGTTCTTTCTGTTTCTATTATGTGAAACAATTTGAGGAGTATTGATATTACTTCTCCTTTGAAAATATTGTAGAATTCTGAGCTGAAACCATCTGGTTCTGGGCTTTTTTTTTTTTTTGTTTGGGAGACTTTTGATAACTGTTTCTATTTCTTTAGCAGCTATAGGTCTGTTTAATTGCTTTTATGGTCTTTATTTAATTTGGTAACTAATATTTATTCAGAAAGTTGCCCGTTTCCTTTAAGTTTTCCAATTTTGTGGAGTACAGGTTTCAAAATATGACCAGATGATTTTCTGTATTTCCTCCATGTCTATTGTTATATCCCCCTTTCCATTTCTGATTTTGTTAATTTGAATATTCTCTCTGCCTTTTGGTTAGTTTGGATAAAGGTTTGTCTATTTTGTTAATTTTTCTTGAAGAACCAACTCTTTTTCTCATTGATTCTTTGTATTGTTTTCTTTGTTTCTATTTTGTTGATTTCAGCTCTCAATTTGATTATTTCCTGCATTCTCTTGTTTGAGTTTGCTTCTTTTTGTTCTAAAGTTTTCAAATGCTCTGTTAATTTACTAGTGTGGGATTTTTACTGCTTCTTTATGTAGGCATTTAGTGCTATGAACTTTTCTCTTAACACTGCTTTCATTGTGTCCCATAAATTTGGGCATGTTAAGTAGTTATTTTCATTGAATTTTAGGAAGTCTTTAATTTCTCCCTTTATTTCTTCCTTGCCCAATTGATGACTCATGTGAGCATTGTTTAATTTCCATGTATTTGAGGGATTTCAGAAATCATTTTTGCTCTTGAATTCTAGTTTTAAGCCACGGTGATCCGATAAGATACATGGGTTATTCCATTTTTTTATCTGTTGAGGTTTGTTTTGTTACTGAGTATGTGGTCAGTTTTTGAGAAGGTTCCATGAGATGCTGAGAAGAAGGTATATTCTTTTATATTTGAATGGAATATTCTATAGATGTTTGTTAAGTCCATTTGAGTCATAACACCTGTTAGTTCCCTTATTTCTCTGTTCATTTTTTGTCTGACTGACCGGTCCAATGGTGAGAGTGGAGTGCTGAAATCTCTTAATATTAGTGTGTCGGGTTTAATGTATGATTTAAACTTTAGAAGTGTTTCTTTTTTCAAATGAGGTTTCCCTGTATTTGGGGCATAGATGTTCAGTATTGAGATTTCCTTTTGATGGATTTTTCCTTTGACTAATATGAAATGTTCTTCTTTGTCTCTTTTGATTGATTTTAGTTTGAAGTCTTTTTTGTTAGATATTGGGATAGCTATGCCAGCTTGTTTCTTAGGTTCATTTGATTGGAATTTTTTTCCAACCCTTTACTCTGAGGTGATGTCTGTCTTTGAGGTTGAGGTGTGTTTCTTGTATGTAGCAGAAGGATGGATTCTGTTTTCATATCCAATCTGTTGTCTTTTTTTAGGTGAGTTGAGTCTATTTATATTAAGGGATATTAATGACCACTGATTGTCATCTCCTGTTAATTTAGTTTTTGTTTTTAGTGCTGTTAATTTGTGTGCTTTTTTTCTTCTTTGGGATTTGCTGCAGTGAGATCATCAATTGTCTGTGTTTTTGTTGGTGTAGCCAATTTCCTGGGATTGGAGTTTGCCTTCTAGTACTTTGTGTAGGGCTGGTTTTGTGGCTAGGTATTGATTAAATTTGGTTTTGTCATGAAATATCTTGTTTTGTCCTTCTATGGTGATTGAAAGTTTACTGGGTATAGTAGTCTGGGCTGGTATCCATGGTCTCTTAATGACTGCATAGTGCTTGACTAGGACCTTCTGGCTTTCATTGTTTCCATTGAGAAGTCAGGTGTAATTATCATAGGTCTGCCTTTATATGTTACTTGGCCTTTTTCCTTTGCAGCTCTTAATATTCTTCTTTGTTCTGTATATTTAGTGTTTTGATTATTATGTGGCAAGGGTTCTGTTTTTTTTTTTTTGATCCAATCTATTTGGTGTTCTGTAAGCTTCTTGTATCTTCATAGGCACATCATTCTTTAGGTTGAAGAAGTTTTCTTTTATGATTTTGTTAAGTATATTTTCTGTGCTTTTGAGTTGAACTTCTTCTATGCCTATTATTTTTAGGTTTGATCTTTTCATTGTGTCCCATATTTCTTGCATGTTTTGTGTTAAGCTTTTCTTAGATTTAATGTTTTCTTTGACTGATGAGTCTATTTCCTCTATTGTATCTTCAATGCTTGAGATTCTCTCTTCCATCCCTTGTATTCTGTTGTTTATGCTTGCATTTGTGATTTCTGATCATTTTCTCATGATTTCTGTTTCTTTAATTCCCTTGACTTGTGTATTCTTTATTGTCTTGATTTCACTTTTTAAGTTTTGAATAGTTTTCTTCATATGTTTGATTGCTTTTTCTTGGTTTTCTTTAAGGTATTTGTTGATGTCTTCAAATTTTTTCCTTGTCTTTTCCTCCATTTCTTTGAGGGAATTTCTCATTTCTTCTTTAAGGGCCTCAAACATTCTCCTTAAGTTATTTTTTAGGTCATTTTCTTCTGCTTCATCTATATTTGGTTGTTCAAGTCTTGCTGTTGTAGGGTCACTAGATTTTACTTGTGTTATGTTGCTCTTTGGGGTGTTGTGTGTGTTCTTATCTTGTCTACCCATATTTTTCTCTATTTGGTATAGTTGGAGCTATTTGTGACTCTGGTGATCAATCTTCCAGGTGCCAGTAAATCCACGGCTCAGATGGCTGCTCCTCATGATGCAATCAGTGCGATGGCTCCAATTATCCTGTTGGTCACTCTGTGTTCTTGGGGGTCACACAGCACTGCTGGGGTTTGCTCTACTCCTGTGGAGTTCATTGTCTCAGGCCTGCTCTGGGCTGGGTTGCTGGCTCAGACCTGTTTCTGTAAATGTCCCTGGTCTGGATCACTCCTGTAGAGGACACTGGCTTGGAGTTGGTCCTGCAAAGGTATCTCAGTCCAATCTATACCCTTGGAGGTCCTAGACTCAGGTGTGCCTGGACCCATAGAGGATCTGGCTCAGGCCTACTCCCTCAGAGGTCCCAGACTCATTCCCAACCTACAGAAGTTTCTGGTTCCTGCTACTCCCTCGGAGATCCCAGACTGATGGCCATACCAGCAAAGGTTTTGGCTCAGGCCTATTCCACTAGAGGTCCCAGACCCACACCAAGACCTGCAGGAGTCTCTGGTTCTGCATACTTCCTCAGAGGTTCCAGACTCATGCCCAGACTTGCAGAGGTCCTGTTTCAGGCCTAGTTCCTTGGAGGTCCCAGACTCACACCTGGAATGACAGGGGCCCTGGCTCAGGTCTACTTCTACAAAGGTCTCAGACTCATGCCCAGACATGCAGAGATCTCTGGATCCTGCCTACATCCTTGTAGGTCCCAGACTCATGCCTTGACCTGCAGAGGTTTCTGGCTCTGGCCCACTCCCTCAGTGGTTGCTCCCTTGTGCCTTCTCCAATGGATTTTACTGTCTCAGGTCTGCTCCAACCTAGGTCAGTGGCTCAGTCCTGTTTCCATAATGACCCTGGTCTGGATCCGCTCATGCTCATGTGTAGTTTGTTGTTTCTGTTCAGTTTTGGCCTAGGTCACTGGCTGAGTCCTGTTTCTATAGAGTTTGCCATCCCAGGCCTGCTCCGGCGCAGGCTGTTAACTCAGTCCTGCTCCTGTGGAGTTTGCTGGCTCAGGCCTGCTTTGGTCTAGGTTGCTGGCTCAGTCCTGTTCCTGTGGCGTTTGCTCCACACTTCCTATCCTTTCCCAGATAGTTCCACCAACTGTAGACCAAGTATCCAAATCTATGAGCCTATATGGACCACTTCCCTGAAATGAACAAAAAAGTTCATTCCCTCTGTTTTTGATCTTCATTTCTTGTCACCAAGCTAGTCTACCTCTCAAGAACTATGTTTTCAGTGGGTAGTGGTGGCTCATGCCTTTAATGCCAGCACTCAGGAGAAAAAGGCACGTGGATCTCTGTGAGTTCAAGGTCAGCCTGGTCTACAGAGTGAATTCTGGGATAACCAAAGCTACACACACACACACACACACACACACACAAACCCTGTCTTGAGAAAACAACCTCCATATCCTAAAAAAAAGATAGAGAACTACATTCTCCAGCATATAAAGAAAGAGGATACTAGAAGATACACAAATACCCCAACCCATCAACCAAATACTTAAATTGCTAAATAACAACCATTTTCCCAATTTAGAAAATCTCTTTAGACAGAATTTTAGAATACTGAGCATCCAATCCTCTTTCAATGTTCATTCTTCTTCCCATGATGGTTCCTGCATGTCAAGAGCTTTAGTTATCTTCATGACAAGGATAAGGTGATGGAGTGTGCTTCTTTTTCTCTGAGCAAACAGTGTGCATATGGCCCCATGTCTAGACTAATATCCTCTGAGATCATATCAGGTTCATGACTCAGATGGATTTGACAGGGCTTACATTGTGCTGACATTCTTGTTTCCTGTAGCTGAAGGGCTGAGCTTTCTGAAAAGCCAACTCCAATCCAATCATGTGGGGCAAACAAATTCCAAATAGACCCAAATTATCCCTATTTTCTTATCTTTGTGCTCTTGTCCTGTGCCCTCCTCTTGATGTTAGTACTCATGAATTGGTAGTGGCAAGCAGATAATGACAACACTGGGAATGTTATTTTTGGGGTTGCATAAAATTATAATGTTTCTTGCTACTAGATTGTCTAGTATTTTCCATGCTACTGGTTTGACAAAAGAAGATAGAGAAGTTAACTTGCTAAGGCTGAGAGCAGATTCTGGCTGACAGCCATCAATAAACTGAGACCATTTGGTCCTTGTCCAAGCGGTTACCAGCCAGGACTAACTGCCCTGTGTAAGAAGGAGCTCTGTTCTCAGAGCTTTAAAAATGGTTCTTCTTTGGTTTATCAAGACACATGAGTCAGTTCCTTAAAATGAACATTCCTCAGAACTATAGAGTTGGCTCTTTGGTTAAGAGCACTGGCTGTTCTTCCAGAGGACCAGGCTCAGTTCCTAGTACTTACATGGTAGCTCACTCCTTTCTGGAACTCAAGTTCCAGATCTGACACCCTCTTCTGTCCTCACAGACATATATGCAGTCAAAAAATAGACAATAAAGACTTAAAAGTGGTTTTTACGTTTCCCTAAAATTCAGCATTTGTGTTAGCTGCTTCCATATGAAGAGTGAGTTGTTACTGTGAGATAAGCATGCTATTAGCTGCTCTCTCTGAAAACACCACTGTCTGGGAGTTTAAAATAGCATGCCTTCAATATGCTGCCATAGAATTTGTCTGCTTATTACCCCTATGACACTGGTCAAATAGAGCTAAATCGCCATTGCTGTAGAATAGTAGTTTAAGGTGTATTGCTGTTGTTTATGCTGCATTTGTTTAACTCTGCAAAGCTGTGATTCTTTGTCTGAAACACCTGATGGTCTAATAAAGCGCTGAATGGCCAATAGTGAGGCGGGAGAAAGGGTAGGCGGGGCTGGCAGGCAGAGAGGATAAATAGGAGAAAAGCTCTGGAAGAGGAGGAGCAAGAGAACAAGAAGAGGACATCAGGGGCCAGCCACCCAGCCAGCCACAGAGTAAGAGTGAAGGTAAGATATACAGAAGCAAAAAAAGGAAAAAGCCCAGAGGCAAAAGGCAGTTGGGATAATTTAAGAACATCTAGCAAGAAATAAGACGAGCTAAGGCCAGGCATTCATAAGTAATAATAAGACTTTTTGTGTGTTTGTCTGGGAGTTGGGTGGTGCCCCAATCCCCAAAAGCCTAAAGAGCAAGGAGTTAAAGAAAAATAGCACTCCATTTTTCTCATACGTAAACTATGCAAAGTAAAGGTGACTAGCCTCTATAGAGGACTCGAAGGATTGATTAGGCTTCAAGTTGGCCAGGGAAAGACTATAAAAATTTTTGTACATCTCCAGGTACTGTAACAAGTACCCCATACATCCGTTTATTAAGTCATGCTTTTATAAGTGTCACTACCACCTCACCAACAGAAGAGCTTGTACTCAATGAGTGTTCATTCATTAAACACAAATTTGAAATTACACAGCCAGACACGATTATGCCTAAGACAGACCAACTGCTACAGATGGAGGATCTAACGCAACACGTTTGAGACACTCGGGAATATAACTGAAGTCATGTTCAATAATATCGAACATTATTTCAGGCACATCTTGTACAAACTGAAGTGCAGACTAAAAGAGTTCTTGATGCTACCCGCTCTCTACTCCAGACTTAATTTTGCACCAGGGTTTTGATGCTGACCTACATTCCTCTTGCAGTCACAGAGAGGCTTGCTGAGTTCTACGCCGAGGAGTGGACCAGGCATTCTGAGCTGGCAGTCAAGCACAATGTTCACCAACTGATGGGAGTGTGGTGGCTCAGAAGGCACAGTTCAACATTAGCAGGTTAGAGCTAATTTTTTCTCTTGTGTTTCTATTAATAAGACATAAGTGGTTTTTTTTTGTTTTTTTTTGTTTTGTTTTGTTTTTTTTTTGTTAAATTAACGTAGTTCATCCGTGGAGGAAAGAACTCGGAACTCAAGATTAGCATTCAGATAATTCTCTTTTGTTTTTAAGGGGGAACAAAAGGAGAGAGCGCCCATTACATTCTTACTTAACTCTTCTTTGTATAAAAATTTCAGCTTGTCAAACACACGCTATGGAAAGTTCTACACAGCAGCAAGGCCTGTATAATTTTCTATGTTTTAAAAATTTGCAAACTCAATAATGATTGCAAGAAAACAGTGGCCTAACCTCTCAATGCAGATTTAATAATAGTGTACACCACCAAGGCCTCTTATTAGGGGATTTCATCGCTTAAAAACAACGTAGTTCAGGACACGTGCTGGAGCACGAAAGACTCAATTAATTGTAATTAAATAACAGAGGCACACACATTTTTACTTCCTTTCTTTTGGACTATTTTCATTATGTTTAATGTCAACAGTGGTAGAATTGCCATGGTGGAATGGAAATCTATTTTAAAATCGGGCAGGGTCTCACCTGTGTGTGGGAAAAAAAGAGCTGATGTGGCGAACATTATAAAGTTTATAGTTTTATTATGCCAAAATTAGCATTAAATATGTATAGAGCAGGAAAAGACTGCCACCGCCCCAAGTGAGTGTTTCCTCTGCATGTATGTGTGTGAACTACTTGCATGCTTGGTTACCTGCAGAGGCCAGAAGAGGGCATCTGCTTGCTTGGAACTGGAGTTAGAGATGGTTCTGAACCATTGTGTGGCTGTTAGGGGTCAGACCCCAGTCCTCTGCAAGGGCCACAGATGCCCGAAACCAATGGGCCACCTGTCCAGTCCCCAATCTCTTATTTTGATGGCATGAAAACCAAACAGTGTAAACTATAAAGTCAGTAATTTTAAAATCCTTTTAAAGGACTTATTTATATATTTTTGTGCATATGTGTGTGTGTTTAAGTATGCATGCTTGGGTGTATGCTTCTGCACCAGGATGCACAGTGCCTGAGGAGGCAGAAGAAGGCACTGGATTTCCTGGGACAGGAGCTACCGGCAGCTGTGAACTTCTGTGTGCGTGCTGGGATTCAAACCTGGATCTATGGTATGAGCAGGAAGTGTGGATTTCTCTTAATCACAGGTCACCTACTGATGGGATACTACATAGCCTTAATTCAGAATATCACACGAAGGGCCCTGATAAAGTCTTTGAGAGACTCTCAAACTTCCTCAGTAACTTTGCAAATCCAGCTCCATCATCTGCAGGACTCTGCCAGGATCACACAGAAAACCTGTTAGGCTTTGAGTGCCTAGTGGCTTGTCCAGTGCCAGAGTTCCAAATACTTCCACAATCCTCTTCCCATACAACACGACCAGGGCACAGCTTTACTCCAGTTCCTTCATTACAAATGCTCTTCTAGTCCTCCTGCCTGCTTTGCCAGAAACAGTGTTTCTCTGTGTAGCCCTGACTGTCCTGAAACTTGCTCTGTAGACCAGGTTAGCCTCAAACTCACAGAGACCCTCACAATCTGCATCTGCCTCCCGAGTACTGGGATTAAATACGTGGGCCACCACTGCCTGTTTCTAGTTTGTTTTTTATTGCTGTGATAAACACTATGGCCAAAAGCAACCCATAAATGTAAGGTTTATTTCAACCTTATTATTTTTTGTGGGGGAGGGGATTTCTGTAGCTTTGAAACCTGTCCTGGAACTAGCTCTTGTAGATCAGGCTGGCCCTGAACTCACAGAAATCTGCCTGTCTCTGTCTCCCACGTTTTGGGATTAAAGGCATGTGCCACCACTGCCTGGTTTATTTCAACTTTTATAGTTCATTATGAAGGGAAGTCAGGACAGGAACTCAAGGCAGGAACCTGGGAGCAGGAACAGAAGCAGAGATCCCAGAAGAACGCCACTTACCATCTTGTTCCCTGTGGCGTTCTTACATAATCCAGGACCCCTGTACAGAGGTGGTACCCTGTGATGTGACTGGGCCCTCCCACATCAATCATTAATGAAGAAAATGCCCACAGGCTTGCCTACTGACCAGTCTGATGGCGGTAGTTGCTTAGCTGAGGTTCGTTTTCCGGACAACTACAGCTGTGTCATGCAGACAAAAAACTAAACAGTACACCAGACAATTACAGACCCTTCCCCCACAGCTGGCTTGGCCATGGTTCTTACCACAGCAACTGAGAAGCAAATCAGAAGAGGTGACTATAGGGATTTAATATTGGAATCCAGGATCCTTTCTCAGATAAAAAGGGGCAGATCTGAACCTCAGGACACCATCTTTCTTAATTTAGTGCCACTTAACTGTGAGTTGACTGCTTATCCCAAGCAGCAGACAAGATACTTTAGCTCAGCCAGTATCTTAAGTTATTACTTTTCTTTTCCTCCCTCCTTTGCACCATCTTCCTCATCCTTTTTGAGATTTCATGAGAATTTAGGAGGCTTAATAATACCTCAAACCCAAGGTTTCTGATTTCTAGTCCCTCATAATACCCACAGATATCGTTTTCATTGACAATGGGTGATGGTCACTTGAAGTTTGGGGCTTTTTGTTCTTAGACCTTGGCAGCAGGCGAGAACTCTCCAAGTGTTTGGACCCCCGGTGTGTGAATGTTGCTTTTGCAGGTAAGCCATTGTCCTAACTGAGGGTGGCATGGGCTTAGGGCTAAGGCAACAGTGATTCTTCATTTCTGGCAGAGTGGGGTCTCTCCTTCATGACCCTCCCACCTTAGGCTTGTCTTTCACAATGAAGGCAAGCCAAGAACAGATGAGACTTCCATTCTTCACCTCAGGAAGTGTGAAAACATACTTGACTTTGGTTGTACTACAACACAGAATGACAAGCAAAAATATCTTATCTGTTGACCAGTGGACCCTGAAAACTCATCATTTGCTATAAAAATGCAATGGTTAGTGGTTAGATGATCTTCAGACTAGAAAATTCTTTCATGCTGCTCAGTAAACACTGTTAAGTGACACTCATTTTTTGAGATGATCAGAACTTCTAAAATTATTTGCAGTAATAATTTAATTAGTTACACAAGGGCTTTTTATGTGAAGGATTTAGAACAGTTATTCATCATACCTGCCAGGGATGATGGAAGAGAAAGGGAACCATTGGTGAGGGAACCGGCTAGGGTTAGTTTTTATATAACTAAGTGGTTCAAAAGACAGGTCTGAGATGTCATGATGACAGAAGGAAGACCTACAAGAAATATCTGTCCTGAAGGTCATCTAAATTGTCTTAGGATATGACTCAGCTTGGCACAGTCTCACTGTTTTCTGACGTCAACCCAGTGAAGCGCTAAGAGAAATGACCAATATTCAGGAGATGGACAAGATGGCGACCAGACATGTCTTCAACATCCATGTGGTACAGTCCAGGGAGTCCACACAGATACATGCTTCTTTCATCCTTAGGGCAACCCTGAAGTTACCTGTGAGTTTGCAAATCTAAGTCCATTAGAACTGAATGGCTTCTTTGAGAATGTCTCAAAGATCTCATTCTGGTTTAGGGCACTGGCTATAGACTGACCGGTTACTACACAGTCCTGTGTCTCATTCAGCTGACGAGTTTTACCACTCTGTTCCTGGCTATACCAACTTTCTGAATTCTCTTTGGAAGTGGCTGTGTATCCTTGATGCTTTGGTCATAAATGACTGAACTAGATCCTCTGATTTGTTTTCAGATGAATCGTGTGTGAGGCCCGCTTTTAAATTTTTGAAAATTCTACTCTAACAGTGTTGAGGGGGATGGTCCAAGGCCACTGATCTGAAAATTTTGGGGAGAGAGAGAGAGAGAGAGAGAGAGAGAGAATTAGGTTGCTGTGATGAAAGGAGAGAAGTATGCCATTATGTATATATGTATGAGCGCAAAACATACACACACACACAGGGCATTTATATAAAATCAATAACCTTGAAAGGAAAAAGACAATGGGAAGGAAGAACAGCAGTAAACGAAAAACAGAGGAAGAGAGAAATAGAGGAAGGTGTAACGGCGTAAATGAATGCAGACAGATTGTAAAAATATATATATAGCTTTAATGGCGAAATAGACTTACAGAACCACCGTTCAGGCGGAGACCAGGAAAGCAGAAGGGACGGCTGGGAGCAAGCTCGCCAAATTTATAGGCAAACATTAGCCCGAGGTGAACACGCCCCCCCAAGGGAAGACTTGTCCCTACATCTCCCCTTTTTGTCTAAATAAGACAGAACCAAACCAAATACAACTATATACAATAACAACAAATAATAAATATAACAAACAATATTGAGAACAAATGCTTTGCTAAACATTCTATCTCAAGGAGTCCAAATAATGTAGAGAGTAACTACAATTACATAATCTTCAACTCCGTCAAAGATCTGAGAAGGGAATAAACACTACTCAACAAACGAGATATATCCAAAATGTGCAACAATTGACAGAGACAACTGACTACCTGGGCAATCACCCAAAGTCTCGTTTGCAATGTTGAGTCAACCAATTTTGGCTACGGCCTAACATAGCTGACATACCATTATTAAAGGCAAGGAACTTTTCAAAACTATCTTACCCTGTCTTGGCAGGATATGACAGTCCTGTTTTATCCATTGATGCATGCTCTGTATCTCTGTCAGTGGTTGAGGTACGGGCATTTCTTTGCCCAAAGGCCAGTTCTGCCAAATAGAAAGGCTCCAGGTGGAGTGTCTTTGGTGCTCAACATTCTCTTGGGAATAGAGCGGTGTTGCCAGGAGCAATTGTGTCTCACTATCACGAAACTCTGAGTTAGATTAAAGGCCATTTTCTACAGCTCTTTGAAGAGGTCTAAGATTATCTATCTATACTGAGTATAATCTCTATATATCTAGAGAATCTGATTAGTCTAATTATAAATGACAAACTTAGATGACTATTTATCTATATAATTCTCAATATCTATCTAACTTAAGACTAAGACAATAAACAACTGTGTAACAAATGAGGATAATGACCTCCAAATATAAACACTGTACAAATATACATTGCAATATGGTAAATATATATCAATACACAAACATTATATAAGTATCTTAATCAGAGGTAGAAATGTACACTGCAATATGGTAAATATATACAATATATATTTATCAATACAATATATGTCAATACATAAAAAATGTTTTAAACAGAGATAGAAACATGCATGCATACAATAGTCAATATAATTTAACTTTGTATCAATATACAAGAATGGATACCAATATATTTGTCTAAAAGCAGTAACTCACAATTATAAATCTATTATCCCATCATTCTCTCTTTTTTTTTCAAAATGATCCCTGAGCTTATAAAATTCCTCCCCCAACCTCCCAACCCCTAAATGATGTCCCTAAACCCAGGGGTAAACTTTACTGGGAGAGGGGACGTCGTCCTCTAGAATTACTTCCAGCTGTCATGGGGGCGACGTTCTTTCTGGGGGATCCTGTGAAAGTAAAATGATGGTTAAATTTCAAGATCAATGTCTTTTAAAATTGCAAATAGTCTCTGAGTATTTTGTGGAGGTCTGGCCAGAATGTTGTACAAGATGTGCACCATTTCAGCTAACCAAGTTGGGATTGTCTTGTGCAGCTGGTATCCAAAACAGGTCTTGTCGTAGCACTATCAGTATCATGACGTCATATCAACCAGGTAGAGTTGTTGTTGTGGGGCCCCATCTTCTTCCTGGAAACTTCAAATGTCACTTCAGGAAAAACTCATTGTTCATTGTGAAAAACTTAAACATTAATTATATAGACATATATAGACATATATATATATATATTCAATGAAAAGTATGATAGATATGAAGAAAAGCAAAGATGTTTTCTAAACTCATATTTCTTTCTGTCCCATATCATGGCTCTTGACATGAGACAGAAACTCCAGAAACTCTGGGTTTTTCTCTTACTAACAGGTTTGGAATTGGACAGGCCAGTAATAAAAATGCCATTTACACACACTCTCAGCTTAGGTCTTTGATCATTTATAGAAGTTTGCCAAAACAGACATAATTCATCTTTCTGATCACTATTGCTTGTAACAGTAGGCATGTGGCTTCCTAATTGTCCTGACAAGGCATGTTCTCTGCAGAAACTGGAAATGACTGAACCATGTTTGCCATGGGGGCCTGTGAGGCCCGCCCTCTCACGTTTCCCGTCTGTATCAGGTTGCCTTGTCTATCTCTTGTAGACCTGCATTCATTCGTCCAATGTCTGCCTTTTCCACATCTTCTACATAAACCTGAAGGCTGAGTCCTCCTATTCCTGTTATTTCTTGAAGATGCATTATTATTATTATTTCTGAAAATCCGTTGTCTACAATTCCTTTTCATATGACCCATTTTGCCACAATTAAAACATTTGGTATTCTGGTGTCTCCTTTTACCATTGGAAATTGCTTCTTCTACCCATGCTTCAGTGCCATAATCAAATGTATCAACATTGAGTGTATGCAAGACCCATTCTTCCAAGGGTGCGGATCTGAGCTTTAAAGACCCCAACATCCTTTTGCATTCCACATTTGCATTTTCATAAGCCAAAGACTCATTATACGTCTTGCCTCTGGGTCAGATATCCCTATTTGTACAGCCTTAGTTAATCTTTGTAAAAAGTCACTAAAGGGTTCTCTCTGACCCTGTTTAACTCTGACAAATGATTCCATTCTCTGTCCTGGGTCTTGTACCCTGTCCCAAGCCCTTAAGGCTGCTGCAGTACACATGAAGAGTGTGTTTTCATCCAAATTAGCTTGTTCCTGAGGGTCGGAAAAGAGCCCTTCACCTAGAATTTTATCTAGGGAAATGGCAATTCCCTTCGCTTTTTCCTGCTGTTCTAAGAGTCTAGCCTCTTGCCCGAATAAGCATTTCCATTTCAATTGCGGTCCACTCTCAAGTACCGCAGAGCTCAACTGGAGCCCGTCCGAGGGGGTTGCTCTGCTTGTCGAGGCCCAAGTTCTTAGCATCTCTTTAACAAAAGAGGCTTGCATCCCAAAAGTCATGACAGCCTGTTTTATTTCCTTGAGATCATTCATAAGGATAGGCTCCCATGTATCCTCCTTGATGACCCTAGGGTTTTTGGAACCAATCACCTTCTCTGTTGTTATTACTGGAAAGGCAGGTAGAGCTGTAGGTAGAGCTTTGTGGAAATTGTCCCGGAGAGATTTACCCACAGATGTAGTTAAAATTTGCCTTTCTACCCTTGCTCTTCTTCATCAGAATTTAGAAATTCCTCAATCTTTTCAATTCTATTCACCATTGCCTTCTGCAATGTCTGAATCTCCTGTCCAGAATTATGTTCCAAAGCCTTCATTGAGGATTCTAAAGTATGAAGTTTGTCCGTTAGAGATAACATCTCATCTTTGGACATAATTTTTATGGCATAAACCGTGCCTTCTTGTATTGACAATCTTTCTGTCAATCTGTCATAAGCTTTAGACAAAATCCGATTGTCACATTCAGCAGTTTTGATGCTCTCAGTTAATGTTTCATTTCCTACAGAAAGGGACTGAAGCTTACGATCCAAATCAGCTGTTCCCTCTTCCATAGTAATGAATTTCTCCTTAATATCAGCCACTAATGTTTCAGTTCCTACAGAAACGGTCTGAAGCTTATGATCCAAATCAGCTGTTCCCTCTTCCATAGTAATGAATTTCTCCTTAACATCAGCCTGGAGAACTTCAAGCTGATTCTTGAGAAGATTGTTGTCATCCTCAATTGTTTTTAAGCATTCAATCTCTGCCTTAAGAATCCTGGATTCATCTCGTAAAGACTTTATCATATTTCTATTATCAAACCATTTAGTACCAATGAAAACTATGAATCCCAGAAGGATCCATAGATGTGGGGTGATAGACACCTCTTGTAAAATCTCCCACATGGTACAATTTAAAAAACTGTTAAATTCTTGAACAGTAATGTGTTCAGCCATTTTATTTATAAAAGAAAAATTTTTTACCTGCAATGATCGGTTCCTGCCAGTGGTGGTCTCTGTGTTTTTGGAGCCTGTCCTAGAACTAGCTCTTGTAGACCAGGCTGGCCTCAAACTCACAGAGATCCACCTGTCTCTGCCTCCCAAGTGCTGGGATTAAAGGCATGCGCTACCACCGCCTGGCCGGCCTCAAACTCACAGAGATCTGCCTGCCTCTGCTTCCCAAGTGCTGGGATTAAAGGCGTGTGACACCACTGCCTGGCCAAGTCACTTTCTATCAGACCAAATCTGCCGCTGTGGAAGCTTTTGTTGCAAAACTGCAGGTACTTGAGTTTCTGCTAATTCAGGCAGTGGGGTTCCTCTCCAAACTTAGCCAAGGCAGGCAGGGAGGGGTTAATTGCTCTGGCGAGCAGGCCGGGCAGAATGGGCCTGTGTGGCCGAGTGTGTCTCGGACTCGGCACTGGGGCACGAGTAACGAACTAAAAAACAGCACCCAGAAGGGTGCTGCGTTAGCTAGCGGGCTACCCGCTTGAGTCGGGGGCAAAATAGCCCGAAGTTGGACACCAAAATGTAACGGCGTAAACAAATGCAGACAGATTGTAAAAATATATATATAGCTTTAATGGCGAAATAGACTTACAGAACCACCGTTCCCGGGGAGACCAGGAAAGCAGAAGGGACGGCTGGGAGCAAGCCCACCAAATTTATAGGCAAACATTAGCCCGAGGCGAACACGCCCCCCAAGGGGCGGGACTTATCCCTACAGGAAGGAAGGAAGGAAGAAAGGAAGGAAGGAAGAAAGAAAGAAAGGAAGATCTGCTTTTAAAACTTACTAATGTGGGATTTTACTCTTTACCACAGGGCTGAGAATTTATCTCATGTGTACAGTTATTTGTGTTTGTATGTGTCTCTCTGTGTGTGCATGTGCATAGAAAGATTTGTGCACACAATTTAGGTGTCTTGGATGACAGAAGAATCCTGGACCAGGAGTCTCAGGCTGTTGTGAGATGCCTGGTGTGGGTGCTAGACACTGAACTCAGACCCTCTGGGCACGAGCAATCTGTGCTCTTAACCACTGAACCATCTCTCCAGCCCAGAGTAGAAGTAGTTTAAATGTATACTTGTATCATTGATCTTACCAGAAGTCTAAATTTGCTTAAATGTCAAGAGTTAAAATATATAGATAAATGTTTCTGTACATAAAATAAAGCAATACAGTATTAAAGCATAATTTATTATTGTTCTTGAAGTGGAGGGGGACCCTTTGTGATTCTCAGTTTCTTTTATTTTTGTGATTATAATTTAATTACAACATTTCTTCCTCTCCTCCCAGCCCTAGTCTCTTCAGCAACAAAAGGATGGAGCCTGCCTGTTTTATCATTAAAGTACTAAAATTCTATAATTACTGGAAGATTGGTTCTTGAAATGAAAAAAAAAATCTATGTAATTACTTTTAAAGTCTCAAAAAATAGAAAGAAGAGAGAAACAAGGTAGCTAAGTGAGCACAGGAAAGACTAGAAGAGAAAGTTACATTAGACTGACAGGCGAGGCGGGAGCTGAGAAGAGGTGAAGAAAAGGAGGGAGACAAGAAGGGATTTGGTGACTGTCACCTGCAGTTTCCTTGTTAGTGTGTGAGCCCCAGAGCACAGCCTCTGGTGCTGTGCCTCCTTTCGAGGCTGCATCTCACTGGCTGAGAACTCACGTAGCCTATGCTTGTGAGCCCCAGAAGGTCTGCCTCTCTCTGCCCAGCCTGACCACAGCCCAGGCGGCATGGATTGCTGGCAATCCATCGCTGTTTCAACTTCTCTGTGTTTGCTTGCCAACCTGAGAGCAGAGCTATGGAGACAAAAATCCATTCCTACTTATTTATGTATTTCTCACATTTATATATTTGTGTGTTATGTGTGTGTGTACACATATCATCATGTGTGTAGAAGTCAGATGACAACTTTGAAGAGTCCGTTCTCTCCCTCTACTGTGAAGGTTCTGAGGACTGAATCCAGGTCACCAGGGTTGGTGGCAAGGGCCTTAAGGCACCATTAACCCCATTAGCTGTTTCTTAAATTTTCACACAGGGATTCACTTTTAGGAAAGAAATCATCTAGCTCTATGGATATTGATGGAAATGACCTCTTCCCTGCTACACTAAGGAGAAGTGAGATTTTCCAGGCACACACTAACTTCAGAGAGCCTCTTCCCCCTGGAATATCCCTTCTCTTGTTTAGCTAACATTCCACCCTCTGCTTTTCCTTCCAGTGAGTTTGTCTGTTTCAGCATGCCCTACTGGACATTTGCCGACTCAAATCTCCTAGTTGCCTAGGGTTTCCGAGTTGCTAATTACCTGATTGAAGAATGTGAAAAAAGAAATAGAAAACTTACCTTGAGTATTTGCTTCTCCCATCAATCACAGATAATCAAATTATGCACAAACTGAAGGCATTTGTTAATCTTATTTGAATGAGTAGGTAGAAAGAGAACATAAATAAAATTAGAAAATTATTATAGCACTCTCTTCTACTTGCACATTAAATGGAGCATGCCATTTCACTGCTGCTTTGCCAAGACATCTGTAATACAATATCATTTTCCTATGGTTCCAGGTTAAAAGTAAAGATGAGGAGATGCTAGTTATAATGAAATCACAGTACCTGAATTCCAGCTGTCCCTCCTCATCTACACTCTCCTGCAGGCTTTGCTAGAACAGCCAGGCTACTCTTTTGATTTTAATGAGTCATTTTGTAGCATAATTCAGTTGCTTGTCTTCTTTTTAAATATATTTTAATTTTTTTTGAACTTTGGACATGTGTACAATGTATTTCAATTGTATTCATCCTACTTCCTCCTCCAACTTCTCCTGTCCTTCAACTCCTTCTGGAATTCCTCCAACATCCCCTTCCCAGTTTTGTGAGCCCACCTCCCTATACCTTTTCTTTTTCATAATTCACCAAATCTGGTTAGTTCTGTCCACATACACAGGCGTGCGATGCCATCTGCTGGAGTGTGGTCAGCCCACTAGGGGCCACACCCCTAAAGAAAACTGATTCTTCCTCCTGTTTTGCCAACAACACCTCAGATGGGGGCGGGGGCTTGTGTGTCCTTTCCCCATTCCTGCTGGAGTGTTGGCGGCTTTGGCTGCTTGGCATTGTACAGGCAATTCCAGCATCTCTGAATTCCCGAATGCAGTGGTCCTGTCTCATTCAAATGACCCTGTGTACTTCCACTTTTCCTGACCTTTGGCTCTTATAAATTTTCTGCTCTCTTTTCTGGAGTGTTCCTTGAGCCTTGAGGCATAGGGTGTGACACAGATGTCCCATTTAGGGCCAACCTCTCCACAGATACTGTTTATGCTTTGACCAGTTGTGAGTCCCTATATTTTTGGCAGAATATTCTTTTAATCTTCAAGGCTTATCATACTTGCTGTCAGGTCTCCCATCTTTAATTCACCTTCAAGCAGTGACCAATTTAGTCCACTTTAAATTAGTTATGCACTGAAGGCACTACACTGTGTTGACCTAGTAATTAAGCCCTTAACAGTTGATCCAATGTTCAAACACCTAAAGCTACCATTTCTTTCCTTAGATTTTTTTTTCTTATTTTTAGTAAAGCCTTCCAATTCGTTTTCAATGTTTATGGTGGGAAAAGAGAAATCAATTCCATGCCAAATGCATTCCGTATTGGGTACTAAGTGGAGTCAGGTAACAGCTGTCCAATCTAAACTTTGGTGGATAATTAGCATGTTCAATATCCAAAGAAACAGGTAATTGTTGTGATTCATGAACACGTTGCCAGGGTAGATATTTCACAGCTCAGATATCTTCCCCTAAAGAGAGGAGCTGCCTAGAGCGTTCAGTAGCAAAATGCTGTTTTCTTCCCGTTTGAAGAAAATTGCTGTTTACTTTGGGGATCTTCTTGGCATTTAGCTGTTTCTTCTTTATTTTTCCCCTCTTTATTTTTTTCCTTGATGATGTTCAGAAAAATGATGAAGTATGAAAATTTCACCAGGGAAGGCGTGAAAGCCATCCCGCTGGAGGGAAATTGGAGCAGCACCTGGGCTGTGTTGCTGTGGTGGGTAATACGTATGCACATCCTTAGTCTGATTTCTATGTTTTACAGCTCACAAAGCTTTATATCTGTGATGAACATGCTCTTGTTACTGTTTCCTTCTTGTTGCCAAGTAGTCTGAGGTGCAGGAATTTTTCTAGCAGCACTGAGTGACCACGAGGTGAGTAGAATGCAGACCTGCTGCGTGCTCTCTGTTGACCTGAGAATGCTTTCAAGAAGAGCAAGATGTCTCCATGACCCAGTTGGTGTCCCCATGCTCTGCCAACTTGACAAAAATCCATTTGGTTGCCTGATGCATGGAATCAGGGGAGCCTAGGACTATATTGTAGGGACTGGATGAAGCCTTCACTGAAGGTGTAAGATGATGAAATCCTGATCAAATGTGTATGGTTGGCATGGGCCAATGCCTAAGACCCTTGAGAGTGGCAGAGTCTTTTCCATACAGGCCAGGATTGATATTGTCAAAGCCTTCCTCTGCTATGAGTGCAAATATTGATAGTGCATGCAAATTCAAATATTTCTGAGCAACTGTGCTATGGGACAATGCTCTTCTACACTGCAAAAATTTGCCATTCATATTGGTTTACTAAAATGCTGATTGGCCAGTAGCCAGGCAGGAAGTATAGTGGGACAACCAGACTAAGAGAATTCTGGGAAGAGGAAAGGCAGAGACATAGTCACCATTTAGATGCAAAGGAAGCCAGATGAGAATGCCTCAGTGAGAAAAGGTACCAAGCCATGTAGCTAAAGATAAACAAGAATTATGGGTTAATTTAAGTTATAAGAGACAGTTAATAATAAGTCTGAGCTAATAGGCCAAACAGTTTCTAATTAGTATAAGCCTTTGTGTGTTTTCTTTGGGATTGAACAGCTATGAGAGCAGGTAGGAGAGAAACTTCCATCTACACAGTTGGCCTCTGTGTGTAAAAACTAGCAATTTCAGCTTCTTCTTTCTGAACATTTACAGCCTGATACTGTATATATCCCACAGATACCTTCTGCAACTGGAAACTCTTCCATGTGTGTTTTACATAATAAATGGGCTGAGATTCTGGGTTATCATCGTTGGTGCATCTCCATCAGAGTGCATACAGCCAACCTGACCAAGGTTTTCTATGCACGTGTCTGTGTATCTAACCCTTTTTTTTTTTTTTGGTTTTTCAAGACAGGGTTTCTCTGTGGCTTTGAAGCCTGTCCTGGAACTAGCTCTGTAGACCAGGCTGGTCTTGAACTCACAGAGATCCGCCTGCCTCTGCCTCCCGAGTGCTGGGATTAAAGGCGTGCGCCACCACCACCCTAGGCTTCTAACCCTTCTTTATTGCTTGCTTGTCCCAGTCTGGTTTCTAGGACCAAGCCATGCAGATGGTAGTACACTGTGAACCAGGTGTATCCAACCTTTGGAACATTGCAATATGTCATCTGTTGCTATTTGTAAATTGTAAATTGTACTGTGCTGTGAGGTCACAGAGAGGGTAGATCTGGAAGTGAGGCTTCAAGTCCCATCCCACCCCATTTCAAACCCACACACTTGTCCCATACTATCCTCCAAGGCCTTGTTTTGAAATGTCCTGCTCCCGCCTACTTTATGAAAGAAGGTAATAGGACAGTGAAACACTTCAAGAGTAAAAACCATCACGCCCTTGAGGAGATATAGAAGGTCATTTATTTGCTACAGAGGTCATTATTGTTTATACTGAGATATAAAAATGCCTGCAGTGTATGTGGGAAGCCAGACAGCAGCTGGTCAGCCATAGAGGAAAGCTCAACCAGGAACTCTTGCTGACTGCCTCAACTTCCCCAGGGAGCTTCTGCTAGATCTGTGAGCTTCTAATTTGTTGATATTATTTCTATCTGTTGCTATTTGTTTTTGTTTTTGCTTGAAAGAGAGGACTGTCTGCTCTATCTAGGACTCCTCATGGGAAACTCCAGCTGGCTATTTTTGTTTGTTTGTTTGTTTTTTGAGACAAAGTTTCTCTGTGTAGCCCCGACTGTCCTGAAACTCACTTTGTAGACCAGACTGGCCTCAAACTCACAGAGATCTGCCTGCCTCTTCCTCCCTCCTCAAGTGCTGGGATTAAAGGATTCTTTATTAGGGGTTTCTGTTAGATAGTTGCACACCAAATTTAAGGAAGTTTTGCTCTATCTATCTATCTATCTATCTATCTATCTATAATCTATCTATCTATCATCTATCTGTCATCTACCCATTATTTATCTACATCTATTTGTCATCTATCGTCTATTTGTCTTCCATATATCTATACTCTATTTACCATTTATCAATAATCTATCATCTATCATCTATCTATCTATCTATCTATCTATCATCTACCTACTTATCTAACTTCTCTTTCCATATATCCCTTTATTTTGTCTTGTTATATACTTGATAAAGCCACTTATTCAAAACAAAATGTGGCTATCATAGATTGTTCTCTGGACTGTGTGAAACTTGCCATATTTGAACTTGCATTAATAGCCAGCCAGGTTGTGTGAAGCAAACATGTAGATTGGACACAGCTATGAGTATAAATGGAGAACTGATGCTTACTTACATTGTGACACTATAAAGTGACAGCATTTTACCCATTTGAGGTCTGCTTAAGGTAGAGACGTCAACATAGGAAACTGTAACAAAGCAATCCTTCCAGAAGGAAGGATTTGAAACAGGGCTGGTGTGGGAGGTCCCCACTACACAGGGCTTGCTTTTTTCATGTTTTTATACATTTACTCCAATGCATATACCCTTTCCTCAGGTTCATTTTTGTTTTCTCATAAATACCCAATTATTTCCATGTTGATTTATGTAGATGGATGTTTCACCTGCATGCATGTATGTGTACCATATGCATGCAGTACCTATGGGGGCCAGAAGACGGCCATGTCCCTTTGGAGTTACAGGAAGTTGTGAGCCTTCATGTAGGTGTTGAGATCCTGAGCACAGCCCTGAAAGAGCAATAAGTGTATTTTTAACCACTGAGTTGTTCTCCAACCCCTTCCTTTTCTTCTTATCCTCCTTTCCAGTCATGCTTTTTCTCCTCCCAGTCCTCCCTGCCTTTCTCCCAGTCATCCCTTCCCTCCTTCGAGTCATCCCTTCCCTCTTCCCAGTCATCCCTTCCCTCCTTTCCAGTAATCCCTACCCTTTTTCCAGTTATTCCTGCTCCTCCTAGCTTTTCCCTTTGAAATGTTCTTTTGATATGGTAAATTAATATCTGTGTATCTGTCTTTAGAACTTTGGGACCTAAAGATGGCTCACCATGTAATGTGGCTTGACCAACAATCTGACTTCAATACCTAGAACCTATATGATAGAAAGAGAGAACCAATTCCTAAGCTATCCTCTGACCTGTGTGTGTGCCATGATACACGTGCATGTGCACACAAAATTTAAACATATAAAAATAGACCTGCCTGTTGGCATTACTACCTTGACATAGTAAGACCACGAGACTCCAAGCATCAGGCAGCCCAGAACAGGACTTGCATCCACTGTTCAGTGTGGTTTTACAGCTGGGTGGGGATTCCTCTTTGTCTCTCTCTACTTGCTTGCTGGTGGGTGTCAGAGCCCAGGACTTTACTAGCACTGAGCTGCATCCTGAGCTCATTGTCTTCCAGGTTTAGAGAACCCCATCCCACAGTCTCACCTGCTCCTTCTTCCTCTTCCAGGGCCCCTTACTAGGTGAATCTTGAAGCTACTAGGGACAAAGCATAAGTTTTGTTTTTCATCTTGCCTTCTTCATTTAAAACAGGTACTATTTTTAATGTCTTGCTCAACATAAGTCAAATAGTATATGAGAAAGAAAAGGAAGGTAGATGGGGTCATAAACAAAACTCACAAATAGTAAAGGAAAAGTGTGTAATCTCATTGACCTATGGTAAGGTCTACCTATGGAACTGTCGCTGTTCGACCATGTTGGATATGCAGCAGCATCAAATTCAGATGAAGCACTTTGTTGTACAATTTATAACACTGTATGCAATTATTTCTCTGAACCTTGTTAGTGTGCATTGTAGGCAGCATGACATTTTCCTCTTAAATATTTCAGCAAATATCTCCTAAATCAAAAATACTCTTTCACAGTATAATCAGCTAATTATCAAAGTCAAGAAATTTAAGGCTGAGGCACTAAGATTATTTCATAATCAGTTCATGACAAAAATTTCCTATCCCCAAACCATTTCCACTTCCCACCCTCAACCCTAATCCAGGCACTAATGAGTTCTTGTCATTGTTTAGGGCTTGTCATCATGACAAATTTTACCAGCATCTCCAGGTCTATGCATTCTTTGGTGTGCAGAAGTTGTAGAAGTGGAAAAGCCAAGCCGATGGAGATGGCATGGGTACCACACAGGGCTGTTTAAATGGGCAACACATGGCAGAGGAATTTTAGTGTAGAGAAGAGTGTGATCCATTCCTGGGAACTATTTTGCATTTGGATTGCAAAAAAGTTCTTATTTTTTTCCCTTTTTTATCTGACAGTTTTGCATTAAGTCTACTCAAGAAATAGAGAAAAAGGGACAATGGAAGTCTTTACAAGATTGTACACTCTCTTCAGGCCCGTTTGTTCTGCAGACTTACACTCAGAGATGTTGTGTGAGGATGGAATAGTTGTCTGTTTCAGATGATTATTGGCTTGAAGGAGTCTGACAGCTAACAACACAGCTATGGTTTTCTTGGCTGAATTCAGAGGTCCCTGAGTGGACCACAGAAGGTTCCAGGCATGCTGGAAGATCTGTTGGTGAGGCTGGCCGTCTGTGTTGGCATACTTAACAGCATGGTCTTGTGATTGGATGTGCTCTGACTTATGAATTGCTGGGTCTTGGTCTGTTAATTCTTGCAGGTAATTGTCGCCAAAGGGAAGGGTCTCTCGCTCCCATTAGTTCATAGACCTCCCAGTTCCTCTGTAATTTGGCTTTCTCGTTCGACAGGGTTTCTGAGAGAGCTCCTCAGGGGCTCTTCTTTCCCCTTCTGATACAGGAAATTGTTTTCTAGCCTCAAGCCCCCTTTCATTATCTTAGTTTATATAATATGCATCTGTGTATATATTTATTCTTTAAAAACATTATTTATATACAATATTATAATATAAATCATTTTCTATTTTTTTAGTTACTGTAACAATTCAAAGCAGTCTTCTTTTATAAATCTTTAAGTTTACTATTAAAGAATATAATCTATAAAAACCAATAGAATTTAATCAGGGAAAAAAATAATATTTTCTATAAATAGTTCTGGGAGAACTAATGATCTCCATGCAAAATAATGAATAGCTTACACCAGACATAGACATCAATTCAAAGTAGACTATAGACTTAAATATAAGAGTTGATTAAAAAGTGTAAATTAAATTGAAAATATGTACATAATGTTGGGTTGTGTGGTGGTTTGAATGAGAATGGCCCTCACAGGCATGTTTAAATGCTTGGTGGTCCCAAGTTAGTGGAACTCTTTGGGAAAGACTAAGAGGTGATGCCTTGTTGGAGGAGGTGTGGCCTTGTTGGAGGAGGTGTGGCCTCGTTGGAGGAGGCGTGGCCTCATTGGAGGAGGCGTGGCCTCATTGGAGGAGGCGTGGCCTCATTGGAGGAGGCGTGGCCTTGTTGGAAGAGGTGTGTCACTGGAAGCAGGATGTGTGATTTAAAAAGACTTGTGTTATTCCCAGCGTGCCCTCTTCTTCCTGTTTATGAGTTGAGATGTGAGCTCGTAGTTCCATCTCCAGTTGTCGGCTACCATTCCATGGCTGCACCATCACTAACTTCTAACCTTCTGTGATGGAGGAAGGTCATTGGCTAATAAAGAAACTGCCTTGGCCCATTTTATTGGTTAGAACATAGGTGGGTGGAGTAAACAGAACAGAATGCTGGGAGGAAGAGGAAGTGAGCTCAGACTTGACAGCTCTGCTCTCTGGAGCAGAGGCCATACTCCCCTCTCCCGGGCACACGCAATGAAGCTCTGACCCAGGATGGACGTAGGCTAGAATCTTCCCGGTAAGCACACCTTGGGATGCTGCACACATTATTAGAAATGGGCTAGTCCAGGTGCAAGAGTTAGCCAAGAAGAGGCTAGATATAATGGGCCAAGCAATGTTTAAAAGAATACAGTGTCCGTGTAATTATTTCAGGGCATAAGCTAGCAGGCGGCCGGAGTGCTGGGGACACAGCCCGGCCGCTCCTATTACAACACTTCTGGAACTGTAAGCCCAGTTAGATGCCTTCCTTTATAAATTGTTTTGGTCCTGGTTCTTTATTACAGCAATAAAAAAGCTACTAATACAGAAATTAGATTTCTTAGATTATGAAAAGTGTAAGAGCTAAGAGAAGATTGAGAATTTGGGCTACCAAACCTGAAAACACTGGAGTCGGAGAGATGGCTCGGTCATAAGAGCATTCGCTGATCTTCCAGAGGACTGGACTTTGGTTCCTGTCACCACATCAGGCAGCTCACAACTGCGTATTCCAAACGGGAAACTCCAGCTCCAGGGGAGTTGGTGCCCTCGTTTGGCCACTGAGGGCAGTGCATGCAAGTTCACAGAAACCCACTCTAGTATGTGCATGCCTGCTCACATACACACACGTACACTCTCCATAAAATAGTAAAAACAAAACACACACACACATACAAACACCATAAAATAGTAAAAACAAAAATGCAGTCTTAAAAAACACACTTCAAACCTAAAAACACTTTGGCTTCAAAGAATACCATGAAGAAATTAAAACAAGTCTTACAATGGGTGAAAACCTTTGCAAGTCATTTATGTGGCTGGTCCTTTAGCCAAATATATTGTCCTTACTATCTAGGACACAGACATAATTCTTATAACAAGTCAGTTTTGAAAACACAAGATCTAATGTAAGCAGGATGGAAGTGAAGGGATTGTCTGTCTCTCCTACACACAATGAGGACCACCCTCTGTAGACAAGGAGGCCTTCTTGGGGTGATGTGGACTCTCATCTGAATGTAGAGAGTGAGAGCAGTCCCTGTGGATGAGGGGCACCTTCATTTTGTCTGTATCATCCCTCCCCAAAAGTGAGCACTGCAGTTTTTCTGCAGTGGGGTATTTTACAGAAGGAGGACACAGTGGGACTTTATCCTCTTCTTGGCCATCCTGGCTCCCGCACAGCAGGTTCACTGTAGAACCTTCACTGAAAATGGTGAAGGATTGTCAGGACTGGACCACCTGAGGTCAGTGAGAATCAGCAGAAACGAGGTTCAGAATTACAGTGTAGGGACCTGGTTGTGGCTCTGTGTTCTCTCAGTGCCAGCATACCATCTGAGAAGCTGGTCAGTAGCATTATACTACAGAAAGTGAGGTGGATGGTCTCACTGCTCAACCCTTTGGCTTCTTTACTCAGCCCAGGGCTTTTCTTGAAATCTTCCCAGTCTGCCTTTGTGATTATCTATCTGCAAGAGGAGCATATGGCCCAGCCCAGCTGCTGAGCTCTGACTCTGCCAAACCTACGCTTACTTTTTAACCCTTTCCTAGGCCAGACCCCAGGAACAGCGGGGAGATGAACTGAAAAGGGAACATCTGGCCTGCCTAGGCCTGGTGATCATACGGTTAATCCATCAGTTTTCCATGCTAACCCGCCGCAGTACCCTAGTAGAGGAGGCAAGCCTGTGTTCACGCATATCTGAAGAGCACAGACTTGTCTGTTTCCAGCCCAATTTGTTGAGTAATGATCTCAGAGATCTCACACAGCCTCAGAACTGGCCCTAAGCCATGCCCTGATACAGGACCCAAACTACAGCTATTGGCTATTTGGGAAAGACAACCTACAACACTGCTTGATCAGAGATAGCACAGAACTCAGCAGCAGCTCTGACTCCTTGCAGCTTCCAGCCAGGAGTCTCATAGGACTATATAGACTAGTCTACAATTCTATTTGAATGCAGAACATCATTAATGGGTAGCCCAACTAGAGAAGGTGACAGATATTCCTGTTTGGAGTCACCACCTACTGCTCTAATAAGAATCCTAGATTAGACTAAGAAACAGAAGGGCTGCCACCACCAAGGATCACCAGCAAAGCCTTGAAAAGGAAGCAATTCCTTAAAGGCACAGGAACCAGATTAAAGAGTTAATTAGGGAAATACAACATCATCAAAATGTCTGATAAGTGGAATGGCTGAAGAAGTGGAGAAACAGGGAATGGCACAAACAAACACAACCAAAACACAAAGAAACAGACAAAAAAAGTGACTCAGAGTCATCCTGGTGATGAAGTGCAGGAACTACAGAAAAATTCCTTTAGAGACATAAATGAAACTTGGAAAACAATTTATTGGCAAAATAAAAATTCTCATAAAGAAATAAAACACTCAAATAAATTGTAAAGTTAATGAATATAAGTAATTGAAATAAAACCAACATTTAGCAGTCTACTTGATTGAGAAGAAAAGGATTGGCAGGATGGATGCCGATAAAGGGACAGAATAGACAATCCAGATGTGAAAGCATACATTCGTGGCCAGTTGATTTTGACACAGGCTCAAAGACCACACAACAGAGAAAGAACAGTTTCTTCCATGAATAGTTCTGGGAAGTCTGATCACCCACAGAGAGAAAAAAGAGATTAGGCACTATCTCATACCATACACGAAAATAAGATCAATTTGATGAAAGATTTAATGCAAGATCTAAACCCCAAGAATAACAGAAGAAAACAGGAGAGGAAGGTTGCCCCATATTGCTCTGAATTTTTGCTGTTCCCACCAAAGCTCAAGCAACAGCACAAATGTGGGTGTTTTTAAGACTAGAAACCACAGACACAGTGAGAAAAAGAATCTGCATGATGAAGGGTCCTCTCGCAATGGGAGGGGACAGTTTCAAGCTGTGCATATGCTAAGTCATTGTTCATGATACATAAGGAACCCAAAGAGCCCAGTAAGAAGGTAACAGATAAAAAACACAGGCAATTGGACAGAACAGACACTCTCCAAAGATGACATACTTGTGGTCTCTGGCTTAGTGATACTCAGAGAGAGAGAATACAAATGACAATGGACTGGTATTTATTACGGTTAGTGTGACTTTTATCAAAAAGATGGAAGACCAGCAGCCTACAGGAAACAAAAGGGAACATTTCCCAGATCTGGCGGTAACGGATGCTGGTATAGGGCTGATGTATGGCCCAGCAGTTCCACAGCTATGAAACATTAATGGAATTAAGTCAATATGTCAAAGAGATAACTTCTCTCACATTTATACTGTAACATCATTTGAAATAAACGATATGTGGAAACAGCCTAGATGTCATTTACAAAATGAGAAGATTTTTAAAAACAGTATAGTTAGTTATATAATAGAGTATTATTCAACCTTAAAAATTAGATTTTTGGGGTGGATAGCATGAATGAGCCTATAGTACATTTTAGATTTGAATCAGGACATATTATTTGTACATTTTTGGAGAGTATATGGCAACTATGGCAGACTGAGACTTCCTCTTTTCATACTGTGATGGCCGATGTTGGTTGTCAACATGACAGAGGAAGAGAGATCATCAAGAGGACTTGTTTTCATCAGCTCTGCCTATAGACTTGTCAATGGGGCGTGCTCTTGATTGTTAATTGACATAGGCGGCCCTAGCACACTGTGGGAAGTGCTACTCCTGGGTAGGTGGTTGTGTGAGGTCTAAGAACCATGAGCCTAGATGCAAGCATGCACCATTCCCCTGAGGTTCTCTCTTCAGGCTCCTGGTTTGGCATCCCCCAACAATGGACTGGGACCTATAAGACAGATAAACCTTTTCCTCCTCAACTTGCTTTTGGTCGGTGTTTTTATCACAGAGACAGAAAGCAAATGAGAATGGGTTTTTTTCCTGGTTGTTTTGTATAGTCTATGTTCTTTGGCTTTGATTATCTTTATTATAATAAGGTCTGGGTATTCTTTCTCTCTTGTGTCTCTCCTCTTTTCGGTGCTGGCTGCCTTCCTCTTGTTCTAGTGCTCAGCTCCACGAGGCATTTCTTCCAGAGATGACCAGGTCATGGCAACCTCACCATTGCTGCTTATTTTAGAAACATTTTATTTCCCCTTAATTCTTAAGGTTAGTTTTTCTGAATCTAGCTTTCCTCTTTATAGTTTTTGGTTAATTATTGTTCCAGGACTTTGGGGACATTGTTCTGTCCTCCTCTGGCCCATAATGTTGCTGTCGAGAAGTCTGTTACTCTAAGTTGATTTCCTTATATATACCTCGATGTTTATCTCTTGCTATTTTTAGTAGTGTTTTCTTTTTGGCTATAATATTTCTCAAAGGTATTTTGTTTTGTTTTGATTGAGTATAGTTGGAATCCTTTCCATATCTGGATGTCTGTGTCTCTTGGAGGACTCGAGAAGTCTTCAGTTATCACTTTGTGAAATACGCAATGCCTTTCTCTGTTCTTCTCCTTTTGGAACCCTCATGGCTGACTCTTGATTGACCTAACAGTTTTCTATATTTGTGCAGACTCTATTTCCCTCACCTTTTTTTCTGCTTTTCTGATGGAGTAAATTCAGTAGGTTATCTCCAAACTTGGGAATTCTTTATTCCTCTTGTTCTCGTCTGTTATAGAAATTCTTAATTATGGTTTTTACTTCATTAATTGATATTTCTAGTCCCAAGATTTCAGCTTGTTTCTTCCTGCGATGTGTATTTCTTTGGCAAGTTTCTCAGTCGTATGCCTATTGTTTTCTCGTGTGTTGTCCTATCTGTGTTCTCTCGCGGTTCCCCTAGCATTGTCACTTGGAACAAAAATTCAGATATATCACAGCTTTCTTTCAGATCGGGATCTATTTTTGGAGAAATTGAAATCTTGTGTTCTTTTGGAGGTGCAACCATTTTTCATATTTCTCATATACTTACATCAATATAAAGACACCTTTTATATCAGCTACTTCTCCTTATTTTATGGCAGAGGTTTTGAAGGGAAAATCCCTTAATTTTTAGGAGATGCAGAATGTCTGTTGGGTAGGAACTTCACAGTCACTGGAGGATGGAGAGATGGCTCAGTGAGGGGAACACTTTCCATGCAAGCATGCCAATTAGAGTTTGTATTCTTCAGCATTTATATAAATATCAGGTGGGTGTGGTCAGTCTATAATTCCAGCACTTGGGAAATAGTACAAGGGATCACCAGAATATTCTGGCTGTTGTCATTAACTGAACTGTTGAGCTCTGGGTTCACGTGAGAGACCCTACATCAAGATGTGAGGTGGAGAACAATTGAGAGTGTCAGCTCCTGACCTCCATCTCTACATACATGCACACAGATGCACATAGACGTGCCATCCCACACACATGAACACACAGCATCTGAGATGTTTCATCAGTAGTTTATGTATGCAGTATCTGTGAGCTTCTGTAGTTTGGCTTGCAGGGCTCATGAATACAGTGGCTTGTTTCTACAATGGCCATGGCTTCCCAAAGTGCATTTCCTTAGGACTGATGAGGTTAAAACCCAGCACCACCAATGCAGTTGTCTCTGCAGACCCCAGGCCTGGCAGAGCAATGATCTGCGGGAGGTAAGAAGGAAATAAGGTTTAACACGACTCAGCCAGCACTCGTTCAAACTTTGAGAGTCTGACCTGAGGCAGTCTATATAATAAAGCTTAAGGCCTGGCTACATAGAAACCCTGGCAAAGTAAAAGTGACCTCTTCCTTAAGAATAGGATCTATAGTTTAAGAACCTAAGGGACAATTTCGTGTGGTCTAGGTCACCCTAGAGGTCACCAAGCTGTGAAGTGGTTGTGACTTTTCCCCTAACGATGGGTTCTACTGACTGAGAAACAACGCTCAAGATAAAGGTCTAGAGAGGAAGAGTCTGGGGTGAGTATTATAGTCTAGGGGTTCAGGCATGGCCTGCCTCCTTATATAGCACAGGTCACCAGGCAATTAACTACATCTGCTCCCAGCCTTGTGGTGGAAAACAGGTGTGCATTCATCCATTGAAGAGATAGGCCTGTGTGCTTAACATTATTGGTTTTCCTGGTGTTTTTCTGCGCACACAAGGACCTTGTGCCCTCTTCAACACCCGTACTTTTTTGTGACTTTTCCTGTTTTTTTCTTTAGCTTTTTAATGCAATACATTTGGTCATATTTCTTCCCCTCCCCAAACTCTTACCAGATCCTTCCCACATCTCTACCCACCCAACTTTATGTTCTCTCTCTCTTTCAAAACAAAAAACTAAATATACGAAAATTGAAACAAACAGAAAACCAATAAGACAAAAAATGCTAAATCAAAACAAAATAATACAAAAATCCCACAAAACCCAAAACAAAACATGGATTCGGCCGGGCGGTGGTGGCTCAGGTCTTTTATCCCAGCATTTGGGAGGCAGAGGCAGGTGGATCTCTGTGAATTCATGGCCAGCCTGGTCTACAGAGCAAGTTCCAGGACAGGCCCCAAAGCTTCACAGAGAAACCCTGTCTCAAAAAAATTGTAAAAAAACCCAAAACAAACAAACAAAATTCAAGCAAGTACAAAACAAGAATTCCATTTTGTGCTGACCACCTGCTCCTGTGCATGGGCCTGCCCTGGAGTGTGGTTGATATTCCATTGGAGAAAGCGGACACTCCTTCTCCCAGAAGGCACCAATTGTTATAAACAGCTTCTTGGTTAGGGGTAGAACTTTGTGTTCATGCCCACTTCTTAGTGCTAGAATTTTGCCTGGTTTGAGCCAGTGCAGGTCTTGTGTGTGCTGTTATAGTCTCAATGAGTTCACAGAACTTCAGTAGTTTTGACAAAAACTTTTGTGGCTGTATTTGTACAGGATATGGCAGGCTATTTGTGACTATGACCATGTTCTCAATGATGGGGACTACAGAGATCTGCCCTATGCCTATGAGACATTTTGGGGCTTCTTGGTTGGTTGTCTCCATTCTTGGAGGTGTGAGATGTGGAAGATGCCTTCCCTGAATTCTGGGACCATGAGTGGATGGCTTGTGGCTTTGGTATCCCTTGATATGGAGCATAGACAGAGGAAACATTAGTGCCACCATAGTGCCAGAGCTGTAGATAGTGCCACCATAGTGCCAGAGCTGTAGAACAAGGATGTGACCTTCCCTCCACCTCATCAAGTGCGTGCGACAGTAGCCTCAGTGGCAAGACCAGGCTGTGGAGGAACTCAGTTCCTGTAGCCATAGGGTGAACATGTACTTGTCTTGTGACACCAATAGCCAGATCTTGTGAGAGTCACAGGATACAGATGAGACCCCCTGAAGCTCCTGAGGGACACGTGTGGGCCATGCTGAGGATTCAGGTTCCTGTGAAGCTCTAGTAGGTAAGGTGGACTGATGTCTCTGGTCATTGCTGGTCCTGATACTGCTGGGTGCTGGAGGGCCAGTCTTCCACTCTGTGAGGTATATGCAGGCCTGAGGCATCTAAGAGTGTCCGTGAGTCAGCCATTAGCCCTGCTGTGGCCAGGTGACAAAGCAGCGACAATTGTAGTCAAAGCAGCTGGGCTGCTGGGGTGTTGGGAGGGCCCAATCTGAGTCCTTTTTTGTATCAAGACTGTCACTTTAACTCCAAGCAGTTCTCCAGACCAGATTTAAAGCCTGCGGGTCCTGTGGACATCTTTAGCTGGGACTGCCACACTGCTCTGATGGAGGGTTTCCAGCTTCCCTTTGCCCTACTGGAATTGTCCTGTCATCTCCCGCTCAGGAAGCTGGGGCCTAGCTCGCAATTTACTTTGTTCTTTGTTCTCAGTTGCCTGTCAGAATCAAGCAGTTTGGGATTCCTATCACTTCCTTTATCCCCGTGGCAGAGTATGATGAGGGTACCACTCTCCAACCATCGTCTACAGAGCATGTGGGAAAGGGAAATAAGCCAGGCGCAGACAGGCAGACACTCTGTGGTGTCCTAGAAATCAGATGGGGGTTAGCAGAGGCTAGGAGCACGAGCAGGTTGTGGAGGTTACTAGACAAAGGTATGAAGTGAGGTCAACAAGAAGGAGCTTTGAGATCTGTTGCCCCGGCAGGTGTCTAGAGTCAAAATGATGGATTGCAAACCTCCAGTGTATCACCCAACAAATGTCAAGCAAGATGACGGACACATTGATGATGCTTGATTTAATTACTCTGCATTGTGTACACACATCAAAATATCAAATTGTTCTCCATGCATATAAAATTCATGATTTGGCAACTGGAATACTATAAATAAAAATGTAATTAAAAACAAGTAAATCAGTCATGAAAGGAGCAAAGGATTGGAGCAGACATTTCCAGAAAGTTATCCAAGTGGTAATTAACGCATGGAAAAGATACTGGGCTTCCTTCCGCCTCCAGGAGGTCCAAACCTAAGCTGGGGGTTTCACCTTGCATCCACTGACAGGGTGTGTTAAAGACAGACAGTTCTAAGTATTGGAGGGGATTTAGAGAAACTGAAACTTTTATAGGGTGTAGTGGCTCATGCTTACAAACCCAGTGCTTGGGAAGCTGAGGTAGGAGGATTGTCACAGTTTAAGGTCAGCTTGGGATATACAGGGATGATCTATCTCAAAACAAAAATGACAAGAACCAAAATAAAACAAAAAGTTGCTGTTTGCTTTGTAATATGTTATTTTGTCAACTTGACACAATCCAGGGCTTCTAGATAGAGAAAACCTCAATGGGGAAAACGCTTCCATCAGATTGGTCCGTAGACAAATAAGTGATTAAAATGGGCGGGTCCTAGGGTGTATAAGAACACAAACTGAGCAAAACCATCAAGAGCAGCGTTTTTCTGGGCCCCTGCTTCAGTCCCCTCTTCCAAATTCCTGCCAGACTTCCTCCGTGCTTGAGTGCGGCAGAAAGGTGTAGGATGAAAAAGCCCCCTCCTTCCCAAGTTGCTCTTGGTCTTGCTGCTTTCCACAGCAATAGAAATCCCAACCAAAGCACCCAGAAATCATACAAAAAGTATATATGAATTAAATTTGCTTATAAATATTTATAGCAACATTGTTTATACCCCAACAGATCACATGTCTATCAATAGTTGAATGCCTAAATACCCATTGGTACAGACCAGCCATATAAAGGAGTAAGGTATGGGCTCACAGCACAGTTGGGAATGAACACCGAGACGCCTATGCTGAATGAGACAAGCCAGGCACAGAAGCCCCAGGTTAGCGCCTCGGGGCTGTGTAATGTGCACATGCACAGATCTTGAGAGGCAGAGGGCAGAGGTGCAGGTTGCACAGGGTGAGGGAGAACAGGGTCTGAATGCTGATAGATGGGGAGGTCGAGTTTCGGGAGGGTGTTAAACACTTTTGCCTCAGATACCGGAGGTAAAGAAACAGGTACGTGAGATGGTATGTGATTATATGCCAGTAAAGCAGATTAAATGTGTTAGAGGTAGAAGAGGGGGCCTGTGGTGCCTGTTTCCTTTAATACCTGGTGATTTTAAAAATGCTTATTTATGAGATGTGTGTGTGTGTGTGTGTGTGTACATGTGTGTGCATGTATGTGTGTAGGGTGAGCCTCTGTGTGTGTGTGTGTGTGTACATATATATGCACACTCTGTTGTGCACATATGGAGAAGACAAGACACTGTTTGGGAGTTGGTGCTCACCCTGCAGCTAGTTGAGGCAGAGTGGTTGTTTGTTTTTTTTTGTTGTTGTTCTTTTTTTGTCACTGCTCTTCTGCAGCATACTCCGAGCTAGCTGGCCCATGTTCCCACTATCTGTGTTAGGCAGTTTATAATGGCCGGTAACTCCAGATCCAAGAAATTCAAGGCCCTCTTCTAGCTTCTGAGGCCACCTGTACTTACGTGAACATACATACACATATATACATAATTAAAAATAAAAATGAACATAGCGGACAATGAGGACTACTGAGAACTCAAGAACAATGGCAATGGGTTTCTGATCCTACTGCACGTACTGGCTTTGTGGGAGCCTAGGCAGTTTGGATGCTCAACTTACTAGACCTGGATGGAGGTGGGGGGTTCCTTGGACTTCCCACAGGACAGGGAACCCTGATTGCTTTTCGGGCTGGGGGGGGGGACTTAATTGGGGGAGGGGGAGGGAAATGGGAGGCGGTGGCTGGGAAGAGACAGAAATCTTTAATAAATAAATAAATAAATAAATAAAATAAATAAATAAAAATGAAAATAAACCAGTAAGACCCAGAATTCTCACTTAGGGAAGAAGCCAGTCTTTGACACACCAAGGAGATCCAAAGTACGTAGACACAGATGGGCTCTGGGCAGTCGTACTTGTTTTTATTAATGGAGAGGGGCTCCTTGGAGAAGCTGGGACCAGTCTTCCCTCCTTTCAGGGTTACCTAACTGCATATCCAGGCTTATTCAGAGCCCGGGACTAATGGCTTCTCATGCAGGGCTTTTAGGAGCACCACCTGTCTGGCAGTGGACAGCCCCGATTGCCGATGTGTGGAGAGGGGCTGTCCCTCAGTGCGGACTCTGATGAAAATTTCAAAATTACTTTCCACTGATGGCTACAATGCAGGGCTTTGGGATCTGAGCAGTTCTTTGGGATCTGAGGAAGAGCAGGGTTTCGACAGAAGTAGCACCTGGTGGACAAGGTAGGGAGAGGCCAGGCCTTTGTAAAGGGCCTTCAAAGCATGTCCAGGCTGATTCACTTTGTGTATGCCAAAACGAATTCCATTCACAGCTGGGATGTTTAGTATCAGCAGGGCCAATAGATTTTTCCCCCCACTCCTCACAGCCCTAGTGGCCGTGTTCCCATTAAACACATCTAATTCAAAGCCGAGGGAGGCCCGCACATCTCCAGCCCGACTCTCTGCCTAATTCCCTCTGTCTTTTTAAAAGCCGCTCTTCCAGAATGAATGATGAATCAAGCATGGCTAATTTTCACACTGAACTGTTTATGTGTTTTTAAAGAGCAGCTTCTGGGAAGAAGGAGAAGGAAGATTTAATAAACGGAGAAGCCGAGAAGCTTCCAAGGCGCATAAGCAAAATGAAGAGACAGCATGTTTTCAAGCTATCCGACAAATTGATGCCGGCAAGGACGGGCACCTTTTCAGGTCAGCTGAGGAGCAGGGCCCTGTTTGTGGCCCTCGGCAGGCATTGGCGGCGGCTTCTTTATTTCTGCAGAGCCCCAAGAAGCACTGGGTTTTTCTGCCAAGGATGCTCAGGCTCTGGGGCCGACCCCAGACAAAAGCACCACCTCTGCAAGACTGGGGGTCACTGAAACTGTGGAGGAGTGTTTCTTTTGTCATTACTGACAAAATTACTCCCGTTCTCCCTACCACTTTCCCAGGCATTGCTGAATCATTTGACAAGTTTTTTTATGTTATTTTTTTTCTGTTTTAACAATTCTTTATACCGAGTGGCCTCTTGCCTCTCCATTTATTTGCTTACCTCCGTTTTTTCATTGGCCCTAAATTCCCTGTGCCCAGCACTGGGTTTCATCTGGCCGATTTCTTTCAGGTGGGCCATGTGCTTTGCCCCTAGTCAGCCCATTCAGAGAAACATGCGGTGTCTATTATTCGGGGCCTGGCTCACTAGGCTGGTCTCCAGTCCCACGAGGTCTCTAGCTGACAGCCTAATTTCATTCCCCTTCATGATGCAGTGTGGTGGATTGATGTGCAGTTTTGGGGGCATATATACAGCTATTGCCGACACTCCCAAGTTTTTACCTCTGTTCCCTGTACTCAGGCATTTGGGGTGGAGCTGATGCCCAGAATTTCCACAGTGGATTCCCACACTTGTCCACTAGGAGACACTGATGTTGTGATTCTGGTGCTCGGTATCTTAGTGGTGTTAACCTGTGCTAATCGTCATGGGTGGTCCTCTGAGCGGTGCCCAGCTATGGACTCTGTATTGCTGGGCTGAAAGGGGATCAGTAGAGAAGTCCACAGTGAGATGATCACACCTCTGCAGCGGTCACCTTTGGGCCCCTTGCCCTTTTTTATGCTATACTTTCTTTCCACTAATTCCCGGCTGCTTCTTTTCTTCACCATTGTTTGCCCACCTGAGAATTATTTATTTGCTTATTTTTTCAATCCTATTCATTGCACATAGTGCTGGGTTTCATACAACTGATTTCTTCCAAGAACACCCTGCATTTTGTTCCTAGCCCTTCCCCATCCCAGTCACATGTCCCTCCCTTTGCTGTCTGGAGCTGCCACATGATGGGAGAACTGGTCTTTAAAGAAGTGTCCTCTGCCCCGGGACACTCTCCCTGAACCTTGCCGTGTCAGAACGTGAGCACACACACCACTGACAACCTTTAGCCTTATTCCCCGTGTTGCAAACTTTCACTACTGGCAATGCAAAAAGGGTCTTTCGCCATCGTCATAAATGGCTTAAATTCTTTAAACCTTTTCTTGATGCAGCACAAGGAATCTTCAGTATTTTAGCTGAAGTCATAAGGAGTCCTGGTTTTCCACTGCCATTCTTTGCTTGAGTCTCTTCGTCTGTGGGGTCAACATTTCACCTTACAACACCACAAGTCTCTCACCTTCTCTACTTGGTCTCCACCAGTGTTTATGGGGATACCCTAAGCTCCCTCATGCTTCCAACCTCTCTGTTTACAGGGAGTCAAATTGTCCCTGAGTAGGCACCGTTTTAGTCGGTCACTACACCCGTTTCGGGGACATTATGTTTTCTTCCCAGGATGCAGTTCTTTGTGGCTTCATTAAAAGTTAAAATCTAGTCCTTTGTCAATTTTACAAATACAGAAAGACTGGAGGGAAGAAAATGAGAAGCGCCACTCGGAGCCTTGCTACCCCAACTATTTAGTGAAAGCTGTCGCAAGAGGGATGAGTGACACATTTGAGTGGGTTCTTGGGGTCTTCTCTGCACGCGGCAAACCCATGCTCCAGCAGGAGGCAAACCAGCTGTAGCTTGTCGCGTATTAGTCAATTATCCTAATGATTTTTCTCTTCATTGAAGAGCATGGGTCCAGGTCGCCCTTGTATTTTATGAAGATTTTACTTTGTCTTTTTGCAGATATTAATTGGGTTCTCTCCATGTTGATTCCTGCCTCCAGGGTTTTCGGGTCACTGCAGGTGCGAGGAGGCCAGCAGAAGGGTACTGAAGACTGGCAGGAAGTGCCTTCCTTCCTGCGTTCCCAGCCCCTGCTCTTGTGAGGAGAGCATTTGATTAGTCCTTTACAACCTGTTTCTCCAGAGATACAGGGAAAATACCGAAAGCGCTGTGCCAATTCTGGCTGTCGCTCCTTTGAACACCGTGGGATCTGCTGCAGGAATGTGAAGTAAATCCAAAAAGGGCTGCTTCATGGAGCTTTGTGGAGTCACAGAAGGAAACTGTCTTAGAAATCAGAGCTAAAATTGGATCGTTAGTTAATTCTGTGGAAAAAAAAATAGAATTAGGAGGAATCGGTGAGTTAGGCGTCATTTCTAGCCGATGCCCTTTGCTCTGTGTAAGCTGGCCATGTCACTGGGTTGTGACTGACATCTGTCACTGGCCTTTCCTGGAATCCACCCAGTTGTCATTCCAGGAGCCAGGAGACCACCACATGAGAATTCCCAACAGTTGATGTGAATGACTGATTTCATTTATCTTCTAGACTTAAATAAATACTGTTAGCTCTTTAACTTCTCAATGTGGTACCTGTTGCAGTGTGCTGCAGAGAGAAGGAATACAGGATGCTCATGCAGGGGGCAGCAGGTCCTCTAAAGTCCTTTGTGAATTCTGTCTATGATGTAGTCGCCTCCTTAGTGACCCCAACTTTTAATAGACGCAAATTTCAACACAAGAGCCCAGTGTAGGGCCACAGGGTCCCGTATAGGGCCTCAGGTCTAATTCTGGCACTTGAGGAAGAAAGACTGTTAGTTTGAGCTTAGTGTAAGCTGTGTAGTAGTACCCTGTCTAAAGAGAAAGTTTCAGGGTGTGAGCTGGGGTGTGTCCACTCTCAGGTCAGAGCAGAGTTCCTTTTCATTTTGTTTTTTTAAGACGGGGTTTCTTTGCATAGCCCTGACTATCCTGAGACTCACTTTGTGGACCAGGCTAGCCTCAAACTCACAGAAATCCATCTGCTTCTCAAGTGCTGGGATTTAAGGTGTGCTCCACAGCCGCCTGGACAGAGCCGAGAGACCTCATCAGTATTTTGTCAAATAGATGAAGACAGTATAGCCGTGATTATAAGATGAGGCTGGTGGTTCGCAGGCAGAAAACCCGCAGAGAGATGTGCCTCAGTGTCAGAGATTGTTGACACTGTGGTTCCGGCACCTCGACCACCACACCTTCTCCATATTTGGAGCACATGAAGAAAGTTCAGCTTCTTAGGCTTGCAGCCAGCTTAAGGTGGAGTTTAGTCAGACATGGAGCTGTGAGGCTCAACCAAAGCACTCAAGGGTAAGGCTGCACATTCCTGCGAGCCTGGAACCATCAACCATGGTGCTAACAAATGTGCATTTGGGAGTGCACCTTCCAGTCTGTGGGGACGTGGGTTGGAAAGCAGAGCTCTCTCTTCATAAGGCGTACCCCTTCTCTGCCTCTGCCTGCAGTAGAATAGCTATCCTCCTTACCCTTAGCCTACTTCTCGACCAACGCGTCTATCAAGGCATTTCTTCCTCTGTATGTACATACGGTATGGGGTAAGCATATGTGCGCACATGCATAGAAGATGGTAGGTGGCATCAGAGTCTTCCTCTGTGACTCTCCACCCTCTCACTGAACCTGTAACTTACCAGCTGACTGAGATGCCCTTGTCCCTGCTGCCGGTTCCGGGATTACAGTCGTGTGCTGGCACACTGGTTTTTCTTATGACTGTGGGCTCTGAACCCAGGTTCTCATGTTTGTGCATGAGCATTTTACCTGTTGAGCCAACTCCCCAGTCCTATCCATTAAGCTCTTATCTGAACACGATGTTATATATATACATATATATATATTCATACATTATTTGTATCAGACACAGAATATGTACAATTCCTAAACACTGTGTTATATAGGGAGAAGGAATTCTTCCTTTCAGAACAGGGGTGGAAACTGAGTGTTGTGGGTAGAAAATTTGTGGACAAGAAGCCTTCTGAGGGAGCCGACTGCTGCTTCTGCTCTAAAGCAGAACTCGTCCCTGAGGACTGATGGGGATAGATGAGAAAAAGAGGGACAGGGAAAGCAAGCATGGGTTATGCAGTGTCAGGAGGGTAGGAGCCTGGATCTGCTCTCTGGGAGGGTTCTGGGTGGGGTAGCCCTAATATTAGATGATATCGCAGGAGTTGGTGCAGAGACCCTAGCCTCCAGCATGACTTTGTGCCTCAGAGAGTGGCACAGACGGTACAACAGCTGGATCTGGAGTCATATGAATCACACCCTAGCTTTCAGTGTTGCCCCCACATACTGATAACCCAGTACACCCCACTAACCCAATAAGACCAGAGCATCTCAGGAGACACACCTGAGAGTTAGCAGCCTCAAACCACATTCCAGTTCTTCATGCCCAACCTTGAATCAGACCCCCAGAGTTCCTAAGCAAGCCTCAGGTGGACTTTGAAGAACTGGGAGGCAAAATTAGCAATCAAATTATTATGTAGTAATAAAGAATGGTATATTTTATGCACCTGTGGCCTGCATTTCATACCTGACATAAAGTATTTATTTTCTTTTTCCCATGACAGAATTCTCATGGAGTTACAAGGGGACATAACTTCTAGGTGGATAAAGGTTCTTTGTAGTCACAATGGCGGCTCACAAAATGTATATTGTTGGAGAAGCAGGCTCCAGCCCACCTGGCCATGAAGTAACTGCCACAAATCTTGGCCAAAACCAGGTTTCCACATTGAGAGGTGGCGGGGATATGTTCTATTATGAAAACAGCTTGGCTGGGAAAACAAACCCCTCTATCAGCAAATGGCCCACTAATCCTTGCTATTTTTAAGTTCCATGGAACAGTGCACAGAGAGAATAGTGTGTAGTTTTCTAGTCAAAATGATATCCTGTCCAACCCAATGCAAACTGACCACAAGTCATATTTTACTTTAATAAATGCAGCTTATTGTGCTGCAAGGGTGAGTTAGAATATTATGACTACCCTCTTTGGGGACAGGCACTCTCTGTACACAAGTTTGGCCCACATATCTCGTTAAAGCCCAATGTCTTGCTAGTATATTTAATTCGGATCCTGTAATACTGATTTTTGTGTGTGATGGTTATGGGAAAGTTGGTGAAGTCTTCATCCTTACCCAGGAATCTACTGCAGTGACCCATTCTTTGCTCTTTATCCTGTCTTTCCGTGTTACTTGAGGGTCTACAATTCAGCTCAATTCCGGGCTCTCTGCCTGCAGTCAGGGTCTCTTCCCCCAGTCCTACATGTCCACCTTCACTAGTTGGAAGGTGCCAGCATGTGACTCTCAGTTTGGAAGATGGGCACCTGAGTGGACCCCAGCTGCCCACTTCCTTACTGGACATGTCGGGAGGAGTCTTGTTACATGTCCCCTTATGAAAATACGACTGCTTCTCTTTGGGCTTGCCCATGCTCAGCAGTGGGATTACTGGAATTTAGAATGTGTGTACTTAATTTTAGAATGTATTACTGAGTTCCTTCTGGGAGTTTATCCTGTGCTCCCCACAGGTTTGCTTTTGTATGTCAATTTCTGAATGTAGCAAAACCTGTAAGCATAGAAGCTGCTTTGCTTTGTGTTTACTCCCTTCTCAGAAGGGCAACCGTGGTGCTGATCTGGTTTCTTGTCTGTAAACAAATCATCACTGGGTCATTTCCTTTGTCCACTTTTATACTTGGGGTTTTCTTGTTTTCTTTTTCTTTGTTTTGTTCCAGTTCTTTGTGTGCTGAGATAAAGTCTCACTCTGGTTTAGCAGGCACATACCACCATGCTCACCTCACTGTGTTTTGCATATCCACCAAATACCTGGTCCATGAAGTCAGCCCCTCACAAGAGTGAACAGTCCAGGGAGAACAGGAGTCATGAGATCACAAGAGTCAGCAGTCCAGTGGGGACATCGGACACGAGATCAGAAGAGTGAGTAGTACAGGGAGGACAGGGGTCACACGACACAAGAGTGAGTGGCCCACACTTGACAAGGTTCTATGCTGCTGAGTCAATAGGTCAGGTGAGCCAATGCCTTCCATGGTGTGAGAGGTTCTTCTGTCTATGTGTTGCTTTCATTGGTTCATAAATAAAGAACTGCTTTGAGCCTATGGGATGGTGGAACAGAGGTAGGCGGAGAAGATGGAACTGAATGCTGGGAGAAAAAAGGGCAGAGTCAGGAAGATGCCATGGATCTGCCACTGGAGATAGACATGATGAAACTTTGTTGGTAGGCTACGACCTTTTGGTGATATATAAGTTAATAGAAATGGGTTTAATTAAGATGTAAGAGTTAGCCAGTAAGAAGCTAGAGCTAATGGGCCAAGCAGTGTTTAAATTTATATAGTTTCTATGTGGGTATTTTGGTTCTGGGTGGCTGGGATGAACAAGTGGCTTCCTCCTACAATTCCAGATTAACGTTTTCAACTTATCATAATTTTATTTGTGTATGATCTCAAAATAAATCAATGAGCCACTAGCTAGGCAGAGACAGGAGACAAAGCCAATTCTTATTTGTGTCTTTCCTGGGGGCAGAGATCAGGGGGGGGCAACCCTGTCTTTACTTTCCCATCAGTGGGATTACAAGAAGGAGCCACTGTGCCTGATATGTCAATGCGTACCCTGGTGATCCATCTTATGTCCTCACTCTTGCAAGGCAAACCCTTCACTGATGGAGTCATTTCCCCAGCCCCTGGCACTTTTCTTTGAGAGCTATTATCTTACTCACTTATAATCACTCTGAAGAAAGACTGAGTAAGGACTGGGAGATGTGGGACCCAGTACATGTACTGACAGTGGATTTCCCAGTCTCTGCCTGAATAGTCCGTGTATGACACGCTTATGCTGTGGGGTCAAACAGGGTATTCTGTAGAAAGGAGCAGTGGGTGGCTTCCCGCCGCCTGGCTCCCAGCTAGATTTACCTGAAATAATTACACGGAAATTGTATTCTTTTAAACACTGCCTGGCCCATTAGTTATAACCTCTTATTGGCTAGCTCTTACATATCGATCTAACCCATTTCTAATATCTCTGTAACACCATGAGGTGTCTTACCAGGGAAGATCTTAACCTGCATCTGTGTCTGGTGGGAGAATCATGGCGACTGTCTGACTCGGCTTCTTTCTCCCAGCATTCTGTTCAGTCTTCTCCGCCTACCTAATTTTCTGTCCTATCAAAGGCCAAGCAGTTTTCTTCATTAATTAACCAATGAAACAACAGATAGAAAGATGACCCTCCTCCATCAGTATTCCCCAAAGTTTTTTCCACTCCTCATCTCCTAGCAAGTAGTGCCAACATGTCTTCCCTCCTAGACTATTGTGTATCTATTTACCTATGTCTAGCTTCAAGTTGGCGATCTTATTATCCTTTAAGTTAATCTGTGAGATACACCACTCATTTTTTTTGTTTATGTGAGACAGGGTCTCACTATGTGGCCCTGGCTGTCTTGGAACTCACTTTGTAGGCCAGGCTGGCATACTAAGAGATCCTCTTGCCTCTGCCTCCCAAATGCTGAGACCAAAGGTGTACACCACCATGCTTGGCTCTCTAGCATCTTCGGTCTTGGCTCACAGGAAGGTCTGGAAACAGAAGGGTCAGAGATTTGTGCCAGTGTGTTTTCATTTCCAACTTTTCCAGAGTGCCAGGCTTTCCCACAATGTTATACCCTTTCCTTTAATATATCTTTTATAAAGCCTCAAGTCTTTATAAAAGTGTTTATTTTTCACCATGATAGGTGAGTATCCTGGCATGGTTCCTGGCTCCAAGAGAAGGGCCATATAATTAATCTGTTAGTATTATTTTAATGTTATTTCTTTAGTGCCAATCTCAGTACCTTTAATGTGCTAGCATATCGTTCGTACCTGCTTATGTGATTTAGAAAATAAAACATTGAAGATATAGCCACATATTCTTTAATTTCACATATGACTATTTGGGTGTGAAAATGAGCTTCAGGGCATGAAATTTGCATTTTTCCATATGAATGAACAAATTATACTACATTTTCATATATTAATTTTGAATGCAACCTCTATGGTAATGGCTACTACAATGAATCTAAAGCTATATTGTTGTATGAGGCCACTTGCTTGTTTCTGGCTGCTCAGAACTGAAATAACCACACAGAAACTGTATTAATTAAATCACTGCTTAGCCCATTAGTTCTAACTCTTTATATCTTAATTTAACCCATTCCTAGTAATCTGTGTATTTCCATGAGGCTGTGGCTTACCGGGTAATTCTGGCATCTGTCTCTGGCAGGGCTACATGGCTTCTCCTGACTGTGCATTCTTTTTGCCTTTACCAGCATTTAGTTTAGTTTTCCCAGCCTAGCTAAGTTCTGACATGCTATAGGCTAAAGCAGTTTGTTTTATTCATTAATCAATAAAAGTAACACATAGAAAGAAGAACCTTTTATACCACTATTTTAAGGGAATCTAAGATACTTGGTTGAGTTGTGGCTGAAAGTCTTATTAAACTTGTGATCCATAATTTAAGAATTTCCACACTGGGGTCTGAGTGGTGGCTGAGTGGTTAAGCACTCTTGCTGTTCTTCCAGAGGACCCAGTTCTGTTCATAACGCCCACACTACAGCTTACAACCATCTGCGACTCCAGTTGTTGGGCATCTGGTGCCCTCCCTTGGCCTTTGTGAGTACAAGGCTGCCTTGTGGTGTACAGACATACATGTAGGAAGACTCCCACACATAAAATAAAAATAAAGGTTAAAAATTTAAAAATAATAAATAAATAAAAATTAAACAAATAAAAGATCACACACCAAAACTAACTAGGTCCAAGTCTATATATCTCAAATTATACATTTTCAAATATATGTATTTAGAGCAACCATTCTGAAACTGTGGATATTCATATGGATTTTACATATTTGCTATCAGAAAGATTTTCATGCACTTATCTACCTCCAAATATGAAACTCCATGGCAGGTTTAGAACTCTGAGAAAACACTTAGCTTTATGTCCTCTTTCATAACCTGTGCCCATTACCTGCATCCAGTCCTTCATTCCCTAATATTTAGCCTGTATTCTCTTTTCTACATGTTATACTGTAGGCACATGTGTCTTTGATAAATATACATATACATATCAATATATATGTAAGATTTCTCATAGAGAAGAAACATGGAATTTTTTTATCTTTTTGAGATTGTGTGACCTCACTTATTATTATATTTTCTAAGTCCATCCATTCTCCTACATATTTCATGATTGCATTTTTCTTAAAGGTAAATAGTACTCAGTTATATTTATCACATATTCATTACTCATAATATCTCACTATTACACATCACATTACATTAGTGAAAATTGGTTTTCAAATTCTATGTGTTTTTTTTTTTACTAGCACACTTAGATAATTGAATATTAGTCACTTTCCCTGCAGCTGTGACAACATGCATCACAAAGACAACCTGAGTGAGGAGGCTTTACTTTGGCTCTCAGTGTGAGAGCGGTGTCCATCATGGTCTCAAGCCTGCTCCAGCTGTCAGGACTGTGAGGTGGCTGGTCACATTGTAGCCCCCGTCAGGCAACAGAGGGATGAATGCTAATGCTTAGCTCTCTTTCTGCTGCCTGGACTGTAGTTTCCACCCAGTTCCTACTGATGGACACTCAGGTCGGTTCACTACTTCTCCATGGAAATTCACTGTTGTCAGTAACCTTGTAATCAGGCCGTATTATGATCGTGGGGTAAGTCTGTAGGGGTAGTTCTTAGAAACAGATGGTGGTGTCAAATGGTACCCAGTCTTTAAATGCGACAAGTGGCCATTCAGGGTTCATATGAGTTTGCTAGCATTCATGTGTGGGCGCCGTCTCTCCTCACTTGCAGCTAATCCTCGCTGCAGTTAGTTATGTAGTGTGCTTCTAATGACATTATTTAGTGACCCGGGAGCATTTGTTTAGATATGTAAGTGATGCATCTGTTTCCTTCTCATTGAATTATTCATACATGAGAGTCCTAGCGGGGTAGGGAATCTTTGGGCTTATTGGGTCTTTTGGGGGATATTTTCTGCCATTTTCCATAGAGAGGCAATGTTTCCTGAGTTCCAGCTATGTGAGTTTTCTATACTTTATTCTGTCTCTGTGTGCAGGAGGGTGTATTTGTATGTGTGCACATACACACGTGGGTTACATATACATGTTTGCACACATCTGTAGAGGCTGGAAGTAACTTTCTCAAATGCTCTTCACTTTATTTCAGAAGATAGGATTCTCAGTGAGCCAGGAGGATGTCAGTTCAGCTAGGATGCAGCCAGCAAGCTCCAGGGATCCTCCTATCTCTGGCCCCGTCCCCCAGCAATAGTGTTACAGGAACCTTCTTCCATGCTTGCGTTTTTTCAGTGGGTGCTGGGACCTGAGCTCCAGCACTCATGTTTGCTTGCAGGACAAGTATTTTACCTACTGAACCATCTTCCCAGCCTCCCTTTTTCCTGTTGAAAGTGCTATTGTGTGATGCCAAGCGTCTGTGGAGGAGACGTTTCTGTATGCCAACAGTCCTGGTGGCTTCTCATTGTCTCCTGTTACCTCCACAATGCTAATGGTTGTGGAGAAAGCTGGTTTAACATTCAGAGAGAGAATAACTTGATAAAATTCATTATTCAGTTCATGGTCATTTCTATGCCTTTGAGACTGCCTTTCAGGAAGCGTATTGGAGTGAATTCTGGGTAATGGTTCAAATGGTTGAAGACTAGCAAACCTTTATGAATAGCCAGGAGCGCTGACTTTTGGCTGTACTTCCTTCTGTGGGCATCACTGGCTTCCGACTAAAACCAACCCAAATGAATTCCTGTCTTGTCCTTGTCATGACTCCCTGTGCGGTCTTGAACAATAGCCTTGTCTGAGCTTTCCCTGTCTGTGAACGGAAGATGCCCACTTGACTGGGCTCCTGTTACCACCGGGAGATGGCACCCACTCCAAGCTCTCTGTGCAACCCCACACCCCCAGTGCTGAGGTTCGCGGATGTAACCCTGCAAGCTGTGCATCCCAAGGCCACATCTTCAACCTCCCCTTGCCTCAGTTTCCTCCTCATAAAGCGGAGACGATCCTAGTACTTCATTGGGTTGGTATGTAAAGTGCATAGCCCAGTGCCAGACACGTAAGTGCTCACCAAATGGGAGCTATTTGTTTTTATTGTTGTCATTATCATTCTCTTCAGCAATTTTCTTAAGCTTCCTTATCCCGAGCCCTTCTGTTGAAAATTGGCCGGGATGCTTCCACTATTATTCCTTCTCTATAGTCACGCTGTGGCATTTGAGCTGCGGGATGATTGAATCTGCCAGGCACTTTGCTGGGATCTGTGCATGGAGACATGGGGATTCCTGCCGACTGGAGCCCCTAGGGATGCTGCTTGGGTCTGGGCCAGCACTCCTTTCTTCTGCCTCGAGAGTCCCAGGGATCGATCCACCCACTCTCTTCTGCCTGCCACCACCTGTCCTTCCTCTCATGTTTGTCTTCTGTTCTGGAGGGGACACACACACACACACACACACTGCTCGAGTGTTCAGAAGAAAAGGAAATGGAGAAGATTCTAGAATTGTGGGATAGCATCTCCCGACCTGGCTTTGCTATCTAGAGTGGATTCTGTTCGCACGTGTGCAGAAACGGTGTTTCCCAGTCACTACAACTCACCACTGTCTCTACCTTTCCTTGGTTCTCCTGTGTTGATGTATATATTATATGATATGCAATGCTATATTCATAATATTATATTTGCTATGTATCATATATGTTCTAGTCTATATCTCTGTTGCTTTGATGGAACACTGACCGAAAGCTGTTTGGGGAGGAAAGGGTTTATCTCGCTCATGGTTCAGCATGGAAGGAAGCCAAGGCGGGAATCGAGCAGTGCAGGACCTGGAAACAGGAACAAAAACAGAGGCTATGGAGGAGTGCTGAGAACCGGCTTTTCTCTCTAGCGTGTTCAGCCTGCTTTCTTAGGTAGTCCAGGCTCACCTTCCCGGGGTGGCACCACCCAGAGTGGGCTGAGCCCTCCCGTATCAAGGATCAATCAAGAAAATACGCACAGACTTGCCCACAATCTGAGGGAGGCGATCTTCAGTTGAGACTCCCACAGTTGAGGTAACTGTGGTTTGTGCCAAGCTGACAGAAATTAACCAGCACTTGCGTTGTACTGAGTGAACTGACGAGCAGGGCTTTGGGGGATGCAGGCACTATGCCTGTGCTCCACACTGTTGAGAGGGAGGTGCCACAGTAACTTCACCGTTGGCTATGCCCTAGGCTGGGCACCTACATCCCCCATTGTCAGTCTGAATCACAGCCTGCCAAAGGCATGCTGCATGAAATCCCAGTGAGTCCTACATGCTACATACCACAACGCTACCTCATCCGTCCACGGTAAGCACTAGCACAACAGTGTTCACGTTTCTCCTTTCTCCTAGAGGTCGGCTTTTCTTTTCTGTCCTTCACCTACCTGGTTGCAGTGGCTGGCAGTCAATCTTTTAGCAACACCGAAGAGCTCAAAAGTTCCAGCATAGATGTGGCAGCTGAAGACAATCTAATTTCAACGCCCATGCTCTTAGGGGAAGAGCCAATAAATTATGGGCTAGAATCTGAAAGCACAGACCATCTGACTTCAGAGCCTGCCAAGAAGTCTTAGATTTAATGGAATTAATGTTTTATTTACAAATATGAGCATGCTACACACAAGACTTTCTTGTCTGTCAGTCTCTCGCCTACCTGGGGACAGAGTAATACAGGGTGGGTGGGAGCAGATGGGAATGAGGAATGGGTTTCAGGAATAGGGAGGGAGGAGGAAGGATAGAGAGAGAGAGAGAGAGAGAGAGAGAGAGAGAGAGAGAGAGAACGAGGAGGACAGGAAGGGGATTCAAAGAAGTCACTCAAATGGTAGAGTATCGTTGTCTAACTGTGAGCATTTGAGCATCCTTCAGTTCCTCAGTGACATGTTCATTGACTCAGGCTTCTACCGTGGGGCAAGGAGCTGACTTAGGACCTGGATAGAAGACTGGAAGAGACTCATCAGATGATAAAGCCAGTAGGAGTGGAGGAAAGGGAAGCTTGTTCTGACAAAACAAGGAAGAGTGACTGTAGCAACTTTGGCCAAAGTGGTCATCTCAGTCTCTGGGTAGAAGAGTCAACAGCCAGGTTATGAACATCACTCTTCCCCAGGGACCAGAGGGATACCTCCCACATTCGAGGATTCTTGCTTAGTCATGCAAACTCTTTGTGTCTCCTGATATAAACGTGCAGAAGAAAATGAGAGAAGGAAAGAGATTCTGTGATCCTCACAGAAACATTGAGCCTTTTAACTAAAATGCAAAATTCATTTCAGAGAATGGTTTAAACCTAGATTTAAACCTAGTTCTTAAGAGAGGATGGTTTAAATGTTTGTTAGTCTAAGTGTTAAAAGACCTGACACAAAAGTGGTTATTTTTCTAATTTCTTATCAAGAAAGGAACAACAGCAAAACTTTCACTAAATATAGCATTAGGAAGCCAAGCGTCTTTGCATGTGTGTTTCTTCCACTAAATATGGCATTGGGAAGTCTTTGCATGTGTGTTTCTTCCACTAAATATGGCATTGGGAAGCCAAGCGTCTTTGCATGTGTGTTTCTTCCACTAAATATGGCATTGGGAAGTCTTTGCATGTGTGTTTCTTCCACTAAATATGGCATTGGGAAGCCAAGCGTCTTTGCATGTGTGTTTCTTCCACTAAATATGGCATTGGGAAGTCTTTGCATGTGTGTTTCTTCCACTAAATATGGCATTGGGAAGCCAAGCGTCTTTGCATGTGTGTTTTCATGGCAGTTAAACTGTGACGTCTCTAAAACGACAGTAAAAATTAAAGTGATGTTCCCTTTGTCTCTGGTCTTGGTTCTTCTTAGCTTTGGAGCTCTAATATGGAATTGTATCCAATTCTACATTAGTCTCCTGGGAATTGCCTTCTCGGCCCATCGAAGGGTCTCTTCCAGCTTTCCCTGTGATACCAGACAGAGACACACTCATTGTTATACCAGGAGACCCAACAGCACTAGAGTATGTGAGATTCCAGCTCAAAGCAATTAAATATCTTTTTTAAATGATATCATTTTACATGTATGAGTGTATAGCTTGCATGCATGTCTGTGTAGTACTTGCATGCCTGGTACCCTCAGAGGCAAGCAGAGGGTGTTGGATACCCTGGAACTTGAGCTACAGATGGTTGTGAGCTGCTGTGTATGTACTGAGAATTGGACTTGGGTCCTCTGGAAAAGCAGCTAGTGTTCTTAACTGCTGAGCCATTTCTTCAGTGTCTCATTGAATCCTTAATTTTTAAAAATGCCATTGCTTATCAATAACATTGTTTTCTGTCTTTCCCCCAATTCTACCTTTTCATGGATGCAAAAGTATTTTCTTTAGCAGACTCAAATTTTACATTTAAGCATACTTTGTCTCAATCTTTATCTTAAAGCACGACATGTAACCATGAAAAGGTATCTCATTATGGTATGTCTTTTTCCTTGTGTGTATCCTGAGGAAGGCATTTAAGACTGACTCTCACATTCACTGAGAATTTGATATAGGTCCACCAACATATAATGCCATCTCATTGCCTAACCCAATCCATATTTATTTCCTAAAGAGGTGATAACTGATTTGACACCTGTTTAAAAAAGGTTATTTTTTTTTCTGTTGTGTAATTTATCTATCCTTAATCATATAGAATGGCATTGTACATCCGGAGTGTTTATGGCACAGTGTTTCTGAGATTTATAAGTATGAATGTCTACACTTTTAGCTCATCTTCAATCATTGCAATACAGTAGCCACTGGGCTACTATGTCTGAACTTATTTATCTAGCTTACTGTCCGTTTCTTAAGAGTTGACTCTTTAGTCTTTTAGTCTTTTGGGTCCAGTATACAATTACAAATGGCATATGTATTAAGGTGCGTGGGTAATTGTTTTGGTACTCATATGCTCCATGAGATGGTCATCACCACTAGGCCTCTTCACTTACCCACAGCCTCAGAGTTACTTAAATGGCCTTTCTTTTGTTTTGTTATGATGAAAATTTCTAAGGTCTATGTTCTGTTCAAACAAACTGTTCAATCTCATCATATTAAGTGCCATCTGGCTAAAATTAGGTCACTAGAACTTACTCCTTTTGTGCATCTGTGTAACCTTTGCTCCTTGCCCTGTTTCTTCAACCCCACGAGCTCTGGCAAACAGTATCTCCCTCTCTCCTTGTATGATACACACATTCTTAGTTGTTTTTTTTTTTGAGTTGTTTTGATATAATATGAGACAAGGGTCTAGGTTAATTCTGAAGGTGGATACCAAGTTTCTCCAATACCATTCCTCCAGGAGCCTGCCCTGTGCAAACTGTGCTGTGCAGCCTTATCACAGGTTCATCTAACTGTCCAGTCATATTTCCATTGCTAGTTTGACGCCAACACTTTACTTCTCGGGGCATGTAGTCTTGGAATATATCTTGAAGTCAGAAAGTATAGATCTTCTAGTTCCACCATTTTCTATTGAGATTGTTGTCTTACATTTTTTGTGGTTTTATGTAAATTTTAGAATGGAAATGAAAGCTCTGTAAAGAATGAAATCCCAGGGTCGGGAGAGATGGCTCAGCTGTTGAGAGTACTTTCTGATCTTCCAGAAGACTGGAGTCGGGTTCCCTGCATCTACCTTGAGCAACTCACCCACCTGCTGCTCCAGCTCCGGGGACCCTCCAGGTACCTGCACACACACGAGAGTACACATTCACATACAGACACATGTTATATACACAATTTTAAAAAGCCTCAAAAATTAGGTTGAGATTTTTGAAAAGGGTTGCATTGAACATTGAACCTACATGCCAATATACATAGTATTTATGTTTTAATAGTATTTATTTTGTATGAATGTAGCATGTTTGTGATTGGTGAACTTCAAAACTGGAATCACAGTTGGTTGGAAGATTTTAGGAGGACAGAGCTGTCTGTCAGGCGTGTCTACCCTCTTGACATTGTGACAGGTGGCCGCTACAAAGTTCACACTCAAGGATCACATAATAGAGGTTTTTTATCTGAAACTTTTTATTCATTTTACATACCAACCTCAGTTGTTCCTCCTTCTCCTCCTCCCACTCCTCTCCCCTCCCTCACCCCACCCACTCCTATTTTTAAATAAGTTTAGGGGCTTGTGGTGGGCCATATGTGGACATGCCTGTGAATAGACCATAACTGAGCAGGGCTGGATCTATGAGGGGGAGCTGTTTCAGGGAGTGTAGTCAGGTCTGCTAATGGAAGGCCTGTCCCAGATGTAAAAACATATACAGCTCACAGATTTCTCGTGTGGGCTCCCACTACATCCCTGGGCAGTCAGCAACACTGATAGGTTTGGGGAGACCAAGATGGCATCTGGATCAGAAGATCTCCATTCCTATAGCTGGGCCTTGGTGAGCAGAATTGTTACTGGGGATACAAATGTGTTTGTCTTTCTGGGTCTGCAAGTCATGCCCTTCTATGACTGACAGAGCTAGGGATGCTTCTGGTGTGGTGATATTAAGGTGAGCTATTATAAACTTGTTTGTATTAAAGTATCTCTCGTGACTATCCTTTCGGAATAAATTCAAGAGTAGCGTTACTGGATTATAGTGTTGATCTAGAGTCACCCTTATTTAAAGCTGCTGAATAGTTGCTCCTAACAGCTCTCCTGCTTTCCCGCATCTGTCGAGCTGGGGAGCATCAGCTGCTCTTAGTCCTTGCTTCCCTTCCGGTTGCCATCTTTGTTATCTTAGCCGTTCTGACGTCTGCGCAGACCCTTCAGAGCCAAAGTCGCCTTTGATTTTTCTGCAGCAAGGGGGTGTTTGCCACCTACAGAACTACTTGAGTATCTGAGAAATGAAACAAATGTCATAGAAAACAATGGTCTCCTCTTCCAAGTGTGAGAAAACACAAGCAGAAATGCCTGCGAGAGAGGAATAAGCAGGCTTCTCTTTGCCCGGAGACAGCGGGGCCCGAGGAGCTCAGTAGAGTCTCCCTTTAATGTCACAGGGCCTTTTACGTCTTTAGCCCACGTGCGTGGACTACAGACCGACCGGGACTCATGTAAGGAATTTATTTCCTGAACCACGAAAGCCACATGAAGGAGGAGACGATGGTGAGCGACTTCTCTTCTCTTTCTTGACCCAGAGATTCCCAAGAACTCTTCTGTGTAGAGTGGGGCTCCAGGCTTTAAGCTCAGAGACTCTGTTTACTCACATATTAGCCAATAGTTTTTATCAAGAACCACACTAAATATTATAATGTAAGATTGTCTCCAATCAAAACTAGTTTGAGATATGGATGAAATAAAACCCGGAAGCTTGGCAGTCTTTTCCCCAGCACTGGGCCTGGACCCTCAATTTCTTTAGAAATAAGTAGTATATATTTTATAAAGATCAATGATTACACTAAAATTCCTATGTATGTTTGATAAGCTAAATCCAACTCTGTTACCCTGAAAGAGATACTTAAAAGAAAATCTTATTTGTTTGCCTGTTTGTGTAAATGTGGCTTTCTTCATGAAATAGCAGTGACTTTATTTTTTGAGTCTGCGTTCAGAAACTGGGTGTTGCATAAATGGCCCTCAGATGAACAACATTGCAAATGGTCCGTTGTTTTTACAATGTTTTTAATATTGTGCACACTGTTAACTAATGGAATAACAGACTCCGGGATGTGTTTATATTAGTTTTAGCCAACTTAAAATACATTTAGCCTTTAGCTTCTCCTCAGGCCCAAACCACATCAAACAGGCCACACACAGACTCCTCGGGGCCGTTACCAGTTTATGGTGATTTTTTAGGAAAAAAGTTCTCTGTCTTGCTGTTTTCCTTTTTAGGCCAGGAATTCCCACAGGAAGAGTAAATACATATTTTTTTTTCATCTCTTTCTCTTTTCATGCTGGCTTATCTGCCAGCCCCAGTGTTTTTTTTCTTTCTAAAGGTAAAATTTTAAGCCTACAAATGCATTTTTGAAACCGGTTTCAAGGGTCCTCCACTGCGAGCAGAGATGTCTCAGAAGGCAGCATGACCTCGTCAGGGAGCCACCTGCTCGGAGATAGAGACATTTTCACCGACTGCCGATCTTCTCTGTCTGAGGCCTCCAGTTACCTCATGAGTGTGTTTATTCCCGAGCACCCTCTACAAGCCCTGGTGTCACACAATCATCTCACACTAAGCACCGTGGCTGTACATCGCTTCACATTCCCGAGAGCAGCTATTCAACGTGACAGCGGCACTCGTGCTGGGATAGAGAGGCTCGGGCGAAGAGATGAATCACGTGGCAATGCCGGGAGAGACAGGTGGAGAGCGGCACGGGGGCCAGGCTGGGTGATAAAGGAGCCTTCCTGTCCTTTCACGAAAGTGCATGTGTGTTTTCAGCAGCCACATGGTGACACACTGGGCTCTTAACCAGAGGATCCGGTCATGCAGGCTAGTCCTCTGTAAGGTGTGGTGGGGTGGCCTGCCCACGTCCTGAGCAGCTCTCATTCCAGCTTACTCTTACCCTATTTTCCAATTTAATTAAAATCAATGCTCAGAATGATGAAGTTCAGGCCAATCCCGTGTCAGCTACCAGATTCTTTTCTTCTTCTTCTTCTTCTTCTTCTTCTTCTTCTTCTTCTTCTTCTTCTTCTTCTTCTTCTTCTTCTCTTCCTCCTCCTCCTCGTCCTCCTCCTCCCCCTCCTTTATTATATTACTGGAAAGAATGAGTTTATGGGGTGTGCCTGCAGAGCATGTGTGAGGGCTTACTCACGGAGCATGCACGACAGACAAACAGATGCATTACTGCAAATCTCTGCTCCATCATTGATGACAGCCTAGAGAATAACTATGTAGTTACAGGCACGAGAAAAGTAAGGCTATCTTTATAGTGCCCACCTAGTTTCATGAGATAACTTTAGAAATAAAATGGGGATGTTTAGGTGCATGCGCTTTAACAGCCACGGACTTCCAGATTCCTCTTAATGCTGTGAGGCAATAAAATGGACTCTCGTAGCCACTTCCCGTTTCTAGAAGGTAGACCATGCAAAGGCTGCATTGAGGCAGTAACTTTATATGGCACAGTTGCCCTCCTAGGGTCCGCCTGTCCGCCCCCCTATTATTTGGACCCAAGCCTGATTGCTGCTTACCTCACTTGTCAATCATTATCCTTCAGTGTCTTGGAATGGACTTCAAAGTGCATGGAATACAGAGCCAATAAGGAAGTGTGTGAGAAACAGGCAGCTTTCCATATCACTGGAATGCTCCTAAGACATTTTTGGAACTCAGACACTTGGAATAAAAGCTGTGGTAAATAAGGTTGAGATGCACATGCTTTTGGGTAAGGGTGGAGGGAGAGGGAACAGGCTGTTACAATAGGTATTCTAGAATGAAGATTCCATAAACCTGGAGAAGGCGGGGCTGGAGCGCCGAGGGCAGGGTGCCAGGCTAGCAGGTGCACAGAGCTCTGGATCTGAGTCCCAGTGCTGTGTAGACAGGGTTCTGATAGAATATATAACCTGTCATTGTCTTTGAGGATTTCCCCAAGAGTTTTCAATTCTTGTGTTTTTAAAGCCTCAGGAAATCTTCCCTTTTTGTGGTTATGCCGCAGAACACCAGTAGCCAGGAGAGTTTGTTTATTTAGCTTTGCATTTTTTCAAGGCCGCTTTCAAAATTTGTCTTATAGTGATGCAAAATATGTGTAAACACCCTGCATCTGCTCTCTGATACAAGGTGTATTTGGAACATCCTCAGTGGGCTGCTGCCTGCCTGGACCATTGGTCAGTATTATAAACAGCTCAGGGTTTCTCCCGAGTTTATTTCTTTTCATTTTTAAAATTTATTTATTTATTTATTTTACACCCCACCAGTTTCCACTCCCTCCTCGTCCAGTGCCCCCACCTCTTCTGTCCCTATCTGCAATCCACTCCTCCTCCGTTTCTTTTTCCTTTTATTTCTTTATTATTTCTTTCTTTCTTTATTTATTTATTTTACATCCTGACCTCAGTTTCCCCTCCCTCCTCTCCTCCTAGTCCCTCTCCCACTTCTCCTCTGCCCCTTCCCCAATCCACTCCTCCTCCATTTCTCTTCAGAAAAGAGCAGGCCTCCCATGGGTATCTCCAAAGCTCGGCATATCAACTTGTAGTAAGACTAAGCGCCTTGCCTTATACTGGGGCTGGGCAAGGCGACCAAGTATGAGGAGTAGGTTCCCAAAGCCAGCGAAAGAGTCAGAGACAGCCCCTGCTCCCACTGTGGGAGTTTCACAAGTAGAGCAAGGTACATAATTGTTATCTATGCAAAGGGCCAAGGTCAGTTCCATGCTGGCTTCCTGCTTGTTAGTTCCTCTCTATGAGCTCCTATGAGCCCTGGGTTTTCTTGTGATGTCCTTGACCCCTCTACTTCCTATACTCTTTCCTCCTCTTCAGCAGGATTCCCCTGATGTTTGAGCTCAGTCAGATGTTTGACCGTGGGTCTCTGCATCTGTTTCCTGTTGCTGGATGAATCCTCTCTGGTGACAGCTGGGCTAGACACCAATCTTAAGTACAGCAGACTATCATTAAACACCATCACATTGACATTTCCTCTGGGCAAGTTTGGTTCCACCCTAGGTCTCTGGTCCATTCAGCCTCTGGGTCCTGGCCCTCCAGGAGGCGTCAGGGGTAGGCTCACTCTCAGGCCATGGGTCACTGGTTGGCCACTCCCACAATCTCTGTGCTACCCCTACCCTAGCACATTCCATAGGCAGGACAGACTCTAGGTCAAAGGTTATGTGTGTGACTGAGTTGGTGTTCCAGTCCCTCCACTGGAATTCCTACCTGGTCACAGGAGATGGCCAGTTCAGGCTACTTCTCTGCAATTGCTAGGAGTCTTAGCTGGGCTCATCTTTGTAGATTCTTGGGGGTTTCCCTTGCACCAGGTTTCCATGTAATCTTGAAATTCCCCCTTTCCCAGTGTGCTTTCCCCATCCACCCCAACTTGATCCCTCATGTTCCCATGTCAATCTGCACGCAGTTCACCCACAACCTTTCTTTTCTTTCCCCTTTTTGGGGAGATACAAATGTCCCCCTTGGACCTTCTTTGTTACCTGGCCTCTCTGGATCTGTGGATTGCACCATGGTTTCCTTTATTTTTCCTTTATTTATAATATCCACTTATGAGTGAGTATATACCATGTTTGTCTTTCTGTGTCTCTGGGTCTGGTTACCTCGCTCAGAATAATCTTTTCTAGTTCCGTCCATTTGTCTTTGAATTTCATGATGCCATTGTTCTGAACAGCTGAGTAACACTCCATTGTGTAAATGTATCACATTTTCTTTATCCATTCTTCAATTGAAGGACATCTAGGTTGTTTCCAGGTTCTGGCTATGATAAATAAAGCTGCTATGAGCATAGTTTAGCAAGTGTCCTTGTGGTAGGATGAAGTGTCTTTTGGATATATACCCAAGACTGGTATATCTGGGTCTTGAGGTAGATTGAGTCCCAATTTTCCGAGGAACCAGCATATGGATTTCCAGAATGTCTGTACAAGTTCGGACTCCTACCAGCAAGTCCTAACCAAGCGCCATAGGATCCTACCCACTTGTAACAGCTCTCTTGTAACAAATCTTTGCCTTTTCCTCAGTGCCTGCAGCTCGGTCTGCAACATGGGAATCAGAGAAGCCAAGCCTCCTCACTCTTACTAGTCACATGATTTTTAAGCTAATTTATCTCAAGAGGGGAGATGCACCCCCTTAATGGTCTTACCAGTAAGGGGTGTCTGATCTCTTAGAGCTAGAATTACAGGCATTTGTGAGCCACCGAAGGAGGGTGCTGGAAACCAAACGGGGTTCCCTGGAAGAACTTTAAAATATTTCATTTGGTATGCTATGGGGAAGAAAACACAGTTACTAACTTATTACCAAAGTCTGGGACCCCGAGTCAGCTACATTGGTTTTCAACATCTCCTCTTACAAGGATGGCTGGCACCTGGGTGCACTGGCACTTGTCTACAGCCCAGCACATGGAAGCCGAGGTGGGAGGATGAGGAAATCAAGGCTGTTTACAGTTATTTCTAGTTTAAGGTCAACTTGGGCTACGTGATCCCCATCTCAAAACAAACAAGCAAACAAACATAAAATGAATAGCACTGAAATAATCACTTTAGCCCTACTTCATAATTGTTTAGATAATAATTTCTAATTTTTAGGTATTGTGATGCTTTTATTCTTATATAAGTGATACATTGATCATAATTTCTCTGTCCTCAATAACAAAATTATATAGTCCAACTGTAAGACCTTTGTTAATATACTAGAAATATCACATTGCAATTAAGTATTTCCATAAAAAATGCACAGAGCATGGACTGCACCGTTTTAACCATTCAGAGATGCAGCTAAGGGCAGGAATTCCATTCGCAGTGCTGAGAAACGACACCGTCTCGTTTCAGGTTTTCCTTCTTCCTCAAGCAGAGATGCTTCAGTCATCAAATCACACGGAAGTCCCCCATCCAGATCTGGCCTGGCTGTCTCTGTTCTGCCCTGGGTCTCTGAATTAGCCCACGCTCATGCTCGTGGAAGCAGACCCTAGGGGTCAGTTCGTGACTTTCTTTGCACACTCCGTGTCCACTGTTCATCTCATTGGGGCACTGATGAGATTTTGCGTGATAGTCATGGGTGATGTTACAGATATCTATCTACATTCACGTTTCTCTGGAGCAGTTTTCTGCTGGTGAGCACTTGGGTGGTTTCTCCCTTTTGGCTACTGTGCTTTGCTTAATGTACCAATAAGCATTGTTGTACAGATGTGTGAGCCCCTTAGTTCTGTGCCCCAACGGAGTGGAACTCAGAGTTCAGAACAGTTCAACTCCCCAGTCTTTGAGGAGGAACCAGATTGTTTTCCCCAAAGGCTGCACTGGGTTTGAATCCCTCCAATTTTGTCACTCTCTTGTTTCTCTCTGAATTTGGCATAATCATTCCAGCCAGATGTACTTGTCACTTTTCTGCTGCTGAGACAGAGCACTGTGACCAAAGGCCACCAGAAGGTTAGTGCCCACGATGGTAAGGATAGCATTGTCCCAGGCAGCCAGAGCAGGGAGCTGAGATTTCCTGTCTTCACCACAAACAAGAGCACAGAGAACAAGATAAAAGCAAGGCAGTCACATCCCTGGAACCTCCCCAGACAGCACCACTGACTGAGCAGCAAGTGTTCAAATGCCTGAGTCTATGTGGGCCATTTCTCACCACCGCATAAGTCTTCAGCCTAAGTCTGGTGAGTAATCTTATTGTTAATGAGGCTAATGGTTGAACAAATGTCAGCATATAGCAAAACCAATTTGCTTTTCTTCTTTTCATCGACTGGTGTTTTCATTCCTCCAGGCAGTTAGGGATGGCACTGTGTACTTAGCTCTGACTTTGATGTCTATCTTAACGCAAAGAACGCGGAGAGATGTGGTTGCACTCTTCCATGTTTGCACTGTGTATGACTGAGATGGGGCCACTGTTAATATGGTGAAGGAAAACAGTGACCAAGGACCTGTGCCCACAAGAAGGTCAGCCAGGAGCCTGCTGAAACATTGTAGGTTTCGAGTAACAAGCAATTGAAGGAGATAGGGAGGTGATTTGAGAAGAAAATTTAACCGTTTTAGAAGTTATGATGTGGAGAGAAGTTGGTGAGATGGAGGGTGAAAGAGTTAAATATCACTTGATAGTTCTTGCCCTGGACATTGCGGGGCGCGGGGGGGGGGGTCTCAGCGGAAACCAATAAATAGCCGTGTATAACCTTTATTCTAATTGGAGATCAAGTGTGGCAATCAAATGCTCCGGAGAATTGTCCTATTTGTGAATACACTTAAGATATAAAAATGTGAGGAATGAGAAAGTGGAGCATGGTGAATTGGGGGTGAATTCGTGGAACTTGGGCTGAGAGGAAGCTCAAGAGTAGGCAAAATGATGCCAGCAAGATTGTGGGCTCAGAAGGACTGAATTCACACCCCTGCCGTGACGTGGTCGTGAGATGTCTCCTATACATCGTGTTTGAACATTTGGTCCAGGCCTTATGTTACTGTTCCGTGAGGTTGTGGCACCTATGACAGGCATGACCTGGCCGGAGGAAGGGACTTACTGAGTGCTGGCCTGGAGGGTATAGCCTGTACTTACTTCTGTGTGCTCTCTTCCCCGTTGTTGATAAATTGGTAATGTACCCCCCAACTTCATGGTCCTGACAGCTGGTCTGGTGGACGGCATTCTCTCACTCCTTAAGTAAAACGTAATCCTTCCTTTTACAAATGGCTTCCACTCAGGTGCCCAGAATAACAACGACAAAACAAAAATTCAGATTTGTTTTTTTTTCTGTCTATAATATTCCTTAGAGCTATTTTGAATGGCTGAAATCCCCAGCGTGCAAAGATGGGGTTTGAACCTTCCTTCGCTTGGCCCCAAGCAGAGCCACATTCCAGGGTGAAGAGCTAGTATCTGTATGCGGCCTCGGCAGTGCCTGCTCCAGCTGTGCTTTGCCAAGATGACTTCTATCCGTTTGCGTCCGTAAGGAGGGTACCTGTCATGTCTAGACTCACTAATGCTTCCCGTGTCAGAGATAAAAGAGAAGGAAAAAGAATCTTCCTCTCCTAACCATCCCAGCAAAATACTAGGAAGCAATGAGCCCTTTGATTGGTTAGCTAGCTCATTGCATTCACACCTAAAACAGCGGCCGCATTGGAGGGATCTCAAGGTGCTTACCTGTGGAGTGGGTTTTCACAGTGAGGACATGGTGATGGAACATGAAAGGCGGAGCAATGTTCCTCAATTAAAAACCTGCTTGTCTGTAGAAATACTTAAATACGGCTTTCCGTGATGCTTTCCTAATCCTAAAATAGATGTACTAGGCTGGTATAACTGTGTCTCCTTTTCAAACCTTTTGTCTGTTTCAGGGGACATTTGTGTTCGCTGGTAAAGTGAAGCTGTTGAACTCTGGCGAAGAAATGAAATCTGTTTATTTCTGGCACTTTGTTCGCCAACATCTGTGTTGAGATGGCATGTGATCTCCTTCGCGAACAATCTCAGCTGCTAAACAAGCTCAGATAATAGAATCTTCTTGTCTGTAGTCAGTGTGTTGACAAGGAAACAAAGGGGGAATTGTGGGGTAAACACAGGGCAAGATTACACAAAGGGAGTTGTTAAAAATAATAAAAACACCCAGCAACGAGGGGCCGCCTCCGAGGCAGCAGACAACAGACAATAGGGAATACTTTTCCAATTAAATCCTTGGCTATCCATATGGAGTCGCTAAACTTGGGCTTCATTGTTTAAAGTCAGTTTTGGAGAGGAGTCCTTAAGTTACCTTCGTGTGCTTCCTTGAGTTGCTAGTTCAAGATGCTGCACCAGTTTCTCCTGAGTTTCCCCCTCACGGCTGACTTCTCACGAGCATTCTCAAAACTTCCTCGAAGCAACTGCTTGGCCACTAATATCTCACGGCCCTAGCCGTCTGTCTTGTTAGCAGTGGTCCAACTCTGTATTTCAGGAATCTGAAGATGGACCAGGCTGAGAACGGCTAGGATGCGGCAACCTCGGAGAGCAGAAACAGAAGACAGGCGCCTCTCTTCTCCCCACACCCAGTCAGCCCTGGCTCACAGTCTGTAATCCTTGAACTTATCCAGAGACCCTGCTTTCTTTTGCTGTCATTTTACTGAGGAGGAATGTGTCTACAAATACAGACCACAGTCTGTGTTCTTAAAGGTGATAGGTTTGTCTCTGCAAACAGTGACACTGCTGTGGCCTGAGCTTCATTGCTGCTGCAATGGTGACTCCATCCTAAGATCACTGCACAGTGGAGGATCCAAGGAGAACAAATGTGTTTCGCTCATTTGTTTTAAGATGAAGATGTTTTGCATGGTCTTTTTAGCTTTTGTCCTTCATTGCTGCAAGCCTTTATAAACTTTATGCTTAGGATAAAGTCAGTGTTAAGTCTGCATACTAACTAATCCCACATAAGTTAGGGAGCAAGGAGGGGTGAGAAACTGCTGCCTTAAGTGGTCTTCATGGCGAGTGTCCGTATTTGTGTCCACACCTCCTCTATTACCGCCCACTGACTCTAATGCATTACCTGCGCACCTTCTCTCCTGTGCTTCTTGGCTCCTTTGGCTTCCAGGAACAATCCTGGCTCTTGTTGTGACCTTTTGATGTCATCTGTGATCTCTCAGAGACACATAGATTGAGTGTTCCTTGTGCTGCGGTTGCTTGGGGAGCTGGAGACAGCTCCCAGAGCAGACCTTTGCAGAGAGACCCGCCCGTGAGTAGTTCCTGGTGGTGTGTCTGTTGGAGCACAGATAAAGGAGTTATTTAAGCTACTGAACTTTAGCTTCTCAATCTAGAAGGTGTGGAACATGCATTTCTCTGTCCGCATTGCAGGCTGGGTAGGAAGTAGGAGCCAGACCCACAAACCACTCGCTAAGTGTGGGAAGACTGCAGGCACAATGGTGGGAGACATCACAGAATGACTGGCTGACAGATCCCCTACTAACCTTGGGAGACAATACAGTTGCAGCGTGCAGGGGCTTCGGTTGCCTGGGAACCTTGTCGTTGTTTTTCTGTTCCACAGGAAAGGTTGAACTGCCGTCCATTCTCGGCAAACTCCCAATATCGGCTCTAGACTCTTCCTGTCACCAATAGTTTTTAGATGATTATTTTACTGGGAAAGTTTAAACAATCGGAGGATAGCTTGCAATCTCCTAACCCCACACTTGCCAGTCTACCTGTGTGTGTTCCCCATTAAATTAGGGACAGCAGGGACACCTGTGTCCTGTGGACCGTATTTTTCCTTCATCTCTCCCTCCTAAGGACACTGCCTGTTCAATTGCACCCTCCCGACTCTACCAGCGTCTTCCCCATGCATCCTGTGGGCCTTCTCCATCATTATGGGAGCAGACTGCTGTATCCTGCATCTCCCCAGAAAACAGAAGCCTCGGCCAGCTCCCCATCCTACCTAAAACAATGTACCATCTCTCCTCTCTGATTGACAGCAAGCGGCTCTTTTGATCATCTCACGACTGTTTTTATCCCTTTTGGAACCAAGAGTAGTTTAGATGTATGTTTTTAAAGATCTGCCAATTAGATCATCAAAGTTATTAATTTTACGATTCATATCTCATATAAAAGTACTGAATGTTTTTCTTTGATCTATCAGTTCTTGAGAAGGATGTGTTGAAATACCCTACTATGAAGGCGAGTGTTCCTATTTTTCCTCGTAGCTCTAACAATTTTTGCTTTATATCTTCAGCACAAATTTAAAAATCTTGGTCAGTTCGACATTTTATTCTTATAGAACACAAATTTTAGTTCTAATAATTTTTCCTTGAAGACTATGAATACTCTTAAGGCTTATATCCCATTGTATCCACCACACATTTTTTATAATTTATTTTAAACCTTTTTGTGTTGCTATATATATTTTTATTCTAATCGTACTTTGTTGGGATACAATTATGTGCAGTTAATGAGGTACAGCTTGGATAAGTGATGAATTTTATGTTACACAAGTTTTATAATTCTGATGACAGCAAGATACAGCACGATTCTCTGATGTCCCTGATGATAAGACACAGCACGATTCTCTGACGTCCCTGATGACAAGACACAGCACGATTCTCTGACGTCCCAAGACACAGCACGATTCTCTGACGTCCCAAGACACAGCACAATTCTCTGATGTCCCTGATGACAAGACACAGCACGATTCTCTGACATCCCAAGACACAGCACGATTCTCTGACGTCCCAAGACACAGCACAATTCTCTGACGGCCCTGATGACAAGACACAGCACAATTCTCTGACGGCCCTGATGACAAGACACAGCACGATTGGCCCATCTGAAAAGGTTGTAAAGGTGACCTCCAGTGGGATGAGGCAGAAGCGTCACCATTGGTAATAAGAATGAAAGACAAAAGCCATCTTGACACCTGTGTGCTTCCTAGCCCACTTTGGGTCTTAACAAACTCCTTTTACATAAAAAATTGCTTTGCTAAGTTCATCTGGTTTTGTCCTTTTGAGATATTTCTTTTTTTCCCAGCATTTCTATTTCTTCTCCCTCTTTCTGTCCCCTCTGTGTGTGCGTGTGTGTGTGTGTGTGTGTGTGTGTGTGTGTGCATGTGTGTGTGTGTGCGTGCGCGTGCAGGTGTGTATGTGGAGGCCAGAGGACAGTCTTGGTTACCAATTCTGCTTAGCCTCCTTCTTTGAGACAAGGTTTCTCACTGGCCTGGTGCTCACTGGGAGGGTGAAGCTAACTGGGTGGGAGTCCCAGACAACTGCCTGTCTCTACCTCCCAATGCTGAGATAGCAAGCATAGTTTTCTATACCTGGCTTTTATTCCCCTGGGATTGGGCTCAGGTCATTTTCTTCCCTAGGCAAGCACTTTACCCTCCAGCTCCTCTCTCTTCTCTGTAGTTTTCTCCTCCTCCTCCTCCTCCTCCTCCTCCTCCTCCTCCTCCTCCTCCTCCTCCATATGCTTTTTCCTTTTCTGGTACACTTCGTGAGGCTTTAAGGGTGAGGATAGGAAGAATTTCAGGTGTGGGTCAGAACAGTGACTGAAGTTCCTAATGTTAGCTTATGACAGAGACTTTATTTTTTTTTCTCCCTTAAAACACAGAGAAATTTGTTCATTCACAAATCTTACTGTCCTCTGGAAAATGCATCTCCATTCCTCTTTCCTGGCATACTCTCTCACCCTTCTGTCCTGATGAAATAAATGGATTTCTGTTGCCTGCCATCAGTGAGAGCCTTTGAAAGAGACCCTGAGCCAGGAGTGAATCTGGTTTGGCTTTTCAGTTCTGCCTCAATGACTATAGTAACCTTGAACCAACAATTGGAGTTCCTAGCCTTCTTCATTTGCATTTGAGGTATTCACACAAATCTTACCTGAGAGGAGCCAAGTAAGGACAGGGATTCTAGTATGCTTCATAACGTTAGTTATTAGGATCATGAAGTTGTAGTCCCCGGGTTGTCGCACCAGGTTCGCGTGCCTGCTGTCTCACACACAGACCTGTTGACGTGTGTTAGAACTGTCTAGACCAAATATTAACAGAGCCTAGAGCAAACCAAGTCAGCAAAAAGAAGATTGACGGTTTTATTTCTTCTTCCAGAAGATTTTGAAGGCTCAAGAATGGCGTAGATGCTCCTCATTTCTTCCACTAAGTTAACATCGGGGTCCCATAATTTAGTATAATGATTGCTGTCTGATGCTGTGTATACAAACACATATATTGTCTGCTGATGATAAATTGGTGCATTTTCAAGAGTCATTTTGACTGCACTATTTTTACCTTACACGTTTAATTGGGAACTTACTTCCTCATGAGATTTGACGCCCATGTGTCATTGGCATCACGTGTGTTAAAGTCGGCAAGAGGAGACCTTTCATATGATGGACGTTCCCTAGAAGGATGCAAATGCATTTACAAGACCTACATCAGCAGTGGCTGGGGAGGGCGACATGCTCACACTTGCTCACACGCATCGTAGTTTTCTAAGAGTGGAGGTGCTGGGATCCTATAGACAGCTTTTCACAAGCACTGAGCTTCTCCATCTAACAGCATGCATGCATCATTAAAGATTTCTTCTTGTTTGTGTGCACGTGTGCATGCATGTGTACCTGTGTGTATGTGTGTGTACATGTGTGTGCGTGTGTCAAAGAAGGAGTCAGAGTCCCTGGAGCTGGAGCTACATGTGGTCGAGGTTGTCCGATGTGGGTTCTGGGAACTGAACTCAGGTCCTCTGGCAGAGCCTCAAGTGTTCTTAACTGCTGAGCCATTTCTCCAGTCCATATTTTAACCATACCTACCTTCCCATTCTTTCTAGGTTTGTACTCTCTGTGCAGGTGAGAGAAATCTAAACCAGGATGCCAAAGGCCTAGCTGAGCCTTCCCCTCTAAGAAACCAAACTCTGTGTGTCTAAGGCTTTCATTTTCCGCAGCCCAGCAGGCTCGCTTTGTTTTGCAAGAGTGGGCAGTTCACTTTTCTGATGCTAGGGAGCTATGCCAACCATTTATGTCTTCTCAAAGCAGGGTTTGAAATGGGCAAGAAAAGATAAGTCATGGATATACAGGCAGAAAATGGAGAGTTCTCCGGGGGTGGGGAATAAAGCGAATGAGGTTGGAAGTTCTTGGGTGTCTCCCTCCCCACCACGCCCGCAGAGCTGCTTCCCCGGGTGATGCCATTTGTCTTTAAAAAGAAGTTCTATTCAACAGAGGTGACAAAACTGATCTGCTGCTGGCTGGCTGGTAATGCTCGGGTTTGGGGTGTGTGCCCCCAAAATGGGACGCTGAGAAGAGCAACGATAAGAATTAATTTTCAGAGAGCCTGTGAGAGAAGGAGAAAGATAACCCAAGACACACGCTCAATGGAAGTTTTTTTTCCGCAGTTCCTGCTTTACACCTGTCTCTTTAGACAAAGGCACGTGAGCTGGACCATTCTTTGCTGAATATTCCTGGACACGGATGCAGTGCGTGAAGCCAAATGTTAGCTGTTTTATGTAGAAGCATTAGAGTTTCTTTCTTCCTGATGGGAGTCCTGAGGGCAGACGCTGCTGCCATAGAAATCTCCAACCATTCTCCTGGGAACCTGAACTCTGCACTCCAGGCTCGCAAGGAAGAAAGATAGTAGAAAGATGGATCTCCTAGCCTTAGCCAAGCAGTTCTAGCAACTCGCAAAAGTTGCAATGGAAACTCAGACAGATCCGAGCAGCGAACACAGAAAGAATTAAAAATGGATAATTTCTAGATTCTTCGCTATGATCTTTGTCAACGCGAGGTGCAGCACACTGGAGTTTAACTCTCTGCTAGTAAAATAAAAATAAACGCTTTAACCTTTTAAGTGCTGGTAATTTGAGAGAGGCTTGCTGTTTTTAGTTTGAGCACACGAGCCTCTGGAAAGCTCGGAGGATAGAAATGGCTAACTAAATTTGGAACCTCAAAAAGGTCAGAGTAAATCTGGTGTTATCCCGTTCCCCCTTTCTGCAGAATGCATGCTACATATTTCAAAATTGTGAAAAAGATTGTAAAAAGGACAAGTGATGACAAAACTTGAACTGTGAAACATTGTTATGGGAAAAGATAAAAAAAGAACAGAATGTCTCAGGCTGATGATTGTAGCAGATCTTCAAACCGGAGTACTCATCCATTGTTCCTGGCTCGCCCTGGCTGATGGAAGAGGCGGCGGGGCCATCATAGAGTGCTTGGTCCTGTTTTCTACTTCCTGGTAAGCTGGGAGCCATGGATGTCATAAAAATTTCCACTTCTCCTGCTGCTTGGCAAGACTTAGGCTCCTCCCTCCAGCTCCAGTCTTAATAACTAACAATGCCCCTGAAGCTGTGTTCTTCTCTGAACTTATAAGGACCATTGCCTTAAAATGATGGCCTGGCAAGAGAAAGATTCTCCCAGCCTGTTTCTTGAGGTAACACTTGCTTTTGTCTGGTACACACAAAAAGAATAGGGGGAGACAGTTTCTTAAGTTTTATAATCTAAGTAGGCTGCTCAAACGTGAGGAGGTGGGCTAAGCCGAGCAGCCTCTGGTCACGTGTGTAAATGTTCACTTGTTTCAAGACTGCAAGTGAGGCGGGGGTCACAACTCTGACCTGGGTTCTGAAGGACAGAGGGGGTGCATCATGCTGGTTCACCAGATCTTCCTGGGATGAAGTCTATCCTGCCCTGAGCAAGGGAAACCAAGAGCAGATCACCTCTGTCTCCTGGGATGTGCTTGCTCTGCTAGTGCCTAGTCTGTCCCTCTGTTCTTGCTGCTGCCCGTGCTTGGGGTACTTTCCTGAGCATTCTGGTCCACTCCTTAGTCCCCTCCCTCCAGGGTCTGCATCAGAGCCAATGCTGGCCCACTGTGTGCTGTAGTCATTTGCTTATACATCCCTTTTCTGCACCTCATTCCGAGTCCCTCGGAGCTAGGGCTGCTCGTTTATTTAGTTTCTGATGTCATATTCTTAGGAGGACTCCGTGCACATGTCCTGGTGTAAATCAGATTATCTGCACAGGCAAACAGTATCTCCAGAAGCTGGGCGACCCAGTTCATTGCCCTTGTTGCTATGACCATTTGGTTGTTTATAAAGACTTCTCCCCTTCTGCCCCTCCTTAGACTCAACAAGGTTGCTTTCACTCATCACCACTAGGCAAATGATGGAGCTCAAAGAGCCACTGAAATGTAGCCACAGATAACCATCCTGCGTGGGTTCTACTTCATGTCTCTTGGTTATTTATCCAAAGTGGATGGAACACAGCAAATGACAGTGCGGTGTCTCTGGACCTGGTGAGCTCTGGCAGTGGGATTTCCTGTCTGCTTCAGGCGGCCTTCCTTCTCCTCAAGCAAAGGGTGGCTTCCAGAAGCGCTTCCTTAGGGGCATAAAAGCCCAGCTACGGAGCTAGATGTTTCCCGTGGTACAGACATCCAGGCCCCTGACTGATGTTTCCCTGTGGGCAGCCCCCTGTGCCCCAGGAACTCAACTGATTCTAGCTGCCTCTCTGTACTTTACCTAATGAGCTGGCAAACTGGTTTTATCTTAGTGGGCTTTCCTTGGGCTCAGTAAAAGGGATGATTTAATTACCTTTATTATTTTTCAAATGAGAGGTCCCCATGCTGCTGCTTCTGCAGGAGTGCCTTTTGATTTCTACCACAGGGCATTCAAATTGCTTCAGTTTCTTATGCATTTGGCATTAAAAAAATTCTCAGATTCACCTGTTTTTTTTTTTTAATGCAATCTTTGGCAACACAGAAATTTTTCCATTTGAAATCAAACAGAAATTTTTCCATTTGAAATCAAAGTCAGGAAATGCTGTTAGTATTGCTCACTTCTCAGAAGACTCGGGTACACGCCTGGCCAGCAGCTGCATGGCTGTCATGGCAATAGGTTTCACTGACTGGAAATTACTGTCATGGCAGTCACTATAATTCTCTTATTCCTCATTCCAAGGCTCATCCCTACCACAGATTTGGAGGGATGATTATAAAAGGAAATAAAAAAGATTCGTTTTGAAATGAAATTGTGTAGGAGATGTAACCAGGGTGATCAAAGGATTCCTGGCTTATCTGAAGCCATGGCAGGACAGCCCCTTCCGGTCCTCACAATGCCCACCATTGGAGACGTTGTTGGACAAAGCATTAACCGCGGTCTTGCCACTACCAAGTGTTCTAGATGTATCTGTGTAGTCCATAATTAATGCACCCGTGGAGCTGCACAAAGGACTTCATACACTGTCCGTTGTAGGAGAACAGCTGGGACAGAATCCTCATGGCAGACGCTGCCCAGGACAAGCCCAGAAAGGCCAGGGCCTATCTAGAAGGCTTAACCCCTTCCAGCATGGACCTGCTAGATTGAGATTTCTTTAGAAAGAGCAGTGTTTTGCTCTATGAAAGGGATAGAGCAGATGCGATGAGGGCTGTAAGGAGGGAAGGGAGCTCGGTGCCTGGGCACTGATTACAGTTGATGGAAAATTAATAACGATGTGGAAGGGGCATGGAGACTACTGAGCTGGGGCACAGGTAAAGGGCACTGGGCCTGGGGAACCGGACGAGTTTCTAGGAATAAAAACGGCTTTAACCCAATGCATTTCCTGCCAATTTGTATTTAGATGGATAATTTTGTGAATTTGCATGGACCATCCAGAGAAATGTAAGCCACAATAAATTTTTACAGATAAGTTTAGTTTTAGCTTTGATGTTCAGTTTTGGGCTAGGACTTCACAAATGCTGCTCTTCATGAATTACCTTCGAACCCTTGTTTGAGGCACCCAAAGTGAATGCTTCCTCGTGTTGCATCTACCTTGTGTAGAGTAGCTCGAATGTTGCCATCTTATTCTTGCGTACACGGCATCCCTGACACTGTGGTATTTCTAGTGCAGGCTGAATGCTGGCGGAAACGTCAGCCTCCTGATGTCCTTGGTCAGTGTGGTTTCAGAGCCTCTAGTCTTCAAGGGCCACATCTTGGGCTCATGCCATATGAGCATTCTTTCTCCACCCTGTCCTCTGGGGATCATCACGCTGGTAGTTTTTGATCAATCTCCCTGCATAGGACACCATTCCCAGTCCTTCCTGTGCCTGTATTATTCGTATATTCCAATCTCAGCTCCAATGGCTCTTTTTTTCTCTAGAATGCCTTTTCTAAAACCCTTCATCCCTGATATTTGCCCTTAGGTACTTCTCTCATTCCTGTGACTAAATACCTGACACAGGGCCATCAGAAGCCTCTTAAAGGATAAGGGGTCCCTTGACCTTGACTCCTAGCTTGAAGGTAGCAAGGTGGGGAAGGTAGGGTGCTGGAAACAGCTCAGACCGTGGTCGCAGGGGTAGAAGGCTGCTTTCTCACATCTGGGTAAGTCAAGAATCAGAGCGCAGACAAGAAGCAAAGCCAGTGCAAACCTCAAGGCCCATCCACAATGACCCATCTTCTCCAGTAAGGCTCCACTTTTTAAAGGTCTTCCAAACTCTCAGAACATTGCCACTCGCTGGGAACCAGCTGTCCAAGTCCAAATGCCACCCTTCAAGACTTACTGTTTTCAATCATTTACCACACTTAACACAGTTGGAGCTTGCTTTACTTGTGCAGGTAATATCTGCTTGTCTGTAAGAAGGCATGTTCTCTGAAGGTGTGGATTTATTTTATTTTTCTTATGCTGGCCATCCATTCCAAGTCCTCCCATTTAAGATAAATCTTGCTTTCTTAGATACCCTAAATAATTATAGAACATAGAATTATAGAGTATAGAATTATAGAATATAGACTACAGAATCAAGGAACAAGGAAATGTCACTCCAGTTCTGGGGTAGAATGACCTTCAGAGCAGCATAAATCTGTTCATGAACATGTCAGCTCCTCATTAGACATGGGATAGACTTGAATCTTGACCTTGAAAATTCAAACAAATTCATAGGGGAGTGGGGAAGGAATGAGAGAAGAGGGAATGACATGAAATTTGCAGCGAGGTGGGAACAAACAATAGTAATATAAATAATGGTTACATTCAACAAGCATCTCTGGAGCCTCTGCTTAGTAAGGATTGGAGTCCACACGGCTGACTCAGATGTTTTGCTCCATAGTATATAGGAATTCCATTTTTGTACTTAGAATGTAGGTTCCTGGTCCAAAGACAAAGTGTGTGTTCACCTTATCTGTAGGCTCCACCCCATTCTAGGAGATGAGGAGGCTACCATGCAGAAGGGCCGGATGGTGCTTTCAGCCTAGCGGAGGAGGCAAAGCCCAGAATCCTGAGGTGAGGCTGACCCGGGAGTTTGCTCTGCAGGCCTTAGCTTATCTTTGTGTGCAATCCCACTGACTGTCCTACGAGTCCCAGGGAGTGGAGAAAGTGTTTCTCTTTCAAGGAAGGGAAAAGCGTTGCTAAGAAGTGACTTGGTCAAGACTAATTAGTAACTGAGCCAAGGCAAGAATTCAATTAGGAAAGTGTTTGCATTCTAGGGAGTCTAAACTTGGTTCTAAGGAGTGCGGGCATTTCAGAAAAGGCAATTTTTATCTTTCTTAATGAGGCTTAATGTTTTTCCAGACATTTTTGGATTTCCTGTCAACAGAATCTTCGCCTTAAGTCTCAGGACTAGACTTAGTCCTGCCTCTGTAGGGTTCCGTTGAGGAAGACAGCTGTTTGGGAAGGATTGCCTGCGAGGCCCTTTTCAGTAACATTGCTTTGCCTTGCACAGACTGGACTCAGAATTCCAGCCGTTCAGTTCATATTCTTGGCCTCAGCATACGATGACTAAGATGTTGGTGCCATTGTCCAGGGACTAGCTGCTGGTGTTATAGGTATAGATCTGAGTCTGAAGAGCACCTGAGGAAGCCCAGGGGCCTTGTGTTTCATGCATGGCAGAACTGGATGAAGAACCCATGGCAAAAAAACAGGAATAGACTTTTTTTCTTTCTTTCCTTCTCTTTTTTGCCATTCGTGTTTGTTTCTGTCCTGGTATCGTGGGTCTCTTGGTTGTCCTTCCTCTAGTTCCTGGCCATCCTGGGATTGTCAGGTGTGGGCTTCCTTTCATGACATAGACTCATCGGTTGTCACCCTCACAGTTTCTGTGCCGCCATTGCCCCAGCACATCTTGCAGGCAGGCAGGACAGATTGTAGGTTGAAGGTTTTGTGGCAGGGTTAGTGTTCCAGTCCCACTGTTGGGATCCTTGCCACGTTATAGAAGATGACCACTTTGGGCTTTGTTTCCTCCACTACCAGAAAACTTCACTTGGGGTCACTCTCCTAGGATCCAGCAAATTTCCCCTGTGCTAGGTTTCCATACTCCCTCTCCAGAAGCCCACAAATTCCAAGCATCTCCCCCAGTGCTCTCTCCCCACCCCACACCCCACGTGATCCCTCCTGTTACAATCCACACCCACCCCAATCTACCCACAAAATCTATTCTATTTCTTCTTCTGAGGTAGATCTGTGTATCCCACCCCCCGCCCCCGCCCCATCTTTCCATGTTACTTAGCTTCTCTGGGTTTGTGGGTTATAACATGGTTGGTTGTATGGTCCTGTAGCCGTCCAGTCCCAAAGAAACACACAGAGGCTTATAATAATTATAAACTGCTTGACTTATTAGCTCAGGCTTATTATTAACCAGTTCTTACAGCCTAAGTTAACCCATAATTCTTGTCTATGTTTAGCCACATGTGGCTTGGTGCCTTTTATCAGTGAGGCATTCTCATCTTGTTTGCTCTGAGTCTGACTGGTGACTGTGTCTCTGCCTTTCTTCTTCCCAGAATTCTCCTGGTCTGGTTGTCCTACATATACTTCCTGCCTGGATACTGGCCAATCAGTGTTTTATTAAACCAATATGAGTGGCAAATCTTTACAGTATACAAGAGCATTCTCTCCCAGCACACGGTTATCTTTTATTTTACAGCTCCTATCCACTTACAGTGAGAGCATACCATGTTTGTTTCTCTGGGCCTGTGTTACCTCACTCAGGATGATCTTTTCTAGTTCTATTCATTTGCCTGCAAATTTCATGATGCCATTTTTTTAAACAGGTGTAATACTCCATTGGGTACATAAACTTCATTTTTAAAATTTATTCTTCAGTTGAGGGATATTTAAGTTGTTTCCAGTTTCTGGATCTTATGAATGAAGCTACAGTGAACATGGTTGATCAAATATCCTTGTGGTATGATGGAGCATCCTTTGTGTATATACTTATATTTTAAAAAAAAAATTGGGGGCTGGAGAGATGGCTCAGAGGTTGGAAGTACTGGCTGCTCTTACTGAGGTCCTGCATTCAGTTCCCAGCAGCCACATGAGATCTATAATGAGATCTGGTGCCCTCTTCTAGTGTGTGTGCAGGCATGCAGGCTAAATAAATAAATAAATATTTTTTTAAAACTAGGAATTTAGACAGTTTATTAGGAAAAGGAATCTCCGAGACTATGAGAGGGCTATGCCAAGGCCCATGACCCCTTTTTCGTGGGACACTTACATGGCACTCACCTCTTCCACATTTATATATTCCTGGGCTTTCCTTGAGAGTGCTCCGTATGTTGTATGTAGAGGAAGTCTTCCCTTATTTCTCTGCCATCTGGTTTAGTGTCTTCATCTGCAGAGGAGTGGCATCATAGGTCCTCCCTTACAGGTTTGTGAAGAGGTCAATCAGACTCCTTATATCAAAGTAGAGCTTGGCATTCAACAAATGTTAGCTGGGTCCTCCGTTCACCATGTTTCCTTGTGTGTCGTGTGAACCCATTTAATTCTGGTTTTCTTTTTTCTTAAAAGCTTTATTGCTATTGAAAGAAAGTGAGATTTAAGTTTGAATACTGAGTTAGGCGAGAACGAGCAACTGGATTCTGAAGGGAAAAGTCCTCCCAGAATCTCATGCTGGGATTGCCTTCCTTGCTGGATACCACGTGACAATAGTACAGGCAGCTACTGCATGGAGGGATGAACTAATGGCTGACAAAACCTGCAAACAGCAAGCTCCCTGTCCGCTTGTCTATGAGCATGATTTCCTTTATCTTTCCCCTCCCACATCCCGGAAGGATTCCCACACCACTCAGGACCTTTCAAGCCCATGACCTGCTTCCTGGTAGTGCAGAACTGCAAAAGGCTCCCCGTGCTGCGGCAGCTCCTTGACCTCCATAAGCTCTTCCCAGTCATGCCCAGGAGTGGGAGCGACTGAGTTTCAGATATAGATTGGAGCCCTTCCTTACGAACTCCAGTGAAATAGTCAGAGTTTGGCTCACACTTTCAAATTCTATGCAGATGGCGCTGAACCCCAGCCAAACTGGCGGCAACTTGATTTCCTCTGGTGAGTGCTGGTGGGTGTCCACAGCTAGGCTTTCATTCCCACCTCTTGTCTCTGCTTCTTTTCTCTCCCCTCTCTCTTTCTTTCTCTCTCTCAAACATCAAAAAATCTTCCACATACATTCGATATTTTCCCTATCCATACAATTATTTTTTTTCCAAAAAACAATCCATCTTGCCATAATTAATAGAATCTTAGGTTTCTTGCCTGAACTTGGCCTTGGGTTGGTTAGCTGTCTTGTTGTGTGGAAATTTCCACACCCGCAGCCGATCCATTGCTTCCCCCTTTGTGGTTCCCCACTGCCAGGAGAGAAAATGTTCGTGAAAGGAGATCTGAGGAGCTTCCCACCGGTTTAGAAGAGGCAGAAGAAAGCATGCTCAGAACCAGCTGTGAGGCGGCTCTCATATGCTGATGGGGATGCTCACATCTCTGTGATTTTGGAGCTCATCCTCAGGAGCTGTAAAACTGAACTGCATGGAGTGCATTTTTTGAATACTCTTAAAATAAACACAAACCAAGCTTTGATAAAGGGACTCCTTCCACTTTTTATTTTTCATGTTTTGGTGGTTGTTGTTGCTTGATTTTTCTTTTACTCTACAGCAGTGGCATTTTTGCATACAGTGATATTGTAGGGCCAAGCAAAATATTTCGCCCAGTAAACTACATGCAATTGTATTACACATACAGGTATGGGGTGGCTGTCTGGAGCGTGTTCCACATCCATGTCGCCTAGCTGCCCTGTAACCATCATCAATAATTCTTTGTGTTAACCTAATTTTAGCATCGGCGATTACATATTTATTGATTACTTATGTGTATAAATATACATACTTGCCTTTACATCAATATACCATTGGTCTATTGACTGTCATCATTTATCCTCTATCCATTAGTCCTAGCTGTCTTTCACCATCAACTTGACACAGCCTATAGTCACTTGAGAAGGGGGTCCCAATGAAGAACATGCCTAGATAGGATTGGCCTGAAGAAGCGTCTGTAGAGGATGCTCTTGATTGTTGATGCTGAAGGGCTCAGCCCACTGTAGGCAACACCATTCCCTAGACAGGTGGTCCTGGGCTGTGTAAGGAAGTTAGCAAAGCCCGAGCCAGAGAAATCCTGCAGGTGGCATTTCTGCCGGGTTCCTGCTTCAAGCTCTTGCCTTTATTTCCCTCAATGGTGGTTTGTGACCTCCACTGAAAGTGTACGGTGAAGTGGTGAAGTAAATTCTCTCTTTCTCTAAGCCATCTTTGTTCAGTGTTTTATCTCAGCAACAGAAATAACTGGAGCATCATGTGTCTATCTGGTCCAGAAACCAGGTAAACACTGTTGCTTCCTGACCTCCCAGCCTGGACAAACACTAAGTTACTAGAATTCAGGCAGAGAGGCTTTTCTTACATCCTGCTAACATACACATTTTAGCTTGTTGGCTCATATTTATTCTTTCTGTTCTGGAATTCTTTACATTTCCCGAAGCCTATTCGTTCTCCTTCTCTGGCCTAGGTGGTACTGAATTCTTCAGGATTTGCCTACTCTACTGGAATGGATCTATAGTTTATTTCCCCAGTTTGCTAGGATATATCTTTAGTTAATATTCTGAGGAAGATGAGGTTTATATTTTCAGAGCCCATGCATCTATGTAGATATTAATTGAATATTCTGCTTTTCCTGTGTGATTGTTTAGCTGGACATAGAATTTTAGGTTGGAGCTCCCTTGGCTACACCCTTCCATTGCCACTATGGACATTTCGAGGCTTAAATGATTTCCTTCTTTTGTAGTTACTTTTTATCACTCCACAAATCTTTAGAATTTTTATCCTTTTTCATTGGCTGTTCAAATTCCTCAAAAATTTCGGGTGAACTTTTTGATAATTCAGTAGGCTGGGCACTAAGGAAGATTTAGTTATAGAGACAGGCTATATAATAAGTCTGGGAAATGCCTTCCTTTATTTCTTTGATAATCTCCACTGTCTTTTTTTCAGTTTTATCTAAGATGCCCAGGTTGCCACTACTGAAGGATTGTAGTTATGCATAAGAAACTTCTCATGAGGTTTTCGTCTTTGTCTCTCTGCTCTGCTCTGTGGCATCCCTTTCCTTCTGGAGTTCTACATTTCACTAATTAGGTTTCATTTCTTATAGTTTTGCTTGGTATCTATATCTATATCTATCTATCTATGACCTTGTGGGCCCCAGTTCTCTCTGTCTGCTGCCTGAGGATCACCCTCCTGTGGTCAGACTTGGAGTGAGTGCCATTACCCACTGAGCAGTCTCACCAGTATGAGCTACTAAAAACTATCCCAGGGAATTCGCATTAGTAGGTATGACACACGGTATAAATCTCCTTCAGTGTCTATTCACCGTTTAAGTTTTCTTCCATCCTCTGAGTTCACTCTATGTTGTTTTCTGCCTGTCTTAGCTGTTGTCTCCCATGTTACCAATTCTCTTCAGGCCTTACTTTAAAAGAAAGACTTTATACAGAAAGATGTAGACCTCTTCTACTGTCCCCTCTCTAGATCTTGCCCATACGTGACACTAATGTATAAGTGGAGTGTAACTATATCTGCATACTTAGGAAGCCCCCCTTTGTCATGAGTAGACTTAGGAATCCCCTCCTTTGTCATGAGTAGACTTAGGAATCCCCTCCTTTGTCATGAGTAGATGTAGGAAGCCCCCCTTTGCTATGAGTAGGGAGCCAGTAGGCAGGTAAAAGGTTGTACACAATTTCAGAAGAAATACAACAGCCAAAGTAATTGCATTTCTTCATTTTTTTTTTTTCATTTTTTTTTTTTTTTTTTTTTGGTTTTTCGAGACAGGGTTTCTCTGTAGCTTTGGTGCCTGTCCCGGAACTAGCTCTTGTAGACCAGGCTGGCCTCGAACTCCCAGAAATCCGCCTGTCTCTGCCTCCCGAGTGCTGGGATTAAAGGCGTGCGCCACCAACGCCCGGCAATTGCATTTCTTAATTTTTTTTTTGGTTGTGATTACTTTGGGTACTGGTGCCCTACTTGAGCAGTGAGACCCATAAACCCACAGTCCCCAAACTCCATAGAGTTAAGATTATAAGCACATATCACAATACTTGTCTTTTTTTATATGGGTTCTGGGGATCAAACTTAGGTCTTCATGATTGCATGGTAAGCACTGTACTGATTGGGCCATCTTCACAGACCTTCTACACATCTGTAAAATGTCTGTGTTCAGCTACAATTCCTTGAGGCATGCTTAGTCAACAGCTCACCTCATAAGCCAGACAAGGGTTGGGAAGATCAAAGGGCTAGCATTTATCCAGGGTTTTATAAAATGAAGCTGTTATTATTTACCTAAACCATAAACTTCTCCCTGGATTAAACAAGTCTAATTTCTTTACCATTAGCTCACAAAACATATGATCTAAATCTAATTTTTAAACTTTGTGATTTATCAAGCTTTAGGACTATGATTTTGATTCAATGTGCAAATGTGGAGATATTAAGCAGGTTGCTATCCTCATAGAGGAAAAAACCCAATATGGACCAATGAATTAACTGATATATCTTTACTTATAGTTGTCTCTTTATTTACCTTAATCTAAACTTAGCTTATTTTCATGTAAGAATTACAGTGTTTCACCAGATCCCTGGCAGTTGTAAAGCTGTATGAACACATCGCACTACAACTTGAAATTGTATAAATACTCAAAGAGGGGAAAGAGCACTGTGGTGGTTTGAATGAGCCATAGGCTTAGGCATTTGGATACTTGATCCTGAGCTGGTGGCACTGTTTGGGTACGATTAGGTGGTGCAGCCTTGCTGGATGAGGTAGGTCATCAGGTGTGCACTCTGAGTGCTCATAACCTCATCACACTTTAATTGCTCTTTCTGCTTCATGTTTGTGGTGAAGATGTGATCTCTTGGCTTTCTGCTCCGGCCACCTGCTGACATGCCTCCCTTGTCATTATAGACTCTCCTCCTGGAATCCAAAACCCAAATCAACTCTTTCTGTAGTGATATTTTATTTCTATTTTAGTAAATAAAGCTTGCCTGAAGATCAGAGAGTAAAACAGTCCCACTGGTTAGTCTTACAGACCAGGCAGCAGTGGCACACACCTTTAATCCCAGTAGCCACACTAGTTTGCCATAGAAACCGGGTAGTCGTGGTACATGCCTTTAATCCCAGCACTAGAGAGGAATATAAAACGTGAGGAGACAGCTCTTAGACAGTCTCATTCTGAGATTCCTGGAGGCAGGATCGCCATTTTCATACTGAGGTAGAGGTAAGAGCGAGTGACTGGCTGTTTTGCTTTTCTTGTCCTTCAGATATTGTCAGATATTGTCCCCAATATCTGTCTCTGGGTTTTTAGAAATTGTGCTACAGCCTTCCTTTGAAGGTTGACTTGCTCGTGGTGTTTGGTAAAAGCCACAAAAGCAACTGATTCAGGCTCCACTGCAAAGATTCCGTATCTGAGTCAGGTGATAGACTTGCAGGCAGATCATGTTAGTTAACGGCTTACAAGACACAGTTCAGCCAAGTTGGTTTTAAAGCATATGTCCATGTATCCCTCACAATCTTGAAAAGATATTTTAAAAATAGTTTCTATGGATGAATTGATTACAAAAGTCAAGGTAAATTTGTTACCTCCCACTCTTTTCTCAGATGACTGGGAGTGCCTTGCAAAATTTCCATATGGCCTTGTTGGGAGATTTAAGAGTTGTTTGGGGAGCTAATTAAACCACGAGAACTTTTCTATGACATCAGAGGTCAATTTGTCTCATAAAAGAGGCTATGAAAACTATCTGTTCATGTTTGAGGACTGTGTGAGGATGAGAGGGTTACAAGGAAAATGTGACCAGCCACTACCGGAAATGTGACTGCCACTCCTGCGCCTGCTCGGTGACTTGGTTTCTACAGTAGTGTTTCCAGAGTTGGTTTCTCTGACCCTGGGAGCTATGTCTACCAGCATTGCTGTCAGAATGTGAGTGACCAGCCAAAGTCACCGGAAGTTACTACCTCCCATTGCACACTAAGTCAGCAAGACTGGAAATCTCCTATTCAGGGATTAGCTTGTGCTTGCCTCTGGGGGTTATATGGCAAAAATGGACTCTTTCTGGACCCTCCAGATCCCCCATGCTTTCACACACACCCCCGTATATACATTAAATCACCTCAACTTGGCACATTCACACAGCTCATTTCTCTTTCAAAAGTCCTCTTTCTTTTTCTCTTTCATGCTCTCTCATTTCTCTCTTCCCTCTCGCTGTCTCCGTGGAAGCCTCCCTCTGTCTCGGCTGAAGACATAGCTAATATTTCTGGATGTATCAATGAAAAAACTGTCAAGGTTAACAGTTTGCTTTTATTTGAAATTATAAAAAGCTTCTCGAATCAGGGCTTTCAAAGTGACAAAGTTCTACAGGAATGTCAGATATTATTGTTAGCTAGCGGGGCCTCACACGACACAGTTCAGCTCGGGTTTGTTGCAAAACATATGTTCATGTTACCACTTAGAATCTGGAAAAACTGTATAGGTCTTAAATAGTTGGTTCATGTAAAATGTTTGACAAGCAGCTCTGATATTTGCAGCTTGATTTCAGTGCTGTACAGATTCCACGTATCTTCAAAGATAAAACAGAACAAAGCAGCAGCATTAGGCTGTGTATGTTGGGTAACATATCCATGGTTCTTGTTCCGTAATAATTTTGTTAACTGGAAAAATCATACTCTGCTTCCATATGAATTGATAGGCAGAAATGTTTTTAAGGATGAAGAGTATTTCCTTTTATTTTGTAGTATGGAAAGGGTCTTTTTAAAAATAAATCTTTTAATCTGTTTTATTTTTGGCAGCTTACTTTAACTACAGCCAGATCATTTTTCTTAAATTTAGGATAGGTTATAAAATCTGTTGGCTTTATGGCAAGAATAATATTTTTGGAATATTTATTTTCTTTTTCACATGCTGATTTATTTTAGAAACAGAATCTTTAAAAAAAAAGTTGCAGTTTAAATATATAGCCCCATGCAATGTCTGTTTGCTTATTTATTTATTTATTTATATTTCTACTCTGGGGCATTTTGCATTGTTATAGTAGTAAAGAATACATTCTTTTAATCAACAGAATTGCTGGCCTACTAAGGTCTAAAAAATAATAAAATACTATTGTAAAAATACAATGAAAAGATGTACTTTTTAAATTTTATTTATATATGTACATGTGTGTCTGTGTGAGTGCATCGTGTGTGTGTGAGAGAGAGCGAGCGAGCAAGAGAGAGAGAGACAGAGAGACAGAGAGAGAGGGAGAGGGAGGCAGAGGCTATGTGGAGGCCAAGAGATGGTGTTAGATAACCCAGAACTGGAGTTCCAGTCAATTCTGAGCCATTTAAAGTGGGTACTAGGAACTGAACATAACCCCTTTGGAAGAGCAGTATGCACTCTAAACCACTGAGCAATCTGTCTGGCTCAGTCATTTTATATAGTTTCATGCTTTAACTTTGATAGGGTAAATCACTGGAAAAGTTCCCATAACTGAAGGCCTCTATCTGTGTACTATACTGAAATATCTCTGTATTTGCTCTGTACCTGAACATCCCCATACCCAGCTATCTCCATACCTCAACAATTCAAATACAATTAATTTTTCTAAAAAGTAGAGAAAACATTTGTAGCAAATATAAATGTATATGAAACAAAGTGGCCAACAAAAAAAATGAACAAGCTGAAATAGTATAAACAGATGAAAACCTAGCCTTTCGGGCAAGCACTGCCCAGCTTATATTAAAAGTGGTTTTGGAATCATGTCTGTGTGAGCCCCTGCAGACAGGGAACTAGGTCTATGTAGAGAAGGAACAAAATGTATTGTAGATTGGCTCCAGCCCAAACTTCCTCCTTGGGTATGGCTAACCCATAGAAATTCACAGACCACAGTCTCCTCCCCTGGAAAAGACTTTGCTAACTGCTCTGTGTGCATCAAATGAGAAAATACTCCAGAAATGGCTTGCATAAGCCTGAACATGAAGGCACACACTTTTAATCCCAGCATGCTGGGAGACAGAGACAGGTGGATCACTGTGAGTTTGAGGCCATCCTGGTCTACACAGGGAATTTTAGGCTGATCGACAACTACACAGTGAGACTGTCTAAATTACAAAAAAAAAAAAAAACCTTGCTGTAATAATTATAAAGGACAAAATAATGCAAAGTGTGGTAGAGAAACATGTTTAATTAGAACAGTGGAGGGTCGAAAAGGTAAAGAGAACGATAAAATAATGGAATTAAAGAAAATAAAATGCTTGAAATTAATTTCAAAGTCATTTTGGTTTGTAGACAGACAGGTTTATATTTCAGTATCTATAAACAGTGTGATGATGTAGTTCATGAGAGGTGTCCTCATAGAGCTCATCCAGTACATTCCCCTGAGCAACGTGAGTTCTTGCTTTTTCCTGCATTAAAAAGGGAATTTGCTGAAAGTATTCAATTCTTTTCCACAAAAGCCCTGCCCTGAGTTTGACTATCAAGGTAAGTGGGTGAGATCAGAGTGTGACTATCAAGGGAAGTGGTGTGATCACTCAGAGTGTGACCCCTAAGGGAAACAGATGTGATGGCTTGGAGTGTGACTGTCAAGGCAAGAGGTGTGATTGCTCAGAGTGTGAACACCAAGGATAGCAGGTGTGATTGCTCAGAGTGTGACCACCAAGGCAAGCAGGTGTGACCACTCCGAGTGTGACCATCAAGGCAAGCAGGTGTGATTACTCAGTGTGACCACCAAGGCAAGCAGGTGTGATTACTCAAAGTGTGGCCATCAAGGCAAGCAGGTGTGACCACTCAAAGTGTGGCCATCAAGGCAAGCAGGTGTGACCACTCTGAATGTGGCCATCAAGGCAAGCAGGTGTGATCACTCTGAATGTGGCCATCAAGGCAAGCAGGTGTGACCACTCAAAGTGTGGCCATCAAGGCAAATGTGATTGCTCAGATGCTGAATGAATTTCTAAATTAAAGGTCTAAATTAATTTCTAAATTAAATTAAAGAAATTTGTGAATTTCTAAATTAAAGGTCCATTTGCTGAACTGGGATCATTTAGCATGCCTATCACCAGTTGGGAGTTATTGTGGTTTATTTTGCTTGGATATATGAAAAAATTTAGTGACATGAAATTATTTTGCCCCTCATATCTAAATCCACATTCTGAGTTATTGTGGTATATTCCCAAACTTCCCAGAGGTCTGGTTTAGTCTAGAAAGAGCATCCTTTCCCACAGTTACAAGGTGGACATGGGCAGTTAAACAGGGAAGGTGATATTAAATCAAAGTTGAAATTTCCTTTACTGAGATGAAAAGGGGCTGCCTGACTGTCCCATTCCAGGAGAGCCCACCAGGACCTGGGTCATCGGGCAGAGTTCATTAACACAGCACTGTAGGCATGGAAAGGGCTGTCTGGATTACAAAAGGAAGGCTCTTCCTGTCTCCGCGCTTCATGGACCAGTCCTATTCCACAGCTCTGTGCCATGTGGACCACATTTGTTGCCATGGGCAGCCAGATGTCCGCTATTGCAAGCCCATCCAGCCATGTGGCCCATCCTCACCCACCACTTTGTTTTTGTTGCTCTTTCAACCAGATTTTGTGGCTAATGATATAAACACTCGTGACAAGGGAGGCGGCTGCGGGCCACTGTGCTTTTCCCTGTGGGCATCTCAAGAAAGGCAAACGTAGTCTTTCTAAGTTTTCGATCTGTCCTGAAGATTTTCATGTTTAGAACAGGCCCGGGAGAGGAAAGCAGACGTACAGAAGGAACGGATTCTGGAGATAACAACCTGTCCTGGTGTTGGCCAGTACTGAGTCCGTGGCTCTTCTGCTAGGATTTCATGCATCCTTCACCTGTCTGGCCCTCAGTCACACTGTCTGTAGTTACATGTTCATGGACTCAATACACTTCTCATTTTCCAGCATGCACTTTAATCTGTGCTCCTCCCCTTGACAGACCAGGGCTCTCTGTTAAGAAAACTCATTTATTTCCCTTGTATCCTAACTCTGCAATGCTTATATTGGACAGCACCTAACCACATACACACTAGGCCAGAGGATAAGTCCCCAGTGAATGGTAAACTGACCACCGCATCTTCTGTCGCTTCATAGGAGACTGAGGAGGAAGTAAAGGACAGAATAACAGAGACTGGTCCAACCAGCCTGGGAAACAGAGGAAACAGACTGGCCATTAGCAACATCATATCATTTCACAGGGCCATAGAGGAAGAGCTGGTGTTGGCTGTATGTGCATTATCTGTTTCTAACCATGGATGTGTGATAACCATACAGGTACTGATAACTAGGTGTTGATATCTTCAGCTGGGGTGAGCCAGTCAGTTCTGCAGTTCTCACTGGCCTCATCCTCTGGAAGCTTCTGAGGCTGGATGTTCTACATAGTCTCAGCCTCTTATCACTAGTCTAAGATGTGCAACCATTGTTGCTGACTATTGGCTAATCCACGCAGCTTTAGCTAGATAACGCCGGCCTTGTCACATGATGCTGTAAATTTCTCGAGAGCAAGTTCCAGGTGTATGAGACTTTGAGTATGTTAATTAACTGTCTTGTTGGCCCGGGCCAGGCCCAAGGCAAGCTCAAAATCAACAAGGGTAGGTTGATTCAAGTCTTGATAAGGAGTTGTGACTCACAAACCCGTATCACAACAACTTCCAGTAGCCGCTGTGTTGCGTGGTAGTGCTTGGACTGTTGGTCGCATTTACTTCTCCCGCAAAGAATTAGGATTTGTAATGATTAAAAATTTAGTTAAAAAATTATCCTGTATATAGTCTCTTCAAGTTATGGTCCCACAAATGCTTCTGAATGTTTAATGTTACTAGCAATAAGTTTGTGCAGGGTCTCCGCAAATATTGCAACTGGCTGAGAAATGAGCTGCAAGAGGCAAGAAGGAACCCTGGCTCAGTAGGACTCAGTTGGCCTTGTTGGTTCAGACTTCTAGATTTAAGTCAACTGCCCATTCTCCAAGCATATACTGAGATGATAAATAGAAGTAAAAATTTGGGTCCTTGGCCTTAAAAATATTCACTATGGCCTTCTAATTGCTTATTGTTAAATTACGATACTTTATCATTTAATTTGTCCAAATATCAACATTGTATTTTTCTGGCACTGTTTGCACTCTTGCTTAGCAACCAGTCAAGTGTGGGTTGACATCCAAACGAGGACGAGGGACCAGTGGGCCCGCAAACTGTATAACTGGAGGAAGTAAACCATCTTGCAGAAACAGCTTCTAATGACTTTTATTTCATGCCACTGCAGGGCAGAGGCTTGGGCACAGAATGAACTCCTGCAAACGAGGTACTCGTTCACGTCTCAGATTGAAACCTGGCCTTTCGACTGCTGTAAAATTTCCTCATTTGCCAAGACTTTGAGTGGCGTGAGAGGACAGAGAAGCAAGGTTTGCTTAGAGTGTAATGCCCTGGGTGCTCCCAAGGTGTTGCCTAGTGACTCCACCAGGAAACACACAGACTGTAAACTTCTATGTATGTAAAATATGGATCTTTCTCCAAAGCTTCTTTATTTTATAAACAGAGCTGTGCTCTATCAGCCATAATTTGTATTTGGTTTCTGTCTTCCTCCTTTTTTCCCTTGGCAAGTATTACGCACTGTCGGCTCAATCTTAGAGGCACTGAGTGTTCAGCTCCATATGCGCCCAGGATTGTTCCTAAACCGACTGATAGCTGGGCCAGATGTTGTTATGCTTAAAATGTAATCTCAGAGAACATCTGAGGGGCTGGAGGAGTGACTCATCCTTTCAGTTTGGCTGCACAGGCACAAGGACCTGAGTTCAGTCCTCAGAAATCATGTAAAAATAAACCTGAAAAAGCCATGGGTGTGGTGGTACATGCCTGTATTACCAATTTTGAGGAAATGGCCACTGGCAGGTCTCTGGATCTCTGGAGGGCCTGCCTAGCTTGCTAGACAATTTGTCGGCCAATTTAGAGATCCTACCCTCAAAAAACAAAAACAAAACAAAACAAAAAACACAATAAAACAAAAATCCCAGGATGGATAGAGCCTGAGGAATCATACCTAAATTTGACATTTGGCTTCCATATATAGATGCTCCACATGAACACACACACACACACACACACACACACACACACACACACACACACATCTTAGTGTAAATCAACAAACAGTTCAGTGAGCATGTGTCTTATCACTAGGAAGGAAAGAGTATGTTTAAAGTAGAAAATAAATGTAAATTATTGTGGGAAGCACAGGCTGTGATTATCAAAGTAGCTCAGATTCTTCACTCTCCTGTTTCTTGTCCTCTTCTTCAAATTTATTCCAGATGCTGTTTTCTGGATCACCTAGACCAAACGAAAGCAAGGTAACACGATCAGATGTGCCATCAGGAGTTTGATGGGAGGACACACGGGTAATCTGGAGGTAAGTTTTGAGACTGGCAACACTGTTGTGTCATGGCCAGTCATGGTGAGGTCACAGCATCCTCCTTGGTGCCAGCTGCCCCTGGTGATACACAGGACACTTAGATCTGGCACCCACATTTCCAGTCATTGCCTACTTCATCACTGGACACTGTAGACACCCTCACTTCTTTAAGGTCATGGGGACTTTATGTCAGTTTGCCAGTTTGTCTTGATCTATTATGACAGGTGGACCATTAAATGGACATGCCTCAGTTTTCAGCACAATTAATAAATGACTAGAGAACATTTCAGTTGTGCATTTCCTTATGGTTTTCCCAAGACTCTTTCATACATTGGCAGTCGCTCATGTCAAGTGAGTGAGCGCTGAGGAGGAGGCATGGACTTAGGCCGAAGCTGGCGCTGTACCACACCTCTCTTTTGAATGATGCTGCCTTCTAGATTAATTATAATATCTCATGAGCAGACACAAACCTCACTCGTTTGTGATCGCTCTGTTTCATGTTGAAGGAGGGAACAGGTACATGGAAGTGACTTGCCTGAAAGAGTAACCCTGAAAGATAAGTGTTTTATTTTTTAAAGGAGAAACTCGCATCAGAGAAATGGATTATTTTCTCACTGGCATCCAGAAGTATTAGTCAGGGTTCTCTAGAGGAAAAGAATGGATAGAAAGGCTCTATTAAAAGGGAATGCATTATACTGGCTTACAGGAAATGGTCGTGGTAGCCCAACAATGGTGGTCTTACACTGGACAGTCCTGGAGCCTGGTTGTCTCAGTCCAGGAGGCTGAATGTCTCAGCTGTCCCAGTCTGCCATGGAACATTCTTAAGTAGCTGTTGGTTTTTAGTTTGCTTTTGATATCTAACCATGGTGGTTCTCATACCGGCAAAGGGAGGTAGCAGTCACAGGGCTTGCGGTCTTGCCGGCAAGAATGAAAGCAGGGAGGCAAACAGCAAAGCTTCCACCTCTCAACTCCCTTCTATCTGGGTTGCCATTAGAAGATGCTACCTGGGTGTAGGGTGGGTCTTCCCGCTTTTATGATCTAATTAAGAAAGTCTCTCTCAGAAGTGTCCAGTAGCTTGCCTTTTAGTGGATTCAAGTTGACAACCAAGATTAACATCACAGCAAGTCAGAAGTAGATGTGGGATTTGAACTAGGGATGTATTGTCATAGCCCTTGGTCCTATGCCACTCTTCATTGCCCAATTTTATAAGTTTCTGATATAGCACTTACAGCACAGGCTGTATAGGGTACCCCAAAGCCTTTTGGTTTTTTTGTTGGCTGTCCTTGGACCACACGTACCAACCTGAAGCTTCTCAGGCATGAACTGCTGAAACCTTCCAAGTTGAATCTCCCTTCCCTCCCTGTCTCTTTTCTACCACCCGAGGCCTCCTTAACTCATTTCTCAATCCGGTGTGTGTTAGGGTTTCTATTGCTGTGAGAAAGCGACATGACCAAAAGATTCTTTGGGAGGAAAGGCTTTGTTCCAGCGTACAACTTTCAGGTCATGGTCTATCGGTGAATGAAGTCGGGTAAGGAACCTGGCTGTAAGCAGGAATTTAAACAGAGTTGATGGAAGAACACTGCCCGCTGGCTTGGTTCCATAGCTTGCTCACTCTGCTTTTTTATATATGCCAGGACTACCTACCCAGGAATGACACCACCCACAGTGAGCCTGGCCCTTCCACACCAATCATCAACCAAGAAAAGGCCCAACAGTCTTGCCCAAAGGCCAATCTTATGGAGACATTTTCTCAATTGTGGTTCCCTTTTCTCAGATGACTTTAGCTTGTGTTGACAAAAGCGTAACCAACACAGTTTCAATTCAGATGATGTGGAGTGTAAGGTTGTATTTTTATATTGTCTTGAAAAGGACTATATTAAATGTTCCTGATACCCTTTGAACCATTTGCACAAGATCAAGAAACCTAAATTCCTGATGAAGCTACATAAAGCCCCACATCGCCTAGCAACAGAGGAGTTTTGAGAAATGGATTGTTGGTTGCTTTTGTTGTTGTGGGTGTCTCAGCATCAGCAGACAAAGCCTAGAGTTTTATTACGTATTTCTCTCACTGCTGTGACCAAGAAGCATCTTGAGGAAGGGTGGGCTTATTTTGGCTCACAGTTTGAAGATACACTCAGTCATGGTGGGAAAGGCCCAGCAGCTAGATCTTGAAGCCACTGCTCACAACGCATCCATGGTCAAGAAATAGGGAGGGCAGGCCCTGGGGCTAGGTTAGCAAAGTGCAAGACCTGCCTCCAAGTGATTCACTTTCTGCCACAACGTGCCACCTCCAAAGGGTTGTTCAATGTCCCCCAAAAGCACTACCTTCTGGAGACCGAGTGCTCAAACATACCAACCTATGGAGGTTTGTATTTTGCAGGGAAACCATAGCAATCTGTGTGGCACACTCCCTGGCCACATCTTACCTTTCCTTCCTTCCTTCCTTCCTTCCTTCCTTCCTTCCTTCCTTCCCTCATTCCTTCGTTCCTTCCCTCCTTCCCTCCCTCCTTTCTTTTTTCTTTCCCTTTCTTTCTTTCTTTCTTTCTTTCTTTCTTTTTTGTGTTATCAATCAAACCCAGGGACCTAGGCACACTAGACCAGCACTGTTACTGAATTACACCCCTATCCATGACAACATCTCCTACTTTTGTTGTTTTAAGACAAGGTGTCTAGCATAGGCTAGCCTCAGACTCCACATGTGGTCAAGGATGACTTTGAACTTCTGATCCTCTCCCTCTAATTCTGGAGTGGTGGGCTTATAGTCATGAATTCTCTCACCTGGGTACCAGGCATGGCACTTGATTGCATCATGAGGCTATCTATACCCAAGGCTGGGTAAATATGAGAGTAAAGTTGTTCGCCAAATATTCATCTTAGTAAGTGTAAGGGCTTGTGTGTGTCTGTGTGTGTCTACACATATATCTCGTTGCTTCTGCTGTGAAAACTTTAACTTTAGATCAGACCATCAGAAGATGAGAGGACTCCAATTCTAACTTTTTCCTCTTTTATTCACAGAACTGAAATAAAATTAGTGTTGCAAACCAAAGCTTTATTTTAGGGATGGCTTCTTTACATCCTATGTGAAATAGATTAAACAGAACGATCAGAAAGCTCTCCTTTGAGGTCAGTACTAGGTTTGCCCAGTGGTCAGCTTCGCACGCCATCTCACTCTTGTTTTAATGGGCACATAAAGATCATTACATTAAAATTAATTCTCACCGGGACGTCCAATATTCTACCCCCAGTTGAGATTTTAGGAAAGTACGGTATTCAGAGGTTGAGAGGAAACCCAAAGAAATCATTATATCTGGTTAGAGTTAAGAGATTTGCACGCAGGAAAAGTAATTGAAGAGTAGATGTTTTGCATAATGAAACGGATGACAAACTGCGCAAGCTGCTCTATTAATGAGCCTCCTGTAAAGCCAAGAAGCTATGGAAGCGGGGAGTGAATGCAGGAAGACAAATCTCTGATCTCAACTTTTAACAACCAACTTTAATCACACCATTCGACGCGCTGAGTTCTTAGGGCCCCGGGACGGTGAGGGCAATCTGGAAGAATCAAAGAAGCCACTGTCAGATGAATTGCAAAGTAACCAACTTGGAGTTAGGATCAGGAAAACTTAGTTGTACTTTGGGTTCTAGGAAAATCCCCCATTTATGAAGGCTGCAACAGTATTATCTGCTAGACATTCCTTAATTCTATATTTAAAGGTAAGGTCATATTGTTTTAAGCATGGGTCAGAGTTCAGGAGACACCTGCTGGCATTTCTAGATTGTTTCTCCTGTGTTCCCCTTGGAGCAGGAACACATGGGTGGTGGCGGAAATAGAGAGTTTATTAAAAATGAGGAAGCAGGTGTGAGATCTGGGAACTCTTAGCAGCTCTAATGGTGCAACCATGGCTCATGACCTTTTATGGGTCATTTTCATGGTAGCTACCTGATTTCACATCTTTAGGTCACAGACTTGTCTTGAACTTGTTTTCTATTTTCTTTCACGTGGTTTGCAGTGCTGGTTTGTGTGAAGGACCACGGCTGGAAAGATTGCCAGGAGTTTAAGTATAACTTGAACTACATAGTAAGGTTTAGGACAGTCTGAGATGTAATGTGAGGCTATAAACTGAAGTACATAAATCCCAACAAATAACATCCCACAAACCCACCAAAGCACCAACAGTAGCAAAAACAAAAAACCTGCAGAAGGCAGTTATTTCTGGAAAGGTCTATCCTGTGTTGAGATGAAGCAAAAGTGTGGTGATGTTTGCCTTTAATCCCAGCGCTCAGGAAGTAGAGGCAAAAGGATCTCTGTGAGTTGGAGTCCAATATGGTCTGTGTAGCAAGTTCCAGGACAGCACAGGAATCTCTGTCCAACCCTCTCCTTAAAAAGGAAATAAATTAGTGAATATTTGTTGAAATACGGAGCGGCGGGCTGTGTCCCGCCACCCAGCTAGCTTTACCCGAAATAATTACACGGAAACTGTATTCTTTTAAACACTGCCTGACCCATTAGTTTCAGTTTCTTATTGGCTAGCTTTTACATATTGATCTAACCCATTTCTATTAATCTGTGTAGCCCACGAGCTGGCTTACCAGGAATGATCTTAACCTGCATCTGTCTGGAGTGGGAGAATCATGGCGACTCCCTGACTCAGCTTCTTTCTCCCAGCATTCTATTCTGTTTACTCCGCCTACCTAAGGGTTGGCCTATCAAATGGGTCTAGGCAGTTTCTTTATTAATAAGAAATCACTCCCACATCAAATATTAGATAATACCAGAGACTTTTACATATGCAACACAAGAAATAGCCTAGTGCATAGTCACCCTTAAAGTTTGCTTGGATCATTCCCTTGTCCAACAAACATTTTACAACAATGACATCTTCAGGTGTTTAGGGATGGAAAAACCATCCATACTTCTGTGTTCTTGGTAGATGTATGGTGTACTTTTATCTGGATTTTTCTAGCTTTGTTGCCCAGTTCTATAAACTTCCTGGAGAGATTGCCAGATGACTGCTTCAGCCCCACTATTGTGGGCTACCATCTAGGAGGACAGAGTCTGCTAATGTAAGCTTAACTGCAGATTCAGCCGCCTGAGACTCAGGTGTGGAGCCTGGGAACATTGCTTTGGAGCAGGCAGGGTGCACTCCTGCTTATTCTCTGAGAAGCTAAGAGCCCACTATAGAGCTTGTGGTTCTCAGCCCTGGCCATTCCACAAGCATCCCCCAGGAGAACTATTCACATAGAGCAGGCAAAGCTGGGGTGGGGTGATAGGGATTCCCCTCTATATGTTATGCATATCTTTTATTACCATTGGTTCATAAAGAAGCTGCTTTGGCCTATAGCAGTGCAGAATATAGCCAGGCTGGAACAGATATATAAAGAGAGTAGGTGAGGTCAGAGAGATGCATTGTAGCTGCCAAAAGAGACAGATGACAGATCCTTACCTGTAAGCCCCAGTCTTTTGTCGATGCACAGATTAATAGAAATGGATTAATTTAAGATGTAAGAGTTAGTTAATAAGAACCCTGAGCTAATAGGACAAGCAGACTTGTTATTAATATAGTTTCTGTGTGGTTATCCGGGTCTGAGCAGTTGGGGAAACAAGCAAGCAATCTCGGCCTACAGTGGGGTCCAGTGCCTGATGAGGTCAGACATCATGAGAAATAAGAATTCCGCTGGGTTCCCAAAGGATGATAGGCCTTGAAGGACACATATGATCCTGAATTTATATTTTAAATATTACCAAGTGAGTCTGATTTCCCTTTATGTGAAAAATGAGACGTAAACCCTCAGCTGGAGACATTTTCCCCTCACAGTGCTTTTCAAAGGATCTTGAAGCCCAAACAAGAGCTGAAGAGATGACTTCTCTTCAGGTTGCAGAGGACCTGGGTTGGGTTCCCAAGACTCCAAATGCCAGAGACAGCACAGAGCTTCTGTCTCATTTCCCGCTGTCTGCCTAGCACTTGCGCTCATGCTTTCTATCCCTTAGACGGTTAAAAACACTTAGCGAATTGATGAATTTGTTTTCACTTTGAAATTTTATCTGTAATGGATAAATTAAGAAGGACAATGGAAAGAGGAAACACTTGACAAAATTTCAACAAACCGGCCAATCCCTGTGACCTGGCAGAATTAGGTAAACACTGCGCTTTTAGGCAAACTTTGGTTTGGGCAATGAGTCTCTCATTGTGATTCACATCTTCTGCCCTTCAGGTTGTGCGTAGGGAGACAATTCTCCTACACACTGATGGGTAAAGTGACATAATAGTCATGAGTCCTGCTGGTGTCTAAGAGGAGGGCCGTCAGAACCGAAGAATGGCAAAGATAGAACCAGGAGTGAACCTATAACATATGTTGTGGTGGGTTTCAAAGAATAAAATTTAAATCTATATTTATAACTTCTGTTTACAGTATAACAATAAAAAATCTAGTAGGTTCTTCCATTTAGCTTTGGGAGATTACAACGTGGCCAAAATTATTACTTTGACTTTAGGTCAAATAGCTTCCATCATTTGTGCCAAGCTGGACCAAGCTCAGCCCTGCATTTCGTTACCTCTGCATTTAGCATGGAACTTAATGAACAAATGGATACATGATGTGTCCAGGAAGTTTTACTTCTTTTAGTCGCGAGATCAACAAAGCATTATGTCTATTTAAGGTAAAATACAGGGGTTAGCACCAATCTGATGGCTCAGCCATATTCTTCTCTTGACTTTCACCCCTCTCCCGTAATCCTGAGTTGATCCACAGGGCCAACAGCATCTTCTCAATCCTAGGAAACTGATTGATCTACAAAAATTTTAAACTTATGACATTTATTTCCCAATGTCTTATCTAAATGAATGCATGCAACAGATTTATTATAATTTTTCTGTTTTATTTATAGACGAGGGAGACAAAGAGAAAACCATCTATTGTACCTATTAGAAGTTAAAATTCTACACTTTTTTTTGATTTATGCCAAGCTCCCTATAGGATTAATTAGTTAATAATAGACATTTTAGAATCTTTTCTGAATTTTATTCTGTCACTATGTAAGTAACTCTATTACCTGCCTTCACAAGTCGGAATTTTGAAACAGTTCTTGAATGGTTTGACAGTTTTGGGCTCTTGTACTATCAAATCACTATTAACACGAGACAAAGGGCACTCATTTCTCGTTGTGCAGAATATAAATATGCCTCCTGAATAGGACTTTATTTTTGAACCTTAAAAGACAGCAAACATTTTCCCTGGCATGGCATCCCCTGGGTCGTGTGTGATGTCAACTAGATTTCATTTTTAGAGAGCTCATCTCCCCAGCACGTAATAATCATACAAGCAAACCTGGGCATGAAAACTCACAGAGTGTGAGTGTAGGTGGATGTAGGAAGTTGAGGTGAGACCTTCTGTTTGTGACAATATTCAAATGTAGTTTTCATTAGATAATCTTTGTTTCACACCCAGAGGGTCCTTATGAGAAATTCCAGGATCGCACTCCGGAACAGAGATAGGACAGACATGGGAGATGCCATCGGTGTGAATGCAGAGGAAGAGTAAAAACATTATGATGTATCTGAAAGTACAGCAGAGATCGTTTGTTTTTAAGCCATTGACTTTTAATTATGTGTGTCTGTCCGTGTGGGTATATCCGGGTGCCTGCAGATGTTCGAAGGGGCATTGGATTGCCCCATAGCTGCAATAACAGATGTTCATGACCCACCTCGTGTGGGTGCTAGATGTAGAACTCAGGTCCTCTGCAAGAGAAGTGTGTGCTCTTAATTCTGAGCCATCTCTCCAGCCCAGGCTAATATCTTTAGGATGAAGAAAAGCACCTTTTCTTCTGGTCAGGAGAGGTTCTGCATGGGAGACGAGCAATTCTAGTCAACTTAGAAGAGAAAGGGAGAGGGGAATCAAGAACTGGGCAGCTAAGCAGCCTACAAACATTTAGGAGTCTGACAAAGCAAGCTGTGCCCTCCAGCAGACACCCAACTCTTCTGCCTGTGTTCTCATACCTGTTCTTTAATTGGAAAGAAACAGCGCAAATGAGTGTTATCTTGCTGAGTGCTAACAGGGCGTGTTTTCTAGCCTGGACAGCTTTATTGAAACCGCACATATTCAGATTGCATGATTCTAACTATGAACTCAACACCTGCCCGTCATCTGAGTCACAGGAAAATTTGAAATATATGGAATATCTGGTGATTTCCCAGGGCCACAACCTTTTAATCTTTATGTTCAAAGTGCTTGGTTGCATCTCCCAGTATTCAAATAGGGGGCTATTTGGGTCTATTAACAAAAGCATGTTGTCCCCCCTCTCCCAATCCTGTAAAATATTTGAAAATCATTTTTGTTTGGGCTGGGGGAAGGTATGCATTTATCAGCATCCCACAGTGTCTGTGGAAAGGTGAAGTGGAATAAATAGCTTATGCAGTTATTGGACCCCCGACAAGCTACCAACTGAGGGAGCCTGTACTCCATAGATAGTCTCTCCTGGACCACGGAGCTTGTTGAGATGTGAACCTGCCGTACTAAATCATACGGTCACCTCTGAGCCTGTTCAACAAGCACACTTGAAAAGGGTCACCCGATCTTTAGAGGGACCTGCAATTTGTCGGAGCCAGAAAGAGATGAATTAGAAAAGTCCAGTCTTCCCGCTGTCAAGATCAAATCCATTGTCCAAACGGTGTTTTGTTAACTTCGTACATAGGCTCTTCTTTAACAACCAGGGGACACAGCTGTCCTTTATATCTAGGAGTGAAAGAGCCAGGTCTGAATGGGAAATGTGGGTTCTGCTGAAAATGAAACATTTGCTTTGCTGAAGGACTCAGGGCGCAGCCCCGCCTGTGGAACTTCCATCGGAGCACAAACGGGGAGGGGAGAAAGGGAGAAAGCTACAAGATTTGTTTGAAGTTTAGCATATGCACATACACACGCGCTTGCACACACACACACACACACACACACACGGGCCAACATGTGAGAAACGTGAATTTAATTCATCTTTTTACACTATTCATCAGCCCAGACAAAAGAGGGACTTGTCCACTCTGAATCACCCCAATTTTTGTAATTCTTTAGACAATATAGCTGCTCCTGGCTTCCCCGTCCAAGGAAGGATTGAGTGTTTATCTGGAGGCAGAGCTTCCTGGTACAAAGGGTTCTGCTTTCTAATAGACTGAGAATCGACATCTGATATTTCTAAAGTCCCATGGGGGAACCTAAACAAAGGGCAGTAACCACAAAGTGCTGCCCGGAGAAAGCTTCTCTTTGTGTTCTGTGTAGTGACTCTTAACTCGGTCCCTGCCGATCTGGGGTGCGAGTATAGGTTTTGTTCCCAGAGTGACTGAGAAGAGGAGAGATGGGAAAATGAGAGAGCAAATTCTTCAGGAAAAGTCAGCCTTCGGCTAAACTCATCATTTGGGCTGATAGAGAGGTTTCAGGACCGCCCCACTCCCTGCCCTCCCCTGTTTTTATTTCATTCTTGTTCTGATATTTTACTCACTAGAACAAACCATCCTGGTGGGGGCTATTGTCGGAGGCTAGTTTGGGGATCTGTTTTTATATGAAGTTGCGGATATGTTACCATCAAAGGTAAAACATATTAGAACTCCACATAAAGAAATAATTAATTAAATAAATAAATATGAGCCTGCTCAGCTGAGAGTGGCTTTTTCAGACATGGTTTTAAACCCTGTCTGTGTACTTGGGGTGCTTTTGTGAGGGCACAGAAATGAGTGAAGATTCACAAAGAGAGACTAGCTACATGCGTCTTCCCTTCTCCGTCTGTTACCCAGCGAGAACCAGTAATGAGATATGTTTTGGAAGAATTCTTATTTTATGAAAGCCTGTACCTCCTCCTTCACCAGTTTTTGTTATCGCCATTCTCCGTTGTCTTTTCTAACACCATTTTCTCTCCAAATAATCGTTTTATGGAAGAAGAAATTTTTTTCTGTTTACTTTATGACTTATTTTAAATGAAGTCAGGGGTACGCAGATAATACACAGGATACAGATTTGGTGGCCATGTATGGATTTTTCTGTAAACTGCCCCGATGGACTACTGTACATACAAAATCTAATCACTTAGCGTGTGCGGAAGAGCGGGCGTCAGAAGGTTTCTCGTATTTTGCAGACTGAGTCAGGCTCTTCGTGCTTCATTCTCAGTAATGTATGCATTTTCCAGCTGGCAGAGGCTGCAGTCGCTCCGCGGTTTGGGCATTTGTCACCCTGCATTCAGCCAAGCAGGAGAAGCCCCTGTGTCGCAGGCTCCTTGCACTGCAGGCATAGCATCTGTGAAGGAGGGGCTGACAGCTGATGATCCAAATTGCAGAAACGATCCAGGACAAACTATGAATGTCTGGGCAGTGCCCAAAGATCTGAGCTGAAATGACTTTGTCCTTGGAGCCTCTCAGGTCTGGGGAACTCCTAGGGGCCACGGCTTTCTTCTTCCACAAGGCTGCATAGGCTCCTACCCCACAGCTTCTACCCAGCAACCCTTCTGGCCAGCCCAGTGCCAATTTAGCTTTCCTTGGACTGGAATGAAGAGGAAGTGGTTCAAGTTTTAGCTTACAAACCCTGGAGGCAACCGGAGCCTTCTTTGAAATGTAAAGCAGTCTTCTATCAAGCCCTGCTTAGGGCTCCGTCCAGCTATCAAAGTGAAAGATGATTTTGATAGACCCTTACAAATCCCTGTAATCTATGGTAAGTAGCAGCTAGGACTCTGCGTCTGTGTATACACATAGCAGGAGAAGCAAGAGGATAATTTATCCAACTTCTAGGGTAATGAAGTGTTAACAAAAACCACACGGAGCTATTATGACAACCACAGGCCACAGACTGCTGCTAAGAGCGTAAACGCTAGGAAGACCTACCTAGTTTTAAGGAATCCTTCCCGGTGCAGCTGACCTGAAGGCGTTTGCTAAACACAAGGTAGTGCAGCTGAAGGAGTGAGATTCATTAGGCCTAATGAACAGTGCTGAACGTATTGTCTCTACCATCTAACCCGCTGACATTGATGTATATGTACTTTAACTCATTCGTCCCAACTTTATTAGGTACATATGTCTACAGCAGACACGAATGAAACATTCTACAACTAGGCTCCAAGCCAAAAACTAATTTATTCTTTAATGTGGTAGTGATTACTTGGTGGTTCCTTGAGCAGAGATGACAGGTCTGAGCTAATGGAGTTGTACTGTAAGTTAATATAAATCATGACAGAGCAATTAATTACAGAGACCGCAGCAAATCCCTGTGTTAGTTTCCCCGTCACCAGAAGGATTTAATAATGTTCATTTTGCTAAGTTCCAGTGACATTTACAAGTCTGCAACCATTTTTAATCAAGTCAATATCACTGGCTGCTAAATTTCGTTGTGCTTTGCTTGCGAGTCCGGGAAAACGCGGATGCCGCTCCCACCTTCTGTTCTGATGAATCCCATCGAATGCCCACACTCCCTCCGCCTTTGTTTATGTCGAATAATTGGGATACAGAAGAAGTTCACACCTAGGGAACCCTGGCTTGTCAGCAGGCGAGCTAGCAGGCGGAGGAGGCCATCTTTGACATAGGGATCTCATGGGGGGTCATTGTATCTAATGGCCTTCATCAGCTTTCCTTAATTAGCCTTAAACCAACAACAACAAACAAGACTTCATTGTTTCATGGATTTGTAGACCTTTGGAAGTGTGGTAGGTTGGCTACAGTGGTGGGGTGTGGGGCTGGGGGTACTTCAGACCTTCATATTCCATCTCGGGCATCTTCTCTGTGTCGTCTTTGGATATTTAGAGCTGAAATCCCTCAAAACGAAATAAGAGGAAATTAGTTGCTTAGTACACCATGGCAGTCTGAAAACTCCTCATTCAGGAATTGATCTCACTATAGATTTTTGGGCTGAGATGACCCGCTGTGCCTGGATAGAGTGTAGCTAGATCAATAGCCAGCTCTTTTGTGTTTGTCTGTACGTTTGTTGTTCTTTCTACAAAATCTCCTTGTTTGAAGAGAGTTCAGCCCTACAGCCCCGTGCCTCATACCTCAGTGGCTTTCTGTGCCTCACTCTACCTTGTTGGCATGCGATGGACAATTTTTATTTGGTCACTTTTGACTGACAGGGTCTGTGATGATCCGGAATGTGTGAGGGAAGGATTCTTTCTGGAGAGCTCGGTACTCGGCTCTCCTCTGTGCCACACCCCTCCGATGCTCAGCCCTTGGCGCTTTCCCTGGCGGGCATTTCTGGTTCTCATCTTTCTGCCCAGATTGTAAGTGCCTTTGAGTCAGGGACCTCGCTTCATCTGCCTCTCTCTCTATCCCGTCGATACCTAGCAAGGGTGTTTTCACGTGATATTGTTCAATGAGTGTGCAGTGACGGAACCAACATATGCTACCCAGATGGGAGGGTAAGGAGAGTGTAAAACTCAAATTAGTTCATCAAAAATAGCTTGCGAGAGAATCGGCTGGCTAACCTGTAAGCGATGCGGACCTAGCGCTCAGAGCGAGGCGCCAGCTTGATGGAGGGCTGCAGGAAGCCTGCAATTTTTTTTGGGGGGGGGACCTCTTGACCTCACATTTGTAGTTTGTGCTGATGAACTGTGTAATCTAGCTACAAAAAAAAAATTTCATTATATGTTAAGTAAGTTGGTGATCTTGTATTGAGCCTAGTGTATTGTTATTCAGGGGCAAATGTGTCTATGGGCTACAGACTGGATATTCTCATATGCCTCTATAGGAACTCTAGTTTCATCCCCCAGTCCTGGGCACTGCAGTGAGTGTGGAAATGTATTAGGGTGTGTGAGTGTGTGTGAATGTGTATGTGAGTGTGTGTGTATGAGTGTGTATGTAGAGTGTGTGTGTACATTCAGGTGTCTGGTGTCTTCCTTGATACCCTCTGCCTTACTGACCTGAGGTCATGGCTCCTAGTATTGGGGAAGCTTGTCACTTCAGCTAGGCTGGCTGGGAGCACTAGGGTTTCGTCCCCTCTGTATATGCAATTCCGGGGCTACAGGCACACACAGCTGTATCTGACTTGGTTCCTGTGTACTGGAGATTTGAACTCAGGTCTTTATGCTTACAGAGCTAGTGCTCATATGCAGTCTTACACGGTACCACGTTCACTGGCTCTGGGATCTGCCGTCCACAGGGCCTGTGACTCCGACCTGGTGGTTCGCTCCCTTTTATGTGCCTGCCCACCACCTCCTGGCCCTTAGCCCTGCCTGTGTGCTCCTCTTCTTCCTTATTCAAAGGAGTCACATTCCTTTGGAAACAAACACCGGCTTAACTGGTTCATTTTATAAAAGGATTTAAGATATGAATGCACACCTAACGCACAATGCTTTTTGTTCTCCTCAGGAACAGTGTTCAGTGTGTTCTAGTGTCTTCACTGCGATGAAATCACCATATTCACCGAATGTATTTAGAAGATGTCTTGTCTCTGATAAAGATTCTACCCCCACTGGCACGTCTGTGTCCCTCCTCCCAACTCCCGGAAGCCACTCACTAATCTTTTAGTTCCCATGGGTTTGTTGTTTCTGACAAGTCACATAACAAAGTCTCACAATATGTGGTCTTTTGTGTCAGAATTCCCTCACTGCTCTTGGCCCTTCAGACTGTTCTGTGTTGTCCTGGATTGGCACTTTATTGCTTTCTAATGGCTGAATAAGTTCTCGTTGGGAGACAGTACTGTGTCTCCTGCACCCAGTCTTCAGTTGACGAACAACGGGGCTTGCTTATGTACGTGGGGGTTCACATTTCTGCACGTGCTTTAAATGGAGCGATCTTTTATATCATCTTGGGTGTATACCTCGAAGTAGGATTTCTGGATCAGACCGGAATTCTATGTTTAACATTTTGAGGGCCTGCCAAATTGCTTTCCAAAGTGGCTGTACCATTTCACAGTCCCACCTTGGATGTGATTTTTAAAAATCCAAACTTTGTTTAATGAAATTATCTTAGGCTCTATATGATTTGGACTCTGAAACTAGGCACCTCAAAACTTCCTGGGGGTAGGTCAGACTTCATTGTGTACCCCCATGGGTGTCACTACATCCCTCTATATGACTGACTCTGTAATTAGGGTGATGAGGTTGGGCTGGCAATTTCCACACAGCGGGACTGTCCTTCTGAAGGTGGGCATCCACTCATTCTCATGGCCACACCCACAGGACCACACAGTACACTGGAAGATAGGCAACGCCACCAGCATTTGAAAGAATACACAGATTCCCAAGCAGGCCTGCGAATGTGAATATCCTTCCCATTCCATGAAGTGAGCTGTTTAGTGGCATTCTCTAGCAAGTGGACTATCTCCATTAATAACACCCATTCTTCTGCTGAGGAATTTTATCTCCCTGCAAGGCCATATGAGGAGTTTCTGATGTACACTCTACACATAGTTTGAATAGTATTTTATTTTAAAAATGCAATATAATCACCTAGATTTGGCAAACACCGTAGAAAAGCCAGTTGAGGGGACAATACCTGGCTTCTTCCCTTTTCATAGGTACATCTAATAGATCTACAAATTGAGTGCCTCAATATATATGAGACCTAGCTGCCTTCAGTACGTGGTTGGCTTGCTGTTTCTCTTACAGATGCTGAAGGGATCTAGGTTGGCTTCATTCTTCTCCAGTCTCATTTTTCATACGTAATGAGCACACCCACAACAGTGATCCTCAGCCCTCCATCGTCTGCAGGACCGGAACTCAGGTCATGGGCTGAGAACACTACCACATCCATGTTATATCAAAAATTAAATATTCAAAGGCAGGACTGGCTTATGGAGCTGTCTTCATGACTTTGTAGCTAGTTAGCCAGTGCCTCCTGTTTGTTATTAGTTTTTGTTTAATTGGATGATAATTTGGTCTGTCGTGACTCCCCTCCCTGTCCTTGACCTGTGGTCTATTCCCTAGGGAGGAGCCAGATTGAGGGACGTTTTTGTGAGCCTGTTTGTCTCAGTAGGGAACTAACACAGACAGGAAGAGTGGGCACAAAAGATGTCTAAGAAGGGAGCAAAGTCTTTGATTATTGAGGATGAAGATCTCAGGGTTCTGCCAGAATCCTTTTTATCAGGATGGTGCTAATGATAATGATTTAGAAATTTTTTTTCGTAGTTGATTTGCTTCTTTCCTCTCCACCAATTGCATTCTGCTTCCCCACATCGGGGTAGTCTTTCCGTGCTCCCTCCACATTCTGCTTCCCCACATTGGGGTAGTCTTTCCCTGCTCCCTCAAACGCTTCTGCAATTAGGATATGCTTCTCCCTCCGATAATCCATGTACTGTGTTTTCAAAGTGTTGAGCTACTGAATTACATCTTAATGGGAAAAAATTTCTCTTAATATAGGACCTATCAGGTTCATGAATAATTAATGTTAATTTGTAGCTCAGGGATATCTCAGAGGAATCAATATAGTAAATTAGCATTTCCCAACCCCAACAACAAAATCTTCTTAGGTATAAACAAACCTTAAAGAGGCCTATATCTTTACCAAACAAAACTAAACAATAACAAAAACACCCTCACAAGCAATAGTTTTTACTGCATTTTGTGTTTGCTGTATTAAAATAGAACCCTTTTAGTGAGTGTTTTAAAAGCTAGGAGTCACATAGACAACCAATGTTTTGAAAGAGCAGAGAATGAAATTGCTAAGAGGGTGAAGCCCCTATTATCATGGACAAGACTCTAAGACAGCAGAGAGAAAAAAAGTGTAAAAACCAACAGTATAAATGTTCTAGAACAAATTGTTCTAGAACAAATCCTCTTGCTCCTGCCTCACTCTGTTCTTAAAGAGGTGGAAATTCCGTGCTTTCTTCCTTCCTTCCTTCTCCTCTCTCTCTCTCTCTCTCTCTCTCTCTCTCTCTCTCTCTCTCTTTCTCTCTCTCTCTCTCCCCTCCCCCCTGTTACTTATTTATTTTGAAAGAGGGTCTTACTATGTAGCCTGGTTCATCTGGAATTCACTATCTAGACCAGGCTGGAGTGGATACCACATGGTCCACCTGCCTCTGCCTCCTGAGTGCTTAAAGGCGTGCCTCACCGTGCCACTGAGATGGTTGTTTGAAGCATATGTGTCCATGTGAGAAGCCTGCCTAGGTCTGAAGTGTGACAGTAACGCCTGGTGTCTCTAACTTATCTTCAGGAGAGTTTTCCTTTGTGTCTCAAATGCTGGCACAGCCGCACATGGCTCTTGCAAAATATTAGACAGGGATGTAGGTCCAATTGACAAGTTTCGTTATGACAAAACTAAATCTCTCATTTGCCCTGGTCCATTTTCCTCAGCCTTAACCCGGCCGTCTCTGTCTAGCCCCTCCTTTTGAGCAATCTCATCCATCAGGAGAACTGTCAATTGGGTGCTTCTGAGGCCTGGGGCTCGGAGAAGATCCTCTGAGGACAGCATGCAACTGTCAGATGTGATTACCAAGTTGCCCAAGCCCTGGAATTAGAGAGGAATTCTGGCCCAGGGAAGGTGGAGAAGATGAGAGGAGCCAGCAGTTCCTAGGGGTCAGATTTCCTTACTGAAGCACACTATATCCCATTGTCATCTTCCATTCTTGAAAAATCTGTGACATACTGTGAAGAGCTGTACTGTGGAGGGGTGTAGTGTGGAGGGGTGTACTGTGGAGGGGTGTAGTGTGGAGGGGTGTACTGTGGAGGGGTGTACTGTGGGTAGGTGTACTGTGAAGGGGTGTACTGTGGAGGGGTGTACTGTGGGGAGGTGTACTGTGGAGGGGTGTACTGTGGAGGGGTGTACTGTGGGGAGGTGTACTGTGGGCAGCTGTACTGTGGGGAGGTGTACTGTGGAGGGGTGTCCTGTGGAGGGCTGTACTGTGGGTAGGTGTACTGTGGAGGGCTGTACTGTGGGGAGGTGTACTGTGGAGAGCTGTACTGTGGAGGGGTGCACTGTGGGCAGGTGTCCTGTGGAGGGGTGTACTTTGGGGAGGTGTCCTGTGGAGGGGTGTCCTGTGGAGGGGTGTACTGTGGGGAGGTGTCCTGTGGAGGGGTGTCCTGTGGAGGGGTGTCCTGTGGAGGGGTGTACTGTGGGGAGGTGTACTGTGGAGGGGTGTCCTGTGGAGGGGTGTACTGTGGAAGGGTGTACTGTGGGCAGGTGTACTGTGGAGGGGTGTACTGTGGAGGGGTGTACTGTGAAGGGGTGTACTGTGGAGGGGTGTACTGTGGAGGGGTGTACTGTGGGGAGGTGTACTGTGGAGGGGTGTACTGTGGGGAGGTGTACTGTGGAGGGGTGTCCTGTGAAGGGGTGTACTGTGGAAGGGTGTACTGTGGGGAGGTGTACTGTGGGCTGGTGTACTGTGGGGAGGTGTACTGTGGGCAGGTGTACTGTGGGGAGGTGTACTGTGGAGGGGTGTACTGTGGAGGGGTGTACTGTGGAGGGGTGTACTGTGGAGGGGTGTACTGTGGAGGGGTGTACTGTGGAGGGGTGTACTGTGGAGGGGTGTACTGTGGAGGGGTGTACTGTGGGCAGGTGTCCTGTGGAGGGGTGTACTGTGGGGAGGTGTACTGTGGGCAGGTGTACTGTGGGGAGGTGTACTGTGAAGGGGTGTACTGTGGAGGGGTGTCCTGTGGAGGGGTGTCCTGTGGGCAGGTGTACTGTGGAGGGGTGTACTGTGGAGAGGTGTACTGTAGAGGGGTGTCCTGTGGAGGGGTGTACTGTGGGCAGGTGTCCTGTGGAGGGGTGTACTGTGGGCAGGTGTCCTGTGGAGGGGTGTACTGTGGGCAGGTGTCCTGTGAAGGGGTGTACTGTGGGTAGGTGTACTGTGGAGGGGTGTACTGTGGGCAGGTGTCCTGTGGAGGGGTGTACTGTGGGCAGGTGTACTGGGAGAGCTGTAGTGTGGGGAGGTGTACTGTGGAGGGGTGTACTGTGGAGGGGTGTACTCTGGGCAGGTGTACTGTGAGGGGTGTACTCTGGGGAGGTGTACTGTGAAGAGGTGTACCGTGGAGAGGTGTACTGTGGAGGGGTGTACTGTGGGCAGGTGTCCTGTGGAGGGGTATACTGTGGGTAGGTGTACTGTGGAGGGGTGTACTGTGGGGAGGTGTACTGGGAGAGCTGTAGTGTGGGGAGGTGTACTGTGGAGGGGTGTACTGTGGAGGGGTGTACTCTGGGCAGGTGTACTGTGAGGGGTGTACTCTGGGGAGGTGTACTGTGAAGAGGTGTACCGTGGAGGGGTGTACTGTGGAGGGGTGTAATATGGAGAGGTGTACTCTGGAGGAGTGTACTGTGACAAGGTGTACTTTCGAGAGGCCCAGGTGTACTGATGTAGAGGTGAACCTTACAGGTTCCTGTCTGGCTGTAAGAATCCTTCTGCCTTCCATGCAGAAAAGCTTGAGAACAAATTGGCGCACTCCCTCATTAGAGGAGCTGGTTGACAATCCCTGGCTGGGGACAGTGGGCACAAGCAAGCTACCACAGGCTTTTCTGAGGTGGTGCTCAACTGTACCCTCAAAACCAAGTTGGCACCGGCTGCATAGAGAAGGGGTAAGAGCTATTCTCAGATAAGGGCAGGAAGTGGGAGCAGTGTCAAGGCAGGGACAGCGCTCAGTCTGGGACTCTGAGCCTAACTTGTTTCCTTCTCAAGTCTGATTCAAAAGTGAAACTGGAGAAACTCCCATGCTAGAAACAAATTTTTTTGCAGGCCGCAGAGTAAGTGATGGCCACCCAGAGTTTCACATCCTGGGAGACCTCAACTCCCTCTGCTGAAAAGAACAGAGCTTTGGTGCATCTCCTGCCTTTGACTCAGAGGAGTCTCAGGTAGTTGCTTGCCTTAGCTTAGCTCACACATTGTCAGGGCTACTGTGAACATCCTGCTGCTTTTCACTGTCAGCCTGTCTCAGGGACACACTCTTGCTTGTCTGGTGTTTCCTGGTCTGTTGATAAGTGACAGAGTGATATCTTCAAAACCAATAACGTGGTTCACCCCATATCCTCCCCAGCAGACAGTTCTTGGCTGGAACGAGTTGCTTTGGTCTGTTCACGCAGAATGCAGCAGAGGAATGCAGAAACAATAAAAAATGGTTGGTTTTTCCTGTCCCATTTGGGGACAGGAAACAGAAAGGTCAAGGCCCCACCCAGACCAAAATAGCACCATGTAATGTTTTATATTCAAATCCTAAGACAATATAAACTACCCCTGATGGCAGCAGGTGGGCCAGGGATTGTCTGAAAGGGTGGGAGGTGGAGTTTGGAAAAATGATAGGCAGTGTTTGCAAAGAGGTATAGGAGAACTAACTTTTGGGGTGATACATATGTCTATTATCTTGATTTTAGTGATATATGTATGCTAATTATGCCCATTGAAGTCATAAATATCAGTAACAAAAATAAACAATTACTAATTACCCCATCTCAAAGCTATCTTTCTTTCCTACTTGCTCTCTTAATTTTTACTCAGGGGGTTTTGTCTTCCCCTTTACCCATAGGATTCATCCTAGGTACAGTGAGCACTCTTCTTCATGGTAACAGCTTCTGCTCTTTGGCGAGCACTTTCAGCTGAACTGGCAGCCCCAGTGCTTAGCCTGTACCACCTCCCATGATGCTCAGGAAGACTCCTGTAATTAGCTTCAGAGGAAACTGAGGCAGAGGCACAGGTTGGATACAGGGAGTAGGTGTAGAGTCAAAGTTCAGACCCATATGCTGTCTGGTCTTTCTAGATAGGAACCAAACCCAAATGCGCTATGAATATCTTGCAGGCCCTGGCTGCTGTAACCCTGGAGCTGGTCCTCATGCCGTCGGTTTGTCCAGTTAGACCACTGCTTCCTTTTGGAGCATCAGTTCCCCATAGCACAGACTTTCTGCTTGTGCGTTTAGAACCCATGTTGACCTGATTGGCTTCGTGGACTCTGGGACTGGGGCTTAATGACTCCCACATGAGGTCATGTGACACCCTCATGGCTTTAACTCTTTACAGCTGTCAGAGTCTTCCAGTAGATGAACTCTTTGGTGGCTCCACCTCCTCCTCATAGGACACACATCAAAGGCTTTTCAGGGAATAAGGTGACAAGGTAGACAGAAGACAAAATGAAGGGGCCAGAAAGGAGATTGGCAGAAATTCAGGTGGAGTCCAGGCCAAGACCCAATGGCAAAGCTAACCTTAGCCCGAAGGTCTGGAGAGCAGCAAGGCTGTCCCAAGTTCCCACTGTGTGCTGGGTGAGCAGAACTGACAGGAAGAGAGTACAGGGTTGAAAGAGGATTCACGGAGAAGCTCTTGAAATGTCCTTCAAGAGGCAAGCTGTCCAGTGAAGCACCGAGGAACTGACAGCCTGTGGCCCTGGGCCAGCTTCTCTAGGGTTGACAGGAACTGCCAGGAGCCCTGAAAAGCAGGGCTTACAGTCTTGTCACATTTCTCTCTCTCTCTCTCTCTCTCTCTCTCTCTCTCTCTCTCTCCTTTTCTCTCCTCTCCTAAAAGAAAAAAAGAATGTTGGCAATCAAAACTATATGAAGGAGTTTTCTCAGGCTGTGAATGGTTTTTCTTTTCAGATACAGAGAGAAATGTAACCTTCCTTCTCTTCCAGACTTCCAGCTATTTCCTAGGTTTATGAACAAATGTCTCAGGAAAATTGAATAGTATGCTTTACCTTTCCACGGCTGCATGCATCTACTCACCCATACTTTCTTGCACACATGCATACATGCACCTTCCCATTCACTCATCCATCCTTCCATGCAGGCATGCATGAACCCATTCATCCTTCTATGCACACATGCCATTCATCCTTCTATGCACGCATGCATGCATGTACCCCTATATCTTTCCACACATGCATGCATGCACTTATCCATTCTTCCATGCACACATGCATGCATGCACTTATCCATCCTTCCATGCATGCATTTATGATTCTTCCATGCATGTGTGCATGCATACATGAACACATCTATCCAGATGCCAACTGAGCACATGATAAATTTCACAACCCACTCCAGTAGCGGAATATCTCAAGAACTATTATCACCTATTACCTGACTAAATCTACAGCTGAAGAAAGGAGAGGGTTCAATAAGGCTGATGGTGAGCTCACGAACTGAAGAAAGGCTACTTCAAAGCAGGAGTTGGTGGTTGGAGAGAAAAGTGGAAGGGGAAATGGATGGGGTGCTCACATAAGCTTCTCAAAGCAGCTATTAGAGTCAACTGGAACACCACCCTCCTTTTCTTATAACTGAAAAGTCTTGATTGCTGAAGTTTGGAAACTAGAATGTCTTGAATTTTGCCAGGTTTGTTTTCTGGAAGCTCTTTCTGTGTATCTACTTAGGGAAAACACACAGAACAATATAATTTAAGCAGAAAGAAAACTCAACAGGTTTTCAAACATAGCTTTAAAGTGGTTGCCTGAGAATAGTCAACACAAGGAACTTGTGATCCAAGGAACTGGAGTGTCTTCAAGAAAAGTGGTGGAGGGTGAATGGGAAACTAGCAGTCTTGGGAAAATGGGTGTGCTCCTTCATTGACTTCTTTTATTGAATGGGCACATCCCAGTCTGTATCAAGTGTGGAAGGGTAGATAATTTTAGATTTTGGGAACTCAGACCTGCAAAGCACATTTAGCTTGTGGATGCTGGGCCTGTTTTGATCTGTTATGTACCACATGGTTCATGTGGCAATGTTGTCAAGGTCAGGACACATTTCTAAGTTGTTTTAATTCAGAATGAGCTGTTCTCTTGGTTTTCAGTAAAACAGTGGTTATAAAAGCAGAGCCTGGCAGCAGGACACCTTCCCACTGAGTGTTTTTGGGAGGGATCCAGGAGAGCTGGTGACAATAGGGAAGTGACAGCTATGGCTTGATGGATATATAATGAAAGGCTGCGATTTATGTGTCCAAAACAATATTTACATTAGCAAATTAACTTTTCATATGAAAATTATTATTGTTCCCTGAAATAAAATTTACCTTTTTTTGTTGGGAAATATATGTCTATATTGGTTACTTTGATGTTGCTGTGGTAAGACACCATGACCAAGGCAACTCTTAGAAGAAAGAGTTTATTTTGGCATACAGTTCCAGAGGGCCAGAGTCCTTCATGACTGTGACGGCACGGTACCAGGCAGCAGGAAGAGCAGCCAAAGTGAGTTGCTGAGAGTTCCCATCTTGAACTAAAAGCAGGAAGTGAAAGTGAACTGGATACATATAGTCTTTAAAGTCTCAAAGTCCACCTCCAGTGACAAACTTTCTACAACAAGGCCTCACTTCCTATCCCTCCCATCCCCCCACACCGTGCCACCAACTAGGAACCCAGTATTCAAACATCTGGAGCATACAGAAGACATCCTTATTTGTACAACTCTGGTGGCTCCCCATATTGGTCCCTCTAGGAAGCAATGCTCTAGGCTCTCCAAGGTTGTCACATCCTGAAGATTTGTTTGAATCTATACTACTCGGAGCTGGAAGCTCACCCTGACAGGAAAATTTGGAGCGAGCCCCGTGGAATGCCTTGGCAGAGACTACACACAAGCAATCTGAGAAACAGGCAGGCAGAAACAAGTTAGGAGAGGCCCCTCTGTAGCAGCAAGGACTTAAAGCTGTTTTATGATGGTCCCTGGGAAGTATAAGTGCTTTCCTTTATATATGTGCTTGTTTGGTGAAAATTTACTGTTTCATTTTGTTTCGGTAAGGCTCTGGTTTTGCCTTGAACCCTCCATGGAGTTACCCGAGCCCTGCACCAACGGCTGCTAATACTGCCTTCTAGGACTGAAGATAATTTTGGGCCGCAGTTTGTAACATCAACAACCCCTCTCAGGTAGCAGCAACAGAACCCCAAATCCTCCACACACACAACCAACGGACAAACAGAATGGTCTGGAGTGGTGGGAAGGTGCAGTGGGCAAAGAGCTCTTGCAGCCCTGCTGACTAGATTCTGATCCTTGGAACCCATGGTCGGAGGAGAGGGCTGGCTCCCCAGAGTTATTCTTTGACCCCCATGCATGCACCCACACACAGATTGCTCCTACACACACACACACACACACACACACACACACACACACAATAAATGTCTAAAAAATGGAAACAAAGATTTTTCTTGGTTCTATGTACCAAGGACCTTGTCCTCACTCATGTGCCGCTGCCCTTGGGGAACAGAGAATGTATGAGTTTTTGAAGGGACACAGTGGTGACTGTTGCAGTGATTTCCAACTGACACACAAGGGCACAAACAGTGACTTCCTGCCATCCCCCGATAGTGAAGCTGCAGTAAAAACGGTTATCCATGAGGCTGAGTAGACTTTGTGAGGATGATCTCATGGGACAGTCATGGAATGGACACAGCGGGAGATCTAGGACAGCCCCCAGCATCCCCTTTCAGAGAAGGAGCTCCATCTAGGAAGCAGAAGTGTGTAGTTGCCCCCTCCCCCCTTGGAATTCTGGGACGGGGATGCACGATATTGCCATATGATATGGTTATTGATTACTTCAGAGCAAAGAACATGCTTTCGCCTTTGAGTTCTCCATGCCTAGCATAGTACCTGGCCTATCAGATAACCACCAGATCCCTGTGTTGACTGAGACCAAGAGGAGGAAAAGACACTATAAGGAGTGGTATCCCCAAGGCAGGAAGAAATGAAAGAGCCTTGTGACAAGAAAAAAATTGGGGGATGCTTCTGAGAGAGCAGTATGCTGGTTAGCAGGTCCAGAGTCTTTCAGGAGGGGAGAACATCAGTGTAGCATAATTGGGAGGAGCTTCAGTTTTGGGGTGGGCTGAACAGGTAGGTAGTATAGTGGTGTAGAAGGGTCTTCTGTCTATGTGTTATTTTCATTGGTTAAATAAAGAAGCTGCCTTGGCCTTTTGGTAGGCCAGCCCTTAGGTGGGGGGAGTAGACAGAACAGAATGCTGGGATGAATAGGGCAGTGAGGCAGACGCCATGGCTCTCCTCTCTGAGATGGACGCTGGTTAGACTCATGCCAGTAAGTCACAGTCAAGTGGCAATACACATTAATAGAAATGGGTTAATTAAGATGTGAGAGTTAGCCAATATGAGGCTAGAAATAATGGGCCAGGCAGCAATTTGATTAATACAGATTTTCGTGTGATTATTTCGGGCATAAGCTAGCCGGGTGGGATGAAAAGCAGGCTTGTGTCTGCCTACAACAGTATGGGGATGCTGGTGCCTGTATTGAGATGAGTCACCTCATTCATACCGCCTGCGTTAGCACTGGTCAGAGCCCTCTGGACACCTGTAAACTGTGTTTAAACTCTGATCTGATACCACAGAGACGTCACAGAAACTGTGTCATTATAGAAACAACCTTGACCTTCCCCCCTCCTCATATGCCTGCCTCACCTGCGTTCTGTCCAAATGTGCCATTCTGTACTCTCCTTCCGGTTCTTTTAGGTCGACAGCCAGACTAGGCTGCGAGTGGATTGAATTTCCATCAACAGTCTAATCGCGTGCCCAGGAGGGATGCTACATGAATGCAGGACCATGCCACAGCCCAATCTCCACCCTTACATCAGGACCTCTCTTGTGAGGGGGAAAGCAATCACGTGATTGAAGTCATAATCTACACAGATTAATTTGGAGAAGCAAAGAGGGGGCCTGAGGTGACTGGGCCTTCCTTTGCGGTACAAACTTTATCAATTCCTCTTATTTTCTTCTTTATGGTCTGAGAGATGGTATAGGCTGTTTACTTATTTTTTTCGAACTGGGAAAGTTTGAGGAGTATTTTTCCATATTTTTACTACATAGGGTAGCATCTACTCCTTCCCTTTCTGTCCCCTCTTCCCACTTCCGTGGATCTCATTCTACCATGTACTGAGATGGAGCCAGTGCCAAGGAGCCATGATAATGAACACAGTGTGGACTAAGAACACACACTGAGAATGGTGTAAGCATTCCAAACCACCAGGGGTTCGGACACATGCCTGGAGCATGCAGATGTAGCTTGTCTATTGCTTGCTAGCCAGCTGCCTCTGGTGATCACGTGACTCTCCTCACACTGATTGGGGTTGCAGGGGTTGCTATACCATGGGGACAGTTCTAGGTCCTAGGGATCCAAACTGTGGTCTTAATGCTTGCAGTGTGTTACTGCCTAGCCTTCTCTCCCCACCCCTATCAGCCAGACTTCTTTCGCGATGCAAATCAGCAGGTTTACAAGTTCTTGGGCTTAGGATGTGGACTCTGATCTTCGTTTATCTGGTTTCTATAACAAATTATCTTGAGCTGGATGATTTTTGGACTTAGTTTATGTGTGTGAGTGTTTTGCTCTAAGTATGCATGCATACCTGGTGCCTACACGTGTCAGAAGAAAGTATTAGAGCCCCTGGAACTGGAGTTACAGATGTTTTTGTGCCATGTGGGTGCTGAAAACTACATCTGGACTCTCTAAGAGCAGCCAGTGCTCTTAACTATGGAGCCATCTCTTTGACCTTGAACTGGTTAAGTTTTTTGTTTTTGTTTCTGTTTTTTTTTTTCTTTTCTGTTTTTCAAGACAGGGTTTCTCTGTGTAACAGTTCTGACTGTCCTGGAACTCTCTCTGTTTTTTAGGCTGGATTTGAACTCAGAAATCTGCCTGCCTCTGCCTCCAGACTGCTGAGATTAAAGGCGTGTGCCACCACCACGTGGTTGAGCTGGGTAATTTTATAAACAACAAAAATTGATTGGTCTGGGAGTCTATGATGAACACAGACAGATCATGTATCTGGTGAGGGTTCTCCATTTCTGTAAGCTTACATGATGGAAGGGACTTGGGACGTGTGTGTGTGTGTGTGTGTGTGTGTGTGTGTGTGTGTGTGTAACAATTTTTAAATTTAAATATATTTTGATCATATTCTCCCCCTCTGCCAAGTCCTTCCAGACCTTCTCCCCCTCCCTACACATCCAACTTTAAGTTCATCTTCAAAACAACCAAAAACTTGTTACGATGACAAAACCAAGAAAACAAAATAAAACCCCTCCCACAAACAAAGCAAAAACCCATCAAATAAAAGCACACAGAAAAAAATTGTGGAATCTGTTATATGTTGATCAACTTCTTCAGTTCATGAGGCCTTACCTGGAGTGGTTGACACACCCAGTGTTACTCCATTGGAGAAAAATGACTCCCCATTGCCTCCAGAAGGTACAAATGACAGTTTAGTTGTTTAACCATTACCCTAGTAGCTCGGTTTTCATTAGTTCATTCATTTTTAAAAAATATAACAAAATAAAATATAATAATATAAAACAAATGTAATATATTGAAGATAAACTAACAAAAGGAAAAGAGCCCAGCAGAAGGCACAAGAATCAGAGGCCTGCTCACTCAGACACTCCGGAGTCCCATAAACATTAGCCTGGAAGCCTTTGTACCTCTGAGGAGGTCCTGGTGCAGGCCCCGTGTTTGCTGCGAGTCTTGCTCATGTTGATTTAGAGATCCTTGTTTGTCTGGTGTCCACTTTCCCTCTGGCTCATACGTCTTTCCACTTCCTCTTGGTTTCCCTGTGCTCTGAGAGGAGGGCTTTGATGGAGACATCCACTTAGGGCTGATTGTTCCTAGGTCTCTCACTCTGTCTATCTGCCTGTGGATCTCTGCTCCCTTCTGATGGAGGAAGGTCATTGGTTAATTATAATAAAGAAATTGCTTGGTCCTCATGGGTTAAAACATAGGTGGGAGGAGTAAACAGAACAGAATGCCCAGGAGAGGGGAGCATGGCTCTGAGCTCCCGGGCATTCTGTTCTGTTTACTCCTCCCACCTATGTTTTAACCTATGAGGGCCAAGCAGTTTCTTTATTATAATTAACCAATGACCTTCCTCCATCACCCTTCTGCCACAGGAGGAGGTTTCTCTGATGCTGGCTGAATACGGCACTGATCTGAGCATAGCAGAATCCATTACAAGTCGTTTAATCACTACCCGCCCCCTCCATTTCTAACCAATATCATTGGTTTTATTCTGGCCCTGGGTTAGCCAGTCTCTGATTCTTGGTCACTCATGCAATGTTGTATGTGGGTTTCATCTCTGGAGTGGGCCTTAAGCCAAATCAGTTATTGGTTGGTTGCTCCCGCACGGTCTGTGCCACCATTGCCCTAGCATACCTTGAACCCTCTTGCTCCCACTTGTCTCCTGTACTGCTCAGCCATGGGTTACCAGTGACAATGTATCTGTCATTCCCATGCCATGTTCCCACTCACTCTCTTCCCCTATAAAATTCACACACCCTCTGGGACCTGCCCTTCTTTGATCACACCATACTTTCACTATGCTCTGTCATTTTGTGACTTTTTGCAGCTTCCAACCTTTTTATTTATTTATTTATTTGATCTTTTTTCATTCTGCGGTCTGATGTCAGACATACTATAAAGAAATTACACCAGGAGGTATTTCTGAAATTTTTTTGAGATTTATTTTTATTTTATACATGTGGGTGTTTTACTTGAATGCACACCTGTACATGACATTTGTGCAGAGCCTGGGAGACCAGAAGAGGGTATTGGAGACCCTGGAACTGCATGCCAGATGGTTGTGAGCTGCCACCTGTGGGTGCTGGATGCCACGTGGGTGCTGGGCATCGGTGTTATAGTGAAGTCAGTTTCAGAGCGTGGGTGAGCACTGCAAGAAGGAGCTCAGATTCATTAAGTGTTTGGTTTTGGGTTAGTTTGCAGCTATGCAGTACATGCAGGAAAGTTTCACTGATGCTGTATTTTTTCTTGTAGTCTGTACGTTTAGTTAAGTTCTCACATGCAGTCCTGACCCACAGTATAGGAAGCTGGCTGCTATGTCAAGCCTGCCTTGGCTTCTCATCGTCTGTCTGTGAATCCTTTTCTGTAAGCGTGTGTATCCCAAGGGGATGTACCTGAACTTGGAACTCAATCTACTCAGTCCCATGGATTTGAGTCTGTGTCAGTTGCGTGGTGGTGGAAGTGGAGGGTGTCAGGCGTCTCAGATGCCCTGCTCTCCACATTCTTTCTTCCTTGGGGTAAGTCTAGTTAAGACCTGGCCTCCTGTACTGTGGAGAATCCTGGTCTATTCTGGTGTTCCTATGGATTTAAGTTGTTAGCCCCTGTCCCCTTGGCTCTTCTTGAATTTGATTACGAGTTAGGTAAGGCTTCACACAAAGGAGAGGACATCTGAACTTGGCTTTGAAGAATTAGAAGGACTTTTCCGGGGTGACAGAAGAATTGTCACTGGTAAGAAAGATACTTGCGACATGTTCCCCCTTGTCTTCGTGGTAGTTAGGAAAATTTAGACCTCAATGCCTATGTATTTGCTCATCATGTTAAAGGCCCCAAGTAAATATGATTAACTAGATATAATGCAACTTTATGAATCCTTTTTAATGTGCAAAGTAAATATTTTTAAACAGGAAAGCTTGATTTATTTATATTTTTAATTAAATGAAAATTACAGATAAAAGATGCTACACAAGTCAGCTTCTTAGGAAAGGAGAATATTGCAATGTAATTAAAAGGAAGCCTGAAATTATAATTAGGTTCGCAATTTAATTATGACTAGAATGCACCATCCTTATGCGCACTGACACCTCATTGATACATAACCTTTAAAGCATATTTATTATATTTCCTCCAAGATCTTAATCTGTGGACTAAATAAAGCTCTTAGGTTCCTAAGAAGTATTATAATTCATTACAATGTTCATTTGCTTTGCTGGAAAAATATTGCATTTTAGAAGTCCTGTTTTGACCATGGATGAGTCTTCATACAGTGTGGCGCTCTGAAAACTGTAATGATCGGTAGCAGAGGTGCCTTGCTGTGACGGCTGTGTCCATGGTTAAAATGCTCATGCTTCGGTGTGTATCTGGTGCTTACTTCCAGTTGAAAGGACTCCAGAACTCCAGCATTAAGTTAGAGATTACCTCCATCCAGAAACAAGATTCCTATTATAGAATATCATTATTCTATCAATGAGTGAGCTTTTAAAAAGACTTGGGCTACTATATGTATATTCCAAATTTACAAATTATTTTTAATGTTTAAAGTAAATATTTTTAAGCTGGAGTCTTTATGTATTTGCATACTTAATTAGGTGAAGATGACAGATTATATATTTATATTGGTGTGTATGAAGCTGCTTGGTGGAGTTTACTCCGCTGTGAGCCTGGACAAGAACATTCACTATAATTAACTTCCAGGGGCAGCATTTGACACTTCCTGCAGATTAGAACACAATAACCTTCATAGTAAAAATGATTTAGTTGTAGTATAATGTGCTCTACTAGAAATGTTTTGGATAAAGATTCCCAATATGCAATTTCTATTAACTTGATTTGCAAAGTATTGTGTGATTAAAAACAATTTGAAGAATTGCTACTTTAGCTTATTTTGACACAGAACCCACTTGACATAAATGAAGTCTGTAACAATCTGAATTCCTAGTCTGGAGATTTTCACTGTAAAATGTTTGTTAATTACACAATTGAAAAATATATGCCGACAGACAGCTTATGGGGCAAGCTTTTCCTAAATCTTAAATAGTGTGTGTTGGCTCTAATTTACTATACTTATTACTGGCCAATCAACCTTCATGGCCATGCAAATAGAACACACGCCTTTATCAACGCCAGAAGAACAAAGCGACAGGGCCTGGTCGTCTAAAACCAGCTCATTTTCATCCTACTGAGTTTCAGCTGGCGTTCTTCACTTAGCCCCTCCTAACTGAACCAATTTTCACCAGACAACTTCTCCTAGATGAACTGAATGTCGACAAATGGCCGGCCTCCGTGGTCCTCTGTACAGGCAAAACTCTCATTGAAGTCCTCATTGCTTTTGAAGGAACTTCAAAGGTCCATTGAAATCCAAAACTTTCCTTGAAGTTAAGTCAAGTTTTGCCTGTTTTAGGGCCTGCAGGATTTCATCCCGAAAAGCCTCAGTGGTTAACAAGGAGACGACATGTTAGCCTGGTTGGATCGTCACAAGTGGGATTCGGTCTGACAATTTTGGCTCCATCAGGGGGTTTAAAGCATATTCAGCCGCAGAAATGATAAAAGGATTCCCCTACCTGGTTTTGTAACACAATGGCTGAAAGACCAGCAGGTATTTCCAAGCAGATTTCAGTGTATGTCCCAACCTGCTGCACCAGCTGGGTCTGCAGTGGCTGGAACTGCCCCACTGTGGAAGCATTTAATCCCCGTCAAAGTCAATGACAGTGCCAATCCAGGTGGCTATGCAAATTGGCCATTTCCTTAACTGCTAAGGTAATTTGAGTCCCTCTGGGTGAGTCCTGCTCATAATGACAGCCAACACCCATGTTGCATGTTTCAGTTCACAGGACACTTTCATGTACACTGACACAATTAGTTCAGGGACATCCCAAGAGATGAAGAAATGCAAGTTCAAAGGAACAGGCTACTTTTGCAGCATTATATAGGTTGTAAGTGGTGAGCTGGGATTTGAACCCAGACACAGAGGCACAGTGGGCTTTCCATTCTGCTACAAGTAGCTGTAGTATGGACAATTATTCATTCATAGATCTCAACTGGCAGGACACGAGCTCCTTTGTCTTCCTCATTGGGGTTATTGCGTTTGAAAACAGGACAGTGGGACCAGCTGAGGCGCTCGCTATAGGCAAATGACAGAGAGAATAGGTAGTAGTGGGAGATGTTTCCTCTGTCAAGGTTATGCTCCGTGATCAGCTGCAGGAACGAGGCCTGTCATTTTTCAGGACTTTATCCCCAGTCTTTAATAAAGACATGTCTATTATAAAGTAGGAAAGGTGCCTGGGTAAATATCTTTGCTATTTTTACTTCGTTATAACTGACTCAGATGTATTGACTTTATTTTATATCTGAGCATTGTTAATTTTATACCTAGGATGACAGAAGAGGAGATCAAAAGAGAAAACACCACCCTGGAGTTTTACCTTCATCTCTGGGGAAAAACTTGGACTCTTATTTGGATGTAGTGGTGTTGAATGCATTTGGTTCACCCCTGATCTTGACTTGAGCACATTAGCTATTTTCTGTTGCTGGTTAAGACCTCAGGATCAAAGGCAGCTTATGGGAAAAAATGTTTATCATGACTGATGGTTGCAGGGGAGAGTCCATAGTGTGAGGAGGGCGTGGTGGCCGGGGCAGGAGGCCAAAAGAAGGAAACAGAAGTAGAATAAGACATAAACTTGTGAAGCTCCTCTAGCCATCTTCTTCCTCCAGCAAGGCTAGCCTTCTATAAAGGTTCCATAAGCTCCCTCCAAAATACCACCAACTGGGGACCAAAGGGTCAAATATATGAGCCTTGAGAAACATTTTTAATTTCATCCAGTCCAATGTGTGTGTGTGTGTGTGTGTGTGTGTGTGTGTGTTTGTGTGTATGTGTGTGTTTAATTTGGGGACTGAATGTGGCTCAAAGAAGTGAGCATGGATGTCAAATTGGTAGGTGATTATCTCATATTAACTTTATGCATCATCTTGATTGAATGATAAGGACACTCGGGTGTTTGATAAAGTGATTTTGTATCTCTGGAAGACATTATTATTTGAGTTGGTACAGTGTAACACCCCACCATGTAGGCAGATATCACTCAATCCACCAAAAGTTCCGAATATAACAAAAATATATGGGGGCAGCAAACTTATTATCTTGCTTTAGTTTATATCCTATTTTTTCCATCTCTTTCCTTGAGCTAGGGATTCTTGTATTCCTCTTTAAGGCAGTGGTGTCCTGCTCCTAGGTGCTGTGAGCATAGATCAGGACTACACAATTGATCACCCTATCGTCAGGTGGAGCTGGACTTTCTTTGCACTGTCAGATCACAAATAATGACACAGAGACTTCATATTAATTATAAAAGTTTGCCCTTAGCTTAGGCTTGTTCTCAACTAGCTCTTAAAACTTAAATTGACCTGTTTATATTCATCCATGTTCTGCCATTTCTCTGTGTCTGGTTGGCGAATCTTGCCTTTCTTCCTACCCAAGTTCTACTCTCTTCCCAGAAGTCCTCCTGCCTAGCCTCTCCTTCCTATTTATTGGTCATTCAGTCTTTTATTAAACTAATTAGGAGGTGCCTTGCTCAAGACACACTTTCACAGTTTGCAAAAAAAAAAAAAATTATCTCACACTTCCTCCTTTTTGTCTAAATAAAAAGGAAAGGTTTTAACTCTAACACAGTAAAACCGTATACAATATGAACAATTATCAAATAAAAATTACTTTCACAATGTCCATTTGTATTTGACAACTGTGGAGATAGTATTTTATTATCTGTCCTATCTTGGTGAGTTCAGAGTTTTGTACCTATATCACTATCTATCACAATTTGTATTACTAACCTAAAAATATCTTTTTGAATATTAAAACATTTTCTTAGATAAACACTTAAGCTTTTATGTCTCTCAGCTTTTATAAACTTTACATCTCTTTTGTAAGTTTCTTTCCTAAATTTGGTAGCAAAGAAAACAGTATAACTATCTAGTCTTCAACCTCCATCTGAGATCTGAGGATAAAATATCACCCGAGTAAACAGTAAGTGCTAAGCAAGCAAATTCCAATACTACGGAAATGACAGAGACACCTGGCTGCCTGGACAGTCACCCAAGGTTCCTCTGTAGTGTTGGGGCACCTGCCTCCAACCTACATGTCTAGAATATCTGACAGATGTTTCTATGAAGCAGGAATTGTGAAGGACTGCCATGGAAAAGGTTAGCAAATTTACTTTCTTTTATGCCCTGCTTGTCCAATTTGGACAGCATATTGTCAGCAGTCAAATCTAGGGCAATTTCTTGCCCAGTGGCTAAATTTGTCACAATGAAAATAAACTCCGTGTGGAGGTTCTTTGATACCACCATCTTTTCTGAAGTATATTGGGGCTACCAGGAGAAGATACAGTTTATTGTCATGAAAAACTTTTATGTTATTGAGACATCTTAAATATTATATTCTGTGGGTCTCTGAAGTATTTGAAGACCACCTATCCCCCTAAAATACTTGAGACTAAATAAAGCTTATTTTTGTTTACAAAATAAACCCTTACTACAAGTTTGATTGCTATCTTCATTATCCTAAACAGTTTATAATAGTAGCTTTTAAGGAATGGAATTTTCCATTACAATTTTAAATGATTTGCATAGGTATAATACCTTATAGTAGGTTGTAGCAAAAAATAACTCTAAATTTGTATCAATATACAAGCATCCATACCAATGTAAAATATTTGAGACTAGTAGTTGCTTCTTTAGTTTCAAAGTATATTTAATAATCTACCCTTTTTATTCTGTTATTCCTATAACTCCCTTTTTTTTCTTTTCAGAAAGAGATCCCTGAATCTAACCTCCTTTGCTTAGTTTTCTCCTGACCATGACCAATAACAACTTGCAACCAATACTCTAAATGATGATAAACATTCATAATCCATTGAATGACCAAAACCCACCCACCCCAGCTCTTGAGAATGTGGGCATTGTGTTCTTTAGACTTCTTCCCTCTGTCTGAGGGTAATATAATCTTTTGAAGACCCTGAAATAATTGGGATAATGGTCAAGTCCTGGGAGAGCTAGCTGTATCATTTGTTGTCCCATGTCTGTGTGATAGGCAAGTGCAGAGCTTATCTGAAGTCCTGACTGGAGTAGTCTGTGAGGCTGAATCATTTTAGCTAGCTGCTTTGAAGTTGTTCTGGATGCAGAGTTTTGAAGAAACTGCAACAGAGGCACTTTGAGAGGCTGGGTCACGTGGGCTACATCTACATTGATGTCTGGTCCTTTATTTCTGAAAACATACAAACTTTTAAAGGTAACATAGAGATATGAATTAACACAAGTATGGAATGTATGGTGTGCACAAATCATCTTAAGATGATTCTCTGCTCTATGTTTGCATGGATAAAAGACATCTGTCAACTTTATAAGTCAGTTTGGATTGCATAACAAACTGTAATATAAATCTCTATCCATGCCATATGAAAGGATGACATGTAATGATAACTCACGAGGACTCTTTAGCCAACAAGATTTATCCTGTCTTATCCAGTCTCAGCGCTGGTCCCATGTAGAGGGATCAACATATATGCCACCTGTCTTGTAGCTATTCTTGGTTTCTTCCTTCATGTCTACAGCCATGATTTTCAGGAGGTCTCCCCCAGTCAATTCTGATCTTTATTAATTTTGAAGAATCCATAGTGTTTGGTTTCCTGTGGAAACAAAACCATGATCTTTTTTCCAATGCAACACATTTTCTGACTTCCTTTATAAAATTAAAACATCGTTAAAATATATAGGCTGGTTTAATTTAGTGTTTTCCATAATTCAATGTCTCTCAGCAACTCTTACGTTTTGTTCGTTAGTCTTTAAAAATTTTAAAGTTAATAATGCACGATATATAAGGTCCAGATACCCTATATTTCCCACCCTTACTTGTCTTATTCTTTATATATTACTTTACTCTCTCTTTAAAGACTTTATTATTTTCAAACTAGTTTTATATGACTGTCAATACTCACTTTCTTTTCTTTCCTTAATATATAAATATATTCTCAAGCATACTGTGCCTATTCAGAGCTTTTTGTTCTATTTTTGTCTTGACCTGACTTTCTCTGCACCTGCAGTCTTGTCTGGCCATGTGAGCCAAACCTTAAATGTCTAGGTCATCTGCTGCATGGCTCACTTTTCATATGGCACTGGCAGCTGGTTCTGCCTACCTCATGTCAATCCAGCAGGCTACCTCACTGGTTCAGGACTGCAGCTGCTGTTTGGTCTTCCATGAGATCCTAGTCTCGTGTCTGTGGGTATGGGCAGGAAGTTGTGCCTACCTGTCCCAGCTCTGGAAAGTTGTTGGGCCCACGCTGGTGCTGCAGGCATTTCTATCTAGTACTGAGTAGCATGCCAGATGCTCAAGTGCTTGGTTGCACAACAGGGCCTCTTAAAGGATCACATATCCCTGTGTGCTGTAAGCATTGCCTGAGAGGTTGTGGTTACTGGGAAGCAATGAATCCACCTCTTTGCTCAGAACTTTCTTCATGTTTTTTAAGGCCTTGTTGGGGCACTAAATGTAGCTTGACTTTCTCTGTACCACCATCTCCCAAATCATGGCACAGAGACGTATTAATTATAAAAACTTGACCTGAGCTTAGGCTTGTTCCCAACTAGCTCTTAAAACTTAATCTGTTTATATTCAGCTACATTCTGGCACATGGCTCATTACCTCTCCTCAGTATTGTGCATCCCATTTCCTCCATGTCTGGTTGGTGAGTCTTGCCCCTCTTCCTCCCACAGTCTCTCTTTCTACCTGGAAGTCCCTTTTATTCTCTCCTGCCTAGTTATTGGTCATGCAATCATTTTAATCAGAAGGTGCCTTGTCAGAGACATATCTTTACAGTGTTCAACAAGATTACCACATAACAGTCCGGCATATAAACTCAAGCTGAGTTATACAATTAACATGTTTGATTCACTAGTTTAGAGATGGTACATCCTGGGGTCTCTTTGCCTCCTCCCGTCCTCTCTTTTTCTAACAGATGATATATAAATTAATGATAGATAGATGATAGATAGATAGATAAATGAAAGAAAGATAGATGATGGATGGATGGATAGATAGATAGATAGATAGATAGATGAAAGAAAGAAAGATGATAGATGGATGGATAGATAGATAGATAGATAAATGATAGATAGATAGATAGATAGATAGATAGATAGATAGATAGATAGGGCTATATCCTATTGTTCTGCATACTTAGAAAACTCTAACCTGCAGATTTTGAGGTGTGAGTTTGTATGAATCCTCTAAACAGGAAAGTCCGGCCCCTGTAGAAGTCATTTTAGTTGCCTATATTAATTTGGCTTTTTAAAGTCACCTCTTTGGTTCTGATTTTAGCCATTTGCAGAACTTTCCCTCCACCCCTCCAAAGATACATGAGGAAAAAATAAGCTGTGCCTTTAAGGAGTGCCCGTCCCTCTCCACTCCTCCTGTACTGCATCTGCCAGGGGAAAGCTCATTGTGCAGACCCAGGCTGTGGAGACAGGTGGAGCAGACTGCAGCCTTGCCTGCAATTTGGATCCAAGCTCAGCCAATCCCAGCAGAGGCCAGTGGGTTCCTGCAGAGTCCCGAGGAGCCTCAGCCAACAGGCAGACCCAAGAACAGGAAGAAACTCTGCTGCTGACAGGCCTTCGAGGCTTGGGGAGTAGTCATAAGATCTCAGCGCAACTCGGCCGCTTAAAGCATTAAGACATCATTGCTGTTTAAATGAAACATATTTGTGGGATAGATGCAGCTGGTGGGCTACTAGTCTACACTTTCCGAAGAGGATGGCATTCAGATGCCTGGGAAGAAAAGCTACGCCAGATGTTGGATGAATATTCAAAACAAAAGGCTGCGATTTTATGTATTAGCACATCAATAATCTCCATTCTCTTGTCCAGGGTGATACACAAAGTAATGACTACCAGGAGTTAAAGATGGGAGTGTGCTGGGAGTTTGTCCTCCTCGTCTGCTGACATTCCAGGCTCAGCCTTTGCATGTCAGCATTTTTTTTTCCACACAAGTAGACCTAGTCCTTAGAGAAGCATTTGCTTTTCATCATCCATGTTTGTGACAGTCCCAAGTTTTCAGGATTTCCTGAGAACACTTGGAAGAAGAGTTTTCCTATTTAGCTCTTCGTCCCTGGGAAAACAAACTTTGATTGGCCTTCATTTTCCACACTTCACCCTCCTTAACTGGAAAAGACCAATCTTAATTATTGAGAGGCATATCTCATACTTCCTCAGTCTCGGGTAAGGCAGTAATTCATTTTACAGAGCAAATATCATCTGGGGAATTAAAGAAGATTTATGTCTCGGTGGAATCCAGAAGGAGCTGAGCAGAAGGTGACATGCAGCAGAGAGTGTGCTGGTAATCTCTCATTGCTGAGCTGTCAGCTCGTGGAGCCCCAGCTGGGGGGGGGGGTTGGGTGGATGAAAGAGGGTAACAGAGCATCTTCGAGAACCATGGGCCTCCCCTCCAAGCAAAGCCTCGAGGACTTTCAGATATAAGCAAGAACACTGTTGAGTCTGGATTCAGCTGGGACCCTTCAATAGAGCCACTTCATGGTTCTAAGTGAATAGTGCGTGCAATAGCAGAGAGGGGCCTGGACAGCATGCTCCCACATGATACACCCTGCACAGATCTCTCTTAGCCTCCCAGGTGATGCAGCCTGATCTGTGCATGGCATTAATCTCAGGCCAGTGGACTGAGTCTGGTCGTGAGGCAGCTTCATAGGCCCTTAAACCCCTTACCTGGTTCATGCAGCTACTTCAGTCGTTGCTCCATTTTGATTGTGATGTGTGCCCCAAAGGAGAAATGCAGGGAACTGTGAAGCTGTATTGTAGTCAATTAGACCATGGCACTGAAGAAAAGTCACATGAATAAATAATGCTCAAAATGATACTAGAAGGGCAGATGGGTGGGGTAGGATTGTGTAGGGGGAGGCCGCTTGTTTGTTCCTGGCCACCCCAAATAATCACACAGAAACTGTATTAGTTACAACACTGCTTGGCCTGTTAGCTCTAACTTCTTATTGGCTAACCCTTACATCTTAATTTAACCCATTTCTAGTAATCTGTACATCACCACGAGGTTGTGGCCTACCAGAAAAGTTTCATCATGTCTGTTTCTGGTAGCAGCAACTCCATGGCTTCTCTCTGACTTTGCCCTTCTTTCTCCCAGCATTCAGCCTAGCTTTTCCTGCCTACCTAAGTTCTGCCTTGCTGTAGGTCCAAAGAAGTTTCTTTATTCACTAATGATAATCACAGCACACAGATGGGACTCCCACATCAGGGTTGAGAAAAGGAAGAAGTTATATAAGCTATGTGAGACAGACAGTCAGACGAGAGAAAGACCATGCAAGAATATGAGAATGTGAGTCTCTGTTACTGATTTCCAAGGAGTTACACGCTTGGAGAAAAGTGTTCCTCGATGTGTTTCTGGCACGCTCGTCACCCCCCAATTTGAAGCAATGAGCTATTCCACGAACAGAAAAGAACTTTTGAAGAGGTTAAACATCGCTGGACAAACTGTGAAGTAAAATCAATACGCATTATGGTTAAGAGCCTGGGGATGAATACCAAACAGACCCGTTTTAAATCAGAGTTCTCTACCGAGTTGCTTTGTGACCTGGGACAAGATACGTGCTTCTCTTCCCCAGCACTCTCTCTTTTCATCTACAAGACAAGAAAAAGATCAGTGCCCATTTCGGATGGCTACAGCAAGGACAAATTCGGACAGAGCAGGCAGACTCGCTGTGATCATTCACAGGCTGCAGCTGGGCACAAATTTCAGCTGAGATTTCTAACTGTGGCCACTCTCTGGATAGAGTGAATGGGAGCTGAGATAATATCAAATGCGGCCAATAACATTAAATCTGGAGAAGTTTATTCTTGTATGCCACTTCCTGATGAGGAGCCACAGTCCATCCTAGAGTTTGTTTTCTTTGCTGTGGATTCATCGGGTAGGGTAGCTGTTAACGAAGTGCCCCAAGCTGTCTGGGTTGTCACCAGAGATATCTACTTCTTCAGCTTGGAATCGAGATGTCCATTCAAGGTGCCATTCATTGACAGCCTTGGGCTCTCCACGGTTCCCTGTTTCAGTATCTCCCCCTCCCACATTACTGCTGTCCCCAAGTCTGTCTCTTTTTGTAAGGACTCCCACCATATTGGATTAGGTCTACCCTAGGAACCTCATTTTAATTTGACTAAATTTGCAAAAACCTGAACAGATTCCTGGGTATGGGGAATGAGGGCTTAGCCTTTGGGGGACACAGTTCCAGGTGAGTGAGTGGTTGCACGAGAGAACCTGTTCGGCAGTTGTTGGAGGATTCATTATACAGATGCTGAGATCAGAAGATCAGTGTACCTGATGTTTAGAGATCCCAGGATATCTGGGATTTATAGCATCAGTGATCAAAATAAAGTTCCGATACGAGTTTTTTCATAAGTTATAAATGTCTCTCTTTCTGTCTTGTCTCCCTTCTTCCCTCCCTTTTCCCCTCTCTCCCTCCATCCTCCTTTCCTCCCTCCCTCTCTCCCTCAATTCTTTCCTTCCTTCCTTCCTTCCTTCCTTCCTTCCTTCCTTCTTTTCTTCCTTCTTTCCTTCTTCTTCCTCTTCCTCCTCCTCCGTTTGAAATAGTCTCATGTACCCTCATCCCAGGCTGCCCTTGAACTTGTTATGTAGCTGAGGATGACTCTGAACTTTTTACCTCCTGCCTCCTGAGTGTTGGGATTCTAGGTATGAACCCCCATGCCCAGTTTATGCTGGGTGGGGATGGAAGTCAGGGCTTCCTGCACGCTGGGCAAGCACCACCTACTAAGCTGCCTCCCCAGCACTAAAACTGTTTTTAAAGCCAAAATTTAACACGAGTAAATAGAATGTTACGTTTCTTTATTTTAAGAAAACATTGACATAGAGAATGTGAATTTGTACTAGATGCGAGTCATACTCATTGAGATCAGTGGCCAAGGGAGAACATACCAACCACAGGGCCATCTTGCAAGTTGCAAGCCTCCCACTCAACCACCTTCTGGTGTGTCGGTTTCTTTGAGGCTCCTTCTGTTAGGCCCTTAGTCAGGATTTTTCGGACTGGAAGCTGTAGGCAGTGATCATTGTTTTGGAAGCTACTGGAAGTCACTGGCTTTTAGGAGGAGAATTTATTAAGGAATACTGAAAGGCAAGGTGTGTGTGCATTTGAGGTAGGGCCTCATGGAGCCCACTCAGATTGTCCTCAAGCCCTCAGTGTAGTTGAGAATGTCCTTGAACTTATGATCTTCCTGCCTCTACCTTCTTATTGCTTAATGCTGGTAGAATAGGTTTGTGTTAGTGTTCCCAGTGTATGCAAAGCCCAAACCCAGGGCTTCGTGCCTGCTAACAAGCAGTATTCTATCAACAGAGCTATGCTGTTAGCCCATGGTGGCGTTTGAGTACTGTTAACACATTAATGGTTGTGGTAGTACTTTTGGAGATTGAAGAAGGCTAACTGATGGAATACCAATCACACTGTAGATAAGTGGAAGGGCAGCTCCTGGAAAGTGAGGGCTTGGGGGCTCTGAGCGGGTGATGCAGGCTCCAAGGGTTCACCAGGGGCCACCCACACAACTGTAGATTAGCATTCAGTAAGGCTGTGTATCTGCTAAGGAGTCATGGCAATGCTACAAGTTTCCGGAAGCAGGACTCAGACAGAGATGACGCTGAGAATTAATCATCTATGACAAAGCTTCTCAATGGGTTTATATGACTGAATGTGAAGGTTGAAAAAAGAATTTTTTTTTGATAATAAACAAAAAGTTTTTGAATGAGCCATGGCCAACAATTACTTGAAATTCAAATGTGCAGTGAATCCAAAGAGTTTCTGGCCAGAATTGCCTATGCTGAATCATGTGACTCCATCACTGCAGCCTTGGTTCTGAGCAGACAGCATGAGCAATGTTCATTGCCTGTGCTAATGAGTGCGGCCCCAGACCTTAGGCTGAGACTCAAGACTACTGTATGTCACAAATTAAGGGATTTATTGTAATACAGTATTTCTAGTCTTATAGAAACATAAGGGTTTGGTTATAGAAAATAGAGGCTTTCAATATTTCCCTACCATCCTTCACCAGTGTGTAAGCATCAAATTAATATACAATTGGATTTTACTCGCTAGACAAACAAGAACAGCCATCGCATCAGTATGCAAATCTGGGTTTATCCATCACAAATGGCAAAATTCTGTATATGTCAAGGAATTGTTTTAAAATGAACTTGTGAGTTTTTATAGGTGAGTGTTTGATTTTTATGCCCATCTTATTTATTTGTGTGCCTGGAGTATACATTTTTTCTGGAAAGGGATTGGAAGTTTCCTGAAGCCCTGATCTGGGAAGTAGTTTGAGTTCATCCTCAGATATGCGAGCCTCTCAGGTTCACAATTGGCAAGGCTGATTCTCTAGATGAAAGTTCATTCCTGCCTTGAAAGTGGAAGTCAGTCCAGGGCAGACCAAACACTTGTATGGCACTAAAGGCGGCAGAGTTCAGTGCCCTTGGACCCAAGCCACCGTCACACTAAGAAGACACATGCTACAGCAGTTTTTTACTGGGTCCAGTGTCCTTCACTGCAGTGTCCACTGACTGAAGTCACTCTCCGCTCCCCCCTCCGCTGATCTCTTGTCTTCCCCTTCTCCATTTAGGGCTTTGGTCTCCTATGGGTAGGAGAAGGAAGATTTCTCTTTATCTGGCTGTAGAAACATTTAGTAGTCATGCGATTAACTCTGTTCTCCACACCTGCCTGCTCTAGAAGATCAGAGTGCGAGAGCTCCTGTTAACCCCTGTTTCCCCATCCTCTCCACCTTTGGTTTATATGAGACATAAAGTGCCATCTTTTTGGTGTGTGCCCACCTGCACAGGCTTCCGAGAACATGGGGTCAGTACCTGGAGGCGCACAACTTGCCGAAGGCATGTTTGGGGTTTGTGTCTCAGTTCTTGTTAGAGCTCTACTGGAGAGAGATACAAAATCAGATAAGATTCCAAGTGCCATGTTTACAGTTCCTTTCACCAACCATGGCATTCCTTTCCAAGTGTGCCTTTCATGTCAGGGGCATGTTTACCTCCTATTTTAAAGGTTAATGTCACCAAGGACTGCCCTTGGGAGGAACCATGGTAATAAATATTTAATCACAGAAAGTCCAGGTCCTGATAAATGGTCCAGTAAAGACTAGACTTTCATGAAAGATATTGGAAGAAGCATGAATTCTGTTACTATGTCTATGTTGAGCTGGGGTGTCCCAAATCTCCAGATTGCTAGAACAGTGTTTCTGGATATAGAGAATAAAAATACAAAATGCCAAAGATAACTTCAAAGATAAGCAATCAATAGAGTTTGAAAAAAAATAGGAGTTTGTCCCAAACATACTAACCAAACATTTTCTGTTAATCTGAAATTAAAATGTAACAAGATGTCTTATGATTTATCTGACTACTGCAGATTTATCTGGAATAACTCCCAGATCAGAAGACAGATGACTTACTGATGTCAGTAGAAAGCTTGACAGCAGAGGACAGACTATTTGAAAATGATGATGGTTTTAAAAAGCTGTTCCAGCCATGGGAAGAGAGGAAATGACTTTAACACAGTGCAGGAACTCGGCATGCCCTCCCCTCCCCGCTCTTGCTCTGTCCTCATTGTCCCTTCAGCTACTATTTCACAGTTTCCTTCTCCAGTCTGCCCTTCCTGTCCCTCTTAGATATATTGAAACAAGTGGTACTCACATAAGAGGGATTGTGAACAGTAGAAGAGGGACCATTTGCTCAACATCCTTTGATTTGAAAAAGCTAGCTGCTACAGCTGAAGTTGATGGAAGAACAGAATAGAAAGACAGAAGGTGAGATTGGGGTAAGAAACTCAAATACTTTACTTTGCAAACTTAAGAGCGCTGCTAACGACTCAAAAATCTACAACCTGTCCCTGACACAGAGCCCTTTATTTGCAAGCTTTGGGATCTGAGAGAGCCATTGTCCTCCTGATATAGGGTAACTCCACTTAAATTCCTTTCCCATGTGTTTATGTATGTGTTCTAGGAAGATTCACAGTAGCAGGTTTCCCAATGGATTTTCAAAGGTCTTTAGTGTTGGTCATCTCTCCCCATACTCCATACTCTTCTCGGCTATCCCTCACCCTAACAAAGTTAACCCTTGCTGTTCCATTATTTCCTTTCCCTCCTCATTCCATATTCATTTGATTTCCCATTCCTTGCCCTCTTACCCATGGCCTCTTACTAGTTTCCTGGCTTCTGTGGGTACACTGATTTAGACACATCAAAAGATTCAAAGCTACAACCCACTTATGAAAGAGAACATGTTATGTTTGTCTTTTTGGGTAGGGGTACTTTATGATTCTTTCTAGTGTCATCCATTTATTTACAAATTTCATAATTTATCTCCTTTTTACAGCTAAATAATGTTCCATTATGTATATGAACCACATTTTCATTATTCATTCATCAGTTGATAGACAACCTAGGCTGTTCCCTTTTTCTTGCTACTGTGAATAGGGCGACAGTGAACAAGCTGCTCTGTTCATCCTCCCACCCATCCACCCACCCACCCACCCATCCACCCATCCACCCACCCACCCACCCATCCACCCATCCACCCACCCATCCACCCATTCACCCACTCACTCATCCACCCATCCATCCATCCATCCACCCACCCATCCACCCATCCATCCATCCATGCATCCATCTACTCATCCATGCATCCATCCACCCATCCACTCATCCACCCACCCACCCATCCACCCACCCACCCATCCATGCATCCATCTACTCATCCATGCATCCATCCACCCATCCACCCACCCACCCACCCATCCACCCATCCACCCACCCACCCATCCACCCACCCACCCATCCATGCATCCATCTACTCATCCATGCATCCATCCACCCATCCACCCACCCACCCACCCACCCACCCATCCACCCACCCATTCATCCATCCACCCACCCATTCATCCATCCACCCACCCATTCATCCATCCACCCATCCACCATCTGTCTGTCCGTCTGTCTGTCCGTCCGTCCATCCACCCACCCACCCATCCACCCTCCCACCCACCCACCCACTCACCTATCCATCCATCCATCCATCCATCCATCCATCCATCCATCCATCCAACCATCCATCCATCCATCTTTCTAGCTATATGTTTGTGGATGAACAAGTTTTCTGTAGTAGGAATAGAGTCTTTTGGAATAGTCCCAGAAGTGATAAAGCCAGATCATATGGTAGATTTATTTCTATCTCTTGAGGAACCTCCACACTGATTTACACAGTGGCTGCACCAGTTTTCACTCCCACCAACAGTGAATAAGTGTCCCTCTTTCCCAACATCCATGCCAACTTTGGCTGTCATTTTTTTTTTTTAAATCTTAGTCATTCTGACTTGGGCAAGATAAAATCTGAAAGTAATTTTAATTTGCATTTCCATGATGGAAAAAGATGCTAGATATTTAAAAAATGTTTCTCAACTGTTTCTGTTTCTTCTTTTGAGGACTTTGTTTAGTGCTGTGCTCCAATTTCTAACTGGATTCTTTTCTTGGTGTATCTGGAGACTTTTCCCTGTCCTGCCTGGTCCTGTTGGATTGATTTCTCTCATCCACCATATCTCACAGCCACTTATGAAGTAATCATTCAGAGGCTCAATATTAATTATAATTGTTTGGCTGATGGTTCAGGCTTCTTACTGGCTAGTTCTACATATCAATCAATCCATTTCTAGTAATCTGCATATTGCAATTGCCCAGTGCCTTACTGCTAATGCTCTGGCATCTTATACCTCCTGCAGTTGCTAATGTCTCCCCAACTCCGCCATCTTTCTATTCATCTCTCTGCTTGGATTTCTGGCCTAGTTATATTCTGCCCAGCCATAGGCCAAAGCAACTTCTTTCTTAATAAATGCTGATACATTCACAGCATACAGAGGGGCAGTGAACTCTGCTGTCTTTAGTGTTATACAAATGTTTGGTTTGTCATGGACTGACTTCCACTTTCAAGGCAGGTATAAACTTTCAGCTAGAGAATTGGCCTTGCCAAGTCTTTGTAAACTGGAGAAGCTCACATATTTGAGGATAAACTTAAAGTACTTTCCAGATCAGGGCTTCAAGAAACCTTTACTTCCAATCCCTTCCCGGAAAAAAATGCATATTCCACACATTCAAGTAAATATTATGGGTATAAAAATCAAACACTCACTTATAAAAACTCACAAGTTTATTTAAAAAAAATTCTTTGGCATATACAGAATTTTGTCATTTGTGATAGATAAGACCAGATTTGCATACTAATGCAATGGGTGTACTTGTATATCTATAAGTAAAATCCAGTTGTATATTAATTTGATGCTTATATACTAGTGAAGGATGATAGAGAAATATCAAAAACTTCTATTTTCTATAACCAAACCATCATGTTTCTATTAGAACAGAAATTCTTTATGTACAATAACCACCACCTCCCCTTTTTTCTAATTAAAAATAAAGGTTTTAATTTTAGCATAGTAAAATTACATATAAAATAATTATCAAATAAGAATTACAGTACAGTATTTAGTCTGTATTGGACAAAATTAAAGAAAATTCTCTGTCATCTATTTTGTCTTTGTGAGTCTAAAGTTTCATATCTAATTTATCATAACTAAGGAAAACTGTAATCATAACTATCTATTCTTCAAATTCTATCAAAGAACCCAGAAGGATATAATATTACAAAAGTAACTGAGAAGTGCATTGTAAGCAACTTACAAAACTCTAGAAATGACAAAGACATCTAGCTGCCTGAACAGTCACCCAAAGTTTTTATGTACCTTTGGGGCATCATCTTCAGCCTAAAGGCCTAGAGTGTCTGGCTGATTTTTCAGTGTATCAGGAAATTTGAAGGACTGTCCTGCCTATTTTGGCAAAATTCATCAGTTGTTTTCTTCTGTGTCCTGCAGAATGTCTGGCAGACTGTTTCAAGAAACAAGAACTCTGAAGGGCTGTCCCACCTTATTTTGGCAAGTTCAGCAATCATTTTCCTGTGGGTCCGGCAGGTCCAGTTTATATAGCACATTGTCAAGCAGTCCAGGCAAGAGCAGTTTCTTGCCCAAATGGCTAGCCTTGCCACATTGAAATCAAACTCCATCAGGAGCTTCTTTGCTGTCCATCATCCTCTTGATGCTGCCAGGAACAGACATGTCTCACTGTCGAGAAAAGTCCAAGCTCTTAGAGCAGTTTTAATACTATATTCTTCTGTAGGTATTTCAAGTGTTTGAGGAGTACCGATCCATCTGAAATATATCTCTGCATATCTAGAAAACCTAACATGTCTATAAGTTTGACTATTATGGATGACTATTAAGTTACATTTCTTAACTATATATTACATTTAGAGATGAACTGTATAAAAACAATACCTTAAGCAAGAGTAGAAATATACATTTAGTATAACAAAATTGACCTTAAATTTGTATCAGTAAACCAAAGTTCATACCAATGTAAAGTATTTTGAGATTAACAGTTTTTTGGATTAAAGTACATTTAATAATCTACCTTTTAAAATCATTTCTATATCATATCACTTTTGTTCTTTAGAAAGAGATTGACTATGACCACTAACCATATATAATCAACTTCTTTTAAATGAAAAAATTCATATTTTGGGAATTTGGGCATAATTTTTTATACTACTTTCTTCTGAGTGGGGGTGCTGGTAATCTTATGGGGATCCTGAGAAAACTTAGAATTATGATTAAATCTTAGTAGTCTATGAGGCTGCATGGTCTCAGCCTGTTACCTTGAAGCTGTTCTGGATGTTGTATCACCAGGGTCATTGCTTCCATCTGAGACCTCTCAGGAGTCTTACTTAATCAAACCATATTAGCCTGGAACGAATCCACAGCCTCTCATCTTCTATGGAAACAAAAGCAAAACCTCTTTTCCAAAAGACCTATCCTTAGACCCAAATTTTAGAGTCAAGATGCCTTCATGTTGGTTTAGCTTAGCAGTGCCCACAACCAAAGATCTGTCTGTAGATAGCTCATTCATAATCAAAAATTCAAATAAAACACAGTAGTATATATAATCCAGATTCCCGGTGTATTATCCATCTTACATGGTTTTTAAAATATTACTTTTGTTCTTTCCTTAAAGATCGTTCTATTTTTAGAACTATTTATTTTTTTCTGTAGCTGACTATACCCATTTCCTCCCTTTCTTAAGCCTATATACATATTTTAAACACACGATGACCTGTTTAGAGGTTTCTTTTGTCCGAATCTGTCTGTATTGCATATCTGTAATCATTTTCTGATCAGGAGAGGTTTTAAATGCTAAGTGGATGTGGCTAGGACCAGAGCTGCGGCTTTGACTGCTGGTTCTGCTCGGTTTGCCTTTCAAACATGGTGGAGGTACAGTCACTGCTAGCTCTGGAAGTCATGCTCACTGCCCCAACTCTGGGAAGTAGCGGGTCCATGTCTTCATCTTGCTACCAAGTAGCTTGTAGCATGCTGCCAATAAATCGTTTTGGTTTATATAAATAAAAGCTAAATCTGCCATGCAGCATACTACACAGCTTGGACACACCTATGGACCATGGCGGGAATCTGCCATGCTGTGTTGGAACCACTCCCTCCCCTCCCCCTTTTATTTTTTGGATCTTATATGGAAACTCAAGAGTCCCACGTTGGTATGCCAAATGTAGCTGGAGACTTTGCTCTATTTCATCCTATCCTGCTGGATTGATTTCCCTCCTAGCCACTGGTCCCCACAGCCACTTAAGAAATAATCATCCAGAGACTTAGTATTAATTTTAACTGTTTTGCCAATGGCTCAGGCTTTTGACTGGCTAGCTCTACATATAAATCCACCCATTTATAATAATCTGTATATGGCCATGTGCCCAGTGGCTTATCAGTAATGCGCTGGTTCTTACACCTCCAGTGGCTGTTGGCATTTCCCCAATTCCACCTTCTTTCTCCCTGTCTCTCTGCTTAGATTTTCCACCTAGCTATATTCTACCCTGCCACAGGCCAAAGTAGCTTATTTATTAATCAATGGTAACAAAATATCCACACCATACATAAGGACATCTACATCCTCTTGGTGTTTAAATTGTTCTTGTTTGTTTGATTTTGTTCAATATATTCTAGATCATTTATAGTGGTCAAATGACTTTTGCACATAGATCATCTGAGACCATTGGAAAACACAGATATTTACATTATTATTTATAATAGTAGCAAAATTACAGTTAGGAAGGATCAACAAAAATAATTTTATGGTTGGGCAGTGTGGGAGGTCCTTCTATATATGTGTTGCTTCTATTGGTTAGTGAATAAAGAATCTGCCTTGGACTGTGATAGGGTAGAGTGGAGCTAGGTAGGGAAAACTAAACTGAATGCTTGGAGAAAGAAGGTAGAGTGAAGAGAAGCCATGGAGCCACTGTTGGAGACAGATGAAAGCCACCAGCCAGAACCTTGCGGGTAGGTTACGAGCCTTGTGGTAAAATATAAAAGAATGGAAATGGGTTGGTTCTAGATGTAAAAGCTAGTTAGCAATAAAATTAAGTGATTGGCTGAGCAGTGATTTAAATAATACAGTTTCTGTGTGGTTATTTCAGGGCTGAGCAGCTGGGAACAAACAAGTGGCCTCCTACTACAGTTGGGGTTACTACAACATGAGGAACTGTGTTAAAGAGTCACAACATTAGGAAGGTTGAGAACCACTGCTTTAGACAATAACCATTTACCAGATACATAACTGGAGTAAATATTTGCCCCCATTTTGCAGGTTGAGTAGTCACTCTGTTGATGGTGATTTTTGTTGTACATAAACTTTTAAATTCCATAAGACCCTATTTGTTAATTGGTCATAACACCTGCATTACTGGGGTCCTAGAAAGTGTTCTGGGCAGAGACATCTCACTGCCTGGACAGTCACCGAAAGATCTTCTGTTCTATTGGGACATCCATATTCAGCCTATAGGCCCATAGGATCCAGTGGACTTTTTCATATAGCAGGCAGTTCTGCCTATATTGGCAGTTTGCCAGTCACTTTCTTCTGTGTCCTACAGAATGTCATGCAGACTCTTTCATGAAACAGCAACCCTGAAGGATGGTCTCACCTTTAGGCAAGTTCAGCAGTCATTTCTCTGCTTCTCCTGCATGTCCAGTTCATCAAGCAGCCTAGGCAAGAGTAGTTTCTTGCCAAAATGGATAGCAAACTCCATGAGGAACCTCTTTGATGCCCATCTTCCTCTTGAAGTGATTGGTCCTGCCAGGAGCAGATGTGTCTCATTCTAAAGGTCTCTGAAAGATTTGAAAATACCTATCTAATTGAAATATATCTCTCTCTATATAGAAAACCTAACTAACATGACTACAAACTTGACTATTATAGATAATTATCTATTAACCTATATTTATTAATTATACATAACATTTTTAAATGAGATGCACAATCATAATACTTAAATCAAGAGCAGAAATGCATACATATATATAGATAATATAACAAAATTGACCTTAAAGTTGTATCAATAAACCAATATTCATACCAATTCAAATCTATATAATATATTCCCCTCTAAATGTAAATAAATATTTATAAACAATATTTGGAAATATGGGCATATTCTTCTCTAAACTGCTTCCTACTGTTTATTGGGTGAAATATTGGGGGGGGCATTTACAATAACCTTTCAGGGGGTTTTGGTCCATAAAACCACATTAGTCTAGAAGAAATCCACAGATCCTTATCTTCTGTGGAAACAAAAGCAGAACTTCTTTTCCAAAGCAACTTTTCCTTAGACCCAAATTCTGAAGTCAAGATACCTTTATGTTGGCTTAGCTTAGCAACCCATTCAAAGAACTATTTCTTTGTACTTAGCTCCTTCACAGTCAGAAAATTCAAAGAAAACACAATAGTGAATTTTCCATCTTTATGTGGCTTGTTTTTACTCTATTACTTTTTAATATTTATTTTATTATCTTTACTCCTCTAATCTATGACTGTTTGTACTCTGTCTCTTTAAAGATTTAGTTTCGTTTTTATAAACCATTTACTTCTTTTTATAACTCTCTGTACGCTTTTTCTTCTCTCTCCCAAGCCTGTGTACATTTTTTAAACACACTGTGTCTCATTTAGAGGTCTTTTTTAAACCTGAATTTGTCTTTATTGTATATCTGTAATTATTTTCTGTCCAGAAGTGCTTCTTTAAAATGCTAAGAACTTCTTATGAACTTAAGTGGCACCATTGCTATGGGAAATACGGCACTGCCTGCTTGCTCCAACAGTCCAATATGGTGGAAAGTCCTCTGCAAACTGTGCACATTGCCCCAGTTCCAAGTATCTAGTGTGTCTATGTTGAGCCATTAATTAGTTTGTAACATGCTGCTTACAAACCCCATTTAAATGTTCGGCCTTCTGAAAGAGCCAGTTTGCACTGGCAGCATGACCCAGAAAGTCAGCATTTCAAAATGTCATAGCTTTTTTTTCTGTTACTGCTGAATCAGGAAAACCTCTCTTAAGGGAGCTGCCACACATCACCAGCCAAAAATAGAATGTGGCTAAACTTTGTTTTTCTGTGTCTAAAATTCCTTTCTAAGCTTTCTTAGCTTTTACTTGGATTTTAGTTGGCCACGTGGGTGCCAGTTTGTAGGAGGAGAGAGCAGCTAGTTAGTTCCCAGTTGCTTAGCCCCGAAATAATCACACAGAAGCTGTGTTAATTAAATCACTGCTTGGCTCATTAGCTCTAGCTTCTTATTGAATTACTCTTACATATTAACTTGACCCATTTCTGTTAATCTGTATTGCCACATGTCTGTAGCTTCCCAGATAAAGTTCTGGCATCTGTCTTTGGTGGGGCTACATGGCTTCTCTCTGACTTTGCCCTTCTTTCTCCCAGCATTCAGTTTAGTTTTCCCCACCTACCTAAGTTCTGCCCTGCTATAGGCCCAAAGCAGTTTCTTTATTCATTAATGGTAATCACAGCAAATAGAGGGAAATCCCATGTCAGCTCATTCTGTGACATACTGTGGCCTTACAGTTCTGACATAAGGCAACCATTTTCATTCATTCCTCTGAGCATCTGATGTGGAGCAGAGGTAGAGACTTTGGATTTGAACACATCCTGAGGCCAACCAAATGCATCAATATTCAGACCCTGCTTTCTCTCCAGGTATCTTGGCAGCTGGTTAGATGGAAGGACTCTAAGAACAGGAGCTCAGCAGGGAAAGAAAATGCCAGAACATATTAGGTCTGAGTGGAGTTTCAGACACCCTTTATCCTTCAGATTCACTGATCTTTGCCTGAGGTTTTAGCCCAAGGATACCATGCCATTTCCTGTCCATTACAGTTTCATATGCCGGCTCCTTGCTTGTCTGCCCCCTATTCCTACAAAGAGTGTACCCCAGGGAAGCAATGTATCTTGTTTAAATTTGTATTTCCATAAATGACAGATATTCCAAGCATGAAAAATTCTCACTTCTCTATGTATTCATTTCATATTCATTTAACAAGCCACTAAAGTAATTGTTGTGTTGGGAGCGACTTTGGAGAACGTAAAATGGGTGTAGTTCTTTTTGCCCAAGACAAAGTTCTTGCCCTCAAGTGGAGATGAAACATTTATGATCTTTGATCACACAAGTGAGTTCTTAGGGAGCAGGGCTGATAGAGGTGGGACATGGTTGGATTCAGGCTCAGCAAGAGATGTATGGAACATGTCCTAAATCCCTAGACCAGTAGGTTCATACAGATTACGAAAGGGCAAATTTTCTGTTGTTGGCATGTGGGTGAACAATCTTGGACTATTTCCTTAGGAACTCCAGCAATAGCCAACCCAGACCAGCAGGACTGTGGACTGCTTCCCTTGTCAAACTATTTGCTTGGCCACACGTCACACCGAGGGGAGGAAGAAAGCCTGGACAGCACTTGCTTAAACAAGTCAGGCTCAGCTAAAGGGTTGGCTGAGAACGGGAGCCCTCGTATTCACACCGAGTGTCTCAGAACTTTGGGGAGAGCAGCTTCCAGGAGCGTGTTCCAGGTGGGTCTGGACGTAAGCTATGGGTTCTGCACAAAAGCCCAGGGTGACTCGGATAGGCAAGTCTGGGGGAGTTAGAACCCAGTCCAGCACTGTGGAAGCCATGAAAGCACAACCACTCAGCCATCTGAAAGAGGCCAAGCTGGACTTGGATTTTGTCCACCGATAATTCGATATAAATCAAGACAGGACACGGTGGAATTAAATAAAACAGAGGATTGGTGACATTTCTGAGATAAAGGACTTCTGGTATAGCGTTTATATTTAGATGAGACTTGTGATGACAGTCTTTGGAAAGACAGGGATTTTAAACAAGTCGTAGCTGGAAAGGTTGGCAGCAAGCCAAGTGAAGAAAACAAAGCAGTTTGGCAGAAAAGATGTCATGGAAGAATGTTCTAGAATACAAGGACAATGGGGAGAAGCCGAGATGAGAGACCTGACTGTAGAGACTGGGTTTGGCCTCAGGGTTTCTGTAACTGCAATTGAAAGATGGAGAAGGAGAGAAAAATGTTGCAAGATAGTGGGAAAGCCATTCACCTTTGACCTTTGCTTTTGTGTCCTGCCAGCGCAGGGAGTGGAAGGTTAGCGGGGAGGTCAGAGGGCACCTGAACAAGAGCAGGCAGGGCTCAAGGAATTTTACCTGTAGCTACAGGGTGAAAAGGAGGCCACTGCCACTTATCCTGTTAATTTGCTTTTAACATTTCTGATTTGTTCTGCTTTCCCCCCCCTCCTCCTTCTCCCACCTCCCTACTTTCTTCTGCCGTTTTCCTTCTCATCGTTTCCGGACCTCCGCCGCTGCAATCCGTTAGCAGTTTTTCTGGCTCGCGTGGTCTGGTCCTGCTTTTTAGCCAAGGGAGGCCATGAAGGAGGGGAGGCTGGGATTATTCCTCATTGTTTCATCAGGTGTGGATGAAAGCAAGAAGCAGCCCTCTCGACTTCAAGAAAATAGTGGAACTATCAATTCTAGGGAAGAAAAGTTAAACTGTATGACTGTCGATCGGGTTAGAAGTTCCGTGCAACTTGCTGCAACCCTGCAAGTGCTGGTAATTTAGATGTATTCATTACTTACATCTCCAACTGCTATGGCTGCAAAATTGGAAAATCACAAGGTAACTGACTAGCCGATGCGAGTCGGCTGATTGACTCTAAACTGCTCAAGTGCTACCTGGCTGAGCTAATGACTGAGCAATAATCCGCCAAGTTTTTTCCTTTGCTTTTCCGAATTACAACAGAAAAAATATCCTACGCAAATTATAAATGGGCCTGCAAACACGGTTTGATCGTTATTTGGAAAGAGTTAGGTAAGGGTTTTGAAAGCCAGGCTGTTTCTCATGTGCCCGTGAAACGAAGGGCCCAAGTCCAAACCACAAAGTGATGGTTTACTTTCCTGAGAGATAAGCTAAATATATAGTTCAAAAGCCACACAAATGTCTCCGGGTGCTGACATTTGGCTACTGCAAAGCAAAGACACTTGAACTGTCCATTCATTTTGGTCATTCTTGGCATAAGAACAATGGAATTATTACAAAAAAAAAAAGATGCTGGATTCAACTTTTTTTTCCTACTGAGAAAAACTAAGCTTCTAGAAGGCCAAGTGAGCAAATCAAGGCATCTGGGTAATAGTGGCAGACTGCACCCCGTGAGGTCTCTTAAATGACTCTGCCATTCACACACTCAAACACACTTAGCAAACACCTAAGAGGCCAGAATAATATGCTCCTTCATTTGTGTGTGTGTGTGTGTGTGTGTGTGTGTGTGTGTGTGACTAATCTTTGTCAGAAACGAGCACATGTTTCGTTCCCTCCAACCATAGCAGTTTATTCAGGTTTTGAAATACTGAGCTATGCTTTCTGCCTGTACTGGGAGGCCCCACTTCTCTCCTGTTTTACTTAGATAAGCATTGTAAAGCACAGTCCTTGCTCACCAGGACTCCATATGCATGGGCTCTCCCTCCTCTCCTGTGGCACCTACACATCCCTCTGTCATCCTTGTCACATTCTATCTTATGCCTCACTGTTCCATTGCTTCTTAAACTGTGGGCCATGACCCCACCTGGGGTCCTGTAATTCACTGTAAGGGATTGGAATGTGAACCAGTCCAGTCAGGAGAGGAGTCAGAATGGAGGCTCATTAAAAGCCTAAAGCTAGATCTCCCATGTGACCAGCTAATATCACACCCAGGCATTTACCCAGAGACCTCCAAGTGAACACATCACAGAGATACATCCATGTTTACAACAGCACTGGCCACAACAGCTGACCTATGGAACTAACCTAGGGGTCCATCAGCTGAGGAATGGATAAAAAAACACAGTGTAGACATACAATGGAATTTTTTTCAGCCATAATAAAAAATTAAATTTTGTTAATTGCAGGAAAATTGATGCACCCAGAGCTAAAATATTAACCGAACTAAGTCAGTTTCAGAAGAACATCTACCATGTTTTCTCTCATTTGCATACAGGTCCTAGATTTTATGGTAATATCTAAAACCATATGTGCAGAGATGACTTGAAGGCAACAAAACCATCTAGTGGAACAAAGGGGACAAATGGGAAGGGGATGGAGGGGGCAGGGAGAGAAGCTTATGAGGTGGGGGACAGAAACAGGGCATGAGGGGAAGAGAGGAGGTGTACGAGGTAGGGAGGGGAGTGGGGCGTAAGGTGAAATAACAGGAGAGGCACGTGATGTGGAGTGAAGTGAGGTGTGAGGTATAGAGGTGCTCCAAGTACTTCATGCACTTATAGAAAATGACCTTATGTTGCACAGCATAATAAAATAAGAAATAAAGAGTGAGTGGATTTTGAACAGACAGTGAATAAGAACCAACTGGAAACTTGCAATGGATCTGAGGAATGATTGGCAGGACTCACCTTTGGTGCACTATGCAACTTCACTGCAGCCTTGGATCTGCACACACCCCTGCCTCCCATCCTCTGCAGGGTGTGTCCCGCCACCTCAGGCAACCTCAGAGATCTTACGGCACAGAGCACGTTTTCTGACCTTATATAGACAATGCTTTGTTACAGAGAGCTTGTGTTCTTCTTGTCATTCCTCAGCGTGTAAATTGTCAAATTTGTTTATCTTTAAAGGATTTATGTTTATACAAGCACATCTGTCTCACCAGTATGTAATTTGTTTTATCTTTAATGTACAGTAAAATGAAATGCATACACAAAGATTTTTTTTAAAAGATTTACTTTATTTATTTTTATGTATATGGGCATTTTGCCTGCATGAATGTCTGTGCACCATGTGTGTGCTGGTGCCCATAGAGGACCAAAGAAGGCACTGGATCCCCTGAAACTGAAGTTACAGATGGTTTTGAACTGTCATATGTATACTGGGACTTCTCTGGAAGAGCAGCCAGTGCTCTTAACCACTGAGGCATCTCTCCAATCTCAAGATTTGTGTTTGTTTTGTTTTCAGTTTGTAAATATGTCAGTGTATGGGTATGTGCACATGAGTGCAATACTCATGGACGCCAGAAGAGGGTGCCCACTCCTCTGAGCTCAAATTACAGGTTGTAGTGCCTGATATAGTTTTTGGGGACTTGGTTAGGCTCTCAGTCAAAGCAATGCATGCTCTGAACCACTGAACTATCTCTTCAGACCATAAAGAATTGCTGCAAAAATAATTTTATTAGTACTTTATTACCAGAAGCTCTTTAGCTTGAATATATTTGTATATATTCAAGGAGAACCTTGGACCAGATGCTCTTAACAGAAAGCTGTTGGTTGGTTGTTAGAATAAATGCCTCCATGAAGGAGATTCTTCACTGTTAGAACATGGGCCAAGGGGCCTAGAGATTCGGTAGATTCCACTTCAACTCATCAAATATTCTAGCAGGTGGAAGTGGGCATGGGGTGTTCTTCGAAAGACGTTTTCTTTGAAGATGCTCAAATTTGCAGGTTACAACAAGATATACTCAACTTTACTGAATATGGATGCAAACTTACAAATATGCAAAATTTACTTGGAAAAGTCAGAAACACAAGAAGGATTTGTGTATTGGTGGTGGCATTCTAACCAGTACGAGAATTTGGTAAAATTATTGAAACTACTTCCCATTTAGCCAGGTTAATATATTTAAGTAGCCTACTTATAATTTAAAACTGATAAAACAGGGTGCTGGAGAGATGGCTCATCAGTTAAGAGCACTGGCTGTTCTTCTAGAGGTCTTGAGTTCAATTCCCAGCAACCATATGGTGGCTCACAACCATCTGTAATGAGATCTTCTGCCCTATTTGGCTTTCAGGCATGCATGCAGGTGTAACATTGTATACAAATGTATACAGTATAACATTGCATACATAATAAATAAATCTTAAAAATACTGATAAATGTTGCAAGGAGCAAGCTGCTTGTTCATTCCTGCCTCCCAGCTAGCTTAGCCCTGAAATAACCACACAGAAACTGTGTTAATTAAATCACTGCTTGGCCCATTAGCTCTAAGTTCTTGTTGGCTAACTCTTATATTTTACTTTAACCCATTTCTATTAATCTGTATATTGCCACATGGCAGTGGCTTACCAGGGAAAATTCAACATGTCTGTCTCTGGCAGATCCATGGAGTCTCTCTGACTGCCCCCTTTCTCCCAGCATGCCATTTAGTTTTCCCCATGTACCTAAATTCTGTTCTACCCTATCAGGCCAAGCCTGTTTCTTTATTCATTAACCAATAAAAGCAACATATAGAAAGAAGGACCTCCTACACCAGATAAAACTTTGTGTAAAGCAGAATCTGCCAAATTTGACTTTTTGCCTGTTTTTATGTTTCCAAATTTCAGCAATATTATGGTTTTACAGTGCAAGAGAAAGCATAAAGGCCAGTTCCTCTAGGCCACAACTCACTCTCAAACATTGAGCCTTGACCAAAACCCTCACTGTCATCATTTGTATGTTAGCAAATGAAGTAAAATAAAAGAAACTGGGGGGAGGGAGGTTACACATTTCAAATTTCAGTGTTTTGACTTTGATATGAAAATTTTCAAATTATGCCAACTCATCCTAGGGTAAGGGTCCAACAATTCTGTAATCAAGTTTTCCTCTGTGACCCTGAAACAGCAGTCAAACCTTTGTATTCTCATGCTTGTGTAGAAGAATGAGTCTGCAGCTCTGATTGGATAGTCACAGGGAGAATGAGCCTGCTGCTCTGATGGGATTGTCAAAGGAGTCTGTGGCATTCTCAGTTACTGAGAGTCACTGCTATCAAGTTATTTCAGCTTGCAAACCTCTACAATAGGAACTGAAGAGTCCATTTTCTAAAATTATTCAGTTCAGAGAAGAAATTCAGTAAGTTAGGCAAACTGTGTACTCAGGTTGTCCTGATTAGGTCAGCATGAATATGCCCTTAGTTTTCTGGGCTGTAATAAGAACTTTGTTTTTCTTTGTTAAATTGAAACTCCACTGAAAGGACTTCCCTTCTCAACTGGATTGTACTGAAGACAGTAATTCAGAAAGTGTCTTAATTGATGCAGGTACCCAAAGTAAAACCCAGACTCTGTGGTGGTGATGAGAAGCCTTGTCATGCTTGAATGATACTATTTGTTGTGGCCATTGCATGAATGATCATCTAAATTTGTAACATTTATAAAAATCTTTTGATTTCTTTGATGTTGCTTTACCATTGTACAAAATTTGTCAATGTTGAAATCACATTTTAAAAGTACTAGAAAGTATCAATGCAAAAAACAAGTAAACTGTTATATTTCACTTCACTAATTTGTTGAGGAAAGAGCATTATAAAAGAAATGATTGGATGAAAGAATCTTAAAAGATTCATCCTGCTGCATGATTCTAGAATTTTATCACTGAAAATATATGAAGGGTATTTCCTCCTGTGTAGAGCAGCATTTTACAATTCTATCAATATATTGTTGTCTGGATGAACAACAAGAGTGATTATTTATAGCTTGCATTCTTTATACCAATATATTATCCAAGGAGCCATTGAAGGTTTGAAACAACCATAATAATTTCCTCTACAAATTAGATTTGTTCAGGCCGGGCGGTGGTGGCGCACGCCTTTAATCCCAGCACTTGGGAGGCAGAGGCAGGCGGATCTCTGTGAGTTCGAGACCAGCCTGGTCTACAAGAGCTAGTTCCAGGACAGGCTCCAAAACCACAGAGAAACCCTGTCTCGAAAAACCAAAAAAAAAAATTAGATTTGTTCAAAGATGAGTTATCAAGTATAGTTAAAATATGAAGAGTGAGGCTAACTTACATTTTTATTCCTGTGTCATTGGATTAATACATTTTCCCCCAAGATTTAAAAAGCTATATACTGATTTACTCTGGCAAAAAATCAAGAAAAGCAACCTAAGGGATGAAGGATTCACTCGGCTCATGGTTCGAAGGGATACAGTTAATCATAGTAGAGGCACGGCATAGGTGGCTTCATCTCAAGGTGGATCCTTGAGATTCTTCACCTTCTCTCATCTCCACAGAACAGGAAGCAGAACGTGGACAGGAAGCAGGATAGATTTATAAACAACCAAGGCCTCCCCCCATGACCCACCTCTTCCAGCAAAGCTCCATATAATACAAACTTCTCAGGACAGAACCATCAGCAGGGAAACAAGGGTTCAAACACATGAGCCTACCGAAGGCATTTTGTGCTCCAACAGTAACACTTGGATTCTGACTATAACGTCCTGGCTTCTGTTCTCCCTCAGCATTTGCCCTTCCATCAGCTGGATTGAGCCCTACTTAGCACTTCATTAGTGGAGTAGTCAACATCTCTGGCTACCTGTAATATTAAAAGACCAGCAAACCTTTACGTTATACCTTCAGAAACAGTTTGCTCTCAGTGATTATCTATTTGCTTCATTTTAGTTTTGCCCAAATCTGCTAAAAAGAGTTAATGAGCTTTCAACAGAAGCCTGACCCCTTGGCCCTATTTTCAGCAATGGTGTTAGGCCCCCCTCAGCTCTTCTCAAGGTAACCTTGGGGATACTGTTGCCGTTGTTGGTTATCATTTTTAATGCAATAACTAACTATCTCTATTGATTCGTTTCTGCCCTTTGGTTCCATGAATCACAACACACGGCTGTTTGAATGTCTTTCCATTTGCCAAAGTTTAACTGCAGTGGGATGATGCTCAGGCTGCATTAGAGTACACCGTAGTCATTTGGTTTAATGGTGTTGCGTCCGAGGTGAAAATGTTACATTCAAAGTTACCTTAGGAGCTAATTATGGGCCTCTTTTGCTTTTTCAGTTTTTATTAATGACCTGCTCGCATCATATAGTTCGAAAATGCTCTGTACATGAACATGCCGCTGATATGACCTCAGACCCAGGCAGAGGGCAGGCAGTATGAAGCCATTGTGTCTTGAATCAGACATTTACTGATGATGCTAATAACAGATATACATTTTACCCAAATGCTCAGGTTCATAGTGATTTAAACTGTACAAAGCAATCCTTAACAAATTCACTTTTACCTGTTTTATAGATGTAAGTGGACAGGTAGCTGAACTGGATGAAGGAGTGGGTGTCCAGGGATTTTCTTTCTGATGCCACCTCTCTGGGCAAGTGCACAGGGGTGCCAGTTTGTAAAAACTTAACACGTGGCAAGTATACTGTTTCCCGCTAAAGAATTTTAAAAAGGGTTGCTTCTTTATTGCCATGTCTCTGAATAGAAACTGTGAATGTGTGTTTCTTCCAGAATTTCTAAAACCTTGGTAAGCACTCTACTAGCAGAAGGAATTTTCTTTGGAGCTAGCATGGCAATTGCAATTAGAATACCACGGGAGGCATTTCACATACCGAAGGCCGGCATGCACACAGGGTATTGTCCATGCCTTTTGATGTGAGCCCTCAATCCGCAGAGGTGTCTTTCTATTGCTTCCTTTGCAGGGCAGGCGGGATGCTTGGCCAAATTTGCTGCAATGAGGGTCCTTTACCTGTGCTTGCTTTGGACCAGGGGTGTTGAGTACACAGATTGCAAGAGGGGCATGGGTGGGGTGGAGAAGAGCGGTTTCCATACTGCCATCTTCAGGTTCAGTGGTTGCTTGGAACCTTTGGGGGCTTCTGGACAAAGGCATCTTATCTTCAGGAAGAATATGTGTACTACCAGCATGGAGATGAAAGAGACTTGAGAGAGTGAGAATAAGCCAGAGAAGGAGAGAGAGAAAGGAAGACGAGAGTTCCCATGCTCAAAGAACCCGCGTCCCAATGGGCTCTGCAATGGTGAATGGACTGCATTTTGAGGAAGGTCTCCTAGCTTCAAACCCTGGTCTCAGAGTGGCACTGGGCAGGTTGCCTAGCCTCTTTCCTAATCACTCCTATAGGGTTCTGATCACTCACCCCTGGCGGAGCTTCCGAGTCTTAAATGAAATGATAGGCAAATACGTGAAAAGGTCCTTCAAAAGCGAGTACCTGGTCAGTGCTAAGTGCTTGGGTCACTGGGTTTTTATCAGAGAAGTAAGCACCCCGTCCTAAAGGAAGAGCTGTGGAAATGTATACGTAATGTCCCTTGAGCACTAGGAGGAGACTATGCCAACTCTATCGTAAAGAGATGTTGACAGAATGGAAGCACTTCTAAAGGACAGATGGTACCTAAGTGTTTACAGGTGGGCAACTGTGCTATCAGCTCTGTACTGAGGGCTTCAACAATGCCATCATTTAAGCTGCAAAGCAATGCCCCTGAAAGCATCTTTCTTGATACAGAAGACATTGAGGTCCCATGTCCCACAGCAAGGAGGGGCTGGAGACGGGAGGCAGGTGTAACTGTTGACCTCACAGGCAGGTTGCAGCTCACTGAAGTCCACACTACTCATTGCAGCCGCTTCCTTTCCCCCATGTTTAAGGGGGGGGGGGGACATTTGTGGGTCTGCGGGTTGAAGAGAGTTCCAGGTAGAGGGGTAAAAACACGCAGAAGAACAGAGATGCGAACATGTCTGGAAAGGGATTTGTGACTACATGATAAAAGGCTATTTGAGCCATGAGAAAGAGTTTGTCTTTGAGTTCCTAAAGAATGTCAAACCTCTGAGTGGATTTGGAGCCACAGAGAGATATCATCTAGTCAATTTTACTTTTAAGAAAGAAAAGGCAACTGAATCCAAGATGGATTTGTAAGTTATGGGTTGTGACCCGCCTGGGAGTTTATGACTTCATGTGGAGGTCATGAAATGTGACAAATTGCAAAGGGTTCCGAATGAGCCTCGATCGAAGATCAATTCCAAAGCAAACACATAACGCCCCTGAGGTGTTTCTGGCAGGACTCACCCATATGACATCATGGGGCTCCCCTGGAGCCTGGGTTCTCAGCACAGAGTTCACACTTCACACCGTGTCTGCCATCACACGGCACACCTCCAGGCCACACCCCCCTGGGCCCCTCAGCTCAAATGCAGCATTGTGTTCTCAGTCTCGGTGTTCTGACTATACCCAGTTTTCTGCTCTTACAGAAACGTACAGTTTAATTGGAGAAAATAAAATTTTATTCTTTTTCTCTCCTCATTTCTCACCATGTCGTTATCCAATTTTCAAAGGATTTTTTTAAATTTTATTTGTTTGTGAGTGTTTTTGACTGCCTGTATACATGTCAACCCCATGCATCCAGTACCTGTGGGACTAGAAGAAGGTATAGAATGATCTGGAAGTGGAATTACAGATGGTTGTGAGCAGCTATGAGCGTGCTGGGAACCAAACCCAGTTCCTCTGGAAGAACAGCTAGTGTCCTAACCATTGAGCCACCTATCCAGTCCCAGTTGCTGTATCTGTGAATCATATTATATTTAGACCCACAAGAACACCCATTGCATTAGCATGCAGATTTACCTTCACTTTTAATAAATAGTAAATCATAGATACTGTGAAGACTAATTTACGATAAATTCATTTATGGTCTATTATCAGCAACTGTTTGACGGTATATCTAGCTTGCATACCTGTGCATTTTGGGTCACATAAAAAGTTATGTTGAAAGTGGGTCCTTTACATCAGTGTGGACCAGGAAAGGTAAGAGCTGGTGCTCTGGTGAGGCAGGGAGGCAGAACAGGAGCAGCAGTTTGGGTAGAGATTTTGTAGCTGACTGACCAAGCTGTACGAGAGGTTGAGCAGGCCTTAAGCTTTGTGGCTGGTGTTTGACGTGAATAAAGCAAGGACCACAAGACATTTGCTTCATTTCTCTCTCAGGATTTGTTAGGTAACGTGTGTTCGGAGAGGGCAAGACTTTGATACAGGCGGCAAAGACAAGGAGTGTTCAGGGAGACGGTTTGAACTTGACAATGTAAACTTCTATTGTGTGCAGGAAGACTAGAGGAGAAACTAAAGGTACCCATGCTTGGCAATGCTCCAAGTGTCACCTCAAGCTCTCAGAGGGTCAGAGAAAATGGCAAGGATGCAGAACTCCCAATTACCGTAAAAGCCCACTGATTTGGATTAATTGGGGTAAAGGGCAACACGACCAAATAAAAGTCTGATTTATAGAAAAAAAATTAAATAAGCTCAGTTTGATTACTTTACAGTATTTTAAGTTAACTGTTTCCTATTAAAAGTGATAAATTAGTAGAAATGATTTGTAAATACCGTGAAGCAAGGGCATGGATCCGAGGGCAATGACAATTACTAATTTTCCATTTGCTTAGTGAGTGCTTACGGCTGACTTAGTGTTAGGTAACACTGTGTGTCGTGGTGCCTCTAAGTGGCCCATCAGTCGAACATCATTTTCCTTCTTCTCTGACAGGCCTCAAACTTTACAGCATGGGTTGGGCTTCTTAGGTTTGATATTGATATGAGCTGTTCTCTAATGCCTTCCTGCTTTATGGTAAGCCAGAAGTTCTCGGCTTCAGTGGTCACTGCTCTGAGTTGGGATTGAGGCCTGGTCTGGGTGGGAGAGCCTTCCCAGCTGCTGTGTTTCTGTTTTTATACATTTTCCACCCAGACTTCCCTTGGCTTCACTCCTGGAATATTAATTTGGCCTCTGTGGCTTCAGGATCAGTATCTTTTGTATTATTAAAATAAGATTTGATTTTGTTTCTGCATGTGTGTTTACGTGTTTGTGTGTGCATGTATGTGTGGGCATTCATGTGCACACACACACACACATGAAGGTGAGGCTGGTCATTCAGTGAGACACAAGGACCCTCTGTCTCCACCTTGCCATTGTGGGGATGAGAAACTCACACCGCCGTGCTTGGTGTTTTTATATAGTTAAGTTGTAGGGATTGAACATAGGTTCTCTGTTTGAAAGGCAAGCACTCTTCTAAGTCACACACACACACACACACATACACACACACACACAAATGCACATACATGCATACACACACACACACACACACACACAAGTTCTTGGGCACAGAATTACATCTCAGTGCTTATGTATCTGAGTCAAAACGAACATCCTGCTGGCCTTCTACAGCCTGCTGTTTCTACCCTGTGTTTGCGCACACTTCCTCTTCCGGGCGTTCCTTCACGTTTCATTCTTGAAAGCCTTGCTTGAGACCCTTCCCCCTTTTCATCCCTCCTAGATAGCATGGTCTACTGCTTTACCACCGTGGTCCTCAGTTTACCTCTGTGGTCCTGATATTTTTTGTATTCTGCTAACCTTTGTTATGGAAATGGCTCTGTCCCTTGAGACTATAAACCCTAAAATCAAGGACTTTGATTTTTTTTTTTTTTTTATGGGGCACTGAGCCCAGCATTAGATGCAAGATAGACACTAATAAGTGCTTGGTGAGCTACGCAGTGTCTAGCAGGTACGGATGCAGTTGAAGCTTCTAGCGCTGATCGTTTATCCTGCCCTCCGCATGTCCAGTGTGGTCCACATCGTCCAAATATAACACAAGTCATCATCCATGGAGGAGACAAGTGGCTGGTCGCGGGGCTTGTTTTCTGTGTCAGCGTGGCTAGGTTAGAGGGTATTTAGACAGATGGATGGACACTGTTTTCAGGAGGTTAATTCTGGAATCAATAGACCCAGTAAAGAAGATCTACTGTTGCCAATATGGCAGGCACCGAGTAGTCCTTCGAGGGCCTGATAGCACAAAAGGCATATTTGATTCCTAGTGTCAAGCTGAGGCATTCCTGTTCTCCTGCCTCCAGACACCAGAACTCTGTGTTCTCAGACGTTAGGCTCTGAAAGCTACCATGGAGGGCTCACAGGCTGTTGGTCCCCTATTAGTTCCGTGGCTCTCAGGCCTTTAGACTCACTCAGAACTGGACCTTCAGATTCCTTAGTTCTTCAGCTGAGAGACAGCATCTCATGGGATTCCTCCACCTCAATAATCACATGAGCTAGTTCTTAAAATAAATGCCTTCTTGTGTAGTACTGAAATTTTCATTTTTCTGAAGAATCCTTGATGAATACATCACTAAAATAGAAAGCCAGGCACTGGTATTTCTGCTATTCATGTGGAGTAATTGGTTACTTGTCCAGCTTTGTGGTTTCTTACATTAATTATTTATTAATTTACTTATTTTTCATTTTTATTGAGACAGTCTTGAGCTGATTTATTTAGCCAATCTGCCTTTGAACTCATCTCCGTTCTCCTGCCTCAGCTTCCCGAGTGCTAGGACCACAGGCGTGGACCATCCTACTGGGCTATTTTCTTATCTCTGGATCTAATGTGCCCATATGTTTCTCTCCCACTCCTCAGCACACTGTCTCATCATTCTGTCACTGTCTGGTGAGGTTCAAAGTCAGCTCTGTAATTAGACCAGACTTGGTTCATATGTCTCAGCAGCTCAGAATATTTCACATGGTGAGGGGTTAGATGTAGCTAAGCTTGATGGTGCATCTCTATAAATCCACGCTACATTTGATTGTCTGACTATTAGCTTTCTTCATGGTCCAGCCCTCCCAGCAGTCCTGTCTCAGGGCACCTAATGGTAAGTGATCACCATGTCAAGAAGAGACGGCGTAAATTAGATTGATGCTCAGACGGTCTCCCTTAAGTTGTCAATACCCATATTTATATCATAATGCTGTCACTTTGGCAGAATTATTTGCTTTTTATGAAAATCTGATGAAGCAGTTTTCAGATTTCCTCACATGAATCAAAAGTTTGAGAAACACCCACGTAGCTATATAACTACCTCCCTGTTAACTTTCTACCGTTTCGTGTGATTTTGATGCTTTGGGATGTGAGCTGGGAATGATTAACCAAATATGGGAAGAATGAGATTACCAGCAGATTTTCGGTCCAGTTTTGAAAAGGCAAGACATTCTGATAGAACTTCACTTACAAAACCATGTTAGCAGTGGAGCCGACTCAAGCTTTTGATCTCTGCTGTATAATAGCAAAGTACAAAGGGAATGGGGAAAAGATTTTTTTGTAATATCTACAAGAATGCCATTTAGCAATGTGAGGTTGTTTTAAGAGCTACCGAATGTCTCATGTGTGAAACGGTAAGATATAACCACCCAGGCTCGCACATTCTCATTCTCGAAGAAAGAATGCATACAAATGATTTCCTCAACTGCTGAAGAACGAGTGCTTAAACGCACAGGAACTGATTACTTTGATACTAGGTCATGAATATAAAGCCCATATTATGTTTCTACACAGCAAACCCTCTAGAGATTTGTTTAAGACGCTGCATATTGCCATGTGCGGAGAATTTTCTATGGTAGATAGCGGTGCTTTCAGCATCAAGTGAGCTTATTAAGTATGTACCAAGCTAAAGTCAAAGAATAGACATCAAGAAGCAGATCAATAATAAAATAGCATCAGGTAGAGGTCTTCTGACACCCAAGAGAAATGGCTGGAGCAGCCTGGGGCTGGAGTCCCGTGAGTCCCTGCAGAGCAGAGGATCCCACTGGAGGATCTTCCCCCATAGACATTTTCATACCACGTGATGAAAGACACTGCCCTCTGCTGGGACTGGCTCACCTCCTAGTGGTCCTCTGGAGGGAGATGCTTTCATTACTCCAGGCTGTTTTCTGTTCCCCTTCCTTCTTATCACAGTGCCAGGGGACTAGTCTGCTACAGAACAGTGATTCTGGAGGTGGCAGAAAACGGGGACAAATTGACAGATGTTTGGATCAACACCAGAGTCATCTGTTTAGAAATACTCTCGTAGTTGAAATCTATATTTTTACAACCTTGACTTTCACAAAAACTGTTTATTTCTATGTGTGTGAACTTCGGCCTTCTTGTCTGTACCATGTATGTGCATTGCCTACAAAAGCCAGAAGATGGCATCAATGTCCCAGAACTGGAATTATGAACAGTTATGGGCTGCCATGTGGGTGCCGAGAACTGAATTCAGGTCCTCCGCAAGAGTAGCCAGTGCCTTTAACCACTGAGTCATCCCTCTGGTCCCTTGATTCTGTAAATATCAATGAAAACAAAAACAAAAACAAAACACAAGCCCACAAAACCCCCACAACACTAATGGGAAGTGTCAGGGTGAAGTCTTCTTGTCTCTGACTGTGTAGAAAGTCAAGAAGTCAAACAAGAAGCATCCTGCATCTTGCATCCTGCATCCTGCATCTAATGACACAGAGGTGGATGTGCACCTTCCTATTTGCACCACTGCTCATCAAGGGTGGACTGCTAATCACTCCTCAGGACCACAGATGTAGGCCCTGACTTAAGGGCACCTCCAATAGAGGTATTCATCCTTTGTCACGTGTGTGGAGCCCCAATAAACATACAGATTTAACTGTATAATTCATTTACATTCATTGACATTATTTCTGGCTCTTTCAAAGTGCAATTGAATACTTGACTATTACTAAATGACTGTTGTGTGAAATCCTAGGGACTGAGCGAGAGGCCAATAAAGTCAGTGATAAAAAAAACTCGAGTCTCATGAGTTCATGATCCCAGTGCTCTGGGCTATCAGTTGTCTTCGTGGAGTAGACTTTTCTCCATTGTCTCCCAATGCCAGGGATGGACTGATCTAACTTTAAGCCAAAAGCTTACTGCATGCATTCATTCCTCCAGTTGGTCAGTGAATAAACCCATTGAGTGTATAGAGCATCAGAATGTAGCAGACACTGTTCTAGCTCTGAGCTGCAAGGACTGGTGTCAAATGAATGTCCTTGCGAATGCTCTGAACCACATAACTTCAGCATAATACAGTGTCCTGCTCAGTTTGTCAATATGTGCCTCTAATTCTCAATCAGCTACTGTTCAGTCATTCATACATGAATAAACAAAAATCAACCTGCCTTACTACATCTGAGGTCCTTTTTTAGATCACCCCCCTTTTTGGAGGCTTTGTCTTTGATATCCGCTGATTCCAGCTGCTACTGGACTCTTACTTGGGTTATTGGTTCATTCTTCCTGGTCTCATGTTAGTGGCTCCTTTATTCAATTCTTGGCCTTAGACCCAATGTAGGAAATGGTCCCATATATTGTAAAGATTTGTCACTCAAATTGGCTTAATAAAATGCTGATTGATTAGTAGTCAGGCAGGAATTATAGGCGGGACAATCAGACTAAGAGATTTCTGGTAAGAGGAAAGTCTAGGTCTGTAGTCACCAGTCAGACACAGAGAAAGCAAGATGAGAATTCCCTCCAGATAAAAGGTACCAATCCACATGGCTAACATAGAAAAGAATTATGGATTAATTTAAGTTGTAAGAGCTAGTTAGTAATAAGTCTGAACAATAGGCCAAACAGTTTATAATTAATATAAGCCTCTGTGTGTTTCTTTGGAACTGAATGGCTGCGGAACCAGGCAGGACAGAAACTTCTGTTTACATAGTCCCCTATGTCTGTGTTCATTTCCCATCTAAGCAATGAAGTTTTGGATTCTTGGATTTATTTCTGGTCTATCCAGAGCAGTTGCTTCTAGGGTTCTGACGTTTAGGCTTTATTTAGCAGACACAGGTCCATGTGAGTGTGGACCTATATGTGGATTCAGTCCTGCATTTTCTCAGCAGATGAAGACATCTGTTATCCATCACCACTACATGTAGCGTTCAACCATCTAAAGAGGGAACAATCTCTTCTCCAACCTTTGATGCTACTCTGCCCTTGTTGATCTTGGCAGTCAACACCATCTCCCTCCAGAGCCCAGGCTTCTAGTGCTCCTGTGTGTGGGCTCTGTCTCCAAAGGCTGTTACTGCCGTGATGACATGCCCAAGCAGCTCCTCTGGAAGATGGATCTGTACAGAGCACAGATGACTCCATCTGGCTGTCCAAGCTCAGGCTCAGGCATATGAAGAAGTCAGGCACTGTCAACAAGCTTCCGCCTGATCCAGGGGCTAAGTCAAAGCTTATGGTGGTTGTAGTGGTTGTGGTGGTGGTTACTACATTACGTTCCAAAGGACTAGGTAATAGCTATGCTCATTGGTGGAGAGAACTTACTGACCCAGGACAATCTAAAACACACTTAGAGTAGTGTCAAAGTCATGGTGATTAGGCATCTGGGAAATCAAGGACAATTTGCTGGCAGCCTTCCACACTGAGCTGTTTTCCAACCATAAGGGTATTGCTGCCATGAGGTCATGAGCTTGGAGAAGCAGGCCTCAGGTGAGGGGAAGGGAACCTGCTGTGAGGACTGTTACAGCATGGAGCAATGGATGAACAAGGTGTGGGCAGAAACATGCATGGGGTAGACTGTACAGTGTCTCTGAGCCATCCAGAAGGCTCCCACTTTTACCTTGGCATCCAGAGGCAAGAAGAAAGGCATGGCAGGTTTTTATTTCCAGTTTTGTGTCTTCCTCTCAGCTCCACTGGATCATCCTCAGAAACACCTGTGACTTTAATGGAGCCTCTTTGAGTCCCGGTTGACGGTGGCCAAGTCTTTGCAGGCATTGCTTGAGAACGCGATGGCTGGCAGTGCATTGGCACAGATGCCTTCTTCTGCACTCTCTTGGCTCTCTCCCCCCACTTGCACCACAGCACTGCCACCAGGTGGGGGAAGAAGGTGAAGCCTAGAAATCATACCACCTCGAGCGACCCCACAGATCCTGACAGGTCTCTGGCAGAGGTGGCTGGAGATGAAAGATGCGAAGGCATGAAGTACGTGACACAGACTAAGGGGAAAGCCAGCAGTTCTCTCTGGCAGAAATACAGGATGATGGGGGAAACCAGCAGAGGGAGGAGGGACAGGAGCGCATCCTCAGAGTGGGGGAGCCTTGGAAGGTGTGGTTAACAGAGTTTCAGTATCTGGTGCCACCGAGAACAAAAAGGTTATGGGACAAGCACCACGGATGGGGTGGATGGCTTTAGTGTTTGTTGCAGTGAATCAGGAAACAGGACTATGACCGTGGTGACAGCCACATAAGTAAAGGGTCATAGCAACAGGATGAGGTAACCTGGTGAGGGAAGGCCTTTGATGTATAATATTCATGGAATAGGCTGGAGAGAGTAAGGCAACAAGTCTGCGTCCATGCTCACCTCACAGCTGCTTGACCCACTACGGAGTAATCTGAAGCAGGAAGGCAGAGTTGAGAGGGTCATGTGACAGGCAGAGAGTCACTTCCGGCTTTCAGGAGAGCATTTTGGGTGAGATCTATAGGTTCAGAGCTACTGATATGTCCGGGTCTAGGATTTAGACACTGATGAGCCAGGTTGCCCATGAAGTGGGTGTGGACCTGGAAAAGAAGCATGGGAGGATGCAAACAAGAGCTTAAAGGCACGAGACAGAAGAAGACTAGTCAACTGGATGGGAAGGAGAAGTCAACAAAAGGGTATTCAAGACAACTGACTGGAACTGTTTTTGCAAACTGTGGCTTTGGTTTAATCCAAACCACATACAGTACTGCATCCAAATGGTCATTATATGTGTTTTCTTGCATGTAGGGAAGAATGGCAGCTAATAAAAGGAAAAAGCTTAATCCATATTTTCTTATTTTAAAAAGATGCATACATTCTTGTTGTTGTGGATCAATAATTTCATTCACTCAGTGGTCTAGTTAAAGCAAGTTTTGAATCTCAAAGGTATTTGTTGTACTTCCTTGTGTTGTACCTCATGTGTCTTAGGGACACAGTTGACCACAGCTAGCTCTGGCAATCATGATTTTAAAATGTAGAAACCTACTTATTACAAGTTCAACTAGCATTGACATGGTTTTAAGTGAACACTTTTTCTCAAAAAGCCCATTTGTTTAATCTCATTTCCCAAATGTTCAAAGTCAAATCTTATTTTTTCTCCCAGACATTTAAGCCTATATATATATACATACGTATGTATATATATTGGCTTAAATATATCAAACACACACAGAGAGAAAGAGAGAGAGAGAGAGAGAGAGAGAGAGAGAGAGAGAGAGACTATCGGAGAATCTGATGTGGGATGTCCTTCTGTATATGTGTTGCTTTATTGGTTGATGAGGAATAAAGTTACTTCAGCCTATGGCAGGGCAGAATAAAGTCAGGCAGGAAATCTGAACAGATATACAAGGAGAGAGTAGGTGTAATCAGGGAGATGCCATGTACCTGCCGAAGAAGACAGATGTCAGATCCTTACCAGTATGTCACAGCCTCCTGCTGATACACAGATTAATATAAATGAATTAATTTAAGATGTAAAAGTTAGTTATTAAGTAGCCTGAGCTAAAAGGTCAAGCAATATTGTAATTAATATAGTTTCTATGTGATTATTTGGGTCTGAGCTGTCAGGAAATGAGTGAGTAGTCTCTGCTTACAGGTTGATACAATACTGTAAAATATTTAACTTTTATTTATGTCAGTGTATGATTCTGTGTGTGTGTGTGTGTGTGTGTGTGTGTGTGTGTGTACCTGTGAAGGTCAGACGAAGGTCTAGGTTCCTTGGGAGCTGGACTTACAGGTATTTAGCCCCTCATTGTAGATGCTGGGAATTGAAATCCAGTCCTCTGAAAGCAGCAGGTGCCCTCAACTACAAGAACATCTCAGTCCTTCAGTTAATGCCTTAACAGCCTCAGTGTTGAGTTCTCCCCAGTGTGTGAGAACCGTATTACACTTCTGTGACCCCAGATATCAAAGAGTAGAAAGCCCCCCATGGGCGTCAGATAGCTGTGTCATTTTGAAGAAGACAATGTTTCTTGAATTAAATCTGCTCATTTCTTAATTGCTAGGCACTTTAGATTTTTTCTTTTGCCGTGGGTCTCTTTTTGCATCTCCATAGGTCAATGGGTGTGGCCCACCAGTTAGTAGGTGGTCTACCTGCCACTGATAGAGTACTTACCATTGCAGAAGAGCAGAAAACCCTTTGGCAGCTGTTGCTCCTCTTCGTCTCACCTTCTAACATTTAGAAGGGGTGGCACAGTTGAGGAGATCCTTCAGCATTTATGTGAAATGTGACATTCTTGTTAGAAAGTAGGAGAACAAATCCATGTTTAGTTGTGACAATAAACCTCTTGGCATTGTTGGAGGCTCCCCATGAGATTTCTTCAAGTTTGTATTGCAAGTATCTGTGACCCCCAAATATCAAAGAGTAGAAAGCCCCCTCTCCATGGGTGTCAGATAGCTCGGTATCATCCTGAAGAATGGATGCTGGCTCTGCCTTTCTTGGCCTTTCAATATGGTGGAGGTAGTTTGCTGCCTGCTCTGGGACCGCTTGCGGGGAGCAGTGTTTTTCAATATGGCGGCGGTAGTTTGCCACCTTCTCTGGGACGGCCTGTGAGGAGCAGTGCTCACCACTTCAATTGTCAGCTTTTTGTCAAATGTCACAAACTAGAGTCACCAGGGAAGCAGAAACCTCCATGGAGAAGTGCTTTCACCAGAATGGCCTGCGGGTAAGCCTATCATTCATCTTGACTGATTGATGTGGGAGAGTCCAATCCATTTTAGATGGTGTCACCCCTGGGCGGGTCCTCCATGCTATAATAAAGCAGGTTGAGCAAGCCATGGGGAGCAAGCTCGTAAGCAGCACTGCTGGATAACCTCTGTATCAGCTCCTGCCTCCAGATTCCAGCACTGACTCCTCTGTAATGGACTGTGATGTGGAACTGTAAACAAAATAATCCCTTTCCTCCCCAAGTTGCTTTTGTTCATGGTAGTTTTCACGGCAACAGAAGCCTAACTATGACAGTATTCAGGACCATAAACTACCGATGTGGTAAAATTTTCTTCTGGGCAAAGACACAGCTAATGTGGAGTGATCTCACTCTTCATTTTATAGGATGCAAAATAGAGTTGTCCCTGCCTTTCTCTTTCTATTTCAGAGAAGTTCAAATAACACCTGCAAATCCCTCTAGCGAAAGGTGCTTGTTTGTTTATGCACCTTGATGTTTTAGATTAAGAAGTAACTGCCCTTACATGCAAATTAAGGCAAAGATGTTTGCATTTCGTTTCTATCATGGCTTCAATGTTTTATTTGTGGTACTAAATAGCCCAAACCATAACCGGCTTTTTCTGAAACTGGTATTTGATTTGTGGTTCTAGGCAAGAATCTTCTTCTAACCACTGGCGGGGTAACCTGAGCGCCTCATCGGAAACATTGGCGGGACTGATGGAAGATTCCCACCTCCAGGTAGAATGCTCAAGCCATAAGGAATGCTGTTCAGTCTTCGGGTGTGGCACTGGTAGCTTTTTGGGTTGCTATTGTGGAAACAGCCCAAGGAGGCTTGCCTTGTGGACCTTCCTGGAGTCTCGTAAGTCTTCCTATCACTCATCTGTCTAGACATACACCTTCTCTGAGCTCCTAGAGCAGATGAGGTTAGTTCTCCTTTCTGTCCTACTCCACAGGATACGTAACACCTTACTCAGAGGGATCCATTTGCTGCTTACAAGAGTTACTGTAGAGTTTAAAAACAGTGCATTTGTGATCGTGAGTGTTTCTTAGTTTAAGATCCACATGGCAATAAATTGGTCATACTACCAGTTTGTCCCCAGTTGCAGCATCAGGTGCACAGAATGGATAGAACCTCTTTTATAGGGCAAGGTGCAATGTTGGAATGGTTTGTATGCAATGTTACTAAGTTTGCCTGTGACTCGAAGGGTATGCCTTCTGCACATGATGTTCCTTAGTGTGAAACAGAGGTAAACACCTCCATTTTTTTGCCTTGCAAATGAAGTCAGGAGCTCCCATTCAAAGGTGATGTATCTTCAGATTCAAAAGGCTGTGGATCATAAATTATATGGGTACTGAGTGTGAAAAAAAACCACACCATTTTCTATAAACTACTCACATAGCATTGACTCTCTGTTACTTATTAAACTGAGATGCCGTTCAGAGAACACAGAAAAATATACACAGATAATACTCAGTCACTCCACTTTGTTAGGTAACAGATTTGGGTATGTGTAGGTGTAGGTATCCATGTAAGTCCTGGGACCAACCCCTAACATTTGCTTTTCAAATATCAAGGTACCACCATGGCTTAAAACTTACACTGACTAGCCATAGCCAACTTGCCCTTTGATTTCTCCCTAACAAAAAAAATGGTGATACACACCTTTAATTTTAGCGCTTGCGAGAGGGAGGCAAGTGGATCTCTGTGAGTTAGCCAGGACTACATAGTAGGACTCTGTCTCAAAAATTAACAAACAAAAATAAAAATGTTTTCTTATCACACTTCCACTGTTAATATAGCGCATTAGATCCATGAACCTGGCCTGGGAAGATGAATGACACAGTGGATTGAGTTTAGAATGGAAATTGTCTCTTTCCATTTTCTTCATGGTTTTGGACACTGTTGGTTGGAGGAGAGTGCATTACACTAGCGTGGGGAGGGTCATACAATGTGAAATGATTATATTCATAATGCTGCTATACACTTGGCAAATAATGGGCTGCATTTTGTTGTCGTACATGGGAAGATTACGTCCTATTCCATAGACCACAAACATGTGACATGGTTCTAGGAAGATCTGCATGGGTATATCCGGATAAAATGTAACTTTAAAAATTATTGTTAAACACAACCAGAGCATCCTGGAAGAGTAAGGAATAAGATTTAATGCTTTCACGTCTTCAGTTTGTAGGACCTGAATCTTCACTGGTGCTCACGGTGGCCTCCATGTCTTTATCTGAACCATATCTTCTCACAGTTAAGTACCGTAGCTTGCAGCCCCCTCTGCATTCAGAGTATGTGCAGTAGTTTTGAAGTTATATCATAGGTGTTTAATTTGCTGTATAATTTTGTGAATGTTGCACTTTCTTTTCTTTTATAAAAAAACAGTGTTACATTTTTTTAAAATGGATGTGTGCACACACATGTGTAGATGTGTGTGTGCATGTGCCTGCCACCTCTTGTGTGTGAGGATTTCGGGGCATTTTAGGCGTAATTCTCTCCATCCACTGTGTGAGGTCTCAAGATCAAGCTTAACTTGCCAGGTTCGGCAGCAATCTTCTTTATGCGAAGAACCTCTTGGAGGCCTGTGGTGCATTTTCTTTGATGGATCCCATGAACCTGTGGGTGTTTCTGGAACTTACGTTTAGACACCATCATCTTTTGAGAAAAGGACTGACTGTGTGCTTATTCCCCTCTGCACCCACTTGGCTTTCCGGTGTCTGGTGCCCCATAGAGGTTCAGCATGACTGCCTACGAGCCAGAAAGAAAGAAACAGTGGTCTAATTACAACACGGATTCGCCTGTGCTTTCTCCCTTTAAGCTTATGGACTCATTTGCCCCACCTCCTCTGTGGTTATTTTACCAATGGTTACATTGAGCCTCCCTAGTGATTCATCAAAGTATTTATAATTGTACCCTGCATCGATGTTTATAGCTATGGCGAAATTTTCCTGCATCCAGTCACCGCTACACGTACATATGCATGAGCTCTCATGCCATTTGCTACATCTGAGTTTTTACAGAGACTAACTTCATCTTCAGCGTCCCTATTTCTCCTTCATCCACATAATATTGTAAGACTGTTAATCCATGCAGTGAACCTTATTAACGCTGTCAGGACAAACGAGCCCCGTCTTTCCTCGTGTTTGTAATGTACATACTCACTAGACATAAAGTCTTCCCCAGGCGCCAGCATCCTAGAGTACATTTTACTGAACTGACTGACTTAACAGTGTGGTCCCACTCTCTAAGAGATTGCAGCAAGCAACGGAGGTGTAACTAACGTGGAAATCTCTGTGCAGTGCACGGTCCACCAGTATTAGTGAGGGTTGTGGATGTTCTTGGGGAAGAGTACAAAATGTCTTTATTGGTCTTTATTCATGCGACAGTCAGTGTCTATGGCACTTATATGCGATAGATAAGTGTCCTGTCCCGATAAGCTCAGAGTCTAATTCAGAGAGACGATAGCTGTCGGGTGATGCTTTAGTGATCCAGCTACTCCTCCACGCATCACGACACCCCGAGGATGGGGGAATGTGGTGTTAGCTACCGAGGGGCTGGATTCACTGCTTGATCTCAAATCAAACCACCATGCTTACCAGTGGGGGTGATTATGTGGTAATGCTTATGTGTGTGAAGGGAGAGGAAGTTTGGAAAATAAAAGAAAACAAGTTAAAAAACAAAATAATAATAATAATAATAATAACAGCAACAGAGAGAACTTCCAGGTGCCGTGCTGGCCATATCAAACTGTCCAGTCTGGGATTAATTCCGTCAGCCATTTATGAGTCTGTGTGTGTCTCACTTTTCATAAGTGTCTCGCCCCACTATAAATGACATTTTGTTTTATGAAAGCATAATGTGAAAATCCACTGATAAGCCAAATAATAAAAACATTATAGCATGTCGGGGCTTTTTTTTATTATTATTATTTAACCTCAATCAAGCTATAATACTGAACACATGTATCCTTGGCCCAAGTCCCCTTGTCAGGTTTAACCGTATATTCAAGCTCATTTACATGACATATGATCTAATACAGGAGAACAACAATACCATTGTAGTGTTAATTGAAAACTCCAAACTGAGAAGCAGGGGAAACCGCTGGGCTGATTGCTGAGGGTCCCAGGGAAGGGCCTCTTCCCCACCTGTACTTGGTCCATAACGCGGACATTGTTACGCACATCTGTGTCTAATCAGTCCGGGGCCTTGATACACTGCTCCTGGGGCACATAAATTTAGCATTACATTTATTTTAAAAGTCCCCTCTTTCAGTTTTTTAAGGACAAGATAGATTCATGGCTCCACAGAGTCTGACAAAGTAGAAACCACAGACAAAGTAAGTTACTGCCACCGGCCTCGCAGGCTTGACTTACCAACTCTTTGCCACTTCCGCATTGGAATTTTATGTGCAGCCCTGGCTGGCAACAGTGCATTTTCACCAACGGTGAGGCTTGCCTAAAAAGCTGAATTAAAAATAAAAGCAGATCTTTAGACCGGGAGCCAGCTTGTCTAAATCAGAGTTTCTCTGAGATCTAATAACACGGAACAGAGGAATGCGAGCTTGGGGATCCAGCACTCATTCCAGTCTCTTCACAAGTGGGGGGTGTTTGAGAATCAGCCCTTGGTTGCGTGCTTTGAGGGGGTTTATATCCACGGGAGCTGTTCTGAAGAAGACCTGGAGATCTTCAGACCTTCCGCTGCAGTGTGGTGGGCTGGTAACTGAGGGCAAAGAGCAATTTGACCTGGTAATCACTTCATGCAAGCGCCCCACAAAGCTGGCTGAAAGTTGAGGCGCCGTTCAGCGCGGGTGAAAACCAAATACCTTCTTGTGTTCTGAGCACAGGCCCCAGGTGTCCAGAGTTCTGAGAAAGGAAAAACCCATGTGATCTTCACAACCACATGTATTATTAATAATACAAATATGAACACAATCAAACAGCCTTGCAAGCTACTTAACTTGTGTGCCTCAGACAGATCTGTTGGAGGGAAGGATTTTTAATATCTTTGTTTTTTGGGTGCCCTTCTTTTTTTTTTCCTTTCATTCTTTTATGTTGTCAAAGAAAAAAAATGGCTTATTCATCTGGAGAGTTACAGAGAAATTCTGTGAGTTTGTGCAGTTTGTGTTTTCTGATTGTACTGATTTTTTATTTATTGGTCAAACATGGTGTCTGGTTTACAGGATACTCTATTAGCCAGATAAATTATCCATTAATAAATGTCCCTAAATAATCCATCTTAGGAAATTAGTCAGTGAATGAGTTTAGTTGTTCACCAAACAGAAGAAAGGAGAGGGTAGGTAGACAGCATTTCTTGTCTTTACAAGCAATAAGAAGCTATGCTCCTCTTCTCCCCACACAGTTAGTGAGCACATTTCAGCTCTAAACTATCTGCATACCTGCCGACACAGAGCATCATCTGTGAACATCCCAACACAAAGCCTTGTCTGCACACATGACACAGAGCCTCATCCACACACACATGACACAGAGCCTCCTCTGCACACACACGACACAGAGCCTCCTCTGCACACACACGACACAGAGCTTCATCTGCACACACATGACACAGAGCTTCATCTGCACACACACGACACAGAGCCTCGTCTGCGCACACATGACACAGAGCCTCCTCTGCGCACACACGACACAGAGCTTCATCTGCACACACACGACACAGAGCCTCCTCTGCACACACACGACACAGAGCCTCACCTGTACACATGACACAGAGCCTCGTCTGCACACACACGACACAGAGCTTCATCTGCACACGCATGACACAGAGCCTCCTCTGCGCACACACGACACAGAGCCTCATCTGTACACACGACACAGAGCCTCGTCTGCACACACACGACACAGAGCTTCATCTGCACACACACGACACAGAGCCTCCTCTGCACACACACGACACAGAGCTTCATCTGCACACACATGACACAGAGCCTCATCTGTACACACGACACAGCCTCGTCTGCACACACATGACACAGAGCTTCATCTGCACACACACGACACAGAGCCTCATCTGTACACATGACACAGAGCCTCCTCTGCACACACACGACACAGAGCCTCACCTGTACACATGACACAGAGCCTCGTCTGCACACACACGACACAGAGCTTCATCTGCACACACATGACACAGAGCCTCCTCTGCGCACACACGACACAGAGCCTCATCTGTACACACGACACAGAGCCTCGTCTGCACACACACGACACAGAGCTTCATCTGCACACACACGACACAGAGCCTCCTCTGCACACACACGACACAGAGCTTCATCTGCACACACACGACACAGAGCCTCATCTGTACACACGACACAGCCTCGTCTGCACACACATGACACAGAGCTTCATCTGCACACACATGACACAGAGCCTCATCTGTACACATGACACAGAGCCTCCTCTGCACACACACGACACAGAGTTTCATCTGAACACACATGACACAGAGCCTCATCTGTACACACGACACAGCCTCGTCTGCACACACATGACACAGAGCTTCATCTGCACACACATGACACAGAGCCTCGTCTGCACACACATGACACAGAGCCTCGTCTGCACACACACGACACAGAGCCTCGTCTGCACACACATGACACAGAGCCTCGTCTGCACACACACAACACAGAGCCTCCTCTGCACACACACGACACAGAGCTTCATCTGCACACACACGACACAGAGCTTCATCTGCACACACACGACACAGAGCTTCATCTGCACACACATGACACAGAGCTTCATCTGCACACACACGACACAGAGCCTCATCTGCACACACATGACACAGAGCCTCATCTGTACACACATGACACAGAGCTTCATCTGCACACACATGGCACAGAGCTTCATCTGCACATATTCCAACACAGAGCATCTTCCATGAACATGACAACACAGAGCCTCATCTGTGTACATATGACACAGAGCCTCATCCATGAACATCATGACACAGAGCCTCATCTGCACACTTCCTGGCACATAGCTCACCAGTGCACAGCCAATGCACAGCTTATTTTGTGCTGTCTTTTCCTGTGCACTTAATGGTTTACATTGTAGTCAATGTACAATTGTATTGTACAGAAGTTCAAGTCCAAAGGAAATATCAGAAAAAAAGTCCATATTTGTGTAACAAAGAAGACCCTGTTAGAGTTCCTGGTACCCAAGAAAGGCTACACAAGTGTGAAGCTATTTATAAGGACAGCATCCCACAAAAAAAAAAGGGTTTGAATGAGGATCTCCTTTTGTGTCTAAAACTGTTTCCTCTAAAAACTTCGAATTTCACAAAAATGTTTTGGATTCTCTAGAGAATCCAGCCATATGAAGATAAATATTTAGTAAAGCTATCCACGTAATCTAAATAATGCAGACATTTGGATCTGTGACCAGAGTGTTAGTAGTTTTGGGATATGAAAGTTCCTTCAAGTCCTATGTTTCAAAGACATGATTTTTAATGCAGCAATGTTCAGAGCTAGGGCCTTGAACAGGGTTGGGTCATGAGAGCTCTGACTTCACAATGGACACATGGGTGCACTCATAGCTGACTAGTCTATTAGCAAGAAGGGCCTCTTTAGAAGGAATAGATTGGTGGGGGTACGCTGAACCCCTTTCCTCCTTCTTTCCCAGACAGCATGAGGTAAGCAGTCTCCATCACCCCATGCGCCAGTGGCCATGGTGTTCTTATTACAAGACTCAAAATAGCAGAAGATCCTGTGGATAGGAATCTCTGAAGCCACAAGCAAAATACATCTTCTTACTTTGATTGTTTTCGGTCAGTGTGCCACAATGACAGAGAACTAATTAGCACAGGAATAGCCTGGCCTGAGATGGTTATTCCTTTTTGCCACGCTGACTAGACTTGAACCAGCTAGGACATACACCTCTGCTTTTGCCTGTGAGGGCTGCTGCAGAGAGGGTTAGCTGAGGAACAGAGATGCATCCTGATGTGAGCAGCACCATCCATAGAGGCTGGGGTCCCAGAATGAACCATAGAGAAAGCTGAGGACAACCCTTACCGCTCTGTGCTTCCTCACTGTGGCTGTACCGTGAGCAGCTGCTTCATGTACCTTTGATGACAGCTAGAGCCAACCTCTACCATGCTTTTCCCACCATGAGAAACTGTACCCTCAAACTGTGAACTAAAATAAACCCCGCCTTCCTTTAATTGCTTTGGTCACAGCAAGGAGCAGAGATCTACCCAGAGAAGTACCCGTGTGTTTCAAACCTTGTAGTAGGCTCTGCATTTATTCAGTAATAATGGTTAATACTTCTGTCTAAGGCCTATTTTTCCAAAAATAATTTGTTATCTACTTTGATTGGTAATGCCAAATTTCTTTTGTGGAGATGTTTTTACTTTATGTCTCTGGAGTGGTTTCTAGAAGCTGGCTGCACCCTCACAGCCAATGTGTTCTGACTGACATATTGTAGTCACATTATACTTTCTGTGATTTGTATTTGAAGAGAGGCTAAAGCTAGGCCAAGGAAGCCGTTTAAATATAATAACACACACTTATGGAAGTAGAGAGTTTATTTCATTTGTTTAACATGGGGTGATTGATCAAAATCATAAGCAATGGGAGCATTTCCCATGAGACACACTGAGAAGTGCTGACAATTTCCCATTTACCAAATAATGTGTGTGGGAAAACCCATACTGAGTCTTAAAAGGCCTTTCAACATTGGCTTTCAATGTGTTTGAAATACCTTGTTCCCGTAAGCTTAATCTTGTAACTCGGGACACTTTCAGGAAGTGAGTGTACAACGTGTTAACAGTCCTTGTATGCCTAGGGGGGTGCAGAGCAGAAGCTGTCATTACTAAATTGTACCTGGTTACCTTGACAAGCTCTGAAATCCCCAGGGCTGCCCACAGATCTGGGTGTGCACCCATTTCCAAGTGCCACACTAGGTTAGGGGAAGAATGAGGTACCTGCTGGGAAATTTGAGCCTGTAATGGGATCCCTTAATACCTGAGCAAGATGCATTTTCGCAGACAAAAGCAATGAGGGCTCTGGGCAGTGTTTCAAGAGCAGCGTGTGAAAGGTGGTGTCTCTGGATTAGCCGTGGACAACTGGAGACCTCGCGTTCTTCCTCATTGCTGACTAAGTCTATTACAAGTCTCAGACATGCCAACGTTTACATACACTGTCTTATTTAATCACCATAGCAACAACCACCCAAAGAGGGCAACTACAGTTCATAGAGATTAACACGCCCAAAGCCACACAGTGCTTTCAGTTGTCAGGGTCTCCATCTCACAGTTTGTCTTTCTGACTCGCCATGGTTATTGATTGACGGCTTCCATCTCCTTTGCAAGGGCATGGCCATGTTTACTTCCCGTTTGGAGTCTGGCAACAGTGTCAAGCACTTAACTAGTGCTCCTACCTTCTTGCCCTCATGCTTGCCTGTCATTCGTTGCTGTCTAAGAGGATATGGTGGTCTCCACCTGCCTTGACGTGTTCCGTGTGTTCAACAGTAATGTTAAAGGAGCTTGTGGCCTTCTTTCCTTTTCCCTCGACCGTCATTCTTGTATTAGCTGGATTTTGTCCTTCAGCTCTTTGAATTTACTTCAGTCACCTCACCATGCCAGCCACCCACCCCTGCCGGTCACAGTCTCCATGGGTAGCAGGACTTGCCTTTTCAAACTTTAATTCTGCTTCTCACTTAGCCTTTTTTTTTTTTTTTTTTTTTTTTTTTTTGGTTTTTCGAGACAGGGTTTCACTTAGCCTTTTATAAAGCAAAGTTGAACTCTTACAGCAGGGAGAACCCTTACCCAGAGCCTGTGTGTTGCAAAGATCCCCACCCCCGCACTGGACCTGTAGCTCTGTCTAAGCTTCATGTTGAGAAGTAGATAGTTCTTCCAGGCATGACTTGATCAGCAGTCTTGAAGAAATTGAAGCTGGGAAGACCTGCAGAATTGCTTGGTTTATCATCATGGCAACAGGATAAGCAGAACGAGATACTGATGGGCAGGCTTACGGTATTGATAATGAAGCTGGTGTCAGGTATTACTGGAGAAGAGGGAGGAAAGTGGGTGGCCAGAGTCCCACCTGGGTTTACAGAAGTTCTCTGCTCACCCCTGTCTGCCATGTGTGGTCTTGGTGGCACCTAGAGAGTTTAACTGAAGGTAGGACTCCCTGGTGCAACTTCCATGAGGGTGACACCCACAGTGAGGTGGGATTTTATTGTGTGTCAGCTGCTTCAAGGTCATTTGTGCTCCTGTTAGCAACCAATGTCTGCCCTGGGCTCCTATAGCTGAGTCCAATAAACTCATTGTCTCACCAAGGAAGTCTCGGGTGAAATAAGTTCTTTGATCTCTTGCTAGTGCTCTGACTGGGGTGAGAAAATGTTTGTTGCTCATATCTTCCTTTAATTTATAGCAAACACCATATGAACCTGCAGAATATTCAAGGCTCTCAGGATAAGGCTGCCTCTATCCTTCAGTTTGCATCGTTGCTGCAGAGAGGGATAGACGAGAAGGAGACTTTGAAGTAGCATCCCAATTCTCAAGGGGATGGCTCAGGGAGTTGAAATATTAGCTGTGTAAGTCTGAGGACTTAATTCCAGATTCCCAGCACGTTTTTTTCAAAAGTGGAGAGGGAGACACATGAAATAAAAGTAGGAAGGAGTGACTGAAATGGTAGAATAACATATTTTCAACTGTAGCTCAGGCAGAACTAAGGTCCATTCCTTGCCATCTGTTGCTCATGCTCCCCCCTGCATGGCACAGGGCCAGGCTTTCTCTGAGGGCCTTCTTCTCCACAGGGGCAGGAGAATAGGGCCCAGAGGCAGAAACATCCAGACTAGTGAACTTAAGAAGTCCTTCTTTACCTGGACTTCATTTAAGGAGCAAAGCATGCTCCAAAGGCCCAAGCTCTATGCTGGGGGAGGCTTAGAGAGGACTGTGCACCTCATGGCCCATTGCTTTTTGGCTCTCACCTAAGCTCTCTAGACCTCTCCCATTCTTGGGGGTTCTTTTCCTTTCTTAATAAGTGGTGATGGTGCACACCTTTAATGATAGCACTCAAGAGGCAGAGATAAGTAGATCTTTGTGAGTTCGAGGCCAGCCTGGTCCACAAATTGAGTTCCAGGACAGCCAGGATTGTTATACAAAGAAATTCTGTCTCAAAACCAAAGAAAGAAAGAAAGAAAGAAGGGAAGGAAGGAAGGAAGAAAGGAAGAAAGGAAGAAAAGTCCTAAATACTTAGAAATTAAATACCACATGACTCAGTCAATCATAGGTCAAAGGAAATGGAACATGGAAGTTAAAAATCTTAATGTAATAACTGAAAATAGAAACTATCAAATTCTGTGATATATTACTAAAGAGATATGGAAATAGACAATTGTAATTTTAAAAAAAACTACGTTTAAAATATTTTGAAATTTAATTACACAATTCTACCTGAGGAAATAGCAATGAAAATGAGCAAAATGAGAAAATCTACAAACAGGAATCCCTTGACCGACTGCACTTGCATTGGAAAGGATGGCTAACATCGGGTTACTTCGTTTACTGAGGCAGTGCGGCATCTCCACTGAGCCTTTGCTAAGCCCATGTCTCGACGTTGTCTCTTCTACCAGGTTTAAGGTTTACAGATTTACATTAAAGTCTTTGGTCCATTTTGAAATAATTTTTGTACAGAACTAGAGACATGAATTAAATTTCATGAGGATGTCTAGGTTTTTAACTGCTATATTTGAAGATGTTGTGCAATTTTCCAATTTTTTTTTTTGACCCTTTGTCAAAAATAAGGTGTCCTTTACTGTGTAGTAGAATTTCTGGGTGTTTGATTTCATCCTACATGTGACTATGAATGTTTGGGTACCTCTACCATGCTTTCTTTTACTTTATTTTTAGTATGGTTTTGTAGCACAGTTTGTGATCAGGTAACATGATGTCTCTAGCGTTGCTTCTTCTGCTTAGAAACCTACACGGAGAGACGGATTGTCTAAATTGGCTGATGCCCTCAGTACGCTTTTAGTTCTTCTCCATTTGAACTGTAGAGTCAATGCAGTACCAACCAGCCTTTAAATAAAAGTTTAACTGATTATTATAAACTATATATGGAACTGTAAAAGTTCCTTCCAGAAAACTCAAGACACTTTGAAGAAAAAAGAGATGTGGAGTAATTGTATGATGTAGTTAAAAGCATTACTGTAAAGCTAATCCATTTGGGTGTTTGTCTCTGGTTCACACCTATAGCATATTTATAAAGTAGACTGAAGAGTCCAGAGATGGAACAAATTTATTCTTGACAAAGGTACCAAGGAAAGGAGCAGGAAAAAAATCATGTTAACACCAGCGCTGAACTTGAAACCACATGAAAATTGGCTTTGATTTACATGCCAAGGTATCCCAGAATTAATCCAGGTTCATCCCGGCCACCTAGAACTGAAATAATCACACATAAACTGTATTATTTAAATCACTGATTTGCCCATTATCTCTAGCTTCTTATTGGCTAACTCTTACATCTTAATTTAGCCCATTTCTAATAATCTGTGTATCACCATGAGGCTGTGGCTTAACAGGTCAAGTTCTGTCATCCGTCTATGGCAAGGCTACATGGCTTCTCTCTGACTCTACCTCATTTCTCCCAGAATTCAGCTTAGCTTTCCCTGCCTAGCTCTGTTCCCCTATAGCTCTGCTATAGGCCCAAAGCAGTTCCTTTATTTATCAATGATAATCACAGCACACAGAGGGAAATCCAACATCATGTACAATTTTGTGGTTGCATGTATGCATGTAGGTATGGTATGAGTGTGTTTGTGTGGATATGTGTGTGTGTGTCTATGTGTGTGTCTATGTGTGTGTATGTGTAGATGTATGTATGTAGGCCAGAACTGAGCATTGAGTATTTTCCTCTGTTAGTCTTCATCTTTTTTTTTTTTTTGAGTCAAGGTCTGTCACTAAAAAAGCTCAGTAATTTGGCTAGACTGTGGTGTCTGGTGAATCTTGCTGTCTTTATATTCCTTGTACTGGGTTTACACACTGCTGTGCCTGGCTTTTTTATGAATATCAGGGATCTGAACTCAGGTCCTTATTGTGCAACAAGCACTTAAATGACTGAACCACCTCCCAGCTCCCTCAACTTCATCCCTTCACACTTCCACTGGATCCAAAGAATCTCATGATGGGGACCAAGTCCTTTGGGGACACTTTAATTTCAATTCATAGCAGTATCTCCCTGGGAGCCTACATGGATGTTAGATGCCCATTAATGTATGTGGGCAACAGATACATGAACTTGATTGTAGCCCAATGTATTCACACAGATGCTCTGGAGAGTTTTGTTTTAATGTAACTTCACCTGATCAATGAATTGATGGCTTTCATCACAGTTTGTCTGCTTTGAGCACATGATGGGACCTCTAAGATTCTACCCCTCTCCTCTGCACACATAAAAATTTCAGAAACTCGCCAGGTGGTGGTGGCGCATGCCTTTAATCCCAGCACTCGGGGAGGCAGAGGCAGGTGGATCTCTGTGAGTTCGAGGCCAGCCTGGTCTACAAGAGCTAGTTCCAGGACAGGAACCAAAAGCTACAGAGAAACCCTGTTTCGAAAATAAAAAAAAATTCAGAAATTCATAACTGCACAGAAATTTAGCCCAAATAATAACCTTATTTGCTGAAGAAGTGGCTGAGTTGGTCACAAAGAATGAGGCTTCTCTTACAATGGAGAAATGAGGTGTAAGCCAATATTTATTGTGTTTAGTCATTTGGGACAAGATTGTTTTAAAAATATCCCAACAACATGTGGTAATGCTGTCTCACTTGGGAGTGTCTCCTACTGTGCTCTGGTAACCAGGTATGTATGGAAGTACCCTGTAGATCTCAGGGGCAAAACCAGGCTCAGATGAGATGACTTCAGCCTCCCTGCTATTTATTTCCTGCTTTGAAACCTGAACTGGAATATTTCACCAGAGTGAAATCACAACTGCATAAGGACAAGAGCTGAAACCCTGGGGAGGTTATTAACAATTTTTCTTTTACACCTCCCACGGTTACAGACATGTGGGTTCTACTTCCTCCCAAGACTCTTATTCCCATGTTTGGTGGTGGTGCTGCTGCTGTGTTAACAGAAAGCATTAGGAATTACAGGGGCCTTCATAGGCCTTGCCCTAGAAAACAAAATAGTAATGCCAAAATATGTTAAATATGTGCCTTCGGTTGGAGGGAACTTGAGTTTCCGTGGAGCACAAGAGGCACGATACAGCACATGGACACATAATGCTGAACATGGTGGGTAGCGATTTTATTCATAACAGAATAAAAGGCAAAATTTCAGAAATGAAGTCATATTGGTCAGAGAAATGCAAGGTTATAGAATGTAAACATGGTGGTAGTCACTTGTTATGAGGTGCTACATGACTGTGGCCAAGGACTGTGGAGGTAAGAGGCTCACCTAAGGAGGAGGAGCAAGGGGCTGCTGGGATGGGAAGAGGGTGGATTCTACCAATATGTATGTGGATGGCGGGAACGGAAAGGAAAAGTCTCACGTTAGCATTGTCGTTGACTTATGAAGACTTGTGCACACAGAAATGAATGGGGGATGTCCTATTTCAGGTGGTTCTGGATGTTACAGCCCCTCTGGCTCACTTTATTGACAGGGTAGGAGAGTCGACCTTAGGTAGGTTTGGGAGCACCATCCGTGCCTTGTGTTGGATATAGAGTTGGTGCCCGAAGCTTCTGAACTGTGTAAGAGTAGAAGCAGTAGACTCCAGCTTTCGGAATCAATCACAAAGACATGTTAGAGCTAATTTTTAAAACACCATGGAACATAGCAAAATATTAGGATCACTTATATGCTTGATGAACTGCAGCCACGCTGGCTAGAGAGCCATGCTAGGAGTGAAGTCATGCAGTCAAAGATGAGCTTCCCGTAACATATGCTCTGGTCCAAGTCAGTCCTGTCCATTGGGAAAGGCAGGGTGGAAAATCTTATTTCTGTAAGCTATTAAACCACAAATAGGAGGCTGAAATGAACACAAGGCTGTAGCACTGCGAGGAGCTGTTAAATCAGGGTGGGGAGATGTTTCTGCTGGCTTTCCAGCACCGTAGCAATGGAGAAGAGGAAGGTTTTGGCCCAGACATCCTCGTAAGTACCTCTGGACTCCAAACTCATGAGTGGGATGCTGCCTGTAACTATGGCAGCTGGTGAGCAATTTGTAGCCTGTAGCCACCTCCCTCTAAGTGTTTACGGCAAATCTTTGGCTCCAGTGCTTGGGTCAGAGCTGTTCTCCCTGGACCCATTATCACCAGACCACACCATATTGATGGCATGTGACCAAGGGTTGCAGATGTCTGGATATGTTTTAGTTTTAAGATAAGCTAAAGTTAAGAATTCGGATTCTCAAAGTGTGATAAGGAGTGGATTAAGGAGTAGATTTCTGGGTAGAGGATGCTGTTTTGGTGACCCACATGTGTGGTGTTTCTCGTACTCGCTGTACCTCTGCGGAGCTGAGCATAGAAGGAAGACTGTTGGGCAGGACTGGGTGTGGAATCGTCACTTCTCCTACATGGTAGTCTCGCATGGATTGCAAAGAGGACCAGAGGAAACTGCAACCCATAGTTCCACAGTACACAAGCTGCTTTCCAGTTTTCAGGGCAGTCTGAGTCTTGGTTTATAGAAACAACTTGGGTTCACCAGCCCTTTCCCTAATTTTATTTCTGCATTTACTAAACAAAAGACGGAGTTAGGGGTAGACTTCTGTGATAAGGCAGTTGTCTAGTAATATGCCCCAAGTTTGATCCTCATTGCTGAGAGAGATACATAAATAAATAGATACATAGATAGACAGATAGATACATAGACAGACAGACAGACAGAAAGAAAGAAGAGCAGTTCCCATTTGAAATACTAGTGCAAAATCTTGTATTCATGGCATAATAATTCCTACATGAGCCTATTTCTTTTTCCCATGTCCTCATTGAGTGGTGACTGTCATTCGCTCCTCAGAAAGATGAGTACAGTTCTTCATACCCTAAATATGAACTGATCTTGTGCTTTACTTTGGCCAACAGAATGGTACGGAGTGAGAATGTGCTGGTTCTGATGGAGGCCTCAAAGGTCTCCATAGTTTTGCTTTTTGTTTTGGATCTGCGCCATCACTCAGTGAACATCCCTGGGTTGGCCTGATGGATGATGAGAGACGTGTGGCCCGGCCACCCCTACCACTCCAGCTGGCAGCCAGAAAGACAGCAGATGTAAGGGAGGCCATGGAGGCCAAGCAGCCCCTTGTTAACCTGCCAGCGGATGGCAGGTGCGTGAAAGAGCCAAGCTGAGATCGGCTAAACCTGGCTGCCCGCACAGAGCGATCCATCTGACCTATAGGAGAGTGACCAATAATACCCGTTTATACTTTCAGAAGAGAGGTTGACATGATGGCCCATGAACCAGCTGCCAGATTTTTTTTATAAATAAATCTTTATTGGCACACAGCCATGCCCATTTGTCTTTGTGCTACCCATGACTACTCTCATTCTACAGAGCCAGAGCTGAGTAGCTAGGAAGGAAATGCCATGGTTCACAAAGACTATCTGGCCCTTGAACAAAGAGTTTGATGAACCATTGTCTTAAATAGCTAAATTTTGGGGTGATTTGTTACGCAGTAATGTCTGCGAGAGATTAAGAAATTGTTTTGTTTATTCTTTCAGAACCAATTGGAGAATCTCATTGGCTTAGAAAGCAATCATTTGGCCATTGCTTCTAAGTTTCTGGGCTGACTGGACTCAGCTGGACAGTTCTTCTGTTGATCTCGATGTTGGCTGTTGACGTTGTGTGGAAAAGAGATGAGACTGGAACTCCTGCCCTGCTCATTCACAGGGCTAGCGGTCCACACTGGCTGTTTGCTGTTGGGAGGTCAGCTGGCAGCACTGACCTGGGGTTCCCATGTGCAGGCTGGATTCTTGGGGAAGCCCTCCTGTCCAACAAGGGAGTTTTGAGGGATACACCCCAAAGCTCCAAGACTTCCTATGACCTAGCCCTATTGGATATTTACCAATGCCATATTTTATTGGTCAAAATGAGTCACATGGTCAGCTCAGGGTCAAGGGGAAGGAAACCCAAGGGGTAGTTTCCCTTTTATTGTGGTACTAGAGACGATCTTGAGAGCTTTCCAATCTAAGTATGACATTTTCCTTTTCCCTCCCTTTTTATCTACCCCCAGCTTCATTTTTTTTTGTTTGGGTCTTCATTTTATAGTAAGGGAAGTATTGACTCACCAGCATACTTAATAAATATACATAGGAATATGTAGAACATAAGCAAATGTGTGTATACTATTGGTACTTATCACAGTTCTTCACTGGAGTGCTGGGCTGACTTGACTTACAGCCAGGGGATGTTTACATGTGGATCTCTACTTCTGGACCAGGCCACCACAGATTCTCCTCAATTAACATGGTGCCGACTTTTTAACCTCGCTAGCTCTGCAGTCTTAGCTAATGTCCTATCCCTGTGCTCATCACCGGCAGGCTGTGGTTTAGACTGGAAGGTGTCCAAGTAGGAAACGCATGCAATAGTGTAACAGCTTCCCATGATCCTTCATCCTCCCTTTGGCAGCCATGCCTTCCCTGCACCTGTACCTTCATCTGGATCTGGGGATGCAGGGTCCAAGGGACATCAAAGGGCAGGCCACCTGGATGCCGTGACACCGCTCACTTAGGAGGTGCTCTCCACAGTCACCTAACATTCCAGCACTCGAAGCTCTGAGTGCAAACTCTTCATTTACAGGTCAGTTGCTCTGAAGCACAGTATCCCTGTTATTTGCTTGGTACTTTTGATTTTCCCAATATCAGATTTTTTCTCCTTAGCACTTTCTTGTCCCCCTCAATGTGTCTGTGTCCAACCCCTATCACCTTTTCTTTTATTGGAGTTCCTTGGCTCCGTGCCTGTGTGGGCAACCCTCAGCACAAGGAAAACAAGACTCAAAGCCATGAGGCTGCTTCTCGTCATTTCTTGCTGGGAGTTCCATTGTGTGGAATAAAACGAGGCCAAATGTCTGTTTTTTGGTCAATCCTTACAATATAGCGACTCCTTAAACAATCTTATCTTACTTGTGGGATTCACATAATAAAAAATCCCGTACTCTGTATTTCTAAAATTGCTAGTTTCTTCTGTGTCTGGGTTGAATGTTTCCACTTCCTGTCCTCTGTGACCACAGTAGTTGCAATCACTCATTCGGCATTGCTGGTTTCTTTCATATTACTCCAATACCTTAAGTAAAGCCAATGGCTTCACCTTCAGCCTGTGCTCAGGTCTATCCCTGTTCCTTCTTGCTTCTCCTCTTATCCCTACAGTTGGAGGTAAGAGCTTTCCCATCCCTTTCTCCATCCCATCTAGGGCATTCTTTCAGAACTAATATAGTAGGCCTGTCAAAGTGGGCTCTCCACCTCCAGGCATTGAGCATATGCACAGAAGACAGAAAGTAAGAATTAGTCAAGTGTAGTCTCAGAAATTAAGAGGCAGGTCAGGAGTTTAAGGCTGACTTGCATTGTAGGGTACATAATGAGTTCAAGACCAGAGTGGACCACATGAGAACCTGCGTTGAAGAGGAAGAGGTGTCAGGAGATGGAAGAAGAGGAATCACTGTCATCATAAATGATTTGTTTGGGAAAGAAAGTTTCGTCCTAGGAGCAAAGTCAAGACAGAGGATGGAGGTTATTGTTTAATCCATCAGAATAGATGTGCTAGAGAGAGGACAGCAAATCGTGTCCTGCAATGCACATCCCTCCAATGGTATGCGGGTGTCAGGGTCAGCTGCTGCATGTGGCCGTGCCTCACTCATTGCAATGGCTGGAATCAAAGCCTCCCGCTCCTGTAGAGCTGTAGTTCTCCGATTTCTTCTACTTTGTCCCAATATATCCTCACCTGCTGCTGCTGCTTCTCATGGAAAACCCTTAGAATCATCTAAGGGGCTCGGGTCCTGGTGCACACTCATAACTCTAGGTCTTTAACAGAGATGCTACTTCAACACAGGAGTGTCACAAAACTGAAGTGTGTTTCTTTGTGTGTCTGTGAATGTGTTTATCCATGTATATGGTGTGTGCTAGTGTGTGTGTGTGCACCTGCGTGAAGCTACAGATAGGTGTCCTTCATGTCTTTTTTTTCATAATTCCGATATGAATTAATTTTGTCCCTATTGACAGTTTTTAAAGAGCACCATTAATACAGAATAGATGATATATTAACAGACAATTTCCTAAGTTGTGACAGGTGCATGGCTGTGGGAAACATCCACCCAGTTAAGACTAGGGACATATCCATCTGCTGTGCTTCTTTTTCCTCTCCACACCCTCTACCCTCAGCCCAAGGTGAGCACCGATTGCACTGTCTGTCCAAGCTCGTATTTGATCGGACTATAGAACACAACTTTCAGTGTCTTAATTCTTTTATCCCACACCGTTATTTTCTTACCCCAGCCTGGATGCACTGTATTTCAATACTTCAGTTCTTATATTGCTTCTGCTGAGTAAGAGTCATAGAAGAGCTCTCTGACATTGCATTAAACACACAGACTTAATAAACACGGGTGAGATTTGCATTGCTTTGCTTTGGAGCGCTCACAAATGAGGCCGAACTGAGTCGTGTGTTAGTTCTTGTGGGAAGTGTCTAGGAGCATAAAGACTTGACCATGTTTTGTGTCTATTAGTTTTTAAATTAAATGGCCTACCATTTTTAACAAACTTTTTTACTTACTCTTAGGGAATTTCACATTATGCATCGCTGTCCCAACCACTTCCCAGTTCCTTTGTATCTTCCCTTTACCCTTGTAGTGTTTTCCCTCAAAGGAGAACTTTAAAAAATAGAATAAAATAAAAACAAGAAATAAATATTTAAAAGTTCTAAAAAACAAAAACAATCCAGACAAACAAATGAAAACCCACTTCACTCCTCCATCTTTCCTGTCTCTCCAGTGCCTCTTCATTTGTCTTAGCAGCACCAGGAGCTTCTGTTTATCCCACAGCAAATCCCTTTGTTCAAACAGCTTGGCTTGCAAATGTTCATCATGTAATGTGTTGTTGGTCAGGTCACTGGTTTTTGGTACACCAACAATAATGGGCCCTTGCCAAAACTCCTTCTGGATACTCTGCTGTTGCCCCATGTCATGGAGAATCTGTGACTATGGTTCTGCAGGCCCAATTCCTTCGTGTGCTCTAGCAGGTCATAAATGGGGCTGATGTTGGGGAGTGCCAACTCAAAGCCCTGAATGTGTGCCTGGGTGGTAGATGAGTTGGTCACTTTGAGCCTCTAGTAAGCCTCAGGTGAGGTAGAGCCAGCTCTTCTAAGCCTATGGTGAGGGTTAGGGGCAGCTTTCCCAAGCGCAGGGGCCAGTTCTTCTATAAGGGGCTGGACCAACTTTTCTATACAGTGTAGAAAGGAGCTGTGAGCAGGCCTGCTTTTTGTCCCGCCCAGCTCCTGCACGGCTAGCTTAGCCCCAGAAATAACAACACAAAAATTGTATTCATTTAAACACTGCTTGGCCCATTAGCTCTAGTTTCTTACTGGCTAACTCTCATATCTTGATTAACCCACTTCTAATAATCTGTTTAGCACCACGAGGTGTTGTCTTACCAGGAAGATTCTAGTGTACATCCATCTCATCTCGTGCTGGAGCTTCATCGCGTCTGACCTTACTTCCTTCTACCCAGCATCCTGTTCTGTTTACTCCACCTACCTAATTTTCTGTCCTATCAAAGGGCCAAGGCAGTTTCTTTATTAACCAATGAAATCAACACAAATTGTAGGCCCTCCCACATCAATACAGGGGTCATCATGGTTGCTATCCCAAGCCCAGCAAGAGATCAACTATCCAGTGGGGGTATAGGGCTCTCCCTGAGCCAGTGACAGGTGGGGCCAGTTCAGCATGCCCTTTCAAGTTTCAACACATGATCCAACACATGGTTCTCATGGGCCCCTGTGGTAACACAGGCAATGAACATCAACCCAGACTCCAGCTGCAGCAGGACCATGGACCCAGACACGGCCAGCAGCAGCATAGGCTCTGATGTCACCGAGGTCTTGGGTGGCAATGCAGGTTACCCAGATCAGCATTAACCCAGCCCAGGGTGGCCCTTGGACACTAACGTGGCCTCAGGTGATGGCCTAGGCCCCGGGTGTCCACACAGTCTTCAATGGCGGCAGGTGCCATGGATATCAACACAGACCTCTTAAATTGTCAACCTTTTAAAAGTAGTTATCACATAATTCTTACCTTTCTCTAGTTTTTTTTTTTGTCATCCCTTGGTATAGTTGATATTTGTAATTTTAGCCATTTTCATAGGTGTGTAGGGGGTGTTTCTGATTTTACTTGCTTTTCAAGTAACTAATATTAGCCATGTCCTTAGTTTCTCCCTACATATCTTATTACATGAAATGTTTGGAAAAATTCTTAATTAATTTGTTTTTTTAATAATTAAGTTAAAGGTTCTTTGTGTATTTTGAGTAAAAGGACTTTATCATGCATCTTCTTTGCAAATATTGTCTTCAGACTTGTGGTTTCCCAACAATTTTTAACTCGTTAGTATCTTTAGAGGATCACAGTTTACAGTTTTGATGAAATATAATTCACTATTTTCCTCTCACTTTCATTTGATAATAACCAAAATCATCTTTGCCCACTCTTTGGTCAGAAATGCTTTCTTCTGTGTTTTCTTGTTAAAGCTTTACAGTTTGTAGATTTACATTTAGTTCTATGATATAGGCTATCATCTATTTTGGATTAATTTTTAACATGTCATTAAGTTTAGATCCAATTAACCTTTCTGTATCTAAGTACCCAATTGTTCTAGCACAACTTATTGAAGACCCACTCAGACATTTAAAACTTCCTAGAAAGGAATCAAACCTCTAAACATATTGTCTCTCATTTCTTTTCTCTCAAGGTTGAAATTATGTCTTGAAGCAGACTTACTTCCTTGTGTGTTCCAGGGGTTTGTCTCATCATCCCTTACTGTACATTACTTCATTGTAAAAACATACCACCATCCGCACATCACACTGACTGCTGCAGAATCTGTAGGCTGTTCCCAGTTTCTTGTGCTCGGGGGCGTTTTGGCCATCTGAGGATGTGAGCATCGGCCTCAGTGAGGCACATCCTCAGGAGTGGGCTTTCTGAGTCATTGGGTATGAAATACGCAGTTCCGTAGACAGTGCCAAGACCTGAAAGTAGGTGCAGCAATTTAGTGTCTTGTCAGCAAGTATGAGAACTCCCCTCACAACTATTTGATATTGTCAGCCCTTATTTGAGTCACCCCAGATGCAGGGAGCAATGATTAGATTTGCTTTGACGTGGGCTTTTCGAAATAATAGTAGCACTGAGCTGACTGCATTTATTTTGAGGCTGTTTGGTGATCTGTTCTGATGTATCCTTTTTAAGACAGTTTTCACATTAAACATGCTTGTTCCTTATTTATCTGTAAAAGTTTTCATGTTTTGAGGATGGAGAGATGGATCAGCATCTAAGAGCGTGTGATGCCCTTGCAGAGGACCCAGGTTTGGTTCCTAGCATCCACACAAGGAGGCTTACAACTCTAGCTCCAGCGTATCTAACACTATGGTCTCCAAGGATGTCTGCATTCGTGTGCCCATACCCACACATACATATACAGAATTAAAGATAAAAGAACTCTTCAAAAGTTTTATGTTTTGTGTTGTGAGTTCTTTGTGGAAAGCATTGGGTTTATTTATTTGGTTTTAGATTTATTTTCATTTTAATTATGTGTATATGTGTCTCTGTAGGTATGTTCTGCGAGAACCAGGTGTTCCTGAGGCGTAGACAAGGATGTCGTCAGATGCCCTGGAACTGGGAGCCACTTGACATGAGTGCTGGGGACCAAATTGTCAAGCACTCTTAAGCACTGAGATGTCTCTCCAACCAAGGACACAGTCAAATATTATGCAAATTGGATCTTTCATGTAATGGCTTTGGTCCCAAGGCTTCATTTAAGAACTTCATGGAGCTTGCTGTCTCTGTTCTTATGAAATTCCGACCTAACATGTGACATCTGGAAATGCTTTCACCTGTAGATATCTGTGCTGGTTTGGATGAAGATGGCCCTCATATGCTCATGTGTGTGAATCCTTGGTCTACAGTAGGTGAACTGTTTGGGAAAGATTAGGAGGGGTGGACTTGTTGGAGAAGGTATGTCAGTGGGAGTGAGATTTGAGATTTCAAAAGCTCATGCCAGGCCTAGTGTGTCTGTCTCTCTACCTGCTGTCTGTTGGTCAGTTCATAAAGCTCTCAGCTAATGCTTCAATAGCATCCCTGTCTGACTTCTGCCATAATGATAATAGGCTAAACCCCTAAAACTATAAGCAAGCCCCCAACTAAATGTTTTCTTTATGAGAGTTGCCTTGGCCATGGTGTCTCTTCACACAATGGAACACTGACTAAGACAATACCCATGTGGCTGTGTCGTTTGCCCACTGAAGCTTACCATATCTCATTTTACTGTGTGTGTGTGTGTAGATCTTTTTATTGAGTTTCTATTTTGTTACATTGTTTTCATCTTGTATACTCCCCTAAGTTCAGAAATCCACTGGGGAAAGATTTGTTCTTAAAAATGGTCATAGCTGCCTAGGTTCTTTCTATTTGACTGTGATTATGTCAGTTGTCCAGGTCAAATTGGGAAGAAATGCTTTAAAAATTATCCAATGGCCATAACTCATGAAAGGCAAAGCTCTGCTCTGTCTTTATCTCATGGGGTTCTTTCATTGCATTTATTCCTATATGTTTGATATATTTTGTTGAAACATTGACTTAAACATATTTAAATGCCATTTAAATATTTTATTTTGGAGCTAGAAATATGGCACAGTGAACAAGAACACTGGCTGCTCTTGTAGAGGGACTAGGTTTGATTCCCAACAGCCACATGGTGATTTATAGACACCTAAACACAGTTTCAGGAGATCTGATACCCTCTTCTGGCCTTCTAATGGTATATATACACTATATATTCATTCTTGGCTCTAAATGGTGTATATACATATATGCAGGTAACACTGATGTGTGTATATATATACATATATAATGTATTTTAAAAGGATTTTAGTTTTCTTTTCTATAAGTACATGAAGACATAGGAATCACATGGTCAAGTTTCTCACAGAAAGTATCCTACTCCTTATCTATTTTCTGTATTTAGTTGTATGCACTTCTCTGTGGTCTAATATCTGTCAATAAACAGTTTACAGGAGGAAGCCTTCATTCTGGCTTTCAGTTCAAGGAGATACAGACCATCACACTGGTAGTTCTGTTGGTAGGCTGGCCATATTCCATCTACCATCAGAAAGCAGAGAGCGACAGCAAAGTGGGATTGTGTTAGAACAATTCATGTTCACCCACAGCGAGATGCTTTATTCCATGAGGTTCTGCTCCCTAAAAGCTTCACAGTGTTCCCAAACAGTGCCCGTCTATGAACCATGTGACCCCAAACAGTGCCCCATCTGTGAATCAAGTGTTCAACACATGAGTCCAAAGGGGTCATTTCACAACTAAACCACAAAATATTTTATTATTCTGATTGCAAGATACCAAAACCAACAAAATAATTTTCTTTTGTACACTAGAAATAATATTTGTAGGAGAGAGATTGTGTGCCTTTAATCCCTTTATTTTGGGCATTAATCACATTGCATGAGTTTAGAAGTGATATTTGGTGAATATTTAATAAATGTTTGCCAAACAAAAACATGATTCTCAAACCCTGACCTTCCATGACCCTCCTATACCTAATTATTAACTAGATGTTTTCATTTGGCTCTGAGTTCAGCGGGACATTACGCCTTGAATTCAATGAAATAAACTTCCTCTCTCCTTCTGTGTTCCTTTCCCAATGACTCAACTGTCCAATTAATTCTCTGGGACATTCATCTGGAGGTTTATTTTTATTACTTCCCTTTTCTTATTTGGCTGCCTGTATTGAATCAGTTCTCATAAACTGCAGATTCTTTCTTGTAGGGTTGGTCAGATTTGAGCCTCTTTCCATGACCAGAATCCTGTTTCAAGTGTTATCTATTCATTTCTTGCCTGAAATTACTATCTGGATCATTTTTTTAGTCTCTAGTTCTTTTTACCGCACACCTAACAAGTTAGTCCTCTGCTGGCGTTGCCTTTAACTGTATTTCCCCCAACAAACAAGCCACTGTAGAGCCCGTACCTGCTAACACCATTCTGACTTTCATTATTGCACCCTGTGTACAGCTCAGCCTTGTCTCTAACAGTCACCCATTCAGCCCCACAACATCTTCTCCCTTGCTCCAACCACTTCTTTGTCATGGCTCTTCCAGTCCCACAGAATATCTTCTTCCTTTTATCTTCATCATGGCACAACTACCATCTTCTAGACCCTTCTCTAGACTGTCCTTTCAGAAAAACGTTGATGAACTGAATCATCTCAAAGAAAATGTTTCCTTTCCTCTAAACCCTTCTGATCTTTGTAGCTTAGAAATACTACTTTTGAGATCAATTTATTCTGCTGTGTTTTATCTTTAAGTGTGTGTGTGTGTGTGTGTGTGTGTCCATGTGTATTTATACATATTTAGATACAGTGCTTGAAGTAGGCATTTGGATCTCAGGCTGTTGTGAGTCACCATGTGCGTACTGGGTACCACCAATTTGTGTTCTCTGTAAGTGTAGGACACTGGAGATTGTCATCTGATATCTTCACATCTTTATCTATAAACATACGTGCATGCACACACATGTAGGAACATGTACACACTCACGCACACATGCACACACTCCACAACAAAAAGATACCCTTGCTAAACCAATTGTTTGTCTTCATAGAAGTGAATTATTATAGAAGGCTGATTATATGTTTTAGCTATTCACAAAAGAGACATATTTTCTGTGCAGAACCATTTTCTACTGTGTTTCCTAAGAGTTCTTAAGATTCCCTGATATCAGAGCTAAAGAATCCATAGGTGAAGCTCAAACTTGTCACAGCAAGGGTAGCTCCACAAGTCCCTTTAAGCTGCTGTTGGCAGTGGTCCAAAGCAGCTGTCCTTCTGGGGTTGAGGATGTTCTGCTGATTGATGGAGAAACTATAGTATTAAAGTCTTGACCCTTAATAAGAGCTGGGAAACCTCTGCTGTAAATGCCAGGTAAGAGCAGTAAGGCTCTATTTTCAAGCAAAGTTCATAGAACCTTTTAGCCATTTCCCTCCAAATGTAGATACCCACTATTGCCTCCTTTGGTTAAAACCCTTGTGTTTTGTTAGGACTAGAGTGCACATATACATTTAAACATTTCTTTAAATCTCTAGATTCAAGTCCTGAATATCGGAGCATGGGAAATGAATGCAGTCATTTACACGAAGAGAAATGCTTACTTATCTGGGGGTGGCACACAAAGCCTCAACACTGGCAGGCAGATAAAATGTGGTCTGCTCAGTGACGCAAAGCAGGCGTGGACCCTGAGCGCAGAGTTGCACAGTGGCCATCTGAAGGGGGAGAGAAAGCCTGCTCTTCATGCCTTCGTACTCATGTTATTCGCAAGCTCACAGCCTCCCTTCATCATGGGGGCTTGAACACTACTAATTTGTTTCAAGCAATTTCTGTTGCCCATGAAATCCCGCTATTACATAACAGCTGCACTGCGGTCATCTGTTTATTTAGTTACTTCATGAAATTATGAGGACTATAACTTCTGGACTTTATAGACTTTCCCCATTTCTGTTTTATGCAAAGAAAACCCAAACAAATTATTCCCATATTTTCCTTTGTAAGGAAGGTCGCGTCTGAGCAGCACTGTGCCAGCCTCCGTAGTTTCGGCTTTCTCCATAGCCGGAGTACAGAGTGGTTCTTTTTCCCCTTGAATGTGCATATTCCTGACGGAGCTTAAAAACTTCCATAAATCAATAAAGTAATTGCTACATAATGACCTATTGTTAGTGTTCGTGCCCAGAATGATGTCACAAGGGGGTAATGGAGCTACTGAATCAAAAAAAATGGCAGCTGTTTCCAATTTATTTGAGAGTCAGTTGGACAGAAAATTAAATAAACACATAGACAAGAGGACAAGGGCAAGCCCTTGTATTATTCTTATGATAGTTTTAATTCAATTGCAGAAGTCAGCAGGCAGCTGATACTGCGGTCCGGAGTTTCATTAATTGCCTTTCTCTCGTGTCAGCGAGGCGGCACACGCTCACACTGTCCTTCTTGGCTTCTGTTGTTTGAATTTTAAAGCTTGGATCAAACTTTTCTCTTCTGAGCATGTGTTTGGTAGTGCAGCCCTTCCATTCTCAAAAATGCATGATTGGAAGGACTCAATTGAACTCTCTCTCTCTCTCTCTCTCTCTCTCTCTCTCTCTCTCTCTCTCTCACACACACACACACACACACACACACACACACACACACACACACACGTGTGTGTGTGTTCTCCTCCCTCAGGGATGCCAGCCTAGAATTTCTAAAGCAATCTCTCTGTCCTCCTTGGGGAAGGCCTGGAGACTTGTGTTTGTTGTTGGGCCTGAGGAGCAAAGCAGCCACCGGGTTTTCAGGGCTCCCTCCACTGTGACTGGGCCCTTTGATGTGATCTTTTGAAGTTCCTGCCTGGGGGCTGCTGGCAAGGATTATCAAAAGCTGCCTTAACAGCCCAGGTTGGAGCTGGGTGTGCAGTGCCATCCAAGACAGGCTTCTGGTCCCTTCAGCAGGTTTCGGAGGTGGGGGTGGATCTCCACAGAGGAAGCTGCCAAGGTCCTCCACCCAGCCACCTGTGTGGGCTCTCTTCTTCTCCACAGTGTCCTGTTGACAGGACTCTACCCTCCAATAATTGAGAAGTTTGCCATTTCATGTGGTAACCATCATTGTTACTATTATTATTTTCTTTTCTTAAACCATGGGATTTAATTGCCTCAAGAGAAATCATTTAATGCTCCATCCAAAGGGACTGTCGTTCTCACCTAAGAACTATAAAGGTCATTTTTTAAAAAAGATTCTCTTAAGTCAGGAGGCTCTTTGAATGTATACAATGCTTCTTTGTTTCAGAGGCAAGAAAAGCTGAAAAGCCGACATTTGGTGTCTCAAAGATTCTTACTATAAACTGATTTGGGAGGGGGGTACTGTGATGAGCTCAAGGAAGGAATTTACTAGAAAGACACCCTGAGGAGAGGTTTTGTAACAGAGTTAAGGAAACCCCAGAGGCTCCAGGAGCAGAAAGGATGAAAGATAGACTATATGGGTAGGGAGGGAGTGTAACAGAGATCAAACCAGTAAACAAGTGTATGCAGGGTAGTGAGCCCCGTGAAAAACACTGGAATCTGTCTTAGCATTGCAGAGAAGCCCCAACATTGGCTGTAGGCGCTGATGTTCAGTGGATCGAGTGCGTGGTTATAATCAACTGTTTAATGGAGATGACCTGGGATCTGAGGATTCCCATCATCCCTGCAAACACCAGGAAGGAAGCTGGACGCAGTAGGAGCAGCTCAGGGCCAACACGTAGGAGGCACTGGGGCTGAGAAGGAGTGGGAAGCTGGAAAGTTGGGTGGGACTGGAAAGAGCAGAACATATAGGGACATGCAGTCCACTTAAGAGTGCTAGAATTGCCGTGATTGCAGTAACGGGCCCAGGAATAAGTAGAGAGCATGACACAGAGATGATGATGTTGATGTTTGGAGGTTGGCAGGACCTGGTGGTGAGCTGGGCAAGTGACAACACCCTAAGTGAGCCCCACGCCTCCTGCAAAGTGCAGATGATTACGTCTTATGAGACCTCTGGGGGTGCCTGTGAACACCCAAAATCACAGACAGGAAGTATCCATGTGCAAATATCTGCATTAAAATTTTTTCTTTAAAAGTTTGGGAGATGCTCGTGAGAAGTTAAGTTCTTAGTGGTCGGGGGTTGCCTCTCTTGCGCATTGCTGTTTTGTGATGTCAAATACTTAACAGCAAATTATGACTTGGGATGCACATTAATAATAATTATTTTTAAAGGAAATTAATAGCTGTCACCAGCACCAAATAGCCAGGATTCTGATAGAAGTTCTTGTACATTTTAAAAAAGGTCTTTCTAAAAAGAGAAGACAAGTGCAAATTCACAGGTAAGTGACCAGTGGAAAATGTGGTGAATTGAGGTTCAAAGTCTTAATCTTATTATTTTATTAAATTTCCATCCAGTAGAAGCCTGGAGTACCTCTGCAACAAAAGAGTAAGTAATATATTAAAAATTACAAAACAAAACAAAAATCGCAAAAGGCAAATCAGGCCATTTTCCATGGAGTAGGAGGATGATTCTGGTGAACTGGTCAAATTTGACAGAAATCTGTAACCATGGTATAGGACGAGCAGATGAAGAGCAGATTCCTGGGAAACCTGGAGACTCTCTCTGTCTTCTCCATAGACAGTGTGGTGTTAGGAGCAAGGACATGGCAGGGAAGCATGGCTTTGTGGCCATGGGAGAAAGCCTCACCAGCTAAAGGGTAGCCCTTCCCTTCATGATCAGCTCGGAAGATTGGAGGCAACGCAGCGGGGTGGGGTGGTGCTTCTGCGGTGAAGACTTTAAATCAAGAAGCAGCATGGATGCTTGCTGTCTGCAGAAGCTGTAAAAGAGCATTGGGTCCCCTAAAACCAGAGTTACAAATGGCTGTGAACAACCATGTGAGTACTGGGAATCAAACCCAGGTCCTGTGGTAGAGCAGCCAGTGCTCATAACTGCTGAGCTATCTCTCCAGCATACCCACACCTTTAAATACACACACACACACACACACATATATAGATGCACCTTGATCAAATCCATCACCATCACCGCCCCTCTAATGACTTCCCCTGCTAATTTCTCCTCTATTCGCCTCCCACCCATTATTTAAAACCCTCTGAATTGGCTTCGTACTGCTGTTTGTGCACGGGCATAGGATGATCTAAACTGACCCCCCAGCAGCCATCAATTGCCAATAGTCTCCTAGCTAAAGGAGTACAACTTCAAAAGCCCTTCTCCACTCATGTTGGCTTGATTTTGTCTAGGTCTTGACATGTAGCCCCAGCCTATGTGAGTTCATATGTGTACTATGTGAGTTCATATGTGTAGTGGCCTTGTCGTGGTCATCAAATACAATTTCACTGCAGATGTCCCCGGCTTTGACAGTCTTTTCGTCTCCATCATCGTCATCACGTAGATAACTTATCCTTTATTTTTTTGTTACCCTAATCTGGAACAGCAGTTAAGAGTGGGAATTTCAGAATAAAGTATATGAAAGTATATGTAGGCTCAAATCCTAAAAAGATAGTACCTTAGATAAGAGATAGTACCTTAGAAAGCAATTATACTTCTCTATATTTGGTTCCTCCACTGCAAAATGTAGAGATATCTACCTAGTTTTCGGTTATGTAGAAGCTTTAGCAATTATTGTAACTGTTAAAAAAAATCGAGGCTGAGATGTGGCTCAATAGTGTACCATTTGGCTAACACACATGAGGTCAAGGGTTCATTCCCTGTTACCACACAAAAACACAAAAAGGGGATTTCGGATAGAGTGTGTGTTTCAACAGTCTTGTGATGGATACACACAATTGGTGGCAGCTTGTTTAAGCCACCCAGTCAGTTACTAAGAAATGAGCCACCCCCTTACATAGCAGAGTGGAAACTTCCCATCATCCACGAGCACCAGGACAGTCAGCAGGCTTCAGTGTGGGAGACGTTTCCTAGCATGGATAATTGCCTAGGAACACCGAGGAAGCCACACAGCCTGTGACATGCTTACCAAGGGCGTTTCCTTGCCTGGATCAATCTTGGCCAGAAGGTGGGTGTGGCCCATGTTATAGGCACCTCTGGAGGAGTTGAGGCGTGGACTGCGTTCGTAAATCCTTACCAACCATATGTTTGTTTCACTGGCCTGATCGTGAGGTGTCTATGTTACAACCTCTGATTCCCTTAGCAACAAAAACGGATCCCCAGACGCCTATCATTTTGTGATTTCTCCGTTAAAAAAGTAATTGGGAAATGTGTTTATGAGAAAAAAAATCACACGTCTCTATTTTACTTTTAAAAATACTCATTTAGCAGCAAAGGGTTGTACAAATGAAAGAATCACGTCCTCTTTGCTTCCTCGTGGGGCCTTGGGGGCTGGGTGTATTTCAGCTCTGCTTTCATCTCTACAGCACATTGCTCAAAACCTGGCTTTTTGACACAGTTTCAGCGACTGCCACTGATTACGCTTTCAATTAGATACCCAAGGAATCATGGGTACACTGATTACACTATATTCTTTTAGGGAGGAAAGGGGAGAGGCTAGACTAATGAAGTCATAGTCATAAAGAGAAAATAGCGAAGAAATAAAGGGTGTAAAGCCACATAGAACCTCCAAGTTTACTCTTGGTATTGAAGCATCTTCTGAGGAGTCCCCCTCTCCCACCCCATGCCTGAAATATGTGCACGGGATGCTTAGTTTTACTTCTGGTTTTCAGTATTCCCATTTATATAGCACGAATCACTTTGGTGATATAAAAAGTAATGTCTACTCCCCAGTAACCCTGTTGTCTTTCCATCTGAACCCCCTTTTCAAAGCTGCTTCATTTGGTACAAGATCAGCTCATAAGTCAGGTTTTATGAATCAAGTGAGCGCTGTATGGTCTTGCTACAGCAGCTTGTTCAGCTAATTTCCTTCTAGACTCCCACTCTTCAAGAGACGCGCGTGCACTTGTGCTGCGACTACATACCCTATTAGTTTTTTAAAACCTAATAGTGCCCTTGGCAGTTTGAGTCTTGAGCTAATTTGTTTAATTCTACCTCCCTTCTGTTGCAGTAAGAAAAGGAAGCTGCCTTAAAGTTAAGCGACTTACGATCACCCTTTACGAAGTCCACCATGCAAGCCCTCCTTTCACCAGGTCTTGTTCTGGACCCCTGGGTCCTTGCACTCTCTGCAGAAAGAATTCAGAGACACACAGAACCTGGAAGGCAGAGGAGGGTGCACTCTGAAGAGGTGAGGGTGGGCATGGCCAACGAGAACACTGTGCCAATCTGTATTTCAGGAGAGTCTCGCGTACACTGCTTCTAATGCCAATACAGCAAGCAGCTTTTCCTAAAGGAATTTGTCCTGACCAGGTGATTGACAGATGCCTTTGGATTGACTCTTATAGTAAGGTTTGTGGTATTTTGCTGTGGGACAATGGTTTTATCCTGTAAAGATTTGTTTCTTGTACTTGTTTAATAAAATGCTGATTGACCAGTTGCCAGGCAGAAAGTATAGGTGGGGCAACCAGACAGAAAGTAGAGGTGGGGCAAGGAGAACAGGAGAATTCTGGGAAAAGGAAAGTCATTCTACAGTTGCACCCAGACACAGAGGAAGCAAGATGAGAATGCCTTTCTGAAAAAGGTACCAAGTCACTTGGTTACCATAGACTAATGGGCTAATTAAAGATGTAAAAAAGAGTTAATAAGAAGACTGAGCTAATAGGCCAACAAGTTTATAATTAATATAAGCCTCTGTGTATTTCTTTGGGACTGAATGACTGCACAATTGAGCAGGACAGAAACCTCAATCAATAGTATTTTCTTGTTCTTTATTAAAAGCCTCCTATTAAATATTAATCTGATAAGGCTCTGGGCTCTTAGAACCAGGTTTAGGTAGTTTTCCACGAATGACCTTCTGGATGATTCATGATACCATGTGAGCTCCCCATCCCAAACTGGGTACTCCTCCAGCCCCTCCCATTGGTCTGAGGAGTCACAGTTCTCATTCTTGGTTCTACAGGCTTCTGATTATAAGGGAAGTGTTCATCCCCAAGGCCTGCTAATACCCAACTGCTGCCTGTGCTGCAGATTGCCTAGTCTCTCTCTTCCCTGAACTGCCCTTTTAGCCGCAGCAGTTTAAAGAGGAGACTTCCTCTTCGTGCATATAGCTTTGATTGTGACCTTATGCTCTTCAACTCAACAAGCTTCCGAATATTAATCTCTTCATCTAAATACGTAAAGCCAAAGAGGAAGAAATTCACTGGCAGGGGCGGTTGTCAAAGTGCGTTTTTCCGTGGTTTCTACTCTTGAATATGCCTGACCTCATTTAGATGTTGTTACGTAAATCTGGGCAGGGCACAGATGTTAGCGGTAGAGTTCCTGTCTAGCTGCACCTGTGTGAGGTTTGGGACTTGATACTCAGCACTGCATGAGGAACAGCTCCTAGTTAGACTAATCCTGACCTCTATGTTTTCATAAGCACAGTAAAGAAGGTCGAGCCACTACATCAGTTCCCGGGAAAGCAAGGCAAGAACAGGCTGTGCTTTCCTCAGGAGCTTCGAGACTCCAGTGCTTCTTGTGAATTGGGGTCATATTTTGTGTCAAGAGATGAAAGTATTTAATAATCCCCCTAACCTACTAGCTACCATCTAGAAAATTCTACCTCAGTATTTTACAATACTTTTCAGTGTTTTGAAAGAGCCAATTCAACATTTAACATATTCATAAAAGGCATGGTTTAACAACTGAAATAAATTAATGATAGCACAAAAATAGTACTGAATGTCCCTCATTTTCTCTGCTAGGGCTGAGTCCATTGAATGGCCACTGGTACAGTCTTCAATAAAAAAAAAAATGTGGATTGTGCTAGGTGAATGTTATTGTGTGTGTGTTAAACCTTTATCTTTAAAGCACTTATAATTCATTGTTTTACATCTTTATAACATGTTCTATGGATATAATTCAGAGCACATGAATATGATTTTTTAAATAGTGCATAATGCATTTATTGCTATTGGGATTTCCTATTATTAAGATATGGCCCTTTAGGTTTTGTGGAGCTGCACATCATTTTATTTTTTATGAAGGGATGATCTATCAGCTTAATAATAGCCTGCTCTCAGATCTCTAAACTCTGAACATGTTATTTGCCACCAAGGCCACTGTTCCTATGTGAAGGTGATATGTGCGTATGCTCTGACTGTGTGAATCCCACATCAAAGCTTATGAACCGGTTCTTGACAATGCTGGAGCATCAATCGAAACAATATTCTCTTTTAAAAGTCGCCACTGCTGCTCATAGCCCTTTGTCAGAGACAAATTTTCTACAGTTTTTGGCAGTGAATTTTTTCCTTGTCTTTTCTTCTTTACTTTTTTTCCCTAGCAGGCAACAATCTCATCTGATCAATATGTCAAATACAAGATGAAATAACCTATCAATTAAGACAGCTAACCCATCCTCCTTCATCTTCTCTTTTAAGATTTATTTTCGTTTTCAATTATCTGGATGGGCATATTATTGTGTATGGGTGTGCACACTGAATGCATGTGGCTGCAAAAGCTAGAATAGGCCATAAGGTCTCTCAGAGTTGACCGTACAGGCAGTTATGCGCTGCCACATGAGTTCTGGGAATTGATCTCAAGTCTTCTCCAAGAGACCTAAGTACTCTTAACCCCTGCACTGCCTCTCAGCTTCACTTCCTCATCTCATTGCACAAATGAGATGTTCCATGTAAACCTTACACTATTAGATATGCATTTAGATGAAAGGATTATTTGATTTAAAGGGCTTTGATCTATAAACAGTTATTTTTTTTTTTACCATATTAGTTACTTTAAAACACCCAACAGGAAAAGCCTAAAGAAGGAAGGGTTTATTTGGCTCATAGTTTCTGAGGGTTCATTCTCTATGATGAGAAAGTCATGGCCGAGTGGCTCTCGTCCTGATAGAGGGGTGGGAAAGAGAGAGGGAATGTGAGTAGTCAGTCTTCTAGCTTTCTCCCTTGCCTCATCCAAGTCCCTCAGGGTCCCCAGCCCATGGGATGGAGCCATCCATATTCAGGGTGTGTCAGCTAATATCTTGGAAATGCTTCACAGGAATACCTAGAGGCATAGCTTACTGATCTCCTAGGTGACTCTAAATCCAGTCAGGTTGACAGTGAAGACTAGCTATCATATGCTTCTTCCCTATGTGCTCCCCATAACCTCCAAGCAGAGGTCACAGCTTTCAAGTAAACCGCAACTGATAATATAGCAAGATGGAGTCAGTCCTTGCCTGCTTATGTACCTGTTTCTTTAGACCGATTGATGCAGAGACTTTATGAAGGTCAAGAAAATAAGTGAAGTTGTGTCTGCCACCAAGTCTTTATGACTACTAAAGGATTATTACTAGGACATATTTCTGCTTGCTGTTGCATTGTTAACTATTCTTACACTGTTTCCTCTTCTTGTGGACTTAGAGATCAGAATATCCCATGCTCTGGTTGATTGTTACTATTCAGGCCAGATGTGTCATGGGTTCTAAGCGACAGATGGAACAAGAGATAGAGTTGATAGAAGACATAAAAGTTACCTGTTGTAGACTGGCTGCCTATTGAGATTAGGCCCTCCAAAATGTTAGCTTCAAATAATGGGTTACTAGGGGGTCAAGAGTTGACTCAACTTTACAAACCCAGCAATGTGTAAAGATTTTCCAACCCAGAGATGACAAAAATCTGAGAGACAAAACCACACAAGTAAAATGTAAATACATTAATAGTAAATAAAAGTGATTATATTCTGTTTAACTTTGTAAGAGGACATTGCTTAATAGTTACTTTTTGGAAAGCCTGAATTTAAATCTTAACATATATTCATTTAAAAAATCCTAACTGCTCCGACAACCCTATATAGGTATGAGGATTTTATATATTTTAAAATTTTGTGTTTATATATTACATATTAAATTAAGAGCATACAAATATTTGCTATGTATGCACATTTGTTTTATATATATTCACTATATATATATATTGTAATTAGCCACAAGTAATTCAATTAGAACAATGGCTCTCAAGCTGTGGATCTTGACCCCTTTGGTGTGGGTCAAACGACCCTTTCACAGGGGTCGCCTAAGACCATCCTACAAGTCAGATATTTATATTAAAATTTGAAATAATAGCAAAATTACAGTTATGAAGCAGAAACAAAAAAATGATTTTATGGTTGGGTTTATCACAACATGAGGAAGTGTACTAAAAGGTTCCAGCACTGGGAATGTTGAGAACCACTGAATTGGAGTATCTACCAGCTTTTCATATTCTAAGTCAGATCCAGATAAAGTAGCCTTTCTCTCTGATACCTATCCCAAATAAATGGAGGTGAAAAGTATCAGTCAATCAATGAACAAGATGGCTCCACGTTGTGTAAGAGTGAAGAAAACAGAACTTGAAGATAGACAAGAGATAATCATGTGGGGAATGACTGTTAGAACAAGTGGTCCGGAAAGCCCTTTAGAGGAGTGGCTTAGAGCTAAGATCAAAATACAGAGCCCATGAAAATCCAGGGGAAGCCATGTACCATCCAGAAATCAGCCAATAATTGGGTGTATTTAAATAGAAAAGGCTACATCTATCTAGTAAATGACAGGGAGAGGAATGCAAGGTAAAGTCTTGCATTCATGGAAACTGAGACTCTCTGCCAGTGTATAGTGGTTTGAACTAGAAACAACACCCCTAAGCTCATGTTCTGAGTGCTTATACTCCACTGGTGGTATTATTTGGGAAGATTACAGAACCATTAGGAGCTGGAGACTTTCTGGAGGAAGTACCCACTGGCGTTTATAACCTGACCCCACTTCCTGTTTTCTTTCACTGCGTTCTGTTTGTGGGTGAAATGCGTGACCTTTCTCCTTCCTCACTGCTAGGCAGGCTAGCATTCCTGCCATCATGCCTTCCTTGTAGCTCGGGCATCTTAGAGATGCTAGAAGGGAACAGATGAAGGACATATGATGGGTTAGATGGAGAGACCATGTCTGTATAATCCAGAAAGGGATATCAGGAATATTCTTGAAGTTCTGAGTTTATCAGCTGGGTGAGTGAGGATCCTGTTTACTGAAATGAAGGAGATCAGGGTGTGGGGAGTCTATCATTGGCAGGCTGACTTTGAGGTGCATATTGTCTTTCAGATGGGAAATAGTATGTGAAGGGTTAGATATATTACTGAAAGGTCTAAGATCACACAGTGAAATATTGTGAAATACATGCAGAATTTTCCAGAGAGCATACACAGAAACATTCAGTTTCTGTAAGCTTCAAAAGGGTGATGCAATCACATAACAGAGTTCTGAGAGTCCCTAGAAGATACTTTCTGGGTATGAGATGCACCCTCCTTGAACTCCCAGAGACTAGCCCAATATTCTGCCCAATAATACATTGTAGACAAGTTCTACCCTAAATACTTGTACAATAGACAATGCCTTGACTAGTTGCTAAACAATGTGATTAGTTACCAAAGTGGTAAACCCTGCAAAATCTGCCCTTTGTGTAGCAGGCGTGGATGAGGTCATGGTAGATGAGGTCAGAGGGCACGGCCATTATGTTTTCCTCGCTGAAACTGATTGATCACTGTCACCTGGCATCTACCCTGCCTGAAGTCAAGTCTGCCATGTTTCTCTGATGTGGTCACCTTGATGATTTAAGAAGGATACACTGAGATCTTGACAGTCAGAAATTGGAGTAAGTGTGTCACACAGGGGTGGGGGGTGGGGTGGGAGTTGGCTTCAAGGTTTTATAGCCAGGTTCTGCTTCCGGTGTGTCTACTTCCTGTTCCACCTAGGTCTGAGAGGAATCCATTTGCATATTACTGACATCATGGGGTCACTGCCACCATGCCTTTTTCCACAAGGGACTCCTTAAACTGAGCCAAAACAAAGGGCGCCTATTTGCAGCTGAGGCCAGCCTGGTCTACAAAGTGAGTTCCAGGACAACCTGGACTATGCAGAGAGACCCTGTCACAGAAAACAAAAACAAAAAAGTTGCTTCAGTCAGTATGTTATCCTACAATTAGAAAGCTTGACTAATTCTGTCCCTGAACCCCAATGGCTTCCCTGTTTATCACAGTAGTCTGATTATAACGAAAGTAAGAACTCTTGGCATGAGCGGCAGTTCTAATTTAGACAGAAAAAGCTTGGAACATTCTTTGGAACTTGCTTGGTGTTCACCTCTATCTTGTCACCTTTCTCTCACGCTGTCTTTGTGTATGAAACACCTTCCCTGAGTTACCTCCCTCTCTGAGGCCCACATGTTCCTCAAAGCTGTTCCCGGCTGCTTTGTGTTCCTTCTCTGCCAACTTCCCTGTCCCTCCCTGTGCTCCTGACATCCTCCGGTCTCCATGATGTATATATTTTTAAGATGTTAGAGGACTTACAGTTACCAGGTAGTAGGAAATCTGAGCCTCTAATGAACATAACTTCAGGTTAAATTCTTTTGAAACAGCGAGCATCTTTTTACAAAGGAAACTTCAAAGAGCCATTTATTATTTTTAATTGACCAGGCTTTTGGGTTCTTAACTGGCGCATTTATTAAATTTAAAACATGAGCGGTTATCAGTTTTGCCGGTTTAAATATTCCCCACATTTACATTGTCAGCTTCTGCCAGTCTCTCACAGAAGACAACTAATAGGGCAAAGGAGCTTATGAATTCAGGGGTTAAAGAAACACATGCTTTAGAGATGTGGTATTGTAGCAACTGAGTTGTTTTTGTTGTAGAATAGAATTTTAAGGTAATGAATAAGAAATCTCACTCAAAGATTACATATATTTAAAAAACTTACCATAAAATGTTATATAGGACAAATGATACATATTTTAGGTAAACAAACTATATTTATGCTTAAACTATAAATCTTTGATGATGTTCTTTATGCTATATGCAATAATAGCAAATTTTATTAAAATCAATTTGCAGATATCACTGGAAAAATATAATTATTGTGAAGTATGCAAATTAATCCATCACAGTTAAATGTTTTAAATAGTAACTTTAATCAGGAGAAGTGGAAGGCAATTGAGATATAAATGATACCACACTGAAAGCTTCCTAAGGGCAGGGACTATGTCCCTTGAACTATTTCACATGTTCGTGAACATAAATGTACCCATAATAGACTTTCCTGTTCCTGGAAGTCTTCTGAGTGGATTGAATCAGAGTGAAGGAAGTTACAACCTTTTCTGAAGCCCGGCAAGGAGTGATTGACATGATTCTTACCATTCTTCATTTATTTGCCTTCAACATCAGAGTGGCACTGTGGGATGAACGTGTGTGAGTATGTGAGTGTGTGTGTGTCACATATATGTGTGTGTGTGTGTGCACATCACATATATGCGTGTATGTGTGTGTATATAGCATATACATACTGAACTGGTCATAGACTGTGTTTAAGGCAGTTCTTCCCAGTATCCCATGCATCACAGGGTATGTCTATTGTTACTGAATTGAAGCATTTAATTGTTGTGTAATTCTTTTTTTAACATTTTTTTATATTTGCATATATATCATATATACAAATGATTTTTTTTTTTTTTTTTGCAAGATGCCAGACATGCAGAACTCAAGTGTAACAATCTGCCATGGTGGCCTTTGCTGGGCCTAATCGTATTTTTGTTCTTACTTCTTCATTGACTATGTGAAGGTAAGACCTGTGCCATAGGCGCTTAAAACAGCTTGTTTTAAATATGCGAGCCTTAACTATTACAAGAAGAATGAACTGTTCAGTAGAGTAGAGACGGACAGGGTCTGGAGGGTTGTCTCCTGCCATACTACTGACCAACCTCTTCATGTCCAGAAGACCCTTTTCAGTGTCCGGCTTCATTTTCAGAAGGGATGGACCACACCTGATTCAGCTTCCAAACACTTAATTTTGCTGCTTCCCGAGTAAGACTTTTGTTTGTGCTAGAAACTATAGCCCTCACTTCTGTTTTGAGCAAGGTCTTTAAACAGTGGGACCCAGTGATTGACAGCATATGCATGAGGCTGGAGATGGCTCAGGGGTTAAGAGCGCTTGCTGTTCTTGCAGAGGACCTGAGGTTTTTTTCCTCATTGTGCAGTTCACTCGCAACCTCCTGTGACTACAGTTACAGGGGGCAGATGCCCCTTTCTTCCCTCCATGTTCTCTGTGTGTCCATGACGTGCATGTGGACAAACAGGCGCACACACAGCTATACACATATTTAAAAACATTTCAAGACAAAGAGTGGAGGCTCTGGATCAGATACCTTTTTCTGGAAGTTTGATCTTTCATAGGCCTATCCCAAAATCTCTAGGAATATCTCTATGTGACCAAACAGGCTCACGACTATGGACACCCAGTTTACCTGGGACAATGCACAGGGAACGCTGATGCAAGTACTGCCACATGAGCAGTCTCAGTGGACCCCACCTCACGGCCATTATGACACTTGAATTTTATTGTGTGTTTGCTTACAATGGAAAGCATGGCTCTTTACTGCAACATTAGGCAGAAAGAAAATAATAGCAATGATTTGACTTTTTGATCCTGGGAGGTTCTAAAAAGTTATTAATGAGGTTTAATATGGGTGCAATAGCATGACGTAGAAAGAGTAGTAACACACTGAACAGCTGAACAGAGCAAGCCTCACTCTCGTGTGGGTGTGGCTCAGTTTACAGAATGCCTACCCAGCACGTGAGAAGCCCTGGGCGTGGGCGTGGGCCGATCCTAGTTTGCTTTCTCTTGCTGCCATAGTCAACTGAGTAAGGAAAGGGTTTGTTTGGCTTATACATTCTGGTCATGATCAAGTTCATAACCATTGGGGGTCAGAGCAGAGACTTAAGGCAAGCACCCGAAGGCAGGGACTGAAGCTGAGACCATGGAGGGGTTCCACAGGGCTCGCCCAGCCTGCTTTCTTATAGAACACAGGACCACCTGCTCAGGGCTGGCACTTCCTGTAGTTGTCTAGGCCCCTCCGTAACAGTCATTAATAAAAAAAAATATGCCCCACAGATCTGCTTATGGGAAATGCATGGAGGTATTCCTTCAATTAAATTTCTCCTTTCCTATATGATTCTAGCTTGGGTCAAGTAGACAAAACTGTAACCAGCACAGATCATGAACAGCAGGCATTGCATGGACTGAGTGTGGTCACATAGTCCTGTAATTCCAGCACTTACAATGGGGGAAGAGGAAGTTCAGAAACTCAGAGTTTTCCTTGCTTATAACCTGAGTTTTAAGCCATTGTGAGATATACGAGCCTCTGTCCAAACAAGCAAACAAAGAATCTCTTACTTCTAATTATTCTACAATTCAAAACCATTTCCCATTTCTTTTGTTTAAATATGGGTAGTAGACTAGTTTCCACAAACTCATACCCCTTCCCGGGAGAGAAGACAATTCTGATTGTTCTCTGCCCTCTTCAGCATTTCAGCCAATGGATAATTTTTATTATATCACTCCTCTCCATCCATGCCTGGAGTCTACCAGGTGACCATTTAAAAATATTTAAGTAATATATATTTCAAAGCTCTCATGTGATTCATTACGATTCATTGCAGAAACTCCTGATATCTTAAGGGCATGGCTTAAGTATAGGATAAACGTATAAGTGACAATATATCCCACTGAAATAAAGAACAAAATGAAAGCTTGTATATAATAATTGGAGAGTCAAATGAATAATTGTATTAGGAACCTCTATTTCTTAATATTAAGTTTACTAATATTTCATTTGCTTAGTTGTAAATCTCTTCAAACTTTCAGGTGTGTTTTGCACTTACTCCAACTGTGGCCTTTGCAGAAGGTGCTGGTGTGTTTGCACATCCCCGTGCGCACACCCACCCTGTCTTTACAGAAAGCTAGAAACAGTGCGCTTCACCTCCTGGGGCATCCGGCTGTGTAAGTCACATTTTCACAACTGACAAAGCATTGGCTGCCAGGTGCTCAGAGCGAAAGCGCTGATGTAAAAAGGACTGTTCACAGGATATGCCATGAGGAAGAAGCCTCATGGCATGTCAGGAACACTCTGCCAGCTCAGGCTTCCAGGAAAAACGATCCTGTCTCCAGAACAGAGATGCCTCAATTTACAGCACACATGATTTTTTATTTCCCAGCAAACATTCAGCAATACAGTCATTTGCAGAAAGCGCATTTTCTCACTAAACATATTTCTAATTCTTGAGAAAGAGTTATGAACTGAGATTTGCCTGGCTGTACGGCAGTGACCGTAGCCCACCCAAGGACAGTTTTTACAAGGCTAGATTTGTGAAAGAATGTTGCCTGAAGTTATCAGAAGGAAAAAATAGGGGATTATTTATGAAGTTATAATGATGAAAAATAACACTGGCTAGTCACACTGGTTTTCTTACACTAACTGTACTTTGCCATGATTCACGATTCTTTGTATTAAAATATTTACCGAAATTTGCAGTCTTATAAATGGAGATGTAGGGGGATTGAAAACAAAACCAAACAAACAAAACAAGTGCCCTAAGTTCTGCCTTAACTCCTATCCCACGTGTTGAAGGCAGAGACGGTTGTCATTTCCCACATAAATACACGGAAGCACAATAAGTGTTCTGGGCATTGCATGTCCTCAAAGGTGCAAATTGGCAATTGGACATCAAAGAAATGAAGCTATTCCTTTGTGGAGGTGCAAATTGACAGTTGGGTTGCTGACATCGACAAGGGCGGAGATAAACGAAGGGACTCCAAGATGATGAGCTATTTTGCTGCCAAGGGCTAGGGAGCTCTGTTTCAAGGAGAAGGAACTAGGGGAAAATAGAGCTTTTATGGAACCTGTGTGTGTGTGTGTGTGTGTGTGTGTGTGTGTGTGTGTGTGCGTGGGTGTGTGTGTGTGCGTGGGTGTGTGTGTGTGCACGCGTGCGTGTGTGCGCACATATGCATATACACATGTGCACTTAGATTGCAGAGGTCAATATCTGTTACCTTCTTCAATTGCTCTCTTCTTTGTTTTTCAAGATGGAGTCTCTCCTTTAAACCTGGAGGTAGTCAACTGGCTACCTTGCCCTAGGAAACCCTCTTGTTCCTGCCTTCCCTAGGATGGGGTTACAGATGCATCTGGCTTTGTAAGTAGGTCCTAGACATCCAAGATCAGGTCCCCAGACTTGAGTTGCCAGCACTTTATCAACTGAGCTTTCTCCCTGGCCCTGCAATCTCACCTTTGAAATGACTCCTCTGGATTAGAAGGTTTTTTTCTTTTCTGTTTATTTAAGTTGTTGAAAAAAAAAATTCCGCCTCCTCCCCATTTCCCATTTCCCTCCCCCTCCTCCCACACATCGCTCCCTCCCCCCATTCCCCTCCTCCTCTCCCCCTTCCCCACTCTATTCCCCCTCCCTCTCAAGAATGAAGAGCAGTCCAGATTCCTTCTTCTGCGGGAAGTCCAAGGTCCTCCCACTTCTATCCAGGTCCAGGAAAGTGAGCATCCAAACAGGCTAGGCTCCCACAAAGCCTGTTCATGTATTAGGATCGAAACCTAGTGCCATTGTCCTTGGCTTCTCATCAGCCTTCATTGTCTGCCATGTTCAGAAAGTCCGGTTTCATCCCATGCTTATTCAGTCCCAGTCCCGCTGGCCTTGGTGAGCTCCCAATAGATCAGTTCCACTGTCTCAGTGGGTAGGTGCACCCCTTGGCTCGCAGGTGTCCAGGGAGATGTCCCCAGCTAGTACCTTGGGCAACTGAGGAGAGGGAACCTGAAATGACCCTATCCTATAGCCATACTGATGAATATCTTGCGTATCACCTTAGAACCTTCATCTGGCGATGGATCGAGATAGAGACAGAGACCCAAAATGGAGCACCGGACTGAGCTCTTAAGATCCAAATGAGGAGCAGAAGGAGGGAGAACATGAGCATAGATTGGAAGTTGTTAAGTCCTTGTCTGTACTGCAAGTCTGGAAGCCACGACTCAGCTTTCCATTTGAGGCAGCTTCCAATAATGGCTCTTGAAATCAACTTATAAGAAAAATAATGTAGTGATAGGGTCACAGAAGCATCAGAACTGATTCCTCTATAGCTAACCAGGCTGACAAATTAACCGTGATACCTGCCACAGAAATGGGTGTTTGCTTTGGAACTAAGGAAGGTTCTGAGCACACAGTCTCTCCACTCCCAAGTTATCCCAGGCATGCTCACAGAAGGAATATCCTAAAAGATGTCTACAGATGCGCTTGAAACTCGAACTGGAACTTCGAAATCTTATAGTCCTGTGTCATTATGGTAGAACTGGTTGTGTTATTAAAATATATACACAAATGAGGCATGAAGATATGGAGAAAAAAGGGGGAAAACACATCAGATCCACCTAAAAGAAAAAGATGACTAACTCTTATACCAACAGGAAGGGGCTGAGGCTTCCTGGAAAAACAAGTATAAAGACACTGAAATCAAACAGCATAGAGTTTAGAACATCAAAACCTTAGAAATTTTTATCTATTATTAATTATGATAAAGAATTCTATCTCAGAATATTTTACACAGCAACTGTAGCCAAGAAAATCTACATCTTCCTGAACTGGGGGAAGTTAGAAATAAGAACTGAAGCTCTCAACTTTGCAACAAAATCAGAGAAGCCATTAATAAAACAGCCCAGTGTCTTTGTACATTTTCCTTTCAATTAAAAAGCCACATTTTAAAGAGAAGATGACTTATTATTTCAGTAGCACTTAAATATTTAATGGGACTGTAATTAGAATGGCCACTGATAACTGGGAACTTAGTAAGTTTCTAAAAAAACTCTTTTGCTGTTGGATTATTATCTTTTCACCTGGGTTATATCTAAGCTACTCATAACAGCCTGAAGAAAACATTAGAAAAAACCCTCAATGCTATAGTTCTATTTTGAATTGCTGATGGAAGACCTTTCTGGGCCTTCTTATTAACCTTTTTATTAACCTGTTAAGTAAGCTTCTTATTAACCTGAACAGGCAATAGCAGGGTAGACTTCTCCACGCTGCCTCCAATGGTCTTTGAGGGGCTAATTAGTGAGCCAGTCACCACCAGACTTTCATCTGCATCCAATCCATATTCTATTCACTCAACATCTGTATCCCAATTAACTCTGTAACCTCAACTATCCTCCATCCACATCTGCACTAAGACTCAGGTGGCAATGGAATGATGCTGGGGCGCAGATCAAGGCTAATCTCAAAAGCTCAGAAAGATCATTTAAACTTAGCTTTGACTCCAAAGCTCTCAATGGAGTTCAATCATCTTACATTCCGGTTGTCTGAGTTTTGAAGGGGACACAGGTATATTCTTTTTCCTGTTGCAATATTGCATTCTTATGCTGGAAATAAATGTCCTAAGAATTCAATGAGTAGAAATCTTTTGGAAGCAAAGCCAGCACTCATTGTTGAGTAGACGGTATGCAAGTCAAGTGTAGAAGTCTCTGTACCCATCTGCAGAGCCCGGAGGACAATGAGCCCTTTGAATGCAGAGCTGTGAAGGTCTAATGACATCATCTTGAGAACATGGTCACACTTTCTGACTCCCCAGCCTCCTCCTCTATTCACAGCGACATTGATAACTATTTAGTTGACATTTTCAGAGTGTCACTGACTTATGTGTAAAACTGAGACAATGTTTCTTTTGTTAGGTTGTTTAAAGACGTAATGGCTACTTTTAAATATGGTCCAGGAATGACTTAGACACAGTATTTTATTAAAGTTACTAAGAATTAAGTCTCAGATTGGGAATTGTACTTCTTTTTATATGCTTTGCTAATAATTATATTTTAAAAATTGCTGTCTAAAATTTTAAAATCACTTATTTTGTTATCTATCTATCTATCTATCTATCTACCTATCATCTGTGTTTGCATGCAGATGCATGGCACAGGTGTGTGGGTGTCCACAGAGGCAAGAAGAGGACGTCAGACCTCCTGGGGCCTGAGTGACTTACAGTCAGGAGTCATTCTGGATCCCTCACCTTCATGCTGGGAACAGAATTCAGTTCCTTTAGAAGAGTAACACGTTCTCTTAACTACTGACTCATCTTTCCAACTCCCTTAATTTTTTATGTAAGGAAAATATTATCGGAAATAATTGCCTTCCCATAAATTAGTAAAATAAAATCGGAAGTAAAGTTTTACTAAACAAAAATCACTGAATACAGATTGAAACTGGCTGTGTAATAATGCCGTGGGATGTGTTCATTAAAGTATATCAGAGCATGTCAGATAAAGAGCCATATCAGAATGCGCAAATGGGCTTTCTTACTGTGGAAGTCTTAGACAGGCGAAAGAAGTGTTCTGATGTCATGAAATTATGTAAATAGATCAATAGCAAATGTACTATTATTGGTAAAATATGAAACAGTTATAAAAAACCCATAGCAATGTAAAAAGAAAAAAACAATAGCAGCAATTCTTACAATATCTTTACATCATGTTACATTTGATCTTGAAGTTTTCCCTCGACGGTACTGCAGTTAAGTCAGCCATGGTTGGCAGGCACATCCCTGTAATCCCAGCAGTCAGGAGATGGATGGGAGGCTGTGAGGTTGAAGTCAGCCTGGGCTGTGAAATGAGCTTTTTCATAGTTTGACTTAAGTGTGAGATCAAATATTTAAAAAAAAATAGTAAATTAAAACAACAAAAGTAGGAGAACACACATAGAGATTGAAATCAGACCTGAGCACTCCTGGTCCTAGGGGGAGCACAGACAAGCAGGGGCTGTCACGAAGGTCCCAGTGAGGGGGGCCCATCTTATTGGGTTTGGTGCGCATCACTCTATGTATGGATGTGATGTGGGAGTGTCATATATCAATCTGTTGATTTCATTGGTTAAGCAATAAAGAAACTGCTTGGCTGGCCCTCATAGCTTAAAACATAGGTGGGAGGAGTAAACAGAACAGAATGCTGGGAGGAAGAGGAAGTGAGCTCAGAGACACCATGCTCCCCTCTCCCAGGTAGACATGATAGCTCTGCTCTCTGAGGCACACGCCATTCAGCTCCGACCCAGGATGGACATAGGCTAGAATCTTCCTGGTAAGCGCACCTTGGGGTGCAACACAGATGATTAGAAATGGGCTAAATTAATATGTGAGAATTAGCCTAGAAGAGGCTAGATAGAAATGGGCCAAGCAGTGTTTAAATGAATACAGTTTGTGTGTTGTTATTTTGGGCATAAGCTAGCCAGGCGGCCGGGGTGCTGGGGACGCAGCCCCGCTGCTCTTATTACTACATGGATGTATGTGTGCTCAACACGTACATATTGTATTATTGGAGAAATGTTAAATTTTTCTTACTACAACTTGTAGGTAAATATTAGCTAGGTTTACAGGGAACCAGTTTAGAGAAAAGGGTTGCCTTCTAGTGTCCTCATAGCCAAAGGCTACCTGTAGGAAGTTTTTCTGTCTGTGTGTTGCTTTCCTTGGTTAATAAAGAACTGCTTTGACTTGATCCTATGGCAGGGAAGAACAGAACAAGGCAGGGAAAGCTAGGCTGTATGCTGGGAGGAAGAAGGGCCTAGTGAGAGAGCCGCCATGGATCCTCCTCAGGAGATAGACATGCTGAAACTTTGCTGGTAGGCCACGAACTTGTTGCGATACACAGATAATGGAGATGGGTTAAATTAAGATGTGAGAGTTAACCAATAAAATTAGAGCTAATGGGCCAAGCAATGATTTAATGAATACAGTTTCTGAGTGGTTATTTTGGGTCTAAGCAGCCCCTTTGCAACAGCTACCAGGAATAAAAACTCCTCAGACTTGATCTGCTATGGTCATTGGACAGCAGGATCTACTGCCATGGCTTGGCTTTAGCAGTGAACTCAAACGGCAAAGGCAGTGGGTTGATTGCCTGGAGATTTTATTAATTGAATGAGTGAATGATTAATTGAAGCAGGTCTGACTATAGCCTACAGACTGACTGATCTGGAACTCATTATGTGGCCAAGGCTGAACTCAAACCCCCAAAATCCTCCTGCCTCAACCTCTGAGTACTGGGTCCATGAGCATGAGCTGGTATGTTCTTAGACACTTTTCTTTTAGAGTTTTGTAGTTAATGTGTATTAATAGTTTGCCTGCATTTATGTATGTGTACCGTATGCATACCTGGTGCCCACAGAGGTTAGAAGAAGGTATTGAATTCCCCTGAAACTGGAGTTACAGAGGGTTGTGAGCCAGCATGTGGGCAACTGGGAATAGAATCCCAGTCCTCTGCAAGAGCAGACAGTGCTTTTAACTGTTGAGCCACTTCCCCAGCCTTGACATGCAGTATGTAATGATACTACCCAGTCAAATAAAACCCTATCTGTGCCGGGCATGTTTTTATTACCCTGGGCTTGCCGCTTGATCCAGTTCTTTGCGTGTCCATGGGTTTTCTGGACTCTGGTTGATGGACAGTGGAATTAGTGTGTCTATTAACAATGCGACATTGTCAAGGATGGCAGAAACAGAATTTTAGTGAGAGCTGAATGTCCTCCAGGGAAACTCTGGATCCTTCCCGAGGATTTTAGATTAGACTTGCTTTTATCTCATCATCCATATTTGCATACACTTTCACTGATGTAACTTGGGGTAATTCCGTTTACTAAATGACGACAAATCAAAGGCTGACGATTTAGCCACTAGCTTTTTATTTGTGCCTATCCTAGAACTAAAGAAGCACTGTGATAGGCTGATGAAAGAATATTTTAGTACAAAGCACTTTTCCTTGATTCGTTCTTTGCTGTTTTTTCGTTTCAGCCAGTATTCTCACCCACTTTTCTTTGTTCTTCGAGCATTCATCTCCCACTACTATAATTATTTGTTTTCCTATTTATCTTGTTACCGCGGAAGGATCCCCTAATTTGTAGGTGCATTTTGTTCACGTCCAACAGATGCATGTACCTTCCCTTATGTTTGTGTGAGTTTTCCCATCTTCTGTGTTTCGGAGTGCAAGGAAGACCCAGTAAGAAGTACCTGCCTGTATTCTGATCACATTACCGACAGCTTTGGCATTTCCCTAGAGGCCTGTCGTGTAGGGATATCTAGGTAGAGGCACTGGTGGGGCCCACGTAAATACCAAGTATTCCCCACAGATGAAGTCAATGTCTCAAACATGCTTTCTACTACTGATCAAATATACATTATGGGTTTTTAGCATAATTTCAGTATTTAAAATTCCTGTTGATGGCTCACACCTGTATCCCATAGCACTCAAGAGGTAGATGCAGGAGAATTACCACGAGTTCAAACCATTTTGAGCTACAGAGTAAGACCCTGTAAACAAACAAACAAGCAGAATGTATATAACGAAAATTCAGGAGGATATTTTTAATTGCAGAGCTGAATGGAAATGACTACTTGCTTCCCTCATTTCAAAAATCAGCTTCTCAACGCTCTGTCTGCATGTGTGTGCGGATATCACTCATCGTCGGAAATAGTGCCGGGGAGATGAAGATTGGTGGCAGGCTTTCAGCAGTCATATGACAAGTCAATAGAACCCATGAAAGATACCGTTGTTGAAAACACCAGAACTCAGGGAAAAGTTAAAAGAGTCTTCTTAAGTGTGTGTGTGTTTTTTTAATGAGTGTTACATTTTGAAGTTTTTTCAATATAACAGATGAATTTTGTCCAGAGAAGCCTGGCTCAGGCCGTACCTAAGTGTGTCGGCCTTCATGATTCCATGATTCCTAAGGGCATCGATCTTCCTAATTCCACCACATAGTTTGTCTCACAGACACCAGGTGCAGATGAGAGAGAGAGAGAGAGAGAGAGACAGAGAGAGAGAGAGAGAGAGAGGCAGAGAGGCAGAGAGAGAGAGAGAGAGAGAGAGAGAGAGAGAGAGAGAGAGAGACGCATCTTCCTAAAGGTTCTGGATGCATTTTATTCACCCCTGATTGCATACAACAATCTCATTGCCAATGAATTGTTTGAATCACATAACTGTTGTATAGCAAGCAACTCAGTATTTCTGTACTAAGATTTATGCCTTGGGATTTCTTAAACTTGTTTGTTCTAAACCGAGGAGAGTTCCCATTTTACCGAAATTCCCACTGGCCCAGTACTTGGAGTATGCATATGGCGGTGGAACTGGTTAGTGACTGAGTTCCTCCGTGGCATCTCCACCATGGCAAACGGCACTCTGGCTGATATCCCTCCACTGTTCACTCATCTCAGAAGCTCTGTGTTTCTATACTGTGATTATTCCGCATTAAGAGGTAAGGATGCCACAAACATAAAGTGAAGTCCACAGTCAGTTTATATCTGGGAAAATAGAAAATGAACCTTGCTGTTGACTAGGACTGTGGCTCTGTCAGCAGTGCTCACTGGCTCTTTGTTCTTCTGGTCTAGGTTGGGTGTTCTGTCGCTCCGCTAGCACATAAGGAGTGGACTCGCTTATATTATCATCCTCTCAGGAGTCAATGTTAATTAAGTCCTTCACTGTTCATAAAGAATAAAATCCAATTTAGGCATACTCCCCATGCTTAAGACATACATAAGCTCATATAGAGTGATGTATCCCTATCTCTATATACTGTGTTTCTGTCTACTCGGTATTTTGATATTGGATATCAGAATGCAATACATAAGGATACTGATAAAAATAATGTTGGGGAGCTCTCATACAAACTAGCATTACAGGCCAATAATGGATCTGAGGAGCTGAAATGTGGTTCATTTTAGCTGTCAACAGGATGCAGCCTAGAATCACTGGGGAAGAGTGGTCTGTGAGCATATCTGTAGATAACTTTCCTGATTGCCTTAATTGATTTGGGAAGACCAAGTCAACTGTGGTTGGCACCAGTCCCTAGGCAGGGAGTGTGGAATTGTATAAGATGGAGAAATGGATCTGAGCACAAGCAAGTGAACATGTATGTGTTTGTTTCCTCATGAATGGGGTATGAGTAGTCATTTGAAGCTGTTGCCTTGACTTCCTCATAGTGATGAACTATAGCTTAGGTTTGTACGCTGTGGTGAGCCCATTCTTCACTAAGATGATTTTTATAAGAGCAGTTTCTCACATAAACAGAAACGAAGCTAGCACACAGGGTGTATCAGTTCTATACTTTTCTTGCTGATAAAAATACCTGATAAGGAGCAACTTAAAAGTGAAGGGATTTATTTGGCTCACGATTTGCCATCACTGACAGGAGGCCTGAAAGCAGGAGCAGGAGGCTGACTGGTCACATTGTATCTACAGCCAGGAAGCAGAGAGAGGATATGAGCTGGGACCATGTAAAAAAAAATCCCAAGGCCTTCTCCGGTGACTCACTTACTCCTAAAAGTTTTACCAGCTTCCCAGGTAGAGCCATCAGGTGGGACCAAGAGTGTTGAGCTATATGAGCCTGTGGAGGGCACCCCATTCTAACTGATGTAGATTAATGAAGGCATCAGTGAGTGACACAGGCGTGTGGCTCTCTCTAATTCTACCTAGGACTGTTTTAATCAGTTCTTCAACCCCAGTATTAGAGAAAATTGAGGTTGAAAATTCACTGGTATAAGAATTGTCTTGGGCACTGTGATATATTTAGCATGTCTGGCTTTCACCCATAGATGCTAGTTGCATCTGCCAAATTATGACAACCAAAAATGTTTCATTTGCCAAATGTTCCAGCAGGAGGCAGGCATCCCTGGTTGGGACTATTTTAGTGAATCCAGCAGTTTTGAGCTTGGCTGTTATGGCTTGTGGTAATTCTCTTAACAACAGCAGTTTCTACTTGAAAGCATTGGAAACACGTGAGCACTGAGATGGGGGGAGGGGGAATTTCACAGTGGAGGCAGAGGGTGGTCAGACAGATGTTACAGCAGTGTTTTATGGAGAGGTGAGCCATAAGTTAGCTACTTTAGTTGGTGTTTTATAGTTGACAAGGGCTGGGGAGATGGGCCAGCAGATAAAATGCTTGCCAGACAAGCTTGAGGACCTAAATTCTTGTCCCCAGAATCCGTGTAAAGCTGGACGTGATAGCATGCATGCACAATCCCAGGCCTACAGTGAGAGGGAAGATGGAGACGGTAGAATCCATGAAGCTCGTAGACCAGGTAGTCTTGGTCATGTGGGAGTGGTAAGGGATCCTTTCTCAAACAAGGTAAAAGGCAAGGAATTGATCCCCGAAGCTGTCCTCTTACCTTCACACATGAGCTGTGACAGACACAAGTGTCCATGTTCTCACACTGAACACACACATGCACACCTACACACAAAAGGAGATGGGGAGGGAGATGGAAGGGAGAGAAATTTAAAATATATATTTGAGAAAATGACAGAGGGGGATGGAGTATGGTAACCATAGAGATCTGAAATAGGTGGATGATGGTGTCATCGTCCTGTGGATGATGATGGTGTCATCGTCCTGTGGATGATGGTGCCATCGTCCTGTGGATGATGATGGTGTCATCGTCCTGTGGATGATGGTGTCATCGTCCTGTGGATGATGATGATGATGTCATCCTCCTGTGGATGATGATGGTGTCATCGTCCTGTGGATGGTGATGTCATTGTCCTGTGGATGATGATGGTGTCATCCTCCTGTGGATGGAGCTCCCCGGGGCCAACAAGGGAGCCTAGGAACTCTACATAAAGCTCTGCTCTGAAGCTTGAAATGCATAGTAGATATCAAATAGGCATAGTAAGGGACGACGGTTATTTAAATAAAAGATAGGGCTTCTAGAACAGTCTGACTGGACTAGATATAGAAGAGGGTAATGACGACAGGTTGGCAAAAGTGTCACACGGTGGTGACTAAGTCAGTTAGTTGGCAGTACGGGCAGAGGTGGGAGCAGAACTAATTCAGCCTGGAAATTATGGAATAGGAATGTCATGAATGTCAGGCTTGGCTTTCTGGGTAAACGCTATTGGATATATGAAGTATAGTAGGTATTAAGATTTCTGTACTTGCATTCAGTCAACATTTTTCTCTGAGTTGGACTTGGCCATGGCCATATTGCATCAGAACATCTGTGATCACATGAGACCCTCAAGAACTGGCCTCTTAACATTCTCTTACTGCAGAGGCTTTGGGCTCACCAGGCCCCTGTTGCCTCTGAAATTATATAAGAGGGACAAAACTGAATGGCACAGCCACGGGATCCTTTCTCAAACAAGCTGGAAGGTGAGGACTTGTTTCCTAAGGTTGTCCTCTCACCTTAACACACGAGCTGTGACACACATGTGCCCAAGTTCAAATGAGCCTTCCCTGGTATACTACTGAGTGTAGCTGCTGGAGTTGGACAGAATCCTCTCTTCTGCTTTTCAGAGCATTCTCCACCTTCTATAAAAAGACATCGCCCCATAAAAAGCTGCATAAAGAAGCAAGCAAGCAAATAAACCAACAATCCACAATGCTCATTTCAAAGGTAACAAGAGAGTTTGTTCTGAAGCTAAACTTGAGTGACTATGGCTTGGGAAACATAGAGTTTAGGTTACAAGGTTCCATGTTCCCCAGGTCAAATGGAAGAAGTTTTATAGCAACAGGGACAGAGAACTTAATAAACCAAAGGCAATCTACACAACACATTGGCAGAACCATTAGGTCAGCAGCTACACCAGGCAGAGGTTATGTCAACTGTAGGTCTCATGTATCTATCTGGTAGAATTATTGGCACTTCTATTGGTGGAGAAAGGGGTTGACGAAGTTAATTACATCCCAAAGGTTTTTATGTGTTTATCAGGATATTGGGTTTGATATAGAGATGGGCAAGAGAAGGCTCTTATGGGGCTAGAGATAGCTCAAGAGAAATTACCGTTAGACTCTGGGTAATGTGGCATTCAAAGTCTTTGTAGTCATTGACATGTTGTCAGTGGACCCTCCTTCGCAGACAGCTTCTTTCCAGGAATTCTCACCCATACATGCCACACGAGGATGGTTTCTATCCCAAAGGTTGGAACTCAGATCACGAAGTACCTTGACTGACATGCTCACTGGGTAGCATCCAGAGCCCACATCCTCAGAATTCTGGAAACATCATGGTCCAAGTTCCTACAGACAGAAGGAATATGCCTTGTTTTTGTGGCTCTTCTGAGTTCCCTGCTTTCAGGTCATCTTTGGGTCACAGGGCAGGAGAGTTTTTGTTGTTCTTGACTCTTATTTGACTTCTTTCGCAAGATTATGTGTTGAGCGTCTACTTGATGTGCTTGGCTCTCCTGAAGGGCTGTCAAGCATCTCATTTGAGGATAAGAATGTGTGCTATTGAGAGCAGAAGCAGTGACCTCCTCTTCATGAGTGTGGTGTCAGTTCCACAATGTCAGGTGCACTCTAAAATACCGTTTCTAGACTGTAACAGATGATTAGATCTTCTTCAATGGTCAAGCGGTTCATCTTTCTATTTTTTTTTTTTTTTACTGACTTGGAAGTTGAAGTCTTTACTTATGTGCTCCTTGGCTCCTCTCTTATCAGATACTTTTATTCTCATCTTCTGTTTTTCTTTACTCCTATCTTATCAATATTTGTTTGCTTATGCCCATTTCAGCTTTCCTCTCGACTACAGAATTCCAGTTTCAGTTGTCTCTACTTCACATTCTGATTTTTATACGATCTTGTTCAAGTCTTGTTGTATGGAATTTTTTAACCATGGTCATAAAAAAGCAGCCTTCTTTAACTGTGTCCTGCAGCCGTGAGAACCAATACAATGCTCACCAGGTCTTTGGTCATGGCGATGGAGTTATTGATCCCTGTGGAGGTTCAGGAAAACATGCCTGGAGTTCCAAAAGTTGTCACTTTCTACCTACAGTGGCAAGTAATCTTGAGAAATGCTGGATTGTATGTAGACGTGAAAAGATGACCGAAAGCAGGAGGCCACGATGCGGCTTCTAGGAGGTCATGAGGAGAGAGAAGAACTTAGTGGTGATACAACGGTTTGGGGGTCACCCACCATGCTGTAAAGAACCCCTCATTCTTCCTTTGTAAGAAAACGAAAGAACTCATTGGTTTCACCGAGTTGGGCTTTGATGAACTCATACTTCATCTGTGGGATGACCATCTGTGGTGATTGTATCTCCCCAGGAAAAGCTATCACAGCATGTGTTTAATGTATCCTGTTGATGGAGTGAGTGAAAACTGATAAATGGCTGAACTACTGGAGCTTTATTCGGATCTGAATAACTGAACACTGTGGTTTTTCTTTAGGACATTGGCAGTCTTTAAGAAGTGTTTTGTATATTACGCTTAACTAAGCATAACTTTTTTTCTGTGATCTTTAACTTCTGGTTTCTTTCCCCCAACAGGAGCAGAAACCCCAGATATTTGATCAAACTGACAGTGCATTCATTTTTCAGATTTCTGGCTCCTGGAAGGGAGCCTTCAAAAGCCACAATGGTCTTTAATTGTACGGAGCACCTGCTTCAGAATACCTCAGTGTTAAACTATTTGTTTTTCCCCCTTTGAAGACCATAGTATTACTTCTGTTAACACTTTGACACCATGCCAAAATATACAGCATTCATTTAAGATTGAATACTAAGGGCCCTATTCACCAGTTTTTAAGAGAAGGGAAAAAAGGAATAAGGGTCTTTCACACGTTCTCTCTGTAATTATAAATATAAAACTATTCTCGATTCATCTACCCAACAGATGGAAATACTGTAAGGGTTACTGTATAGCTCTCGTATTTGCCAGTAAAATAAAATACTGATTTTATTCATTTACTTTGGATTTCTTTTGCCTCTTTTTTTTTCATGGTCTCCAAGGTGCAAAACTAAGAAAGAACTTGTTATATTAGTTAAATCAGTCATGCGTATAGGTAGGTGCCTCTATGCCCAGAATAAGTGCCACTGAGTGTTTAACTGCAGCTCTGGCCAACTGCACATAGCTCCCTTGTTCTCAGACCCTCCCCCGTGCCACTCAATGTCTCCTCAGTCTCTGGGCCCTGACGCCTCTGAAGAAGGCGAGCTTGCTTTGTGTGGTGGCGGATTGGAAATTCGTGCACCATGTGGGCTCACAGTGCTGGCTACTGCTTCCCCTTCTGTATATGGCTATATGTGCATATAAAGATAGTGGTATGTGCCTTTGTGGGGAACGTTAAAGACACTGCCATAGGGCTGGACTTGGTAAAATTACAGTATATAAGAATATATACGGGTGTGTAAAGGAGAATAGCTGGACAACACACACACACAAACACACAAACAAATGGTATGCACATGCACACAGTTACTGCCTGAGTTGCCTGCACAGCTTGCTTTTGTTAACCCTCATGCTCTGTAAAATATGTCCTGGACACACTAGACCAGGGTTGACTCAAAGACAGTCTGGAAGCACTGATTAGTGACCTAAGCCATGGTGGCTCTGAGGTCCTGTGGCTCTCTTAGGTACAGTCAGAGGCAGAGCCTGTGTCTGTGACGATGAGGGTGTTATAGTTAGGAACAGAAAGGGTATGTCGTCTTCGTGGTGGAGTCCTCCTACACCCTGATTTCAATCAGGGCAAACTAGATACCCACACAGGTTGAACCTCTAGACCTGAAGCTTCTTAAATTCCTCAGATTTTCCCCCTCCACGTTTTCTTCTGCTACTCCTTATTCATCTCCACCCCTTTTCCAAATCAGATTCCTATCATCACTAGCAACACTGTGCTTCTGTTTTGCCTTTGGTGCTGGGGATTCAGCCCAGGCCGTGAATGAGCAGAGCACATGGTCTTCCTATACAGTGGACTCTGGGTAACTGTTTCCTTGAAATCTGGATAGTAAGCTCGGGGATTGCAGCCCCATCCCTCCAGCGCGCTGTGAGCCTTGGCGAAGTCTCTATACCTCTTCATTACTTGTTTGCAGCAGCTTCCCTCGGGCATCATAAACTAGAGCTATCTTAGGATGGGAGCTCGCTTGTTCGTGCTCTCTCTCTTTGTTGCACACATATAGAAAGTTCATTGGAAGGATGCTGTCTGAGGCCCACACACTGGTGTCTGAACTTGGCTGCAAAAACACACAACAGTATGGGGGCTGCTTTTGCATTAGTTCAGAGACATTCAAAGATAAATTCCATTGTGAACAGCTCTTTCGTCTAGTTTTATCATCAGAAATCGGTTTTCTGAATATTCTCTATATCCTAAAAGTTGAGCCACACAGGCCGACACACACATGTCACAAACTCACCAAATGGAATGGGTAAGCTACGCTTCATGTATTTCAGTTTGGTAGCATGAGTGTATATGATGCATTCACATGTGCTTGTAGATACGTCCACCCATGTAGAGGCTAGAGCAGAATTCCTCTGCATTTTCCCCCAAGCTGGGGTTATAGGCCTGTACAGCCATTTACAGCTTTTGAATTTTTTTAAGATTAATTATTTTATTAAAGCTTTGGGTAACAAGTAAATGCTTCTCACTGTGGCATCTCCATGCATATAAACCACAATAGTCTGTCACTTCAAGGTCCACAAAGTGCTTGTCCTATTGTTTGAAATGTTTTTGAAATGATTTTTTAGTCTTCCATAGTTTCATAATATACATAATGAATTTTAGTCATCGCCATTCCCCTGTATTCTCCGTCATTCTCCCTTTTGCTCCTTCCTAGCAAGTCCTCTTTGTAGCATGGATAATAAAAACCCAGAGACAGATACTGGGGTTCAAGCTGAAGATCAGAAAAGCAAAACAGTCAAGCCACTAGAGAAGCCTTTCCTCTACCATGGCTGGGCGACTGGAGGCTGAGCTCTGAGCCTCTGTCTCCCCCGTCTTATATTCTTTAGTGCTTGGATTAAAGGCGTGTGACTCCCTAGTATTGGGATTAAAGGTGTGAACCACCACTACCTTGATCTGTTTCTGCATTAGTCTCCTGTAGGCCAGGTTGACCTTGAACTCACAGAGATCCACCTGCTTCTGCCTCCCAAATACTGGAATTAAAGATCACCAGTGCCTAGTCTCTAGTGGCTTAGTTTTACTCTCTGACCTTCAGGCAAGCATTATTTATTAAAACATGAATAAAATATCACTATACTTCTTCCCACTTGTGTGTGTGTGTGTGTGTGTGTGTGTGTGTGTGTGTGCGTGTGTACCTGCCTATCTGCCGCTCTGCTTGCCTGTATCATTAGGGATGAGAGGTCATTCCCTGTGGCTGGGGAAATTTGTTGACTACATCACTGAAGAGTGACTTCCTGATCCCAACGCCATTAGCTGACTGTGACCTCAGAGAGAGGTGCCTCCTCAAGAAGCCTTTCTCAGCATGGCAGTGGTGGCACACACTTTTAATCCCAGCACTCAGAAGGCAGAGTCTGGCGGATCTCTGAGTTCAATGCCAGCATGGTCTATATAGTAAATTCTATGACAGCCAGGGCTACATAGAGAAACCCTGTCTTGAAAAACCAACCAACAAATAAACAAATGAAGGCCCCCCTCTTCATAATGGGATGCTGACTGGCCCCGTCTTCTATATGTCTCCATGGGTAACCATAGCTACAGTGAGTTTATGAGTGGGGTGTCCTTGTCACGTCTAGACGATATCTTCTTTAGGGCACACCTTCCCGTCCTCCAAGTCTTCTGCTCTTTTCACCCCCCAGAATGTTCCCTGAGCCTTAAAGAGGTAACGCATAAGACCCATTTAGGGTTAACTATACCACTGGCCCTTACTTCTATCACTTTGACTTCTCATGAGCCTCTCCCTTAGCTAAGGCTGCTACTCACTGCAATGGGAAACTTCTTCGACACAGGCTCAGGGCGAGGTCCTCTGTGGCTCTCCACATGTGTGGAGAAGGCAGTTTAATGTGGGCATGGAATATTCAATCTCAGGTACTCAAGCTAACACAACAAGGGCTTTTACCTGCTGAGTCGTCTCCCCAGTCTCCACGGCTACAATTTCCTATCAAAGTAGGGGATTACAAAGAAATAAGTTTAGTAATAAAAACATTCAAAATATCAATAAAACAATATTATACATGACATTTTCCCACTTCCCCAAATTAAAAACTTGTCCAAATCTTCTAGTTTTTCTCTAAGATTGATACACCATAGGAAAAAACCTTATAAACATTTAAAACCAAGTGTGATTTTCTCCTTTCTCGGCCCAGTGCTCCCTGTCTTCCTTTCAGGGCACTCCATTGTTGCGGGATTTCATTCTCCTAATAGCTTTGATGTATGGACCTTAAGGTGTGGCTTCTTGTTTGTGGACGTGCTCTCTTACAAGGAGAGAGAGAAGTCGTACGTGTGGTCTCTCTTGGGTTGTGAAGTTAGAGTCAGGTGATGTGAAGCAGTATGTGGCCGGTTCCCAGCTCCCTGGATCCCCTGAGTCTGTTCTTCCCAACACACACACACACACACACACACACACACACACACACACACACACGCACACACGCACACACCTGCGGTTGTCACTACACACTGTGCATTTTAACCTTGGTAGTGATACGTTCTGTGTGTCACTTTGGTCTTCCATCCAGTGTTACATTGTGAAATCCGTTCACATTGATAGATGTACTTCCAGTACACACTACTTCATCTCCCTCCAGCTTCTTTTCTTTAGTAGAGGAAAGTGAGTAGCCTTCTGGTTCAAAAGTGAAATACGCCCATAGGTTCATGCATTCGACACTAGCTCCCCTGTTGGGAGCTCTTTGTGGGGAGGCTGTGCCAACTGTAGGAGGTGGAGTCTGGGTGAACGTCCAGAGAACCTTGTCCTTCAGGTTTTATTTTATTGTGTAGAGAAAGTTTCATCCTGTTTATACTTAAAATTATTTGATAAAAAAATGATATTTGATTTTGTCAAAAGTATTTTCCATATTGGGATAATAATATGAGCTTTTTCTATTTGTCATATTATTGTGATGATATACCATGTGACTAGATTTTCACACATTGAACCAACCTTGCATTACTTGGCTGAATCTACTTAGCCACGGATTACAATCCTTTCTGTGTGTTCTTAGATTCAGTTTCCTCGTATTGGTTTATTAAGCATTAACTTTGTATAGTTCTTTTCTAGTTGTGAAAAACATTTTTCAGCAAAGCAGTTTGATACTAGCCTTTCTGTGAGGAAAGCACTGATAATTTCTTTTATTAACCTTCTAATTCATTAGAGTTCTGTACAAAATTCTTATTTCTCTATGAGTTGAAATTGATAGTTTGTGTCTTTCTCAGAATTTATCCACTTCATTTTTATTATCGCATTTGTTAGTACACGATTCCTTGTGATATTTATTTTAATTTTCTTCCAGAAAGATTAGTTGTAACTATAGTTTAATTTTTTAAAAATTAATCTTAAACTTATTTTAATTTTAGTAAAAGATTGGACCCATTGTTATCTGATTGGTTTTAGACTTTCATGAGATTATTACGTTTCTGTGTCTTTCTTTCCTGGTTTTATACAATTCAGTGTATTATTGATAACAAAAAGTTATGCTAGGAATATTTTCATTTATAATCTCCAATTTTGTGTCTGAGTCCCCTCGTTTTCTTTAGACTAGAAGTTTTAGCGAAGTTGCCTATGTATTTTATATGCTATTAATTTCTTACTTTCTAATTTATTAATTAAAAATACATTAAAATTGAGGACTATGTATATAACTCAATTCTGAAATCACTTATTTCTAAGATATATAAAAACATTTTACAATCATTTGGATTTTCTGTCTCCTAGGGTCTTTGCCTCTTTATTAATTTTTTTCTAGTTCACAGAATTCATGTTTATTTAATTATTCTTCCTTCTCTATTGATTAATATGTTAAGTACCAATTCTAATTTCTATTCATGTTGCAATATCTGAATTTTAATCTCCACCCTTGACTTTGAAAACTTAAAATTAATCAGTAGCCTTGTCTTCTTTCCAGCCAATACAGGAAGTGTTTAGTTTGTCGTCATTATTCCAATCCTGCCTAGGTATTTCACTTGCAAATTTAGGTCAATATTGCTATAATGGTTTCAAGTAATGCTTTTTAAAATTTAAATACTAAGTTTACATTTAAGTTTACTGTGTATCCTATTTCTTGTTGATGTTTAGCAATTTTGGTTTGTCTATTTTTGCTTTAATTTTATTCTTAGATAATGGAATTAACATTCATTTCCGTAACCAGTTGTGTTTTGCATGCCATGTTACCCACCATTGTTCTTCAGGAACATAGTTGTACTTCACACCTGTCTCAGTTTAGCAGAGTATGAAATTCTAGGTGGAGGATTATATTCTCTTCACAGATATTCCTCTGGTGAGAAATGTTGCAATAAAATCTGCTTTAGTTTAGTTATTCCTGTGGATCTAAATCAGATTATGATACTTATTCCTTCAATGGTGTTCTCTTTGTCTTTAATTTTACTATCTAGTTAGAAAGTATCCAGGAGTGATTTAGACTGGTCTGCTAAAGCCTATTTGGAGGTAGATAGAGATTTGTATAGTAGTTATTTGTTCATTAGTCCTTCCTTCTTTCCTTCTTTCCTTCCTTCCTTCCTTCCGTCCTTTTCTTCCTTCTTTCTTCCCTCCCTCTCTCCCTCCCTTCATCCTCCTTCTCCTCCTCCTCCTCCTCCTTCTCTCTCTTTCTCATCTCTTTCTCTCTTTTTTCTTCCTTTTACAAAGAATCCCCAGGGAAATAGGGCAAATAAATAGAGTGCAGACTAAAAGATCAAAAAAGATGTGACTTCTAATAAAGCTTGAGAGTAGGTAGTTCATTAATTTTTAATTTAAGAGTTTTTATACAATAAATTTTGATAATGATTTTCCCCTTCCCCAACTCTTTGCAGATGTCCCATTCCAACCCAACTTCAAATTCCTTTTATATCTCAAAAAACCCTAGAAACAAGCAAAAACAAATAAAAACAAAACAAAGATAAAAAGAAACCAAAACATAAAAAAACCTAGTAAGATAAAAAAAATATTGCCAAAGTGAAACAAAAAGCCCACAAGAAGACATGGAGTTTGCTTTGTGTTAGCCAACTATTTCTGCACATGTAACTTGTCCTGGAGTGTGACTGATATTCTCAGTGAGACTCCATTGGAGAGAATTGACTTCTCCTTTGCCAGCAGGTAGCAATGCAGATAACTTCTTGGTTAGGGATGGGAACTTGTTTCCACATTCTCCCAGAGAGGGTGACATAGTATCAACCACTCGAGATAATGTTTTCCTTGATTTGGATCACTGACTCGTTTGCTAATCAGAAAGCAAGGCAGAGATGAAGCTATCCATGCATATGCTACAGGACGGTTAAAGCCTAGGCTTAAGTGGACAGAATATGGATGTCAAGGTACCTAGTTCTCCACGGACAAAGGTAGTTAGGGTCTCACAATGAAGGAGAGAACACATTTTACAACCAGAAGTGGAGCCGTACCTGGAACCTGCTATGAGGGGCGAGGCTAGGAAGAGATGGAGGGAACAGGGGCAGGCTATTGCTCGATCTCATACAGAGAGTTACTTTGATAGGCTCAGTGGACATATTCCGTGAGATCACTGTACCCATCGTTTTTAAAAAATGTTTTTATTTGTCCCTGCTCTACTCTTTGGACTATCTACCGAGATTCAACTTTCATGATTATAAATTATTTCTTGGTTTTATTTCCTGTCCCTGGAATCAAACCCAGGGTCTTACACATGCCAGACAAGGACACTGCTACCAAGCAACATCCCAAGTATGTCATTAATTCTATTTAATTTGCTTTTGTAATGATGCCTTATTTTGCCTTCTATTTTCTATTACTTTTATTAGAACTTTGAGCATCATTATTTTGATGCATTTTAATTTTTCTTGTAATCTCTAGTCTAGATATATTCATTTGATCTTACTTAAGTAGGCATGCTTCCACATTCGCTTTTATTTTTATTTTATGTGTTGAGTGTTTTTCTTGCATGTATGTAAGAGTGCGTGCATATGCCTGGTGACCAGGAGGCCAGATCATGGCACCAGGTTCCCTCGGATTGGAGTTACAGATGGTTGTTGGCTGCCACTTTGGTCCTGGGAACTGAACCGAGGTCCTCTGAAGAACAGCAGTGCTCTTAACCACTGAGCTATTTTTTCAGAAATTCCTCTTGCTTCTTCTTTAAAATATTATAGTGAGATTATCAGCTACAAAGATTTGGGAGGGGGAGCGGAGAGGGAGAGAGGAAAAACAGACTGCTCATGGCTGTTCCCCAGGTTCAATGTGTGTGTGTGTGTGTGTGTGTGTGTGTGTGTGTGTGTGTGCCTCTCTGCCTGCCTGTCCATCTGTCTTTCTTTCTGTCTGTCTCTGTGTGTGTATGTATGTGTGTGCATGTGTGTGTGTGAGACAGAGAGAGACAGAGAGAGAGAGAGACAGACAGACAGAGAGTTTTCTACATAATATGCTTTCTCTGAACAGATCTCTGTAGAAGGGTGAGGTTTCTGGTTGCTACACTGGGCAAATAGGTATTTATTTGTAGTATCTCTTTTCAATGGGACTTGCCCTTTGTGTATTCACCTCTAGTGTGCCACTCCACCTGGCTCAGAGTGTTTCTTGTTGGGATTGTCAGTGAGTGTTAAACTGTCTTTTGGCTGTTAAAGGTGATTTTCTAAACAATTCTAGTGGATTTGACTGCCATTTTACCTCTAATATCTGAGGCGTACTCTTTCTTTCTTTGAGTAGAACTGTTGATTTCCCCACCACTTCCCTAGGACAGAGAAGAAGATCCCAGAACAGGTTAGTTAGCACCTCATGTAGTGAGGACAGACTATTCAGAAAGGAAGTGAAGGTTTCAATTTAGAGTTGTTTTGCCTAAAAGAATGGTAACACTGTGTGTGCATGTGCCTTTTTTTTATTATTTAGGAATTGCTTATAATACATTTTGTCATATTAACATCCTTCCTCGTCTCTACCAGATCAAACCCCTTTCTTTGTCACATAACTTCATTGTCATCGTCATCTTCCCTCCTCCTCCTCCTCCTTCTTCTTCTTCTTTCTCCTTCTCTTTCTTCCTCTTCCTCTCCTTCTTCTCCTCATCCTTCTCCTTCTTCTTTGAGAAAGATCAAATAGTCTGTACTGCCCTCACTCTTTTAAATATACAACCTTCCAGGAGACTCTAGAGACTGCAGTATGGCTGGCCTACCGAGGGCTGTATCATTAAAGAAACTCCCGTTCTCCTGGCCACTCTCAGCTGCCAATAGCCCCTCACCTAGGTGTGGGATGTCGTGCCCACCTCTCACCTCTGTGCTTGGGTCTTGCCAGGCTTAAGCATGTACAGGCCTTTCACCCTAAGCTCCATGAATTCATACGTGTAATTTCCCTGCTACGCCCAGAAAACAGTTTTCTTGTAGTCACCCACCACTTCTGACTTTTTAATTCAAAAATAATATTCTTAGGGACATAGAAATGGCTTAACAGTTAGAAATAGTGGCTGTTCTTCCTGCGGACCCAAGTTCAATCCCCAACACTGGCACGGTGGTTCACAATGGTCTGTGACTCTAGCTCCAGGAGATTTGATGCCCTCCTTTGGTCTCTTCGAGCACTTCATGAATGTGGTACCTAGACATATTTGTGGGTAATATAATCCATACATATAAAATAAAAATACTATTTTAATAATTCCATGCATACATATAATAAACACACCCTATTGCTCTCATCAAATTGTTACACTTGCTCCACAACTCATTCCCCTCCCAACTTCATATCCTTTTTATTGTTTTTTACTGGTAATTTGGAAATCTCAAATCACGCACTCCGTCATGTTCACCTTCCGGTCTTCCCTTCTCTGCTGCCCTCCTCTATAACCTCCCCCCAAAAAAACTAAATCTATTTTGTGTTGTCCATATATTCACTGGAGCTTAGTCAAATTACTGGTGGCCAGCCCGCTAAGGGAGGACAAGTCTTTCTCCACCTGCATCAGAGCCAGAAGCCAACCACTGAGGAGAGCCATGCTGTGGATGGCGAGGGGTGAGGTCAGCTCTCCTGAGAGGGAAGGTCCCACTTCTCCCATGCCCACACCAAGACTGGCACCCATGCCATGGTGGGCACCACTGCAAAGGACAAATATGTGACGGAGAGGTAGGAAAAGTAGAAAAACGGAGCAGGTAAGTGGGATGGTGTACACGAGCCTGGAGCTGAATAAGATGCACACTCGACCCCTAAACCTGCTGCCCCACTTGGGGACTCCCCCTGGCTCTGAGCAATGATTGAGGCTTAGGATGAAGAAAGGTTCACTTTCTGGATTTGACCTCCTTGAAGGACCATTATGGCCTGTGATGCCACTGGAGTCCATGTTGGGGTTTGGGCTGCTGGCCCAGGCAGCAATGAAGCCTGAGATCCACATCTACATATTACAATCTGTGCAATGCCTGATGCTTCGGTGGCATCCCCAGGCTTTGCCGCCTCGGGTTGCCATGGTGATATGAGTTGCATGTTGTGTAACCACCGGAGACCATGTTGAGGATCTTTATTTTTTCAAATAACCCACTAAGTCCAGTTCATGCATCTATATTGTACATGGGTATGGGACCATGCACTGGAGCATGGGCAGCCAATGCACTGGAGCATGGGCAGCCGATGCACTGGAGCATGGGCAGCCGATGCACTGGAGCATGGGCAGCCGACCTGTGGTCACATTCCAAAGAGGGAGTGCCTTTCCCACAGCAATTATCCACGGTTCTCAGCTAAGGGTAGAAATGATGGGTCCCTCTCCCGTCTGTGCTGATTTGGGCTGGCTTGGTCTTGTGCAAGTCTTGTGCATGCAGCCACAGGGTCTGTGATTTCATGTCCAAAAGGCAGCATACCCCAGCATTCTTTCCTGCCATTGTGTCCCAGGTTAAACAATGTCCCTAGGGCTAGGTGAGAAGTGTGCTCAACGTTCTCCTACTGTTTGTGACCCTGTCTTTCTTAGATTGTCGGTAACCTCCTATTTCCCATACCTTAAGTAATGCACGTATGTACAAACAGGTTATTCTAAAGGGTATGCATGTATATATAATTGTGTTCTTTGAAACAGTGATCATAACTGAGGATTTCAGTGACGTGGGGTCCCTATGAGTAGTAGGGTCACTAGATCTTAATGTACAGGATTGTTCTTCTAAAGGAATAAACCACATTGTCCCTGAGTTTTTAATATTCTCACCCAGTGTGGCTCTTGATTAACTCAACAGGAAATATTTTCAGCAGCTGACTGCCCAAATTTAAGCCTAGATTATTGATTGTAATTATTAATTACTTACGTCAATGTTCTGACACTGGGAATGTATGATCTCACTTCATGCTTATGTGTGTGAGAATTTAGACACGCCTGCTCAGATTTGAAGAAGAGACTCTGAGAAGATGATAAATCTGCTGAACATCAAAAGGGACATAATAATCAGTGTGGCTCTCAACCACTTTACCCTTCACTGTGTCCTGACAAGGACACAAGGGTGTCCAGAAAAGCGGGAAGCCATTATAACAATCAGGACAAATTTCCAATTAAATTACTCCCTATAAATCTGATAGGGATTTATCTCAAGAGATGAGGAATTGGTCAAGCCCTGGAAAGCCTATAAGTATAGGCTCTGAGTAGGAACTTGGAAAAGTTCCCTGGAGCAATCACGGAAAACTTCCCTACCCATAGGGAGCCACACCCAGAGGGAGTGGAGCCATGACCCATGTGGAATTGTGGGACCAGAGTAGCAATGCTGAGAAGCGATTCAGGGTAGGGAGTGAATCGACATGTATGGCTTCCTAGTCTTGGGCCTCTCAGAAAACTGGCTGTCAATTCTGATTCTTGATACCACAGGCACATCCCAGCACTACAGGAGCCAAACCCAAGACTTGTCAGAGTATCCAGGAAAAATGGTGGAATTGTTAGCTTTGTCCTGATTCCACTTTTATCAGATATTTCATAAGCATATCTGATACTGAAAACAAAATTCTCAATTCTATCCAGAACTCTAGCTGGAAAGGAATATAGTAAATGTGATTTAAAAAAAAAAAACCTTCAGAACTTCTATGATCTAGAAAATGCAGTAGAAGAAGTGGAGTGAAGATGGAGTAGACAGTCCCATGGTCTCTTCATGGGTTCATAGTTGGGTGAAGGCAGAGTAGACAATCCTGTGTTCTCTTCACGGGGTTTATAGTGGGGTGAAGATGGAGAGGACAGTCCTGGGGTCTCTTCATGGGTTCATAGTGGGGTGAAGATGGAGTAGACGTCCCGTGGTCTCTTCATGGGGTTCTCGTGGGGAAGACAGAGTACATGCTCCCCATGGTGGTTTAGTGATGAAAAGATTAGTCAGCGGTTTTCCTCTGAGACGTGAGCTATTAGAAAAGTGGATCCATCTGAGACAGTAAGCAAACAAACATCTCTGGAAACAGATTGGGGGGAAGAGACTTTTCCCAAGAATTTTGTTGGAAACTTTCAAGCCTCTTCTACTAAGGTAGGGCTCAATTGATCAGAACAATACTAGAAATGAATCATTCAAATCATGCAATCCCCTGTGATCTATGAGACACTTTCTGATTTGTGCCAAGGGAAGTGAAACTTTATTCAGAGTAGTTCATAATTCTAATTAAAAATGAAATGCAGAAAACATCTAAAATCAAGTTCCAGTTAGTCCCATTGTTAGTGCATGAGTAAGTCCATACAAGATACTGCGTATAGGAAATTCAAAATGTGTGGTAGACATTAGTAATCAGGACAGATTCATTCCTCTGAGAATTGTACCATCAACTTCTTATTCCTTCGGTCGTGTTCTATGTCATTAGTCTAAACGTGTTCTTCAGGGAGTAACTGAATCCTTTCCAGGTATTCTCATGGACCAAGCTGGTTTGTGTAGTCACATGCACTTAGCTGGTACTCATTAGAGTCATTCTTTATTCTTCTGCATCCCAGGCACATGGCCATGGCCTGTGTTCAGGTCCAAGGCTCCTGCCATGGAATTATCATTTTATGTTTATGGGATGTGGGGTAGAAACCGGATAGTAAAAGCAGGAAGGAACAGTTTAAGAATAAACCATCTACAGAAACTTTGAACTGCTGAGGGCTGAGTGCTCGAGAAAGAAGAGTTGGGGGAAATGGACCATAGATTTCTTTCCCTCCCGTCCCCTGTTGTATTATGTGGCTTCTTGAATGCTACGTAACATAAATCGCTGTACCACGAGAAGACCGGTTTTGGTCGAGCAAACTCAGAAGATTTACTTCATTTCTTTCCTACTTGGAGATCTGCATTACTTCCAGCCAAGAGAGTATCTCGTGTCACCTAACGCTACAAATGGATGCTGGAGCATCCAGGGCAGTATCCACAATGTTGGCAGACACATGCTTCCTGTCCCCTGCCAACCACCATCAGCATTATTTTAGGGTGGATCCGAATTTGAACAGTGCAGAGTTTCCATTACATCGTCCTAATTGTCAAAAGGGGGGGGGGGGGCGTGTTGCTATAATTTTGGAAAACTAATCTCCAGTTGTACCCGTTGCCATAACATCCAACTGAAATACTGCTTCCCTGCTCTGCCTTGGCCACGCTGTGGCAGCCAGCCTGCTAGTGAGAAGGCCTTGGGATGGAAGGCAAAGCTCTCCGCAGCCCACAGTGTGAATGGGGCAGTGCACACTGTTGTGCACAGATCTAGAGGTTAAACCCAAACTCATGAGAAGTGATGCTGGAAGCACTCGGGAACAGCTGGGCCAGATGAATAACTCGATTGGATGCCATGAGGAACAAATTAAACAAGTGAGTAGCACACAGGCCGCTCCTGTGACAGACACTTTAATCAGGAAGTCAAAAGCTGATTGACAAGATGAAAAGCTGGATGACATGAAAAATGGAAACAGAAGGAACAACACAAGAAAAGGGCACCCCAGGTCAGCACGCTGACAAAAATAATCAAGGACGACAGGCCATAATCCAATCTCCGAGCACTTGGCATGGTGTTAGTTATGAGAGCCTGCAGCCAAGAGGAAAGAAAACTATTATTAAGCAAAGAAATTATCTGGCTTTCTAGAACTTACTATTACATGTTCACTGCAGGGTTTTCTTCCCCCCTAAACAGGCATAATAGCTTTTGTTGAGTTTCCTAAGATTGATTAAAAAGTGCTGATATATCTAGATATGAGTCACTCGAAAAACAATGTGATACTGTTTTTAATTCACAGTTAAATAGGTAATGTGAACTGTGATTGCCTCAAATTGCAAAATACAGGGCCTTTCTATGTTCTGCTATTCAAGACGAAGGAAGAAGAGGTAGCAATTACCAACACAAGGGTTCTGCAGCCCACTTATTAATGCTTGCACTGGATTCTGCTGCTGTGGCTGAGCCTCACGACTGAGAAGTTTATCAGAGACTCCAATGATTTCCGTTCCACCACACCCTCTCACTTGTAATGCAGCCAATGTATGTGTAGATGAAGTGTCTGAAGAGGGAGACAGTAAATGATAAGATCTAAAAAAAAACCAAAATCATAAAAGTTGGCCATTTGTGGGGCAAACGTGTGTGTTGATATTACATGGCTGAAATCGGACATTTATCCCTACAGTGGATCATTTACCAGATGAAGGCTCAGAAAAATAAGCACCTTGGCAGAGGGTTTAGACACTGACTTCATGCCTTTTCAACAAACTCATATGCCCTGTGGAAAAATAAAAAGCTTACAGGAAATATCTAAAGACCAGTTGACACTGTCTCCGCGGGATTCCTGTATAGGAGTTAAACCCACGTCTCGAGAGAAAAGAAAAGAGGTTTTAATCCATTGTCTTAGTCTACTGGTTTTCCAACTGTGTTTCAAATCTCTGGGGGGTTTGAAAGAACAGTGTGGTCACGAAGGACATGTTTCATTTGTGTCTGCTCCATTACCTTCAAGTCCCAAAGGTATTAGAGTTCTGGGGCATTAAAAACATTGTCAAAAGGTTTCCTGGCCTCAAAAGTGTGTTTAAAAAAAAAAAAAAAACAAAACCCTACCCCTTTAATGATAACACTCATCGGTTAGTACGCTACTGTTGGTCTGAACATATTCAGCTCAAGGGACGGCAGTGGGTGCAAGCTGACACATTTTACTTAATAAAGTACCTTGCAGAAAGCCAAACTGGATTTTTTAATCTATAGAATTCTAGGTCATTGCTAAAAATTTTTTCATATGCCATGATTTTCTCAAGAGTGCCAGTGCAAATTTGAAAGCTTGAATCTCACTTCTGCCATCTACTAGAATGGACTTGGGTTGTCCCTCTCCGGAGGGACTGCCTTTGAGGACATAGGTAGATGCTCTAGCCCGTCAGGTTAGTCACTGACAAGGATTCTCTTTATGCTCTGAGCACTGCGTTGACCCTGTAGAAAACATTTTAAAGGAATTTCACCAAATCCTCACTGCCTAGAGCCACACGACATGAAACGCAGAAGGAGAAGAGATGTGTCCATCGGATGTCTGTTCCGGGCGCACCTCGCACTGTTTGAAGGTCTGACCCATCACGCTTTACTTCTTGGCTGTAAAAGGGAGCTGCATATAGTAACCTAGAATATCCTGGGCTGATCTTGCTGCGTGGTCCTGTTTGTCTCAGATCACGTACCAACCCACAGACTGTGATCCTGCATCACCCCCACTGGATCACTCTCCAACCTCCAGGCTTTCTTCAGCCCGGGGCCATGGAACCAATTGTCTATGCATCTCTTCTGACTGCGTCAAGGGCTAGGGACAGAGTGTGATGTTTGTGGGTGGCGAGGTAGAGGAATGTGGCAGATGGAGGTAGTTACACGAGTCATGGCAATATTCTCTTATTACTAATTTGGCATTTTCTTCAAATATCAGTTGATGAGAGAGCTTTAATTTTTAAAGTATTACGGAAAACGTGAAACACTTAGGGGAGAGAAAATGTGTGTGTATATGTATGTATGCTGTGATATAGGCCTGACATCGGTGCCTGATATGTACAATGTCAGGTCTGGCTATTTCGTTTATTTGACCCAGGATGCGAAGTTGGGAGAGGGTGAGAAGGTGTGGGATAATGAGTGTGGTGAGAGCTTTCATCCTCCCTTGCTGCTAATCTTTACAGTCTGCCGGAAACAGACCTTTGTCATTTTCCCTTTTGTAAAATGTGCTTTGACATTCGTCTCCAGGTCATCACCACCGACACAACCCCGAGCCCCAGATTTTATGTGGTGTGCCACGGAAGGCTTGGAGCCAAAGCCCAGAGTACTGAGGGGATGGTGGCGCCTTCTGGATCATGCATTTAAAAATAAGAACAGCATATCTTTTGAACAACTTCAATGTCCCTCTAAAACACTTATTAAATATAAAAATACTGAGGTTTTGTTCAATCCCTGAATTTTCCAGTGACATAAACACACATTTATGAATTAATTGGTAAACTGTCACTGTGTGGCTTTACAATAATATACATCACAACCCAGAGATTATATTTATGTATCTGTCTATGATCTGTCTATCATCTACATTTCTATAGAGCTGCCATCTATATATCACTTATTATCTATCATTTATAATCTTTCTAGCATCTATATATGGTGGAGATTCATTTACATATCTAACACCCATCTTCTATTTATCCGACCCATATGCTTATGTATCTATCACCTAATATCTGCCTATCAAATATGATGCATCTAGCATCTATCTATATACTTATCATCTATCTTTTTTCTATCAACCAATCTATTGATCATTGAACTTTCTTCCAATCTATCTATAATGTAGAGATTACACATAGCTGGCAAATTGTAAAGATTAATGATAAGAAAGGAGCTAATAAAACAAGGCAGCTGGGCATGGTGGACCCAGTGGACAACACAGTGGGCATAGTGGGTCCAGTCGGCACAGTGGACATGATGAGCATAAATGGCATAGTAGACATAGTGGGTATGGTAGGCACAGTGGACACAGTGGGCACAGTGGACACAGTGGGCACAGTGGCCATGGTGGGCATGGTGAACCTGCCTTTCATTCTAATGCTTGGAAGGTGAATCTGTGAGTTCCACACCTGCCAAGTGTATATAGTTAGATCTGTCTCAAAAATCAAACAAATAAACAAAAACAAAGGGGTAACAATTAAGGCGGATGCCCAGGTTGACCGTTGACTTCCACGTGTACACACAAAGACACACACATACATATACACATACACAATCACACACAAGAAGAGGTGTGCATAAACACCTGAACATACTCATACACCTACCCACTCATGTCTCACACCCTTTAAACACACACACACACACACACACACACACACACACACACCTTCCCAGACAGTAAATCTTACCAGTGGATACCAATGGTGAGGTGTGAGTGGGGGCCAAATTTTCCAACCTATTTGGCCATCCAGCATGAGCTGGTACATAAAACAACATAGAAACATCACAGACAGACATCCTATTAGAAATAGGCCATCATTGTTCACCTGATGAGGTTTGGGAATCCGTATTTCAGCTCATAGACAGTTAATCAAAGATTGATACATGGAGGTGACGTATGTGAATGACTGTCCAAAACTCAGGTGGTACCAAGAAAAGTAGGTATGAGAGGTGATGGAAAATCAAGCAGAAAGTCACTGTCAGAGGTAGCAGAGGGACTGCTCTTAGAAGATAATAGTGAAGTATTGCCTGGTCTAATGTTCGAGAGAATTTCATCCCAAGGAATCTGAGAACCAGCCTAGGTTTCTAGGAAGAAAGCCATGAGTAGCGATGGACTCTACAACTGTGTGTAATGGTGTTCAGAAGAGAGAGATCAGCCGTAGGAACGACGTTGCAGCTTGCAAGTAGAATTTAGAGAACACATAGGATGTCTAAGATGTACTGGGTTGGAAAAAACTATGAAAGGAGCTCAAAAAGTGGGAAAAATGAAGTGTGGTCTCAGGGAAAAGAGCAAAGAAAAGATGCGTTCAGTACCCTGGCCTAAGGTCTTAGGATCCATTAAGTGTCGTTGTCTCGGAGTTTTGTTACCGCCAACACTGACCTGAAATGGCAGCAGACCCCTGATGACTGAAATAAACATGAACCTCACTCCGTGGGGATTGGGTATGGCATTACCCAGAAATAATATTCAGTCACAACCATGACAAATGCTAGGAAGTATAAAACAAGATACTCTGAGTAGCATGGGAATCCCTTAGACTTTTAACCTTCTGTCAGGGCCGCCGATGACTGTCCACGGTGCTGAGGTCAGATGCTCACTGACCTAGCTTCTCTTCTGCTTGCTGTAACTAAACTGCCTGGCAAAAAGAACTCAGAGTGAAAATGCCTTCTTTTAGCTCTCAGTTCCGGGTTCCAGTACATCTTGTAAGGTCATTACAGCAGGGGAGCTTCAAGCAGCAAGAACTTAAAGCAACCAGGGACGCTGCAGTGAAGAACAGAGAGCATGAACGTGTGCACACCTTTGCTCACTTACTTTCTCCACAGTGTACAGTTCCTACTCCAACCACGGGGAAAGACACCCCCCACCCCTCAGACTAGGTCTATTCACATCAGTCACTCAGCCAGGATAATCCCTCCCGGACATGCCTTCAAGATATCTGTTCTTGAATATCCCTCTCTTAGTCTCTCTTCCCAGGTGACTGTAGACTGTCCAGTTGACAATTATAGCGATCACATTGCTCTTTCTAGTGAGAAGCTAGAGCCAATACCCCACTATTAAGATAAACCCAAACTAAGGCTTGCACCAGAGCGTTGACCTCATGGGAAGCACTTGCTACCTATGCTTTATTACTTTTATTGTATTAATTTGAGAAATGACACAGAAATAATGCTCAATTAAAAGCAAAATTTAGGGTAAGGGACTTAACTCAATGAGTTAGAAAGCTTCTTTTCTAAGCATGAAGGCCTGAGTTAAAATCTCTAGTACTCATGTTAAGAAAGCAAGGTATGGTCAGGCAAGCCTGTAGCCCCAGCATTGAGGAGCAGAGGTAGACAGAAGCTGAGAACTTGCTGCTCAGACATTCTAGTTGGAATGCTGAACCCAGGGTTCAGTGAGAAATCCTGCCTCAAGACAGACAGCAGTAGAACCAGACAATAGACATCGTCTGTCATCTTTTGCTCAGACACAAGTGTGCACAGCTGTTCACACATACAACATGCATGTGTACAAACACACAGAAAAGCAAGTACACAAATAAAAGCATGGTTTATTTTTGAACTAGACCCATAAAACAATCACTACACAATATTTCTAAACCACAAATAAGACTTGATGTGTGAAATAAAAATTTGAAAAGAGGTTTTGAGGCTAGATGGGCTTCAGAATTCAAACAGTGAAGGAATTTAGAGCCAATCATTAAATTTTACCAGCAAAATCCATGACTTTTAACAGTACATAACATAAAAGTCAAAAGTAGCCTTACATTTATTCAATCATCAAAGTTTGTTTTTCAAAAAGATTAAAGATGATGGATTTCCAGATGGTTCTGGGTTTCAGAATTATGCGGAGAGATGTGGAGCTAGGCAGTCTGGGTGCATAGTGTTGGTCATTGGCACGTTAATGATCTCAGTGGCACTCTGCTGTCCCGTGCAGCTGCAGAACTATGTCTCAGTTTTACAAGTTGACAGAAGTAAACCACATGCTCTGTTTTCCATACTATGGTCCATTTCCCTGGCTTGGTGTTGGTACAGCTGGGGTAGAAGGCTCAGCTCACCGTTGAATGCCTGTATAACCCTTGCTTTGCTGAACTGTGCCAGCAGGCTAAGAATCGTCTTGAGTGTGAAGGATGATACCCATAACCTCACTTCAGTTCCAGGATTCTCAGCTTCTCCCTTTCCACCCTCAAATCCTCTCTAGACTCAAGAATGGCATTGGTTTAAGGTGGCCCCTGACAGCATATTGGATAGGTTAGATGTGCCAAGGATGCTGCCACTCACTCATGGACATCCTCATTTCTGACTGTCACTTAAGGGTTGCTGCTGTTGCCACTCTAAAACTTGTCTTCAGAAGTGGCCTCTGCTGTTGGTGCTGAGCAGACTTGGAGATGGAAGGGGTTCTAGTGTTCATTTCTTTTTAAGTATTTAAATTACTTTCCTTTTCCTTCTGTTCTAACTCACTCTGTGTCTCTATGTCTTTCTGTCTGTTTATCTAGCTCCCTCCCTGTCTTTTTCTCCTTCTCTGTCCCTACAAATACTTGTGTCTGTGCATGTCTCTGTGCCTCCCTCTCTCTCTCTTTTTTTTGTTTTTTGTTTTTTGTTTTTTGTTTTTTGTTTTTCGAGACAGGGTTTCTCTGTGGCTTTGGAGCCTGTCCTAGAACTAGCTCTGTAGACCAGGCTGGTCTCGAACTCACAGAAATCCGTCTGCCTCTGCCTCCCGAGTACTGGGATTAAAGGCATGCGCCACCATCACCAGGCTGCCTCCCTCTCTTTTAACACAGTTTATCTCTGCTTCTACCTGTCTCTATCTCTGCATATCTGTCTCTCCCTTCATATATCTCTATGCAAAGAGGAACAGATGTGTATCTGTGAAGTGAGATGATTGGAGTTCTTCCAGACTGCCTAACATGCTGTCTCTCAAGCATATCATCTTTTCTATTGAAACACACAAAAAAATTCTTCAGGAAATAAGTCAGGATATTCACTTATTACCATTCAGGACAATGATGCCTCTCTCTCATGCTGTGCACCTCTATCTACTGCCCTATATTCTCACATGGAGGTCTAGGCATGAGGGACCAGTGAGCTGGCAGAATTCCGTGTGCTCAGAATCACATTCTAGTTTTAGTCAGAACTACCCTTTTTGATGACAGTCAGTTAGACCATCATGTTATATGATTCTAGGCTTCTTAAGCCCTTGGAAGTTTTTGGAATATGCTTTAGCCCTAAGGTGAAAGGTGGGATTGACTTCACCTTCTTTGCTTAAAGTAGACAGTTTTTGAGCCAAAGTTTGATGGCCAGACCTACTATCTGTGTTAGTTGGCTTTCTGTTGCTATAGCAGCATGTTGAAGACTGAATAATTATCAAGAACTGAGATTTTGGAGATTGGGAAGCATGAGAACCTAGTACCAGTCCTGGAAATGGATTCCTTGTGTGTCAGCATGCTGAGCGTTACATGACAAGGAAACATGTACACACAGAGAAATGGGGCTGAACTTATGTTATTCGGAATGTATTGCCATGACAACTTCCTCATTCTGCTCATAGTAGCATTAACTTATCCACAAGATCAGTCCACAGTGGTGGGACCTCACAACTTTTAAAGGCCTTGCCTTTCCTTGCTCTTGCAATAGTAATTACATTTCAGGATGAGTTTGGAGAAATTCCTCCTGCACTGTAGTTGCATGAGTGTTTGGTAAAGAATAGAATCTTACCACTTGGTATTTCATTATGAAATGGTAGTACCTTTTCTTCTTTCTTCAGACATGCCATGCCTGCAATCACAAACTAGCAAACTGTCACAGCCTTGCATTTGTGTCCATGGCTGCCTTGTCAGTGCATTGTAAGAGTTGCTATGATCATGGTGTCTCTTCACAGCAATAGAAACAAAAGGTAAGAAATTATGAGAGAGTCTGGTTCACTACAAATTGTAAGTTATATGACCCTTACAATCATCTCCAGAAATAGAAATCTACCATGATAACTATGCATTGAATTTTTACTATGTTCCCCCTGAAGTGGCTGGTGACATTGTCTAGTCATGATCTCGTGCTTTTCAAGTAATTAAAGAAATTTAAGTTAGCTTTATTGGAGTTTGCAGCACAGATATGGCATACGAACACCCAAACATGCTCGAGTGCACAAGCCTCCACATCCACATTCTTAATAAGAATGACTTTTTGTCTAAATCATTTAATTATACAGAAGCTATCAGTAATGAGGGTCAAAGTGTTTGATCTCTCTTCTCTGATGTTTCAGGAGTGACAAGAAGTCATTGAAAAGGTTGAATTTCTTTTTGATTGTTATGTATGGCATTTAAACAATTTTAGAGGGCAGACTAATAAGAAAACGTAAAAAGTCTGCATAATATTTAATCTATAAGGGGATGTTTTCATTAAGTTTGTGGGTAGTATTTTTTAACTGATAAATATGCTTCCTAAAAGCCAATTGCATTTAATGTACATTCCTTGTGGAATGTTCCTGCTTCTTATTTATCTACATATCTATTCCTCTTTTCATCCTTCTTTCCATCTGTTTGCACACACATCTGCACACATATACTGTTAAAATATATAGTGGAATATTTACCATCATTTCATTTAGACTATCTATGTCTATTCTCTGATAAGGAATGAAATATTTTTTACTAATTCTCTGAGAAGTTCTACAATATATTTTCATCATATTTATGCTAACATCTCCCCTTATTTTTTCCCAGACCTGGCCTCACCTCCCTACTCTGACACTTCATATCCTTTTCCCCACCCTCATTGTTTTAATATCCCTTGGACTCCCATTTATACTGTTCTTATACTAATGGGTCTAAGGCTATCCATGAAGAACATTGTCAGCCTAGGGTCCTTGTATATAACTGAGTGTCCTTCCCCCAAAATCAACAAGTGTCTGTAGCTCCTGTTAGGTGGCTGAGGAGTGGGAGCTCGTGAATCCCTTCCCCAATCCATGCAAGAACGTTGAATGACTTGATCTTGTACAGGCCATACACAGGCAATCGCAGCTACTGTGAGTTTATGTGTAGTGGTCCAATGACGCCCAGAAGACACTCTTTTACTCAGTTTTCCACCAGTCCCTGAATCTTACAGCCTTTCCTCCCCTCCTTCTACAATGGTCCTTGAGACTTGAGAAGATCGGTAGTACTGACATCCCATGTGTTGCTGAGCATCTCTCTCTGGTGTGTGCCCTTTTTAAACAGAGTTTAAGGAAGGTCAGAAGCCTCTCTTCCCTTGAGTTGTAGCATACACAATCACCACACCACAAAACCATCCAGCATCTAGAAGCCAAACTTTGTAGGGAGGAAACAGCTTTTTAAAGTACTGTCATTACATGTCGACACAGAACTTTCTTTGTCAGTGTATACTGAACATTTCATAACTGTGTATGTTTCCCCTGATCAGGCCAACACAATTCACATAGCATAGCATATATCTAGGTATTAAGAGAATTAATTAGTTTTGAAAGCAAATATGAATTCTAACTTTGGATATATGGCTGAAGTGGATTCTGAGTAGAAGCTATGATGGTTTATGTCCTAACTTGTGCTTTTAACTTGCTGCCTGGGAGCCCAAGTTCAAATGCAGCAGCCCTTTGGAGCGACATAGATTGAACACCCTGTTTATTCTGCAAAGGTCTTTCAGAAGCCTTAAACACTGCAGAGACGCCCCGCAATTTCCTCTCAGGCACGCCTTCATTAGCATTTCAATACTTCAGACTTCTCCTTGATCCTTTGAGATTCTTTAATCTTCAGCATTGAAACACCTAAGATGTACCATGGGATTGCGGGTCTTGGTGTAGTGGTGTTTCTTTTGCATGGAACAGATCTGAGATAAGACTGGGAACCTTTTTCTAACAATGGTGATTACTAATTTGCTGTAAAATGTATCAATTAAAGACCAGATACATATAAGAAGTGACTTCATATCCCCTCCCTGCAGGGAATTGGAAATAGTTAATACATGTCTTTAGTTAAAAAAAAGAACAAACAAACTTGAATATTTTAGAAGTAGCACATGCTCATTACAAAACAATAAAATTTTAAATCAATTCCATAACTTGGAGATTTAGTACCAACATTTTATATATGCCTTTTCTGATATGACCAAATATACCTACATAAAAAACATTACAAAGAAATTACACTTAAGAAAGAGTATGCAGATATCATATCTGTATCCAACATGGATATCACCAGCTTTGGTGTCCTAGGAAGATCATTTGAGAGTTTGTACAAGCACATGTACCCAATCAATGGTCCCATCTGCCATGTAGAGGACCAAACTCTTGTCTCCCTAAGGTTCTGTGCTGAGACCAGAGGGAGGAGAGGGTAATCCCAAGCACTCCCCATGCCTCTGGAATCTCTGTGCCAGACATTGGTTCCTCTGTTTACTGCTGCTTCTTGTTCTCTGTTGCTGTCCCTTGTAGCAGCCTGGGTCACACCCTCCGGTGGCAACCGTCTTCTCTCTTCCCATAGAAATGTCCCTGTCACTTCTCACAGTTTTGTTATTGCCAACTTCTAGTGATGTCCTGGTGGGTCCTCGGGCTTTCTACTCAATTCCTAGTGGGACATGATATGGAGACATGATAGTTCATTTCCGCTGTCAACACGATTGTGTTTGGAATTACCTAGGAGACAAACCTCTGGCTGTACCTCCTGAGAGTCTGAACTAGGACAGAAGACCTACCCTGAGTATCAGTGACGTCACCAATGGGGACCCTGGACTGAATAGAAAGGAAAATAGGAAAGTGTGCTGGGACCTGGAATTTAACTCTTTTCTTCCTGGTCCACTAAGATGTAAGGAATTCCAGTCACATGTCCCTGTCACTACTAACTAAATCATGCCTTCACCACCATGCAGGACTGTACCCCCAAATGAAAGTCAAATTTGATTATGCATGTTTGTGTAGACGCATGTTTGAGTACACATATACATAGACTATGTGGTACACAGAAGTGTGGAGGTCAGAGGTCATTTTCACAGGTCATTCCTAAGGTATCATCCAAATTCCTTCCTTTGAATGTCCTCTCACTGGCCTAGAATCAAAGCAAGCATGTATTGGCAGGCCGCTGAATGCCCAGGATCTCTTCCTTCTTAGCAGTGGGGTTACAAGAGTGAGTCCCCATGCCTAAATATTTTGGCATATATACTGGGAATTGAACTCAGGTCCTTGTGCTTGCAATTGATCACTTTCTTGTTGCCATGTATTGAAGGACATTCCATGCACACATCCAGACTGACCATTTTCGGTTACATCATTCACTTTATTTTCTACCAAGGCTCAAATGTGTTAGTCTGGAATTCGAAGCCTGCCATAGTAAATTCATGAATTTACTCCTGCAGCCGAAGTCTGGGCAGTGAGGAGGAAAGATAGAGGAGAAACAGCCTCCATATAAGTGGTCAATTTTCTAATTGGGCTTTCAGTGGTTTGGTGTAAAAAAAAAAACATAATTCATTTCAGTAACTGATCCTACTGGACTCAATACACATATTAAATGTTCCATGCATTCAAAGATTCAATAGTACTTAGCTACAGGAATTATGCAGAAATACATTCCATCTTGGCGAGTCCATGAAGTAGTAAATCCTCTGGGCAGTTGAGACGATTGGAAAATTTAAACATCGTACTGTATCCAGAATAATATAGTGATCCCTCATCGTGCTGGGTAGGATCATCAGCAAGCAATGATTCAGAAAATAAGAGTGATTTATGTTTTTATTTTTGAGCAGTGAATTCTCTTTTAAATTTATGGGAGGATTTAGATTTATATAGTGGGCTCCGGTTTCCATCACACGCTCATCATCTTAATGGCCACTCTCAGATTCCATTCATCTTTACACTAGCCACAAAAGCATTTGGAGACTAAAATAAAGATTAAGATAGCAATTTGGATTCAGTCCTTAAAATTTTGAGTTGCAGCCTGAAAAATCAAACCCAGATGGTAGGCATTTAGGGGTAGCTACATTCTACTGTTTGCCGCACAAGAGTAACATTGCATGCTGAAGATGTGTCATGATGGGACATTAATTCTCTGTCAGCATGATTTTTAAAGATAAACATCTAGATGTATTCTATAAATATATAAACATTAAGACTGTTTGAAGGTTCTGCCTTATCCAAACATGTTGTTGCTGTTTCATCTTGGTAGACTTTCCTCTGAGAGTGAAGGGCAGTGGAGCTCTCCAGCTCTGTCCTCATGGCTTTTAGTATTCAACACTAAGCCCTGTTGGGGTGGGATGTCCTTCTGTATATGTGTTGCTTTTATTGGTTAATTAGTTAATGAATAAAGCTGCTTTGGCCTATAACAGGGCAGAATATAGCCAGGCTGGAAGGGATAGAGAGAGAGTAGGCAGATTCAAGAAGGTGCCATGTAGCTGCCAAAGGAGGCAGGTGTCCGGAACCTTAGGTAAGCCACAGCCTTCTGGCAATAAATAGATTAATAGAAATGTAATTAATTAATTAGCTTAATTAATTAATTTAAGTTGTAAGAGTTAGTTAATAAGAAGCCTGAACCATTGGCTAAACAGTGTTGTAATTAATACAGTTTCTGTATGATTATTCAGGTGTGGGTATCTGGGAAAGGAATGAACAGCCTCAATTTACACCCTATCTCTGGCTTCCTATTTTTATTAGGATAGAAATTTGTCTTACATGTATAGTAGAAAACATCATATCATCCTATTACTCTTTCTTTTCCTCCCTCTGGTTTCACATCTCCTCTCCTTCTCCTTCCTCCTCCTTTTCCCTTCCCAAGTGGTCTTTCTTCCACTTCCATGTCTTCCATATGTACGTAAATCTAAATTCCATATTTAAGAGAGAGCTCATGATAGCCATCTACCTGAGCCTAGTGTATTCTATATCACATAATGACTCTCAGTTCCATACATTTTTCTACAAATGAGACACAATTGTTCTTCCTAAGTCTGATGTGTGTATACATCATGTTTCTCATTATCCATTCAATTGTTCATAAGCATCTGGACTGACTGTTTAACTTGGATATTGTGAACAGTGCTGTGGTAACCTGTGTGTGTATATGTGTATATGCACGCACATGCGCGAGTGTGCACACACACGCGCAGTACCTCTGTGACTTACTGAGTTAGAAGGCATCTTATTCCCAGGCAAACCTTTAGTTTTTGCTTCGTGTTGGCATGTAGGTGAATTTCTTAACCTGTGACCTCTGGACATCCCAGTGTCCTCATCTTTGGAGATAACAATAGAGATGTTGTGACAGATTGACACATACAACCTGCCACACAGAAGATCACCAAAAGTCACCCATTTTTACCAAACATAATTCTCTATGGGAAGCTGTAGTAAGGATGGCAAGGAGAAGATCTAGTTCAAAGACTTCAGGCAGCAGCCAGGTGAACTGGTGGTAGATCTTAGCAGCACCAGCAGAATGTAATGAAGGATGTATCCTTTTTACAGATGTAAACACCAAGGGGGCCGCTGTGTACGAGACATGACCACTGACTAGGCTTCTCCAGGACGGTGGAGAGCTCACCAATTCCAACCTCTGACTAACAACCATTGAATAGGAGTTGGTGAGGAGACCATGGCCATGACTTTCCTCCAATGACTTTGGAAGCCTGAGATGCCCATCATCTGTTTCAGTCTCCATTTCCCTGAGGGGAATGAAATGTAAAGTTGGAAACTCCCTGGGTGTCAAAGTCAAGCATACTATTTAGAGAAAAGAAGAACACATTTTTTTTTTTTTTTTGAGACAGGGTTTCTCTGTGGTTTTGGAGCCTGGCCTGGAACTAACTCTTGTAGACCAGGCTGGTCTCAAACTCACAGAGATCCACCTGCCTCTGCCTTCCAAGTGCTGGGATTAAAGGCGTGTGCCACCACTGCCTGGCCAGAAGAACACATTTTGAGACCCTTTCCTGGGTTTTATAAAAGTGTGTCATTGGTAAAGGGCCGGCTACAGTGCAGAAAATAGCCTCACAGTGAAGAACGCGCATCACAGAAGCCAACAAGGTCACCTGAAGGAAACCTGGGCCTCAGTTGAATTCTAGAGTCCAAAGGAAGTCCAGGATGAATGGAGGGAAGGAGGAGAGCAACCCAGATCCCGGTGGCCAGGTAAAGCCTGTGGGACTTGCTAGACATGGGGGTGATGGGGAGAAAACCCGTCGAGTTGGCATGGAGAACTGATCAATATCAAGTGACCCAACTTTGGGAGGGGTGTGTGTGAGGTCTCAGATCCAACAATGCCTAGGGACACTGCCGGTGAGCTTTTGGCAGGTGAGGAAAACTAAATGTGGCCACTGAGCAGGGACTTCCGTGCACAGACAGACAGCCTCTTCTGCTGCCTCGTCCTTCCTGGGGAGATGCTGATGTGTTTTGCTGTCTTCAGCCTGTCTGGGTTCTGGATCAGACTTTTTACTGTGGCAAATTACCCTTTTCCAAGAAGCGTCCCCAGTGTGCACCCTGTCTTCGGGTGTCAGCTTACAAGATGACCAATGCTCCTTCTCACCAGGTAGTAGGTGACGGTTTCCTTTTCATCGCTGCTGGAAACTATAAAATCGGGACAGAAGTGAGGCTTTGGAATCTCTGAGGCTTTCACGAAAAGGAAACAGCTTGGATGGAGAGAAAGCCCTCTGGGCAAACATTAGGACCTTAGATTAGATCCCCAACAATGATATGAAAGCCGGGCATGCAGTATGCCCCTGCCAGCAGCAGATAGTGGAGGGAGGAAAATTCTGGGAGCTTGCCAATCAGCTGGTCTAACTGAGGTCTAGGTTCAGGGGGATAAGTTGTGGAGTGACAGAAGGAGACAGCTGATATTAACCTCTGGCCTCCACATGTGAAGTGTATCTTTGCACACCTGTAGCCACACACACAAGGAAAAGGAAGTTGCTTTCACCAAGGTTGTGCACTTGGGGGCACTTGGTTTGGGAGCTTGATGGATCCCTATTCTTGAAAGGTCATGTGAGACAATGGTGTGGAGACCCTGACTTTGCTCAGAGATCTGCCTTTCCTCCGGATCCATGAGTGAGGAGCCTTGGATGTTCCCCTCCCCTGCTACTGGGCTCTGTATGAGCACTGTGAGCCTTCACGGAAATCCAAGGGGATGCTGTTGTCTGTGTGAAAGGCCGTTGGTGTCTGCACCATAGGGCTGTTTGGGAGCCTTCTGCATATAGGTCTTTACATTGCTCTTCTTTGTTTGTGTATGAAGTGTATCTGTGTATTATATGGGTGTGAGCACATTTGCAAGGAGGCATACATACATACATGTGGACATATATACATAGATTATACCTGTGTGCACAGGCCAGAGTCTGACACCAGGTGGCTTTCTGCATTACCCTGGTGTATGAGAAAGAGTCTCTCATTGAACCTCGAGTTGACTCAGCTAGCGGGATGACTGGCTGAGCTCCAGCTCCAGGGATCCGTTTGTCCCCACCTTCCTAGAACTGGGATGCCCACCTCACTGACTTCTTATATGAGCACCAAGGGCTGAATGCAGGTCCTTATCTTTACCTGGGAAGAACTTACTGGCTGAGCCATCTTTCCAATCCTTCTATCACTCTTGAAGCTTCCCAGCTCTTTCTTCTTTCTTTGCCTGCTGGAACATGGCCGGACAGACTCCTGTTCTCTCAGCCATTATTCACCCTTGGCGAACTCAGATATTTTAAACAACAAAGACTTTTAAGCGGTTCCCTGCTTAGGACTCATGGGGCACGGGAGAGGGCATTAGAACAGTGACACCCACTTTCTATATTACTGAGTTTGAATGTTACTAAATTATCTCAGAAAATTCTGCAGTCAGAATGATGTCCTCTTTGTCAATAAATGCACACAGCACTCACCTGGAGACAAATGCACCTGGCTGTCTCTACCCCAACCCCATATACTTAAACGGCCCCCCCATGGGGTGCGTGAGGAGGGGCAGAGACGAATGAAGTTCTTTGAGCCTAGCCCATATATGCTGACATTAATCTGCATGAAAAAAACTCGGGGCATTTATTGAAGCAAGCGTACACATTTGAGAAAAGTGGCTTCACTTTTTCTTGCACCTGATAACCTGGAAAATAGAGTTGTGTGTCCTCTGTTCCCTGGTGATAGTGCAAATCAATAAAGAGGTACCATTGATGGTGCCTTTGCCCACTGCAGCTGCCATTGAACTCTCTGCTTCCCATCACTCTCTCACCCCGTTGTGTACAAAGAAGCAGATATGCAATGTAGCAGGAGCCCCAAGAAAAGGTCTGGCTGTTCTGTCAAAACTATTTAGTTCAATATTGTTCTCAACATGGCACCATAGCCCTGGACATGACACTCAGCACGTCCAAACAGACATGATTATATATGAGACAGGAAGGCACTTACATCACTGCGGGTTGTTATGCTTGAAAGGACTTTGTCCCCCCTCTTCAAATTAAAAGTTTTCAAAAATGAAATAAAAATAAACCTTTGAAGAAACCAGATTGAGACTGATTTCGGAGGGCCCTCCTGCCTGCTGTATACTAAAGAAACATTTTCAGAGTTTTGCCCTGATGATTCTCCTTGTAGTTGAGAAACACAATCCACCGGGAGCTTTTGTGGCAGAACAAGAATTTTATGAACACGAACTTTACAAAGACTTCCCTAGGAGATTTAAGGTCTGGAAATCAATAGATCAATCAGTGGCTTTTATCAATCTATAATGGTTCTCTCTCTTTGGATGTTTGGAAGAAAATGGGATCAACGTAAATTGAGCACGGAATCACTTATTCTCACAAGTTGAAATTGTCAAACTGTTACGGCACATAAGTGACATGAAATATAATCATTTTTGAATTTGGGACCCTTCAGGGTGCATGTTGATTGAAGAAAAAAGGGCCAGATGTTTCTAGCAAGACTCTTAGAGGCAATCTAAATATTCCTCAACCCGTGACATGTCTGACCATTTCCCATAGAAACCAATTCATTAGCTAATTATTGGGCCCCCTTATTGTGTAATATATAATTGGCCCAGGGCAAATAGCCTTCACAAATGGCTGGCTGAGTTAGTAGAATCTGTTTTTGCCAAATTCTTTCAAGGGAAAGAAGGGGAAATTAATGAGCCCTACCTCATCTGGCTTCTACTTTATTTTTAATGATAAAGACCTCAGTGTCTGTACCAGCTCTTCTTCATAAAGTCAGCTTGGCAGGTAGCATATGGGCAGATGAGGTACAAGAAAATACAGAAATAATTTTCGAAAAGGGGAATGGGAGTCCAAAGGAAACGCAAGATGAATGGAGGGAAGGAGGTGAGCAGCTCAGATCCTGGTGGCTAGGCAAAGCCTGCAGGACTTTACCCAGGGTAATCAAGTTGTATTTCCATTTCTATCTTTCAGATGCATAGAAGTATTTTGGGGGTAGTAAGCCTCACTTTCAATTCTAAAGATTCTAAAAAATGTTAGGAAATGAATCAATGTTGGGAGTTCGGCCCGTTTAACAACAGTAGTGACTACGTCTCGAACATTCTCTTTGTAGGCAAACACGCGGTTTCATTTCATCTGTGGAGTGAATCACAGCCATGGGCACTATGATGGCCATGTAAAAGATAGCTTCATTTTAATTTTATGGGTGTTAATGGTTTATCTGCATGTATGAATGTATACCATATTTGTGTCTGCTTCCTGTGGAGGCCGGAAGACAGGGCCAGATCCTCTGGGGCTGGGGTTACAGATAGTTGTGAGCTGGCATGACGCAAGCATGCTACGAATCACACTGGGGTCCCTTAAAACATCAAGTGCTCTTAACTGCCAAGCCATCTCTCTAGTATATATGATGACTTTCTTCACCCTTAGTTTGTAGGAGGAAAAACAGGCACCAGTGTGAAGTGTGCACTGTCCCACACAGGGCTGCCAGACAAGTTCCATTTAAATATTAGAGCAGCAACAGACAAACTTTTAGTACAAGTTCATCCCAAGGAATACAATATGTACATACACATATATTTAAATTGTTATGTAAACTTGTTTGGGTTTTTGTGTGTGTGTGGGGGGGGAGGTGTATGAATGTGTAGAGGTCAGAGGACAATTTCCACCAGACAGAACCTGGATCAAGCTCATGTTGGCTCAAGCTCCTCTACCTGTTCAACCATCCTGTTGACTCCTAAATATACTGACACGCTCAAACTTATCTAAACTTCCACGTCTGAAATTCTGATTTAACCAAGCACCCAACAATCTCTTTATGGCTACATGTGGCTGGTTGTTGGCAAAGTGAAATAGGGCCGCTGTAGAGCGACTATCCGCTGTCTTGTGCCACAGAACAAGGCTGGGAACTCCAGCTTTAGCAAAGGCAGTTGCTTCCTCAGACAGGAGATTAGCAGTGAAAAAGAAGGTGCAGTCCGCTGTTCCTGAAGCGTGTGGCAGCAAGGGCTGACAGAAGGCCCTGAGGAGTCAGTGGGCAGGGAAGAGAGAAGCTGGCCTCTGCTCTGAGGTCAGTGCTTCTGGGGTCATCTCTGTTAGCGACAAGACCGTGTGTCTGTCTGCGCCTGCACAGAAGAGCGATTGACAGGTGCTGCTTTGACGAGCAGGAAAGTTCCCTTATGCAATTCCCATTTCTACCTGCTCCCCACAACAGTGCCAGGCACTGACCTGAATCTGGCTCCTAAAGCACGACCTGGAGAATTAAAGCACTTAAGAATGGCAGGTCCTGGGGCTGACTGCTGCTCACTCTGCCCGCTCTGTGCCCCATTTCCTTTCCTAGAGGTTGGAGCTGACAAAACTCTGTAGGATTTGAGTGATTTTAATGAGCTCATTCATGTGTCAACAATAGCAACCATGTCCAATAAATATTTTCCCCGTGCCCTTCCCCAATCTGAGTTATAATGAATTAACAAATATGTACACCGCATTGCCAGATGGGTTAAATATTATTTCCCCCTTTTTATGGGTGAGAAAACTGAAGCATACATGGGTTTATTTGTCTAAGTTCATGCATTCAACAAACGACAGGGCTAAGATTTGTGTAGACCCTGAATGCATGTTCTCACTTCTCCTCACATACACAAGGAACACACCAAGACCAGAGCTTGGCACTAGGCCTGGCCACATTGTTAGCTATTACTGTGAAGGGGAAAAGACCAGTCTGGGCACTGTTCTAATGACCTTCTTTGGCCACAATAGATATTATCCCTATGGCACATGGCACCACACCCATCTGCATCCCATTTGAGCTGCTGGGAGATACCCAGGGCTCCTCTGAGCCCATCAGCCTTACTTCCATCTGGCCAGTGACTACATTGGGTGTTTGGGATCCAAGTACAGTCCCGAATCTCTCTTAGGATTATATTCTAAGCACGGATACCATGTCCTGTCTTGACACACCTCAGCTAGCAAGAATAGCTAGCCGGAAGCAGAACTACAGAAGCCAAAAATCGATTTTAGTACGTTGAGAGACTTTCCCAGAACTATGGACTTGGATGGATTAGGTCTTGGTTATCATTTGGGTAGGTGGCGCTGTGTGTATGCTGGGCCGCATGGCCTGAATGGCACTGCCATCATAATGTCTGCTGTGGTGAGGTCTGGGGACATGTCACACTGCAGAGCTTCAACATGCTACCTCTCTGCTTCTGTGGCCTTGGCTTTGTTTCTAGCCCGAATCACTTACTTGGATCATGTCTGAAAAACTCTCTAGGTGACTTCTCCCTAGCCCTCCTCTATGCTGGCAAAAGAAATATGATTCTGTAACAGAAACCTGGCCACAGTGCTCCTCACCCCGAGCCCTCCTATGATTCTCCCATGGCCTGAACAGAAGAGCTTAGGCGGGAAACCCTTGCAAGCATGAGGACCTGAGTTTGAATCTCAGGAACCACTCAGGAAAAGTGATGGATGGTGGCCTACAATTGTAGTCCAGTGCTGTGAAGGTAGAGACGGTGGCTTGTCACAACTTGCTAGCCAGTCTACCCCACATGGTGAGTCCTAAGTTGGTCATTTTAGACACCACCTTACAGAGAAACAAAACAAAACCCAACCAATGTGAATGTTCCTAGCCTTCACACACATGAACACAACATGCATACATACATACATACATACATACATACATACATAAGCCCCCCCCCAATTGTTCCTTTGTGGACTGCTCTCTCTTCTCAATCCCCTTCCCCATACAACTCTGATCATGTATATCCAAACACCTCTTAGTTTCCCTAACACAAGGCGTCTTCCTTTCTCCAGTCCTCCATACTGCCGTTATTGCTCCCGGGAACACCCTTCTCCTTCGGTGCTTTGCTTTGTAAACCCCTGTTCATGCGCAGGACCCATGGCTTAGTTCCACATAGTCTGAGAAAATTAGTCTGTCATTCCTGATTTTACTCATAGCATCTAAGTTTCTTGCTTGCTGTGGCCTGTGAATTATTTATCTTATCCCCAGCTCTGAGCAGACAAGTTTGGTAAATAGAGTGAATGTTTTACCTCTGTTGACACAGCCTTAATAACACTCTGCCCACACAATAGAGCTAAATATAACCACCCTCCCTCACTGGACGCAGCATGGAACCAAGATTATAAGATTAAGCCCGTAATGTACAGGGAAATCCAGGAGCAACGTAGGCGAGTGGTTAGAGTCTGCTCATCTCTTTGTGCCTCTAGAAGGACTGACCATTCAAAACTACACGTCTCATGTCTCCATAAAGCTCCGGGACCAAAAACTCAGGGCTTAAGACATGTCAAAGCATATGAATATCTACAAGGGGGGTGGTTCTGTGGAAGAAGCAGAAGCAGCTGGGTATGTCTAAGCCTTTAAAGACACCACTGTGAATGTGTTTCACAAAACAACCACACAGGGGAAAGAGTTCAGCTGGCTCAGAGATAGGTAAGGCTACTAAGGGGCCCAGCGACTTTCTTTGGAAAACCTTTTAGGGTATGGTTAAGGAAAAAGGAGCTTGGCTGAGAGCAGAAAAGACGCAAGTGTTTCTTACGGAGTTTTCTGCTGCTCCTTAGAGGTGTGTTATAATTAAGTTAGAATCGCTCACTTTCCTTGTCTTGACAAAACTCGTCATTCTGATGCTGCAGATCAATCCCGACTCCATATATTTCCTTACGAAAGCCATCTGGGAATGGAATTCACTTGTCAGGTATTCATAGTGAATGCAGATATTATTTTTAACATTTTTTTAACAGTGTTGAAAATTAAATCTCAGCACTTGAGGAAGCATTTCCAGTCTTGAGATCTTAGACTGAGCATCTGAAGCAAGTCCATGAAGAGGAATAGATCAGGAAGGGATGGGGAGTTTAGAGATGAGTTTCCTTCTTTCCTCTGACTCTGGCCGTCTGTGGGCTGCAAGTGGACCCTACACACTTGGCGCTCTCGGAAGCAGCCATTTTCTTCCTTGAGACCCATTGTCCATTTCCTTAGAGCCATCCTGCTGGGATTCAGCCATCATGGTCTTATTTAGCCAGAAGAGACTTGAAATGTAAGGAAACTGGGCCTCTTAGGGCTGCTACAAACTTGACTTTCCCTAGGATGGGAGTAGAGGAAGAGTAGGGAGAGTGACGTCATGAGACAAAGTTAAGAAGCCCAGCAATGATTTTGGAGAAGTCAAATAGGTTTAGACAAAAAGCATAGATAACATCCCGCTACGGTTTTGCTGGTCAATAGGCTGGAGGCTGATCTGGTCAATTTCTTCACTAGCCTGCAATATATACATGGTCTATAACTTCTCTGAGATGGTTTTCTTCTATTTTTTTGTACATTGACTTTTTATTTTCAAAGCAATGTGATTTTCCTGTGCACACCCCCAATGTATCTTTTCTGGTTTCTTACCATTCCAAAAATAGAACCCCTTTTACTGTCTATTCCCTTTCATGCCGCCCACTTGAGAAAGCTGGGGCTGCTGAATATCTAACACACAGTGTAGGGAGAGGTCTCTAGTAAAAATTCAGCAAGTTCTGTTGTTTGTTTGTTTATTCATTTTTGTTTTTCAAGACAGGGTCTCTTCTTCTATCTCTGGCTGTCCTGGAACTCACTCTGTAGACCAGGTTGGTCTTGAACTCACAGAGATCCACCTGCCTCTGCCTCCTTGAGTGCTAAAATTGAAGGCATGTGCCACCACCACCTAGCTGTCAATAAGTTCTTGATGATGGAATTTGTAAATTGTGGCAGGAAAGATGGATCCGTGGTTCAAGTGTGTAATGCTCTTTTAGAGAACCAGGGTTTGGTTAGAAACACATGTATTCGGTGGCTCACAGCCACCTGTAACTCCAGCTCTGGGTATCTGACACCTCTACTGATCTCTGTAGGCACATGTGACATACACTCAACTTAGGCAATATACATACATAGAAACAAAATAAATACACTTTTTAAAGAGATATATAAGTCAGTCACTTCATTCGGATGGTTCAGAAGTTATTGTGATCAAACAAAGCCACACTTCAAGAATGGGGATAATGATGTTATAGATGTCCATCTGAGCCACACTTCTAGGGTGGGATGACGGTGTCATAGATGTCCATCTGAGCCACACTTCTAGGGTGGGATGACGGTGTCATAGATGTCCATCTGAGCCACACTTCCAGGACGGGGATGACGGTGTCATAGATGTCCATCTGAGCCACACTTCTAGGGTGGGGATGACGGTGTCATAGATGTCCATCTGAGCCACACTTCCAGGATGGGGATGACGGTGTCACAAATGTCCATCTGAGCCACACTTCTAGGATGGGATGACGGTGTCATAGATGTCCGTCCAGTGGGAACTACAGTCTACCGTGACACTCTGAAAGCCCCTTCACAGATGCAAGCTCTTATGAATGATCTAAAAAGTGAGTAAGATGAATATCAAACAAATAATCTCTGGGCATGAATTAGGCGGATTGTCTCCTGGGCTGCTATGGGCTCACTGTGTGTCCTGTGTCTAAACTCAGCGTGGATCAGCTGTTGCAGCCCACATTATTTTGCCAGAGTCCCCTCCTGGTTTTCAGTAGGAATCACTGGAAAGGTCCAAGTGCCAAAGCCTGGCTGCACAGTATCTTACAAAGTAAAGAAATAAATTATTGGTACTCTTCTATACAGCCAGGGCTGGGAGGTAGCTATCAGATAATCCCCAAAGCCGTTATCATTTTGTTAATTTCTGAGAGTTGGCACACAGTCCTCGGGAGTGTCTTGAAGCCATGTTTGAGGACCTGGCAGTGGTTTAGTTTGCTCTGTGTGAACAAAATTCTGCGATTAAAAAAGAAGCGTTCTTTGTTAAATCACTGTGATTTTCTTCAAGTTATGGGCACACTTACTCCTTCCTACATTCGTTCCTATAGTAAATGTTCACCGTGTTTGTTGGGGAACTGAACCTACGTCCTGGCTGCTTTGCAGAAACGCTCACTTCCCATCTCCACAGTGAACTCTCAAGGAGACTTTTGAAGACTGTGTTGTGTAAAGATGTCAGAATTCCCACACGAAAGCAAGCCCGTGAACTCGAACGTCATCCTCCCCATTATCAGTCAGCAACCAGAAGGGCCTGGCACTCATTGCTGAGACAGCAGACCCTCAGGTTTTCTCACCCCACACCAAGAAGTACCTGCGTAGACCCGTCAATGCAGTGGGGATGCAGAAGGACGGCTGCCCTCGGAGGCTGCCTGCTATTTCCTGCCTCTAGTCAGGATGGGGTGGTGAAGAGCGCCTTTCTCTTGATATTTCAGCGTGCTGGCTTCTGGTCCCAGATGGAACAAGAAAAGCAGAGGAGGGTGAGATATTTTAAGTCTTGTTACCCCAACCTTTTAAAGCTTCAAGAAACTTCCTTTGGATTGGGCACAGTCTCAGTGCTGCTGGGCGGGCAAAGTATACCTTAAAGGAATGGAAGTCAGGACTCTTCTAGGTTTAAATTAGAAATTTGGATTTTTAAAGAAAAATAGTATTCTCTAAGTTAAGATCCTTCTCCATGTCCAAGGAAGCTTCTAAAATAGTCAAGTTGATCTTCATGCTGCCGTGAATGCCTCTGCCAGTCGGAAGCCCCAGGCTGAGCTCACGATCCTCTGACGTGTAGCAGGCTCATTGCACAACAGAAAAAGTCACGGAGGCAATAGGTCTAGCAGAACTATAAAGAAACCAAAGCGACATATCAGGCTTTCTCTGCACATTAGCCCTATCAGCGATTCAGAATTCTCAGAAAACAGCCAAATGATTTTTTAAAAGGAAGAAAAATATATCATCTCAATATCCTTCAGTATTTTTCTACGTACACAGGTTTCAATTGGTTATATTAATATTTTCAGCTTTTGATTTGCTTAGTTGAATTGGCTGATGATTCTTTTGTTTAATTATTAGATTCTTTCCCCCTAAGCCTTACCAGGTTCTGCCTTAACTCCAAGTCCCTCAAGTAACTTCTGGCTCACAAGGACTGTTGCTGGCACCGTGGTAAGTTTAACAATATTTCTCAATGATGTCTCCAACCTCAGCCCCAGAAACTCCAATGATGATAACTGACAGAACCAGTGGGACCTAGCAAACAGGACTGAGGTATATGAACCAGAGAGCAGAGGGCGGCCCTGGTGTTAAGAGGGTGGCTGTTTACTAATCACGGTGTCCCCTGTGAGAGAGGGTGGGAGGGTCACAGAGTGGTTGGAAATTCAGAAGCAGAGATGTGAAAACCATGCAGGTAAATTTAGAAGTAAATACCATGATGAACAAACCCAGGCTGCCTCTCATCAGGAGAAAGCATGAGGGCTAGCTCTGTACTGAGGATGTACCTGCTGATATTGGAACTTTAATCCAGTCACATTGATCTTGTATTTTTTTTTTCTTGCATGGAGGGGCTTTTGGGCACCGAAATCTGGGCTGTGCATATGCTTAGCAAGCTCCCAACAAGCGCCAGTCCTAGCCTGCTCTTGTTAGACTTTTAACCTCCAATAGTGCAAGAGAATCAATCTGCTTTGTTTGGGGCCACTACATCTGTGGTAACTTGTTAGAGGGAAGTGAGCTGCTAACGCAAACCGTCCTTCCAGTCTTGCTGTAGGGCTTGCTCTGCAAGAATCACATCACACATTACACTATTCAATGTTAGCAGCCATCCCAAGGTTTCAACGGATGAGGAAGCTGAGGGGTAGAGAGATTAAGAGTCTCACGTGACGAGTCATAGAACTACTCATGGAGCTGAGATGGGGCTGGTAATGAACACCTTGAATCTGGTGAAGTAGCAAAGCCTGTACGTAGAGGCATTATTCTTTTAAAAAAAATGTTCTTATCAGATTTCCATATACAGAGGGAAAGTCACTGATCATAAAGACAGATGCCCAAGATCACAGACCTCAGAAGCCAGAGCTAAGATTTTAATAATAGATTGTGTACATTGAATTCTATGCATCACTTCAGGGAGCCTTGGGGGCCACAGCAGACTCAGGATCCTGTTTAGGAGCTGTCTGACAGGTTGTTTTTGTTTACAAGCTTCTGGTTTTCACAGAAAGAATGGAAATAATAATTCTAGTTTTGCAGATCTTTGTGCGACTGATACAGTAAGCTTTAGACTTTTATTCTGAAACATGGGAAATTCACAATAAATCGTACTTTGTTGAAAATTATATGACACAAGGAAAGTTTCTCCTCTGCTTCCCCAGCCACGGAAATTCTATGTCTCATCTTCCACAGTTTTGTTGCTTTGAGGAAGTGAGTGACCCTGTAGGAAGTGTACTATTCATTTCCTGTAGTCTGGGTGTGACCTTGTTCTCATGATGTCAGTGCAACACAAGTGTAGGTTATATATCAAGACAGCAGATAATTGTGGAAGCATTTTACCTTATCTAGTACCCCAAACCCAAGACAGAACAGTAAGATGCTCAAGGATAGTGGAATGGTGGATGGATCATCATGTTGTTTGGAGTTCAGCTGCCAATCAATCAGAAGTAAACACACAGATAAACATATGAGCAAGAAATAAATTAGTGCATTGTAAGCATTTGAACTTTTGATTTAGCAATGGTGTTGGTGTCAGTTTAGGTAGTAAACACATACAACATACAGATTCTGGAACATGAGGGCCTATTATTTTTTTATTTTTTTTTCTTTCCTGCCTGGTTCCCACATTCATTAAGTCCCAAGGAAAATCACACAGAGAATCTACATTAGGTAATAAACTGATTGGTCCATTAGCTCAGGCTTCGTATTAGCTCTTATAATGTATATTAACCCATTATCCTTATCTATGTTAGCCACATGGCTCAGTGCCTTTTTCAGCAGTGCAGGTCACATTCTGCTTTTTCTGTTATCTGGGAAGGACTGGGGAAAGAGCTTCCTTCTTCCCAGAATACTCCTGTTCACCTTGCCCTCCTCTACTTCCTGTCTGGTTTTCCTGTCTATACTTCCTGCCTAGCTACTAGCCAATCAGCATTTATTTAAAATATGATTGACAGAATACAGACAATTCTCCTGCACCCCCCCCCTTTTTGTTGTTGTTAAGAAAACAAGAACATCCATAGTCCCTTTTTTGGGAATGTGGGTGTAGTTTTCTAGGCTACTTCCAGCTGATTAGGGGTGCTGGTAATCTTATGGGGACCTAAGGAAAATTTAGAATTATAATCAAGTCCTGACTGGAGTATCCTGTGAGTCTTGATCTTCTCAGCCAGCATCTTGAATCTGTTCTGGATGTAGAACTGAGACATTTGGGCTATCTGTTCCTACTGGAGATTTCTCAGGTGGTCTTCTTGATCAAACTTGATTACTCTTAACTCAGAATGAATCCACAGTCTCTCATTTCCTGCAGAAACAAAAGCAAAATCTCTTCTCCAAAGTAACATAGCTTTTGACTTCAATTTTGAGGTCAAGGTATTTTCAAAATACCTATCTTGGATTAATTCAGCAGCATTTATAAGAAAATATCTTTTAGCAGCTGTTGCTCCTTTCTCAGCATTCAAAAACAATTCAAAGAGAGCATAATAACATAAAGTATCCAGATTCTCTGGTATTTTTCATCTTTACGTGCTTTATTTTAACCTCTATTTCTTTTATTTTTATTTTTAACTTTTGGCTTTTTGAGACAGGTTCTCTGTGTATCTTTGTCCTGGAACTCCCTCTATAGACCAGGCTGTCCTTAAAGTCACAGAGACATACCTGTCTCTGCCTCCCCAGGACTGGGATTAAAGGTGTGTGCTACTGCACCTTGAACTCACAGAGATCTGTCTGTCTCTGCCTCCCAGGCAATTGGATTAAAGGTGTGTGCCACCATACCCAAATACTTTCTTTCTTTTTTTTTATTTTAAGGACTTTAACTTTTTTCTTTTCTCTCCCAAGCCAGCATATATTTTTAATGCACAGTAAGCCATTTAGAGTTTTTTTTTCTTTCTTTGAATCTTTCTTTATTGTATATCTCTCTTTTTCTGACTACACAAGTCTTTAATTTACCAAGCAATATGGATAGGATTAAAGCCGCTGTGGCTTTGACAGTTGGATCCAGCCCATTCCTTAGCTTTCTGTGATTCCAGCCTCAGGACAGAGGTACTGGCTATAGCCATGTTTATTACCACAACTCTATGGCCTTTCAAGGTCCTTGCCAGCAAGCAAGCTGCAACAGTGTCTCCACAAACAACGCTCAAGTGCTTTGTAGTTGGACCACCTGCCTGAAAGAGTCAGAGTTTGCCCTGGCAGGATGGTCCAGAAAGCCAGCATTTTAAAATGGCACAGCTCCCCCCTCCCCCCACTATGGCTGAAAACCGAAAAGCATGCGGTCAGCTTTTTATCAACACCATTTAAGTATTTCATGGCAGGACCTCTTAAAGAGCTGCAGGGTTCTGTAGCTAAAGCTGAGTCAAGAAGCCTCTCTTAAGTGAGAGCTCTTGCCTCTAACAAGCAGAGTAGATCCAAGAAATTGTTGCTAACAAGAAAGCATGTTATTCTTTTCTGTCTAGAATTACTTCCCAAGCTCTGTCCCGCTATATGTGGATATAGTCATCTACACGTTGGTGCCAAGATTCTTATTTTTCTTTAGCTCCTTCCCTGTCCTGTGACCTGGTCTACCTGGAAGTTACCCCTTTGTTACTTCAGGCAGATGCAATTCTCCAACAGAGACTGTGGTTCCCATTATAGGTTCGTTACTAGTGCTCCCATGTGTGCGTCCTATTTCCCCTGCATCAGGAGCCAATCATGCAGCATAGATCGCATCTCCGTCTAGCAGCATTGCCGCTGATGGTCCAGTATGCTCTGGAGCTGGATTCTCCAATGGTTCTTCATCTTCTTCAGTTCTTTCTCTTGGCTAGGTGCTTCTCTCAACAAACAGCACAGCAGCTAGGGCAGATCACAAGTGGATAAAGTACAGAGAACCTCCACCCCAGCTCCCCAGCTCCTGACTCAGATATAGTCACCATGGGGCTTTCTTCCCTGGGAATTCTTATCTGTACATGATCTGAGTCACTTTGTGAACACAAGCGGGACAGATTCCACATAACTCCGAATGGGCAACATCTCTGAACAGGGGGTTTATTGACTGGAGTACATGGCAGGTTGGCCCTAAGCACTTAAGCTGCAGAAGACTGATCAATATCTAGAGACATGCATCTTATCTTGTCTGCTACACAATGCTTCTTCACTGAGTCTGTTTCCTCAATTTTTTGGCAATGCATGACTGAGTATTTTAAATTTTCTTCATTTCACACTTCTAGAGTAGACAAGTGATGCAAGTAGACCCTGATCCTGTGTTTCTCCTGTAGTGCTCAGTGTGTAGGGATAGATAGACCCTGATCCTGTAGCCTCCAATAGTGCTCAGTGTGTGCGGAGAGATAGACCCCGATCCTGTGGTCCTCCCGTAATGATCAGTGTGTGGGGATAGATAGACCCTGATCCTGTAGCCTCCCATAGTGCTCAGTGTGTGGGGATAGATAGACCCTGATCCTGTAGTCCTCCTGTACTGCTCAGTATGTGGGGATAGATAGACCCTGATCCTGTGGTCCTTCCGTAGTGCTCAGTGTGTGCGGATAGATAGACCCTGATCCTGTAGCCTCCCATAGTGCTCAGTGTGTGGGGATAGATAGACCCTGATCCTGTAGTCCTTCTGTAGTGCTCAGTATGTGGGGATAGACCCAGATCCTGTATCCTCCCATAATTCTCAGTGTGTGGGGACCTATTCTCGTGTGATGATTCAGCCAAAATAAAACAATACATGGATGATATGCGATTATTTTTGCCTTTAAGGATTTTAAAGGACAATGTGGGGGAGGGACAAGAAGTAGATTTTTTTCTTCAAGGGACAAAAGAATCACTGTGGAGAATCATTAGTGTCCTAACTAGGGTCATAATTATTTTCAGAATCACAGAATCTCAATGAAGTATAATATAATATCATATAATACAATATAAAGAATATTAGAATATAGTTTCAAGAAATGATGGAGAACTGGGACTTATGTAATACAAAAGCCTTGAGACATTTAGTGAATCTGTAATCCAAAGACATTCTGCTTTGATCTGGGTGTCATAGGAGAGTGCTTGTTCATTTCCTGGCCACTCAGACCTGAATAAACACACAGAAACTGTATTAATTTCAGCACTGGTTGGCCTATTAGCTCAGGCTTCTATTAACTAACTCTTACATCTTAAATTAATCCATTTCTATTAATCTGTGTATTGCTACAAGGCTGTGGCTTACCAGTAATGTTTTAGCGGTGGCGTCATTCTCCTTTGGCAGCTACATGGCATCTCCCTGACTCTGCCTACTCTCTCTCTCTATCTCTTCCAGCATGGCTATTTTCTGCCCTGCCATAGGCCAATGGAGCTTTATTCATTAACCAATAAAAGCTACACATATACAGATGGACATTCCACATCATCTGGGCATTCAGAATACACTAAGTGTATTTGTGTCTGACCAGTGCCAGTCAGCTGTTCTTAACACCATAGCACACAGAGGGGGAAGGGCATAAGAGGTAAAAAGGAATACATATTATGTGTAGATGTGATATCCATCCCTATCCCCAAAATAATTCCCAGATGCTTGGTCACAGAGAGAAACAGTGAACCAAATCAGCAATGAAGAATGGATGAAACTACCTGCTTCTGTCTGGTAAAGTGGAGCAGTTAAAGAGTTAAGTCTAAAGGAAGCATATGGGTACCTTGGCTTGCCTTCCAGTACCTTCTGGAGCACAAACAAAGGTCTACTTGTTTAAGGTCTTAAACAAAATAATTCTAAATATGGTATTTAAAAACAAACACAATCAAATTCAATCCTTAACCAAAGATCCATAAAAGACAAGCGATTAGAGCAATCCCTTTCACTGCTGTTGTTCATCAATTGCCTTTCTCTGGTGGCGAGTCTCACTTAGCTACAGTGGCTTTTTTCAAAAGAGAATAGAAACATTGGCTTTGGGGGAGTGTTAATGAAAACGAATATATGAAAATTTAAGAGTGAGGAATTAATTATTTGGAGAAACAATTATGGGCCATGAGTTATTTGCAAGCAAGACAGCATAGGAAACACTAGCAGCAGCTCCATAAATATTATTTTAATAGTCATTTGGCTTGTGTTGCTAGAAGTTTGTTTTGAATGAAGCTGGGAAATGGAAAAGTCACTCAATAAGCTCAACATCGTGGGGCTTCCATGGTCTCCCTCAGCGGCTTCCAGATCAAATTTCCTCTGCGTCTAAGTGAAAAGATGATGTTTCTAGCAGCCAGCCCCGCTGCCTCAACCTGCGATCTGGAGAGCCAGCTGTGCTCGCTCGGTCTCGTATGCCATCCCCATAATGAACACACTACATGGCTGACAACCGTGTTGATGGGCCGTGAGCCTGAATATCATCTGGCTAGTCTCTGCTGTGAAGGATTTCCAGTCTGCCTGTCCGAAAAGAATACGGAAAAAGGAATGAATTCCCCCACCCTTTTGCTCTTTTAAGAATGCTTGTGTATTTGGGGGAAGGATTAGGAAAACACTGGAAAACACACAGAGCATGAAATTATTCAGTAGAGAAACTCTGCGACGAGGGAGACACTCGAGTCCTTCACGCAATCCACTCACTATCAAGTGATAGTAATTGAGGCGCTGCGCAGCTCACCGAGGAGCAGCCCACATTATCTCTGCTGTGGTACAGCTTCCACGAGCAGGGAGACAGTTAATAGTTTAGTTTTCAGCCGATGTCACGGAATATAAGTAATTTGAAACTACCCATGTGCTAAGGGAACAGCAAGAGGCCATCTGTCACTTGAGCATCTGACCTGTCCCTGTTGAGATCGTTTCCGCCTTACTGCTGTCTGTCTAGACTCACACCCACTGTCTGTCCAGAGCCATTGCTTGATCTGGTTACTTCCTTCCTATTTCCTTTTGCTGTCCACGAAATCCTGCCTCTTGCTTCTTTCCCACCTCCCCTGCCACGCCGAGACAGCCAAAGGATGTAGAGATAGGAAGAGCTTCCATTCAGATGATGCAGAAGCAGGATACCCAGAGCACGAGAAGATGAGTTACTGATGGGGGTGGGTGCTCCAAGGCTGCCAAGCAGCAATCAGGATGACAGGACAGGGACAAGGAGGAGGGAGTGAAAGGGAAGTCCAGGCATTGTGGACTTTACAGCGTGATAAAGCATCAATGATACAATGTAAAACAGCGACATGATGGGATACCAGGTGAATTCATGGTGCAGGGGCAAGAGCCTCCGGGCTGGACTTAAGAAGTGCTCAGTTGCCAACCCTGCCAATTGCAAGGAACTCTACCCTCCCGCTGAGCCATTCAGGACTCAGTTCAGTTGTGGGTTCTGTCTTCTTCTGCCACCATTATTTTTATCCTTCTGTTGACTTAGCAGAGTCTATACTAAATTTGTGTCTCTCTTTCCCTAAGATTGTAAGCTGTTTGAGGCTGGGGATTGCAAACTTAGATTATAATAAAGATGTTAAAAGAAGTAATAATACAGTGTATAGAGCATAGCAAGGGTTGTAGTGGCCAAGGGTTTGGGGATGAAGAGACAGAACAGATTGTATAACTAGAGGCTTAGATTTGTAGGACTAAGCGTCTGTAGACAAAGGGGCTGCTGGTCCAGTGTTCACACCCTCTATAGGTCATAAAGCATGGAGCATGTGGTAGGCACCCATTTCTGAGATGCTAGGAACATTGGGATGGGGAACCACCAATTTCTCGGTGGTAAGGAGGAGACAGGAACCATCATCAGGTTTTGAACTCGAAAGTTCTCCATGCATGGAACATAGAGTTTTTCTATTAGCCCTAAAATATGGTATTGGTGCTTTCATTTCTGCTTCATGGTATGCTCTGGAAGGTGGAGAGTGTAGCTCTCTGGACCTCTTCCAGATGGGACACATGCCTAGTTCTACTTCAAATCGCCCTACATCTCAAGAAAACTGGAACATCATTTAAAGAATGAAAAACTACTTTCTGTACAACAAAAAGTTTCTAAGATAGTTTGTGATTTCATACAATTACTCTACTTGAAAAACAAACACAACGGATTCAATATAGAGTTTAGTGGGAAACCCAAACCAGAATCAAGTTCTTAACCACCTTTGTGTGGGAAAACTTATGTGATTGCTATGTTTGTTTGCCTTGGGCCGTAGTTTCCTATCTATACTCAAGAACAATCGGCACTGTGTTATTTTAAGATTTTAGCATCGTAAGTGTATGTCCCTAACTCTGAACTATAAGGACATGCTAATAAGCACTGCACTCATTAACACAGGAGTTGATGAGTCTGTGTACAGCTTGACTAGGTAGATCAGCGTTGACGTTGGTAGTTTCTGCAGTTAGGCTGCCAGGCTTAGAAAACTCAACTCCTTATTGCCTCAAAATTGCCATCTCTACAATGGGTTTAAGGACGAGGTCTACTTCGTATGATTATCTTGCATATTAAATATAATATAGATAATCCATGCAAAGCTTTCCACACTGTGTCTAGCGCACTGCAGAACGGAACGTCAAGGCCCATTAAGTCTTCGTTTCACTCTGCAGGACGGCCCTGGAGATGGTGAGTCCAAGTGCATTTACATATCATGACCACTAGATGGCAGATGTAGCATTTTTTTTTTTTTTTTTTTGCTTACTTGGGTATCCAGCTGCATTTTGCTAGTTGACTCTTGGCATTCAATGACCTTAGGGAACTTCAGAAGCAGCATTATTTTCAGTGACACCATGGCATCTCTTTTTAAATAAGTAATTAACCAATGAGATATTTAATGAGTTTTCTGATGTAAGTTATTTGAGAGAGTTGGGAACAGGTTCTGAAGAAAGTATCAGTGAAGACAGTAGACTGTGAAAAGATAGGCCGCCATCTCTGGTTTCTTCTGTCTCTCCATGCAAGAGGAAGGCTTGAACTCATGAAAGGGAACTGAAGAGACAGGAAGAGACGCCCCTGCAGAGCCATGCGAAGCCTTGAACGCTGTTGGGGAACCAGCAGAGAACACCAAGAGCGTACCAGACACAGACGAGCTTCCGCAAACCAGCACTGACAAGCCTCAGGCTTTGCGGAGGCCTGTGATGGAGATGAATGCCAGTCCAGTCATGATGGCCCCTGCCTCCTCCCTCTCTCCCCATCCTCAGTTGGGGAAGCACGTGTTGGTAGACACCAAACAGGCTTTTGCCAACACTCAAGATGAATTCTCCAGTAACCAACGGGGACATGAGCAAAAATTTTCCCCCATCAGTCCAGAACCTTGCACGTACCACACAGGTCAAGACCTTCCATGCCTGACGGCCTAGGGCTCCAACAGTAGTATCCACCTTTGTTTTGTTGGCTCCTCTTCCTCCTCCTTCTTCTTCCCCTTCCTTCTCTTCTCTTGTTCTCCTTCACTTTATATGGAGAACACTAGAACTTTATTAAATTCCTTCTCATCTCTCTTGAACAAGAGAGGAACAAGAACTTGGGCTGAGCCGAGGCCAGTGGATAGGAGAACAGTTAGGGTGGATGTTGTCATCTGCATGAGACAAGCCGACTTGAGCCTACTGCCAGACATGGACAGAAAGATCAGCAGTGGGCTTTGGGGGTGACAGAACCTACTGTCAAACGTGGACAGATTGATCAGCAGTGGGCTTTGGGGTGAGATCCCAGATGTGTTGCTGAACAGATGAGACTTCTCCCCAAGTCTCAGCATCAGTTGCTAAGCTGATGATCAATATTTAATTTCAACTGATGTGTTCATGACGAATTCCAAAAGGCTATAGCAAAAAGACAATTGTATACACACACACACACACACACACACACACACTCCCCTTCTCCTCACAATGATTGCTAATCACTAGCAAAATTTCAAAACAATCTGCTAAGTACCTTCTTCAGTCTCCCTGGTCAGCCTGAGTGGCTATGGAAAGGTACTTCTCTGTGTGATTTATTTTCTCATTTTGTAAAACAGTACAAATTATCGCTGCCAAGAGACACCTAGATCACCAGGGTGCTTCGTAATAGAATATTGCTATGTAGGATCTCTTTCAAAATATCTCAGGGACCAGAGACACAGTTCAGCAGTCAAGAGCACTCGCTGCTCTTGTGGTGGTCATGAGGTAAGTTCCCAGCACCCAAGCCAGCCAGCTTAGCTGGCTCCAGGGGAATCTCCCCTCCAGCTCCAGGGGAATATCCCCTCTCTGGCCTCCACAGAGGCCTGTGCTCACATGCGCATATTCATACACAGATGCACATACGAATGCGTAATTAAAACTAAGGTAAATCCTTAGAAACATTTGGGTTACCAGGAGACCTGGGGCGCTTCCCTCATCAGTGCCCAACTTTGCCTCTGTTCCCTAGGTGATTGAAACAAGGGATGTGGATTACTGGCTCTCTCAGGGAGACCTGCAGCACAGGCCCCTGCATGCCATAGTGGGATGGCCCCAGGTGATAGCTCCTAAGCAGACTTTGCAAAGTAGATGAGCCATGTTCTTATCGAGCTAGAACATGAAGATCCATGAGCATCCCCATCTCCTTGGCAAGTCCCCTTTTCTTTTGTGAGACAGAGACTATTTTAGCCCACATTGGTCTCAAACTCACTATGTAGACAAGACTGGGCTTAAGCACCTCATCTTTCTGCATCACCTTCTGAGCCATTGGGCCTCACTTCCTGGGGTTAGTTTCATAAGCTCTTCAACAATTTTTAGAACAAATGAAAATTCATCTTTTCACTTGTGAATGAGCTTCATGGAAGTGATTGTACATTGTTATAACATGACGGACACACCAAGTCTGAATCAACAGCACACACGGGGAGGCAAGGCCTTGGGAGATCAATTCTTTAGTGGACCGCACTTTCTCTGGAAATACAGTTTTCAATATCCTTAAAATATTTTTATTTGTGTTTTAAATAATGAGGGTTTGAAGTGTTATTATGAAAGGAGAGACACAGATTTTCTATAAATGTGTTTTTCTTGCGATAATATGTGAAATTACATTCCATGTTAAATTGCTCGAGGCAAGCAAGGTTTAATATGTATCTAAATAATTAAGCTAATTGTGTAAAAATATATTTGCGGAATTCAGCAAATGTGTTAATACATTTACATCATGTTTGCCCATTTCACATAACTAAAGTTTGCTTTGTGAAACAGTCTCCCAAATTCCTGGCGGGCGGTCCTCTGTCCCATAGTAGTTAGTGCCTGGTACTCTCAGGGTTTGAAAAGTGGTCACTGAAGAAGCCTGGTGTTAAAACATGGCCCACAATCTGCCCCTCATCTTCACACTGTTTCTTCCCCTTCTTTTGCGATCTAGCATCTCTCTCTCTCTTTCTCCTTCCTTCCCTTCCTCCCCTCTTCCTCCAGCCCTTCCTCCCTCCTCCTGTCCCATTCCCCCCTCTTTTCTTTGTGTGAGACAGAGTCTTACTCTTTCGCCCACACTGGCCTTAAGCTCACAGCAATCCTCCTGCCTCAAATTCCTAAGCACTAGGATTTTGAGCATGAGCTGCTCCACCCAGCCCTTCTGTGAATTTCATATTCACATTCTTAAGTGAGGACTTTGGGATTCTTGTGCTGTAACCCTAGGTGGCATTGGGGCAACAAAGGCTGTTTTCACAGTCCTGTGTCCCCATCCTCACTAATGGTGCAGGATGGAGAGTCTACAATTTGCTAACAGGTTCCCCTTCCAAGTGTGAGTCAGGTTCAGGTCACATCCCTTCCTGGGCCTTCCCACAAGCCAGGTCTTTAGACCATTAGGTGTGGAGACAGGGCACTGGCACAAAAAATAGAAAGAAAGAAACCCAACGGCTCCTCGAGTTTCAGAGTGACGGTGTGCTATGTTCTGAGATGCAGAAGCGCACCATGCGGTCTGCCATGCTTTGGCATGTCTGGGTGTTAATTCTGGGCTACCCAGTTTTCTGCCAGCTCCAGTTCACACTGCTCTGTTGAGAAGTGTGGCTGTCCTGCAGGCATCTTTGTCAAGGTCTACCTCTCTTCTAGCCTCCCATTAGCTTTCTGAGAATTCCTTAACTCTTGCCTTGCCAGGATCCCAAGACAGCTCACCCTTCCAACATTCTTCATTGCTTCCCTTTCTTTCTTTCTTTCTTTCTTTCTTTCTTTCTTTCTTTCTCCCTCTCCTCTTCTCTTCTCCTCTTCTTCTTCTATCTCTCTCTCTCTCTCTCTCTCTCTCTCTCTCTCTCTCTCTCTCTCTCTCCTGTTGGTGTCTGTGGCTCTCATTCATGCATCAGTCCCTGGAATTCTCACATTTATGTTCAAGGATCCAATCAAGCACAAATCAAAAATGCTTGAACATAAACATTGTTTCCATTCTTAAGTGTTGTTGCTTTCTTTTGGGTGATTTTTTGTTGACAACACAGCATCAGAACTGTTTCTATAATGCTCCATTGTCTATCGAGCAACTGAGAGATGAATTAAGCATTTTGGAACCTGTGTATGGGTCAAAGGCTAACACCATACAGTTTCATTTATTTTTTACACTTTATCTGTTTACTTATTTTTTCTGTGTGTTCATGTGTGTGGGTGCCCACAGTACAGCATGTGTGTGCAGGTGAGAGGACAAAGTACAGGGGTCAGTACTCACCTTCCACCATGTGAGTCCTGGGGATGGAACTTGGGTAATCGGGATTAATGGCAGCCATTGTTATGTGATGAGCAATCTGGCTGGCCCTGAACCATTTTTGAACACAGTAGGTTTTGGTATCTGCCGACGGTCCTGAAATGGACCCTGCCTGGGCGAAGAGGGATGACTGTATTCAGGTATTAGAAATCACAGATTCTATCATCTCGTTCAGGGATTCTGGTCTATGTGAACTTTACCCTGGCATTCCTTGGTTTCCTAAAGCAGAGTAGCCCAAGCACTCCAGGGATCGTCAAAGCCTGGGCGAGGAGACGGTCCACTCAATGGCTTAGCTAGAGTTACCAAAGCATGTGCACATTCAAGAGGAATTTCTCCCAGCTTATAAAAGGTTTCTTCTCAAAGCATTTGTCTTCACCTCTCTCACAACTTGGCTCTTTCAGTCAGCGGTGGGGAAAATGCTTTTATTTAGGATGATTCAGGAGCCATTTAGCATCACAGAGTTGAGGCAAGGGACCTAACCCTTCGGTCATCTCAATACTGGGAGGGCATGTAAACCAACAGCCTTGACCTCCTCTCCCAAATGTGGATGATGCTACAATTGAACTAGTTTCTACACAGCCTCTACCACTTGCCCACCAGGTTCTTCTACAGTCCTTCAGCGCGTTCTCTGTGCTTCAGTTTCTTTCCTTAGAATAGAAAGGAAAAATTGTTTTAAATTATAGCTTATTTATGTGTATATTCTCTCTCTTTCTCCTCTCATATGTATGTGGATGCACACATGCATCCATGTATATTTGGGTATGTGTACATGTCCTGTGAGCATGTGGAGGGAGACCAGAGGATAGCTCGAGAGACAGCTGTCCTCATTTTCATTCTGCTGCTGTGACAAACACCATGACCTAGAGTACTTTGGGAAAGAAGAGGTTTTTTTCAGCCCATGCCTCTCAACTAGCAGTCTGTCACTTAGGGAAGTCAGGGCGGGTACTCCAGGCAGGAAGCTGGGGAGGCACTCAGCAGAGGTGTGAAGGAACACTGCTTGCTTATTGGTTGCGTCCCATTGCTTGCTCTTCCTGGTTTCTCATATGTCCTATGACCATTTGCCCAGAGGTGGCACCGTGCACAGTGGGCACTACCCTCCCACATCATCGATCAATTCAGAAACTGCCCTACGGGCTGTCCACAGACCAGCCTGATGGGGGCATTTTCTTACTTGCAGTCTCCTGTTCCTAGATGACCCCAGCTTGTGTGAAGTTGACACAATAGCAGACCATGAAGCATCTTGTGGCAGCTGCTTCTCTCCTTCCACCACGCGGATCCTTGGGAATTGAACTTGGGTTGCTAGCGTTGGTTTTTGCTGCTGGACTCTCTTGCTCATGAAGCAGAACTGAGAAAGAACATGTAAAACAGTTGAGCTTCCTGTAGTATTGAGAATAGAAGAGTAGAAGAGATGAAGGAAGAAAGAACGATATCAAATATGAACTATCTGGCCCCTCCTCTGTTTCCTTCCCCAGCTCCAGCCTCCTTCACACAGAATAATGCACACTGGAACACGGTGCTATAGCTTATTCTCAGTGCTCTCCCTAGGAAAGCGCAGCACAAAACAGTAACCACGGTGGATATGGCACAAGGAACTTCAGCTGTGATCTGTTCCAGCTAGTGCTACAAGGAGAGACTTCAAAGGCCCAGGATGCCATACAACGTGTGAAACAGCTCATTCGTAATGTTAGAATTAATCACATATTGGGATAGTAATTCCTTCAACTGAGTGGATCACTTAAGACCCCTAAAGGCCGGAAGTCATGTGCCAAGCTCACATTTGTCAACCACAGCACACCCAGGTATCTTGGTGCTCTGAGAGCTTAGGGTTTCTCCAAATTTTCTTTCCGGAAGCTCACAGTAGACAGTGAACAAGAGGCATCCCTGTTTTCTGCTTATGGGTTCTCTGGGCATTGGTGGTCCAGGGCAGTTAAGCCCAGTCTTCTCTGCCAGGAGACGCGACAGGGAAACATCACGAAGGACTGCTAAGGTTTGTGACATTTACACAGTGCCTAAGTCAGACCTCGGGATGGCACCCCTCTCTCTGGGAGTGAGAGGAAGGGGTTTTTCTAACATTATTTAGTATCTTCTGCTGAAAGGAACCATATGCCACACAATGAAATATATTTCAGGCAAGATGCATATACTTTTCACAATAAACATGTATGCAAATCTTGCAAAGATTCATTTTAGGGACAAAGATGTGCTGATATTATTCATATCGATCCCCTTGAATGTGTTCTGAGGCCTCTGCACTGGTATCAAATCCATATTTTAACTGTCCTTCTCCACCCTAACCCTCAACAATGACAGATCTCAAAAGCATTCTGAGATTTTTGTTCTGTTTTGTTTTTGGTGAAGAACTTGTTCCTGGTCATCGAAATTGAAGTCCCAATAAATCATAAGCTTGTAAAGGACTGGCAAAAGGCCAGTGGACCTGGCAGATCTGCGTGTCTCTTGGGGAACATTTTGGGTGGGAATACCATCAAGCAGCGCTCCCAGGACCCGGAGCTGTGGCCTGCCCTGTTGCCCTGGAGTTAGAGCGTTTCCCTTTAAGGCTGTGGAGCACAGAGCTCACTCCTAATTGGAGCCAGGGCTGAAATGAGGATGCTCTTGAAAACGCATCTTTACAAGGTCCTTCTGCCTAAATGAATCTCCATTGCAGGTGATGAGGGAGCAGAGACTTGTGGGGTCCCAATAATTTTGTGCCGCCTGTAAATCAACATGAAAATTCAGAAATCAGCGCAGCCCAGGGAATTCCATTCGGGGAGAGGAAGGTCTGGCTGCATGGCGCTGTCCCTTTAATTGTCCCCTGCTCTGTCTGTTGCTTCCCATCACACATTCTCCCGAAAAGCCATATTGCTACAAATACACATTTAGGATTTGATTGCAAAGTTTCCTCCGTTTACATGTACAAGATAGAGCCTACTGTGACAGATTAGTGCTCCTAAAGTTTGGAAAGGTGGCTAAACAAAGTGTCACTCTCGTGATGCTGAAAGTCTTCAGCAAGAGCTGGTTTGTCACAGAGAGCTCTGGGATGCTGCACCTGGGTTGTATGCACACTGCAGGCTAACAAGATGCCACGTTGTGTTGACCATCTGCCAATCATCCTACCTCTCCATCCAGGCCAGCCAGCAGGGGTGTGGGATACTGTACTTGCCGGGGGTTTCTGCTTCTGGTCATTCAGCCGTGCCAGGGTGAGCCACCTCAACAGTACTGGGAACCACTGAGGCTGGAACAGTGACTGGTTGAGTCAATTGTTGTACAAAATTAGGCCTGAGGTTGGACCCCAGCCAGCACCCATGGAAAGCAACACCCGGCCTGGTGGGGGGTTCTTGTCACCATGGCACTGGGCGACAGAGATGTGGATGCATGGGACTTGCAGGACAGCCTTGGTGCCTCAGTTCCTGGGCCTCCAAAACCAAAACAAGGAGGATGGTGATGGAGGAAGGATGCCCATAGTGGTCCTCTGGCCTCCACAGGTACACTTACACATGTACATGCACACCCGCGTGCTCACAAACACTCATGCATGTTACACACAGCATGCAAAAAACTGTTTCAGAGGCAATTCTGCTGTGTCTAACTTAGATATTACATACACACACACACACACTCACACACACACACACACGCACGCACGGACACCGAGATGATAGGTCATAGCCAAAGCCATCACTCGCCCGCAGTTTTCCTCTCCTCCTCCCCTGCGCTTCCTCTGCGAACACCCATCCACTCCAGGCCCCTCTCCCTTCCTCCCACTGAGGAGCCTCACGCAGCCCCTGAGCCTCTCCGGCCACGGTGACCCTCTAACTCTTCTAAGGACATGCTGGGCTGCAGCGTGTCACCAGGCAGACACGGAGGTCTTTTTTGGAGCACGGCTAGGTTAAGGCTGTGGCTCCTGGACCCTGTCTGAATTAAGAACTTCTGTCTATGGGCTTGAGGAGGGAAACAAGTGCCCCCACCCTAGGAAACTTCACCCCAACTGAGGACCCGGACCAGGCTTTCCATGTCTGCCTGACTAGCTGCTTTTATGTAGAAATGAAAACAAGGAGGTCGAAACGACGGAACTTTTCTTAGTTGTAGAAGGCAAAGGTTTTCATTTCCTTTTGATTTTCTGTGAGGAACTGTGGTGAGGTGAAGATCTAGACAAAGGAGGTGATAGTAAGGTATTTTCAAGGCCTTGCCTGAAGCCCCAAGACGAGGGGTGGAGGCGGAGGAGAAGGCCTGGGTTAACCCCCTGACAGTGTCAGCGCCTTCTGCACACGGCGTAGAAGTCTTCCAGAAACAGAGCTGCTGAGACCATTCCACCTGGATGTCAGCATTGACTCAACCGAAGGAGTCACCCCAGCCAGGGCAGCTCCCGCTCCTGTTGGCGTGGACAGCGCTTGAGGAGGGGAGAGCTGAGAGTGTTGCCGGAGAGTCGATGTGTCTGCTGCCTCATGCCTTCTCCTTCGCGCAGGACAGTTTCCTCTCCTGAGCAGGAGCTCCAAGTGCTCCAAGCATGGAGCAGGATTAAGACTCTGGGCCTTATCCATCTTGTTAGGATTTCATGGGGGAGACAGTCTGCAAAGGTTGGGGTCATTTCTGCTAGCGACTGGCTTGTGCCTCACTAATACATAGTGTTGAGCTCCGTGTCACCACTGTGTGATGTAGTTAGGCTTGGTACTGAGTACTGCCTCACTAGTGCCTGGTGGTGAGCTGTGCGTCTCTAGTGCTCGGTGCTGAGTAGCACTCGGTGTTGAGATGTGGGGCATTGCTCATGCCAGGTGCTGGGCATCACTAACCCTTGGTGTTGAAGCAACGGGGAAAGGTTGAGGGACAAAGAGAGAATTCTTGTCAGCCCATGGGAGCCATGTCTTCCTACTGTGAAGGGAATTTGTTACTTGCACGGCACAGTGAGAAGGACCTTGAACATTCCAGCAGAGCCCTGAGCAGGCTGAGTGGGAGAGGTGTTAAAATAGCAGCCCCTCCCCCCGATGGCTGCCTCAGCAAATAGATTTACTTTCAGTGAACACTGAGCAGGCTCTTCAACTTGCTCTAAGCCCCCATGGAGCCCCCTACAAAGTTAGGGAAAGTGACAGAATACAGATGAAGTCACCAGGGGGAACCCAGTCCTCTGGTCACCCGTGGGCTGTGTATGATTCAATCCCCCTCCACCCTGAGTTCAGGATCTCGCTGGGATCACAGGAGACTGGGGACCAAATTGAATTCTTATTTCCATTCGCTCGCTGTGATTAAATCGCTCATAAAGATGTTTTAAAATGCCAACGAATTCAAACCACACCACGCAGCCCCTCGGCAGGCTTAGGTCATGCTCCTGTGGAGTGCAGAGTGCTGAGGACCATAGGACCCCTCCTTCCTATTAAGTCCATATGACTGAGGATTTGGGGGTGTACAGTGATCACAATGACGATTTCTTGCAAATTGTAAATTTGTGGAACAAAAATGAGAAACTAGATATGGAGACCCTCCCAGAATGGGATTCTCTACTATTTTAGAATGTGTGCAAGTCACTCAGAGGTTGGATTTATCTATGTAGAAAGTCCAGTTGTCTTTATTGTTCAAACTACAACCACATTTAAGGGGGGAAAATACTGCACACACACACACACACGCACACACACACGTAGGATTATGTGTATGTGTGCATGTATATGTGTGTTGGAAGGTTAGATATATACTGTTAACTTTAAATATGTCTGGATTTCAAGAGGGGAGGATCTTAAATCATAAATTAATTTCTATAGAGTTTGAGTATATTTAGAATAAGTCACTTTGATTGTTAACTATCTCAGATATGGCAGTCTGGGGAGATGTCTCAGCAGGGACAAGCATGTGGACCCGAGTTTGCCAAAGCTTGACACTGTGGCATTCAGCTGTGAACCCAGACTGGGCTGGTTTGGGAAAAGAACAGGCAGAACCCAGGGCCTTCCAGGCCAGTCAGTTTCTCCCCAACAGTGAGCCACAGACTCAGGGACACCCTGGGTTGGTCTCTTTTCATTGCTGTAATGGAGTACCACTCACTGCCCAATCAAATTAGAGACAAGAGTGTTTACTTTGCTTCCTAGTAATGGCTGAGGAGGCGTGGCAACAGGCCTATGGAACATGAAGCTGACCAACGGTGTCTTCATCCACTCCAGGAAGCCTACCCCAATGACACACTTCCTTTAGCAAGGCTCTACCTACTGGAGGTTTTATGACATCCCTAAACGGAGATGGGTGCCAGAAGTGGGGGTGCATGCGATTGTCTCACTCTGGTGACTGGACTCTGCACCCCTTTTCAGTAAGGAGTAGCTCCATCTTCCCTGTGGATAGTAACAGTGGGTGTAAGGAAGATCGGAGACCAATTCCGGACCTTCCCATTCCAATTCCCTGAATTGAGTCCGTTTCTGCTCAAAGCACCTGGGACAGTTTCTACTTCCTGGTCTGGGCTTTGGCTGATCCAGAGAGAGACAAAACTATCCAGGTAGAATTTCACAAGGGGGTTGGTTCCTGCCGGAGGACGGCTGAGCTGAGCCCCTGACCCATGGTTGTCTGTGGCGGACTGGAAGATAGGTGGCTACAACCGACATTTCAGGAGGCAGAGAGGCAGTGAAAATTAAAATAGGGAAAAAAAAAGATTTAGATGAAATTTTCTCAGAGAGTCAAAGACAAAGATAAAAATTTAGGGTTCTCCTTTATAGACTTAGAGAAAAGTATATTCTTTTTCAAGTTTGGTGACTATTGCAAATCAAAGAGACTGGATATCTGTGGTAGTGTTGCTCTATGGATGTTTTCTTAAACTTTATTTTCAAATATTTTTTATTTATTTATTATGTATACAATATTCTGTCTGTGTGTATGCCTGCAGGCCAGAAGAGGGCACCAGACCCCGTTACAGATGGTTGTGAGCCACCATGTGGTTGCTGGGAATTGAACTCAGGACCTTTGGAAGAGCAGGCAATGCTCTTAACCTCTGAGCCATCTCTCCAGCCCCTCCATGGACGTTTTCTCATGGGAGTTTTAGCTTTATTTAGTAGCCTGTATTGAAAGAATAAGGCACAAAAAGAGAGCCAATTGATTGTTTCTATTCCTAATGAGGAAGCTAGAAGGACATCTGTCGGCAATCTTCAGACATCTCCACAGAGGTAAGGCTCAAGACAGTCAAACGCCATCCAGTCCAATGCTCCTAAACCATCTGTGAAGTCTACCGCTCCGGTTCCTAGAGTATCTCTGAAATGGTGAGACTGACGTCTCTGCTTATAAACGAAGACCCACTAGTGTGATGACATAAAACCCTGGGGAGGCCTGCATCCAGACCCATTTCCCCAGGCCTTGGGTTTGTAATTTATCCACTTAGCTTCACATTCAGGTTTTAGCATCACTGGAAACAATGCTAACAACATCAAAGTTCTAGGAAATTAATTGAAATTATATGTGTAAAGCTCTTTACCTTGAAAAGCATATACAATTATAAAGGAGGCAAATGTGTTTCAAGTGGACAGACTTTGCCTATGTGCAAGGATTCTCCCACAATTTTCTATTCACAGGGTGTCAGAAGTGTTTCAGTCAGCAGCATAAATATGCTAATTGGAAGGAGATGACCATATTCGGTAGCATTTTTGTAGAGGTTCTTTGTAACCTCAACTGCACGTAGTTAAGAGAGAAATCTGATTAAAACAATTAATCAGTGGTTCAATTAGGGGATCACAAGATACATCAAGTCTGCAATGCCCAGCTAAGGCAGCATCTCCATTCTAAAGTTGATCTGCAGTGTTTTCACAGCTGGAGGTAGAATCTCGAAGCACAAGCCACCTAGGATGGGGAGAAACAAGGGAAGAGGATCCTGGAGGCAGAGAGGACTTTGTTCTCATTCTTCTGTTTCTCCCCTGCAAGACTGCCCAAGGCTCATGTTTCTTTGATAGTAGCTTTGACTACAAGATGCATCTCTGGGTTCTGGTACCACAGTCTCCTCTCATATCATAAGAATCGGGAATATAAAAAGCCCAGCTGTTTGCATTTCTCTTTTTCCCCACCACCACTGTGCGGTCTTCTCATAGATTCCTCTTGTGTCCCTCTAAGCTGAGCTCCTGTCTGTATTCTGATGAGATACTGACTAGGTCATAGTTCCCTCATCAGACCTGACTGTGGAGAACAACGGGCAGGAAAGAGTCTCATGGCGGGTGGCAGAAACCGACAGAAGAGTTTGTATTAGCCGCTTCTCTATTGTGATAAAATACCATGACCAAAAGCAACTTAAGGGGGAGTTTTATTGTGACTTCCAGCTCCAGAGGGCTAGCACCCATCCTGACTGGAACACGATGGCTTGGTTGCAAGACCAGGAAGCTGCCTGCATCGCATACATCTGCACACATGAAGCCAGACAGCAGGAAGTGAGATGCTTCATCCAGCAAGGCCCCATCTCCCAAAGATTTCATAACTGCTTAAACAGCATCACTAATTGGGGACCAAGTGTCGGGATACATGAACCTGTGAGGGACGTTCCTCATTCAAACCACCACGGAGTTCTTCTGGGGGAATCGGGCCGAGGGATAATGAAAGGAACAACAGCAGCTTTGGGATGGAATCCTCAAGTGTGTTCCAGGGATGATTGTTTTAGCCCTCCATTCTCCCAGTTCTACACTGAGAGACTTTATCCTTTTGTCTTCTACACGCTGGAAAGGAATGTCTACATTATTATTCTGACGACTGGCATGTGGAGTGTTCCCCATGGCTGGCTGACGAAGTTCATGCTTTATATATGCCTTCTTCAAATAGGCTGGAGATGATTTTACACAGTATTACTGCTGCACCTGCATTTTGACTGGCCTGTCACATGAGGTCAGATGTATGATTTTTGAGTCATTAGTATTCAAAGAAACTTTGGTGTATTGGAACATTGTGGATTTTCGTGCTCAGATGTTTTGGCTGAGGTAAAGACCAAGCTTGATTTGGGGTGGTTTGCAAACACTAAGTAATGCCTCCCAAAGGTCTAACTGTTCACTGACGTCCTTGTGGATATCACCTACCTCTTTTGTCGTTATTGGGGTTAAAGATGCAGTTGTAAGATGTGGCTCATACACACATATAAAATTAATTGTTGTTTATAATTTATGATCATCAACAACATGAAAACATGCAGTACTCTCTTTGTCCTATGAATTGGACATCAACTGTCCACCTGCCCTCCCATCATGGGACCCCTTCGTTCCTTTGGCTATGTTCTGAGATGTCCTGTATTCTGGCAGGGGGGTAAAATTTGCTTATTGTACAGTCTGCTGAATCTCTTCTACTACTAAATCTGATGAGTGACATGAAAACAGCTAATCTGTTTAGAGGCAAAATAATCAGTGTACACTATCGAGCATCCCGTGTTATAGGATAACGCTCCCAATCTGAAAATTCAGGCTGATTTCCAAAGGAAAAGCAATACTCATGGCACTATGAACTACATTGACGTTTGTCTTTTACATAGAAGGTCACCCATAGAGCCAATTCTCTCCCTTCACTATGTTCAGGACTCAGGTCATCAACCTTGGCAGCCATCGCCTTTACCCAGTGAGCCATCTTGCTTGCCTTTCATTAGCTCTTAAATGACAAATCCCATCAGAATTATCAAGCTATTAGAAATAGGCTAGATTTTCAGTTTGGTCCAAAGAATTTGAATAGCAGTTTTACAAATCACACATACACACACACACACACACACACACACACACACCAAAAAAAAAAAAAACCTGGCAGAACAGATTGCAGGAATTATAACTCAGCTAGAGGACATTTTCTATTTCTAGAATAAAACGTTGCTTGTATCCAAGGAGCATTGTTGTTTTGGGTTTGGGCTCTCTCTCCACAGAAGCCTGGGCTTTTATTTTCCATCTCAGCCTGTGAGGAGAGCAGTCAGGTGCCAGGATAACCCTGAGTCGGACCATTTGGATGGAGTCTCAAGGGGTGCGAGCCTTCTGGGACTTAGGCTGAGTTCCACTCTCCGGTCACACTGACCTCCTTCAGGGAGGAGGCCCTAAATTCTTCATAAAATCTGTTTCCCCTGGGGGCTCAAGAGGTTGTTAGGATAAGGAAGGTCCAGAGCACACACAGATGACCCCCCTTACAACTGGGGAGACGAAACCAATAAAGGGATGTCCTTCATCTGTGGTCCCCTGGCTTTGGGTAGTCAGTGCTGGTCTCTGGAGGAGAACAGCAAACCTTCCCCGTTTTGAGGTGTGCCTTTGGCTGGCTCTCCGCTGAGACCCAGCATTCCAGCACCTGATGACTGGGAAAACAGAACTCATTCAACAGGAATTTGTCCATTTACCCAAGGGCCTGGTTTTCATCAGGGACATTTGCACTTCCTGTTCTTGCTGCAGTTGCATTTTCTCTCAATCTCGGTGTCTGCTTTAGTTTGCTTCCTGTAGCTGTGATGAAATGCCTTGGCCTAAAGCAACTCAGGAGGAACGATCTTTGTTAGCTTCTACTTTTAGGTCGCAGTCCTCATTGAGAGGAAGTCAAGGCAAGGACCTGAAGAGGCTGGACACATGACATCCACAATCAAGAAGGAAAAGAGAATACACACATTCTTGCTTGCTGACTGGGTCTCTCTTATCTACCTGTCATACAGTTTCATACAGTTCAGGATTTCCTGCCCAGGGAGTGGCGCCATGGTCAGCCGCGTCCTTCTGTGTTGATTTACATCATACACAGTCCCCTGCCGAAAAACACACAGGTTAGCCTGTTCTATATATTTCCCCAATTCAGGACAAATTGCAGAAGTCAGTTCTCTCCTTCCTCCACATGGGTCCCAGGAATCAAGCCAAGGTCATCAGGCTTGGCAGCAAATACCTTTACCCGCCGACCTATCTAGCTAACAATAGACCCCACCTCTTAGATATCCAAACACCTCACAACCATTATATTTCCAGCACATGGGCCTCTGGAGAAGTGCTCAAACCAGTCCTAGCCTATGGGAAAACAAAGAGTTTATCAGCGGGTATTAATGTGTGTACCGTCAAAAGAGGTGACCACCATTGCTTTCTAATAAAGATGAGCTCATTGCTATAACATAGGCATAATTAGAAGTTTTATTAATCTTTTAAAAATGGTCATTAATTTTTCTTAAAGTTTTACTCATCTTAAAAATTGAACCACTGCGTTTAGTTGTACAAACCTATAATCCAAGCTACTCTGGAAGCCGAGGAAGGAGGAGCATCAATTCAAGGCTGCCTTAGACAATTTAGAGATACTCTGTCTCAAAAGTAGAAAATACAAAAAAGTGAAGTGGGGGAGTATAGCTTGGTGGAGAGTCTGTGCCCAGTGCATGCTAGGACCTGCATCCAGTCTGGAGTCCTCGAAACCAGAATGCAAATGAAACAAAGAGGGACTAGTTGAGCAAAGATATCTTAAGTAGACAGTAGGTGCACAGAAATGTGTTCAGTAGCATGAGCCCGCAGAGAAATGCAAGCTAAATAAGATACCACTGTACTGCCTTCAGCAAGAGAACAAAAATGTCACAATTCAAACAGACAGATCAAGTGTTGGTGTGGTCTGAAACCACTAAGAAGTTGTTTATTGCTGGTGGGCTAGCAGGGTGCACCTAACGTTATAGATACTTTAAGGAAATGCTTAAAGGAATCTCCACCACAGATACACATTATCCTATGTGTCATGGAAATTCCACTTCTGGTTATGTATTCCAGAAAAACAAGTGGTTATGTTTACCAAAAGATAAACAGAAGAATGTTTATGTTAACTTTATTAACAACAGCAAATATCTGGAACTAATCCAAATGTAATAAAATATAAATATATAAAATATAATAAACAAATAATATACTTAATCCAACTAAAACTGTATAAGAATTAAAATTAATGAATGCATGAAACAGCAATGGGATCTATGTGCCTTATGTTGGGTGAAAAATTTTAAGATACTGGGAAATATTTGATATATATCCTGAAGCAGTTTAAACAGATTTATGGTGCTAGAGACAACAGTAATGAAGCAAACAGAAGAGAGTGATGGGGGTAGCTAGGATTCTGGATAGGTTCTGTATCCTGATGGTGACTGTATGGGGAGATGACGGAAGCATATATTAAGATGTAGAAGAACACACACACACACACACACACACTTCACAGTATGCGAGCTGAATCTCAATTTGAAAAATTGAAAATATGCTCTTAAATCTTGGTAAAGCGCTTGCCATCCAGTCATAAGGACATGAGTTCAGGTCTCAAGTGCTCATATAAAATCCAGGACCTGGGGCATGCACCTGTAATCTCAGAGCTGAAACAGACAAGGGACAATCCCTGAAAGCTGCTATTTGGCCAGTTGTTCTAATTGGTGAGTAACAGCCTCACTGAGAAACACTGACTCAAAAAATAAAATGGGGAACTATTGAAAATGATACTCAGCACCAATTTCTGGCCTTTATATTCATGTCCATGCATGCGTTTGTACACACACACATACACACACACGCACACACGAACATATGGATACACACAGATAGACACACACAGACACACAGACACACACAGAGACATACATACAAGCACACATGGACACAGAGAGACACACACAGACACACATACACAGAGATATAGACACACACTTAGACACATAGACATACATTCATGTAGACACACACAGAGACACACACAGACACACGGACATACAGACACACACACATAGACACAGAGAGACACACACACAGACATACAGACACACACACATAGACACACAGAGAGACACAGACACACACATGCACACACAGACACACATGCAGACACACACAGAGAGACAAAGACATACGCACACATACAGACACACATACACAGACATAGAGACAAACACATAGACACACAGAGAGGAACACACGCAGAGAGACACACACAGAGAGAGACACAGACACCCACAGACACACGCACACACACAGACACACGCACACACACAGACACACATGCAGACACAGACACACGCAGACATATGCAGTCTGAAAGGCACTTGACTGCAGTGTCAGCAGCACCGCATTCTAGGAGCACGGGGTCACCACGTGCTGCAGCGCGGCCTTTAGTCTGTCAATAGACAGACCGACAGCCATCCTCCCATATCAGAGCCAATGCCTAGTCCCCTACCTCCTCTGTTAAGTCTCCTATCTTCTCTTCATAGATATAAACAAATACCCTTGAATCATATTTCCTGCAGTACCAGATTTGTGGGGCTGGGGAGGCTTTGCAATTTTCCACTAAAAGCATCATATAGGCCGGGGTGTTTATCAGATAGATAGCCCCAGTGAGCCGTGTGTCAGCATGAGAGAAGAAGAAGGGGCCCTGCCACCAGCACGGGAGGGCGGCATCAGAAGAGAGGCTTCCTCGGCATGCGCTCTGCCTCCAGTTTCCCACCGCACCAAGACAAGTGCTAGGCTTCACTCAGGATGCACGGGGTGTTATCATTGTAACAACAGATCATAATTTAGTCCGCGTGTGATTCTTAACCAGTCTCATAAAAGTGCTCTGTTCCATGTCTGGCCTTCAGCTAATTATACTCGGATCAGTCATCGTGGAAAGACTGGGAGGGTATGTGCCACAACTCTCGGAAGAATTAACGTCTCCGCTGGGGTGTGGAGGAACAAGGGTTTTAATCACTCACAGCCTTTTCTCACCTTTAAATGTGTTATAGATTCAAAATGTATTTCTCGGCAGAAAAATCTAGATTTTGGCTCACAGTCTAAAAAAACCCATGTGTCCCACCCCAGCAACTGATAGCTTTTCAAGCTATTAATAGTCTGATCCCTGTATACTTGGTGCTCTGATATTTTTAGAGTCTGGATTGGAGCGCAATAAAATTGTTCCTCTTTCTTCTTAAAAAATGTAATTATTGAGACCAGATTCTGCCAACAGCAACTTTCAGAATAAAATAATAGCGTGGAATGGTTAAAATCCACACTTCCACCATGTTCACATTGTTACAGTGAGAAGTATTTTTAGGGTTTTATTTCATGAAAGCAGGGCATTCTGTGTAGGCCATCATTACATTAGTTTATGTTTACTGTACTTTCCTCAAAATCACCCTTGCAGGGGGTGCAGAGCACACGTGAATACAGCTCACTAGAAAGTCAAATCAAGAGAAAATCACTTCAGGAAGTGATTACAGCAAAAGGTATGGAAATTACACCCACCTCGCTAATTACTGCTAATCTAATTTTATTTTTAGCTTCTAAGACAATACCTCAAAAACTCACATCTCCTAGTTGACCTGTACACACGGATTTTATAATCCCAATAATGGCGAAGATGAGGAAAGCCCCCTTGGAGTTTTAACCAGAATCTCACTTACTGTCCATTACTTTCTGTGCAGTCCATGGAAAAGAAGGCATGAACATGGATAGGTGGAGTCTATGGACCGGTGGTGTGTACCTGCCAAGGACAGTAGCTAGGACCCAGCTAGAAAGACTCAAAGTTCACGATATGTAGAATACCACCAACTCCCCATCTTCACATGGGCCAGGAACCTGGCCCTAGAGTTTGGCATGAGAGTCTGGGGAGTTACGCAGTTAGGATTCTGAAACACAAGCTCTATAGCTAGATCTTTGAAAATTCTAGATCTTTGAAAAGTTCCAAGTCTTGAAAGATTCTTGCTAAGGAAAATGATTTTTTTTATTGAGAAAAGGAGAAAAAAAAAACAACAACAAAAACAAAAAACAAGTTTCCACCTCCTCCCAGCCTTACATTTCCCTCCCCCTCCTCCCACTCTTCTTCTCCTCCTCCCACCCTTCTCCCCCTCCCCCCACTCCTCTCCCCCTCCCTCTCCAGTCCACAGAGCAGTCCGGGTTCCCTGCCCTGTGGTAAGTCCTAGGTCCTCCCCCCTCCGTCCATATCTAGGAAGGTGAACATCCAAACTGGCTAGGCTCCCACAAAGCCAGCACATTAAGTAGGATTAAAACCCCGTGCCATTGTCCTTGGCTTCTCATCAGCCCTCATTGTTTGCCATGTTCAGAGAGTCCAGTTTTAACCCATGCTTTTTTCAGTCACAGTCCAGCTGGCCTTGGTGAGCTCCCAGTAGATCAGCTCCACTGTCTCAGTGGGTGGGTGCACCCCTCGTGGTCCCGACTTCTTTGCTCATGTTCTCCCTCCTTCTGCTCCTCATTGGGACCTTGGGAGCTCAGTCCAGTGCTCCAGTGTGGGTCTCTGTCTCTATCTCCATCCATCACCAGATGAAGGTTCACAATGATGTTTCACTCGGTGCCCAGATCGAAACTCCGTGCTGCTTGGTTAGCTCGCGAACAAAGGGCCCACCCTGCTTGCTGCAGGCAGGCTATGGGGACAAAGGAGCTACCGCCCACCCCTTTGCCCTCCCGGTTCGGGTTCGGTCCTAGCGCCCGAGCCGGAAAATGATTTTTTTAAAAAAATAAAAAACAAAAAAAAAACATCTTTTTGATTATTTGGGAATTTCATATTGTGAGTCAATCACAGTCACCTGTACTCACAGGTCCACCCCACCCTTGTGATGACCTCTCCCACAAAAAAAAAAGGAGAATAAGGAGGAAGAGGAGGAGGAGGAAGAAGAAAAAGCCCAGTTTGCATTGTCCATATATTCACTGAAGCATGGTTAAACTTCACTAGTCATCCCCTTAAAGAACATCAAGTCCTTCCCCACCTGTACCCCTACCAGAAACCATCAATTGTGAAGAGCTACTTAGCATCCTTATCACAATTTTTAAGAATTCTGTTCAATGGCTTTCTGTCTAGACTGTAACTTTAAGGGGGTACTGTGGAAGAGTGGATTAGGGGTTGTCCCAGAAGCCTTCCATGTGCCTCTGTCTCAGCTGTGATTCTGATATCATCAATACCACTGTAAAACTGTCTTCCTTACCCTTTACACTCAGCCTGAACACAGATCTTGGACCTCCACATGGTTTCTGGTGACAGCATGGACCACCACAGACATCTACATGGTCTCTGGCATTGTCACATGTCAAAGACCTCAGCATAGACTCCAGTGGCAGCCCAGACCACAGACATCCCCATGGCCTTCAGTGGTATCAGGCTGTGAACATCAACACTGTTTCTGGCCGCAGCAGAACCACCGTGGACCCAAACACAGCCGTCAACGTGGCCCCTGACTGCTATAGGACCACGGACATACACTTGAACTTTGGGCTTGCTTCAAAATGACCTAGAACAGCAGCCACAGATACCAACATGAGCTCCAGGGGCAGCACGGACTAAGAAGTTTGTCGAGAAGGTCCAGTCCAGAAAAATGAACCATTCTTATCTCAGACATCTTGTCCTTGCTCAGAACCAGGGCGATTGTGTGGCTGGGCAGCGTGGATCATCTCTGGTTCCACCTCTCTCCACCACGCACTCACCTCTCAGTTCCTCCCTCTCTCCCACCTCACCATTGTCTGTTTGTTCATCTTGGTGGCATTGGTTGTGTGCACTGCGTAGATGCCCAGATGGCTTTACACACAAATATTCATTGCAACAAGTTATTGTTTCTGGTTTCTGAAGCACCATAAATACTGAACTACTGCTGAGACTCCTCTCTGAGGAGTTGTTGTTGTCCAGAGTCAGGGTGACGTGGAAGCTAGATAGGGTGGCCCAGCACAGGTGCTGTGTGAGCTTCTGGGTGCCTCAAACCTCCCTGACCAAGAGGCCCACCTGGCTGGATCTTTGTGTTTGTAGCCTGTCTCTGGCCAGGGCAAGCAGCCCAGATTCCAGCTTCAGTGACTCCATGTTGTTCAATAATGACATGTGTCCTCAGCAGCTCCACAGGCCACAGGCCACAGGCCACATGCATCCTGGTGTCAGTGCTGACCGCCCGACAGGACCGCTGTGATTGTAGGCTGTGGACAACATTGTTGCCTGTGCTTTCCATCTCCCAGCAGGGCAGGTAGCACAACCTGCAGAACAGCTCCCTGTCGCCAGTGCCAGCAGCCCCGCGGCTCATCTGGCATGACCTTTGTGTGTATAGCCTTCTGGCTGAGACCCGAAGGGAATATGTTTGTCATTCTCCACCATGCGTGGCTCTGTTCCACCATCTATATTCCAGTTTCAGGAGTTCACTTTTTAAAAGCAGCTTTCTCTAAGACTTGCCTTTTCCCCTGAGTTGTCCCTGAGCTACTGTGCGCTCCACAAACACCTTTTCCACATAGTTTAACTCTTTGGAGCCCCCATGGGTCTCTCAGACTTCCCAGAGCTATGTAGTATGCCTTCATCTTTATAGGAAAGTGGTTTTTTAGGATCATTGATCATGACGTCACCCAGATACATTTCTGAGTTTTCCTTCTTTGTGCACCCATTATATATAAGGTATAGCTGTTTCCAGTCCTCTTCCAAGTTGTAGATTAAACATTCTGATAGTCTCTTGACCATCTTTCTGCAGGTATAAAAGCTCAGAGTTACTTATTCTTCCTGGTAGTAGCCATCATAATGGGATGACCACTGTAGCCATTCTGATATGGCTACCACTGCATCCATCCTGACATGGTCACCACTATGACAATCCCGACATGCCCACCAATGCAACCATCCCAACATGGTCACCAATGCATCCATCCTGACATGGCCACCAATGCAGCCATCCTGACATGGTCACCATTGTGCATTCCTCTGAAGCTTGTGTGTTTGTCTTTTACAAATGAACAAGCAAACAAAACTTCCAAAATAAAACAACATTAGTCTTCCAAATTATTTCCTTGTTTCAAGAGCACATTTCCTCACTGTAGGTCAGCAGTCATTGTTTTCCTTCAGAATCCAAACACCTGAAACTGCGAACAGCTTCATCAACTTCTGCTCCTACCCGTCCAGTATCTGAATGGCTAGCACTGCTCTCTGAGTCTAATGGTAGCCAGGAATTCCTGTGTGTAAGAGCAGGTAGGTTTCACTGTACTTGTATGAGTGTGTATGTGTGTGTGCATGCGTGCATGTGCACACACGTGCTCACACAAAAGTTAGTTAGCATTTTGTTATAAATGTTTCTAGTATAGTTATCATCAGCTATGTCAGAATTTTATTTGAATTTGAATTTATTAAACTCAAATAAAACACAAAAGCCCTGTTTCCCAGGGTTGGTAGGTAGGTTGGTAGTTAAGTAGGTAGCCCGCTACCCTCTAAACCCATAAAAGAGGTTTTAGGGGTAGTGATGTTCTATAGAATGGGCTGTATGGGGCAAGAAGTGCCTCAGGAATTTCACAGTGCTTGGAATGTATGAAGCCATGGTTTTTATGAGTAAATAAGCAAGCTCATTTTCATAAGACAGGTAATGAGTAAATGATTGTTGTTTTAGTGAGTAGATGAAGGAAGACCTGGCTCATTGCTGGCTTTGATCTGCTGATTTTTCTGGATTCTTTTCCTTTCCTCTTTCTTTCTTTCTTTCTTTCTCTCTCTCTTTCTTTCTCTCTTTCTTTCTTTCTTTCATTTTGGTTTTTCAAGACAGGGTTTCTCTGTAGCTTTGAAGCTTGTCCTGGAAATAGCTCTTGTAGACCAGGCTGGCCTTGAACTCACAGAGATCTGCCTATTTCTGCCTCCCAAGTGCTAGGATTAAAGGTGCGTGCCACCACTGCCTGACTTTGGATTGTTCTGTTTTCTGATGACTTAGATTATCATTGTTTTGTTTGATTCTATCATTAGATTTTATTTTTAATTGTGTGTGTACATATGTGTCTTTGTGGGGGTATGTGCAATATGAGGACAGACGAGGGCTTTGTGTCCCCTGGAACTGGTTTGCAGGCAGTTGTGAGCTGCCCAAACTGGGTACTGGGAACTGAACAATTTGGGACTCAAAAAATAAAGATTATCACTATTACCTTTTGCTGTCCCTGGTGGATGAAGGTGGACCCCTATTGTTGAAGAAACCACACAGTTAGATTATTTGAGCTTTATCTATTCTGAAGACCTGTCTTCATGTAGTCTAGCTCCCATAGTATCAGAAAGTGCCGTGAAAGCTACGGAGTGTGTGTGTGTGGGGGGGGGGGGGGGGGCAGTCCAGTTCTACCCGGCTGCAGTGCCTATGAAACACAGCAATGACTGGCATGGTAAGATATCTGAAAGGATCAGTAAGTGGCACTCACATGTGTGTGGTAACCAACAGCTGTCTAATTGTACTTAAAGCCCACTCAGCAGAAGGGAAATCATACCTGGTGAGGCGTTTATCTAATTAGTCTTTATCAGTAGAAACTCGGGAGTCAGATATGGGGATAAGAACCTGAGAGATCGGAGAAGCTGTGGGAAAGCAATCAGTGACCTCCTCTCTCCCCCCTTCCTCGATCCAAAGGGCAGAGAATCTCTCTAAGCCCTCCCCTACTATTTCTTGTGTGTCTCTGTATGTCCTCCATTTTCCAAGCCTCTATAGGTACCTTGGGTCAGCTAGTAGCTTGCTCTTCCCTCTAATTCAACGTAAACTTTATTGCCAGTTTCAGGAATGTCAGATCATAGTGCAATCAAAATATCTCACAACAACCCGGTCCTCGAAACTAGCCCACTGTTCAGGGCTAGTGGATCCTAAAAAAAGGATCTACTCCTGTCACTTTGGTAGACTAGCATAATTCCTTAAGTATGTTCTAAACCTTATCCACATAAGTCTAACTACCACCCCTCATCCAAGAAGCCATCACAGAAAACCAGAACTGGATACAACGAAAGATCAATGGATCATGGGGAGTCCAATTGATACAAATACATCACAACCCCTGTACTTTTCATTCAGAAAACATCATGGAAGGAAGGGCAAAATGATTCTAAGAGCCCAAATGCCAGGAAGTTTGCTGTGAGTCAGTCTCTCCTAAAAAATGATGCATCAACATGGCTAGAACAGTGACTATCAATGGAAGGACTTGCTAATATGGAGGGGGGAGTTTCTTAGGGTTGCACCCTGGACTAGAAGAAACAAACAAACAAAAACCCACAGTCAGCTGATAACTTCTTAGAGAGAGAGAGTTAGCTTGCTCCAGGGGATGAGCCCCTACTTGGTAATTCATTATGCAGCAATCAGCTCTGAAGTCATGTACACACAGAGGACAACAAAAGCATTCGGGAGCTTGTGTTTCTATATTTGTGCATATGTATGTAGCAGTAATCAAGAATATACCATCAATCTGGGAGCAAGTGGGCACTGAGAGGTTGGAGGAAGGGGTGCGGGGAGAGGACAGAAGGACAAAATGGAATGGGGAAGGAGATATAATTCTATCTTAATTATAAATTATAGAGATGCACAAAGCTGTTCAAGTGTCAGTCACAAAGCAATGAGTATAATAAACTACCAATGTGGCTTAAAAAAAGAATGAGTGGGTGAGAGAAGTCAGTGTTATTTGAATATCCACTGAAGGATGAGCATTAGTCGGGCGATGATATGATGTCTTCTTGGTTTACTAGATGCTGGGACTTGGTTGGTCCATAGCATTCGCTGTGAAACTCAGGGGAGGTAAGCAACCAAGTCAAACCCAAATGCACAGGATGTGGGGAAGAGATCTGAACTGAGACGGCAATGATTTAAAGATAACAGTACTATATAAAAAAGAGAGATGACATGCAGAATGGCACAGACAAGAATTGTTGGTGTGATCTTGTAAACAATGGGAGCCGGAGGACAATAGGATGGCAGTTTACCATGAATGGGAAAACATAACCGTCAACCTGGAATTATACATCTAATAAAAGTATCTGCCTAAACTGAAAGTAAAATACATCCATCCTTACTCAAAAAATGTTGAGAGAATACATTGCATCTGTGTGCAATAAGATAGATGCTCAAAGAAAATATGCTCAAGAAAAATGGATCAGATGGGAATGCAATTCAGTATAAAAATATAGAGACTAGAAGTACTAAATATATTGGTAAATATCAAGGGGATTTCCCCCAAAGTTTTTAAAAGATAATTACTATGTCTAACAAATGAACAAGGATGCAGACGAGGAGAGCAGCAAGCATAGATGCTAACCGCGTGGCTGTAGTGTGACGTACGCTAACAGAAAAAATGCAAACACTAAAGGTTAGCTTACTGTTCACACTGAAGGACCGAGGGATAAATTAAAGGGATTGTTGCTAACTGAGAAGAAGTCACTGACAGCGAAGAGCTCAGCTGTCACTATTCAGGGAAGAGCTAATGGTACACCAACGCCGGCTTTTAAAGGAAGGGAAGGAAAGGAGGGGAAACAAAGCAAAGGTGGGAAAAAATAAGAGGATAAGGAATTTGAAAGCAAACTCAAAATCAGGCTGAGGTTTTCTCCAAGTGGTGGGGAGTTTACTCTGGGAACGTGAGGGCCTAGGTTTGAAAACAGAGTCCTGATTAATCAAAACTACTCTGCCAGGAGATTAAATGTAGATAGGTGGAAACGAGAGGGAAAGGAGTCGTTCAGTCTCGTGGAAAGTAAGTCACGACCAAATCACAGACTGCCTGTGAGACACTGACACTGAGTGATGAATACGTCCAACAACAAAGTGCCACACCCCGAGCAAACATCACTTTTAGACAGACATCGTTATCGCTGGCCAAGGCACATTCCTACGGGCCAGACAGGTCCCTCTGTCCTTGTGGTTGGTAATTTCTTTAGACTTAGCTATGCTGTTTAAAGTTAGGTTTCTGTCCCTTGTGGGTAAAATCCAAAGCTCCTATTCATTTTGAAACTCACATACATGCTCATCACTGTTGTGTAGACCATTCTCCTGGCAGACTAGGGCTTCATGGGATGTCTTATTATTATTGAGACAAGTTATTATTTTAAAAACATTCCTTCATATTTCCAATTTGCATGGCTATTTTTATCTTTCACCATTGTAATGTTTCTGCAAACTCCTGTGTATTTTTCACATGAGATTTTATGAAATCATGAGCAATTCGCAAAACATAGAATTACCGGTTTAAGTTAGCAGCATGATTTTATAAAATAAGGTTGTCTTGTTTGCTGGGTAACAAGTGCAGTTAACAAAATGGACTTGGTGGTGACCCCCAGCTAGGTTGCTGACATTTTAAAATAACGTGGGTTTGATTCTTTGTCAATTCTCTCTAAGGCAATAAAGTTGTCAAAACTTCTGGCCAGAGCAGGCCTTGAGCTTTGACTATATGGTATATTTGGAACAAACCTGACACAGGGTTTAACAGTCATCAAATGTCAACACCAAATGCCAGGTAGGGCTCCATCCGCAGGCATCAAAGCCATGCAGGCCAGTGGTATCTTGTCCCTGAACTGGCTGTGTGCTAAGGCCTGGTGACCTCGGGAGGTCTTGGCTTACCCAGCGTGATGAACAGAGAAGAACAGTCTCGCATATTTGAAATTGCTGGAGCCTCGTGTCCCAGAAGACAGTGGAGTGTGATTGGCGGTTTCAGGTCACCCTGATTATATATTGACTCTGGCCTTTTGATAGCGACTGCCAGATCCCACTTGCAGGGTGTACATCCTGCATCTTCCCCACCAGGTCAGCATGACATTCTTGTTCAAAGGGAGTCGTCCCAGCACTGATTGCAACATACCACTGGGCTCTGCCTGCTCCTACCCTTTCCCTGTCTTCAGCCGCTGGGCTCCTCCTGCCTCTTTCCCAATATCTGGATTCATTCATTCAATAAGACACACATTTCTCTGAGTTACACGTCAGATACGCAGCCCTCAGCAGACTCAGGAATGCCACGCGAAGAGGCCAGCAAAGAGAAAACAAAAAGCACCTATTCTAAGAATGTTTCACAATTAAAATACTGGCTAGAGTTCCCAGGGACCAGTGGGTAAATGAATGAGAATATTGTAAATCTTTTTCCAGAGTTTCTCCCCCGCCCCAAGAATCCTAATAATTTCCATTTTGAAATCGTTTCGAAAACAGCATTCACACACGTACCATTTTGTCCGGCCGTACAAATATAGCCTATATAAGTTCCATATACGTGACATTTCTTATAGAAGCCTTTTAAGAGAAAACATTAATTATAGTTTTCTTTTCCCCTTTAAAAATGAGTTTAAAGAAATTGGTTTCTTTTGTGTGATGTGGGCCAAACAGCCAGCTGAGTGACTGAGACTTTTCAGTGGCTTTGCAGGGAGAGGGGACTTTGGTCTCAGGTCTGACTCTGCCCGCAGCCCTCTAAGCCCCATCAATTGCCTCTTTCAACTACCCTCAGAAACTGCCGTGAAGCCGTGGCTTGGCTAAACTTTGAGATTTTCTGTGTGGGTTTCTTTCCCTTCTGTGGGCAGCTTGTCAGGATGGACTTTCTCTGAGCTTAGATAAACTGCTTCTCGGCTTCTGAGGAGTCGTGTGCAGTATAGCTTGTTTCTCCTGGGTAACGGCCGCCCTGCCGCGTCGCGTCCCAAATGAGTGAGCTGTCAACATCTGTTTCTGGCGAAGTAAGAAAGAGAAGGGATGTTGAAGCCAGCAACTTGTTTCCTGTGGGAATAATTCTGGGTTTGAACACCTCCTTGACTGTTAATTTATAAACATACTCACCATATTCTTCTCCCCATCAAAATGCAGCTCGCCAGCGTTGAGCAGTCTCGGGGAATAAAAAGCAACAGATCGCAAGCCCGGAGTCAATTCTCAAGCTTCTGTTCAGGGAGGCAGAGGTCAAGGGAAATTTAGCAAATGTTCTATTGTCTGCTACTCATCGGAATATCTACAATACGGGCAAGTAGCGGAAACAGTTTGCACCACAGCTGCCGAGTGACTGGGCTCACGCTCCTCCAGGTGTGATAAGAAAGCCCCACCACGTCTGGGTGGCAGCTCAGAAGCCCGGTCAGGCAGGGACCAGAAAGGTAAGTGTGCAAGAGTGTTGAAGGCCAGAGAACTGCTAGAATGCCGGAGAAGACAGGTTTTCAATCCAGGGCACCCGGCCAGAGGCATAGAGGTCCTGGTAGCCAAGAGGAAACCAAACCAGGGCCACACGGGAGTCTGCTGAGGAAGGCTGGGGCAGAGGGGTTGTTTTTAGATGCTAAACAATAACACCTAAGTTGAAGGAGATAGTGACCACATTCATTCTTAAAATACTGTAACTTGAATTCACACACACACACACACACACACACAGAGTGCATGCATGTGCGTGTGCATTCAACATGGTGTCTTGAAAGAATACAACATTATGTGATGTTCAGATCCAGCCAACTGCCATGTAGCTGGTACAAATGGATCAGCTTCCTTTCTCAGTCCTGCGACAAAATACTGACAAAGCAGTTCAAGGGTTCAAGGAAGGAAAAGTTTATTTGGGTTCACAGTTTGAGAGAGAAGCCTATTGTGGTGTGAAGACACGGTGGTGGGAATAAAGTCCCTGTTCACACTGTATAATTCTCAGGAAGTAGCGACAGATCAGTGCTGGGCCATAGCATGACATTGCCTACAGTGAGGGCCCATTTCCTGTCTTCCTAATATTTTGTGGAAGATGCTCAGAGACACATGGGTTAGTATATTTCTGTAGTGGTGCTAAATCCATTGGCCCTGACAGTGAAGATAGCCGTCATCCATTATGCCGTGTAGGTTTTTAATAGACGCAGTTACAACAGGCCTATGGCGGCATAGAACAGTTTTCTTTTTTTGTGATTGAGTTTGTGGAATTCAGCAGGTTTGAATCACTAGAGGGAAAAGAGACAATCAGAGGGAAAATCAAGTGTTCTTTGGTCCATATCAGAATTAAAAACTACACATAGCAGGAGATGACCAAATTTGGAGACATTCCCAGCAGCTGGGGAAGTCCAAGAAGATGGCAACATGACGGTCTGGGGGATTTGGCAGCAAGTCAAAGCTGGAGGTGCAGGCAGGCAGGTGGTTGGCACCCAGGTGAGCAGCTCGTGGCTCCGTGGTGGGCAGGCAGAGCACATGCTGGCAGAAGCAGAGTCTCAGCCGTGGCACAGGGCTCAGATCAGGGCTTTTGTCTTTAAAATAATTAGGGTTGCTGAGTAGAAAATGGGCAAAAAAATAAGGGAAGGCAGGGGCTTAGTGCCTGTATCCATGCAGATGCTGGGGAAGAAGGGAGTTAGACTCAGACGCCCCTGACTAGAGACAGCCTGAGAGAAGGCTGACTTGGTGGAAAGCTATCCCCTGCCCCCATCCAACACTGGAGATGATTAGCTACCCAAGACCTAAGGAATTAAGGTAATCACAGACAGCAAAGGTCTATGGTGGTGGGGGCAGTGAGGGAGGATTGAGAGTTCAAGGCATGGCGTCAGAAGATGCAGTATGTGGAGGGGCCTAATACTGTTGCCTTCTCTCCCCCAGAGCAAGAATGGGAAAGAGGACCCAGAGGAAGCCCTTATGGTAGGACGAAAACCCTAGGTATTGCCTTAGTGCTTTTAGACCCCAGGCTTAGGGATTGTCTAATAATACATAATTCCTGTTTCTCTTCCTTGTCCTGTTTCCTATTTGGTGTCTTTTTAATTTATGATGGAGGGAAGATCCCTTAAAACACCCCCACCTTTTTATCAGAAGTGGGGCTAAGTCCTCCTCTTGAAATCATGCTTCTGAATAAAGAAATGCATATGAAAGTGACCTTGTATGAAAACATCCCAGGTTACAAAGTAAAGGCTGGTCAGGTGTCCTGCCACAGCTGTAATCCCAGCTTTTTGAAGGCTGAAGCAGAAAGACAGACAGCTGCAGAGTTTGAGACCAACCTAAGTTATACAGTGAGACTCTTTCAAAAGTTAAGAACAGACAAACAGGAAGAAAGGAAGAAAGACTACTATAGTGTGCCCTGTCCCACACAGAATTCTTTGCCTTCGGGTTTGGTTTTGTGTTGTTGAGTCCATGTCTATGCAGTCTAGGCTAGACCAGGACTAATTATGCAGCCAAAGCTGACCTTTTGTTTACCATCCTCTTGCCGTGGCCTCCCAAGTGCTGAGATTAGAGGCACACCCAGCATGCAGGGATGAGTTTTTGGTTTTAAACAGTGTCTCCTATGCCATGTCGGCCAGGTCACATGGAGATGCCATTTGTACTTGTTTAACAGTTTCCACTGAGATCCTGACCCCCAGGTAGCATCAGCAGTGAGGCAAATGCCTACAGGGATGGAGACGACCCTGACCCAGCCTGACCCCATGCCATCTGATTTCAGCCGTGTGTGTGTGTGTGTGTGTGTGTGTGTGTGTGTGTTTAGTGCAGCACATTCCTTCCACACTAGCCAGCATTTTATTGTGCCATATAAATGAGAACTTACACATTATGTTTATACAATTACTACAATTCTTTGTATTCTTGTTGAAATATATTTTAGTCTGTTTATAATAAAACTCATGATTACATATTTAAATTTTTACTTTAAATAACAATAGTTTCAAAGGGAGATTTAATTATAAATATGTAGTATAGTCCTATATAAAGGTTCTATGTATGCTGGGATAGTTTAAAAATAAATTTTATGTTCGCTGACCTAGTGCGTGTCCCTGTATGTTGACATTTTTTTTTCCTTAGGATTGTGTTTTTAATCTAATAGTTTGCTCTTTGTGAACACAATCTTTCTTAAATCATTCACCATGGTGTAGTTTCTCTGGAGACAAATTCTGTTAGCTTTTGTTTGACTTTATATTAATGTCTCAGTTGTTAAAGATATTAATAGATAGAACTTGAGTGACATTATTTGATGGTATAAGTGCAATTTTGTGTGTCCAGACATTTAGAGTTCTTTCTTTTCTTTTTGAATCACTTATTTATTTGTGTGTGTGTGTGTGTGTGTTTAAGACAGTTTCTCTGTATAACAGCTCTGGCTGCCCTGGAACTCTCTTTGGAGACCAGGCTGGCCTAGAACTCACGGAGATCTGCATGCCCCTGCCTCCTAAATGTTGGAATTAAAGGCATTCACCACCATGCCCAGCTAGAACCCTTCCAATTGTCTTTCACTTCCACTGTTTTTTGAAGATAATTCAGTTGTAACTTAATGGTGACTTCCCGCAAATTAACATATTTTTCTTTCCTGCATTCTAGCTTTTAATCTCTAGTAAATCTAAGCAATCTGGCTGGCCGGTGTCTGCCTCCTCCACACTTTGCTGTCTTTTTGGTCTGAGATTCTTGAATCTCTGATTCGTTGTTTTTCATCCATTTTAGAAATTCTTGGATATTATCTTTGCACATCTTTTTCTGTCCCAGGTGCCCTTTCCCTTGTCACTGCCACCTCTTTGTGAATGAAGTTGCTTGGCCTTTCCCCGTGGGTCTGGGATGCTTTGGACATCGTTGCTCTCACCGTTGGCCTTCATGGTGCTGCTATGTAGACTTCCCACTAACTTGGTTTTCATTCTGTTGTTTCTTTGCTTTGCTCTGTCCGGACTCCGGGCCCACTCCTTCTGGTATTTCTTATCTCTGATGTTGTATATTTCTTTCTGGAACATGAAATTTATCTCCTCTGAATTTCTTCTCCCGACTTTGCTGAAATCTCTCATTTATAACACACATTTCCCCCTGATTTAAGTTGTCCAATAAGAGGAGAGTGGAAAAGATGGTGCTCTTCTATAGCTCAGGCGGTGCCTCAGTCCACGGTCAATGTTGAGATGCAAACACATGGTCGCAGCTTTGCTACAGGAAAAGATAGGAAAACTGGGAGATAGTTAAAGGAGTCTTGTAAGAAGTGGTTGGATTTCTGAAAAATAAAGAAAGAGTAGAGTCAGCCAAGTGTGGTTGCACATGCCTTTAACCCCAGTACTCTGGAGGCAGAGACAGGCAAATCTCTGGGTTGGAAGCCAGCCTGGTCTACAGAGCAAGTTTCAGGACAGCCAAGACTTCACAGAGAAATTGTGCCTCAAGAAAAAAAAAGAAAGAAAGAAGAGAGAGAGAAAGTAGAGTCAATAATTAATCAAAATAAAGAAAATTATTCAAGCCAGAGGAAAGGCAGGTTTTCAGAAAAGTCCTTTGTCTTCCAGGGGAGCAGATGGAGACATACTCACCTATACAATTCTTAGCATCTAAATACCAAGAGAAAGTTTCTCTAAGCTTCTGGAAAACTGAAGAAATCACTTTCAAAGGGAAATAAGTTATCGGGTTAACATTTCACTTCCCATTGGGAACATTTACTATGAAAGGTGGTAGAATCATGTCTTTAAAGTGACAACTTCATAAGGATGGAAACCAAAGAGAGGCAGCCTCCAAACACCACACCCAGCTCACACTGCGTTCCCTTTCAGAGTAGACAAGAATGCACTCATACACGAAACATTCAGAGTTAGGATGCTAACTAAAGCAGGTTTGATACTTCACAATTCAATAGCTTGGAAAAAGAAAGTTTCCTCTTCTCATAATACCACATGGGAAGCCTGTGGGACGGCTGTTCTGCTGGGTACCTCAGGATGCAAGTTCACACACAGCTCTGTTCTTCTGTGAGGCCTGTCAGCACCCTGTGTGTGGGCCATTGAACCTACCAGAAGGCTGTGCGAACCTAAGAACTTCATCTCAAAATGCAAGTAATATAAACTACTAAATATCAACAAAATAAATAAACTTAGTGGTGATTACTAATAAGTTTGTCAAACAGATTTATGGTAACGTGGTTCGGGAGACACTGAATCCTGATATTGAGTATGACCACAGCCGTTGTCATTTCCCTGTAGTGATGGGTGATGGGCTTAGTTTGCCATTCTTTCTTCCTATAGGTGAGAACGCTGAGTTCCTGGAAATGAAACTGTTCATCCTAGGTTCACCTGTAATAATGAAGTAACAGTCACAGACTGGAAAGCCAGCTACCAGACCTGTTGCTAATGTCTAAGGAAAGTTAGAAACAAATAACCAAGTGGCAGGAGGGAGGGCTGACAATAATCAATGATCAAACTGATTAAATATGAAAGTAAGTAAATACCAGAATAGGTGACTGAAAAGACCAGGAAAAGTCACCCAAATAAGGAAGCTACAGACATAAACACTATCACCGAGAGCATTAAAAAACCCTCTGAGAAATGACATGTGTCCCAGGTTCAGGGAAGCTGCACAGCAAACGAACCTGTCAATCAACACCTGGCGCTGGTCCCTCTGTCCATATTTCCAGGTTTGGAAGCTATATTGAAACGCCTTGAAGAAATCCGGCGTCAGGCAGGAGCTGAAGTCATGGTGAGGCTGCTGGTTAAATATCCTAGATCAGCCAAAGGTCAGCAAGGCCTGGAAACCTGGCCAGGCTCTAGGGGATTCTCAGCTAGCAGTGAGTCAGAGGCGCTGAGGGGCTGGGAGCCAAGCTGTTGCTCAAGGAAGGAATGAGAGGGAACGTTTTCCAGGTCAAATCAACAGGGAAAGGTCAGGCTGAGTCAGAGTCACCATGGGGCAAGAAGACCAAAGCCCCAAGCTGGCCTCATGTCTGAGCAAGAGGGACTTGCCCATTGATGTCCACAGGCCAGGAGAAAGAGAGGAACTGGCCAGAGGAGCCCAAACCAGAGCAGCCTGGAGTCACAGAGATCCCTGGCAGGTCCTGACAATGAAGGCTCGCAGATGTTAACCTTCCTAATTGTGTTCTTGTAAATAAAATGCACACCTGATGACTTTAATTAGACTTACTAGTTCTGTCTGTCCGTCAGAGAGATTTTACCGAGCGGAGAAAGAATGGCTGCAAACACAAGTCACTGGTCAGAAGAATTTATCCATGTGATATTTTCCATATTTATTCAGTAAGTTTTCCCCTTCTGGGATAAAAGTTTGACCTCTCCTGGGAGTTAAGCATAACGAAGGGGTTAAGTCTTCGAGGAAATTGATCTAAATTGAGTGCATTCCTGTGATGGTATGGAATTCTCCAGAAAGAGTTTCGTCTGTATGTGTGCCCAGTGGCCTGTATTCACCTGCATTGACAACTGGTCTTGATGAATTATAGGTTATTTGAATATAAACATGAACTTGGTAGAGGTCAGGGGACTCTGGGGAAAAGTTGCAGCTTTATGCCTAGAAACACTCTGCCTATGGGGTGTATCCAAGATGGGGACAGAGATGACCCGTGGTGGTGGGGTGTGGTGAGCGCAATTGGGAAGCTCTCACACCACTGTCCGTCAAAGTCTCTTGTTGGTAAAGGGGCATGGGTGAGGTGTGTGGAGCATCTTCTATGGGTGGTTTTTATTAATATGCTGTCAGCAATATCACCTGCAGTTCAGACAAAGACCGGATCAGCTGTGGGTCATCTCTAACCATGAGTAGTGGGGAGGGAGAGAGTCCCTCCTTCAGTCTAGCAGTGGAAGAAGGGCTGGGGAGGGGTGAGTGGGCATCTGACGGTCTCAGACGCTACCCAAAATCAACATGTCTCTTCAAGGTTTTCTATGGTCCAACTGTGGGCAAAGAGCTAGGATCAGTCAGAAGCACAGTTTTCTTCATGTTGATTGATTTCTACATCACCTCTAACCTCGACCAGAACCTTCCTTATAAACACTCCATATGTATAAACCCAGTTAAAGTTTATTAAACCTCAAGGGATGGGAACCACTCCACCTGTGTCTCCTAGAATAGGAGACACGATGTTTATTACACCCTGAGTTTGGGGGTATACCTATTTCACCCACTAATTTTAAGGTCATGTCTCAACTGCTCTTTTTCCTAGACTGTTCTCCATTGTTCAATAATGATTTCTGTCTATTTAGATTAACATCTCTTGAGACTAGGAAGGTTTGAGTGAGTTCCAAAGGTACGAAACTCTCATAAAGGAATGTGAGGTGGACATACTTGAAACACACATTCTGAGTTCTCGGGGGTCATTTCTTTCTGTTAAACACCAACTGCGTGGTCAGGTGAGTCAGAAACTGGCCTTCATTTTTAATATTATTAGTGTCAACTACTGCCTTCTGTGCACCCCACCCCACCACAGACTTGCTCTGGACAATTCACAGGCAGCAGAATTGATAAATTAAAAAGTACACCCCATCCCTTCCTATAGACTTCCAGGTCACTCGGAATGAGTTGACAGAGAGAATCCTGCCTTGGATTTGACCCTTGATGTTGTCAATATGACAGAAAGTGCATGTCAGAGAAATTTCTTGCCCAATCATGGTCACTAAAAATTTTCTTTTAAAGATATTTCACTCACACACACACACACACACAAAGGAGACACCATCTAATTGCACAACCAGTAGATAAGACATGGCCATTGTTAACCTATTTTCTCATGGTGGTCTGCTGACCTGGCTGAGCTTTGGCACTTCAGGTGGAAGAAAATGCTCTGCTGATTCTCTGCTGTCTGAGCCCTGATCATGGAGAGTCAGAAGCTGCTAGCTGTGTTCCTATGTCTCTGGCTTCCCCCTCTGGTGGTCCCTAGCCAAGGCTAGCAGGTCCTAACCACAGTCTGAGGTTCTTCCTCTACCTTGTCCATGCTGCCCGCAGTAGCCGCTCCTGCACGGTCCCTTACCGGAGGAGGAGCACAGGTCCTCTCCACGGTCACACGTTCTGGTGACACCACCTCCTCTTTGGTGTCTTCCTGCCTGGATGCTGTTACTGGTCCTTACACGGAGCCAATCTCCTGGACTGAGTCTCTGTTGTTCTTCCTCATGTTGCCTTGGCTTTGTTCTCCAGGACACAGTTCCTGTCCTTCCTCAGAGTATTTCCTCTACCAGGAGATCAGAGGGAAATGCAGAGGGCAGAAGAGACCTAGAGAGGATTCAGTGCACTGGCCTGAAACCTGCTGTACCTGAACCTGTGCTATTCTATAGCACATACATTCCCCTTTGAAGGACAATTTTCCCAAATAAACGTCTATCTAGGCTCTCGGGTGTGAGAGGAATCAGGAGCCATAGGTAACTTCAGCCTAGCCATGACAGTATCTATCTGGCTAGGGTGGTCTCTAAACCAAACTTGACAGTTAGGAACTATATGAAATAGAAGTTTCTATAAATTGGTGGCAGTCTAGATGTTTCTACCTCAAGAGAAATATGGCATAATGTTTGTGTTAAGTTAAAATGAGTTAGTCCTGTGCTAGCTAGTTTTATGTCAACTTGACACAATCCAACTTGTTGCAGATGAGGCCATCCCTGAGCTGGCGGTCCTGAATTTGATAAGAAAGCAGGCCGAGCAATCCACTGGGAGCAAACCAGTAAGCAGTACCCCTCCATGGCCTCTGCATCAGCTCCTGTGTCCAGGATCCTGCTCTGTTTGAGTTCCCGTCCTGACTTCCTTTGATGATGAACAGTAATGTTGCAGCATAAGCCAAATGAACCCTTTATCCCCAAGTTGCTCAGCTCATGATATTCCATCATAGCAATCATAGCCCTGACTAGGATGATTCCTCTATAAATATGGATTCTTTTAAATTGGATAACAGTAGTGTGTTAGGATTCAAAGGTAATCAAAATGTCATAACTTTTTTTTTCTAACCATCTTCTTTTGTAAAAGGATTTATGGAAAGCAAAAGATAATTCAAGGGTAGATGATGGTACAGCTGCTGTTATTTACTTATTAAATCTGTAATTGTGTCTATGTGGGTGTTCCATGTGTGCGTATGTCACATGGACGTACTCCTGGTGACAGGGGACAGAGGTGGGCGTTGAAGCTGGAGTTATCGACTCAGAGTTGGTGCTGGCAACTGAGCTGAGATATTCTGGAAGATGAATGTGTGCTCTTAACTGCTGAGCCACTTCTCCAGTCCCTATTGATTGCATTTGTATTACTGTTTAGCGTGTGTGGGTATGCACTTGATGCAGGGGGCATGGTGAAGTCGGGGGACAGCTATGTGTGTGTTGCGGTGGGTGCCAGGCAGAAGGTGGCCCTGTCCTTTCTCCATGTGGGTCCCTGGTATGAGACCGAGAATCTCAGGCTCCAGTACCCATGGAGCCATCTCACCAGTGCAAACTGCTATTCTAAACAAACTTCCAGAGCAACAGCTTCACAATGAAAAGTTAGATGCATGTGCAAATAGTGGGAGGAGTCCCACGTGCTCTAGAAATAATCAAAAGACAGAACACGTGTGACATTAGAGTTTTTGCCACACAGACCCCATCCATATATCGCACTAGAATGGTTCACCAGCTGAAGCAGAAATCACATCAAACCCAAGGGTCTGCAAAGACCTCTCCAAGCCCAGTGTTCCTGAGAATGTAATATCCCTTCTCTAAAGATTCCCTCTGAGAATATGCTGGTGACCCATCCTCCAATTCAGGGGCATCGCGCTGGCTTAGAAATGTTTCCTATCTACTGCACCGACACAACACAGCAAATTGTGTCACTATTGGTTGGGGACAGCGCCCATTATCACCTGCCTCCTGACCCCTATCCCCTAATCATAGATTCCAGCAGGCTCGTTCTCAGGCCAGCTGTAGCATCCACAAAAAGGTCACAGAATTGCTTAGCTGTAGGATCTGCTCAACATTCATGGATTTCTGATACCAAGCCTGGTGCTTTCGGCCACTAAGGAACAAAAGGGTCACAAAATTTCATAAGAGTACTAGAGTTTTATTTAACTGCATACTGTTTAAAATAAGTGGACTGGGGCTTATAAATCTATTGGCTATATTTGAGATATTATTTTTAACAATACCACTGTTGTTCTTGGATTCTCGGGCATGAATAAACAGCCCGCCCTTTAATTAATACAAAGGAATGTAAAATATTTTTAAAGTTCTAAAATGAGCCCTTTTTTATAAACAGCCATAAAGTAGAATCTATCCAACGATCATGGTGAAGCAGAGCTGACATAAATCATGAAGCCTTTTGTAGAGAATAAACTCATGTTGCTCTCAATATATTCAAACTATTTGGGCTTTAAGAAAAATCCTGGATCTAGTGATACTCAGTTCTCTCTGTAAGTGCATTCCTGAGTTTTTTTCAGATAATTCTTCAGAATAGGCTACTTGATAGTTCACAAAAAATTAACATGGAATCAATTTCCATTAATATAAACCCAAACTCCAAGAATTATCCACTGCTAAATAATATTCTTATTCTCTCTTCTTAATGTATTTCCCCAAACAGTACATTAGCTATGTATTTTAAGAGAGTTTTTTTTCCAGAGAGCAGCCTAGCCTTAAAAAAAATAGTTTCATTTGAAAAGAATTAATCTATTCAGTTATAGTTGGCTGTGCATTTTAAATTATATGGCTGTATGTTTTATGAAAAGTTATGTTCATTCATTTTCAAACATGGGGTCCTTCTGGTTCTAATTAAGAATTAATGGGGTTTTGATCAACATTTGGAATGTGAAAATGTAAGACTCCTTGCTTATAAAAACAACTTTACCAGAATTTCTGTTAATCCATTTCTAAAGCTCCACATTGCATCTAAAAATATTTTTGAACTAAAAGCTTATGAAGCCATCAAAGTGGAGGAGTAAGTGTCTTCTCTGTCAGAACGTGATCATGTGGCTGGAGGGTATCTTTAGTGTTCTAGCAGAAGACCCAAGTTCGAGTCCCTGCTCCCACATCCAGTGACTTACAGCAATAACTCTAGCTCCAGGGATGTCTGCCTTCATGTGCATATATCCCACATGTACATGTACTTCTACACGCATTCGGTGACTCAGGCAGACACTGGCACGTGTATTTCCACACAAACTCATCCACATAATTTAAAATAAAAAATAAAACTGAATTTTAAAATATACAATGTTTTTCCCAATCATGATCTTGGCCCTCCCTTGCTCATATGATCCCTCCTCCTTCTCTTCAACTAAGCTCCGGGAGCTCAGCCCAGTGCTTGGCTGTGATCACCGCATCTGCTTCCATCAGTTACTGGATGTAGGTTCTATAACAATTAGGGTTGTCACTAATCCTATTACAGGGAAGGCCAGTTCAGGTACCCTCCCTACTATTGCTAGGAGTCTTAGCTGGTGTCATCCTTGTGGATTCCAGGGAATTTCCCTAGCACCAGGTTTCTCTCTAGCCCCATAATGGCTCCCTCTATCAAGATATCTCTTTCATTTCTCTCCCTCTCCATCCCTCCCCCAACTCCACCATCTCAAGCCTACATGTTCCCATCCCCCATCTACTCCCTTCTACACCCCTTTCCAGTTTACCCAGGAGATTCTAACTGTTTCCCTTTCCTGGGACCCTCCGTGTGTGTCCCTCATAGGGTTCTCCTTTTTACTTAGTTTCTCTGGGGTTGTGAATTGTAGCCTAGTTAGCCTTTGCTTTGCATCCAAGCTCAAAGACTCTGCACTGACAGCTGGAGACCCTTCAATGGACCAAACAATGACCTCTGAATGAGGGGGACAGTTATGTGACTTGATCTGTTGGGGTGGGGACTGGCAGTGGGACCAGGATTTATCCTGTGTGCATGAACTGGCTTTTTGGAGCCCATTCCCTATGGTGGGATACCATGCTCAGCCTTGATATAGTGGGGGAGGGACTTTGTCCTGACACAACTTGATATATCAGACTTTGTAGGCTCCCAAAAGGAGGCCTTACCTCCTCTAAGGAGTGGATGGAGGGTGAGATTGGGAGAGGTGGGGGGGACAGAAGAAGGGGAAGGAGGAGTAACTGGTGCTATTATGTGAAATTTAAAAAAAATTTCAATAAAAAACCATATATATATATACACATATATATGTATATATATATAATTTATTTATTTATCTTAATGGCAAAACAAATGATTAGATCTTCATGTTTGTTGATTTGTAACCGGAAGAGGAATTTATTCTAGCCATCATGTCCCAGTTATAAAATATTTAAGGAAATGGAGCTTAAAAAGTATTAAAGCAAATAGGAAGTGGCTGATAGGCTTAAGTAAAAGTCAGGCTTGCCTTAATTTACAAGTCTGGGTTGTGAAGACTTCGCTTGTGTTTATTTAGTTTGTGATCTTCACTTGCTTTCTCCTTTGGAATATACACAGAGGCAGCAGACAGCGCTTCTAAACAAACCCATTGGGTAGGCACACAGCTTGGTTAGAATGCTTACCTGGTGAAGCCCTGGGCTTGAACCCCAGTGGTACAAAACTAATAGTGAGATTATACTGCAAGAAGAAGAAAAGGTCAAAATACTTTTCAGCTAAGGCATGTTTTCTCAGTTTAAAAATTTATTTACTTTTATGTGTATGAATGTTTGACATGCATGTATGTATGCACTCCATTCCCTGATACTGTTGGAGGCCAGAATAGTCCACCTCCACGGGAGTTCTCTGTACTGGCGTGTTTTCTTTCACTTCATTTCACATGATATGATCAACTGAGCTGCAGATGAAAGTCGTTAAAACACTGATTTCAGATTCTGAGTTATGGGTGGTGGAGGGAACAGAGAGAAATGTCACGATCGTGTCTTGTCTTAGCCCAAACTTACACAAAACATCTCAGGCAGCAGATTTCTCTTCTCTTTTCTTCACAAGTCTCATTGAAAAACCTTATATTTGTTTATTTAGTGTTCGATGTTTTGTCTGCATTATATACCTGTACCATGTGCATGCCTGGTGCCCAAGGAGGTCAGAAGAGGACACTGGACCCCTTGGAACTGTAGCCGCAGATAGTTGTGAGCCACAGTGTTGGTGCTGGGAACGGAACCCTGATCCTCTGCAAGAACAATACATGCTCTTAACACCTGACCTATGTCCTCAGCCCCAGAATATATTTCTTCATAACGATTCTATCAGAAGAAGAGCAGCAGGAATCGACATTTTATGTCTGCTTTGTTATTTTCTTTCATAAAGTTTTAGAGCTAAAAACCTGCATGCACGCATCGCTGTTCTGCGATGGCCACACACACTAGAAAATGCTTTTGTGTGTAAAGTTGGCTCAACATTAGCTCCTTCCAAGTAGTCTCTGGAAGGCTAATGAGTTTACCTTTTAAAACCTCTTCTACAGTGGTTGCATGTGTAGATCCTCTGAAGCAACTGTCATTAGTTTCATCTCTAATGGTTCAGCCATGTGTAGCCTTACCACAACTCTCTTCTCCTGGCCAAGGCTGGGCCAGGATCAGACAAGGATCACTGCAGACATCTGACTTCTGAATCACTGAACTGAGAAGAGGCGCACACTAGGGCCATGTTTCTCCCGGGCTCTTGTTTATCTTGGGTTCAGTTGGTATGTTACAGGAATGTATTAGACGCTGGATCCCAGGAGGAATACGAGACTGTGAGAAAGACAGACTCTGGCTGGCCTTCTGCAAAAACTGCCGGGCAACCCTGCTGAGAAGCAGGTCAACGGACTCACAGAGCAGAGCTGTCAAGTTTTCGTCTTGGCGGATGGCCACTTGTTAAATGTTTAACCGTGGAGAGGTAGCTGGGGTCCACCCTCAGGCTTCATCTGCATTAGACAGGTAACAAATGGCAGTGTGTAATCAATAGGGGTAATAGTGTCAACGAGAGATCAGACTATCCAGAGACTGGCTGCATTTGTTACGCCTCATTAGTGTTCCGCCTGCCACAGAGAGTGCCCTGGTTCCCCAGCATTCCCTCATGGACCATCAGATGGATAAGGCAAAGAAGGAGCGGGAAGGTGGCAATGGCACCGTGTTCCCATCGGCAGCTGGGTTAGGCATGCTCTGCTTTTGCCATCATTGTCATGTGTGGCTCTGAATTTGCCGTCACACTCACAGTAATACTGCTGTGCTACCCATGATGGAGTCTCATGAAGAACTCATCATATCCAGGTCAGACTTCCCATGTGATTACCTTGATACTCTAATCTGAATAGGGTAGGACAGATGAATCCTCTGTGCACCCTTAGAAACCCAAGGAAAGTTTTTTTTTATTTTTTTTATTTTTAGAGACAGGGTTTCTCCGTAGCTTTTGGTTCCTGTCCTGGAACTAGCTCTTGTAGACCAGGCTGGCCTCGAACTCACAGAGATCCTCCTGCCTCTGCCTCCCGAGTGCTGGGATTTACCAAGGAAAGTTTAAATGTTGCTCTGGTTTTCTTTCTCTTTCTGTGACAAACACCATGAGCAGAAGGAATTTAGGGGAGGATGGGTTTGGAGTTTACAGGTCATACTCTATCACTGAAGGACATAAGGGAAGGAGGTCAACCAAGAACCTGGAGACAAGAATCATGAAGAAATGCTGCATTTTGGCTTGATCACAGGCTCCTGCTTCCCTAGCTTTCTTATACAGCCCAGGACCACCAGCATAGGGAATGGTGTCACCCACAGTGGCCTGGGAGCTCTTACATAAATTAACAATCACGACAATACTTCAAACACAGGCCTACTGACCAGCATGACCTGGGATCACTTAAGACTCCCTTCTCAGGTGAGTCTAGGCTGTGTCAAGTGAAAACCTATCCAGGACAAATATGGATTCAAATTTGAGAGTTCCTTCTTAAAAGAAAACAAAAGAGAGGCCAAGTGTGATAATGCATGACTTTCAATCCAATATGTGTAAGAAGAGGCAGGGAGATCAAGAGTTCAAAGTCAGATTTGACCACATGGCAGCTTGAAGCCAGCGCAGGCTACATGAGACCTTGTCTCCAAAACAGAACTTCAAAGTCTGGAAATGGACTGGAGAGAAACGGCAGCTGATGCAATGCTTGATGTGGAGACAAATGAACGGGCCCTAATTTCTCTTTGTACAAACGTTCATCCATCATCAATATGGAAGTGTTAAAATCTTGCAGGTTATTTTCAGAGATGCATAAACCATAGAGCCATTCTAACCTTAACAGCACTTACATCAAAAAATACACACACACACACACACACACACACACACACAGACACTTGGGGAGCAGAGGCAAGAAAAATCCTTCACTGAGAAGTCAAGAACAATGGCAATGGGTTTTTGATCCTACTGCACGTACTGGCTTTGTGAGAGCCTAGGCAGTTTGGATGCTCACCTTACTAGACCTGGATGGAGGTGGGTGGTCCTTGGACTTTCCACAGGGCAGGGAACCCTGATTGCTCTTCAGGCTGATGAGGGAGGGGGATTTGATTGGGGGAGGGGGAGGGAAATGGGAGGCGGTGGAGGGGTGGAGGGGTGGAGGCAGAAATCGAAGAAAAATGCTTCAAGTTCAGGCCAGCCTGGGCAGCAGAGTAAGGCCCTGCCTCAAATAACAACAACCCAAAGAAATAAGCCAGGTATGGCCATTAGAAGGTGGAGGCAGGAGGACCATGGAGTTTTAGGCCACCTTGGGCTACAGGAGATGGTCTCAAAAACAAAACTGTCAAACAAATAAACAAACAAAAGTAGAAATAAAAACACATTAAAGTCAGTTGAAAACCAAGAGAATTCTTTTTTTTTTTTTTTTTTGGTTTTTCGAGACAGGGTTTCTCTGTGGTTTTGGAGCCTGTCCTGGAACTAGCTCTTGTAGACCAGGCTGGTCTCGAACTCACAGAGATCCGCCTGCCTCTGCCTCCCGAGTGCTGGGATTAAAGGCGTGCGCCACCACCGCCCGGCCCAAGAGAATTCTTTAAGGAAGGCTTGACTGATTTAGAGAGGCAAAAGCGGGCATCATTTTGTAGTATCAAGCTGTTTTGTATGAAAGGAAACTCACAAGAATCATGGCTACATGTTCAGGATGTTAGTATATATCCAGATACGGGGTGTCTATTTAGGATTGCGGGGCAGATCTCAAGGTATCTCAAATGTTTTTCTCCCATGATACCACGTCTCAGCACCTTCCGTAATTAACTGATGTCATGGAACACCAACTAGGAAGCAGAAATCCAGCAAAGCGTTTTTCTTTGACCCGACAACTGCACTCTTTTTTCCAGGGAGATGGTTCTTTCTGGGAATGTGTGGTGTGAACATGATGGGAAAAAGACTTTCGGAGCTGCTAGCAGAGCAACGACCATCTTTATTTTTAAGTTCATTCTACTCTGGCAAGTTTGCCCCTGCATACAATGCATTTTGAAGACACAGACTCTCATCTTCTTTTTTCCCCTTTGTAGTACAAGGGGGAGTGGGCTGCATCCCACCACCTGGCTAGCTTAGCCGCCGAAATAACCACACAGAAATTGTATTAATTAAATTACTGCCCGGCTCATTATATCTATCCTCTTCTTGGCTAACTCTCACATCCTGATCTAACCCATTTTTTTTAATCTGTGTTCACCACGAGGTTGTGGCTTACAGGGAAAGATTCTAACCAGCGTCAGTCTCAGGCAGGAGCTTCATGGCCTCTCTCTCTCTCTCTCTCTCTCTCTCTCTCTCTCTCTCTCTCTGTGTGTGTGTGTGTGTGTGTGTGTGTGTGTGTGATTCTGCCTTCTTTTTCCCAGCATTCAATCTGTCTTCCTGCCTATCAAAGTTCTGCCCTATCAAAAGGCCAAGGCAGTTTCTTTATTTAACCAATGAAAGCAACACAAATACAGAAGGACCTCCTACACCACCCTTTCTCTTCCCGCTACGGCTCTTCTTCCCAAGTCCCAGCTCCTTTCAGTGGCTCTCAACCTTCCTAACACTGTGCCCTTTTAAAACAGTTCCTCATATTGTGAAGACCCCCAACTATAGAATTACTTTCATTTCTTCTTCCTAGCTGTAAACCTGCTACTGCTATGAACCATAATGTAAATATTAGATATGCAACCCCACAGGGGAGCTGAGAATGGCTGGTAAGAGACAGAAACACTGCTGAAGGAAGCGTGTTCTCCTCAGGCAGTTGTACCTGCCACAAAGGCTCCTAGGGCAGGGGCAGGGCTTCCAGAACCCATTTGCCCCCATGATGGAATAGTGACAGATCCAGTCTCATCCTGGTTCCATGCAGGTGACCACAGCAGCCTTGACTTCATGAATGCCAGGGCCATGCATGTCCAGGAGACAGTTTTCGCATTACCATTCCTAGCCCCTAGCTCTTCCATACAATCCACCAAGCCTATACTGTCTTTCTCCTATCCTCCAGTACCATTCCCATCCCTCTGACCCTTCCACACAGTCGACCACTCCTGCACTGTCTTCCCCCAGCCTTGGAGAACGTCAAATGGACATCTGATGTAATCAGTAAGCAGTAGTCTTTGAGTGGTTATTTTGTAGAATCACATGATCATATGACCAACAAATGTGATTTGGAGCTTGATTTTTATTTTCAGGGCCATGTTCTGATATTCTGACAGCCCAGGTGTCAGAAAATATGTGGGAGTTTTCATTGTTGTTTTTTTGGGGGGTGTTGTTTGTTTTGTTTTGTTTGCAGAATAAAGAGTTGACTCCTCCTTCATTGAGAGACTTTACCTACCAATAAAGAAGTTAGCTTACATTTCAGAGTTAGGGAGAAACCTGGTGCCAGGGAACCCCCCAAGAATCCACATGGATAACCCCAACTAAGTTTCCTAAAAAGAGTTGAGAGGGTGCCTGAACTAATTGTGATCAGAGACACTCTATCCAGTAACTAATAGAAGCAGACACGAGATCCACAGCCAAGCACTGGACCGAGCTCCGGGAATCTTGCTGAAGAGAGGGAGGAGGGATTGGACGACCTAGGGGTGCCTTGATGGGAAAACCCACAGAGACAACAGATCTGAGCTTGGAGGAGCTCATGGTCTCTGGACCAACAGTAAGGGAAGCTCCATGGGACTGACCCAGGCCCTCTTCATGCACGTGGCAGTTGTATAGCTTGGTCTCTTTGTGAGGATCCTAGCAGTGAGATCAGGACCTGTCCCTGGAGCTTAGCTGGGGCTTTTGAGAACTTATTCTCCGTGCCGAATTACCTTGCCCAGAACATGGTGGTCCTGCCTTAACTTGATGTGTCAGCCCATAGAGACAGAAGAGGAATGGAAGGAAAGGGGATTGATGGGAAAGGGGGAGGAGGGGGAGAAGAAGCTAACTGTGGTTAGAAGGTAAAATAAATTTTAAAAATGTTATTTATTAAAATAATAAAAAAAGTCAGCTTAACTAAACCATAGCTCAGGTTCCACCATAGTAATTTTATTTATTTATTTATTTATTTATTTATTTATTTATTTATTTATTTTTTGGTTTTTCGAGATAGGGTTTCTCTGTGGCTTTGGAGCCTGTCCTGGAACTAGCTCTATAGACCAGGCTGGTCTCGAACTCACAGAGATCCGCCTACCTCTGCCTCCCGAGTGCTGGGATTAAAGGCGTGCGCCACCATCGCCCGGCTCACCACCATAGTGATTTTAAAGCTGAACATCAATGTCTGTTACTGAGTATTGAGATTAGATGTTCAAAGGAAAAAGGTCCATCAAAAAATGCTTGAATTGTAGAGCTTAGAATAATAAGTTTGTAAGTTATACTTATTTTATCTCAACCTGTAAGGTATAAATTATATATGCTTATTAATTACTTCATATATAAATTTTATATTTATTTTCTCATATTTTATAGGTGTAATGGTTTTGATCCATCCTTCAGTTGTAGCACCTGATTCAAATGGACAATTCAAATCCGGAGTTCTACAGATGATCTTGGTTAAACTAACACTCACAAAACCAAACCAAGGGTCATGAATCTGGAAAAGGCACTGTTAGAGGTAAGAGGCTGCTCACAGGGTGGGAGGGAGGAAAGAACAGGGGTAGGAAGAGAGACAGCCTGGGAGGGAGGGAAGAACAGGGGTAGGGAGAGAGACAGCCTGGGAGGGAGGGAAGAACAGGGGTAGGGAGAGAGATAAGAGAATGTTGTAGTCATACGTGAAGCTGTCGGAAGGCAGCAAAGATGACTAGGTGGGGAAGGGTACTTGTTGCCAAGTCTGGCCTTTTGAGTTTGATCCCCCACACCCACATGGTGGTAGGAGAGAACCTCACCTCATACGTTTTCCTCTGACTTCCACGTCTGTGCTGTGGCACATGTATACATACACACACACACACACACACACACACACACACACACAGTAAATAAAAAAAATGTTAAAAGTTCATTTAATAGTACTTGAATTGTGGCATTAGTATAGTATTTCTGAAAGTTAAATCCAGTTCATACTAACCTTTCCAGGAACAAACAGGTGTACTCGCTCCTTTTCCCCTGTTTTTGTATGTTCAATGACCTTGATGTGTCCCATGGGGAAGTAGTATATCAGGCAGTACAGGGCCCTGTGATGAACTCCACGGCGAGTAAGGGACAATGGAGGCATTCAGGGTGGGCAAGCAGAGATACATTTTGAGGGTTTATACTTTTAAGTTGTATGTTGTGTTTTGGAGTTAGCACATGGACTTTTTATTTCTCTCTCCAACACTGAACACTGAAGGCATATGAGAAGCTTTGCGCCTGAGTTTTAATAATATACGGTATATTATTAGTAGAAGTTGGTGTATTTTAGGAAATTTAACGCTTTCAGATTGAAGCTTGCCTAGTGGAAAATAGCTGAAAGTCACAGTGGGCTTGTGGAGCAAAAGCCTGCCGTCCAAACCAGGGTTTCAGAATGACAGGCCGTGGCCTACTATCGGTGGCTGTAGTACCAGGCACTGTCTCAGACTGTTGTCGCTGGCCTCCAGCAAGTGGCCCCTCAGGTGGAGAGAATCTGCCCAGCCCTCTTGCGAACTGTGTAGATCACCTCTGAACCACACACTGGGTGTCTTCCCTCAGCCTCTTTCTGGCTGCGCATTGCATGCATTTCTGTAAGGTGTGTCCTGCGGCGTAGTTGCTCTTGAGGTAGGTGTTACTTTTTAAGTCACTTCACTTGTATTTTTTAATTTCCAGAGCTGAGAAGCACAATAAACGCAGCACTAAAATACATCCATATTCGGTATTCGGTCCATTTCTTAGTAGGAACATTGCCCTCAGGCAAACCATAAACTGAGAAATTAGTGCAAACAACTTTGTCCAAAAAGAGAACTGGGAAGTTCGGCCTTCACCTCATGTACGATTATAGAATTTCAGAATGTTCCTTTATTGATCGAGTTTCTCGATGCTAGACAAGTTGCTAGGACTTCAGAATTTAAAAAGTGAGACATATAAAGAATGGTTTAAGAAGTCCATAACATGGAAAGGGTAATTTGTTCATCTCAAAATAATACGAGTGTACCAAGAGCACAGGAGAAAGAGCTAATTTATGGAATAACCTTGGCAACAACAAGGTTACAGTTGGTCGTCAAATCCAGGCTTGGCCGCTTATATGAAAGAGAACAAGACAGCGAAACGGTTGATCTTTCATTTTTAGATGACAATGGGCCATGCATGCTTGGGTTGACAGTATGGAAAAGTAACTACAGGCATGAAGTTAACTGAGGCCGTGCACATACCGTGTTACCGATTTTCCTTCACCTGGAGACAACACTACTTCCCGGTTCTTCCTTCCCATTCATATCATATTGTAACAACAGTCGTGTACGTGTAGTTGGTGTTATTGTGTGACAAGATTTTCATTTCAATCGCTGAACTCATGTTTCCTGGGGACACACATACTCTGTGGCAGGGGTGTCCCTGCTGTCAAGGAAAATCTGTTGGAGGAAAATAATGAATGAAAAGTGAAGCTAAGGTGATGATGTGGAAGAAATGCCACCGTGCTGGGTGGTGGTGACTCACACGGGCACCACCAGCGCTCGCGGGCAGAGGCAGGTGGATCTCTATGAGGTCAAGGCCAGCCTGGTCTACAAGAGCTAGTTCCAGGACAGGCTCCGAAGCTACAGAGAAACTTTGATAAAAAGTGGCAGGGTGGTGCTAGGGTAGCGTTGTATCTCTACAAAGACATGCGTAAGGCAACTCCCTTTTGATTTTCATGTATTTATCATTTTTAGTGTGTGTGTGTATTATATGTGTACAAGCAGGCACACACGTGTCTGTGTGTGTGTGTGCATGTGTGTTTGTTCCTGCACTTATGCCGTGAAACACATATGAAAAGGTCACAGAATAACTCTGTGTAGTCATTTTTCTCATTCTACCTTGACAAGCATCCCGGTGATTGAACTCGAATTGACAGACATATATGGCCAGAACATTCACCCACTGGGCCATCTTACCTTCATTCAGATAAAAGATTTATTTAGCTCACTGTTTTGGGAGTGGACCTGTTACAGGGTCTTGATACATAGCCCAGGCTGGCCTTGAACTCACAATCTTCTTGCCTCAGATTCTTGTATTATTGTTTTTCTGGAGACATATGAGAAACACCTGTTTACCCCAGATAAAATTGACAAGCCACCAAGTTCATGGGGGTTTACTTACAAGAGGACAGATGAGGGGCTTCTCAAAGTTGCATGGGTGTCTAAAAGACATCTTCTTTACTGCAAAGTCCACCCCAGGATGGATGGCTCATGAAAGCTGTACCCCTGGGGTCTCCTGCACAATTTGTAGGCAGATCTATTGAAGAGTCTCCTCCCCCCCCAACTGTTTGCTATTTATAATAAAGATGAACATTATCTTGATAAATAGCCTATAATCAAATGCTTATATTCTAATTCTTGGGATCCTGTTGGGGAGTATCCAGAAGAAAGGGGCCACTGTCCCTTCCCAAACCTTGACTGCCTGCGGCAGTATCAGGACATAAACTGTTTCTTTGAATCTCTCTATACCTTGAAAAACATCGTTTCATGGACAATAAAGGCTACTGCAGATTATATTGAGTCTCTGGAAAGGTACCAGGGAATACGAGGAGCCAGAGCATGGGAAAGGGTGAACTGGGGCAAAGTCAATGTGCTCAGATCAGGGTGTCGCGTGGGGTCAAGATGACTCTGAGGGTGTCAGCAGAACCTGTGAGGTCAGGACAGGTGGCTGGTGCAACAGTAGCAATCTGTATAGCAAATGCTTCAGACCCAGCAGCCCTATGTCTTGCAGGGGACCCAGGGACACGTTTGCCTGAACTAGATTTTGTAAGTTAACAGGTTTTCCTAATATGTCTCCAGAAGCAGAAATCCGCCATCTGGCTGACGCAGCTGTGAGGGAAACCTTTGTTGTATTTCTTCTTATTTATTTATTTATTTTTTTGTAATTTGTTTCCACTGGTGTCAGACAGATCCTCTATGCAGGAGGAAAGGGATTCAACACAAACAAAATGATTTAAAATAGATGATGGGAACTGGGGTATCGGAGTGCCTAGTAAAAGCCTGGCATGGTGGGCCGTGCCCCTGGAGCACACAGGACGCCGTGTTCTTAGAGCAGTGGGCTAAACAGATGTCCTTTGGGGGAACTGGAGCTAGATAACGGGGATTTTAAAATCAACATGTTCCCATATTTGATATAGGACCACACGGCACTCTTTTCATTCCCTGGTAAATGGTCCTTTAATTTTATTTGTTTTTATGTTTAATGCTTTTTTTTTCTCTTACTATAATTAGATCCCCTTCCACCTAACACGGTTATCACTGAACTGTAATTAACCTGGAGTTTGTTTCAGTTTCTGACACGAGTCTAATGTATGTTTTGCTCAAATACTTAACTAATTAGGTTAATTTGTCGAATCATCCATGTATTATCTGCTGGGTAAAGCGCACTTTCTTTTGCCTCTACTTTATGTATAATTTCCTTGTTATTGTTATATGATTTTTGCTAATGCCTGCTCACCTGTGTATTGTGCTTTACCCATTCTATTTTCAAAATGTTTGGAGCATGACTCAACATTAGGGAAAATCTTTTTTTTTTTTTCTTTTTGGTTTTTTTTGACATAGGATTTCTCTGTGTAACAGCCCTAACTTTCCTGGAACAAATTCTGTAAACCAAGCAGGCCTTGAACTCAGAGATTCGTCTGTCTCAATTAGGCAACATTTTTAAACATATGCTTTTAGGCTATTTTAGAAGAAAGTTCCATTAAGTAGTGATGGATATTTTAAGTTTCAGAAAACTTTGAATGTTAATCTTGTAATGTACATGGATGAAATTGAAGAGATCTGATATGCCACGCATTGCAGACTTCCTGCCCGGAGAATGGTAGAACCTTTCAGTGGAATCTGCTTTCAGAGTTTGTTGCTTCCTGCTGCATACCTGAGGTTTCTATTTGTTTTCTCGGTTTGCTTAAATATATAAATGTTTCAAGACTCTCTTGTGAATATACTCTGTGACTCTCTTTTGCTTTCTATTTGTGTAGATTCTGATCTTTTATCATTTAACTCTGTTTCTACTGTATGATGCCATTGTAGTTAGCGAATACACAGCCTCTGAGCCTCCTCTTTTAGAAGAAGCATGGTTCCAGCTGTTATTACTAACACTAGCTCTTATTTACTTTTGATTTTATTTGATCATAATTTCTATCTTGTCATGTAAGTTTCTCTGCTATTATTTGTAAACATCCATAGTTCAAATAGGGGTAATTTCTGTATTATTACTGTTGTTTACATAATATAGATCAGAAAATATTAGCTCTAATTTCCCATTTGCTCAAGTATAAATTAAAGGCATGATTTTTGATTTCTCTTTATTTAAGGTACATATATGAGCTACTTGTCTTGATGTTGCAATGAAACACTCAACAAAAACAGCTTAGGCAGAAAGGGTTTATTCTGGTGTACAGTTCAAGGTCATGTCTTCCATGGCAGGTAAAAGCAGACAGGAGTAGGAGGCAGCTGGTCATGTTGCCTACACAGTCAGGGAGCAGAGAGAGGTGGATGGATACCTATGCTCCACTAGCTTGCTCTGTTTTACCCCCCAGAGCTCCAGCCTGTGAAATGGCACTGTTCTCAGCTCAGGTGCACCAGCCTAACTATGCTAGACCAGAGGCTGGTCCTCTTTGCAGTGTTATACATCAGCCACCACACTGCAACACCACATAAGCCAATGGACAGTGCCTAGAAGCATGTGTTCAGGCATGTTTGTACCAGGACCTAGAAGCTGCTATTCGTTAACATTTCTATATTATTCTCCTTTCAGAATAATTTTAGCATGTAACGTCGACTGTAAAGCTTATATATTCATTATATTATTGTTATCATCATCATCATTATTACTTTTGATTTTTCGAGACAGGGTTTTTCTGTACCTTTGGAACCTGTCCTGCACTTAGCTCTTGTAGACCAGGCTGGCCTCAAACTCACAGAGATCTGCCTGCCTCTGCCTCCCAAATGCTGGGATTAAAGGCATGTGTCACCACTGCATGCTCAGCTCTCTTGATCTAGATCACACACATAGATCCATGAAGGAAAAGCCCCACATGGAGGTAAACATTAGTGGTAGTCGAAGGGATCTTTATAATCGTTGACTTCATAATATTTTTTCTGGGAATGTTTAATGCTGGCTTCTCCTGGTGTTTCAGTGCAAAAGCGAGAAAACGGTGCTTTCACTAATGCAATCACTGTTAGTGCAGGGTTCTTCTGCAGCTGTGTCTCTGATGGGACTAAAGGTTCTTGCCTCCCAACTGCATTCTCAGATGCCTTTCTGTGGCTTAGGCTTTAGCCTATATCCACCAGAATCCAGATCTCTCATGTCCTCTGTGCACCTTTAGAATGTCTTTGTTCATTCGCTCTGATGTATCTCTGTTCAGAGAAATTTCTTTATAGAGCTATTTAGTCCACTGTTTTTGTAAACACTGCCATTTATTCACACATACACACATATTTACACACACACATTCACACCCACACACACTCATACACTCTCTCACATACGCAACACCCCCCCACATACACACGCATACACACACGTTCTCTCTCTCTCTCTCTCTCTCTCTCTCTCACACACACACACACACACACACACACACACATTCTGGCTGTCCCTGAATTAGTCAAGGTATTTAATTCTTTGCCCTTACTAATGAACTTGAGCGTATGGTTACCGGTTACCTGCAGTTGCAGATGGGGCTCTTTCACTTTTCTCAGCTGAGATTCCAGTTGACTTGCCTGGAACTCACATACTTTATATTTTTGGCAGACATGAGCATGTTGTTTAATAATAAGTGAGACACATAAAATGCCACTCTGCAGACCTGGCACAGCTCTGGGTTCCTTTTCATTTTTATTTGACTTAACAAACTTTGCTTGTAGCGACTGCGTATCAGGCCGCAAAGCAAGATTATTGTAACGGACTGTCTTGTGGTCTGGGTGATTTGTTAACATGAGAGGCTATGAATAGCTGAGGTGGAAAAACCCGGTAGGAACAGTCCTTGGTCGTCCCCCAAGGCAGCACCTTACATGGGTTGAGTTGGCATGGGCTCTGAGTGTCTGAGTCAGTGAAACATAGAGCACCTTTATTGCCCACAGAAGCACCTCTTCAACAGCAAACCCTGGGTATGCCTTTCCCCAGCCGGGATTTCATCTGCTACAGTGATTTTCCCCAGAATTCTGTCACGTGTTTATCTTTCCTTACCTGTCGTCAGCATGCTTGAGTCTTCAGTCTTTGGTTCTCTCTACAGATTTTTATTGTTTTTACTACATTTATTTGTCTGTGCGGGGGTGGACACTCATGTCCCATGCATCTGTGTGGAGGTCAGATGACATCTGAGGGAGTGTATTCTCTCCTCTTGGGTCCTGAGGATTAATCTCAGGCCATCGGGCCCGGCAGCCAGTGCCTTCATCCCCTGAGCTGTCTCATCAGCCTGCCACTCCAGACTTTAAAGCTGGAATTGGTGAAGATGGTCACAAAATCCATAGTTGAGATTAGTTAAATATGTACAAATTGTGATGTTAAAAAAAACTGTTCATGAGCTATGCCTAGTTGTATAACAGAAATTTTTTGATAATGTTGACACTTTCTAAAGGTATGAGAAAATATCAATTTAGAGTCTAATAAAAGACAATGTCAAAAGTGAGAAATTATACCTTAATACACATTTAATATAAATTTATATTTTATAACATAGTATCAAAGTAATAAAATTGCTATAAAGTAGAAAATGGCATTAGTAATGTTGGTCCCAAACTCAGAGATGGAGAGATGCCTGGAAGGCTCAAGAAGAGCCTTGTGCTTCCTCTCCTAACAGTCCTGTCAAACTTTGATTGACCACCCAATATTAGTAGTAGTTTAATTCAGATTTTACTAAATTTATTCACCCTAAATATCTAGTTTCAGCCCAAGCACATAGTCTAGTGAGCTTTAAAGTCTCAAGACTCACCACGTATTTAAAAAAAATCTCTTCATTTATTATCACGCATGTGACGCACACATGTGTGCCTGCTATGTATTTGGGGTCGCATGAATCCAATAAGCATATCAGAAGACAACTTAGAAGACCTGGCTCTCTTTTTCATCTTTCTGTGTATCCCCAGGATAGAATTCAGGTGGCCTGGCTTGAAATGCAAGGATCCTTCCATCCTAGCCATCTTGTTTTTCTGCAGCATATCCTTGTATCTTCCTAAACTGAGAATGCATGAGTAGCTAGCAAAGTGGAGAGCTCTTTAGGAACAGGGCCGTATCACCAGAGTAAAGAGATATTGTCACTATTGGGGAAATAAATTATGGAACACAGATGACCAAGGAGGGCTACTAGAAGCAACGTTTGATCCCACTGTAAGGTTTGTCCTTGGTTAATCCTTCCACGACTCCATGCTAGGTGGCAACGATCACATACAGACTGAATATTGTGATGTGATTCTATTTTAATCTCCTAGCACAGAGAAGCCATGCTAACTGAAAAGCAAATCTGGAAGATAACAGGACCGAGCCACGCCCTGTTGCTGTGCATTGAATCTGGTGAGTACCATGCTTGGTGGAAACTGCTTGCAGGAGGAAAGATGTATTTGGGCTTGTGTTTTCAGAGGGTTTCAGTTCGTCATCTCAGGGAACACATGATGATCAGTTCATGGCAGAGGAAATATGTGTGGTAGAGGGCTCACACCAGTGAAGAGAAGAAGTAGAGGGCAGGCAGGAAGCAAGGACCAGGCGGAATCCTGTCCTGAGTGACCTACTACATTGGAGCACTCCACAATCTGTCAAAAGAGCACCTCCTGCTGTGGACCAAGCCTTTATATCGTGAACATGTTGGGGGCATGTCAGATTCAAGCCAGAATAATACCATCCATTAAGTATAATTTTTGGCAGTTTGAATTATTCTACCTGCCGCAGTCTTTAGTGTGATGTTACTTTTTAATTCATTTCCACAAATATGAGACTAAGTTAAAAACTGTGTGTGGAGGGGGGTGGGATGTTGAGGTCCTAAGGGATGAGAGAATGCTCCTTGAATACAAACCCTAGAAAAACAGAAAGTCTGTGTTTTTCTCTTCTGCGTTTCTAGCATTGGGGGTGTGGCAAGGAGCCATTGCTCAGTCAATAGAGACACTCAAATAGGGTCAGCAGGCCTGGGTGGGCTTATCCAGGCTGTAGGTTTCAGGATCCTGGTGGTCCGACTTAACAAACAGAGCCCTTGAAAAGGCACGTATGAACTGGATTTTTGTCCATCTTGGGTTAAATTGTTGGGTAACATCTGATCCCCACATTCAGGCTTAGCGGTTGGCAGGTTAGCACATTCAGGCTGGTGTGGGACATTGGTCTGTATTCTGTCAAGTATATTTTAAATAAACACTGATTGGCCAGTAGCCAGGCAGAAAATATAGGTGGGACAACCAGACAGGAAGCAGAGGTGGGTCAATGAGAACAGGAGAATTCTGGGAAGGAGGAAGCCCATTCCTCTGCAGTCCTGATCCATTCACAGAAGAAGCAAGATGTGACTGCCTTGCTGAAAAAAGTACTGAGCCATGTGGCTAACATAGACAAGAATAATGGACTAATATAAGTTATAAGAGTTAATAAGAAGTCTGAGCTAATGGGCCAATCAGTTTATAACTAATGTAGACCTCTGTGTGATTTCTTTGGGACTTAACAATTGCAGGAATCAGGCAGGACAGAAAACCCTGACAACATAAGGCCTCATTCATCTAACATGAGTGCTAGAGAGAAGGGTTGTTGTGGGATTTCGATCCCTTTTGCCAATGGCTTTGGGGAGTTAGGAGTCCTAAGGTGTGGTCTTGTCTGCGGAGTTGACAATTTATAAGCTTAGGGAGAGGGTCTTGCACTCTCTTGCTCCCACACTCTCTTGGTTGTTCTGAACTGAGCAGGTGACTTGTAATTTACTCTGGACGAAGGCAGCTGGAGTTACAGGAGGTGTGAGCCATCTTATGTGGGTGCTAGGGATAGAGCTTGAATCCTTTGCAAGAACAGAGGGTACTCTTGACTAGTGAACCATTTCTCCAGCCCTCTCGACCTAATTTCCATTCAAGCTTGTAGGTAACTTTGGTAGGCCATATGTCAGGTCTGTATCTCTACCACACACCTTAAGCCCTGGCTCAATGCTATTAACAATACAAACCAGTTTTTTTCCTAAGGGAGTGATTTTACACTTTCTTCAATTGCATTGTTTCCTGTGTAGTAATCCGAGTTACAGGAGCGTATGGGTCCCATCTGAATAGGAGCACATCACAGAAAGAAGACAAGATGTTTGGACACGTTTACTGTTCTTCTCCAACCCCATAAAAGCCCCTGATGTCTCAGGAAATTTGGATCCTACTTACCTGTGAATCTTCTCACATCAAATTTCCAGCAGTTGCTGAAGCTAATACAACCAAAAATGCCAATAGGACAGACTTCGCGATATCACAGAACATCTGGCTCTCGTCCTGGCAAGGGAAAATGAAAAGTAATGGAAGCCAGGATTTTGCCAGGATTTTTTTTTTTCCTGAAGTTCTTTTTTAGAAACGGGCAGAGATTCAATGGGCTTCGATTCCAGGAATCGCTCCCTCCCTCCCTCCCTCCCAGTTTTCAGTTCTATATCTCTTTCAATTATGCACACACCCAGATTTATGTGTGGAGATACCTCCCTGTTTCTCATGGAGCAGATTCACTTCACTGTAAATCTGCGCTCTCCAAGGTGGCAGTGTCTTCGCCACAGCTGACCTGAAAAGCCCTTCAAGTAACAGGACTGCGGCTCTTAATTAGAATGTGTTTTGTGTTTGCTATTTTAGAAACAAGTGCTGGGTTCCATGGGATGTCGGGGACACTGGCCCCTTTTATTCATGCTGCCCAAAGCTTAGAAATCCATAAGAGAGCTCATATTTGGCAGAGTCAACCCGGATCTAAAGACAAAATATGCTATTGTATTTGCTGTTTTTAAAAAAAGATTTTTACAAGTCGACATTTCAAATGAGAAAATAAAAGCATGCATATGTGTGAGAGCCTGTGTTTGTTCACATGTAACGGATATAATTTAATTTCATATGGGAGAAAAGATCTCCTTTGATGCTTTCATGGAAATGAATATTTTTGCTGATAGGTTTAATACTATAGGACTGTTTATCAATAAACCGCACTCCTTGACAATTATGAAGAAACACAACTAGACACAACGTGCATGCTTACCAATGTCTCCTTCCATTTTCTTTGAAATTAAAGTTAAAAAATTGGCACGTGCTTGCAATTTCCAGAATAAAGCATATTTTCTTTCCCCATCAATGTGTAGTCTTCCTGCCTCGTAATTGGTGTAGATTCTTGCAAAAGTGGAATTTTAGATACTAGGGGCATGGAAAGATAGCTTTGTGAAAACAAAGGGTGACAGGACAGGAGAGAAATTATACAGAACGCATGAGAATCCGGGACAAAAATAATAGGAACCAGGAACTAGAAGTGCATTTACAACCGAACACAGTATTGTAGATGTTTTATTGGTAGATGAACACCGTATTCCTGCCGTATTTATAGATCTCATTTCATAATTCCTGTTACTCAAGATTTCTACTCTCCAGATTTAGTTCTCAGAAACTCAAAGAAGCATTTCTCTGCAGCACTCTTTAATTTAACGTCTAGTTTTAAAGATTGCAGCGCGTGCGTTCGTGTGCGTGCATGTGTGTTTGATTTCGGCATCCACACAGGGTAGAAGAGGGCATCTGGTCCCCTGAACTAAAGCTAATCCGATGTGGCCATTGGGGGAGCAAACTCAGGTCCTTCTGGAGGACCACCCCTTCGCCTCTGAGCCTTCTCTCCTATCTCTAGTTTTAACTGAACGGATCTGCTAAAAGCAAGGTAAACTATTGGGCAACTGAAAGATTTGGGATTTTAACAAAGTTTTCCTAGAGTTTGGCATAATTTAATAAAATGTCTCTCTCTCCTTCGGCTTTGAGTTAGCAAAATATGCCTGTAATCCACAGTACCGCTTTCTTCCCCAAGCTGTGTTTGCTCAGGGACCAGCGCAAGTCAGCTTCTCCTATCAGGAAATCCCCTGGGAGGGAAGAAAGCTTTGCACTAAACTCTTCAAAACATGAAGCCCCTTATAACCAAAACTAAACCCATGCAAAATATTTTCCAACGTTTCCGGAGCCGTCTCTCCTTCTTCCATATGCCCACTGTTTGTTTTTCATCCTGAACAAACAGAAAGGGGAAAGTTGTGTTCAGAGAAGGATGTCAAAGTTCCTTTAGTGAGATTCAGCGTTTTATATTGCTGTCCCTCATAGGTGTGGGGCAAAAGTAGATGCAGCATTTAATTAATGTGTATGTTCCCTCAGAAGCCGCGAAGAGCGCAGGAAGTGCAGGAGCTTAGGCAGGCCAAGGTCTGTCAGGTAAGCGCGTGCTTTGATGCACGTCCAAAACCCAAATACAATTTCTAAAAGCATTTGGGAAGGTCTTGAGTGAGTGTTCTTGGTATTTCAAATGTGCTCTGCCTCGCCATATGTTCCAGGAATTGCGAATATTGGCCAGTGTTTCTTTGTGAACAGTTGCAGTGTGAGGGCTGACTTTTAGAGATCCCTCACGGCGGAATGGAGCCTCGGGGTGTGCTCGAATTCCCTGGGGAGGGGTGGGGTCGATTTCTACGTTTTCCACCACGCTGAGTAGCTGAGTAGCAGGGAGGTGAGGTCAGTTGAAATAAGGACTCAGAAGCAAAGGCAATTGTGAAGAGTCTTGCAGCTCTCAGAGAATGGCAGTGGGCTGGGCTTAGCTGCAGCAGGGGGCCAGTCCTTCTTAAGATCAGCCTGCTAGAACCATGTCGAGTCACCCACACGCGACAATGCAACCTGTGTCATCCTATGTAACCTGCAGAGTACTGTGGAACCTGCAGAAATCCATCCCAAGTCCTGAACTGCCTGATCTCAGGATTCCCAATACCTCCATGAGGTGTGCAGTATTATTTTCCCAGTGTGCCTTTCTGGATTCTGTGTATGCCTGACACTATTTTGGCTGGATTCTAGGAGTTGAGAATTTAGCCTTATTGAGTACAGCTTCTTCTCTCTTTCCATAACTCGCATTGGGCTTTGTTTGGAGACACATTGGTGTTAAGAGAATTTGATGAGCTTGCTAAGCAGGGAAGGCCTTTAGTGAGCACTTCTCACCATCCAGTGTCTGTCTCGTGTTCTGTGCACTAGGACATTTCCCACTCCCGCCATGAAGAAACAACCTTTCCTCTGCTTTTCCTGAGCTCTGAGGACAGCTTCTCCTAATCTCAGCGGGTCTTCTCTTTATAGCTAGAATGGTTTCCTCAACTATATGTGCCTACCTGTGCTCCATGGCAGGTGGAAGGGCTCTCTCTCAGCTCTCCAAGGCCCCAATTCTTCCCTCTAAAGTCTAATATTCTTGAACATGATCCCCTAGAACTCTGTGCTCCAATCCCTAAACTCAGAGTCCACTGTACTCTGATGATGTTTCTTCTCTGTGGCCTTGGCACATCTCAGGAGTGAGCTGGGACAGTTAGTTGGTCTGCCCCTCTTTTGTTATGCCCCAGGAATCACTATCCTTTGGCTATCCCTGTCTGGTATCAAGACTCAAAGGTATGTGCATCTTCGTTTTGTTTCTTCATCTTGATGGGAAGCAAGTGGGCTTCATGATGAGTTATTGGTGGTGATGCTTGGGGAACATCCTCTGGGTTGAAATCATTCCTTCAAGGAGATAATAGCAGGCGGTGGGGCCTAGGGAACATGATGAAATTGTGATATTATGATAGGAATTTTCACGAAAGAAAAACCCAGGAGAGATCCCCGATCCTCTTCCACTTGAAGACACAGAGAGATCCACTCAGGCAGGGAGAGGAGAGCCTTCATCAAGCCTTTGCTTCATCTCCATCTTGAACACCCCAGTATCAAAAACTGGGAAAACACATTTCTCTTGCTTATATGCAGTGGTGGTTACATTGCGGCAGCTGAAATTAACTGAGACATGCTGCTTCTTCTTCTTACTACACTGTGAGATCCTTAACGACAGGGCTCAGTAATTCTAGCATTTAGTTTAACATTGTGTTTTACACACGCCAGTTTCTCAAGGTCATTCTTCAAATCAGTGGCTGCATCTAAGGAAAAGCAAAGAATAATAGAAACATACACATAGATACACACCTGAGCGAGGGGTGAAGCATGAGTTTCTACTCAGAGTCAGACATTGGTGTTCAACCAAAAGATCCGAAAAGCAAAGCAGTCAGCCATTGGCTCTTATCTCAACCTCATTCGGAAATGGTGATCCTGCCTTCAGGAATCTCAGAATGTGACTGTGTCTGAGAGCTGTCTCCTCCCATTTCATAATCCTCTCTAGGGCTGGTATTACAGATGTGCACCACTGGGATTAAAGACATGCACCACCCAGTTTCTGTGGCAAACTAGTGTGGCTACTGGGATTAAAGGTGTGTGTTATCACTACCTGGTCTGTAAGGCTGACCAGTCGGGGCTGGTTTACTCTTTGATCTTCAAGCAAGCTTTATTTATTAAGATAGAAATGGAATGCCACTACAGAGGGGTGAGCTGGCTAGCATTTTACCAGCTTGATACAAGCCAGGCTCATCAGGTGGTCTGTGGGTAAGACTGTGGGCCATTTGCTTGATTGATGATTGATGTGAGAGGGCCCAGCCCACCGCGGGCAGCACTGCTGCTGCTGGGCAGGTGGTCCTGGGCTGTATAAGAAAGTAGGCTGAGCAAGTCATAAGAAAAAAGCCAGGAAGCAGCATTCCCTCAGGTCTCAGCAACAAACCGGACTTCCAGGTGCCTGCCCTGACTTCCTTCAGTGATTGCTTGCAAACCGGAAAGTGACAGAAACCCTTTCTTCTCAAAGTCACTTTTGGGCATAATGTTTATTATCACAGCCATAGAAGACAAACCAGGACAGGGGAAGGTGATACCCAGTTAATCCTAAAACATGCCCAGAGCTTTCCAGAGAACAGTTATTACCAAAGCTCTCTTCAAACGCAAGGTTGGCTGCATACAGAGCCACTTAAAGCAGTGCAAATCAATACGCAATGCATATATTATGTATCAGCATTAATAGGAGCCCACAAAAGATATTGTAATGCAAAAGCCCAGCAGTGCGCCTTGACTTGGTCTGACAGTGCTTACATGTGGCAGCTCCCGGAATTAGAGAGTGGTATCCATTGATAAGGGTTTGACCTTCGCTGGCTAGGCTGCCATGTCGTGAGAAGATAATTATATGACGTTTAACCGAAGAAATGCCTCAGTAATTACTTTCATCATTACCTGACTAGCTGGCAAATCTGTAGTCTAGTAGAAGGAAGCCAAACCAAATTAACAAATATTAACACTAAATATCTGGATTGACAGAAAGCTGTGATGGCTTGGCATCTTCTAAGTTAGTAGGATCATGTCCTTTGAGAAGTCACCCCTTGGAATCCTACTCCCTATCCTCCCATGGGAAATGAGTTTGGGGATAGAGTAATCCGGCATCCCTGGTACCCTAGTACTCAAAAAGCAAAAGTTTGTTTCTCAGGAGATGGCTCCCTCAGTAAAGCACAAGGACATGAGTTCCATCCCCAGAACCCAGAACAGAACAGAGTCACATGTGGTTATATATACCTATGATCCCAGTGAGGGAGGTGTGTGCGGAGGGAGGTGTGTGCGCCCTGTGCTGGCCAGTCAGCCTAGCCTACTTGGTGAAATTACAAGCCAAAAGGAGACCCTGTTTCAAGTGGAAGTATCTTAGCAACAATATCTGAAGTTGTTCTCTTTAACACTCAGGTATACCAACATACTCCACCCACGAATATCATACACACACACACACACACACACACACACACACACACCTGTGTGTCTATCTCTACACTCCCCATGCTCTTGCTCACACTCTATACCATCTGTGGGTCTTTCCTGAGTTTCTAAGTATGCAACAGAACATCAGAGTGTCCTCTATAAGCACAGGACAACAGAAGAGAAGGGGTACCCGTATTCCATTACTGAGGCTTCTATAGAGATTGCCATGTTGTGTGGGACCCTTTGGCAAGTGAAAATATTGTGAGGTGTGTGTGTGTGTGTGTGTGTGTGTGTGTGTGATTTCTATGAATCAATGTGTCATATTCTTAAACTTTTTTTTTGCCATTTCAGAGATTAGCCAGATCTGGGAGGAGCCACAGATAGAGAGAAAGACCAATGAAACTTTTGATTACTACTCGCCACCTGAGCAACTTCAGAAATCAACAGAAATACTACCTCTGCCCTTCTACATCTAGGGCTTTCTCTGTAGATAGGAGGGGTCTCTGTCAAGGAAGTCGGAACTCTTCAGCTCAGTTGTCCAGATTAGGATAACTACTCACAGGTCTGGCGGGTGGCCTCATGTCTTCTTCCCCTAGGCTCCTGGGAACTATCAAGATGGGTTGACGGATGTGCTCAAGCCGGTCAGTTGAATACTAAGGAAGAAATACGAAGAACTGGTGCCATTCCTGGTACGCCTCACCTTATCGCACCTGCTGTGTGCTGGGGATGGTGGTCCATAGAACTGATGAGCTTGCCTACCAGAGTCTTCAGTAAAAGACAAAAGCATCCACATGCAGTTGGCCTTGGGATCTATCTTAGGTAGGGTTCTGTTGCCATGAAGAGGCAACATGAGTACAGCAGCCCTTATAGGAAAACATTAAATTGGGGTGGCTCGCTTACAGTTCCAGAGAGAGGGTCAGTCATTATCAGCGTGGTGGGGAGCATGGTGGGAGAGCATGGTGGTGTGTAGGTACACACGGTACTGGTTATATCTTTACCAGAAGACAACAGGAAGTCATCTGTAACGCTGTGTGGTATCCTGACTATAAGAAACTTCAAAATGCATCCTTACAGTGACGTACTTCCTCCAAGGTTATACTCACCCCAATAGAACCACACCTCCTAAATAGAACCACTCTCTATGAGATTGGGGGGGCAGTTACATTCAAATTATCACATTCCACCCCCGGGCTGCCATAGCTATAACAATATCATAATTCAAAATGCATTTAGTCCAACTTCAAAAGTCCCTATAGTCTATCACAGTCTCAACAATGATTTAAAATCCGAAGTTAAAAGTCCTTTCTGAGATTCATACAATTTTTTAAATGTAATCACCTGTAAAAATCAAAGTCAAAAACCAGATCGCATAATTCCAGCATATACTGGCCCAGCGTATACATTACCTATTCAAAATGCTAGAAAGGGAGTGTAGTGAGGAAATACTGAACCAAAGCAAGACCAAAGACCTGCTGGGCAAGCTTCAGATTCTGCCTCTCCGTGGCTGAGGTCAAAACACTCTACAGATCTCCAACTCCTTTCAGTTTTCTTGACTGCAACACAATTCCTTCTCTTGAGCTAGCTCCACTCCCTGTTAGCAGCTCTCCTCAGCAGATATTCCATGACTCTGGCATCTCTAACATCCTGGTTTCTCCAAGGCAATCTTCGCTCTTTACTAGGCCTCCATTCAGGGACACTTGACACAGGCCTGGGCTCAGTGGCTTTTCTTAGGTGAAGAATCAAATTCCATAACCCCTCTCTTCAACTCTAAAGCCAGAGCCACATAGTGGAAGCTGCCAAGTTCTGCTGCTTGCTGAGCAGGGAACATGCCTGCCTCATTCAATTATGTCTTCACCAACTTTGTGTCTTTCACTGCCTAAGCTTGCCTGTCCTAAAACAAGCTCTGTAGATCAGGCTGGCCTCAACTCAGAGATCTGCCAGTCTCTGCCTCCCCAGTACTGGGATTAAGGGTGTGCAGGACCAGACCTGGCTCTAAACTTTTCTTTAGTTCCTTGCCTCAGGTTGGAAACTTCGCTGGGCGGGATCTGAAGTCACTACTCCCCGAATTCCATTTCTTAATCTGTTTATCTCCTTGAACACAGGACATAGTTCCATTCTACTTTTTGGTGTTCCTTTTTTCTTACATTTTTCATTTTATAATTTACCCCACTCAGCTTGATTCTTTTCATTATAAATATTCATTAGAATTACCACCAATAACCACATGACAGAGTGGTGTTTTGAGATTTTCTCTGCCATGGGAATTAATCCAATATTCTTCGCTTTAGCCTCAGACAAACTTTTAGACAAGGGCTAAAAGCAGCCACTTTCTTCACCAAAATGTCCCAAGACCAATCTCTAGGCAACATACTAAAATTTGTCTCCTCTGAAACCTCTTGAGTGATGCCCACACTTCCTCAAGTCACACTCAGAGCAATTGTCTTCTATGTTCCTAGTAGGATGGCCCATTAAGCAGGGCTTAAAGCATTCCAAAACTTTTCTCCACAGTTCCATGGGCCAGATGCCTTCAAATAGAAGTGTGGTCAGGTCTAGCACAGCAATATCCCAGTCCCTGCACCAACTTCTGTCTTAGGGTTTCTATTGCTGTGAAGGGACACCATGACCCTGGCAACTCTTATAAGGAAAACATTTAATTGGGGTGGCAGCTTACAGTTTCACAGGTTCAGTCCATTATCATCATGGGGTGGGGAGCATGACAGCACACAGGCCTACATGGTGCTGGTTACATCCTGATCAGAGAGCAACAGGAAGTCAACCAAAACACTGGGTGGTATCCCGAGCATAGGGAACCTCAAAGCCCTCCCCCATAGTGACACATTTCCTCTAACAAGGTCACACCCACTCCAACAAAGCCACATCTACTAATAGTTCCACGCTCCATGAGATTATGGGGACCAATTACATTCAAACTACCACAGGGTCCTAAACACATGGTCTGTTCCACATATTGCAAGGTTTTTATATGACTAATCTCCAGCGAAACTCAAGTGGAAATTTGATTCCCACTGTAACAGTTGGTGGGCAATGGTGGGACATGTAAGTGGGAGGAGACTTCATGCTGTGAAGGGTTGAATAGAGATGAAGTACCTCCGGTAGGTTGGAAGCAAGCTGAAGAGCAAGGGTGACATCTCCTCCAATCCCTCTCTCACAAGCACACACCTACACATGCGTACTTCCCCTGTCACAACACACCAGAAGCCAAGCATGTGTTGATCCGCATTCTTAGACTTAGCAAGCATGAACCCCAAACAAACCTCTTTTATTTATAAATTATCCAGCCTCAGGTACTTCGTTATTAAAACAGAAATTGGATTAAGAATAAGATCTTCCAGGTAGATGCCTTTTGACAAGTGAGCTACTAGCTTGCTTGACAACTCTTGTCAAAACTTAGCACACAGTCCCTGGAAGCCTTGGCTTGATATCCTGTTTGGCTGGGTTATTTTGGGTCTGCAGACTAACAAGGTGGAAAGGGCTTAGAAGCATTTTCAAAGGGTAACTAGAATATTCAGGAATATGTATTTGGCATTGTAGCTTGGTTGAAGAGGGTGCTTAGTATGTGTGAGGCCTCAGCTTTGATCCCTAGCATGGATTGAAAAGGAAATACATGAAAAAAAAAACATGAAAAAGAGGAAAAGAAAAAAATTTACATTGGTCTTAGTGGCGTCTGAGTTCATTGTGAAAGACTGGCATACTTCCGGGGTAACCCAGGCTCCCTGCTCCTCCATGTATGACTAAGCTGCCTCAGATTCTCGGAGGCTCTCCCACACATCTAGACTGATGTTTCTATTCAGGCTGCTGGTCAGCTGACTCCAGAAATACCACAGTATCTCTCCAAGCCAATCAGTCATGTCTTCGGCTGTCAGACAGTGATGTAGCATTTACCGGAGTGTTACCTCCCTTCACCCTGTCTTGCTGTCCCAGATGCTTCTATGCCATTCTGTTATCTTCCAGTTGCTGTTGGGATAATTGCTTAGATGACAGGGCCTGGGGAGAGTGATTTGGAAAATTCAACGTAACAGCCTCCAATGCTCTAGGCATACTGTGCCTTTTTTTTTTTTCCTGTCAGCAACCCCAGGTAAATCTCCTTGGCCCCTAGAGACAACATGCTACTCGGCATACACCCACCAATATTTCTGGGCACTCTATGCCTTTGTGTCCCTATCAGTCACCTCAGGGAAGTCTGCTTGGCCCCCTGAGACAGCCCCCTGCCCAGAAAGGAATCAAACTTAATTCTGTTCAAGGTCTTCAATAGTATAGCCCTGTACCTGACCTTTCCAGATGAGGACAGATGTGAGTAAAGAATGTCTGGGACAAAGTAGAAGTCACAACTAATAAAACGCGGTGCAGTGATTTTGTAGGGAGAGAAATTAAGTCACAAATCTGGGGTCTTCACTACCTCCTGGGCAAAGGGGAGAGGGAGAATAATGGTGGCCGCACCCTCTTCCTCTTCAAGGACAATGCCCGGTTGCTGCTCATCCAAACATGTACAATTGCCTTAAGATTAGCCAGTGGCTAGATCTGCCTTCTCTTACCAGATGGTCATAGCAAGATTTGGTTAGTCCTTCCCCGAGTCTCACCATGAAGTACATGATCATCAGGGCTGCCTTGAGTTCCTCTACTCACCCAAAACAGTTAACAACGTTTCTCAACACTTTCTCACTTCCCAGAGGAGAATGGCTTAGCTTGCGGCACACAAGAATAGAACAGATTAGACTAATGCCCTCAGGCAGTTCTTGCAATGAATTCTAGACCAATTACTCTAACTGAGTTAGGAGTCAGAAGGCTCAGCAGGCAGACATGGGGCCCACAGTAAGCCTTAGCCGCCAACTGATGTGCACCAACACTGGTATCACCCTCTCTCCACGAACCATAGCAACATGTTTAACGCCAGTAATGTATGCATTATGTGCTCTAGGTATTCATTTACCTGTTTAAAGCCCATGCATGCACTGTCCATCTATGACTACCCCCCACTGACTTTGGGGCAAAGGGAACAGGTACTTACATGAAGCCTACTGCATGCCAAGTATTATAAAGCCTTATCTCTTGGATCCAGGAGTCGTGTGTCTCCTACTAACATCTGTGAGACTGTGATGGGTCAACTGAGAACCTTGGAAACCAGAGCAGAACTTGATCCTTCTGATTTATTGCCATGCTTCCTTGGTAAACAGGGTGTCACCACCCTTTCTGCCTATGAAGATGGACAATCAACACCAGGAGATGACGGGCCGTAGGGTCTATGGAGGTTGTCAGAAGCTAGACCAGAAGACAAACGTCAGTTGTGTAAGCCAGTTACTTAAATGCTTAGTCTTCTAGGTCTCCTTTCATAATTTCTGTGCTTTTATGGAGAGCATCATATAGTGAGCTGACTGCAGTCAAGGACACCTGACGCCTTCTTTATGTTAGAATAAAGAGAAGCTGATGGCCATAGTATTTCAGCCCCTTTCATCAGGATAGTGGCATCTTCACAATAAGATAAATTTCTTGGCTTTAAAAAAAAAAAGATGGGCAGGATTGTAGCCCCGTGGTAGAATACTTGCCTACCATGGCCAAGGCACTAGGCTTAATTTCCCAGAACTGGAAAATGATGGATATACTAGCCTCAGGATGTGTGATAATTTCTGACTAGCTACTAACAGCCTGGCTAGATCTGTGCGTAGAAAGCCCTCAAAAAATAAGAGCAGAACGTGGGAACCCTCATGGTGCTAGAAACTTAACAAGGGGCATATATAACAAAAGAGATTATTACTACTCAACAGATAGATGGTCGCCTTGTGAATTCTGATCTGGTTGGCTTAGAGTTTGCTCATGGGGTAATGAGAAGCTAGATCAAGAAGAGAGGGACAGAGCTTGTGGCCAAGAACCTCAGCATCATAGAGATACATTGTAAGGGATGAGCTGGTCACTATTTGACAGATTAATTATGCTGGACATCACAAAGAGAGAATGAGATTAAGATCTAATTGTGTTGATTGGATTAGACTCAAGTTCAAGATTCTGGTTTCAGTCTCTTGCTTGCTGTGTTTCTATTAGTCTGTTCCTCAGTGGGATTTCTATTTTTTCCCTTGTACTACGATAAAAGAACCCAGTATGCACACAACAATGAAGACTAGATTTTATACCAGATTTGTAATAGAGAAAGCAATTTACCAAGTGACAACGGTCTCCATGCTTCACAGAAGCTGCTCACACCCTAAACTTATGAGTTTCAAAATCTGACTTTACCTTCTCCTTTGCTGGCTTATCTTGACTTTATCTAAGTTTCTTCCGAAGTCAATTGTCTTGTGATGTCATGCTATGATAAACAGTAGCTACTCTTGATAATTATACCCTTGTTTATCTGTTGATTCAATAAGGATTGTTTTAAGATGATCTCTCATGTATGTAGCCCATTCAGACTCATGGTTCTCATGCCTCTGTCTCTTATTTCTGGGATTATTCATACATGACACCATTCCTGTCAACAATTTCCAAAGATGCAAAAACCAAAGTAACATGTTTTTATTTTGCAAAGGGGATGCTGCATGAATCAGAATCCTTTGCTTCAAATGTTGGCAATTATGGAAAGCTTCATCGTTCACTCAACAAAAGATTCTCCCATGCCTCCAAAATGTGCAAGTTGGAGTAAATGCTGAAAGGCTCATGCTTGGAATCTCATTCTTACAGTCATATAAAGAAATGTTAGCCTCGAGAAACATGAATACCAAAGATTGCCTCCCCCACTGAACCTCCTACTTAGTGTTAAATGTAGATATTAAACCAGAAAGTCATATTTAGTTTAATTTGGGGTTCTTTATGTTTCTAACTGACAGCCTTATGAACTGTTCAGTTTCTGTCCTGAAATCTTGGAATGGTGGGGTCTCTAAAAGTTTAAGATTTTTAACTTTGGATTCCTATTTTGCTTAATAAGTACTTTCCATAAGCTACCGTTTAAACTGTTCGTTCACGGAAAGTAAGTTCTCACTTACAGCATTTCGCCCCATTTTGGAAGACATTTTTATTTTTTTAGAACTAGTCTCCAACAGGCAAGGAAATTATCATCTATGCAACATTAACTCAGATGAAGTTAAAAATAGTAAAAATTATTTCATAAATTGACATTTTCTTTATAATTCTTCCCAATGTTTTTCTTTCTTATTTTTAACAATTTATGTTATAATTCCTTAAATGCTCACAAAAGTGGTCTAAGCACCACGCAGCTAGGTTGTAAGAGCTACACAGCAAGGGCTTGCAAGGATCTTACCCTTTGTTCAATATCTTCTCTTTACTCCTTGAGAACAGGTTATTGTACAATAATTACACACCTTGTTATAGTGTATTACATTAATACTGTGCCCTCCTCTCCTGCTTAGGAGCAGAGGAGAAGATGTGACACAGAGGCAATAGCGAGTAATGAGAGGCTCCAGTGAGAAGCACCAATTATAATTAACCGAATTAGGTTAATGAAAAAATATAATGTAGTATATCCAAGTCTCTCAGGCTTCTCTCTTCCTTCTCTGGATTCAGACACTTTAGTAAGAAGGAGTTTGAATACAAGCGGAGAGGAAGAACCCAGTCTCTTCCTCCATCTCCTCACTGTCAACGTCTGCTTCTCATCCAAGCAGAACACAGAAACAGCATACACCTGCCAACCTCCTTCTCCCGACAGCTGCCTCTTAACTCATCCTGACGGCAGGGATTTTCAGTCTCATCTTGGCCTTAGTGAAGGGGACTGTACCCATCCAGTATGACCAGGTTAGCTTCAAGTGAGTCTGAAACGTTTCTTCCAATAAACAGAAGCAGAATAAAGTTTAGTCAAGAGGGCAAAGCACTGGTGCACAAACACAAGAGCCTGAGCTTGCATCTGCAGTGTACATGTTAAAGCAGGTGTGGTCATGCGGGTCTGTGTCCCTAGCGTTGTCAGGTGGAGGCAGGTGGATTCCAGGATTCCACCAACCAGTCAAGTTTAGTAAGAGGCTGAAAAGCAAAGATAAGCTGGAAAGAAATAGAAGACCCATAGAAGCTGAATGGAAAGAAGTCAGTGACCAAGAGGCACCTCTTTATCCGAAAGCTCCTGGGGGATGGGGCTCCTCTACCCTAGGAGTTTGCCAATCCACCTCACATTCACTTTTCTCTGAGACAGTTTCCCCTCTTTTAATTTTTTTTAACTAGCGAAGAAAAAGAACCTACCTGCCAGGATGCATCCAGACCATCTAGCTTCTGCACCTGAGAAGGTGTAACTACCCCACCATGGAACTCAGTCAGCAAGCTGATCCGAAGCGTTCCTCTCCAACATTCAGGATGAAGTCGAATACATGAATGGTCGTGCCCACCTGTGGTCTGAGTCCGTTTGTTTCCACTTCCCCCTGGCTGTAACCTTAATCTACTTATCAGTCAATTTACCTGCGGACTACTGAAAATCCAGTAGCTTGGTGTCGTGACATTCATATTCTGGTCATGCTGCTTTCTACACTGAAACCTTATAGTAATTTCCATACATCACAGAACTCCTGCTTCTGTTTAGGACGGGAAGCTGAAAAGAAAATCACCTTTTCCCTTCAAAATAGTGACAACAGGGACACAAGACAGTCAGCAAATTCTCGCTCATGTTTTCTCGAACCATTTATAGAAAACATGATGAAAATGTCTCAACCTAAATCCAAGATAAGTGGGTACCTGCAAAGAGAGCTGGCATTCTAGTGTCACTGTATCCGGGGCAGGGTCCATAAAGCAATGGGAAGAAGAATCGTGCTAACCTTTCTTTTAAGAAATTGTGTCTGAACCCACTGTTACAGACCTGTAATCCTCGTTACCCACAGGGCTGACGCAAAGGATCACAAGTCCAAGGCTGGCTTTGGTAACATAGTGAGACCCTGCTGCAAAATATAATGCAAAAAGAGGACAGGAGATGTAGCTCTGTGGTAATGTGCTTGTCTTGCATGCTTGACACCGCAGGTTCCACCTGTAGAACCACGCAGGTAAAAAAAAGGGAAGAAAGTTTAACAGATACTGATGCAGACTGCCAAGTGGAATTCCTAGGAGACACAGGTACATAGGGAATTTATTCCTGCCTGCAAAGCCACATGTTGGCCTCTTAGGAGTGTTTATAAAAGGATCCCTGATAGCATCGGACAGGAGCATCCAGCTTCTTTGAGACAGAATTTTCCCCTTAACGAACCATTACAGATTCTTTAGAACACTAAGCAAGGTGGGTGGTATTTTTATTCTTGGTAGGAATGTGTGAGATTACACATGTGATCATAATGGACTTCTAGTTAAGGTAGATTATTTATGACTTATAGAACCATGCTCTAAAAGGACACACACTCTTTGCTGCCAGTGAAGGAAGACAGAAAAAAAATCTTTAACCCAAGGTGGCAGTTTGTGCCAAGAAACAAAGCTAAACATAATGTCTGGTCCAGGAGGAAGCCTATGGTCCCGGGGACAGAGCACTTCCTAAGAGTAAAGTTGAATCAGAAAATTCAGAACCATATTGCTCCTTTTCCATATTAATGGTTTGCATGTGAAGTTTTAATTAACATCAAATCAGTGGGGAAGCAGTGTTGAGAATGATCCCTTAGGAGGGACAGCCAAAGGATGACCCTCCACTAAGGCTGTAACATACTGGGAAATAACAAAAGGGGAAATCTCAGACTATGTCAGCTCTTATTCTAAATACAAAGCCAAGCTAGAGGAATACAATCTGTGGTATCGTCATGTTGATGAGAGCCTCAGCAAGTCCATCCTGCTTGACTTTAAAAATAAAGGCTTGCTTTGTTCCAGCTGGGAAAACACCAGTCTCCATTGTCCTAATATGAAACTAAATGTCAGCTACAGTTGATGACGTATGCAAAAAAAAATCAAGGAAAAGCAACAAAATGTCAACAGGTGAGGCCATCTTTTCTATTCAGCAGAGTCAGACTATCGAGACGGGGACTTTTCAACAACCAGAGTTGGCATTTCAGATACTCTAAAAGACGAAGGAGTACACAAGCAAGGTGAGGCAAGTTATCTGAACTTAGAAATAGACATAAAAGGAAGAACATAATAAAATGCCATGAATGAAAATGTAATAAAGATGATGGATTCTTTTATGAGCTTCTAAAAATTTCTGTCTTGAACCAATATTCACCCAATGTTATGCCCTGTCCTTGTCCTTGGTAACCAACATCTCTTCCCTGTCTTGGTTTTCTTTTTGTTGTTGTTGTTTGCTTGCTTGTTTGTTTGATTTTGATTTGGTTTGTTTATATTCTCCACATGAGTCAAAACAGAAGGAATTAGTATTTTTGTATCTGGCCCATTTCACTGAATATAATGTCCAAAAGTTCATCTATGTTTCTGCAAGTGATGCAATTGACTTCTCAAGGCTCCATAGAATTCCATAGTGTGTGTGTTTTGATTCTTGTATGTTGTGTGTATCACATTATCTTTACCCACTCATCTCTTGGATGTTTATATTGACTCTGAAACATGCTGTTCGTGAGTTGCTTTATGGAACAAGGAGGTGCAGATGTCTCTAGAATATTATGCTTTAATTTCTTTTTGATGCATATCCAGATGGGTTGCATGGTGATAGCTTTATTTTTACTTTGCAAAAGAAATGTCTTAGTGTTTTCCACAATGACTATTATGATAGACACCTTAGGTTACAGTGCAGAAGGAGTCACATCTTTCACAGCCTTTACTCAAGCTTATTATCTCTACTCTTACTGACAATAGTCATTCCAATGAGTGTGATGGGATCTACCATTGGCTACATTTGCAAATTGATGATAATTAGTGAGACTGATAACAGTTTCTTCATATGCATGTTGACTGTTTGGATGTCTACTCGAAATGTTCCACACTAATGAGCTGTTAAATGAATGGCTACAAAGAAAGTAAACATTCAAACTTGGGGCATGTTGATGCTGTTAACAATTTTAGAAAGAAACTTTGTGTGTGTGTGTGTGTGTGTGTGTGTATGTGTTTGTGTGTAGACTGAGACAGCTTGTTCATTTCCCAGCAACCCAGACCTGAAATAATCACATAGAAACTATATTAATTGCAATACTGTTTGGCCAATGGCTTTAGCATATTTCTAGCTAGCTCTTATATCTTAAATGAACCCATTTCTATTACTTTTTATTTTACTATGAGGTTTGTAGTTTACCGGTACCATGTGCTTTTCTTCTCCAGCAGCTACATGGTGTCTCCTTGACTCCGCTTACTCCCTCCTCCTCTTGGTTGTGTATATGTTAATGTACTAAGACAATTATAAATGGATAGTTATAAAACTATTGCTTTAAAAGGTTTGGAAGTGTTTGTGGAGAATGGATTAGATATAGAGTTAGACCTTGAGGTCCATCAAAGTCTTCCTTCCCCTTTTGAGTTGATGGAATTGTAGTTAAGATGGAAATGGCTGTATACCAGCCATACTTCCTGAATATGCCTATCTCCCAAAGCCTGATTCAGGGAGTTTTAAGTAAAAAGAGCACAAGAACTTGGACAAAGAATAGTGAGGGGGTAAAAGATGGATTTGGTCAAAACCGTGTGTGTATGTGTGTTTGTGTGTGTGTGTGTGTGTGTGTGTGTATGTATGTATGTGTGTGTGTGTGAGAGAGAGAGAGAGAGAGAGAGATTTTAAAACAAACAAACAAACAAACAGAAAAACTATCCACACTAACCTTTGCATCTTCCCTCACCTGTTTCTTCCTCATGGACAATCGCAGCCTTGACATAATGCTGTGTTCTTCCTGTTGCAAGCCTGACTCCTGACCCTGATGCTTCCACCAGCAGGTTCTATGTTAAGCCATGCTCACTCCTCTCCTTTTCTGGAATCTATGGCTGTTACCGCATACATGAGATTTTAAAATAAAAATATTTGTGAAGGATTTGAAGAAGTGCATTTACAGAACAAATATACAAATGTTCAAGAAGCCCATAAAAGGATGCTGAAATTAGTCATTAGGGAAATGCAAATCAAAGTGATGGTGAGAGTCTAGTTTACAATAGCTGGGTCGACTGTAGTCAAACGTACATATCAAGTGCCATTTATGATGCAAAGAGATTATTTCCACATTATCACTGGAAGCAAACTGGTGAAGCTACTGTAAAGGCATTTTGACTGGTTTTGAAGTGTAAAACTCACAGAGAACATGTGACCCAGCCTTGAACATCTTACTCAGTACTGGCTAATGAGTCCGTGTACGTGTTTCTACCCAAAAGAAACAAAAACATATCTTCATATAAATGTTGTATTTGAACATCCAATAGCAGTGGTATTATTACTTATAGCCAAAAGGTAGAAGCAGCCTAAATGTCTGTCACACAATGAATATGTAAACAAATGGACTGTGTCATATTGCAGAATGTGATTGCCTATAAAAACAAATGAAAGGCTGGTGCTGAGTAAAATATAACACTTACAAAAGATCATTATATTTCATGAAAAGCCCAGGTGATGAAATGACCAGAATCAGTTAATTTCCCATGGAGACAGAGTATAGATGGGTCTGCCCTGGGCTAGTGGTGTCACAGAGTGACCACTAATGGATTTCTTTCTGGCTAGAAAAAATGCTGCATGACACTCTGGGGTGATGGCCAGACTACCCTGTGAACTTCCCAGGAAACAGTGGCTACACTGATAAAGTGGATTCTGTGTAATTCTAGTGTGGGTGTTTTATCTCAGTGAAGCTGCTGTTATACCCAGGAGGGTAGACTTCTCTGACATCTGAAGGAAGATGCAGACTGGTATTAATCGGACAGGCACTTCCACACGGAGCAAGTCACATGAGCTAGCACAGCAAGGAGGTCGAGGCAGGGGACCAGTTGACTTCCTTCACTTTACTACTTCATCAAAGTGAGTTAAAGAAGAAAAAGGACACAACAAAGCCCTTGAATGTCCTGCTCAATCCCTTCTAATGAGTACATTTCCATTGTATTCATCACAATCAGCATTGCTCTTCCATGAGCTTTGCTAATAGCTCACTTTTCTGTGGGCTTTGCTATTTAGGTTGGCTCTGACAGTGTCTTAATGGCATTATAAATCCGGGCAGGATGATTAGCCCATTTGCAGACAATGTCCCTATTTGAGGAATAGAGGAAAGAAAGGCAGAAGAGAGAAGAGAAGGACTATTGGGAGCGGTAATAACTTAATAACTCCACTGACATTCTTCATTAGGGTTTTCTATGCTTTGGCAATCACCCAGCGAGTGAGAAATTTGGCAATTGATGCTGGGACACGGGGAAAATGGAATCAACGAAATCACTGGTAACTTCCGTGACCGAATTTCAAACATCAGCATTCTTCGTTTTCTTTTGTGGCTGTTTACAAATGTGTTGCCGCATCTAACGGGATAATTAGACATTAAGTAATTTGATTTTTTCTAATAATGGGGAAGCTAACATTTCACATTCATTTATGGGCTACTGTTTGTTAAAGGACATGTTTCAGGAGCAACGGATACACCCGAAATGCTAGCTGGGTAGCAGGGCAGAAGGTTCTGGGCGGGTAGCTTCCTGGGAAGCAGTCACGATGAAGACCTTTTTAATAGAATTTCAACTTGGCTTTAATCAGTTTGCCCTAGTAAAACTGTAGCATGATGAAGGCAGGCAGAACTGTTCAGGTATGTGTTTATTAGAGCCATCAGTAACCAGAAAGGAGAAAAAGCCAAGGCAGGTGATGCTCATTGCAGGCAGCTATAGTAAATGGCCAAGTATGGTATTGGGGGAATGATGGTCTTTTCAGGGTCCCCCAGGTCCTGTTATTTGGGCCTGGCTGCTCCCATTCCTTTCCTTTCCTTTCCTGTCCTCACCCAGGGGCCTAGGCTCCAGGAAATCACCCTAGTGTTTATTTTAAGATTTGTAAAGAATTCATGCTATAAATGACGTTAGACTTTTTAGAAGAGGTGGACAGATAGGGTGTGGTTCCCAAGTCCCAGTATATGTTATTGTTTCTTATTCAAATCAAAATACAAAATTGAATTATTGCTGTAAGTTAAGTCACCCTGTAGAATAGGATGAAGCCTTCACTATCCCACTGTCAGGAGGAGGAAGGCTTGCCTGCTCTCCACAGGGAGGAATGGATGGAAATGTTGGTTGAATCCAAAGCATCAACTGTCTTCAAAAGCTCACACTGATTGCAATAAATAAGCTCTCCATGTATCAGTATCAAAAGTTTGAACTTTTGGAAGGATATTTTCCCTCAAGAATCTATGTACACGTGCATATTTATTGGTAGATATGGTTTTCAGTCATACATAAGAAAATTTCAAAGTAATTAGAAAAAAATGGCTTCTCTTTAGTCTTCTTGTAAAATATTCCTGATATAGAAACTATAATACTATGGTCATTTAAGATGATGCCAACTAATTCACTCTTTTTCCTCTCACCCATATAATGTGCCCAGGTATTAGAGGATATTTCTAGACAAGACCACAAATAAAATGAGAAGTAAGTCTAAATCCTGTGCAACCACGTTTGTCTAATCAGAACAGCATCTGGGGTCAGTGGAAATGGTTAAATCACATAGGAAGACCAAACTAGTCTGGATTGATTTTAAAAGATGACACAAAATTTCTAGTATATGGACAGAGGGTAGAAAGTTGGGTGGGGTATGGGCAGAGGGTAGAACTGGAGGAGTTGGGAGAGGGGATGAAAATGATCAAATATAATGTATGAAATCCTGAAAGAACTTATATTTTTTAAAAGAAACTCTAGGGAAAATATGTTTATCATCTCAGTCCTACACAGGAAGCTGATTACCTACAAATTCTCCCAGGGATAAATGAGACAACTGTTCACATTCTGCAAATTCTTGCTTTTCCATCTCTCCCTGGAGAAGATGGACCTCATCACCTGGTCGCTACCTTTTCAAGAGCAGTGCATCCCACATTTCAGTTTTTCTGTGCTCTATTTTAATTCTTTGAGGGTTATATACATGCCTAAATATATTTTGACCATGTTTATTTTACCCTCCCACTAATTCCTCTGTGGTCTACCCATATCCCCAAGTCCCATCCCTACTTTCTGCCCTTTTTATCTTAATTTTTATTTTTTCTATAATCCACTAAGTCCATTGGGCATTCTCCATATACACATGGATGCAGGCTCCCCACTGACCATGGCCAACCTAGCAGGAGATGCGCTCTTACGGAAAACTGGTGACCACTCTTTAGCTAGGGGTGGGAACTGTGGAGCTGTCCCCTATTGGGCTAGCCTGTTGTCTGGCTTTGATCTTGTGCAAACAACCATGGCCACTGTGAGTTCCTGTGTGCAGCACTCCTGACTCACCTAAGACACTGTTCCATCCCAGTCCTTGCAGACCACTGGCTCTTATAATCTGTCTACCTTTGGCTCTCCCGCAGTCTATGAACTTTAGCAGGGAGGGTGTGATAGATTTTCCATTATGGCTGAGCACATCACACTCACATGTCTCTGCCCTCTGGTCAGTTGAGAGTTTCTGTGTTTCACTCCCATACTACAATGAACTTCTCTGCTGAGGTCTGAGAGCTACGTTAATCTTTGGGGATAGAGACATGAATTTAGAGGGCAGTTCGTTCAGCTCATATTCTACTTAAATATTTAGAATTAAAGAGATGTTTTTTTTTAAAAAGTATTAAAACCCCATTGGTTTGGGAAAAATGGCACAAGCTGGTTCACACCCAGTATCGTCATGCAATGAATATGTGGGCAATACTCAATCTCTTGTTAGAAATGGGTATAGATATTTAGATTGTAGGCTTACTGCAAAGTATAAATGAGCCAAGGCAAGCCAAGTACCTGGTACATCGCAAGCTCTCAGTAAACGACAGCTTTTATAGCAGTGTGGGTAAAAGATGGGAAGAGTATCTTAGAAACTGTTGAATCTCATTCTTCACTCTTTTAGATGAAAACCTGAAACCCAACAATGTACACAACTGAAGTCAATCAGCTTAGCACTGACTCTCTCCTCGCCAACCTCCAAATTCTTCCAGTATCTTAAAGGAAAATGCCCCAGATTTCTTAGTAAGCAAATATTCAGTGTGAGCCCTAAGGAGCTGCCCAGGCCCATCTCCTCTCCTGCTAGGTACCATCATACTACAGTTTTCACAAGGGCTGTAATGTCTCATGTGACCCTAAAGTCTGCAATAATTCCAGGATGATTGTTCTGGTAGCCACTGCTTGCAGGACATCCTTCAGGCTCTTGGTCCCCAGAGGGAAGTGTCTCGGCTCCCTCATTCAAAGCTCTGTTCCTTTCCCCTCAGGCAACTTTGTGAGCATTTTACTTGGCCTCTGCATCTTTCCTCTTATAATGAGCTACTTCCTAAGGAGAAATGCAGCTGAGAGCATTCCTCTATCTGCCTCCATTTCCACCCCCAGCTCTAGCCACACAGATGTGGAGAACAGCTGGGAGTGCACATGTTGGAGATGAGGGTTGGGAAACAGCTGTGATGTTGCAGTTAAGTTATTTGCTGTTGTTGGATGTTCAGGACAGGATTTCTAAACTCACTTTGTAGACCAGGCTGGCCTTGAATTCACAGGGATCTATCGGCCTCTGCCTCCCAAGTGCTGGGAATAAAGGCATGCGTCACCACAATCCAGCTTATAATTAAGATCATATACATGAAAATATAGCCCCCAAATCATAGAGGTGGGTCCCAGACAGAATTCTGAGGGGACCGGGATGAGAAAAAGATGATGCATGTATGTTGTGCTCAACTGACGATCTTATCTTCCATTAACTTATATATCGTGTTCACGCTTATTCTATTATTACATCACTTTCATCTTCGATAAACACGCTGTGTGTAAGTATGTGTTTAAGCCTTCCTTGTTTCTATATTGGTTAAAGTCTATTTATTGCTTGGCAATCTCACAGACATTCGAGATCTGTGTTCTATTATGTATTGCAGAGCCTCTTGGTAGCTAATATGCATGGCTTTTATGTCCCAGAAAACCTCTTCTTTCTTCTTTCTCTCTGACCCTCTTCACTCACTTCTTCTCTTCCTCCCTCCAACACAGGGGTCTTGGGTCTTGCTCGTCCCTGTCCCTCTGTCTTCCCCTGTTCCCATCACAGACAAGGTCTTGTCCCTGTGCACTCTCTTGTGGTGCTGCTGAGCTGCCACAGAGTGAGTGATATGGGGGAGAGGAAAGTGAGCAAAGTGTGACCTGGAGATGGGAAAACGGAAACTAACATCTTAGGAAAAAAAAATATGAGTGATGGGTAGGACTGAAGTATGAGACATTGTCAGAGACCCCAAAATGTCCAAAAACAAAGACTAAAATAATATAAATGCTTGGCTGTGAATTAAAGAAGGAAAAAATTAAAAATTTGTCAAAATACGTGGAAAACGTCTTCTCTCCTCTCAAGAAAGATGAGTGAATGCCCATGACTGGTGCTGGAAGTTCCCTCTACTGGAATTGAGTTGCTCAGTGTGTAGGTACACGTATACACAGACATGCTGAAGTTTCTGGCAACTTCTAGTCTCTGGGAAATGGTGAAGGTAAACAATCCAAATCTCCCCAAAGAAACATCCTCCTCAGATATTTTTAAAGACAAGCCCTTGGTCAAGACCAATTAAGTAAGCCGATAATTTGCTTCCCTTTCAAAATAGTGAGCAAGTGTTATTTGTTCAGATGGAGTCAGCTTTCTATTAAAAAACGCCGCCTAACAGAGAAGTGCATACTACCTTGGGCCATCAATTATTTTCTCCAAGCTAGGTATGTTTTGGAGATCAGCAAGGGCATTAAAATTCTATAATAAGGAATATTGGTTTTTCTTAGTAAAGAGAACCATGTGGTCATTGTTTAGTTTGAGAACTTGAGCTGCTGGTAACTGCCAAGTTCAGGTGACTGAATACTAGCTAGCTGCAGAAGTGGCTGGCAAAGGGTAATTTTTCTTTTCTTTTTGCCATTTTGGCGGGTGCAGGACCAATATTCTTTCTGCCAACAATATAAGGATTTGCTTGTACGGACCTGGGTATTTTGGCACCACATATTTGCATCCCACTGAGTTGTTGATGCCTCTTGCAGATTAGCATCCCTGGGAAGAACCAGCTGGCCTTCAATCCAGCTTGTCCCTAGCTCACACAGTGTTTTCCATTGGTCATTGTCGGGGGATTTTTAGCATGGCAGACAGGAACTAGGCATCAGAACCAGAAAGAGAAACTTATATTGTGAGCATTCTTGGCATTTCTTATTAACTAAGCAAAACACGAGTCTAAGTGAATCCATAAACACAAATTCAGTTGAGCAGTGTAACACCAAAACTGCACGAAGACTAATGATGAAAGATGTTTCCACTTTAACACACACATAAACATTTTAGGGCACCCAAGGGTAAGAATAACAAAATACATAAGATTTTTATTGAGAGTTTGAGAAGGTTTATTGAATAGCATACCTGATAATTTAGCTAAATAAAATAACTCATGCAGGAGGTTATGAATAACCAATATTTTGAGAGTATACATTATCTGGAAGTTAATTTATAAATTTACTACAGCTCCAAACAAAACCCCAACAATTTTTCTTTCCTGTGGAGACCAAATGTAGGGCTTCCTACATGGTCCACCCTCAGCCACTAAAATCCTAATTTCTTAGGGTTAAAACGCATTGATTCTAAGACTCTCATGGGTTAATGAAAGCACAAGGAGCCAGTAACTTAGAAGGAATTGATGCTGATGATGAGTCATAAAAAATATATTATAAGGGCTGGAGAGATGGCTCCAAGAGTAAGAGCCCTTCCTGCTCTTGCAGAGGACCCAGGTTTGGTTCCTAACACTCACACCTTCTGCATCTTAAAGCCTAGGGTATCCAACACATTTTTCTGACCTTCATGGGCACTGTATGCATGTGGTACATCTACATACCTATAGTGATGATTCATTAGTATTTTAATAAACAAAGCTTGCCTGAAGATCAGAGAGTAAAATAGCCCCATCGATCAGCCTTACAAACCAGGCAATGGTGATAAACACCTTTAATCCCAGTAGCCACAGTAGTTTGCCATAGAAACTGGGTGATAGTGGTGCAGGCCTTTAATCCCAGCCCTAGAGACAGGAGGAGATGGCTCTCACACACAGTCTCATTCTGAGACTCCTGGAGACAGGATCACCATATCAGACTGAAGTAGAGGTAAGAGCCAGTGGCTGGCTGTTTTGCTTTCTTGACCTTCAGGTTGAACCCCAATATCTGTCTCTGGAATTTAATTAATCATGCTAGACATACCTACAGGCAAAGCACTCATGTACCTTATACACATAAAATAAATAAATCTTGAAAATGTATGTTATAGAATTGTGATAAGTAAAACTATGAGGCATTGTAACAGAGAAGCAAGAAAGACAGGAGAGAGAGAGAGAGAGAGAGAGAGAGAGAGAGAGAGAGAGAAGGAAGAGGAGAAGGAAGGATGGAAGGAAGGAAGGAAGGAAGGAAGTCCATATCCACTCTTCCCTTCCTGTCTGGAGAGGGAGGCAGTTGAAACCATATGTCCAGATCCCCTGGCAGTGAGAAGTGTAGTATTGATTTGAGTCCCACCGCTCAGATGTGCTAGAGCTGTATGATGAAGAGACCACTTTCTGCACTCATTGTGGCTTCTTCTGCAGGAGAGTTAGGCAAGTGGATCATTCACCTGCAGGAGACAATGGACGCCTTTGCCCTAATTGCATACGTTTTGAAAATCACTCCCAGCAGGAGAAGATGCACTATTTTTGTTGTGGTGGGCCTTGAACAAGGCTCATGCATGCTAGACAAGCACTCTGCTGACTGAACTGTACCCCCAGTCTCTGAAAGAGAAACTTCTGGGGTTCATCCTTTTGATGACCAGTGAGCAGGTTTGGAGCATATGGTGTCCGTTTATGACAATCCACAGTAGAACAGGCCATTCCTCAGAGGACACTTAGCTTTTCTATGCTTTGTGTGGTGAGTGAATAAGGTGTTGATTCAGTGCCGCCAATCATTCTCTAAGTTGCCAATTTGTTTTAGATCTCTCCCTAGTCAATATTCATTTGTTATGATGCACATCAATTCATTCAACATATAGATGCTTGTTAAAATCATGTACATTCTACAGTTTACTTAGAGACAGAAAAATAGAAAGTCAGATGCTAACCATGGAACTCCCAGGGCAGCTGGAGCTCTGGTCAATGGGAAAGTTCTCACTTATCATCATCATTACCACATCTGTTGGGCAGGGGACCAACAAGAGAGTGACCAAGGGCAGACGAACAGTGGCTCACATTGTAATTCCTTATGCACCTTGTCAGGTCCATTTACCCAAACTTCACCGTCCCTAGTGCTACCATGTTCAAAAAAACCCACACACCATGGATTACAAATAGCAGTGAGTTTAAAACTCAACCAGTGGTAAATTTACTGAATGAAAGTACTAGGCATGAGTAAACAAAAAATGATATTTTAAAAACACAGAAACCCAGGATTTATCAGAATTTCACACTAAATAAGAAATTGGACAGTTCACACACTGCCTGTAACCCTAGCCCCTAGGATCTGATGATATTTTCTAGCCTCTGCAACCACCTGCACATATGCATAGATATGAACATATTTATATATAATGTAAAAATAAAATAATCTTAAAAACAAAAAAAAAGAAATTGCATCTCCTCAACTTTTCAGACAGAGCTGTGGGATGGTAATATTCATTTTAATATATGCATTAGGGAAATTTTTCAATATTTGTTATTATTTCTGTCAGACTGCCTCCTCCTGTAGATGGAAGTTTCTGTCTACAGTACCACAGCTGCTCAGTACCAAAAAAAATACAAAAGTTTATATTAACTATAAGCTGTTTGGCCTATTATCTCAGGCTTATTGTTAACTAGCTCTTACAACTTAAATTATTGCATAATTCTTGTCTATGTTAGCCACGTGTCTTGGTGCCTTACTCAGTGAGGCATTCTCATCTTGATTCCTCTGCCTCTGGCTGGTGACTGCAGACTGAGCCTTGCCTCTAGCCAGCATTCTCCTACTCTGGTCACCCCACCTAAACTTCCTGCCTGGCTACTGGCCAATCAGTGTTTTATTAAACCAATACAAGTGACAAATCTTTACAGGATATAAGAACATTATCCCACAATACTTCCCCATTTTTTTCTTTTCAAAATAAGAACTCCTAATCTAATCTCCTTTGTTTAGCTTTTTTTCCTGACTATTATCCATAACAACTTGTAAGCAACATTCTAAACAAAGGCAAACATCCATAATCAATGTTTTGAGAGTGTGGGAGTAGTTTTCTAGGCTACTTCCTGCTGATTGGGGGCACTGATAATCTTATGATGACCCAAAGAAGATTTAGGATTATGATCAAGACCTGACTAGAGAATTCTTCGAGGCTTGGTCATCTGAACCAGCAGTCTTGATGTTGTTCTGGATGCAGAACTCAGAGGAAACTGCAACAGAGGTGCTCTGAAAAGGATCATCTGGGCCTTCCGCTCCTATCAGAGATTTCTCAGGGGGTCTTCCTCTATCAAACTTTATTTTTCTTAACCCAGAATGAATCCACAGCCTCTCATTTCTGTGGAAACAAAAGCAAAACCTCTTCTCCAAAGTAGCATATCTTTTGAGTTATGTTTTGAATTCAAGGCATTTTCAAAATATATAGGTTGAATTAATCCAACAGCATTTATAATCAAATATCTTTTTTCAGCTGTTGTTCCTTGATCAGTCATCAAACAATTCAAAAACAACACAATAACATACAGTGTCCAGACTCCCAGTGTGTTTTCCATCTTTATGTGTCTTTTTAAAAACCCTATTTCTTTTATTTTTATTTTTAAGTTTTGGTTTTTTGAGATAAGATTTCTCTGTGTATCTTTGACTGTCTTGAAACTCAGCCCAGCTAGCTCAGTCAGTAGAGCATGTGATTCTTAGTCTCAGGGTTATGGGTCCGGGGCCCCACATTGGGTGTCACCCTCCCGTCTCTCTCATGTCATGTGTTTGCTCAGTGGCATGCCATGGCTGCATGGCCCTGATATTGTCTGTGCTCCCTACATCCTCTGTGTAAGTCCAACTCTGGGTCCGAGGAAATAGTGATACTGATATATCTCAGACCAAAGAGTAGATTGAACAAGGCCTGCTGAGGGCTTGGGTAAAGGAGAAGTATTCAGAATGGTTAATGTCTGCTTAGAACTGTGCTTTTTTTTTCAGAAACACAAATGGAGGAAATCCAGCACTCCATGTCTCATGGCCTTCATGCACCTGGAGGCCACCCCTTCTCCAAACTGTGAAGTGCAGCTCCAATATCGTTTTGTTTTTCTGTTGGCTTTAGAAAAAGGGGGTTCCTTGCAGGTTTCCTTTTGGGATACTAGTGCAAATGTTGTTTAATCTCACAACAGCCTCTGCCCCAGCAATGCGTGTGAGGACCTGAAATCTGCTTGTGACTTTGAAAGACAAAATTTCTGATACTGAACGATCCTTGCCTTTTTGAGACACAGTTAGTTTCACTGAGGTGCATTGTTCTTGTGATGGAATAGTATATTAATTTAGCACAAATACTTATTTATGTTTAGCTTTCTGCATAAAATTGTTTATTATGTCATTTTTTTTCTGTGAAGTTTTTGCCTGATTTTATGTCTAAGAACTTCTGATCTCATAGTTAGTTATATAATTCGCCATGATTTTAACATTGCAAAAGTGATTGTAGATGATTTGTGTTGCTCTGTTCCTTGACTTTATCTAATTGTCTGTACAAAATCACCTTTTGCCTGGTGTCTTTGTAGAAATGTGGTTGGGAGTTTACTCTTAATTATAGTCACAGTATCTTTTTATTAACTTACATAAAATATCAATTTTATCTAGATTTTAAGTATATTTCATCATCATAATCTCATACCTCTATTTTTTATTTATTTTTGACTTTCTATTATGGATATACCTATTATTTTTTCTGTTCTTTTTCAGTTTTTCCAGGGGTTTGCCTACTGTGTTAATTGTTATAATTAATCACATTTTTGCAATGATTGATTTTTACTATTATACTCTGTAATAATTTCATAATTGTTTTGATTTTCTTTTCCTTCTCAAAACTTCTTAAGTTAAACACTTACTCATTTTTATATTTTGATTTGTTAAAATGATTGATAGATGGTATTTCTATAATCATTACTTGGAATCTTTAGATTTTCTATTTAGATTTTCTTTTAAATCTTTAAGTTATTTATAAATATGCATTGGTTCCCAACTGGGAAGAGTTGATGGCAAATTAATGAGCTTTCTATAAAAAAAGATACTTAGTTGTACATGGTAATTTTTTAGCCAAATTATATGTTTATTTATATTATATAGTCTGTAACTATAACTTGGTCATATAATATTTCACAGTGAATGCCACAGATATAGTGATCACCTATAAGCTAATTTAATTTTTGTTTAAGCTGCTGCTGTAACACGGGTAAGGTACAGAGCTTCACTACCCGACTCCTTACCCCCAATACACAAGAGGAATTGGGATACAGGGCTTCTGTAGGGAGAACATTCAGGCTAGTATCAAAAGCAGGATTGACTGTGGAGGAGGGAGGCCATCAACCCAACTCAAACAGTGGTTCTCACATGGCAGAGAATTCTGGAAACTGAGTGCAGATGCCCATCATGTATCTATGACATTATGGCTGGAGTAAGTCACACTGGTGACTTGGACTATGAACACAGGTCTAGATATTCCCTTAAACACAGCACATCATGACACAGTTCAATGTGTACTGTCCCCCCAGTGTATATGACCAAACTCCCAAGGCAGTGCCTCCAAGGCGTGTGGGGCTCAGGGGGTTGTAAGGAGTCTTTCATTCTTGAAGCTCTCTGCCACTTTCGGCCTTCCTAGGACTCATAGACTGAGCCACATATGCCCACATTTGTTTCTCATGCCACCACCACTACCCCCCCCCCACTTAGTTTTATTTTTTTTTAAACTTGTTTGAACAATTAAGCCACAAGCTCTATTCTTCTGGAGAGGCAAGATGTTGTTTTCTTCCTTTCAGTAGCCAAACAGCCAAAGCAAGTTATACATTTTTTTCTCAGTGCTTCAGTAGCTTCTTGTAGTGTATCCATCAAAACATTTCTACAATGTCACCTTTCCGAGTGTCTTACTGAAACTGCAGAGAGAACCCGAGACCTTGATAGAGTCAAACCAGATAAAACTTACTGCTGTTCCCTGCCTGGAAGGAGGCTCTAACTTACCTCCCTCGATTCTTTGTAACTTTGCCCAGTTCAGACCTGGAGATCTGCCCAGTGTCTGCTACAATCCTATGTGGTTGAGACTGCAGATTTTAAATAATGTTGCTGTTCATAAGGGAACCGAGGAAATAATGGCATGCTGGCAGTCCCGATGTGCTGTGAACACAGGTAATATTAGTATTATCCAGGGAGGAAATCTGAAACTTGGTAGTCTCCTGAGTCTCTCATGTTAAAGTTTGAGCAAATTCAATTATGAAAGGGATTTGGGGGTGATTAAGGGAATACAGAAGGGCCACTGTGCTCAGACTTCTGCGTCTGGGAGAACTTTCTCTGGCTTCCATGACTGTGTCTCCTTCATGATATCTCTGGGGAAAAAAAAGAGCTAAAAAATCAACCTAAAAGGCAAGGGAAGGGTGCATGTGTGTGTGTGGGGGGGGGGAAGGTAAAGCTCATTAAGACAAAATTGTTCCCAAAAAATAAAAACTAGGAAGAAAAATTATTGAGATATTTCTGAAGTAGGAAATATTTTAAAAATTCAAGTGATGTGGTAGCCAAAATGGAAATAATGTAGCTATAAAAATGCAGTTTTAGCTCACAGAATCATCAAACTAAGTACCGTATAAAACAAGTTTAGGGAATATCCATGAACAGTCATTTAAGAACTGATTAGAAGTAGAGAAAAATGAAATTCTAAAGTAGGGGTAAATTGAGTAGTAAAGTAGTCTTAAATGCAAGATTGTTTGTGCCCACCCACCACCCAGAGTCCCTCTAGGGACCTCTGTGTCCTAAGCCATAGTTTGGTCCTGGGCTGGTAGTGGTCTTGGGCACTAGGGCACAGCCAGGTCAACTGCATGTGCATGAGTGCACACTGACCACTCAGGACTCTTCCTGGGGCCTAGTTGCATAGATTTCACAGTTTCCAGACATGTCTGAGTGGGCAGGGTTTCTCTTCCATGCGGGGTCTGCACCCAAACTTCTGTCTGTGCCGGCTCTCTGTGCTCTTTCTGTCAGACTTCAGTGAAAACAGAGAATACACTCTCTGTGGCCACGGGGGACAAACTGCATGTCCCTGCTGAGATGCTCATCTTCTGTGGTGGCCACGGGAGACACACTGCGTGTCCCTGCCGAGATGCTCATCTTCTGTGGTGGCCACGGGAGACACACTGCGTGTCCCTGCCGAGATGTTCATCTTCTGTGGTGGCCACGGGAGACACACTGCGTGTCCCTGCCGAGATGCTCATCTTCTGTAGTGGCCACGGGAGACACACTGCGTGTCCCTGCTGAGATGCTCATCTTCTGTGGTGACCACGGGAGACACACTGCGTTTCCCTGCCGAGAGGACTAGGACTATGAATGCCAGCTCTGTCCCCACTGTTTTCTCACCCCAGTTAGAGGCTGTAGGATGCACTGAGCTTCCAAGGGTATGTGTTGGCCCAGAAGCCTGAAGAACAAGGTGTGCTGTCCAAGGTTATCCCAAAACTCAAAACCAAGTGCTGGAGTTGTTGGCAGCATGTATTTGTCCTGCAGTTCCTACTTCCTACTGAAAAGGCAACGAAGAGGTCAGAAGCCCATGTCAATGCCCCTTACCCCTCCTGAAGTCACATGAGGATAGCAGGAGTCTAAACGGAAGAATGCAAGAGAGGCTTCAGCACACATTTCTGAGCTCCCTCTTGTCCCAAATTCTGTGCCCAGATGGATCATGTTCTAGGCCCAACTCTGTTGCTGTGTAAAATATTCCAGCAAGAATCATAATCTAGGGAAATAAGGGAGTATTTTGCCTCTAATTCCAGGTTTCAGTCCATTATTGTGGGAAAATCAAGGCAGAAACTTAAGGCATTGTGTTCATAGTCTAGCAGAGAGAGAAAGAGAGAGGGATTAAGGGTGAATAATGAATGAATGAATTAATGAATGAATGATGGATGCATGAACCCTTGTTTCCTTAGTACTTAGCTTGCTTTCTCTATGCTGTTCAGGGCCCAGCTCATGAATTGTGCTGCTCATCTTCAGACTTGGTCTTCCCATCCTAATTAGCAACCAAGAGAGTCCCCTTACAGACACTCGCCAAACCTGATCTAGAAAATTCCTCATTGAGACCCTCCTTCCAAGTTTTCCTAGGTTGTGTCAAATTGACAGTTTAACCAGCAACCTCATATAGGGACCGGCATTTCCAGAATCACTACAATGGAGTCCCTGGGAGGCATCAGCCACCATGGCGGCATATTCAGGACCCTCGGTACCATTATGGCGTTTCAGAGGCAAGAGGAGTGTCAACAGTGATCCTCTGGGCCCTCCCTGGGAGCCATTAGTAACAGTGTGGCAGTATGCACCTGTGCTTATTGGTACTCAATAGAGGCTGAAGAATAGCCATGGGACTTTGCTCACATAATTTAAACATTTTTGTATGACTTCGTGTAGGAGGCAGAGGAGGGACAACACCCAGTCCCTCCTCTCGGAGATCTGCAAGAGCTGAACAGCAGAGGAAAAATAAAGCCAGTAAAACACTGCACCTCAATTTTGCTTATTTTTCTGTGGCTCTAGAAAAGGGCAAGACATCAGGAGATAACTTAAAATGACAGTAGCCTGAAGTCCACAGTGGAGATGAAGCCCGACATGACGTGAAGATGCTGTCTTACTGCCCTGGCCTTCAGCTGTTTGCCTCGCCTGCAGATTCTCTCCCTGGAGCGATCACTGATACAGTATCATCCTCCCCAACCCTTCTGCAAAAGAGAGAGGAAAGAGGAATGCTATACCCATAGATGAATCAGAGGGGGCAAAAGGTCCTAACAACATTGATCAGGGCTGCTAATGTGAGCAATTGGAAACCTCGAAAGGAATCCCAATGATCCGCCTTGAGAAAGAAAAGCATATCCTCCTATTGTTTTCTGTTATTCTTTGTTAAGTCCTGGATGAAAGTTTTTGATTCAGTGATGGGCCGCAGAGTGGGTGTGGGGGTGTGTTCATGGAGTTGAGAGTGTGGTCCGAGCAAAGGACAGCTCTTTCTCACAAACACCGAGCAAAGAAACAGATCATGAACAAGAAATATGTGCATGTGTGATCATTATCTTAAAACATTGCATAAAATTCAATGTCAAACATTTAGGAGCCAGTTAATACTTAAAAGTTGAGAAGAGAATTAGCTCATTGCCAGTTACTAAATAATGTGACTTATTATTAAGATAAAGAATAAAAAGCAATTTATGAGACAAAGCAGGGAAGAAAATATTATTAAGCTAATCCTGGAGAAAAATGACTTGATATATGTAGAAAAATATATGAATACAATATACAGAATATAAGATGAATTCCTAAATTGACATCAAGTTCAGAAGCCTGGGGCTTAGCGAGCCTGTCTAACTTCTTTTTAATATAAAAGAGACAGGATCGGCCCTAGAATATTCTTCCGCAGGCAATTATACGTTCCACTTGACTGTTAGGCAGCTGTCAGTATCAGAGTGACACTATGAAAATGGAAATCTTAAAAAAAAAAGGCCTGTTTATATTGATAGAAAAAACTCCACTAACCAAGAGAAGTGAAAAAGGCATAATAACGATGGAATATATGAAGAGCAGACCACGAGCAGAGCTCTTTATTGCCCTCCAGTTTCCCCAGGAAGTTTCTGATATAAAGAAAGCCAGCCTGAACCTGTGCTGGAAGGTTACAGGAAGTACCGTTTCAATCAGGAGAGCCCGGGCTGGCCCCTCCCTTCCTCCTTTGTAGTAACTGGAAATCTACCCAGGAGGACTTAGAGGGGTGCACATCTTGTCCTGTTGTCCCCATAGCATCGAGCAAGGAAGGGAGACAAAGGGGCAGGCATGCAATGGTCTGTACCAAGCCCTGCCTTGCCAGTCCCCGTGCCCCTGCCTCGCCAGCCCCCGTGCCCCTGCCTCGCCAACTTGGGACCTTTCTATACTTGCTAACTTTGTCCGTCCCAGTTTCCAAGAGTCTGATGCTCTGGAAGCTCCTGGGAGCTCATTCTAAGTTCTCCCCGTTTACTTTACCAAGAAACCTTTCCTAGAGAAGTCTTCCACCTTTTCGTCGTAATACGACACAAGTCGGCCTTGGAGGCAAAGTGGTGTGAAGGACTGAGTCCTCAGTTGTTCTCAAGGCTGCATCACCACTGGTAGGAAGGTGGAGGAAACGACGTTCACAATACCGTGATGGCACATTTCTACAGCTCTGTCGGTTGGGTACATGGTTTAGACCCTTATGAGACTGAGTTTGGGTTATTTACAAACTCTGCAATGAGCTTCATTTTTATATGGACTTGGCATTGTTTCTAATGATTGGTCAGGTTACCTGGGAAAGAGGACCTGTTTGTAAAAGCCAAAGTCCGCATTGGCCCCAAGCTCCTTACATTGATGATGGGTAAGGATGAGCCCTTCCTTCATCCTTCATACACAGACACAAAGCTTTCTCAAACCTGCAAATGCAGAGCCCTGTTGATAAGAGCCGGAGAGCCAGCAAACAGCGCATACCCTTCCCACTTTCCTCCTGACCTTCCCTCCTTTCTTCTTCAGCATCTCTCTTCTCACATCCCATGCCCTGTCACAGAACTGTTGTCAAGGAAAGGAGTCCCTGACCCCAGGAACCACTTCCTCTTTGTCACCACGAGACAAAATGACTAGGCAACATCCGTGGCCAGGCCTCAAGGTTGGCTATGCCCATAGGCCACACGTGGTAGTTTCTGCTCTACTGTGGTATAGTCATGGGGTATAGGAACAGAGCCTGGGTTTTCATCTTAGGTCAGGTGACATTTTCATTGCCCCTCCTCACAATATGTGATCTGGTCATTCAACTTCATCATATGCTACATTATTCCATCCCTTTGCCACCTCATCTGATATGGTTACATAAAGACCCCTCCCATCTCTACCACCAGAGTAAATCAAATAGTGTGTAAGTTTTAATTAAAAACCGTGAAAGTCTTAATGAAAAGTGATTATATCCAATCTAGTTCTATGACAGAACCCCTTCCTTCCCTCCCTCCCTCCCTCCCTCCCTCCCTCCCTCCCTCCCTCCTTCCTTTCTTATTTTGTTCACTTCAGGCTTTGTTTCGGGATGTAATATCACAATGGCCTGTTACCCATGTTCTCAGCCTGTTGTCACTTGCTTCCAATCACAAACTTTAAAGAGTAGCAGGGAGCATGTCTCCATGTGGTCCCCGGAACAGTGGCACACAGAGGCCAGTGTTCAAGGGATGCTCATGAACAGCAGAGTCCAGAAAGAGCTGCCTCCCCAGGCCTCTTGCTCTCACACCGAACTGTTCACTAGCCAGGGGACATTTAGGAATCATTTATTTTTTTCAGGGTCTAATCAGAATGCTCCCAAGCTATTTCATTCTTTGTGTTATGCCTTGCAGTAGCTGTGGGATTTGAGCAAGGGGCAAAGGAGAAAGGAGGCTGGGGTGGCCATAGAAGAATATAGACGGGGAACTTTGATGGAGCAGAGACAAGATTCTGCATGGATTCTACCAAGTGTGTTTCCTATCAACGCAATGCTCTCTCCTTTCCTCCCTTCTTTCCTCCCCCCTCTGCCTTTCTGCTCTTCTCTTTTATTCTTTTTTCCATTCTTGGCTTTCTCTAGATCCATTTAACTTGGAACAATCACCATAGAGAAGACTTACAGCACCGAAGACATAATTACACAGAGAATGCAAGGAGGAGCCATTCGGTAAGAATTTCTATAGGGAACGCACATGGCATTGTTCTTTCAGATACTCCTTCTCACCTCACCTTGAAAAGAAAGCTGGTTCAGAACAAGGACCAGGTTTTGCTGGCCCATCTATCTGTTTAGCCATCAGTGCCTTGATATATGCATATGTGAGGTAACACAAACAACCTTTCTTTGTTTCCCTCGAAGATATCTAAGCAAAGTTTCAAGTAGTCAATTAGCTTTTTGACCTAAGCTTTGTTGGCTGCAGAAAGCCCAAATCCCAGGAACATTCAATTCTCAAGGCATTTGGATCTCAGAAGAAATGCTTGCTGCCAGCACCAATCAGAATCGCTGCCGGTTGTTAATTCTTCTTCACAACTGGTGGCCACTCCCAGCACCGTTGCAGAGGCAAGATCCATCTGCCTGTCAGAGGATGTGCATGAGAGCAGTGTGGGCTACATCTGTAGATCCTTGTAACCATGGCGAGAAAGCAAAAGGAGGACTCCACACTCCTGCATGGGAGCAGTGAGGAAGACAACAGGGAAGAAAGGGCGGGAGAGGCAGCGCTGCTTCCTCATCCGTGGATACAAAGTCACCATTGAGAGGTCACTTGCCAAAGGATATTCAGTGTCGGAAGGCAGAATCTGCACATCTTTCATGAAACCTTAGTGTAATCCTCAAGTGAGTCATCTCGAGAGTATGTGGATTGGTTTTGCCTTTGCCACCCAAGTTCAAGCTTCTTACAGAAGCCAACAAAAAAGGATAGTGACACAGAGTCAGAATATATCATTCTGATTGTACTTACATAGCCATACATCTAGTTGTATGTGTACATGAGTCTCTGTCTTCCATTGCTTATTAGTGTGTGAAACCTTGGGGTATTGTTTTTATAGGTTATCAGTTTGTTTCTTACAAACAACATAGCTGAGTGAGTAGGAATGAATTCTGGTAATGAATAGAGATTTTAGTATGTCTTACATTTTTGGTTGTGAGCCTGGCCTTTAATGGCTGATCCACCTCTCCAGCCCTTTCCGTTTGTTTTAGGGCAGGAATCCATGAAGTCAGATTGTACATACTTCTATTTTGAATTTGTAGATTTGGTGACTTTTTCCTGAGACCTAAAGCAAGAAGTTCTAAGTAAGCGGTCAGATTTAATTAGAAAATATTGCTTTAAGAAAAATGTGTATGCTTATGTTGTTCAAGCATTTAGTATACCTGGAGGAACCTGGAGTCTAGAGCCCCTTGGTTCCACATGGAAAGCTGAGTTCCCTTTGCATGGTAATTCTGTTTAATTGCCCTGTGATGATCTTAGCCTAGGCATGCTCTCTGCTTGCCCGGAATTCTTTACATTACTCAATACAATTAACAGTTGAATGTCCTCCTATTTCAGACTGAATGTCTATAATCACCCTCTTTCAATTTCTGTGTTTGATCAAACTCTTCTGAATAAATATATTCATGTTCGTTTAAAACTGGAGTGGGGGGAAAAGTGTTTTCTGAAATCTTAGCTCTAACAAGATGTCTGATGTAGCTGACAGATTAAACAGTCTGAAAGAAAGATGAAGCAGAAATATTTTAAATTCAACCAAACATGATTCAAAAGCATTTCACATCTATTCAGCAATCTTAGCCACCTCCTGAAGTCAGTTAGGTCAGGTCAAGCAATAGGCATTTGTATATGTTTGTGTAGTTCTTCTGTGGGTCTGTGTGTGTACAAAAGTGTATGCATGTCAGTGGAGACAGGAGTCAACGTTGTGTGTCCTCAATTATTCGGTTTCTCCACTGAAGCTGGAGCTCACTGGCTGTCAGTACACTCCCCAGACCCTTATATCTTCACCTTTGGGTGATGGAATTATAAGCATGTTCCACTCGGTATTTAATGTGGGTGCTAGAGATCCTTTAGGTAGGCATTCTGATGATTTTCTCTGGATGCGTATAGAATCTCATTGTTTCCCGAAGTCCTTTCCTTCAAATGCTCCTGTCGAATGCCTTCCTGAAGTCGATATAAAAGACATAAAAGTTTTTTTTTTCCAAATTCTTCATTTTTTTTTCTACAGGTTGCCTCAAAGTGAAGATTTGATCAATTGTGCTCCTATTAGCTCTGAATCTGCACTGGGCCTCTGCTGGAATTTCCTCTGTTCTGCCCTTGATCTTTTGCAGGATAATGGAGGAGGTCTTTTTTACTATGGCACAACAAATTCATGTCCTGTAATTTGAAGATAGGTTGCACAATGATGACATTAAGAAACATCTCCATCTATAGAAGAGAGTAAACCACAGGATACAGTAATGACACCTGAGATACTTTAGCCATGTGATGAGAACAAATGACGAGAGATACCTGAAGATAGCACTGCTTGGAGGAGTGCACAGGATAAGGCGAAGAGGATGTTTCCAAAACGCTGGATAGACAGCATAAAGGAAGACTGCGGAAGCTCGGGTGTGACAATAACACAAGCATCTAGGACTGCCCAGGACAGGAACAACAGGAGAACCTCCATAAATGGATTTCCCATGCATGCTTAAGCATTGCCAGGGCATAAATGATGATGATGATGATGATAGAGATCCAAACTCAGGGCTCATGCTTTCAAATCAAGCACTTTCCCATTTTGACAACTTAATAAGAATTTAAAAGTGAATATGGGTAGCAAGAATCTATCTATCTATCTATCTATCTATCTATCTATCATCTATCTATTATCTATCATCTTCCTATCTATATCTGTCACCTGTCTTTCATTTATCTATATCTGTCACCATCTATCATCTATCCGTATGCCTGTCTTTCTATCATCCATCTTTCTATCATCTCTTTCTGTCATCTATCTATCTATCTATCTCTATCTATCATCTATCTATCTATCCCTATCATATCTATACCTATCTATCCCTGATCTATCTATTTTCTATCTATATGTCCATAGTGTTTCTTAAGAACGTGACATGTAGTTCTAATGGGATACTGAGACTACAGAACATGTTTGAAGTCCTGATGAATAGAACAGATTTCATATAGGAAGTTTATTTGACCGAACACAACATCTATGAAGTCATTTCTGAATAGTAACGGACCGAAAGCAAGGATTCTGAAGTAAGCCTTGAGCTCAGGTCTAAAGGGCGGTCTGCTCTGTACCTTCTGTACCTCGAGTCTGGATTCTTTCACGGCAGTGAAGCAACATTGGTTTAGATCAACTATCTGTAGTCTAATAAGGGTGGAAGCAGGGTTCTCCTGCGTAAAGTCTCCTCTCTCAGAGAACTTTCTGGGATTTTTTATGAAACTATAACTAAGAATTCTGAAATTTCATTTGGGGAAGAAGCTAAAGACCCTCTTAACTGGCTATCATTTTAAGAGACATAGGTTTGTTGTTTTCAATTGAGAATATGCCCTATGATTGTTGCGCTGTGTGTGTGTGTGTGTGTGTGTGTGTGTGTACGCTCACGTGCATTTGTTGGTATCCCTTTAGCATTAGAGTTAAGGTTTGTAGTATTAACAAATAGGTCCTCTGGGAGATGGTGACATGGTAAATGTTCTGCCACTGAGAATGTGATAAGGCCTCTCATGAAAGGGTTGGGGGACATGATGACATGAATCGTCCACGTATGGAAATGATGAGACCTCTCATGAAAGGGTTGGGGGACATGATGACATGCACCGGCCATGGGTGGAAGCAATGGAACTCCTCATGAAAGGGTTGGGGGTCATGATGACATGCACCGGCCATGGGTGGAAGCGATGGAACCCCTCATGAAAGGGTTGGGGGTCATGATGACTATGCAACAGTGACCCTTTGCCTGATGTCACATCTGCTGCCACTTCACTCTAACACTCAGCCTCCAGAACTCGAGAGATGAACTTCTGTTGTTCTTAAATTGCTCAGTGTAAAGTGTTTGTTTCAGCAGTTGGAAAAGACTAAGACTCTGTCCACTGGGTGTGTGCAGCCATGGTCCCGAGATGTGGACAGCTGCATGTTCCCTCTGTCGTCAGGCAATTCAGTGAGATGGGGACAGTGGCTTTCAGCTCTCCTGACACACTTCTGTGGGCATGCCTCCATCTCGGGGATCACTACGATAACGGGCTTGGGGTGAGTCCAGTGATCTTCCATCTCGGGGATCACTATGATTACAGGTGCTGGGGTGAGTCCAGTGATCTTCCATCTCGGGGATCACTATGATAACAGGTGCTGGGGTGAGTCCAGTGATCTTCCATCTCGGGGATCACTATGATAACAGGTGCTGGGGTGAGTCCAGTGATCTTCCATCTCGGGATCACTATGATAACAGGCGTTGGGGTGAGTCCAGGATATTCCATCTCTGGGATTACTAGGATAACGGACATTGGGGTGAGTCCAGTGTTGCAGCTCCTGCTCTCATCTTCCTCAGAGAGAGCTCTTGTCATCAGTCCCGAGCTGTTCCATGTCTCCTTCCAACACAACCCTCCTGCATAAGAAAAATAAACTGACAAGTTAACTGACATTAAAAGTTCTTCAAATGCTTTTATCTGCTGCTCTTTCTACCAGATGGCTTGTATTTCACAGTAATAGAATAAAGACCATGGGGAGTTTAGACATGGCCATGACAGTAACTGAGAGATGTTTGGGACATGGGGGTCTCACTGCTCCTGAGTAAACATGTTAGAGAGGATGAGGCTTGAAGAGGTGAAACAGGATTTAAGAACACTTGCTGCCCTTACAGAAGACCTGTCCGCTGCTTGCTCCCGGCACCTACATGGTGGCACACGCTTGTCTTTAACTAATTCCAGGGGATGTGATTAAATGACCTCTTCTGGCCTCTGTGAGTACCAGGCACCCAAGTGGGATACAAATACACAGATATGCAGATGATACATTCATGCACAGAAAATAAAATTTGCAAACAAGAGAGCTAGTCTTCTGGGAAACCCCAATTTTTGCATGCATATGGGCTCTAGAGGCAGGCTTCAGTTCATGTGTTGTTACTTCTTTGCCTTCCTGTGGATTTATGACACTCTTCCTTATCCTGAAGTTTGGTAGTGGAGGCTCTTCTAGGACATGTCTACATGAGAAAACTTTATGATATAAAGGCTTCCTGAAAAGTTGCTCATTTTTCCAAGCATTGATTCTGAACCCGTAGCTGCGAGCTTCTGCTCCCCTGCTTGGCACCGTGAGCGCTACAACGCACTGTCCTCACCTGACCAAGAGAAACCAGCTGGCTTGGAATTATCCCCAGAGGTTTGCAAAAGCAAAGGATGAAAGAGCAGAGGGTGTATTTTTAGACTTTTGTGTGCCTTTAATGAGGAAAAGGGAGTTTTGTACAACACCACGGGGCCATATACTGACAGCAAAGAAGCCTACCTCCATATGGTACCAACTGCCTGCGGCAAGCAGGATTTTAGCACATAAGGAAGAGGAGACAGGCGCCTTTGCTGCAAGGCTGCCTGTCATTATGTTCTTGCTGGACTTTAGAAGTGGCATGTGGAGAGGAAAACCACAAAGTATGATTTCATGAAGACCCACGCCATGACTTTCAAGCCACCCGAGCTTCTGCAGTGACCACATGTCAGCACTAGGTGTCTGTGAAATGTGACATTATCAAGTTGCTTTTGATTAAGAGATAAATTTGAGAAGGCGTTAATTCTCAATCTGAAAGGTGTGTGACAGAAAGGCCTTTATGGCCAGAGCCATCTTGCTGGGTATTGACGGGTGACCTACTTTGTGCACACCACATAGAACACTTGCGTGTTTGTGGTGTGTTTGGGGGACACTTACTCGTATAACGCCCAAGAGAAATCGACAAAATCAACATGAGACACAAAGAAGCTGTGTAACCTAGAAGCGCATTATTATTGGAAATACAGACGCATCTGGTGCTTTGTCCATGCATTTGGAGAACAATCCCACGTAGAGACAAATGATCACAGAAGGCAGAAAAGTATGGGCATGTGACAAGGGACCTAACAGCTGCTGAAAATGTTTGGGGATCCGAATGAAAGAACGCCACGAGGAAGAGGGTCAGCAGTCTGAGCAAGCCCTTGGCGTTCTGAAGGGTTTGGGTGTGGAAAGCAAACAGAGATGAGTACGACTCTGGCCCTTATGACTGTGGATGTCTCATTGTTTCTTCTTCCTTTTTAAGTTTGAGCCATGTCCTTGCCTCATATTCTAGGCTAGCCTGGAACTCAAGGTCTAATCTCAGCATCTCCATCTCCTCAGTGCTGGGGTTACAGACCTACACCACCATGCCCCTCCAGGACTCAGAATGTCTAGCCTGATGCAAACAAGAGACCCCTGAAGACAGCTGAACCCCTAACCTAAACTTTCTTAAAGCATCATGAAACTTGGTATTATGGCTCTCAGGTGTGAGCTTTTTACGTGGTAGTGTCTTAGCACATATCAAAACCTTTAGTGTGCTCTCTTTCAGCACACCCTGCATTGTTAAAATTCATTTTGAAATTATGAATTTAAAGTAAATAAGATTAATTTTAAATTGTTCTTGGATTATGCTTTGTTTTTTGCTGATTTTTTTTTACATTTGCTTTTTCTGTTATTTTGCTCTGTGTGTATCAGACCCAAACACCCTGTGCATGCTAAGTGAACACTCTGCAGTTGACCAACACTCCCAACTAGCAGGATTCTGCTATTCTCTGTCTTTGGGGTCATTTAATAGTCTTTGCAATGTTGTGACCAAACATTTAGGTTGCTTTGCATATAATATTGTTATTCAACGACACACAGAAAAGCCACCTCTCCTGTGCACCCTTCCTTTACTCCACCCGAGTGTTCCTTTTCTCTGTCCTCCTTTGCATAGCTGCTGCTTCGGTGGAAGCAGTACTGTGTTTACAGTGTTTAAGACATGGCCCCACTTAATTAGAGTTGTTCTGTGCTGTGTCCACAGTTTCCTTGCATGTGCGGCCTCTAACACGCCAAGAAGGAGAAAGAACAAAACTGAACAGATTTAATGCAGTTGAAAGCCCTTAAAAGAAATAGATTGTATTAAGGGAATACAAAGTTTGGATTCCTCCGTGGAAGAGCAGGCGTCTCCCAACCTTTTCTTTTGCTCAAGAATCTCTAAGGATTCACAGATTGTAGTTGCTCAACTCTACAGCCTCCTGTTTTCATGTTCTGAGAAAGAACCTAACGAGAAACAAAATGGTCACCTGGCTGCCATCCACTTCAGGAAATAATCATAGTGGACCAGAATAACCCACAAACTGAGCCATGGGCTCTGATTGCCTAAAAATGTGGACAGACCATAATATAAAGCAACACATGAATGAGGTGAAAAGGGAAAATTGGAGAAACCGCCCTTGGATAGAATCTCTGCTGAACCGAAGTGACAGCAGGGAGCCCTGTCCTGTCATTTTCCCTCTTACGTCTTGAACGGTCCTGTTTCGAGCAAGAGTGGTTTCTATAATAATCAATGAAACTGTTACTAACTATTGAGACCCTGCTGTGTGGCTCCTGTTATATCTGAAAACCACTGAAAGATTTGGCTGGAAGGAAGTAGTTATTTTGGTTCCAGGCGAGATAACTTGGGGGATTGGACTTACTCTCACCAGCTCTGAGACCAGATCTTTTCCCATGCGTGTGGCGTGTAGGCGGCACGTGTGTGCGTGTGCATGCATATGTGCACATGTGCACCTGTGTGTGTGCACACAAAGGCGGGAGCTCAGCACTGGGCGTCTTCTTCAGCTGCTTTTCACCTTAGATCCCTGAACCTGGAGCTCACTGATTGATCAGGGAACCCTGGGGATTTTCTGTCTCCACTGCCCCAAGTTGGGGATGCAGGTGAGCACAGCTTGGGGGGTGTGATCCCTACTTAGATCTCCATGCTTGTATACCAAGTGCTTCTACTGAAGGAAGCATCTCCACAGCCAGAAAACCACCCCTTATATGCAGGACTACAACGCCAAATGCAGCTGTGCTGGGCAAGCACCAAGCTGTAATAAAGTTTCATTGATACCTAAGAGGACAAAGGGAAAATGTGTGAGAATAAACAGTTGGGCACTTTTTAAAGCAAACCTAATACCAAAACACTCTCTTACTTTTTGCTAGAAGCCTCCTTTCCAATCAAAACATTGCAAGAGTTATTAAATGATTTCAATTGCCTGGTTTTGGCATCAACTTTTCCCAGTTCCCTTGGATGTTTTTCCACTTTGCACCTCCATTCTTCCCTACAGAAAATGTGGATAATATCTGCCAACTCCATGATAGTGATGAAGAGGAAAAGATTAACAAGATCCGAGCACTCACATTGTTTAAGTTTTGTGTGGTGAGAGGGCTGTAGAAGCGAAGACCCAGAGAACCCGGGAACCTGTGTGGCTTTGGTGTTGGGTTGATTGGAGGTCAGATTCATGGGGACATCTTTAGGCACAGCTTGTGATCTCACAGTGATAACTGCAGGGGTCGAAGGGGACCTTTTTCTAGCACAAGACTATCCACAATACAGACTTATTTAACCCTTCAGAGACCAGGAGTGAGCAGGGCCTGTGGGATGTTAACAAAAAAAAAAGCAGCAATTGTACACCCTCACCAAAGCAAGCAAACAAATAAATAAAAAGCAAAAGAAAGAAATTGCCCAAGAATTATCTTTTAGAAGGTCATAAGGCAAAATGAACAGCAAAGAGAAAATGCCATAAAAAATTTGGGCTTGTATTGCCATGTTAAATGTTATACTTTGTGATGTCAAAAGGGCATTTAGTTATTCCATTGTTCTCTAGAGATCAAGAAACAACTAATATTAGTTTCTCTTTAGCAGAAGTAGTTTATTGTTTGTTGTTAAGTTGTGTTCCTACTCTGCGAGTTAACTGAACAAGGATAAGGTAATATTTGTAAGTGTCTTGTATTGCTCCAATATAGCATGGACACAACACTAAAACATATTTCATATGAAAAAGAAAATATATACCGTACAGAAGATAAAAGTTGACTTCCAAGACTTAAAACATTTCTCCTGGTTCTAAACCTGATAGTCCTGACTTTAAACAAATGGCTGCCCCTTTCCTAATTTATCCTTGGCTACAGTAGGGGTAATTCAGAAAAATGGAAATGAATTGTGGAGGTGACACCCACATAGATCTTGATGATTTAGAGACCGGCTTGCCCCCCCTTAATTGGGGGTCATCTTTAATGTTTTCCGGAAAAGCCGAGTGTATCCATGTAGTGGTCCCCTAAATCTTTTTTTTTTTCTTTAAAAAACAACCAGTCAGAATTCTTCGGTTGGTCTGGGAGAGTGGTGGAGATGTTAGGAGCTTCCCAGGTCCTAATTGATTTAACAGCAGTTTAAAACAATGTTGAATGTTGTCGGGCAAGCTTCTTTGTCGTATTAAATCAAGTTTCCCGAGATGAATTGCATGCTAACCACATACTATGTAAAAATCTCAAGGGCTGTTTATTGTTCCACAATTTACAGTCCTCTTGTTAGAGGATTGCACATCAGTTTCCCTTGAGCCGAGGCAGAAGCAAAGACAAATAGCATGCAAACTATATTGAACAATTCATTATATTATATTGTGGAAACCTCAGCACAGTGTGGAGATAACACTTTTATGCGCGTTGCCTTATTGAACAGTAATCACTCTGTAGTGCTTTAGATATTTAAATCATATTTATAATAACACATATTAATGTAACATCTCCCATAAAGTTCTCAGGCATTTTATGAGGAATATAAACCATGGAAAAATACAAAATTTTAAAATGCAGATATACCTACCCTGGGGTCTTTGAGGCAACCTAATGAGGGATATATACAAAATCCCAGGCTGACAGTTTGACTATTTAAGTAGCATGTAGGATAACTCAAACACGTTTAAGATATTGCTGGCTACGGACACATTCTTTATCTAAATATTTGGCCAGCTTGGGTGCAGGCTTATTTTCATTTTTACTGCTATGAGTAGGAAGGAAGGAACGATTAAAAATGTTTAGAACCTTTCAAATCAAAGCCTCAAATCCATATACCTGAAGATCAATCACTGATTTAAATTCACATGTTCTATAAAATGACATTATTAGAGCCGTGAGGTTAATTTGAAGGCAAATGAAGGCATTTATCTTGGCATGACTTGCCTGGATCCCATAGAGTGGTTTGTGACTGGAATCTAATGGATAATTTGATAATTTTTCTGTTTATCCCGAAAGAAAGGAATAGTCTTGGGGTTCCATAGGTATATTCTTTTCAGGATTCCATGAGATATCCTTTTTTCACAGCCCAGGGCCGTCCAGACCTCAGTAGAGGACAACTTTCTGATTCTTAACAAATTCTTGCAGCATCGTTAGTAATTATTTTTCTGCTCCAAAAGGCCCTTCAGCAAGGGCTTCACCACCCAGGGTTCAGGATGCAGTCAGGTACAGAGCTGGGACTTTGTGTCCTCCAATGCTCTGGGCTTCTGTTTGATTATGTTTCACCCCACCCCCACCATGCTCTCCTCCCCCCACCCTCCCACCTCCACCTCACATTCAGAACAAATTGAGGACTTTTAGGAGCTGGGAAGATGGCTCAGGTGCGTAAGGGCTTGCTGTGTGAGCTGGAGGAACTGAGTTCAGGGACTAGCAAGTAACTAAAACCCAGAAGTGCAGAAGATTTGTGTGCATGGTGGGGGTAGATGAGCTTTGGACAGGGAGACAGGAGCAGGACATGAAAGGCAGATTCCTGGAGCTCACTGACCACACAGCCTAGCCTATCAGAAAAGCCCAGTGTCCACGTGGGTGCATGCACACACACACACACACACACACACACACACACACACTACTTTTAAAATAGTGATTCTGCTCCATATGAACAAGGGAATTCTCATTTCATCTTCTGAAGTGTATTATGTTCAGAAGTCACATGGAAGAGAGCTCACAAGGAAACCTCACCTCTCTGCCAAGGCAGCCATCTCTGCACTAGTATTTACTCCTCCACTGCCAGCCTTTCATGTCTCTTGGTTGTGCTTGATTTGTTCCTTTCCTTTGTGAGCTTTCTTCGGCAACCAGGAACGCATCAGGGGAAGGAATAAAATACATGTGGGATAACCAAGTCCCAAGTTGGTCAGTAGTTGTTCCGGGTCAGGAGCTTTCCCCAAGAGCATCATCTGCAATGCATTAATCCAGCTCATGCTGCCTCACGAGAAGGACCCATCACAGCATGAATGAATGGCTTCCTTTTGTTGGGGAAGAATGGGACCAGCAGGAGTCAGCTATTATCATTGGCACTAAATTGTCTGGATATCATGAAAATTCTTCCCAGTGATATCCCGCGGGCTTCTGGGTCTGTACTCTTAATTTTTGAGAAAGTTGTTAAATAAAGATATCTGATTATTAATACCGCCATGCTTTGTTTAAGCTGTAGTTTCATAAGCTCTGTTTATAAAATGAAGCTTGCTGTAGATATAGTTTAACTCAGGTCTAATTACAGAAAGAAGACTCTTTAGCCCCGAGAAACAGTTCTGTTGTTACAACCATAATCTTCTGTCTGGACTAGCAGTTAGCATAGGAAAGATTGACAAGGTTAGAACTACCAGCAGGGAAGCTAGCATGGGGGCTTAGTGGTTACTTTTGCAGAAGACCTGGGTTTAGTTCCCAACACCCACATGGCAGCTCCAACTAGCTATACAGCTATGCTCTGTTCCAGGCATTCCAGAAGCCCCTCCGGCCTCTGTGGCACTGCCCACACATGGTGCCCAGAGAGCCATGCAGGCAAACTCTCATCTACATAAAAATTAAAATAAACAAACTTTAGGAAAATGAACCCAGAAGTCCTGTAACTTTAATATCCCGATTCACTCTGAAGGTCCATGGACTTTCCAAGCTTTGGGAATGCAAGCCTTTTGCACTGGTTAGGCTTCATCCGATACCTGTTTGGCAAGGAACTACCAGGTTGAGTTGCTGTACTAGGTGTCAGCTATGAAACACAGACACAGCAACCTCAGCAATGTAGGCCTTCCAGTCTAGGCAATCTCTGTTCCACGGGCATTGCGATGACACTCAGAGACGGTGCTGGGCATAGAAGTAGATCCCAGGATCTCCATAGTAGTTCATGAAATTACCTGGGGTGAGTGAGAAGGAAACACGAAACACACAACAAACCCACTTAGGAGTTTATTAGAGGGGGTGCATACAGGCCTAGGGATTGTGGTGTGCAGAGAGAGAGACAGACAGACAGAGAGAGAGATAGAGAGAGACAGACAGATATATATATATATATATATATATATATATATATATATATATATATAGAGAGAGAGAGAGAGAGAGAGGGGGGGGGGGGGAGGGAGGGAGATGGGGCATCTAGCTTTTTAAAAGCTGCCTAGTGCAGTTGCACAGGGGATTGACATGGCTACGTCAAACGCAGGGGGCTCATGCTTGCGCAAAAGGGCTTAGCCAAGCCATATGTAGATCACACAGGGCCCTTTAACATCCCGGGGGCCATTAGGCACTTCTGCCTCAGGGCTTGTCTGCACCTTCATGACCACTAGAACCTGGAAGTATTAGCTTTATGTGGCTGAGATCATTACAGTTTACACCTATTCTGTTGAGTAAATTGGATGGACATGGGCTGACATATGCTTTCTTACTTCCCACAGTTATTCAGCCTCCCTCACACACTTGTATTTGAGAACACTTCAAACAAAGTTATTTGAATTAGATGGAGATACCTTCATTAAGCACTCTTCCCTGTACACGACCAAAGGGATCTAAATGAGCTTAAATAGTTCTTCACATGGGGGGGGTGGGCTTCTGAGATAGCGCAGAAGCTCTGGTATTCTTTTGGTGGCAGGGTCTTGCTATTTAGCCCTGGCTGTTCTGGTACTCTGTATATAGCTCAGGTTAGCCTTGAACTTGGGCCTACCAAGTGTGGGTATTACAAGGGTGAGGTGCCACATCCATCACCATTGTTGCTTCTTTTAGCAGTGCCCTTATCAACCATTAGAGACCCAAACAGTACAAAAAGCACAAGATGAAGCCTGTATCAGAAGTGGCTTTGCTTTAGTTTCTAAAACTCTTTGGAGATGTATTTGTCTTTGTTTTATGTGCATGGATATTTGGCCGCACATATGTATCTGCACCATTTGTGCAGTGGCCTTGGAGGCCAGAAGAAGGCATCTGTCAGATGCCATGGAACTGAAGTGACAGATGGTTATGAGCTGCCATGCGGGTGCTGGGAATCGAACTCCAGTCCTCAGGATGAGCAGCCAGATCTCCAGCCCCAATTTAATTTTGAGGCACTTTGTATCTCCCCACCTGTAAATAGTTTGTACATCAATTGTAATTAACCTTCCTGTTAACCTGGAAGATTTCCATACATTTCTTATAATCATTTGAACAATGATCATAAAAGTTACACAATTTTGGTGAAAAACTGTGGTTGCCAGCATTTGAATTCCTGGGTACAAATCTGAGTCCTGGTGATTATGGGATGTGTGATCTCATGTTACAGAGACTGTAAAGGAGTAGTAACTTACCTCCTACGGTAGCTTTAAGAGAAATACAATCAATGAGATAAGAAAATAAATACCAACCTAAAACCTGCAATGCTATAGACACTGTAAGAACCATTAGCTATGCTAATCAATACCAGATTCTTCCAGGTCAAATCATCTGGCAATTGCTATACCCAAGTCTCTTTGGTGCTTTGATTTTGCTAAGCATCAAGACCATCCTCTCTCAGTTTGAGGAGTTCTTTCTCGTTTCTTTGATTTGTTTGTTTATTCATTTATTTACTTTGAGACAGGCTCTCATTATGTAGCCCTGGCTATCCTAGAACTAACTCACTATATGAACCAGGGTAGCTTGAACCACAGAAATCCACTTGCCTCTGCCTCAGGAGTGCTGGGATCAGATGCGTTTACCACCGCCTGGTGAAGTCTGATGCGATCTCTGTGAAGTCAACTTGCAATGTCCGTCTGGTTGAAAACTGTAGAATCTTGAACATGAAGCTCATCCCAAATGTTACAGCACCAGACCAATAAAAACTCAGGGACTGAAATTGGGCTCAACCTGAAGATCTGAAAAGCCAAGCAGCCAGCCCATGGCTCGTCCCTCGACCTCAGTCTGAAACGGCGATCCTGCCTCCAGGAATCTCAGAATGAGACTGAGTCTGAGAGCTGTCTCCTTCCATTTTATAATCCTATCTAGGGCTGGTATTAAAGGTGTGTACCACTGGGATTAAAGGCATGCACCTCCTGGTTTCTGTGGCAGCTAGTGTGTCTACTGTGATTAAAAGTGTGTGTTACCACTGCCTGGTCTGTAAAGCTGACCAGTATGGCTGGTTTATTCTCAGATCTTCAGGCAGCCTTTATTTATTAAAGTATAATTGAAATGCCACTCCACCATACTTTCATTTTTATTTTGTTTTTGAGATAGTTCTGGAAGTTGAGATCCTCCTGCTTCAGTCTCCCAAGTGTTGGGATCACATAGGCAACACCACCACATCTTGTACATGCTTTTTAAATGCTGTTATCTCAGAGTATACAGATCTGAATTCTAATCTTCCTCGTATGTAGCAGGGTTCTTTTTACAAGATTGTGAGTGATTTATGAACACATTTCATTCCCATGAAACTTCAATGCATAAAGCATAGCTTCTTTCACTAGGCAACAAGCAATTTGGAAATACACATTCCTCCCAGATGGTTCTTGAGTTTTAATCAGGAATATGACAATTATTAATATTTAATTGGTGGGTAAACTGAGGCACTGAAGACATAAGTGATTCGTGAGCACTTCACTAATTACAGGTATAATGAATGCCATCAAGGGTTCCCTTTTCCTGTGGGGCTTGTGTCCCCTTGATCCAGACTGTTCCAAGTAGAACTTGTACATTTCCCATAAGCCCTATGGGATTAGTTTACCGATAAAATTAGGGAGGCGTCAGATGAGAGTTAGGTGAATGGGACACAGGCTTCCCAAGTGTCACAGTGCCGTGGCACAAGAGGTGCCAGAGATAGCAAACACTGAGTGAGAACAGAGCGGGAAGTCTGGGCGACACTGACGTATACCAGATATGAGATGCGGTGACAAAGCATCTTCAGTGTTAAAGAAGCAGTTGGACAGCCAAACTGCGAAGATGTAAGAAACAGAAAACCTGAATATAAAGAACACATTTGCTGGAATGTAGCTCAGTGTGTCCAGACGACAGATCCCTGCCTACTACTTTCAATGGTATCTAAGCTCCTCACTGTCTTGTTAGATGTCTGATGGACTCACAGAATGTTCTGAAGAGTGTTTTCTTGGCAGAATTTCCTCTTTACAGTTTTTCATCAGAAATAATTTGATATACCTATTCTCAGTCAATTACTCATTGTCTGAGAGAAAACATAAGGTTTGGGTCACCCAGAGACAGAACAGCTCTCAATGCTGAGAAGGCTTCGGCGTTTTGATTTCACTTACCTGAAAATGACTTGTTTTCAAAAAGTTAGTCTTTGCATATTTTACCATCCAACCTGGCTGGAATGACCGACTTTCCTTTTTCTTCAACTGGAAGAACTGGTTGTTCTGGATCATCGCCTGTCATGGGCAGGTGCATTAGATTGTGTGTTTGATTCTGAGGTCCCCTGGACAATGCATTATTTTCCTCCAAGTAGGCAACCTAAGACAGAACAAGAAAGTATCTTTTGCCACTTCGTTGTGGCGATTTGCATGAGTTACATCATTTCTTGTAGCCATTGGCTCATCTTTACAATGTGGTACTAGTCAGGAAATGACTAGGCTGCACTTCAGTAACAAAACACTGGCAGACACAATGATGCTCAGTTACTTTCGGGCCCACCTTGTGAAGCTGCACATCCCTGCTTTTGTGGGAGCTACAGGAGCAAGAAAGTGGTCCAGCCAAATCAAACATTGCTGCCAGAAAGTGAAATGTTGATTTTGTTCCAATATCATTGGCTAAATCAAGTCATATGGCTATGTCTAACTTACAAGAAATGGACCAGTGAAACAATTTCATTTCTTGTATGCAGAAAAATTAAATTATTTAAAAGTGGTCATGTTCATACCTAAATGGAAGAAATAGGACGAATTATTCATAAATTCTCCTTATATAATATGGTTAATATTATTCTGTAGTTTGTATTTTTTAAAGAGGAAGGCTGAGCATCTTAGGAAGAGTATTGCATGCTGTGCGATGTCAGAAGATGAGAAAGCACACAGTAAGCTCAGACTTTATGAGGACCATGTCATTCTTAGACACAGAGACAGGGGCACCTGAGATGGTCAAATGCAGAAACCTACATTTTCAAAGTTTTTTTTTTTAATTTATAAAGTTAAAAGCCCTTTAAATGTGAAATACTCATGTTAAATGAAGAAAAGGGTGGAAAAATTGAAGGATTTTTTTCCCCTCAAGTTTGCTTGATGGCATGGTCTGCACTTTGGCCCCTCCTGATTTATGTTTGCATTTGAGGAAGTAAACTGGAGAATAGAGGTTAATTCAAACGAAATTTCCTTTGCTTCATTTTTCTGCAGACAAAATTACTAGGATAAATCACAGCACAAATTAGTCAGAGGTCCTATGTTTAAACAGAAAACGAGCTGTTTTCTTAGTTTCAAAGTCACCAAAACCTATTTCTGTAACTCTAATTTCCAGGGTAGAGAAGTCTGCAAGCATGCAGAGAGAAAAACAGGGCATCTCTGCCAAAGAGATTGCCCTCTGCAGCAGGCAGAGGCCACCAAAGTAGGCGACAGTCCACCCAGATCAAACTCTGCATCACACGCTAGAGCCAAAGACACTTCAGGGAGGTGCGTCCGACCCAGTGGTCCCTCTGCTGGCTCCGTCCTTGGAGGGGGATTGCCTAATGCAAGAGAGGCCTCCTATGAGCACAGTGAACAGATCTCCCAGCCGATCCTGTGTGGAGTCAAGCCTGTGGAGTAGCCGGCCAGCTTCTGCTCTTTCAAAGGAAACTTGGTTTTCTTTCTTATTTAAGGTGTGAAATGAACCGCTCGCCAATACACAAGTGCCTACGCACACTGTGGAATCTGGAAGCTAATCAAAGGCGGTGAGGGGTTCAAAGGGAGCTGGCAATGATAAAAATCAAATTTAAAAAGTCAAGAGTAAGATGAAGTCAGGTCTAACAATCTGCCCATAATGTTGTCTTTCTTTCTGAAGACACAAAATGATGTTACTCCACAAAATGATGTTACTCCACGTGATGCACTGAGATACAACATCCAGGGTTCCAGAGAGCTCCGTGTTCATCTTTGCCTCTGGTGTAAGAAAGCCCATCATGGGACTGGAGAGATGCTCAGTGGTTAAGAGCACATGCTTCTCTTGCAAAGGACCTGGGTTTGATTTCCAATTTCCAGCACCCACTGGAGGCCCAAAATAGTCTGTAATTCCAGTACCAGAGAGTCCAAAATCTTCTTCTGGTCTCTGAGGGCACCAGACATACATATGCACATGGTATACAGACATACAAGCAAGTAAAACACATATATCCATAAAAAGCTCTTTTAATTGTTAAAACAATCCATCATAATTTAAAATAAAATAGAGCAGTGTTATAAAAAATAAACAGGATTTCTGTAAATCCATTCTATAAAAGCTATATTTTGTAGGCATGTGGACTTTTGTTTAGTTAAGAATTTTGATTTTTTTTTTCATGATACATTCCCATCCGCTGATGAATCTAGACTGTGTGACAGGAAGCTTCTCTGTAGTCTGCTTGGGGCACACTCACAGGTCATGGACAACTAAAGGCAGGGGGTAGCATAGACAACTGTCAAAATGCCATGGCTAGAGTTCAGATAGGCAGCTGGTATTTGCCCAAGTTTAAGAACCCAGTGTGTCTGTCTCATCCTGGTTCATATCAGTGATAGTGTGTTCTAGAAAGCAAGGATGGAAGACAGACTTGTGTGTCAGATGAAGCTGTACTGCAGCTCTCAAGTACATCAGTCATGGGAAGGAGATGAGTTCCAGAAGTTTCCCCATTGTTTCTTACCCCGTTTTCCCAGCATTCATCTCCCGTTTTATTCCAATAAAATGACTCTTTAGATCCTAACCTGAAGGTAGCATGTACCCCTTGCATCTTGTGAATGTGACCCTTTCCTGCTTGGTCATAATCTGTGCTGAGACCAACATGTGAGGGCAGCTTTTTCATAGGATACACCCCGTGGCTGCAGCCCACGGTTCATTACAGAGTCTCTTAGAGTCGGAGGTTGGCTGCCTTACTTAATGGGCTAACAGCTAGAGAGGGGGAGAACAGCCCCCTGGTCTCTCAGTCTGTTAATAGTAGAACCATTAATACTGAAAAATGGCTGGTAATAAGAATATTTCAAGGAGGAAAAAGCCTTTTCAATAAACGAGCTTTCACAGCTCCGCAGACAGACTGGCCGAAACAGCAGCGTGGGGCTGCAAGGATGCCGCTTCTGTTGGCGGGACCGCACACTTATTGTCTCCTGCTATTGTTCCTGTTTGTTTGCTGTCTTCTTCTTGTTCTTCTTTTATCATTTAGTCATTTATCTTTAAGCACCAGTGTCCAAAAAATACATAGTAATCTGTGACCCGGGAATAGATTTAAATAACATCACAAGCGTTTCCCATGGCAACCAGCCTTGTCAAGCTGTCAGGTGCCTTGAGACAGACTTATGAGAAGTTCCCTAACAAATATGATTCTTAAGATGGAAACGGATACAATTCCTGCTGTTCTAGTGATATCTCATAGCAGACCCACGAACCTCAAGAACTTCACACCAAAAGCTACAAAGGAAATGGTTTATCTCCAGGATGCATAGCAGATAAACACAGCCTCCTCAAACATGCAGAGTGAGTCCCCGCTCTCCGAAGCCGCGCTTGCTCGGCCACTGTTGACTTTCAGGAGACTATGGACTTTTGTAAAGTTCTGGTGATTTTTTCCCTCCCAAGTAACTAAGTTCCGGGGGCCACCAAAGTCCAATCCAAGTTTTAGGTGGCGAACACTCAAACTGTGCTGGTGTTATGAGAGAACCTTGCGGTTCAAGCGAACCCAGAATCCTTCAGACTTTTCATTTCTGCTTCCTGTGCTTTTCTGTGGACCAGAAGACCCGAGGGAATGGGTGTTTGGTGCGGGTGCGGTAGAGCTGGGATTAACGCACGTGTTGAAAAGCGATAGCATTGGTGGTTGAGGATGGGAAGGTCTCCTGCGTGTCATTGAAACCAGGGTGCACGGGGTGTCTTACCCAGTAAGCGCACGGTTAGATGAACACTGTACTAGCGAGCCGTAGATGGAGAAACGAGGTTCTCACTGCCTGTTATCCTTTCATGGAGGCTGAGAAAGCCTAGCAGGATGGATTTCTGTCTCTTGCATGATGTTTACTAGAACTGAGAAGACATGGAATCCACTCTAGTTTAGCCCATTAGCTATCGCCTCAGAACAAACCACCCTAAACTTTAGTCTTTAAAAATATTTACACCGTTTATAATTCTGTAGATTTGAGACTCAGTGAAGCCCGAGTTGGAGGATTAACACCCATGAATTCCATTCGTCTGGGTTCTCTCCTTGCTCTTTCCTTCCTCTCTCTATGTGAGTGGCCATGTCACCTTAAGGCTTCACCCGGCAGGTATAGCACACAGCCCTTTCTACTGATGAACAACAGGTGTCACAGAGTTAAGAAAGGGCTCCATGATATATGTCACCAGAGAGTGAGTGTGTGTCACTGGGAGCCTCCAGTGTGACAGACGAACTTCACTAAGATTACGTGACCTACAGTCCCGCAACTGCCAGTCAAAGGAAGAGTTTGGACTGGTTCAGCGGTTCCAGTGTTTCCTCAGACATTTCCCTCACTTCAGCCCTTTGCCCTTGCAGCCTCCCCTCAAAACAAGATTCAAAAGTAAAACAAACAAACAAAAAACCGAAGCTAAAACAAAGCAAAAAAAAAAAAAATGAACCAATGAAAAAAGTTGCAGAAGCCAGAGGCCTCTAACCGGGCCAAGACTCATGACAATGAACACTTACAAGTAAAGATGTATGGATTAAGGGGTCCCCTGTGTGACTCACTGGCCACACCACAGCTTTCGCGCCACACCCACATGGCGCCCACACCTTTCACCCTCATGTCTCATAGGATTTTCCTGCAGTTCAGATGAGCACACCGCAACTCTGACCTTCCTGTTTTACATTACTTTTATTTTGCGTCAATGGGAAAATCTAGAAATCTCCTGACTCTCCTTATCAACGACATCCACCATCAAGCAACCTTTATCCCGTGAAGAAAGTACAATTGCTACCTCATTCTTCAGATGTGGAAAATAAGACACTGGTTGGGTGTAGGTACCCCAAGTTCCAGAACCAGTGTCTACAGGGCGTTCTCCAGCATGGTGCAGTGGGCAGAACAGAGCCTGTTGCTGCTTCCCAAGAGCACAAGACAGCATGAAGGAAAGATTCCATGCTTTCGGTGGCTGGAGAACTGGCTCCTATCGAGAGCGTGTCTTGTGAAGGACCCAGGTTCCGTTTCCAGCAACAGCATAACACCTCACATCCTCAACTCCATTTCCAAGGGATCTACCCCTCTTCTGGCCTCCACAGGCCTTGCATGCACATGGTACACATACATACATGCAGGTAAAACTCTGGTATAAATACATTTTTATAAAATGAAAGATCCCATGATTGCAAAGACCATGTATACAAGTTGTAACTGTTATGTGATAATTTGCCATCTTTTTCAGTATTGAGAGAGCTGCAGGAACATGACTTTATGTTTGCTGGCATATGTTCATTGTATATAATTTTGGGTTTCTTAATGATACTTCCTTTCAAATATATCATGTACTTAAGTGGTGTTCACCCTCCTCCCACTCCCTCGCCATGTCTCTCCTCCCTTTATCCACAACTTCTGAGTCTCCTTCCTTTCTCTGGGGTCTCACAGCACAGTTCAATCTGTCCTCCACTTACAGTAAATCTCCTGCCTCGAGCAGGATTACAGGTGTATATCTTGATATCTAGATGCAGGTGAGATGGGCATCTTAAAATTACCTGGAGCCACTTCACATGGGCTTGCATATGCTCTCACACGTACATTAAAATCCACATTTTGCTTTTAGTTAACACTTGAAAGAGAAATTATGCAGAGACCAGAATTTGTTTTATGGATGAGAAAGGCTAAGATGTCTGTGTTAAACGACTCAGCCCGGGGGATCTGGCTTTAGAATCAAGTGTGGAAACTGCTGATGGTGAGTGCCTAATAATTAATTAGCTGCAGGAACTGGACATATGGCAGAGGTTAGAACTGTTCCAAAGGCCATGAGTCTCAAGCCAGACTCCCAGGAACACAATTAATATGTTGTTGCATATCTATTTTAGTTAAGAAACTGTGGCAGAGAGGTGGGGAAACACACGCGCTTCAGACTTTAACCGAATAGCTTTAAAACTGTGTTTTAGACAATGTTTGTTTTGGGGGTACAGTTAAGGTCCTTGAGACTCTAGAGTGAATATAAAGGCTTTTCTGGAGAGGAGGGAAACTATTCTGGGAAATGTTGTTTCTCCAGAGAGAAAATAAATCAACAAATGGCCATGTCAAAGCGTGTGACTAATCACCTTTCAATGACTTGTTTTGGTTTTGCTTGGCTTTTTCCAGAAAGCTAACAAAGAGAAGCACCACGTTGGCAAGGATGAGGGTAGTCTTCAGAAGCCAGTGCTTAGCTGCTTTGGCTGGTGGCATTCTGCCTTCTTCGTTCTTTAGCTGCTCTTTGATGGAGCCTGAAGACAAGGAGAAGAGAGCTACATACAATGGCATAAAACTCACTCAATGAAAGAGGGTGATAGGCTGTGACCTCGATACTTAGAAGGCTGAGGGAGGAGAGTTGCAGGAAGATGCATGCTCAGCTGGGCTGAATGATGAATTTGAAGCCAGCCTTAGCTACAGGTTGGAACTGCTAAGAAACCAACCAACCAACCAACCAGAGAATGTAGTTGGGTCTTTTGGTCAGGACTCCCATTTCCCCATTAATGACACAGATACTTATTATTAATTTAAAAGCTTGACTGTACCTTAGATTTGTTACTAATTAACTCTTAGAATTTAATCTATTTCTATCAATCTATGTATTGCCATGTGGCTCGTGGCTTTACCTGTCCACTAGCATGCCTTTCTCCCTCTACTTCTGACAATTCTTCTCAACTCTGCCCTTCTTCTTCCCAGCCTTCTCTCTGCCCTAAATCCTGCATGGCTATTGACTGTTCAGCTTTTCATTAAACTAATCTGAGTGACAAATATCTACAGTGCACAAAAAGATTTCCCCCCTTTTGTTTAAGTAAAAATGAAAGGTTTAAACTTCTAATAAAATAAAGCTATAGACAATAAGAGCAACCAGGTAATAATTACATTGACAATGTCAAGTTATTTTTATTTTATTTTTTATTTGGCACATTTGAAAAAAATATTTCATCATTTATTCTATCTTGCTGAATACAAAGCTCTGTAACTAATTTGCCTTCTATCATAACTAAGAAAAACTATAGCTATGACTATCTAGTCTTCAACTCTATCAAAGGCCTGAGAAGAATAAAGTATTTCTTAAGTAAACAGGAAGTGCAGGGTAAACAACTTCCAAATCCATAAGAAACAACAGAAACAGCTGGCTACCTGGAGAGTCACCCAAGGTTCCCCTGTAACTGTGCTGGATGTAGAACTTTGAGAGAACTACAACAGAGGCATTTTGAAGGCTGGATCACCTGGGCCTCCCATTGTTGTTGGTGTTTGATCCCCTTACTCTGGAAACACATAAACTTTCAAAGATAATATTCTTATCTGCATTAACCAAGTATGGAATGTACAGTATACACAATCAGTTAAAGATGATTTTGTTTTTGTTTGTTGTATGTTTGAGCAGGTCAAAGTTCAAACATAAAAAAATTTTAAAAAAGCTTTTATAAGTTCATTTGGATTGTATAATCAAACTGTAATATACATTTCTATTCATGCCATATGAAAAGGTAGTATGTAATAATAAGTCATGAGGACTCTGTAGCCAACAACATTTATCATGTCTCATCTGTTCTCAGAGCTGTTCCCATGTCAAGGGTTCAGATTACATGTTTTATCTTCTATAGTCATTTGTGTCTTCCTCCACCAAATCTGATACTCAGGAGGTCTCCCCAGGTCAAATCTGATCTCTATGATTCTGGAAGGAATCCACAGCCTTTCATTTCCTGTGGAAATAAAAGTATATCCTCTCCCCCAATTCAACACAGGGTCTGATCTCCTTTTGAAGTCAAGACATTTTTAAAATATATAGGTTAGTTTAATTTAGTAGGTTTTAATAATCCAATGTCGCTCAACAACTGTTGTTGGCTTACCAGCAACCAAAAAATTTAAAGACAATAAAATAACAGAAAATCCAGACTCCCTGTATATTTTTATTCTTTATCTGGCTTATTTTTAGAACTTTACTCTTTCTTTAAAGACTTTACTGTATTGTTTTTAAACTACCTATTTATTTATTTATGATGACTGTCTATAACCTTTTTCTTTTCTTTCTTGAGCCTACACACATTTTTAAACACACTGGAACCTGTTTAGAGTTTTCTTTTCTCTTCTGAACCTATTTTACTGCAGATCTGTAATCTTTCCTGTCTCTATTAGCAAGATCATGAGCCTTTGAGCAGTTTATCTCCTGGTGTTCTGGCAGCTCAAGCCTGCAGACAGCAGTCAGTAGGCGCATCTCTTTACTGCTACCCCACATGAGAGACTATGGGACCAGGAAACTCCATTTTTATCTCAGGTTTTATGTGGAAATATGTGCTCAGACATTGGGTTCCATTTGTAGGTGGATTTTTCTGTCCCTCCTACTAGTACCCAAATAACCACATGGAGACTTATTAATTATGAAAGGTTGACTGGTAGCTTAGGCTTGTTTTAAATTAACTCCTAACTTAAATTAACCCATTCCTATTAAAGTATTGCTACCATGTGGCTTTATTATCTTCACTCAGTACTGTCCATGCTATTTCTTCTAAATCCTGGTGTCTCCTTCTTTTTCCCAGCATTCTCTATGCACCCAAAATTCTGCCTAACTATTGGTCACTCACCATTTTATTAAATCAATCCGAGTGAAACATATTCATAGTGTACAAAAAGATTATTCCACAACAAAAGAACAAAAATGAAAACAAACAAGCAAAAAAAAGCCAAAAAAAACTCTAAAACTAGCCAAATAAAAGGCTCCTGAAACTTACATGAACCCATATCACTTAAAGATAAATTTGTTTAAACATTCCCCAGATCTAATCCTTTTTCATTTGCCAATGTTACTCATCTGTCATATAATCTACCCTTTGTTTTACACTACCCTCTGCCTCATCTTAATTGTTTAACATGACCTATAACTTTATTACATATAAATCTATTCATGGATTGATGTTAAATTATACTAAATTGTTGAGACACATGGACACAATCATAACAGTACAAAACAATATTAAATATGCATTCTTTTCCAAATACCAAGATTTCTATTCCTTTCAATGCTCCACATTGAGTGAGATTCTTTTCTTTTTCAGTATAGTTACCTAACACCAACTTGGTTTTGTTTGTTAGTTTTGGAGACAGGGTCTTGTTGTGTAGACTAACCTGACTAGAAATTTGCAGACTTGTCGTGCCTCAGCTTCTTGAGTGCTGGGATGAGATGTGTGAGCCACTATGATTGTACAGTTCAGTGTTCAGGAAGGAACAGAACTGTTGCACCTGGTTGGTTTAACTACAGCCAGCATCATTTACCGTGGTATCCTATTCCAGGTGACTACCTGGAAAATGTTCTTCATGGAATTTTAGTCTTACCTAAAGGAAATTGTGCAAATCCTCTTTATGTCCCATCCCCTTTGTTTGTGGTTGAAATGAAGAGAGGCACTGGCCTAAGTTTCCTTGAGAAAAACAAAAATATTGGGGGAATAGTTTTCATCCAATATCTGAAATCTAATATAGGATGAATTATGATTCATAGAATCTTAATTTTGGGAATGAGTTCAGAGACTATAAAGCCCACGTTCGCATGATTTTGTTCCTTCCCATCCCCCTAAAAACCCTCAAAATCTACCCGTCTTATCTTTATCTATTGAACTACCAATTCATCTCACACATTTATGACTCCAGGCATGTGCGCGCGCGCACACACACACACACACACACACACACACACACACAAACAGAGTCAAGGTAAACTTACTAAGATATAAACCTGACCACAATATTTTCTGGATTTGAAATCCCCAGGGGGTTATCATTTCTTGTTAAATGAAGCTTATGTAAACACCATGGGCTTCCCTACTCTCTCCAGCAGCCCTGACCACTCTCCCCTGTGTCTACTCCCTTCTAGCTTGACTTCAGACAAACCAGATGCCTCCGAGGTGTCCTTAGAGACATCGTTGCTCTCGTCTCACATCTCCCAAACTAGAACCCCTATCTGTATATCCTTCTTTTTCTTTTCCATGCCAACTGCTTCTTCATTTGAACCAAATTTTACGTGACTCCATGACACCTTTCTCAGAGTGTAGCGACTGGTCTTCAGTATCATGTGCTAAGCAAGCACTGTGGTTTGTTTTGGACTGAGTTTACCTCTCTGTGGAAATCATCAATACCACACTAATCTGCCTGTGCAGAGAAGGCCTTCATGTATTCACTCACTTACTCATCTGCTAAGTGTGATGGGAGAATGTAGCAGACAGGGCTCTGATGTCGTATACATTATAATGTGGTCAGAGAGACCGAGAGGAGGAAAAGCACACAAGAGAGTATACAAGAACCAGCTGGGACCTGTGCCCTTTTCCTGCATGTGGGTGTCTGTGTATGTGCGTATGGGTGGGCGTGCATGTGTGTTTGTGTCACATAGAAGTCAGTAGCCAACTTCAGGTGCTGTTACCCAGGAATCCCCACCCTGATTTTTGAGACAAGGCTTCTCACCAGCCTGGGACTTACTAAGTAGGTTAGGCTGACTGCCAGCAAATCCCAGGGATCAGCCTGTTTGCCCCACCCCAAGTGCTGGGGTTATGATCTTATGCTACCATGACCACTTGCTTTGTCTAGATTTGGGGGCTCAAATTCTGATCCTTGTGCCTGCAGGACGAGTACCTCATTACAGTCTGGGGATCTTCTACCTAGTGTGAGCCATCCTTTTATAGAAAACAAGCTAAAGAAATCCAGCTTCGACGGCGACGTTGGGGGCGCCTTTTCTGGGACGTGACTATTAAGACAGAATCTATAGAATGGACAGAGGGAAATCCAGAAAGCAGTGAGAAGAACCCAAGTGAATATCTCAAAGAAGGAGTGAGCTTGTCAACGGAATAGAGTAAATGGGTCAGCATGGTTGACACAGGGAGAAAACAGAATGGAACTGAGCCTGGGAAAGTTTGCTTTCTGTGAGATGTGCCTTTGTAAGCCACACAAGGGTTAACCATGGTGATGGAAAATTCTAGGCACAGAGGGCACATTAGCCTAGGAGAAACAAAAGGCTTGGCCCCTTGAGGATCTGGAACGAGAGGTGATTTGGGCTAATGCTAGGATGGAGGGCCCAGAGCAGGGAAGAGTGTGTCATGCTCCCTACTAGAGAAGAATTATTGGCTGCTCTTCCCCACCCCCCGGGGCAAACTGACTTTATTTGTCATCAAGAGCTACAGTTTCAACTATTTGAAAAGTGATGTGATCGCTCCCTCATGGCTGAGAAAAACATGGCCTCTGCCCTCAAAGGAGTAATGCTCTAATTAAAGACTGGGTCACAAGGGCTATATAACAAGTACTGAATGATTGCCTTGTTAGATGCTGCCACTCAGCACACCTCAGACCTGACCTACCAAAAAACCCGGCCCTCCCCATTTCCACCATCCCTCCTTTGTCTCTGACAGTTCAGCCCTTCCCCAGGTCTTTCTTTTGTACACTAGGTCCCACACCTTCCTCTGTCCAATCTGATAACCTTCCACCTCCACTCATTGGCGAGTTTTGTTTATTGGACCTTAGGACAGTAAGAGACCTTGTCTCAGGGAATGTCACCTCCCTTCATCATTGTCCCGAAATCATGGCTCGAGATGTGATTGGCTCTCCTCGTCCTCTGCCAAGGCTCCTCTTGGGAACCATGTGCTTCTGTCCTCTACCAGTAAGTATGGGAGAAAAACCTGTCCTCCCTAAATTCTTCCTCAAGATAATGAACTGCGTGAATATTTCTCTGCTGGTTTCCTCTGCTAAGTCCTGGCTGCCATTCAGCAATGCAGCAGTGTTTCCTATCAAGATTAAGGCTGCTGGTGGTCTTTCCTGCCTATTCAACCCCATCTCGCCCTGAGGCCGCCTGACACAAATGCCCAGGAGTCTGCTCTCTCACAGCCCCTTTCCTCTCTGAGCTTGTGTCCTTTAACAGTTCTGTGAATGTCACATTTCTCACCTCAGAAACCACCTCTGATTTCACACCAGAATTGCAGTTCCTCCAAAGCAGAGATGGTCTCAGCTTGAGCCCAAAGCTCCTGCTTAGTTGGGCCAATGGCACAGCCACACTACTGATAAGGCTGTAAGAGATCTATATGTATGAGCTGAGCATGAGTGACTTCCTGCTGAGAAGGAAGTAAAGGAGTACATAGATGCTTGAGTAAGAGCAGAATATTCCAAGAAGTGGGTACCGCAATACACAGTTTCCTGCAGGAGCCATACGTGGGTCATGAGAACCAAAACCAAGGTCAGATTATGAGTTCAAGGCTATGAGCACTTTTATTTTCACGGCCCTTTCTTGTACACATGGACACAAATGAGAGGAGAGGAACAGGAGAATGGGTTTAAAATCATATATTTGATTGTATTAGCAAGTGTAATAGTTACTTTTCATGTTGATATGACCAAATATATTCAGCCAAAGCAACTTAATGAAGTGGAAGGGTTTGTTGGATAGTGTAGTCCATAATGACAAGGATTGTACAGCAGTAGGAAATGAGGCAACTGGTCTACCAAACCCACAGTTAAGGAGCGAAGAGAGATGGATACAGTTGTACAGCTGCTTTGCTCTGTTTTATTTACTTGGAATCCTAGTCCTTGGAATAGTTCACATTCAGCATATATCTTTCTTCCTAACTAAACCTTTCTGGAAAGGACTTTATGGGAACACACAGAGTGGTGTGTTTCCATGGTGATTTTCCTATAAATTGGCAATGAATATTAACCACTAAAGCATGTAGGCTAATATGTCAATATCCAATCTAAAGCATTTCTTCAACCTAAGAGTTTACCTTTCATTATTCTAATTTTAAAAAGGAACTAAAAGGTTTTTGGGTGCTCTAGAAGATTTCCACAGGGCCCGAATTTCCATGCCTTATCGGTGTGTCAGCTCCGACAGGGCCTGGAGTGCTGATTGGGTGCTCAGAGTGCCCTGCAGCTCTGCGACCCCTGAGCAGAGGGATGCTTTAGGCAGCCAGAAGATTCCAGTGAGAAAAAGCAGGTGTTCTAAATACCCAGGAGACACTAGAGATGCCAAAAGGAGTCAGGCGTCCCAAGAGGCAAGAGTATGTTCTGGAAGGCACAGGAGAGAGTCTCTTAAGAGCCCTGGAAATAGAAAAAGGTGACATTGTGTAATCACCAAGGCCCCAGCAGGAAGTGGAAAGAACAGTCAAATAGGAGAAGGCATTGAAGAGTCTCTCTAATGGTGGTATATGAGAAGCAGAAGGCAGAGGTAGTGGATCCTGTAGACTGGGTCTAGGAAAGTAAATCTTGAAGGCAGAGAGTAGGGTGATGAGGATGGAGATAGGTATAGGGGCAGTGGGAGTCTAGTCATGAAGTGCTAGAGTGATTGTCTTTGTCCTCAGAAAATAATACTGTCTGTGGTTGCTAAAATTCAAGGTGTCCATTGATGTCAGGCAGTCCTATTCCAAACATCCTTTACACTACCAAGCATATGCTCAGGCTTGTGTTTCACAAATGCTCAATGAACACTCGTTAAACTACTAAATGATTGAATGAGCATGTGAACAAATGATTGGGTGAAGACACAAACTTCTGAGGCTGCCCCTACTAAGTTCAGGAGGCTGTTGTTAGACAAGGATGAATGTAAAGGGTGCCTGTTTCCCAAAACAAGATTCAATCACAGTGGTTAGTGTACACCTCCCAGGAAGCAAAAGGCTCACGAGACCACGAGTCTCCAAAGCATCCAACCTTGCAGAGATCTGATAGGATTCTCAGATAGTACACCTGCACTGGTAAGACCCTCGAGGAGTTGTAGGTGGCTAACTGTTGTAGTGCTGCCAGCCAGATGCTGAGAACCCATGGTATTTGTAGTTAATGTGGAGTCCATTGTAGGTTGTGTGGCGGTTGCTAAATTCCCTTAATTTCATGCCTACATGCCTACCTACTCATTCAGGCAAAAGAAACTTTATTAAAAGTTATGGTTTTTGTCTATGTTTTATAGATTTCCTGGTTGGTTGCACACACACACACACACACACACACACACACACACACACACCAACCCAGGTCCTTCCTATTAGCTCTATGATTGACTTTGTTTGCCTAGTATGTTAGCATATCATCATTTTATAATACCACTCAAATTACTGTGTCCTTCCATATCAGTTAGACATGGAGTGTGGCTGTTTCTTTGGTATGTGAGATGTTCACATTGTTTCTTAAAATATGCTTGGCAAGTAATGTTGTTTCTCACATTTCTCCTTTTGTTATACAGTTTCAGTTTTTCTTATTTGTACATACTGGTGCTTTAGATAGAATCTATGGTTTTTAAACATTAAAAACATCCTCCATTTAAACAATACTAGTATGGCTGGTACATATTGAAACTCTGCGGAACATTGCCCACATCTGTTAATGTGTTATTTGGCTCTCTGTAACTATAACAAATCCTTGAGCTACATGAACTTAATAGCTATGGTCACTTGACTGACAGAGTTGGGGGCTGTGGGCCATATGAAAGAGCATGATTGATTTCAGACTCAAGTAAGGGGGGCAGGCATCATGTCAGGATCTCACAAAGACATCTGTTCATGGTCCCAGGTGAGAAAAAAGAAGGTTCTGGGGTCCCACTATTTCCCTAAAAAGAATTTTCCCAATAACCTGAAGATCTCCCACCAGGCCCCACTTGGTAAAGGCTTCAGCTTCTTAATAGTGCGAAGAATCGGGTACCCAAACGTACAACATAGGTGCCTTGGGAAAGATTTATCAAAACTATGAAACATGGTCAGCACTCAGGGCCACCATCACATTTTACCAATGTTCTCTGCATGGTAAATATAATCCTGTCTCTTATCAGTGAGTATGAAATTTTCCAATGGGATGTCTAAGAAACAGATCTGCATATGTACTCAAGACGAACAATGCAGCTATGATCGTGCTGCTCGTTCAGGACGAAATTTTTGTGTACACTGGAGAGTGTAGCGTTGATCTATGCCTCTTTTTTCCTAAAGGTTGCTGGTGAGTGGAATGCCAACACTCTATAGCCTTGCTGGTTTTAGAGTCCCTCTCCCCAACAACTGGGTTTGTTTGCTACCTGTCTTTATGAGAATCCCCAGGAATAGTGTTACCAGGCTTCTGTAGGAAGTCACTGATGCCTGTGTCCATGCTCAGTTTTAACACTTTTTCGACCAATAGGAAAGAAAAGCACACTATTCTGTGTTGCTGAATCTGCAGTGTGATTACTGTATTCTTTTACTTCTGTGATGTTGGTTAATAAGAATCAGGGCACATTGCCCTTTAAGATAAATTGTATGTTGTTTAGCGGGGCCATTTTCTACCAAATGGAACTGGCTGTACTGCTAATTTCACCAAAGGTGCTAGCTATCTGTGGTTCCCCCCATTCTAACCTATATGTGGCTTCCCCTGGCACTAATCATGTGTGCCATGTATCTATATTTATAATTTTAACAGATCCTTCATAAATATGGAATCAGGCTATTATTTTGATAATGTGCCACTTTTCTATAAATACAGAGATAGGGTAATTACCAGTAGAACTATTTGATAAAATTCAGAAATAGATAAATAATGAAAAAGTCTTCCATTCAGTCATTAAAATTCAGAAAACAAAACAAAATTTATTTAGCCATTATCCTTGTGATGAATTTGGCTCTCTGCCTTTAAACCACTACCCGTTTCAGCTGGCATACAGGGGAACTTCATGAATACTGCCCAGTGTGATGAGCTGAACTGGGGACACTCGTCAATAACAGCCCATTAGCATCATCCAAAGGAAGAACAAAATTAAGCATGGAAAAAACCCTAAACCATATAAAAATGGACATGTGAAATGCAGAGAGTCCAGGAACTCACAAACACTGTTCAGCGTGATCTGTAACCCACAGTGCGCTCTCTTAGTTGACATGACTACTCATAAGTTCCTGTCACTTGGTGTGGATCCTCATGGAAGTGTCATGGGCTTACACCCTGGGGTTTTACTTGGTTATAGCTTTATTTCTGTTGTGTCCTGGGGTCACTACATAGAACCGTGAGCCACTAGACAGAGCTGTGAGCCAGTGGACAGAGCCATGAGCCACTAGACAGAGCTGTGACTCTCAGGTCATGTTAGTAAGAGATTCAGCTGTTGAGTTCACATCCTACTGTGCTAACCCTGAGCTAGCAGTATAGAGAGCATGTTTAATTCATTCTATTATCATTCATTGTATCCTGATTGCACCACAGACCTTCAATTATTTGATGCATTTGTCAACGAATCTTTATCAGGTATCTGTGTATGATGGACCATTTTTATAATACTGTGACATATGTATTGCTTTTTTGATTTAAGTTGTCAAGTTTCTACAGGTGCAGCTGCAGTATCAAGAAACGAATGCATATTTCAGTCACCACCTTCACCACCCTTTTTGTTCTAAAGCATTTGTTTCAGATATGACATACAACTCCATCCTTGTGGCGCTCAACCATCAATTCCTATTTTAAAAAGTACATTCAGAAAGAAATTCTAACATGTAATGCTGTCTATCTCAGGATGCTAAAGTTGACTACAGCTTGTTCTCTGACTAGAGGCAAGTGGGGGCTAGCAGCTTAATCACCCCCGGGGAACGTCCTCACTTTCTGTAACAGCGTGGGATTCTTTTTGGGTAGGCTGCCCTGAAATGGACCAGACTGGGATTAGGACATCAGCTGTGGTGAGGGGCATTAATAGTTTACAGATGCTTATTTTATCACCCCCTTTCTTTAATAGAGCAAAGGATTAAACCAAGTTCTGTGGAAAAGATAGAGATGGACAGGTTTCTAAACTGGAAGCATCGCGAGATGTCAGCATTCTCTTACACTGCAGCTGGAAGACAAGCTGAGACACTTCCTGTCCACTAAAGGAAACGGAGTGGCTGCAGTACTGGTTCTTCAACCCCGACCAAGACCTAAGGCTAGTCTTCCTTAACCAATCATTTTCTTTTTTATTTCAGTTACTTTATTGACTCTGAAACGACTTTTTAAGTGAAAAACATTTTTTATGGTTTTTTTTCACACACTATATTTTGGTCCTGCCTCCCCCTCCTCCACCTCCTCCCAGTTCCTCTCCATCTCTCACCTACACAACTTTTTGCTTTATGCTCTCTCTCCCCCTTCTCTCTCTTTTGAAAAACTACCCACCGAAAATTAGACAAACAACAAACCCAGTAAGACAAAAATGCTATAATGAAACAAAAAACCCACCCCAAACACTGAGTCTGCCCTGTGGTTTTGTGTTGGCCAGCTACTCCTGCGCACGGGGCCTTGCTCTGGAGTGTGGTTGATCCACCCAGTGCCACAACTCAGGAGAAAAATGGATTTCCCTTTGCCAGCAGGTATCAGTTGCAAACAGTTTCTCAGTTAGGAGTGGGACCCCATGTCTACTTCCCTGTCTCAGTCCTGGTACCTCATCTGGATTTATTTATTTCATATGGATGGATGTTTGCCTGCATGTACTTAAGTGCATTGCTTGCATATCTGGTGGCCGCGGAGACCAGAAGAACGGGTTGAATATCCTGCAGCTAGAGTTACAGGTGGTTGTGAGCCACCAAATGGATACTGGGAAATGGACCTGGGTCCTCTGAAAGGGAAGCAAGTACTCTTAGCTTCCAAACCATCTCTCTGGCCCCACGACTTTTTTCTTGTATTTTATTGAATGGACCTTCAACACCCAGAAGGGATGCTTACTTTTTCACCTATTTAATATTAAAAGGGAACTAACCATGTTTATGTAGAGGTTTTTATGTTCTGAAATAACTTCCTTTATAGAAGACAAATATTGCTTTAAAGAAGGATTGATACAATTTTATTGACTTTAAAAGGTTAGTAAATATTTCAAAGGAATTCAAAAGTTTAGTTTTTGTTCATTTGCCTAGGATTCAAGCTCAAGTGGGGAAGAGAAGATAAATCGAAGATTAACATACTCAAAGTATTTCATACAACATAGAAAATGATTCATTTTATAAATTTAATATTAAATGAATCAGTAATAAAGTATTTCCCTCCAACAAAAAATAACCTGGCCAAATAATAATTTCATAAAGATTTCTACTGGAGAGTCAAGGAACAAACCATCACATCCTTTACTGCAACTGTATATGTATATCAAAAAAGAAAGTAATTCTCTCATTTAAGAAGTCCCAAATAAACTTTAACAAAGTCATTGTGAGAAAGAAAAATTGTGTGCCAAATTATAGAAAAAGTGGAAAAAAAGTGCTAAAAAGTTTAGCAGCAGGATGGAAAGGTGGCTCAGTGGTTAATAGCACTTGCTGCTCTTATAGAAGACTAGAATTTTGTTTCCAGCACCTACATGGCTTCTCATAACCATCTGGAAGTCTCAACCCCAGGGTATCTGATGCCCTCTTCTGGCCTCTGTGAGATTTTGCATGCACATGGTATATATAAACTCACATACACATAAAAATGATAAAAAATAAATCTTTACAAAATGAAATGTTTAGCAAATCAAATACAGCAATATATTAAAAAAATATCCAACCAAAACTCATGTGTTCATAACTTGATAAGGATTTAATATAACAAACACCAGATTAAAAGAGTAAAAAGATTATCACACTATAAACAGAAAACATTAGATAAGACTTAAAAACTTTAATGTCTTACTATTTAAATTTTAGCAAATTAAATATGAAGAACACTATAATCTGAAATATAATATCTGAAACTGGCATACTAATCCTTGAATTTCATTGGAAAGGATAAAATTATTTCCTTCAGACTTAGGGACTTGAGTTTTTTTCCCCTCCATTCAACTAGTATTGAATTAAAGATTCAAAGAATTCTATGACAAGAAAAATAGCCGGGCGGTGGTGGCGCATGCCTTTAATCCCAGTACTTGGGAGGCAGAGGCAGGTGGATCTCTGTGAGTTCAAGACCAGCCTGGTCTACAACAGCTAGTTCCAGGACAGGCTCCAAAACCACAGAGAAACCCTGTCTCGAAAAACCAAAAAAAAAAAAAAAGAAAAATAAGTAAGTATGTTTGATATAGAAGACAGATAAATGACTCTTATGTATAGATAATATGATTGTATGCACAGGAACTAGAAACAATCAAAAATTACATCATGGGCTGGAGAGATGACTCACCAGTGTTGTTTGGATCTCACAGTTCATGCGGGGTGGCTCAGCGCAGCCTCGAACTCCAGCCCCAGGGGCTCTGCCTCAGTCTTCTGGCCTCTGTGAGCACTGCACATTCCCTTACTCACAACACACACACATCCACATATTTAAAAAGAAAAAGAAAAGCGCTTTAAAAAGATAGGTAATATAAAGCAAGAGTTTAATATTTTGTTCAAATTTAATATCCATTTCAAGACATAGCAACCAACTCTTAACTACTATAGTAATAAAAAAGCACCATTGATAGCGCATTTAAAAGTAGACATTGTTCAGAACCAATCTAGTACTGGTACTGTTTCAACATCCAAGATTCTGTACCAATTTCCCAAAGAGAAGATAGATCTGAGACCTCCTCTGGCATCAGGGGTGGATCAATAGAATCTAGTAGAAGTGACACCTGTTTCTGGGAACGGATCTCAAAAGGTGGTTCTGTCTGCTCGCTGTGTCTTATGATGCTGGCTTCATGAATACCATCCAGCCATATGGGGAGATAACATGAAGAAAATGGCAAGCTGCCTCTGGGATGCTCAGACTTCTTCCTCTGTATTGTCTCCGTGCTACTCAGGAAACACTTGGTTGAAAGAGTATTGAAGACTGAGAAACAGCCACCTACATAAGCTTGTCACTTCCCCAAACCCTGACCACAAGAAACACAGCAGACCATAAGATGACTTTTTTGTTTTTAGGTCAGTTTGACATATTATAGTAACAGTACATAATCAGGCAATTAATTTGCATGTTTCTTTTCAACAAATTACTGGACAGACACAATTTTGTAGATATTTCAGCCATTACTTTCATGATATTCTGCAAGAATGAGGCAGGTGAGGTCTCCTCATATACCAACAAAAAATTACTGTTAAGTTATAGTTGGCATGGTGCTGGAATCCAAGAGGAACCAGAGAGGATGGAATAAAACCATCCAAACGTGGAGATGTTCAGTCTGATCCCATCATGCTGCAGCCTGGTTAAAATCCACGTCATTTAATAAGCATTAGTGTGTGTCCATTGTCCAGAGGAATGGGCTTTGTAATAAGAATGCTGGGTTTCCTTCAGATATATCATGGACTTCGAATATATTCACATCCTAAACACCATGCTCTGACCTGGATCCTCTCATCTAGTGTGTGTGTGTGTGTGTGTGTGTGAGAGAGAGAGAGAGAGAGAGAGAGAGAGAGAGAGAGAGGGGAGAATATCTTCATGCTATTCAGGAACCATCTGATTGAAAGTATATGCCTTCTTCTCTATCTCTCTCTGTGTGTGTGTGTGTGTGTGTGTGTGTGTGTGTGTGTCTGTGTATGTGTGTGTGTCCCCACATTTTCTTATTTCAAGAATGACATTTTCTGTCATTGAGCACTAGGCTTTTGATAATGAAAGATTAGAAAGTTGCTATTTGCTTAGATACAGACATTAGCCCCAGGAGGAATGAAGCTGAAATATGAAAGAGGAAGTTATGGCTTCTACTAGAAGCTTCTGGAGCCTTTCCACAGTAGTGTAGAAAGAATTTTCCAATATATTAAGAGTTCCTAAAGCAGCTGGACAGTGGTGGCACATGACTTGAATCCCAGCACTTGGGAGGCAGAGGCAGGCAGAGCCCTTCGAATTTGATACTAGCCTGGTCTACAGGAGCTAGTTCCAGGACAGGCTCCAAAGCTACAGAGAAACCCTGTCTTGAAAAAAACAAGAAAAAGAAAAAGAAAAAAGAAAGAAAGAAAGAAAGAAAAATGGTTACTATCCTAAAACAAAATAAATGATTCCATAGAAAACAAAAAAACTGTAGACAAATACATCATAAAAGAGGAGAACCACATCTTTGTCAAAACCGTAGTGATACCAGGAAGGGTGATTTTTCTCACATAGAGTGCACTGCACTTGTGAAATAAAGATCTCTAAGACTTACTAGTGGTCAAGTAGGAGCAAAGTACAATGACAGGCACACATAAATATGTCATAATAGAAACATATGATCTTGTAAACTATCTTAAATTAATGAATATAAAATTTCCATTTGTTATGATCATCACATTTGAACCATCAATGAAATTTAGTATTCTTTAAATATCTACTTTTTATATTTAAATATGATATGCATTTTTATATAATTTTCCAAATATGCAACTTTTTAGAATTATATATATATATATATATATGTAGATATATGTTCTGAATGCAATGCAAAAGTCACAATCAGAAACAACTTATTAAATATGTTTCTTAAATATATTAATTCCAATGAAAATTTTTGTTGAAGGGACAGAACAACTGGAGCAAGTGTATGCTTCCAGGAGAAACACAAGTCAGCAAAATTTGGGAAAAGAGATTAGTGTTCGTGACATCAGACAAGTTACACAGCTGGTCATACACCCTAAAGCTTTTTAAATGGGCAGGGAGTGAGACATGGGGACATGGTAAACTGCTTGGCACACAAGCTTGAGGGCTGAGGTACAGATCCCGGGTGACTGCACAAGAGCCAAATATGCATGCCTGAGCCTGTCACCCTAGTCCTGGAAAACAGACAGGAGAATGCCTAGAGTCAGCTGTGGGGAGGGTCAGTAAGAAATGTCTTCAAAAGGTAAGATGGAGAGAGACTGAGGGAGACATTTGACATTGACTTCTGCCCTCTGGACACATATACACACAGATATGCATATATCCACATAAGCAAATACATATCATATGTGTGCACATGCACGCACACGCACACACACACCCCACCACCACTGCCGCCGCTGCCACCACCAGCAACAGAAGTCATGTACAGGAAATTGTAGCACTATATGAAATAGCAAGCATCTAGGCTGGGGTGAAGATCAGTGCTAGACTATTTCCTTAGCATACCAAAGGTCTGGCATATCAAAATAAAACAACTAATAAATAAATCTACCAAGAGTACAATGAATTAGTGTAAATTTAATGATGCCCTGGAGAAATTAAGAAAGTAGATCCAAAATTGACTATACGTAGTAAGAGACCAATAATTTAGTAATTTTTAAATCATGGAAAATATTACTATGCTTTATTTAGGAAAAATAAAAGGAACAAGAGTCAAGACCCATTTTCTCAATGCTGAAAGACGCTGGCAAGGGGCACCCCTGAGCGCTACAACTGTAGGTCGGCTTTGGCTTTTTATTTTCTTGAAGGTTTCTGTTGTTGTTTTGAGACAAGGTTTCTCCTATCGTGAACTCACTTTGTAGACCAAGCTGGCCTTGAACTCACAAAAATTTGCCTGCCTCTGCCTCCTGAGTTCAGGGATTAAAGGTGTCTGCCACCACACCTGGCTGCTCTTAACTTTTATGTCTACAAAGTTGTTCGGTATATTATTATCTATTAATTTCATTGAAAATAGTCTATAAATATTTTAAGTGTTTTAGTCAGAAGTTTGCCATCTGAAAAATGAAGTCCTTTGTAGATATAAGGTCCTATGTCAAATAGGACATTATAGACTATTTATTTAAATATTTAATAAATATTCTCTGACCTCATGAAATAGATGGATCAGGAGTAAATTTAAGGAATAATTTTCTTATATTAGATCTTAGAGAGTAACTTTCTACTTTAACAGTGAATGAACCTGCTTGCCTGTTTTTCCTTCAACAGGAAACAGAGGAGAAAACTGTCCACGAGGTGAGAAAGGAGAACTGGCTTTTATCAATCTGTATAGACAGGCGATGATCCTAGTTTCTGCTCTGTTGTCATGATAAGCTCCATGACCTAAAGCAATGCTGGGGAGAAGGGAAGAGTTTATTTGGCTGATATACAGTTCCTTTTCCAGGGAAGTCAGGGCAGGAATTCAGGGCAGACCCCTAGAAGCAGGAACTGAAGCAGTGGACCTGGAGGAGTGCTCCTTAATGGTTGGCTTCCAATCTCACGTTCACGCCACGTTTCTTAAACAGGCGGTGCCCACCGTGGGCCAAGCTCTTGTTAGCCATCAAGACAATGTTCCACAGTCAGGCTCCCTGGCCAATCTGATGGGGGCAATCCCCTAAGGGAGGGTCCCTCTTGTCACATATGTCAAGTTAACAACCAGAATTAGCCATACAGTAAGGTAAAGGCAATAAAGAAAGGTTCAAGTTCAAGATTTTAGCATCAATGCTCAAGTCTGCCACTAAGAGCTGCCACAGAACATCACTAAAAGCTGTCTCAGAGTTGAAGTGATTTCTTGATTTTTTTTCCTTTCCAAGATTGAAGATACATGTTTTCTGTTTTGGTTTGGATATTTGTATCTGGTTTATCTACCTACGATGAGGCAGCAGGATTTATCCCTGTTGAAGACAGCCCACTTTGTGAAGAAGTATGGGTCAGGGTTTTAGAGTGTGAGTCAGGGGCATTTGGTATTGTTTCTGTGACTGGGTAGTGTGTAGGGAGAGGTGAGATTAGGACCAGCCAACCAGAGTCATATCCAGGAAGAAATAATTCTGCTTGTGATGCTTTGTTATCTCAAAGAGCTGGCATTTGAGTCTTTAAGAATACTGCTGAGGGGGGCTGGATAGTTGGTTCAGTGGCTAAGAGCACTTGTTGCTCATACAGAGAACCTGGGTTCAATTCCTGGCACCTACAAGAAGGCTCACAACCATTTGTCACTTCAATTTTAGGGGATCTGATGCCCTCTTCTTGCCTTCCCAGACACCAGGCATGCATGTGATACACAGACACACATGCAGGCAAAACATTCTCACATATAAGATAAAAAAAAAAGGAAAAAAAAGGAAAGAACCCTGAAACTGGAGATGGCCACACAATCCCTACTCTTTATTTTGAGTATTAGTCAAGAAAGTTTTTTGGAGAATGAACAAGTCACATTTGTTGGAGAGAGGATTAAGTATAGGTTTGTTTACAGAATGTCTACTCTTGTAGAAAGAACAAAAACAACCACAAAAAAACCTCCTGGTCAGACCAACCATGTTTTTATTCAAATAACAATTGGGTAAAATTTCCTGAGACTACATTCATATTTTTGATTAAAAAAAATCTCAGAATAGGAACTGGGGAGATAGCTCATCGTGGAAACTGCTTGCCTTATGGACATGGAGAGCCATGCCCAGTCCCCTCAAATCCATCTAGAAAAGCCAGGTATGGTGGCACACACATGTAGCTCCAGTGTGCAGGAGGAAGAGAAGGGAGGATGCCGGGGGTTGGCTAGCCAGGCAGCCTAGACTTTTTGCGAGTTCCAGCTCAGTAAGTGAGCTTGTTTGAAAATGTAGTGGGTGACATTACTGAGGAATGACATCCATTACTGTTCTATGGTCTCCATGTGTACATGCATATGTCCATACAATTCCCTTAACTGTCTTGTCTTTTCATGTCCAGATCATCTCCATGTTCTGGAAATGGGGTGTCAGTTACAGAGTTTCTTTGACAAGCTGGCCTCTGTTTTGCCTGCTCTTTGATCATGCTATCATGGTGGGACATTGTTTGGCATTGACTTATGATCATGCCATCACGGTGGGACATTGTGTGATCATGCCATCATGGTGGGACATTGTTTACGTTGACTTATGATCATGCCATCACGGTGGGACATTGTTTGATCATGCCATCACGGTGGGACATTATTTGATCATGATATCACGGTGGGACATTGTTTGATCATGCTATCACAGTGGGACATTGTTTGATCATGCCATCACGGTGGGACATTATTTGATAATGCCATCATGGTGGGACATTGTTTGATCATGCTATCATGGTGGGACATTATTTGATCATGCCATCACGGTGGGACATTATTTGATCATGCCATCATGGTGGGACATCATTGTTTGGCGTTGACTTATGATCATGCCATCAGGGTGGGACATTATTTGATCATGCCATCACGGTGGGACATTATTTAATCATGCCTTCACGGTGGGACATTATTTTATCATGCCATCACGGTGGGACATTATTTGATCATGCCATCACGGTGGGACATTGTTTGATCATGCTGTCATGGTGGGACATTGTTTGATCATGTCATCACGGTGGGACCTTATTTGATCATGCTATCACGGTGGGAGATTGTTTGATCATGCCATCACGGTATGACATTATTTGATCATGCCACCACTTTGGGACAACGTTGTTTGGCATTTACTTATGATCATGCCATCACGGTGGGACATTATTTGATCATGCCATCACGGTGGTACATTATTGATCATGCTATCACGGTTGGACATTATTGATCATGCTATCACGGTGGGGCATTATTTGATCATGCCATCATGGTGGGACATTATTTGATCATGCTATCATGGTGGGACATTGTTTGATCATGCCAGCACGGTTGGAGATCATTTGATCATGCCATCATGGTGAGACATTATTTGATCATGCTATCACGCTGGGACATTGTTTGATCATGGTATCACGGTGGGACATTATTTGATCATGCCATCATGGTGGGACATTATATTATCATACCATCATGGTGGGACATTATTTGATCATGCCATCATGGTGGGACATTGTTTGATCATGCTATCATGGTGGGACATTATTTGATCATGCCATCACGGTGGGACATTATTTGATCATGCCATCATGGTGGGACATCATTGTTGGCATTGACTTATGATCATGCCATCACGGTGGGACATTGTTTGGCATTGACTTATGATCATGCCATCACGATGGGACATTATTTGATCATGCCATCATGGTGGGACATTGTTTGGCGTTGACTTATGCATTGGTTTCCCATACAATTTTAAATTATTTTTCCAGTACCCTAACTGTTTTGACAAGTTCAGCCGCTCTGATTCTTTTGCAACAACCTCAGCTCTGAGAACGCCTTTAATTAAAATAATAACAAGTGAACAGCTCATTAAGAAAATTATGAGAAAGAAACCCAGAGTGTTGCATGTGTTTCTTGGCTGGTCCCGCGACAGCTTTCCTCCATGGATGCATCGCCTTCAGCTTCTAAGCCCGCTGTTACAGACACATGGGATTTGATGAGGACTCCTACCCTAATGGCTTTTTAAAAAATATTTGCAACCAAAGTTTGAGCCACAAAAAAGAAAGTTTTCCTTTTATGTTAATATCCTATAAACAGAGGCTTCAGGATTAGGGGTGGCTATGCTTTCATGGATAGCATGACTGAATAGATACTAGCTGCCCCATTTCACAGTCAGGAAAACTAAAGCATTCCACTGCACACAGGGCTGTTTGGGGCTGTGAGGCACAGTCTGGAGCAGTGTTATCAACTGCAGCAATTGAAAGCATGTTGTTTATACCACAAAAAAAAAAAAAAAAACAAACCTCATCTCTGAGAGAGATCAGAATACTTCTACTGAGATAATTTTTCAGGACCATGTGAATCCTCAGGTCAGTTGTTATATGTAGCATCCTTTGTATAAAATGTGTACAAATATGTAGAACTTAAATACAATATTGAAATAGACAGATGAATTAAAATTATAAGCACCTGGAAATGCCTGCCTTGGTTATTCATATACAGGAACTTAACAGAAAAAGCTGACAAATTACCTTTAAATAAAAGGTTGAAGTTTAAGGACAACAAAACAGAAAGATGGTAATGGGTCAACCCCATGCTCTATCAAGCTCCAACGTATCTCTGCTGACACACCGCTTAATAGAGCTTGTGGCTGGTCCATTACCACTGGTAGTGCCAGATTCAAAAAAATCATAACTTCGTGTGCTTAACCATACGAAAACTAATATCATTGACCTATATACCTTTTCAAGGGATCTAAAAATAGGGCTTCAGGCTTATTGGAAATAATCTTATTCATTCTCTTTGGCATTCAAAGTAGGATGCAGAATGAGTTGTTTAGAAGTGTATCCCCTGTCTTAGGTTGCCTTCACTTTGTATATCTAAAAAAGAATGGACAGGAACTGTTAAAAGTACAATGTATCATTACTGTAGTCAATGAGTCAATCATGTTACAGGAGACACATTCGGGGTTCACTGAGGCTCGCATGCTTTATTTGGGGGAGGCTAAAGAATAATTAAAATGCAGAAAGTTGTGGAAGAAACTGTGTCGCTGGAGGTGGGCCTTGACATTTTATTGCCAGGAACCAATTCTGTTCTCTCTCTCTTTCCAGATTGGCCACGCAATGTGACAATTGCCGCTATGCTTTCCCAGGATAACTGGATCCTTTGGAACTGTAAGCCAAGATGAACCCTTCCTCCATTTGCTTTGATCCCTATTAGCTTTGAAACTAATAAACTACCTTAAAGATCACAGGTGAGCCCGAGGATGGCAGTATCAGGAAATGTGGCCAGCGAAGTTTCAGTACTTATGTCTCAAAAAGAAATCGGGTGATGCGCAAACAGAAGCCATGAGGTGGCCTTTTAGGAGACATCACTGCCAAGAGAGGGATGCGCTTGAAGGGTGGGCAGATAGCTTAGAAAGAGAGCTTTGGGGTAAGCCTACTAGACAACTTCATGGAAGGTTTCTGTGTTATCAGTCGATGGCTCCTATTTAATTTATGGACTGATCGTCCGGGGTAAAAGTAGTTTTACAAAATGTTTTCCTATGATCTATTGTCTACAAGTGTCGCTGACATGTTTGTGGTCATTTAGACAAGCAAACCTTTGAAACATCTCATCCCTATTTAAAGCCATTAAAATGTGCATTATGCACACAACCAACAATTGTAACATCTAGTTCTCTTACCAGCGCTCCCTCCTCTCTCTCGCTTCATACAGGACAAGGCTATTAACTAATGGGCTCGAGAAATGGCCGCTGGGGCTGCCCCCTTCTAGTGCTCACAGCCATCAGCTTAGGAAAACATAATTGTGACATTATTATTCTGAGTGGGACCCCCCATATAGCCTTCACCTTGGTGTGATAATGTTGCTTTGTTAAATGAGAGAGCTGGTCAAAAGAGAAATACTTACCATGGTGATATCAAATCCATCCTTTGATAGGTACTCCTGTAACAATGACGAGAGGGAAGACTCATCAGGGAGGCTTCACATGGTCTTGTTTTTTGTCTGTATTGAGTTAATTACTTGGCTATCTGCCAAAAATCCCCTCTACCTTGTGCTAGGTAGAGTCTGCTGCTAGATAACACTCATTTTTTAACGCTGAGAAGTCGTATTTGATGTTGCCATCGGTACCTGTTAGAAAGCAAGGACCTGAAGGTCAGAACTGTTCACGGGGAAGTGCCTGCTTCCCATCAGCTTCCTGGGAAGCAAGGGAAGGTGCACAAAGAGAAACCCTGTAGCCACCATCTCCTCATCCTTCTTCAGAAGTAAGGAAAAAGAAAAGACTGCCCATAACCTGCTCAGCAGGGGACTCAACTCTCCAGCTCCGTGGCAGCAGAATTTGGTTATTTTATACGAGTCTATCGGATGTGAGCATTTCACAAATAAACCGGGGACAGCTTTGCATGCAATCTGTGTTTACTAATATGAGCTAATAAAATCTCATAATATTATTTTGTATCACACTAATGGGCGTTGCATGATAGGATATTAGTTAAATCACCCATTATTTCAGTATTTGGAGTGGTACTCGCAGCAGAGGCATGCACAGCATAGCAGGAAATGTAGGAGAGGGATGCAGGGTGCAGAAGGAAGATGGAGTTTCGGTGGGCTGTGGAGCTGGGGAGACGGCTCAGTTGGTACAGTGGTTGTCTGACAAGCTGGAGGTCTTGAGTTTAATCCCCAGTAACCATAAAAATCCTGTGTGTGAAGGTGGAGACAGGCAGATCGCTGGACTCACTAACCTGCTCTACTGCTTGGAAAGCGCCAACAGTGAGACCCTGGCTCAACCCATGGATGGGTGGTACCTGGGAAATGACAGCTGACGTTGACCTTGGGCCTTCATACAAGCACAGGGAGACAGACAGACAGATACATACACACACACACACACAGAGAGAGAGAGAGAGAGAGAGAGAGAGAGAGAGAGAGAGAGAGGGAGAAAGGGGGAAGGGGCAGGTCTACAGAACCATGCAATATCTGCTCCATGTTGGCTCCTCTGAGACATGCTCTTTTAATTCCTACATAGCCCTTTCTAGATGCATGACTCTGGGAAATATATCAAAAACTTCTGTCATTTTATTTCCCTATCCGAACTATATGGCTAAATATTTCCCCTACTCTGTTTTAGCAAGATCAAGTAAAATTATAGCAATAATGTTTTAACTCAGTAATTTTTTTTTTAGCAAATAGGCGTACTGATTATTTTGAGGGTCATGCTAGTTGCCCTGGGACAGTCTTGTTCACTTATGCTCTCCGTTCATAGGTTTTCATGCTGTTTTATTGCATGGTCAAAAGCATCCTAGTTTTTGGGTGGCTATGCCCCATTGCCTGTTTGTGGTCACCACTCCTGCTTTTCCTGTTGCCTCAGCTGCTTATCTCGTTGCTGTGGCTAAATACTTGAGAAGAGTAACATGTAACGAAGAGTTTCTTTAAGCTCCAGATTTAAGGATGCAGGCTTCTTGGACAGGAAGGCATTGGGTCCATGGTCTGAAAGGAGAGAGTGGTGAACTCTGTCCTCAGGCTTTTACTCAGCGTGGGACTGCAGCCCATAGAATGGGCTATAGGACTCCATCCAGAGTGTGTCTTCCCATGGGTCACACCATTTTCTGGAGTGTGACTTCCCACTGGTCACACCTCTCACAGAGTTGCCTAGAGGTTTGTTTTGGGGATGAAATGAAACTTCATCAAGCTGACAAAGGAGAGTAACCACTACGCTCACCTACTTAACCATTTCATCCCCACAGCTATTATTGGGAGATGTGTGTTACAAGCACACCCTGCTTAATAAATAAGAATCCAGATGTCTTCGCTTTCATAGGCATTCTCCAGAGAGCTGAGCCCATTTCAAGTAAAACTCACAAGAGGTTCAAGGTTCATTTTTACCTCAGCACTAATCCTCCCGCAAAGTTCAGTCCCACCTCTTGGCTTCTCCATCACACCTTTGCCATTGATGAAATGCTCCTTCTGCTTTTTACTCCCAGGCATGATAGCTTACAATGAGACATAAGTTCTGTGTTTATGTGAGGAAGTTCTCCCAGCTGGATCACTTTCGGCAAGTGCCACCTTGACCACGCGACCATCCTCAGCACCGCTCAGCTGATCTCAGAGTTAGTTCCTTGGTTTAAGAGTCTATCCAATTTCTGCACCAATACATCTGCCTACGTGTATACAAATTACCATTTGTAATTAATATAAAATAATCAGTGACTGTTCTCAACTATGTAAATATCTCCTTCTCGCCTGCCAAATTTTTCAAGTGCACGCAATATTATTTCCCTCTGCGCCAATTATTTCATTGTCACAAAGGTAACAAATAGTGGTTTCCCAGCTCATTCTTCAATGTGTACAGGATGGGATCATCTATTAGGGAAAGGCATTTCCACACAGCTTTCTCTCTGCTTCACTCGAATCAGATCCCCTTCCTTCCTTCCTTCATTCATTCTTTCCTTCTTTCCTTCCTTCCTACTTTTCTTCTTTTCTTTCTTCCTTCCTTTCTTTTTTATAACCCATGTGTTGTAATTTCTCTGGATTTTAGACCTCTGCTGTTCCTTTGGACTAAATATTTGGCTTTTGAGTCATTTTAATGTGTTCCCTCTTAAATTATGAACATTTCCTTTGTTTCTGGCATAAAATGCTTTCTAGATAGGCTCTTTCTTTACTGAGCCCTGGTAAGAAATGTCTTTGTAAGATATCCTGCTGTTTTAGTGTGGGAGGGTCATTAGAAACCAAGATGTCGATGCCAAATGAGCTCATTACTCCTGAGATGTCATTGTTCCCAGATCTTTAAAGGAACAAAACTAACACATGTATGTAATGAGATGTACGCAGCTTGTAAATCATAAATATAAGGTGTCTGTCATAAACTGCTTATGAGTTTATATTCCTAACTAGAATTGCAATTCAATGACATGGGATTTTTCTGTTGCCTGTCTTTTAACCTTACTCTTTTTTTTATAATTATATGGATAATTATTTATCTGCATGTATGTTTTTGCACCATGTGTGTGCCTGGTACCCACAAAAGACAAGATGGCATTGGATTCCCTGAGTGGAAGTATAGACTGTCGTGAGCTTCCCTGTGGGTACTGGGAGTCAAATCCAGGTCTTCTTTAAGAGCAACAAGTGTTCTTCACTGCGGGTCCATCAGACCCCAAATCCTCACTCTTATCTTCTTCCATTTACTGTGTGAACTCTTCTTGCTGATAAATCAAGACACACTAATTTTCCTGATTTCCACAGCACAAGAGATCATTTCAGAAAAAAATTATCAATGGTAGCCCCGTTAAGCTAAGGTTAAAGGGGTTTTAGGACTCATTGTCTTTACCCAGGCTGTTCATCATCAAGGACAGTGTTATTTACCCCCTATGTTATTATTAGATGCACTATAATTTATTTTCTATACCATTGAGTAAATCTTCGCAACTGTGCAGACACATTGTAATTTACCTAACCAGTCTTCTCCAGTGTGTGGCTTTAGGTTGATTCCCGGTTTCACAGTCGCAGACCATCGTGTACAGACCCTGAACAACCGTCTTCCTGTCGACAAGATTCCTTCAGGTACATACCACGAGTTTTCAACACAAAGGGAACAGACAACAGTAATTTTGGTAGACACTGTCGAGTTCTCCTCCCTGGACATCGTATAACTTCATCTCCCTCTAGCCTCGGGCGAAAGCGAGCATTTTCTCAAAGCCTCCACAACAGACTGCGATCAAACTTTTGAGTGTTCACGAGGCTGATGCGGACAAATGGCATCTTACTATGGTTTTAATTTTTATTGCTCTTGTTATGAACAAGGTGGGAAATGTTTCCATATGGCCAAGGGCTGTTTGCATATTAATTCTGTGAATTTTCTGTCTCCTTTTCTCAGTGTTTTATGGGATTCTTTATATATTAAGAACCCTCTCCTGTCATCCGTGACGTATGCTGCAAATGTTTTCTCCCAGTTTGTTACTTGTCTTCGGAAGTTGCTCGTGTTGAAATTTGCCATTCAAAAGTTTTTACTCTTAGATAATTGAATGTATCACTAATGGCAGAGCAAACAGATTTTGCCTTACAATTTGAGAGCTTCCCCCTCCCATCGGAATCCACAGGCAGTCACCCACATTTCAGCTCCCAGAATTTTATAATATTTTGAGTGCTCTAGATTTCTCCTATGTTTAGAATTTGTGTGATGTGAGGCAGGAATCGAAACTTCACCCATTATGCAAACGATGGTCACGTGTCACAACATCTTTCTTAATGTGTCCATCTCAGTCTGGCAGCTTTTCATGCGCTCGACTCCCGTGTAAGAAACTACCTTTCGCTATCGCTATCCGGATGCCTGCTGCTATTGTCGTATTAATATTCCCAAACACAGTTGTTACTGTGTCACTTTTACCCTAGCCCGAACAGCAACACCCAAACCGTCAACATGTGACAGTTTCATATTAACGATGAGGTTTACGCTTCCTGCTGCTTCCTGCAATATGGCAGACAGGTATTCTGAAAAAACAAAAAGTTGCTGAATTTGAAATATGGAGAAATTCTGGATACAATTCAAATAAACAGAGCGATCATGCATTGCTGAGCTTAAAAGAAAGTGAACCGATTCGACCGAGGCCAGAGTGAAGACAGAATTGACACCAAAGCCCACGCAGGCTGGGGACACAGACGTGAAGACGCTTGTCAGCACTTGAAACTAGACACCAGAGCTCACCCAGTGCAGGGGAGACTTCCCTCCCGTGACCTCCGCTCCCTCGCAGAAAGCCTTGCTAGGAACTCTCAGCCAAAGGGAGGCTTGGAACTCCATTTTGTGGCTAAATCAGCTCAGAAGAAACGCTCCATTTTCCTCTTAGACTAGCCACACCTGGTCTCTATTGTTGCTGAATACTTGTTTTGCATATGTGTGGCATGGGATATCTCCGAAGATGAAAATAAGTACATTTCTACAGTTGAAATAATTGTAAACAGTCAGTAGAAAACAACATCACAGAGGAACCAGCACCAGATCAATTGTCAAATTCATGAAACCCTGTAGCAAACGTAGACACACTCTCAACTTAAAAATATGTATAATTAAAATATGTATAAGAAATATTTGCATCTTAGTGCAACAGAGGAATGTAAGCATCCATAGCATAACTGAGTGTGTCTGAGGGAATAATGACTGTCCGCATTTATCGAAGATAGGAAAGATGTACTCCAGAAGAGGCAGGACAGCAGGGATCCTAATAGTTTTCAAGGTATACTGTTTTATTGACCTTTGTTTATGCTTTGTAGCCAACTCATTTCTAGTAACTGTAAAATTTTATCTAGCACTTAATACATGGGACCATGCAATGCCATTTGAAGCACCATTAATAAAAACACAGAGACTGAAATTGGAGCGCAACCTGAAGACCTGAAAAGCAAAACAGTCAGCCACTGGCTCTTACCTCAACCTCAGTCCAAAATGGTGATCCTGCCTCCTGGAATCTCAGAATGAGAGTGTATCTGAGAGCTGTCTCTTCCTGTTTTATAATCCTCTCTAGGGCTGGGATTAAAGGCATGCCCTGCCCCCAGTTTCTATGGCAGCTAGTGTGTCTCCTGGGATTAAAAGTGCATCTCATTTTGGCTACTGGGATTAAATGTGTGTTACCATTACCTGGTCTGTAAGGCTGACCAGTGGGACTGTTTTACTCTCCGATCTTTAGGCAGTCTTTATTTATTAAAATACAATTGAAATGCCACTACAGCCATTGGTATTTCTGGGCATGAGTGCATGTATCTTTAATCCCACTAACAAATATGTTAGGAATGGTGGACCAACCTTTAATCCCAACACTTAAGAAACAGGAGCAGGTGAATCTCTCTGAGTTCAAGGCCAACCTAGTCTACATAGTAGGTTCTAGACCAGTAAGGGCAACATAGTGAGGCCCTGCCTCATAAAAATAAGTAAGCAAATAAACAGTGGCTAACAAAACGCTATAGTATAATAATAAACAACAAGGGCTATGAAACAGTCTTGCAGTATAGAAAAGATTGCTAGTGCCAGAGACAGATAATATGAATTTCAAAGACGAAGAACTGGAGAGCTCATTGAAGTAACATTAACCTTAAAGACTTAAAAGATGTGGCAGCAGAAAATCTTAAATTTAGATCATTTTAAGAATGTTCAACAGCTGTGTGAAGCCTTAGGATGGTCGCGTGGCTAGAAGACCAGGGGTGTGTTCACTCAGAGAGAAAGGGAGACAAAGCTGCAGAATGTGAAGGCAGAAGCATTCTGGGAGCAGGCTCTAGTGTTCCTAGGGCCCTGCTGTATGGAAGGAGAAATGTCACCTTAGGTTCTGTCTGCTTGTTCAAACATTAAGGTTATTGACACAGTAGAAGGGGGAGTCTAGCTGGGAGAAACATGTCACTAAAAGTGGGATTTGAAGCCATATAGCTCGGGCCCACTTTCCCCACTTTCTGTCCTTTTCTCTTGCTCTGCCTCCAATATGTGTATGCAATGTGGTCCTGAAGATCAGGGTGCAGAGCAAACCTCACAGTGAGCCTTCAGGTAGAAGTCGCTCCTGCCTGCAGGATTCAGGTGAGAGTGATGACCGACATCACGTATCCAAATGGGCATCCCTGAGAATCTCTCATCCTCTCCTGAACCTAGAGACAACAGGATGCCTGGGTAGACAGAAGACAAGATATGAAAAATAGAACAACCAGGACAAGTCCAAAATTTGGGGAACTGACTAAAGAAAGGGGTGTTTATTATGGATAGATTTGGGGGACCAATGACGGTTGTCCTCAGTCTGGTGGGGCTACCACGGTGAAGTCCCACGTTTAAACAACACAGTTCCGGGTTCTGCCCCAGCTTCTCTGCCTTCCTTGCCTGGCCTGGCCTTTTGCAGTCACCTCTGTGTCATCTTATTGCCACTGAGGTCTAGCGACGGCTCCTCGTACAAGGACATTGCTGAACTGGGATTAGGTTCCACCTATGCGACCTGACCTCACGTTAGTTACCTCCTTAAAGGGCTCTGTCTTCCTCTCACTCTGAGCGAACTTATCCAGAGCCCTTTAGCCACGCAACAGTCTTAAGGCTTCACACAGACACTTTCTGAAGTAAAGGGGTTCGGGCTTCCATATGTTAATAGAGAGAGTCACCTCGTAGCAGTGGACAGGCAGGGTACAGAATGGAGACCAGAGGAATTTTGGTTCATACATGGTCAATGCGGCCCCTTGGCGATCACAAAGAAAGCATCTGTAGGCAGAGGCCATATGATTCTAGGATTCTAGGGGGCATCATTAAAGATATAAGTATGAGTCATGCCACAGGGGGAATTTTAAATGCCAAGAGAAGCACGGTGAGACCATCAAGGAAGGGAGTTTAGGTAGAAAAGAGAAAGGCTGATGGAAAGAGCCATTGCTCTACAGAAAGTCAACAGTGAGAGGTTGGAAAGCTCTAAAGTGGACACAGGAAAGCTACAAAACCAGAATGCCCTAAGACAGACAAGAGACAAGGAGGGTCTGTGTCTGTGAACACCGCTAGCAGGCTAAGTGAATGGGTTTCCATTGATAATCCTGTCCATCAACTCGGCTATCATTAATAAAATGATCCTGTTGGGGAAGAGCCGAGAGACCTAGGCCTAAGTTTCCGTGAGCTCAAGGGAGCAAAATAGGTGGAAGTGCAGTCAGAAGAAAGATTGCTTTAAGAAATGTCTTCTTGGGCCAGAGGCATGGCTCTGTGATTAAGAGTGGCTCTTCTCGCAGAGGACCTAAGTTCAGTTCCCAGTGTTCATGTGGTGGCTCACAACCTTTGTAACTGAAGTGTGTGGGAAGCCTGTGACCTCTTCCCGCCTCTGTGGGCATCAGGCATACACATTGTACAGACACACATATACATAAATTTTAAAAGTAATGTCGTCTTCCAGAAAGAGAAAGAAATTATGGGATTATTTGCTGTGTAGCCATCTCTTTTCAATTGAAAAATTCTCTGTTCCAGGGAGGAGAGAGGTTCCTCTGATTGGAGAAGTTCACAACCCTTGCCAAGTCCAGGATGATCAGAAATCTTGGGTGGCACAGCTGGATCAGAAGGTTATAAACTTCACAGGTTCCCCCACCCCTTCACCGCCCCCACCACCACACCAAGTTTGTATCAAAAGGGAAGAAAATGCTAGTGAAAGGGGCTTCTTCAATGGGGCTGCCTGTGCATTGCTATCACCACAGGAGGCGGGGTTTTCAATGAAGCAGCTGTCCTGGGGCCAGCCATGCTCCCGTAAGTAGCCCACCCTATTGGACTCACTCTTGTCCAAGCGAGACTTGGGTAGGACTGCTTCTTTGTTCTGTCATCAGGGTGAAGAGATGCTTGTCTGTGGGTCCCCAGGGCACCACCTCAGACAGCATTGTTCTAGAGAACCAAACCCTGAATCACACAGGAAAGCAGCCCAAGAGTAAAACACTCTTGACATCAGCCATGTCTCTGACTCTGCTTTTCCTTTGAGACATTTCTTCAGAATGCATTCCAGGGACATGAAGCGTGTATCTGTTTTTTTTTTTGGGGGGGGGGGTTCAAGTGCAAATTGATCATCTACAGACATCTAAGACCTATGAACCCCGCCTTTTAATCTATCCTGTTTGTTTTAATGATTTATTTGTGACAGCTGTTTCTCACGCTAGTCAACCTTGACTTTCTTATTCCTTCTACCTCAAAACCTTAGAAGCAACCAATTCTTTGACCTCTCTAATCAACTGTTTCCCGAGTCAGAGGAGTCTTCTTTACTGCCTCTGCCACCTTATTTTAAGCTACTTTTATTTCTCATTTTGTGGAGCCAACAAGTAAGTCTTCATTCACAAGTTGCTTTTGAAGGTCTTTATGGTCCCTGGGCGCTCCATTTTGAGTTCTTCATTAACTCTGCTCTAACGACGATGCAACTGTGCCTGGGCCTTCATCCTTCTTACCTCTTGTTATTTCTCCCACCTCCATGATGATGCTATTTTATCTTTCATGTCATTTTTCTTTCATTTTAGCTTTCTTTAGAGTTATTTGAGCCTTCCTGCCAAGAAGGCAGGAATCACAGTGAGAGCTGCCTTACCAATCCTGTTCACTCTGCAACACTTTTATGTACACTGAGCCTCAGTAAGAACAAACAGGCCTGAGTAACCAGCAACTGCCCCTCGTTTGTTACTTAAGAGTATTTGTCTTAGGAAAACATGAGGATTGATAGGGGAGAGTCTTCTGTTTTGTGTTAATTTCATTGGTTAAATAAAGAAACTGCCTTGGCCCTTTAATGGGACATGAAGTTGGGTGGGCGGAGTAAACAGAGCAGAGGGCTGGGAGAAAGAAGCTGAGTCAAGGAGTCACCATGATTCTCCCACTCCACACAGACGCAGATTAAGATCTTTCCTGGTAAGCCAGCTCGTGGAGCTACACAGATTATTAGAAATGGGTTAGATTGATATGTAAGAGCTAGCCAATAAGAAACTGGAACTAATGGGCCAGGCAGTGCTTAAAAGAATACAGTTTCCGTGTAATTATTTTGGGTAAAGCTAGCCGTGTGGGCGGCCGGGTGCCAAGGACGCAGCCCCGCTGCTCCTACTACAACAGAGGATAAACTTCACCAATTCTTATAAAGTAACTTTAAGTAACTTTAGGCACTAATAATGATGATTAGTGAAAATGACAAGAGTATATGACTCTTTGCAATGAATGTTTGCCTTGTCTTATATATAGTCTTCTCTCAACTTTGAATGATATGAGAGCGAAAACTGAGTAATGATAAAGGGAGGGATTTGAAAATACTGTCTTTCAGAAGGGAACACATATTGTATCATTTGGAGTTACACTTTAAGTTGTTAAGTTAAAAAATACCATCACCATGTCAATTCAACATACACTTCATGAACAAAACCATTTAGTGGGCGTTCCCACATAACCATTGACCTGGAGACTATTCTTGCTTTATTAATATTGTTACATGTTTCAGACTTATTCACATAAATAAGAACCTGCTGCTGGGAGTTTACAAGTTAATTATACTTACTCATACACACACAAAAAATCTTGCATTTGTTGATACCAATTTCTGTTTAGCAACAGCAGTATTTTAGCATAAGAATGCTCTGCACCGTCTGTAGCTTAGGGGCACATAGAGGCAGTTTCTACTGATTGATTGGTTTTGTTTCAGCTTGAGCCTCTCATACTCCAGCATAAGATGATGCAGATTAGAATACCTTTGTCATAGTATCAGAGTCCTTTCAGGGTCACCCCTAATGGAAAACTTCAGAAGCTCCTAACCTGAAAGGAACTTTGTCCATAAGCCTCCCTGAAAAGGTTAGTTTCAGAGATAACGAACCCAAACAATGAAGTTCATTGTTCTACTGATCCATATTAAGAAACCCTAGTACGTAATAATTTGATAGTTGTCTCAGCTACCAAAATGGAAAAAATGCTGCCATTATCTGAATGATATCGTGTGGTCCACCATGTTATACAAATATTAAATGTATCCCTGGACAAGAGGAAGGTACAGATTTGGTTGCTTGGCTGTGGAATGTCGCGTGTCCTTTGTATTATCTTCTTTGGACCTATTCTTATTCTGAGATAATGAGCACTTTCTGTGAGTAACCTGGGATAGACCATGGTCTTTTCAGCCTCACTTTCTCTTACTGCCAAAGAAATCTCTTTTCAATATGTTCTCTGTGAAGCAATCATGACATCCATTGGCCAACTGGATCCGGGGTTATGCCTGGATACTTTCCACATCGCACGTGGCTGTCAATTTGAATTGTGTATCAACTACCCATCATATTTGGCACATCTGTATTTAACATTGGCATTAATTTTACCCTATTGTTCTAATTGCAGTACTTTGATGTAATGACACCATTCAATTCACAGATGGTACTGGTGGGGGGCTTTCCCAAAAAAATATAATGTAATTTTAATTTGGAATGTGAGAATGCCAAAAATAAGCGCTCCACTGATTAAGTTATCCGAGCCTGCTAAACAGTCGCGCATTTGAACGGAATAGGAGAGTCCGGGAAGAACACAGCAGGTTACAGTTCCAGCCTACTGCAAGTGTTTTGTGTTTTGATTATAGTCCGGGGCTCACAAGCCTTTGCCAGTCCTCAACAAACTTTGACATACTTAAGGCAGACAAAAATTGAACGTCCCTGCTAAAATGAAGGAATTCTTTTGAAAAATAAAGTATTTGGTGGTCAGGGTGGGAGCTATAATTTTGAAAGGCAAATATTTAATTTAGAAACTTACATAAGGTGTCATCTCAAATTTGGCATTCATATAGATTTGTGTAGTTCTTGGTGAATCATTGTCATAATTTTCATGATATCATAAAGTAATTCCCAGCACAGTTTGTACGTTACAGAATCAAATCAGGTGATAATTGAAAGATATTTTCCGAAAAGCACAGGACTCCTCACCAGCAGAGCAGTGATTAGAATGCAAAGCTTTTGTGTCTCATGGAAAATCTCCGTCTGATGCCAGGGTGTTTCCAATGGACAGAGACTACTTTTCTGGTAGGAAGACAGGTAGCCCCATGTCGAGGGCCCAACCATGATGACCAGCTTAGATCATGGAGGAGGGGGTCTAATCCCTAAGAGCATCTTCTTATTATGCCTGGAATACTAACAGAAGCTGGAGTCAATGGAGGCAGCATGAGGCATCAGAGAACAACATGAGTGAACATCCCAAAACCTTTGTCAAAGCTCATCAGTTTACTTAAAATACAGAGATCCAGAGACCAGCAAACTAAAAATTCTAACTCAACTAGATGCAAGAAATGAAGTGTAGGTGTGGTGGACATTTTCATTATTTTTAAAAAGAAACGCATGGCAAAATTTGGCTTGGTAAGCTCTGCAAGTTTCCAAACCATGGTCATCTAGAGGATTTTAACTGTCTGCATGACACACTCTAAGGTAATCTTAGTCTCAATAAGACATTTATCTAGATCGAAAGATTGGCGTGTGGGCGCGTCTGTGGGGATTTCCTTCATTAATTGTCATGGGAAGACTCAGTACACGAAGGTGGCGTCATGCCTTGCCCTTGGATCCTGAAATGTGCCTGAGTGGAGAAGATGAGCCGAGCAGTCAAGCGTCCACTCTGTGTTCCTGAGTGTTGAGGTTCCTGCCTTGATTTTCTGCGATGATGGATAGAACCATGGAGCTGTAAGCTAAAATAAATATCCCTGTGAGTTGACCTCTGTCAGGGCGTTTGATCATAGCACCCAAAATAAACTAGGGCAAGAATGGGAGTTGGGTCCATGTCAGAGGCTCCTGGCTAAAGCAGGTCTCTATTGGTGTGATGAAGCACCATGCCCGACAGCCATGTGGGGGAAAGGGTTTCTTTGGTTTATGTCCCCCAGTCACAGTCCATGGGCCACACTTCCACAGGGAAGCCAAGACAAGAGTTCAAGGCAGGAGTCAGGAGGCTGGACCTGAAGCAGAAACCATGAAGAACACTGGCTCTTGTCTTCTTCCCTGTGGCTCACTCAGCTGGCTTTTCTACACACCAAGAGTGATCTCAGGAGTGGCACTACCCACAGTGCTCTGGGCCCTTCCACATCAATCACTCAGGAAAATGCACTACAGACTTGCCTACAGGTCTGTCTTCGAAGGCGTTTTTGTAAATTACTTCCCTCTTCCAGGATGACGCTACTTATGTCAAGTTGACAAAAAGCCAAACGAAGACAAAGGATGATTTGCTAAGCCCCTGGTTGTATTTCTTCAGTGAGCAGGCTTGCCCAGCGTGACTTCACGTGAATGATAATACAGTAACTGCTCGGTGGTTTGGTGCCATAGATCTGATTATATTGAAACTTCTGTCCCATACTGTAGAAGAAAGTCAAGACTGCCTGCCTGTCATCTTCAAGTGGTAGATATCAGGAGGGAAAGCAGAGTCTGTGACCATTACAGAGTCACACCTGGGTATGTCTAAGGCACCCTGATGTTCTGCTGGATACAATGGATTAAGAATTTCATGCTGAATGAAAAGCTGGTGCAAAGAAATCTGAGAATATTTGACTATGAAATTCATAGTCCAAGGAAACCTATTTGCAAATAAATATCCAGCATTAGGGCAATGACTCTCCAAACACCTACACCTGCTGAGGGGAACAGGAAGCCCAGGCTGTTAAAATGTCTCGTGTCTGTGTCTCACCACAAAAGATGGGCGCAAACACTATCCAGGAGTTTTCTCGGAAGCTGTGGATGCAAGGCTGGTCCACACCAGGCAGGCTCTCAGAACGGCTGTATCCCTTCCGTCTCTTTTCTGAGACCCTCATACTGCGTGCATAGGACTGGCTGCTCTTTCTGTGGGCATCTAGGCACAGAAAGGTGAGTTCATTTCTGCTTTCATCTCTGGGGAATTTCAAAATCATATTCAACTTTACAGTGTGCTTTAATTTGCAGTGGTTAATAATGAATGTTAACCTACTCCCGACTTTTCTAGATCATGACTGTTTAAACTATAGGCCACAGGACCCATAGAGAGTCATGGAATCAATGTAAAAGTCCTGAAAAATTCTCCCATCTGTTCAAGATTTCCCGAATGCACAGAAACAGGAATTTAGCTCAAAAGCCTGATGTGCCATGATTCTGAGGTGTTTCTGGCCACGGTCATCTGTGGAATCACATGACCTCACAGACGCCCAGTTTCTGAACACACAGCTGAGAACTTTGCACTGTGAGTGCCCCTGCCAAGCTGTGCTGATGAAACACCTTGGCTCGGAGTTAAGTCAATTGTGTGCTATGAATTGGAGTGTTTACTGGACATACAAAGTTTCCCGCTCTGGTAGAAGCAGAATGGTCTAATTATGGAAAACAAAGGCTCTTAAAATTTTCTAACTCCATTCCTCAGCTTGTACGAAATTACTATATCTTTCCTTTAAAATGTTTGGATTTTAAATTTGTGGTCTCGTTTGCTGACTTAAGTTATTTCATAACGCATCATAAAATGAATTTTGGCTTGGAGTCAGGACAGAATTTCCAATAATTTCTGAAATGGCCCCACGCATGCTACTGTCATTTGTACTAAGTGTTTATGCAAAGCGGCATTCTCACCACTAATGGCTGTGAAAATCAAACTATCAATTAGCTCTGGGGAAAGTTGAGGAAGTCGTGTGTCCTGAAGAATACTACAGCCAAGATATCTTTATGGAAAGATGAATACATATATCTCTTTAGTTTGCAGTCATGCTTTCTGCACAATTAGTATATGATGGAATTATTTTTAATGCGGTCTTTGTGATGCATTATCAGAAAATATTTTCATGCATACACCTATTGTACACCCTCCCACACACAGTGGAGTCTGTTTTGTGTTGGCCAGTTGCTCCTGGGCATGTCCTGGAGTGTGGTTGATATACCCAGGGTCCTGGATTTTCCCTTTACCAGCAAATAATAATTGCAAATAGTTTCTTGTTTAGGGGTGGGACTTTGTGTCCACCTTCCCTTCTCCATGCTGGGATTTTTTCTGGTTTGTACCTGTGCAGGTCTGTGTGCTGCGGCAGTCTCTGTGAGTTCGCATGTGCATCGGTCCTGTTGGGTCTGGAGGATGCTGTCTCCTTGGAGTCGGCCATCACCACCTCACACAGTCTCCTCTCCCCACCTCTCTACATAGACCCCCACACCCCGAGGGGAGGGGTGTGTCGGAGAGTCCCACTTAGAGCTGAGTGCTCCAAAGCCTCCAGCTCTGCACATTGCTCAGCTGTGGGTCTCTGTGTTAGGTCCTGTCTACCGCGAGAAGAAACTTCTCTGATGAGGACTGAGTGATACTCTGAGAGGAGCCCCAGCCAGCGTGGCAGCTGTGAGCATCTGCTAGGGAGAAACTTTCTCTTCAAGAATCCCTCTGTGGAAGTAAGTGGTCCATACAAAACTCACCTTGAAATGTATATGTGTGCTAAGCGTCTTCGAACTCAGCAAATCGTGGAGGAAACAGGGTCTTGATAAGATGAACTGACTTCTGGTTACCGACACGGATATTAATGACCATCACTGCTTCTGAATAAACACACCCAGCTAATGCGTTCCCACACGTCTAGTTTCCACTGTCTCCTCTATCACTCCATGAAACCTACTTCCTTGCTGACTACCTACCACACCTGATTTTCTGTCTCTTTCGCTCTCGTGTTTGAGAGAAGCTTTCTCCTCGGGTGTATGCTTCAACTGTACATATATGTGTGCATGTGTGTGTATATAAACTTCCTCATCTCCTGCCAGGAGTACTGAATTTTCGTCAGCTTTTGGAAGCGAGTGCAGCTGTTAATTAAGGTGGCCATTACAAGATGGCTTCGTCTGTAATTTTAGCATAGCATACTGCAGGTTTGGAAGCCCTACACCTGTGTTTACCTGTGTACTATAACTGATTCTGGAGAAATCCAGATGAGACCCAGGTGCCCATCCCACTTTGTTGCAATATTTACATTTTGCACGGAGTATGTTTATGCCTCACGTTTGCAGCTCCGCGCTCCTAATTATGACGAACAGCGTCTCTCTACCTCTTCTCTGGGAAGCAGAGATCTTCCTCCCACACGAAGGAGGAACATAAACCTGACTGATCTGCTTGCCAGCTTTCCGAGCATGCTGGATAAAACTTCCAGAGCACGGAGGCTAGTTTGCACAGAGCACAAGGAGAGGCCATCTTTCATGTGGAATTTGCTTGTAAGAGGAAAATACTTTTTTCACCAATCGTAGTACACAAGCTGGCTCAGACAAACTTGGGAACTTCTGTGCACAAAGTCGATACAGAATTGAAAGGGGGAACAGAAAATATTGCTGTTTGGCAATAATGTTTGATTTTTAAATTTGCAGCAGTGAGATTTTTAATTCCATCGTTTGCCCTTCTTTTCACTTTGACAGTCATCAGCAGCACTGAGAAAGTGAAAACACCATTTTCTTGCAGAAAAATGATGGTTATTAGAGTATTGGCTTTTTACAAATTTAGGTATATTCCAATTAGCTTTTTCAAAGTCATTCTGGATTTACCATATTCAGTGTATAAGACATTTTAAACTGACCTAACAATTTTCCAAGCGGCTTTAACACTGCTGCCTAAAGTATTTACTGTCAGCCTCCCTGTCTTCGTCTCCACACTAGACCCGCGGCTGCTACCGTGAGACCCATCTTCCCAGTCTCTCTTTACCTGGCCTGTCACTCATTCTGACTCTCATCTTATGGCACAATGAGCCATAAGTTACGAGACGTGAACATATTTTTAATCAGTCTGTAGGTGGTTGATTAGACCCAGAATTTTCTATTAAAAATCCTTCATCTACAGTTTGAGAGGTTCATGATATTGATGCCTGAATTTGTCTATACAGCAGTGTTTTTTTCAAGGATGTAAGTACCCTTGAAGCCACTTGGTCCAGCGTGCTGTCTTCTGAGTGCTCAGAAGCGATCGTCCTCTGAACTTACAGTAAAAATACATTATTTCTTGGACATTGTTGTTCCAGTGGTATTCTTGAGACTTAAGAAAAATTCCAGTAGTCTTACGTTCTTCTGTATGTGCATGAACACAGTTACACATATGTGAGCAGTGGTTTCTAACCCTAAACCTGTTCACAGCCATGAAGTTCCCGTGCAGTGAAATACATAGCTGCATAACTTTCACGCAAAGAATGGAGATTACTCAGATGGTGTCCTTATCATTTTCTCTGTATGCTAAGACAATGTCATAGAGGTTGTGGTGACATGAATCAGAAATATTCACTGTTTATTTTTACTCTTTATTACTAACGTAAGACTCGGACACACAGTTTCCTCAACTGTCATTTACAGTGCACTCTTCGTTCCAAAGGTGGGATGAGAACAGTCAGGAAATATGTGGAAATCATAATCGGATCATTGCTTTATAATAACGCCAAGCCGCCATTCTATACTTCAGTGTTTGGGTTGCCATTAATCAAATATTCCCAGACATGTGAGTGTGATTCCCTCAGATTTACACCATTATGTAGGATATAAATCAATTAAAATAAGATGAATGTTGTTGGAATGGGTATGAATACCCTTTGATGTGTGTCCTGAAGAAATGGAGAGGGAAAAGCTACATTTTGGGGAAATAGTAAATGTGTTCTATATACATTGGATGCATTTTTACTCACTTAATCTCCATGCTAATTGTATGTGTATCATATCACTCTCATTTGTAATTAAGAAAAGTAAACTTTAGAGTGTGGAGGCAATCTTTCATAGGTTCCCAAGTATACATTTATGAAATTCTGTGATTTGGACTCATGCGTTTGTCTCCCAGGCGTGAGAGTTCACGCTCATAATTTTGGCAAAAGCCAATATAAAGTCAAGTGGCGAGTGTATCACACACCCGCTTTGGAACTTTTTACACAAACATTATACAGCTATATCTCAAATAACATCAAGTCAGTGTTCTTAATGTAACCTGTATAGACTTCTAATTAACCCCAAAGTCTCACAAAATAGGGTTCATTTTTGATTTATAATGAAAGTAGCTGAAGCACCTTTTCCTACTTCCTAAGGAGTTTCCTTCTTCACCATGGTTGTGTGGGTTCGTATTGTCTCTCCTTTCCCTCAGCAACCACAAACAAAAGGAGAAAAGGGAAGCAGGGCTGGGCTGTGGCTCAGTGGGTAAGCACTTCCTCGTGGTGCCCAAAGCTCAGAGTTCAGTCCCAGCCCTGCATCAACAAGGTATGATGGGACATGCTTGCCATCTCAGCCCTTGGAATGGAGGCAGGAATTTCAATGTCATCTTCATCCACACAGGGAACTCCAGCAAGCCTGCACTGTAAAGAAGAAACAGAGAAGAACATGACGAGTACATCTTAAGGAAACCAGAACTTCTTGCTTCAGTAGACAATTGATATCTTTACACCAAAAACACAAGCTTTCTGTAGATAGCATAGGGTCCACATGTTTCTCTGCTTCTCAGCTTGAGTGTTCCCCAACAGCTCATGGATTAGAGTAGGGGGGTCTCAACTTGCAGGTTGTGACCCATAGGGGTCAAACAATCCTTCACAGGCATAGTATATCATATATTCCACATATTAGTTATTTATTCATAACAGCAGCAAAATTACAGTTATGAAGTATCAACTAAATAATTTTATGGTTGGGATCACTACAACATGCTTAACTGTGTTAAAGGGTCACAGCATTAGGAAGTTTGAGAACCACTGTTGTAGCAGCTGGGTATCCATCTTGGTCGTACCAAATGGTGGTCTTCTTCAAAGGGTAGGCCTTGATGGAGGTCTTTATGTCTTTGGGACTTTGTCGTTGGAGGGAATAGTAAGTTTTTTGTTTTTTAAGCATTTTTTGTTTTGTTTTGTTTTCTGCCTCTTTGTTTCACTTTTGCTTCTTGCCCTTGAGATGAGCTGTTTTTGCGGCAGTATTTGCTCCATCCAGTAAGCTGTCTCATCACAGGCCTACATATAGTAGAGCCAGTGATCATGGATGGTGTCCTCCCTTGCTTTCTGTTGCCATGATAAACACCATGACCAAAAGCAGCCTGAGGAGGAGAGGCTTACAAGCCACCACTGAAGGAAGCTGGGGCTGGCACTCAAACACAGACCTGAAGGCAGGAGCTGAAGCAGAGACCACGGAGGAATGCTACTTAGTGACTTGCTCAGCCTTGCTTGCCCAGTTCCTCTATTATACAGTCCAGGCTCATCTTCCTGGGGATCCATCACTCACAGAGGGCTGTGTCCTTCTTCGTCAATGAGCACTAAGAAAATATCTCACAGACATGCCATAAGCCAGTGTAGGCAGTTCCTCAAAGAAAGTTTCCTCTTTGTAAGTGACTCTGGGCTGTGTCAAGTTGACAGCTGAAGCAAACTATGACAGAAACTTCTAAAACCATGAGCCGAAACCAACCCTTTCTCATTCCAAGTAGACCCTCTTAGGTATTCGTTTAGGAACGCAAGGCTGACAGACCCAAAGTAAACCATCCTTGTGCATTGGGGTTGAGCTACTGTTGAATGTGCCAACTAAGGCAACAGATCATGAGTACTAACTAAAAAAAGAGAGAGTTCTAGCTCATCCCTGGGTTCTCCTCCAGTTGGAGCAGGCACATACGTTAATGCCAGTACTGTGTAACTTGTGGCTACCCAATACATGAAGGAAATAAAAGCCACAATAAATCGACACCTACTGTGAGAATAGAATTACACCATACGACAGGGGTCGATGAATTTCTTCTGCAAAGATGGTTATTTTAGGCATTGAAAACTCCAAGGTCTGCGTTGCAACTAACCAATCCTGCCATTGTAAGCGTGAAAGTGGGTGTGCAAAACAAGTGAATGACTGAGCATGTCGACGTTCCACGACTGTTGTTATGAAGCCCAGCAGTGGCCTGAGTTTCCCTGGCAAGCCACAGTGTGCCGACTCCTGCTACGACCACACACATTATCTACAGCCATGGAAACAACATCAAAGAAAGCAATTGCTAATTTTATTCTATAGATGAGAACTGGGCTTTGTAGGCATTTATGAAATTCAATTAGGAAAACAAAACTGACTGTGGGTAATCCAGTCAAAGGAATTTGAACAAAGAACTAATGGAAAGGACATTAGAATTAGGAAGAAGCCAAACATCATATAGTGAGTCGACCCCAAGACAGGAAGGGAAGGAAAATGATTTCTCCCACAAGGAAACAGCTGCAAGGAGACAGCAGCACCATTAGAGCCTGGGAACTGTCCAGCAGGTACTTCATTGCTGAGGCTGGTGCAATGACTGGGGATCCTGAGCACACCCCAAATGTGAGCCAGCAGAAAGTCAAGAACATCCCCAGTACCTACCCCCTATTCTCCCACCACCTTGGTGGGTCTCAGTGGTCTGCAGTTTGCCCATACAGCCTCTTGTGGTACAGAAAAGAGACTTGATTCTGAATCTCTAACAATGGGTCCCAATTAGCTTCAGGTTTGCCTCTATCAGCCACCCCACAGTTTCACTGTGCAAGTATACAAGTTTGCAATTACAGCTTGTCTCTTTTCTGCTTCCTCTGCATGGGTCAGTGGTCAGGACCTGGTATACACTGGGCAGGTCTTCTACAACTGGGGAGCATTTGAAGTTCATATTGTTGCCAAATTTCCATTCATTATTATCATGTAATTGCTTTCAAGATACATTATGAAACATTTCTTTGACCATCATGTGTTGCTCAGGGTGGTTGTTGTGGCTGTGAATCCTGCTCTGCCATCAACTAAGTGCAGGTATGAGGCTGGTTAAACATCTTTTCCTCTCTGCACTTCATGCTTCTTGGTATTGGCTGTGTCCTTCTGATATGGATGCTGTGGGCAATCACCAAGAAACATTCGCACTGTGCTGCTCAGACATCAATATGCCTCCCGAGCTACCCAGGGATCCTGCTAACATGCAAATTTTCTCTTTGTAGGTACAGAGTGAAGTTTGAGATTTTACCTTGGTGGCGAATTCTGGAACATCCTGGAAGTGTTGATCTCTAAATGGAATTTAGAGAAGCACAGATTTCATCAAATTACCCGGCAGGTAGTGAAGGTTAAGTAAGTGTTGTTTAGTATCACCATTCTGTAAGCACGGGAGAGTGTGGCTCAACGCATGTCTCCCCCATCTGCCACGAGGCAGATATTATCATGGGAAATTATTGGTTTTCTTAATCCCACCCCGTGTTGCTTGCGCCTACTACTGAAGGCTTTCTCACTTACCTGGGATCCTGCCCACTTCTTGAGGGGCCTTTATTTTATTAATTATTACAGAACATACTTCCTGGAATACTTCTGAGAGAAATTACCTCTCAGCTGCTGTTCTATTATGTTAATACCTTTCCTATCAAATTAGCCTCTACCTCTGCTGTATCATCGGTCTGTGTCAACTGTATTTCCCGATCTCACGCCCTACATGTAAGCACTGCCCACCTCATGAAAGCACCATGGGAGAGATCTGAAGGGGAAATCCTGTCTATTTTGTCTTCAGATATTCTTGGTGTGACTTGACCAGTACACATTTGGGTAAGCCCCCTCCATCACGGCAGTCTCCGCTAAGGTCCAGATCGCTAGTATTGCCAGTGTGCGTCTCTGCTACCTTGTGTAAGCTGAAGGGACAAAGGTTTTACTGGAGACGCCAGATCTGGGAAGGACGATTCTGTGGCTTTCGGTGCCACAGGTCTGAAGGATTGCAGAAGGGATGGTGGAAATGCAGGTGCCAGAGCCGAAAGCACCCAGCTGGGCTTGCATCCACTGCCACTAGTGGATTCCGACTTATCAAGTTGCCTGATCCTGTGTACCGTGGTTCCTCCTTGGTTAAATGATAGCAAGTGATAGTTTCATAGCTACGTTGAGAGTCTAGCATAACTGAAGTGGTCAATGAATCTGAGCTATTCCTGTGCAGAAAGGTTTGGTTTTCCCACATTTTAGTCAAGCCAACATCAACTTCATGGTCATAAAGATCTTTAAAAAAAAAAAACACACACACATAATGTCATAATGCCTCCAAACCTTATGGAACCACTTCTCTGCAAATCAAAGCTTGGTTCCAAAACATACAACATGTCAGCCAATAAGAACATCTTGGGCCATCAAATGAGTTGCATTCCAAGACACGGTGAGCTGAAGCTGAGGAAATACAAGGGAAGTTGATCTCCTTATTCTATAATAATCCTACAAGGAGGATTACTAAATTATTTGTTCTAAGGGGTTATTTGTTTTGTTTTTGAAACCATGTCTTACTGTGAAGCCCTCTGCCTGGCCTGCAATTCTCTGTGTAGATCAGGCTGGCCTGGAACTCTCTGTGTAGACCAGGCTGGCCTTGAACTCACCGAGATTCATCTGTCTTCAGAGTTCTGGTTTACAGGCATGCACCACCATACATGGCTTTCTTTCTTTCTTTCTTTCTTTCTTTCTTTCTTTCTTTCTTTCTCCTAGTGGGGGAGGGGCCGGAGCAAGCATGGATATTTTTACTTATTATTTACATGATTTTTTTTGTCGATTATTTGGGAATCTCACATACTGTACCCCCAATCACACTCACCTCCCAGTCTTCCCACGCCCACTTCCTCACTCCATGACCTCTCCATTCTGTGTTGTCCATATATTCACTGGAGCATGGTCAGATTCCTTGTGGCAGGCCCCCTAAGGGAGGATGAGTCTTTCTCCACCCGCATCTGCAGCAGAAACCATCAACCAGGGAGAACTATATTGTGGCTGGAGACAGGCAGGGCTAGCTCTCTGCACCCGTGCTCTCCCCTTCTTTTTCAAGGATAAAGATCATTAAGTTTCTTTGTCTTTCTTTTTTCAGTTTAAAGAATGAAGACAGGGAAAGATAGCAGCAACAAGAGCTGGGGAAGGGAGAAAGAGAGGGTGGCTGAAGAGACAGAAAGTTCAGAAACAAATCCTGCTGACAGAAACTAATAAGTAAGCACTCCGCTGAAATCTCTCCGGAGGGACAAACGAGCACAACTTGACTTTCATGTCTCCCTTCATCAACGCAGAGAAGGAAGGATCAGGAAATATGTGGCTCTCAGCAGTAGTTTAAGTCAAGAACTGAAACCAAATTGCTTGATTTTAGGCGGGGAGAACTGTTTATACCCTGCAGGAACCGCAACTTCCTAGATTCTAGTAGAATGGTGACAAAACATGTTTCTTGTCATAGATGTTGCACTGACCACTATGCAGGGATAAATTTTTAATATAAACTTTGCAATAACAGTTGTGGTGAAATTTAACACAACAGTGAAATTATTATACACAACTCTAGTCAAGCTCTTCGTTTGAAAATTGGCAGGTATGGTAACTCAACCCGATGATGCACACACCTGCAAAGCTGAAGCAAGAAGGTTCCAGCAAAGTCAGGGCCAGCCCAGGCCACAGACTGAGAGCTCATCTCATAAGCTCAAAATAAATGAATAAGTCAGTTTATCTCAAGAAAAGAAAACTTAAAAAAGAAATTTAAGAGGTGCCAAAATACTACCATTGAGCAATTTCTATCCATGCTAATGCAAAGGCAGGGTCACCCTCTGTGTAGAGAAAACCATCCAAGTGTGCTCTATGGTTATCGTGAAGTTTCTAGGCATTTACCATCACGCCAACTTGCTGTGGCAGCAGCCAAGCATGCAAACAGAAAGAGACCAGTGGCTTATAATTATAAATATTTAAGTATTTTGTTCTGTGGGGCTGGAGTGTTTGCTGGTACCGCACAGTGTGGGAATCAGGTTAGGCTTGCATAGCTACTGCATTTTCTGCTTACATTTGCCTCACATGTGTTTGTTCTTTGGCCCAAGCTGATAGGGCATCAGGGAGGAAGGTCCTCTCCCAGCAACGGCAGGCAGCCTAAGATCGTGCGGAGGAGTAGCCAGGCCTGTCTTAGGAGGGGCCCATCCTCTTTGACATCTTACCCTGGTATTCACAGCCCGGAAATCAAAGGAAGAACCACAGAGACACATGGGAAAGAGGATGGATAGCGGAAAAGCCTCTTTCAGTGGGGGCGTTTGAGTGCACATCCCCACCTGGAGGATCTTCATCTGAAAGAGTACCGTGGCTGGTGACAGGAAAGGCAAGAGGAACAATTGCAAGTTCACAAAAATTCCCAGGAGATAACTTAACAGACGTTATCTGCACGGAGGGAGATATAATTGAAGAAATATGGGCCAGAACATGTACGGAGAGAAAGGTGAAAACAGAGCTTCGGCAGCTGAGAATGTCCTGTCAGTATCTGTCAGAAACCTCGGCGCTCACAAAGTGAGACTGCATTAGCAGGTTTTCTCACAGAAGCCTCCCTGTCTATGACAAGATTCTCATGGTGGCATCCCTGCATATGACGAGAAGCAACTTAAAGTCAAGGGTCATTTCAGCTTAAGGTCTGAGGCAATAGAGTCCCCTTGGGCAGTAGAAGGCAGGGCAGGAGTGTGAGATGGTTGGTTACATTGCGTCTCTGGTTGGGAGACAAACGACAGACAGGAAGTCAGTCTGGGCTCTAACACCCAGAGTCCCACACTAATGACCTACTTCCTCCATAGAGGCTCCACCTTTTAAAATTTACACAACCTCTCGAAACAGCGCCACTAACTGGTGTTCCGCTCATCTAACACGTGTGCCAACAGTGGGCCTTTGGCGTTCAAACCACAGCACAGAGTAACAAAGCGGAACTGGGGAAGAGTTCATTCTCAGTGTTTAAATCTAGGCTTTCATGATGCTTCCTTTCCCTCTCTTTCGAAAACAAGAAGGGAAAATAAAAAATGTTGAATTTATTCTCTTTGCTTTCCTATTGATACACAGTGGGCATATGGCTGTGTCAAAGCTTCAGCTAAGGAACTTCAGTAATATGACCGTCTACCTCTGAGTCTCGCATTGATGTAGCCCCTGGCGTTGGAGTTCTGAGTAGCAGGGGCTCTGTGAGCAGGATTTGACTTACAGAGCATAGGAATAAAGTGGGCGTGAACTGTGAGCAGGCCAGTTCCTCCCTTTTCCTTTAGGACTTTGAATCAAGAGAACTAAATGTCACTCAGGTGATGTTTAGGTTGAAGAAAGCAAGCTTTGCGGTGGTGACATTTCAACAGCCTTTCATGACGTGGAAAGTGTGTACTTCCTAATTCTCCTAAGCCTCCCTTCCTGGAGTAGCCATTGCTCCATGCTCTGAGTTTAACTCTTCTCACATCAGGAACTGTCACGACTTCTCTTGACATTAGCGGCTTTGGTGTGACTGCCGATCCTCCAGATGACCCACCTCTAGTCCTTCTCATTGTTCCTAGATTCCAATCTTAGCAGATCACAAGTACAAAGCATGGTCACAAGTTACTTCACACACGGGAGCACTGGCCAGCTCTTACTCTTTATCCCAGGAGAGCACGTATGTACCAAGTCCAGGAATGACTAGAACTCGTAGATCTTTAGTGAGCTTTGCCTGTCATGAAGTCGTCACAGTGGCCGTGCACTGGTGTTGTGTGGACATTCTCCCCGCGTTGTTCTTGATGATCCACGAACCATAGCCCTGAAAGAGGGATCGGATCCTTACTATGCATTCTTCCCAACACAGCCACAGATGTCTGTTCTCATTTACCTCTGGAACATACTAGAAAACAAAAGGGAACTGTCTAGACAAGGGTCCCTGCCACAGGATCGGGAACTGATATTAAGCCTATAATACTCCGAACCATATGATTCCCTGAATCCTACTGTGGTTTACTGTTCTTTCAGAGCAGAAAATTATCAAAGTCAGTAATGAGTAGGCTTTTAGCTGAATTATCTCTGTATTGTTAGCTCCTGTGGATTCCTGACCTCATCAAGTAGCAAGGTATTTCTGTCTTGAACTGGGAAACGATTAACCATTCAGAAAGGACCTATTGGATCTGCTGGGCCTGGATACAGAAAAGGCATTTGACCAGGGAACATCAAATACAACCAGACTGCCTATCATAAACAAGACATTGGTGGTCATACAGATCACTGGTTTGGACTGAGCACAGGAGCAAGGGTACATAAAGACTGACATGTATATGACCTATGTGCCTGTCACTTACATGTGACATATGCATTTCTCTTTCTCTGGTCACACTTAAGCCTTTACGATCATCTCCCAGAGAAGAAAAGAATCTCTGTCTTGGTGCAAGGGTGATTCAGCTAAAACACTATCTTGCTCATGCCCCAATGGCCCTTGAAATCGGTAACGAGATGAAATTCTCTTAATGGTAAAGGTCTGAGAAATGTGCCTTCTCACTCGCTTGGTTTGGGGATAAAAATGACCTTAGATAGAAGAGGTCCCTAGGTGGTCAGAGGGCAAGAGCAGGAAAAGAAAGAAACATTTCAGGGATGGAGACATGGCTGAGTGTGTAAACATGCCCATTGCTCTTTCAGAGGGTCCAAGTTATATTCCCAGTGTTCACGTGGGGTGACTTACTACCATTCGAAGGTCTAGCTCCAAGGTATCTGATGCCTTCTTCTGTCACAAACCTATATTCTAATGTATACATTTTGGCCCATAATTAGAATTCAACAGAAAGCTCACAAACACATGGAAATCAAACAATGCTTACCTGAAGCATCAATGGGTCAAGGAAGAAATTAAAGACTTCCTAAATTTCAATTAATATGACCATACAACATACCCAAATTTATGAGACACAATGAAAGCAGTGTTAAGAGGAAAGTTCATAGCACTAAATGCCTACATAAAGAAGCTGGGAAAATGCCACACTAGTGAATTAACAGAACATTTGAAAACTTTAGAACAAAAAGAATCAAACTCACCTAGGAGAACCAGATGGCAGGAGATAATCAAATTGAGAGCTAAAATCAACAAAATAGAAACAAAGAAAACAACACAAAGAATCAATGAGACAAAGAGTTGGTTCTTTGAGAAAATCAATAAAATAGACAAATCTTTATTCCCAATTAACGAAAAGGCAGAGAGAGAATATCCAAATTAACAAAATCAGAAGTGAAAAGGGGGGCATAGCAACAGACATGGAGAAAATTTAGAGAATCATTAGGTCATATTTTGAAAACTTGTACTCTATAAAAAATGGAAAACTTAAAGGAAATGGCCAACTTTCTGGACAAATATCACATACCAAAATTAAATCATGACCAGATAAGCAAATTAAATAGACTTATAACTGCTAAAGAAATAGAAACAGTCATCAAAATCTCCCAACAAAAAACAAAAAAATTCAGGACCAGATGCTTTCAGTTCAGAATTCTAAAAGATTTTCAAAGAAGAACTAATATCCATACTTTTCAATTGTTCCACACAATAGAAACAGAAGGAAGATTGCCAAACTCTTTTTATGAGGCTACGATTACCTTTATACCCAAACCACAGAAAGACATTGATAAGAAAGAGAATTACAGACCAATCTCACTCATGAATGTTGATGCAAAGATACTCAATAAAATCATGGCAAATTGTATCCAAGAACACATCAGAAAAATCATCCACCATGATCAAGTCAGCTTCTTCCCAGAGATGCAGGGATGGTACAAGAGACAAAAATCTGTCAGTCCTGGATGGAGGTGGGTGGTCCTTGGACTTCCCACAGGGCAGGGAACCCTGATAGCTCTATGGGCTGACAAGGGAGGGGAACTTGATTGGGGGAGGGGGAGGGAAATGGGAGGCAGTGGCGGGGAAGAGACAGAAATCTTTCATAAATAAATAAACAGAAAAAAAAAAAGAAAAAAAATCTGTCAGTGTGATCCACCATATAAACAAACTGAAAAATAAAAATATCACCGTTCACAAAAGCCACAAATAGCATGAAATATCTTGTAGTAACTCTAACCAAACAAGTTGAAGACTTGTATGACAAGAACTTGAAATCTTTGAAGAAAGAAATTGAAGAAGACACCAGAAAATGGAAAGGTCTACCCTGTTTTTGGACTGGTAGAACTAGCATAGTAAAAATGGCAATCTAACCAAAAGCAATCTACAGATTCAATGCTATGCCCATCAAAATCCCAGTAAAATTCTTCACAGACCTCGAAAGAACAGTATTCAACTTTTTATGGAAAAGCAAAATACCCAGGATAGCCAAAACAATTCTTTACAGTAAGGGAACTTCTGAAGGCATCACAATTCCTGACTTCAAACTCTACTACAGAGCTATAGTACTGAAAACAGCCTGGTGTTGGCCTAAAACAGACAGGAGGACCAATGGAACCAAATCAAAGACCAGGATATTAATCCACACACCTATGAACACGTGATTTTTGACAAAAAAAAGCAAAAAATATAAAATGTAAAAAAGAAAGCATATTTAACAAATGGTGCTAGCATAACTGGATATCAACACGTAGAAAATGAAAATAGATCCATATCTATCACCATGCACAGAACTCAAATCCAAATGGATCAAAAACCTCAACATAAAGCCAACCACACTGAACCTCATAGAAAAGAAAGTGAGAAGTACACTTGAATGCATTGGCACAGGAACCCACTTCCTAAATATAACCCCAGTAACACAGACACTGAGAAAAACAACTAATAAATGGGACCTCCTGAACTGAAAAGCTTCTGTAAAGCAAAGGACGCAGACAACAAGACAAAATGGCAGCTTACAGAATGGGAAAAGATCTTTACTAACCCTACATCAGACAAAGGGTTGGTCTCCAAAATATACAAAGAACTCAAGAAATTGGTCATCAAAAAAAAATCCAATTAAAAAATGGAGTACAGTCCTAAACAGAGAACTCTCAAAAGAAGTATCTAAAATGGCTGAAAGACACTTAAGGAAATGCTCAACAACCTTAATCATCAGAGAAATGCAAGTCAGAACAACTCTGAGATTCCATCTTACACCTATAAGAATGGCCAAGATCAAAGACACTGATGACAACTTATACTGGAGAGGTTGTGGGGTAAACACTTCTGCATTGCTGGTGGGAGTCAAGCTGGTATAGCCCTTTTGGATGTCAGTGTGGCAATTTCTCAGAAAATTAGAAAATATCAAGACCCAGCAATACTACTTTTGGGTATATACTCAAAGGATGCTCAATCATATCATAAGGGCATGTGTGCAACTGTGTTCATAACAGCATTGTTTGTCATAGCCGGAACCTGGAAACAACCTAAATGCCACTCGACCAAAGAATAGATAAGGAAAATTTGGTAATTTACACAATGGAATACTACACAGCAGAAAAGAACAATGACATCTTGAAATTTGCAGGAAAATGGATGGAACTAGAAAACATCATTTTGAATGAGGTAACCCAGACCCAGAAAGACAAATATCATATGTACTCACTCATAAGTAGCTTTTAGTCATAAAGTAAAGAAAACCAGCATACAAATCACAATCCCAGAGAACCTAGTCAACAATGAGAACCCTAAGAGAGACATACATGGATCTAATCTACATGGGAAGTAGAAAAAGACAAGATCTCCTGAGTAAATTGGGAGCATGTGGACTATGGTAGAGAAAAGGGGAGGGGAGATGAAGGGAAGGGAGAAGAGAAAACTGTATAGCTAAATAAAATAAATAAAAGACTACACATGAAAAAATAAAATTACAAATAAAATATTAAAAAAGATAAAATTGTGGTCACAAAGGACATTGGACCTACATTGTACAGGCTTTTATGTCTTACTCCATGACCTCACAGAAAGTATAAAAGTTATGCAAGAATTGAGTAGATAGAATGATTTAGTCAGATTCCATCTGTAGTTGCACCTATTCGCCATGGTGGACCTAGGAATCAAAGACACATGACATAGGAATGGAGGCTATGCATGGATTCAACAACTGGGCCTTTCATCCATAAGGCCTACTATATAAAAGTTGGCCCACCCATGTGGTCATCCCTAACTCCCCAGCCAGGCACTTGGTAGCAAGTCCAATTAGACCAAGTCATGGCTGGCCCAGGATGCCCTGCCTTGCCATAAACCTCTTCACAGACAATTGGTTGTCTACTGAAGTTCTAGCAGAGGTTCTGACTTAGTGAAGATCCATCATGCAGTGGGGCAGTTTCTTTCATATGACATGATTCATGGGTAGCAGTTGGTACAGGAGCTCCTAAGTTCTTATGAGATTGGTTCTTCAGAGAAAACTGAGGCACTATTGTGGATTTGTGAGAAAAGTACAAATTTGATCTGACTTATTTTATACAGAATCACTAGAAGCCAGATAAGGTCAAAGCAGTGAGGCTTGCTTAGTGATCTGATATAACAATCCAAGGGAGGAGACAGCATGAACCAGCTTGGGAGCATGTGGTGAGAAGGCTGGATTTGGGGGATATTCTAATAGTAAAGCCATGATTTCTCCTTCTTTCCATTCTTTTCCTGATCTATCAGTGAACATTTTAATTTACAGGTGGACCATAGCTTTCTTTGAAATTTTCTAATAAGTTTATTCCATCTAATAAAAGATGGAAGATAAATAGGCAAAATGACTTTGGTATTTCTCTGTAATAAGTCAAGAAATTCACATTTTCATATTAAAAATCTTTGAGCTGAGAAGTCATATATTTTGGATGGTCTTGTCCTTTTGTCAGTTTTATCTTTCTTCCCTTAAAGTCTTTGATTTTTGTAAAACTTCTGAACACACACGCACACACACACACACACACACACACACTGGAACTGATAGAAAAGAAAGTGAGCAACAGCCTTGACTTTGGCACAGAAGACAGGTAAGAAGCCCACCTGTCCTAGGAACCCTACCATGCCCTCTGTTCAGGTCCCAAAGACCCCAACTGCTGTAGAATATTACTTTAACTATGTAAAGTTGTGTTACATTTGTTTATGCTGCATTTGTTTAACTATGTAAAGATGTGTTACTTTTTCACCTTGCCTGTCTGAGGCATCTAATTGTTCGAATAAGAAGCTGAATAGCCAATAGCTAGGCAGTAGAGAGATGTGAGATTCTTCTCTGTATGTAGAGGGAAAGGTGAGGTTGGCAGGCAGAGAGAATAAATAGGAGGCAGACTCTAGGCTCAACAGAGAAAGAGAGAATGAGGGAGAAAGAGAAGACACCCAGGCTCAGGCAACTAGGCAGCTGCCAGCCAGCCAGACACAGAGGAAGCAGGAACGCAGAGCACACGGATGAAAGAGATGTAAAAGGTACTGAGGAAAAATGTAGATAAAGAGAAACTGTTTAATATAAGTTATAAGAACTAGTGGGACAAGTCTAAGGCTGAGCATTTATAATTAATAATGTCTCCATGTCTTTATTTGGGAGCTGGCTGGTGAGCCAAAGAGAAAGCCCCTGTTGCTGCCACCCCTCCCAGGCCCACTGCCCACACCTACAGTTCTGCTCCTGCCCCCACCCCTCCCAGCCCCACTGCCCACACCTACAGTTCTGCTCCTGCCCCCACCCCTCCCAGCCCCACTGCCCACACCCACAGGCATGCCCCTGCCCCCATCCCTCCCAGCCTCACTGCCCACACCCACACCCACAGGCATGCCCCTGCCCCCACCCCTCCCAGCCCCACTGCCCACACCCACAGCCATGCCCCTGCCCCCACCCCTCCCAGCCCCACTGCCCACACCCACAGCCATGCCCCTGCCCCTACCCCTCCCAGCCCCACTGCCCACACCCACAGCCATGCCCCTGCCCCCACCGCTCCCAGCCCCACTGCCCACACCCACAGCCATGCCCCTGCCCCCACCCCTCCCAGCCCCACTGCCCACACCCACACCCACAGGCATGCCCCTGCCCCCATCTCCAGAAGATGTCAGCTGTTCAGGTGCCAGCTACACCCATCAGAAGAACAGGTAAGAGAACCACCTGTCCTCAGAAGCCTCCTATGCCCCCAGTTCAGATCCCAAAGACCCATCCAATTGTTACCCCTTCCGGCCCCATCACCCGCCCCCATTGTAGTAGCATCTTATCTAATCTCACCATGTTTCTACAACGTCGTGAATCGTCAGGAACAAGTTTTGGATGAAGGCGGTTCACCTGCAACAGAAGAAAAGCAAGACTAACCGCCAGGCTTTCTCTCCACAGACATTGGAATTTTCTCTGAAGTGAACCTGGAGAGCCCCTCAAATGAGTATTGGAGTCTGTACAGTTACTATATACACTATTTCCCTCTGTGGCTCTTGCTTCTAGTTTGCCTGGTTTTCGGCTGTGGTAGCATTCTCCTGTTCTTTGCTATCTTCTCATCCCCACAGTCCAATCTCTGTTTCCCACCTTGGTCTTCATTCTATGGGACTTCTCTGCAGAGTAGTTTGTCTTAGTGAATGTTTGATCCCTACGCCCCGATTCCTAAGAAACAAGAATCACTTCCAAGGTGATGCCTCCTCGCTTCCAGTAGCCTTGCACTCCTACTTTGAACTGATGCCCCGAAAGAGACATCACAGAGCCAGCCAATACCTTCTCCCATCTAAAGGCTCTACAAGGTGCGATCACCTGTGAGTAGGAAAGTCGGTCCTCTCTAGACAAACACAGCCCACCTTAGTCGTGAACTTCTTGGTGTCTAGAGCAGTGAGCAGTAGATTTCTGCTGCCTGAGTCCGCCCAGACTGGGCCATTTTGTTACAGCAGCCCACACAGATCAAGGCATCTCGCTACTCCAGCAAGAGCCCAAAGCCCACAGCAAAAGAGATGCAAGGTACACGGGTACCACCGAGGAGACATTTACTCAATGAGTTTCTCATAGAGGAAGTTTGAAACTGAAGGAGAGAGTCAAGCTTTCATGCTAGTCTGGACAATATTTTTCTTATTAATAGAATATGAGATGATTAGCTCCTGATTGAAATTAGAGAAAAATTGAGATAAATTCAAAATATAACAAGTTGAGCCAAGACTTGCTAGCAATGTGAAGAACTGAACTACTGGTGGCCAGGCTTCATCTCATTCCACGTAGCAAACAAACCCATGGATACCAACACTGAAAGGAAACTGTGCAAAATAAGGGAGGAACACAAATTAAAATTTAAGCTGAAGTGAAACTGAACTTGTTTCTACAGAACATACAACCACGTTAAATCCACTCATTCCTAATAACCTATAAGGAAAACAACATATGAGATGAAAATTTTAGTGTGATTGAGGGGATCTTTCACCATATTATCCAGGAGGTCCCAAGATGGTACTCAGGTATTCAGAGCACTTAGAACTGTCAGTAACATGGCATAGAGTAAAATGCCAAGGCATAGATGCCAAGCTGCTGGGAGCATCATAGTAGCCCTAAGAACAATAACAATGGTTGAAGTATTGGGTACTTAGGGTACTGCTGGGTGCTTTGGGCACGAAACTTCCACAATGATTGTAGTATTGGGTACTCATGGTACCGCTGGGTGCTTTGGGAAGGAGACTTTCTAAGATCTCAAGATTCCTAAGAGATAATAGACAATGTTATTTCAGTCTACAGGCAAACATGAGGGTTTTTAAAACCCAGAGTGAATGGGAGGAAGCTTCTAAATTGTCGAAGACCGCGAGTCCAGGCGAACTCCAGTGAGACTGTCTTGGCTCTGCTTCTCTTCCACAGCGCCTCACACAATCCCCAAAGCCACTGATTGGGAATTACCATTCAGCAGGTGTCTGTAATAATGAAGCAATGTCCAATGAATCACTCAAAGGCTGAATTTTTTTATCCTTTGTAATAGAGGTTAAATGATATAAAATGGAATTCAAGTTTCTGCGATAATGCATAACTCAAGCAAATACAAAATCATTTCCAGCCTTTCCTTCCATTCATTTCAGAGCTCTTTATTGTATTTGCTGATAAACGTGGCATTCAACGCCACAATCATTCATGTTTATGTCTTGACAATGATAATTGAGCTTAATTTGAGATCTATTAAAATCTGACTAAATTTTAAACCCTCTGTAGCTGTGTCCTAATGTGAAACTTCTCACCTAGAACAAGAAGGGAGGGCTCTTGGATGCAGGATGCTGAGGGAACTTCATGAGTTGGAAAGCACGCGAAACTTAGAGGATTCACAGAACCCAGAAACAGTAGGCGTGACAAGGGCTCGCCAATCAGTGAACAGCTGTGGAGAGAGGAGACTCTTCTGTGGAGCTGCTAATAATTGTACAAGGAACTATTGCCTAGGCTGGGCTGGTTTCCTCAGTAATGCAGCTGCCTTGAGTCTCCCACACTGCTGTAAGTAATACTAATAACTCATTCGTTCAAAAAGCTAGGTCTGAGCCGGGCGATGGTGGCGCACGCCTTTAATCCCAGCACTCGGGAGGCAGAGGTAGGCGGATCTCTGTGAGTTCGAGACCAGCCTGGTCTACAGAGCTAGTTCCAGGACAGGCTCCAAAGCCACAGAGAAACCCTGTCTCGAAAAACCAAAAAAAAAAAAAAAAAAAAAAAAGCTAGGTCTGTTGCCAGTGTTCTGTCTGGGATGAAGAGATTTCTTTTTATCTTGCTTGTAAAAGTCACACACTACCACACTGTGAGAAAAATATTGAAATTAACCAAGATTTTTAAAACTATCATTACCAAGGTCAGAACTGTGGAATTGCACGAGACTTTGACCGTTAATTGAACTGAGTACAGAGTCCTTTATTTTGAAATTCACTCCTAGTGGTCACCTCCCCCGCAGAGACTTCCCTGACCCCCCTCACACACCACCACAGTGATTTATTTCTGTATGTCTTTAGAACCTGACTTACAGCTTTTCATAAAGAGCCATGCTAAACTGATAACACCTGACATCAGTGTGGAGAGAGGACGGGCGCTACCCTCTCTAAACCAGCATCCTAAGCTCATGCCTGGAATTCATCTTCCAAATGGAGTAATGATCACAATATACACTTTTCCATGAGAACTAAGTCGGAAGCAAGAGGAAGAAGGAGTACCCAGATAGAGGCTTGATGAGTGTTCTAAGAATCTGTAGTTGTTTCTTCTTCAAGATAGCCAGCCACCAGTCTGAAGAGTAAAGGACTGTGATGGTGTTGGTGATGTGCATGGATGGCAAAGAGTCTCAGAGTTGTGGGCTTGTTTGCCTATTTTGCCTTCCTTTCCAGGAAGGTGATGGATTTTCATGGAAGGATGGAGCATCTGCTGCAATCTACCTTGCGTGAATAGCACAATACGGAGAATACGGAGCTCTCCAGACCCGGGCCACCTCTGCCTCCTGTATGCAGTCAATTCTCTCCTCTGGCCTCCCCCAACTCCTCCTTCTTACCCACCCTCAGCACCTGACAGTGATGCCGATGTAAGTGGACCCTTTGTGTGCATGTATTTAATTGCCTAAAATATCTAAAAATGGGCAAGAGCTACCAACAAAGATAATACTGGAAAACATAAGGGGGGTCAAAATAAGGAATGGTCTTCATATCTTAAAACTCGAGCATTAGACCGAGGATAAGAAGGGTTGAAAGTAGGCAGGTGATCTTGTGTGTTTTATCAGATTCTTTCTAATGGACATAATAAAGCCAGATGGTCAGTTCTGATAGTTTTGTGGGAAACCTTTTAAAATAATTTAGCACTTATGGGATGCCACTACTTTTCTAATCAAGTGCTATTCCTCTTAGCAGAAAGAGAAACTGAGACAAACACACAGCGTCAGCAGACGGCACTCAGGGAAGAGGCTCCATTATTCCAAATTTTGTGGTTTAGCACCCAGATTGTTCCTACATAAAACCTGTGAGAGGTAACTCAGGCGATGTCAGAACACATATTTCCAATAAAGCACTGATCCTCGAGATGTTTACATCCTGGTGTTTTAAAGCCATAGTTTCCTCTTCCGTTATTTGGCAGATCCTATGTCACAAAACTAGGAGAGTGGTTTTCATCCTTGTGCCAAAAGTACCTACAATACCAGGTAACTGACGGGCTTCAACAAATTATAGATATCATTGCTGTCTTAATTTGCCCTAGGAAGCAATCACATCTTTTTGACACATCTGACTTGATAAAAAGGATTAAGGAAATAGTACCTTTGAGATCCTGTTCCCCATCCCCACCTCATTAGCTAACATCTGAATTCAGTAGTTCTTAAGGGTGGGGTTTTGAAGACCTTCTTTTAGCTTGTCTCAATGGAATCGTCACCACTTTTATACGAATTCTATTACACAATAAAATGTGGCAGACACAAAAGTAATTTCTATTCATGAATTAGCTGGGTACATAGGTTTAATAATATTGACATTACAGTAACATTCCCTCTAGCACACTGTCACCGTGTCATCTGTTAAGTATTTCTTACCAATGCGTTTCAGGCCTGCCTAATCAGAATTTGTTAAAGGCAGTGGGGCTGCACATATTAATTCTCGTGTAATGTGCACATCACATTCTTGAATGGCACATGATTTAATTCATGATAACTTGGATTGTGACTGCATGAATAAAATGCTCGGCTTCATCCAAATGGGAAGATTCCATGCTTTAGCCTGATTACAGTTGGGAAACTGAACTCGCAAAGGAGTGGGGACTGCCGAGATCTGGGCTAGAAAACATTTGGCTAAATGTAGTGTAGATGTGGCCTGCCCCTGGTTTCTGGCCATTTCTTCCTCTGACTCTGAAATGGACAGAAAGATGGTTGAAAATTAATAAAAACTCTGGCCCCTTTCCTCAGCTCCCAGGTTATATAAACCTGTTTGTTCATTTGACTCTGCCCAATGGGAGTGAAAATGGATAGAATTCTGCCAATTCCAAGTTTGTTTCTCTTTTAAGTATGGGAGGATGGGGAGGTGGCTTAGTTACACAGCACCAGAATCTCAGTTTAATCTTACATTTAAAATTCATACTAAAAAGCTAGGTGTATCACTAGGTCTATCATCCTAGCATTGCAGAAGTGCTGACAGGAGGCCCCACGAAGGTCACCTGCAGACAGCCGAATCAGTGAGCTTCATGTTCAGTGAAAGAGTCCACCTCAAAAGGAATGACACCTGAGTTTGGCCTTTGGCCTGTTCACACGCATCCACACACGTATGCACATGTGCACATAAATGCACACAACACACACACACTATTACACACACATAGATGCACACAAATACAGAAACCTTGTGAGTCTCAATCACTTGTTTAATAAGAATTTATTGATCACCTCATAGCCATTTACCTGACATTAGATTAGGCGTCACTGGCCCAAGATGATAGATTTTCTGTCTAAACTACCTTAATCAAGGATATAAATTACACAACGTATTCTAGAAAGATCATAAGCAAGTCTCAGTAACAGCCACCAAAGCTTCTCTCTCTCTGGCAAAGTGCATCCCCTTGTGAGTTTTGAAAATTTGTCCAACACATTGCTTGCATTCTGAGTGACCCTCTGTAGCCAAGTGCAAAGAAACCCAGCGCTCATTAGGGGTCGTCTTCTGCTGACAGGCCAGGCAGCTGAAGGCCTGGTTTCCTGGTTGTCCAGCTTCCTGGCTGCCCCGCTTCCCGAGGCCTCATCCTAGATTTTGGGAATGCTCCCAAGCTCCCTCTCTTCCTGTTATAGCTTTTCTCATTTAAAATATTTTCCCTTTTGGTACTACCTGTGGTTTTATATTCTTTATACAAATGATCTCATGAGGTAAAGCACTCTTGGGACTCGCAGGAATCATTCAATGTCTGCTGTGATTGGGAGAGTTCTATTGTATCAGAAAGATGAACAGGAAGGGCGAGTGGCCCCTCTTCTGATTAAGAGGCCAGGCCTCCCCATCGCTGTCCAGGTCACATGAGAAATAAGGCTCTACTGTCACATTTCCTTTCTCTTTCCTCGCAGAGAGCTGGTGTTGTTCTTGGTTTTAAATGTGGATTCTTTACCAAAAAAAAAATATCAAATTGATCTTAAAATTCATGCTGTTATTCAAGAGACTGGAAATAACCACACAATCTTCAAGACAAAAGAAAAACAAATAGGAGGTTCAAATTCTCAGTTTAAAAATTATACTGGAAAAAAAGCTACAGAAGTCATGGAAGTGTGGTACTGACAGTGACGGACACATAGATCAATGGGGTGAAATGAGTGGTCCAGTGATGCAGGCTCATGCGTGCCACCCTTGAGTTTATACAATTGCAAGCGTAATTAAATGGAATATACAGTATTATCAATAAGGAGTCTTAGAACAACAAAGCCAGTTGATCTAACAGCTGCAAAAGAGCATTACTGGATTCTCAATCTCAGTGTGTGTAAAAATTATAAGAAGGATTTATAATATAAATTTATGAAAATGCTAATCGAATTATTATAACTCAAAATAATATTAAGCCAGTGTTTTCAATTCATTTATTTATTTCACTTCTAATTTATGTGTGTGTCTGTGTACCTGCTTGTCATATGTGTGTGTAGTGCCTGCACAGACTAAAAGATGATGCCATATTCCTGGAGCTGGAGTGACAGGAGGTTGTGGGCTGGGGATGTGAGGATGGGAACTGATCTGTGTCCTCTGGAACAGCAGCAAGAGCGCTCAGCCACTGAGCCATCTCTCTAGCCCCAACCCAGGGTTTTAAATGGACAAAGACTGTGGGTAGAGATGGTGTTGATATTTGTGATCTAACAAATAAAGCTGCCTAAAGATCAGAGTGCAGAGATAAGCCATTAGTTAGCCATAAAGGCCAGGCAGTGGTGGCTCACACCTTTAATCACAGCCCTTGGGAAACAGGCAGATGGATCTTTGTGAGTTCAAGGCCACCCTGGGCTACAAGATATTAAGCCAGTCTAAAGGAGAAACAGAGCCAGGTGGTGATGGCTCACACCTTTAATCCCAGCACTGGGATCTCTGCTTTTGATCATAGCACTTGGGATCCCATACCTTTGATCCCAGTACTTGGGAGGTGGAGACAGGAATATAAGGAGGGTGGAGTCAGGACCCTGCCATTCAGTCAGAAAATTGGTAGAGACAGTATCTCCTCCCCATTCTGTCTGAGATTTTTGTAGAGGTAAGACGTCTCTAGTGGCTGACTGCTCTGCCTCTCTGATCTTTCAGCTTTCACCCTAATATCTGACTCGGGTTTTTATTGATTAGGACTAATTAGATTCATGCTTCACAATGAAACTGCTTTCAATACAATAGGGTTGTGACAATAAAAAACCAGACTAATGTTGCTGAAGATGTGGATTATTCGACTCTACTACGCTGCGTGTGCTAGTGTGAACTGGCTGGAGCAGAACTGTTGGATTACAAATCAGTGGTCCATCCAAACATGCAACACAGGAGCTGGAGAGATGACTCATTGGTTAAGATCACACACATCTTTTCCTAGGACCAGAGTTTGGTACCTAGCCCTCATATCAGAAAGGTCATAACCACCTGTAATTCCAGGTCCAGGGGACCTGACACTCTCTATCGGCCTCTTCAGTCACCCCAGTTCATGTGCTCCACCCCCACATAAGCACAAATTAAAGATAAATGATAAAATGTTGAACACAGATTTCTGATATGATCTAGGAGTTGCAAGCATATACTCAAAACCAAGGAAAGCATGTATCTGCATGATTTTCTACATGGATATCCTGAATAACATTAAACTTGATTCACAGTTCCAAATCCTGGAGCAAATCTAACCTGATGAGTGGTGGATGGGTCCCATCACTCAACACAGCAGGCTTGATAGTCGACCATGTCATAACCTGCATCTGCAATTTGGGCTTTTGTTGTTGTCTGTTTGTTTTTGTTTACTTGTTTGTTTGGATTGGTGAAGTGTTTCCATGAATAAAGGTCAAGATGGAATAGTCAGTGAAGTATGGGGTTCCCCAAAAGAAGTGATCACAATAGCTGAGGACAGAACGTGCTTTGAGATGGGAGGAATGGACCATTCTGCCCAGTGATACTGGAGGGGATACAGTAGCTAAGGGCAGAGTGTGTTTTGAGATGGAAGGAATGGACCATTCTGCCCAGTGATGCTGGAGGGAATACAGTAGCTAAGGGCAGAGTGTTTTGAGATGGGAGGAATGAACCATTCTGCCCAAAGATGCTGGAGGGGATATGCAGTTAGAACAAAAAATCAAAGGCTGGATTCGGGGACCTCAACAGAGTTAGGGTTAAATAATTTGACCAAGTTCAAGAGAGAAGAGAGGAGTATGGGAGAGGAATGAGACAGCTAACACTTCCCAGTCTCCAAAAGGACATTTTCAAAAGTAAGATATTTATTTGTTTTTTTCATGTTTATGAATGTTTTACCTACATGTGTGTGTATGTACCATGTGCATGTCTAGAGAAATCAGAATCTCTTGAACTATAGTTACAGATGGCTGTAAGTCATTATGTGGGTGCTGGGAACTGAACACAAACACACACACACACACACACACACACACACACACACACGGGCTTTGCAAGAGCAACAAGTGTTGATACCTGCTGAGCTATCTCTAGAGACCTTCCTAAAAGACTTTTATTATGAAAAGGGAAGAATAGTGCTACCGACATTGAGAAAAATACACATTAAGCTATGTTTTTGTTTGTAAGACAGGCAACACCATACTATATAGAGCGGTAAAAACGTAACTTAGTAAGGAAGAGAGGTTGATCCTGTGGGAGGGGGGAGAGGAAGTAGGGCAGATACAGCGGGAGGTGAGAGGTCTCTATTCTCAGCTCTTGTCTGTGGAGAGTGGAGGGTGCTTCGGAGCCGAGTGGGAGGAAGAGGAAGGAATGCCGGGAAAGACTGCAAACTGTAGGTGTGAGATTGTTGTCTAGACTGGAAGGGAATGGACTGTGTGAGAAACCAGATATTGTCGTCTAGATCATAAGCAAACGGACCTGAGGCCTCATCTGTAGTCTCTGGTCACAAATTCAGCTGGAGTCTCCATGTCTCGGTTGTCCATCTATATGGCTCCCACGTTCTGCTTTTTGAATGCAAATACCCGCCATGGTGCAGGTGGAATTGAACAAAGTCGATGTTTTCCCTGTGTGTAATAACACAGAGAGGACAGAAAGGAAGATGGGAACATAAGCAAAAGACACAACAGCAGTGACTGAGGATGGGACCCACCCAGCTGAGTTCATCTGGGATGAGGGAGAGTGTTGAAAAGCAGCTAGAGAATCAGAAGTGGTGGTTCAGATTCAAAAAAGAGGAACTAAGAGACTATAAAGTGGAACTAATTTTGGTAATAACGTCTAGTGGTTTAAACTAGGGAGTTGCATGGCGATGAGGCGGTGAGGGGATGAGGTGAAGCCTTAAGAGCAGAGTTTAACTTGAAGCAGGGTTAACAAAGACGAGGAAGCAGCAGACAGGACCCACACTGGAGGCTCGCACATGGAAATGCAGAATTGCAGAACAGCCATAGGGAGGTGGCCAGTGAGAGGAAGTGAGCTACGCAGGACAGATCTGTCCTTGGGACCTGAAGAGTTGGCTAAACAAGTTGTTTAGGGGAAAGGCTAAGGACTGAAGGGTTGTCAAAATCCATGGTACGTCACATGTCTCATGGGAAATATTTGGGTGACTGGGCGAGTCAGAAGATGCGTGCATACAGCTTGTTTACGTGCATAGTTTACACGGCTGTCCGTCTTTACAAGCGGGGTTTGCAGTCACAAAGGTGGCTGTGACTTCACAAAATGGTTTGGAATGATGCAGAAGTAGATGAATTCTTCTTTGCGACTGAGATTCGGAAAGATTCGAAGGCTTAGCCATCCCATCAGATTTTGTATCTGTGCGTGAAGGTATAGCAAGAGACCAGATTATGTTTGGCTGTGACATGCTGAGTTCATTAGCATGATTTCCTCTTCCTCTGAGTATAGCCAAGAACTCCATCCCCCACATGGGATGCATAAGGACTGGGTATCTGTTTGCCGATGGACCACTGGAAGCGATGAAGACAGCTCATCCTTTATTCTGCTCCGATCTCTGGCCTGGCTGATGGTTCTGTCAACAAGGGGTGACACCATGCCAAGGATCGTTGTGATTTTTATGACCTGGACATCTGTCTAGTGTGTACTAGACTAGGACCACACGTTCTGTCAAAGACGCTATGGAAAAGCTGCCAGATGGTAATGAATTTTAGCCACTGCTGACTTCAGCTGGATACAAACAAATGACCTAAGGCGACCAGATTCCGTATCTCACTTCTAATCCTTTCAGACTAACCTCTCCATCCAAGACATAACAGCAAATGCGCCATTCATGGAGAAACAAACTTGAAGCCGTGGTAAAAAAAAAAAAAAATCTGGAAAACAAAAACATTTTAAGCAGACTCTGAACCAAAAGTTATAAATAAAACCAAGCATGACTGTTTTTGAAAACCTTTATGTTTTTCTACATCTAAAAAATTTAGAAGCAGAAATAATGAACACTTTCCATGTTCGTTTAGCCCTAAAACTGAAAGGTTATTATAATTACTGCCTCATTCACAACCTTACCAGAGCAGTGTATCTGAGAAATGACACATAAAACAAAATGAAATAAAATAAACAATAAAAACACAAAACATAGGATAGGATTAGAGCCAAAGAACAGGACATTGTGTTCTGTTGTTTAACTTGCCAAATAAGCAAAATTATTCTTGTTTGTTTTCTTTTTGTTTAGTGTCCACTCTTATTAGAGATTTATTTGTTTTTATATTTTGCATATGGCCATGTTTTGCCTGCCTGCGTGTCTTCGCAACTCATGATGAGTGCAGTGCCTGCAGAGGCCAGGGGGCTAGAATCCCCGGAACTGGAGTCTCAGGCAGTGGTGAGCTTCTCTGTGCTTGCTGGGAACTGAACTCAGGACCTCTGGAAGAGCAGCCAGTGTTCTTCACCTCTGAGCCATCTCTCCAGCACTCAGGGCCAACAGACACTATCAAAGTTTTTTCAAGGGCTTCTGTGTGCTTGATGGGAGAGTGTGGACCTGGTGTGCATTTGCTGTGGTAGTGTTTTCTATAAATGTGAGTGCAAATTCTTGTCCATTTTTCTTTCTTCCAAAAACGAGGAGAGGGGAGCAGTGTCCTCATGGTGACAGAGGGGTTATTTGGTATTGAAATGGGTTAGAGTTGATTCATCCATTTGTGAGTTAGGAGTGGTTGTGAAAGTTTCTAAATTCAGAATTTACTCTCTGAACACAATCAACATCTTAAGCCGCAGAGCTTACTAAGAACTGTGCAAGAAGAGTGTGGCAGACAAATTATGAAAGACATGTTTATCTTTTAACATGTTTCCCAAAGGTGAGATTCTTCGGATTCTTCTTTTCATATTCTGAGGGAGCCTAGAGAAGGAATACTTTTCTGGTCAGGGTAAGCAATCATTCTACTGAGTTTCAGGGAGGAGCAACTTTGAGGAATGTTCATTGTAAATTGTTAGCTGAAGAATTTATACTGAGGGATAACACAAAGAAGTGTAGTAAAATGCTATCATGCTTAAACATGATCTGAAGAAACAGCTCCCAGGACGGAGAATGTGGAGACTTCCTGCAGAATACAGTCATCTTTGTGTTTGCTCTCCTTGTTTCTGATATTTGTCATATTCGAATTTGACTTTGGGCATATGCCATTGACTCTCAGGCTTGTGGATTGTGAGACATTCATACAATTTTACACATTTCTACGGAAGAAAAAGGAGTTTTGCTATTTGAATGATGGCACAATAACAATGTACACCTGCTGCAAGGCGTGGCTTAGGCAGTGTTGGAGTACACGGGGCAGGGAGAAGAGGAAGTCTAGTGTTAAGGACTGTACTAGGCAGGGTTCTCCAGGGGATTACAGTCAATAGTGTGTGTGTGCATGTGTGTGTGTGCATGAGAGAGAGAGAGTTCATCATCATTATAAACTGGGTTTATTAAATTTGTGTACTGCTTTGCACAAGGCAGAATTGTGGTCTAAATGCTTCTCAGATCACAAGAGTGGTCACCACACCAATTTCTTCCAGTATGTCAGGGAAATCATGAGAACTTCTTTGGAGAACTGCTAGAATCGAGACTCCATGTTGGGAGGTTGAAGAAGATGACCTTTGACGTAAGTGGGTGATGGAAGCAGAAGCCAATGAGAAGCTCAGTCAGACAGAAACACACACCGGTGCAGGCTGCTTCCCTAGACCCTCTATTCCTTTGGCACCTGCTGGGAAGTTCACCCACAATGAGGGCCATCTTCATGCCCCAGTTAATCCTCTGCAGAAATGCTCTCGTAGACACACCTCACAGTCTGTCTCAAAATTCCCTCAGTCAGAGACCATCAAGCATCAGGAATCGTAGCTAGTCATGATGATAGCCTAACTCATCATGAGGTGGAGCAGGTGGGGGTCCAGGAACTGCAGCGCATCCTGTGACTTTCCTTACGTTCTGTGCATTCACGCAGTGGGCATCTGCTAGGAACGCGGTCTCATCCACCATTGTGAGATTTTATAGGAAGTCTTCTGTGCCTCCAGTTAATCAGAATCTGTTAAAGAAATGAATCCATACAAAAAGCTGTCTTTAAAAGGAAGGCTTTGCAACCAGAAAGAAATGTCTTTTCTTTAACTACCAAGTTAAAGACTTTGAAAATCAACTGTTCTATGAAAAATTATTAAGCATGAGTTAATTACCTACCCATTAACATTGGAAATATGTTTAAGTAAAGTAAATAATAAATAAAGAGGTTATTGCCCTATAATCTAAAGAGATAATAATCTGGGGGAGAAATCGGTTTTAAATAGAAAGAAAGTAAAATTAGTGCTAAGTACTATGTAGAAAAATGTGAATTAGAATACCCTGAATGTAAATTATGGGCCAGAGCTCCTTGAACTAGGGATTATCAGACTACATAAGGCCACTCATCTGACCATGTGGGTAAGAGAATTAGACAAAGGCAAAGGTTTCTGGAAGCACAGCAAATAGAAGTTAGTCTGAAATCAAGCATTACATCCAAGGACCACTGCAGTCTTGGTTCTGGACACGCAGTATGTGGAACTTGAACTGTGCGTGCCACCACACCACATAACATCAGCCAACACCACCCAGAACACCTGGGCTCAGGGTTGGCATCATTGAAGGTTGAGTTGCAGTGTTTTCTTAAAACATTTTCTGCTGTTGTAAAAAATAATGGCCCAGTTAAAGAAAACAAAGGCACTAGCACTGTTCAAGAATGCATCAAATTAATCTGCCCTTGGCCTAGTTGGCATTAACCAGCACACCCATCCCATTAATGAAGATTCGTTTCTTTTCTTCGGTAAATTATAAAAACTTCTTTGATAAATTATGTTTTCTTAAAACCCACTTTTTTGATCTAGTATCAGTAGGTGATTTTGTTGCTCTTGTATATACTCATATAGCCTGGACCACACGATCTTCTCTTGTGGGAGGTCACATGTGGGAAAGTTTTCAGGAGATATAATACAAACAGAATCTACCAAAATGATAGGGGACCCCAAAAGACTTTGTTTTATAGATGAACATGTAGAAACACTTGCTATATTAAAAATGAAAGCAAATTTTAAAAAGAATTTGTTAATTTAAAAATAACTTAGTACATGTTATTGCTAATATTTTGTTTTATTTATTTTAAGACTTAAATTTGTTATGCATTTCTGTGTATCCATGTGTGTTTCTGTGTGGTTGTGTGCATGAGTCAAAGCACCCGGGAAGCCAGAACAGGCACTGAATTCCCTGAAGGTAGGCTTCATTGCAGCTGTGAGCCTCCTAATATGGCTTCTGGGAATAGAACCTGATCCCTTGCAATATTTACTTCTTAACTGTTGCACTATCTCTTCAACCCTGGTAATATTTTATTTGAAGGAAAATATCTATGAGTCAAAACAAAACATAATAATTAGGAAGAGTGACATTATACGGTGTATTTTTATCCCTCTGTGCTTTCCAGCACATATGAAGCAATGTGGGTTCCCCTATCCTGGGCAACCCTCTCTGTTCTGAAGACAGATGAGAGAAAGGTGGTGGTCCAGGATTGGGTTATCTGTGCATAAGAGCCTTTTAACATCTTCTATTATTTCTGTTGAGTGGGGCATGAGTTGAGATTCAGAGGGTGGGCATTAACATTGGGATGTCTATGTTAGGACATGATGAGCTCCAACTTGCTGCTGTGTCCAGTGGTCCACACTGGGCTTCACCATTCTACTGCAGGGTAGACCCTTAAGCCAGCATCTCCCTCTTCTAGCGCTTCATTGGCCTACAAGCCAGAATTTGCTGTGCTGAGCTTCTCGGCTGGCTAGGATTGCTCAAGGCATCTTTGCTGGTCATATTCTCTCTGTCACAGCCTGCTCCTCTCCTTCACTTATGCTCTTGTCCAAACTCGTTGCCTTAAATAGCATCTCTGTGCTGATGAATCCCAAAAGATGAACAACCGGTAGCCTGTTCTGCATATCCACTTGGAGGCTCGGGTAGGATTCTTAGTATGTCTACAACAGACTTGCCCTCCACCCCACTGGTTCCAACTCCTCTTCCTTGCTCATCTCTCGGCCTTTCCACATTTTTGCTTTATTCAGTGATATAAATATACATCAGCCCCTCCGGAGTTCAGTTTATTTCCAGTTGGTTTCCCAATACTCATCAAAGAGGTTGCATAAGCCTGGTTTTGAGAAAACAGAAATAACATAGTAAAAGAAAATAGGAACACAGGCAGAGGAGGACTTGGAATTTTCTCTTTGACATAAGTTATTTTTTTAAGTCAACTTTGGCTTCATAGACTTACTAAAAATTATGATGCTGAATAGGTTTCCATTTGGGGGTTCCTGTGCCCTTACAAAGTACTTCTGAGGCTCAAATAAAGCTGAACTCCTCTACAGGGAAGCCCGTGGAGAAAAGTCAGGGTTAAAAAGCTCAGTGAGGAATGCTCTTCCTGTTCGCTATCTCAGATCCTTAGCCTTATTTTAACGTCATTTTTAATGTGAATTTCCATGCTATTTTAATTCATTAGTCATGGGCTATCATTTTTTGAAGTAATTACTGTAATTTCATCAAATGACATAATTATAGTAAATACTTTGATGTAATTACCATAAATATGGAAAGAGACACCCGAAGGTATAATAATGTCACAAACTAAGATATTTATGATGTGTAAAGACAAATTATGATGACATTTATGACATGCAGCAACATCACAGAGCTCTGTGTTTATGTTGGATAGAGAATAATGATACAAATAGAATGTGAAGTCACGTCATGGAGATCCGTTTCTCTTTTAAGTGGTATTGAAAGTTGAGAGTCCTACAAGACCTCCAGTTCAAATGAGCAGATCGCTATCATTTTACAGCATTTTTTCTTTGAGCCTTAATCACTGACTATGCTATTTTACTGGGGCAAAGGCATTTCCGCCCCAAAGGCAAAGCATAGACAGACACAAAGCAGGGACACAAAATGAGGAAGCATACCATATGTAGTCACTGAAAAATACCTACAAGAGAACCCTGTACCAGTGAGATCCATGGCCTTGTTCTTTATCCCTTCCTTTCTACAGGTCAAGAGAATTGTCACTGCTGTGTGTCTCCCTGGTAACGTGGCTCTCCAAAGCAGACAAACCATTGTCTTGGCTTTAGCTGGTTGTTGGAACCAAGGCCACACAACTGTGTCTCACTTGTATACACAGGTAGCATTCTGATCCCAGGGCCTGGTTGACTGGGGCAGGATGGTAGCTTCAAATGTAAGGAAACCTGGGTCTATATGTCACGTCCTAGGTCAGCCAGAAAGAGAAGCATGGAAGATACCTCAGTTGGGAGAGAGCTTGTGCAAGTTGGAAAAGCCAGGTGCAGCATGTTTATAATCCCAGCACTGGGGAGGGGAGACAGGCCAATCCTGGGGGGCCTTCGGGACAGTTGGCTTAATCAACTTCTTGGGTTCCAGGTTAATGATATATTCTGTCTCAAAATAGGAAAAAGGTGGATGTGATGGTTCCTGAGGTACCTTCTACACAGAGATTCATGTACATGCATGTGAGACCGCATACACAACTGATGTATGCACACATATGCACGTATAATCAATTAAGTAAGAAAATTATCTTAAATACAGGCATGGGTTTCATTTTTCTGCTTAGTTGTTTAATTTGTACATGTTTATCCTATCTGGGAGTCTGTTTTTAAAGGCTGATTTGAGTTTCAATTATGTGTGTATGCGTGAGTTCTGTGTGAGGGTGAGTGCATGTACGCTCAGGTGTCCGATGAGGCCAGAAGAGGGTGTTAGGTCACCTTCAACTGAGTTACCAGCACTTGTGCGCTGTCTGAGTTGGGTGCTGGAGAATGGCCTCTGGTCCCCTTAGACGATGAGCCTCTCTCCAGCCCCGCATCTGGGAATATTTTAAATTCCATGCACCACTCCCAGCTTAGTCTTTGCCATTTGCACAGCTGTGCTTTTTATCTCGCCATCTCAGTGAACCAAGATGTCACGGACCATGGAAGGCAAACACATTGTCATCTTACTGGCTGTGCGTGCTACTGTAAGCCTTTGCCTATAAACTAAATGCACTGTGCACTATTGAGTTTCATTGGTAATCAAGCCTTCAATATTAAGTTAAAATTCTTTTGATTTCTATGAAATCTCCAGGGGTCAACACAGGACAAGTGCCACAGAATTGACAAAGGCTATGAAGTGTTAACTCAAGTTCTGAAATGATTTTCTTAAAATGTCTTGGATAGACAGCAAAAACAACACCAACCCCAATGGAGTAGGTCTGGACACTGACTTTTTTTAAAAAAAAAATATTCTCTCATATTTTACATCTGGCCAAAGTTTCCCCTCCCTGCTCTCCTCAAGTCCATTCTCCCACCTTGCTCTAAGCCGTCTACTACTCCTCCATTTCCTTTCAGAAAATAGCCAGCCTCCCAGGGATACCAGCTGATGGAGGTGGCTCTTGTATCTTATCTGTTGATTTCACTGGTTAACTAATAAAGAAAACTGCTTGACCTGATAGGAAAGAAAATTAGGTAGGCGGAGTAGACAGAACAGAATGCTGGGAGAAAGAAGCTGAGTCAGGCAGTCGCCATGATTCTCCCACTCCAGACAGACACAAGTTAAGATCTTTCCTGGTAAGCCAGCTCGTGGGCTACACAGATTATTAGAAATGGGTTAGATCAATATGTAAGAGCTAGCCAATAAGAGACTGGAACTAATAAGGCAGGCAGTGATTAAAAGAATACAGTTTCCGCGTAATTATTTCGGGTGCAAAGGTAGCTGGGTGGCGGGACACAGCCCCGCCGTTCTTTCTACAACCAACCATACATGGCATATCAAGTTGCAGTAAGGTTAGGCACCTACCCTTAGGAATCTCAGTTGGAGAAAAAGGGTCTCCAAAGCAGGCCAAAGCATTAGGGAAAGTTCCTGCTCACTCTGTTAGAGTCCCATAGAAACACCAAGCTACACAATGCTAACATATCTGTAGAGGACCACTCAGACTCAACACTGGATCCCTAGTTGTCAGTTCAGTCTCAATGAGCCCCTATGAGTCCAGGTTTTTTCATTCCATGGGTTTTCTTGTAGTGTCCTTGACCCTTCTGGCTCTTACAATCCCTGCTCCCGCTGCCTGCAGAATTCATTGTTTTCTGCCTAATGTTTGGTTGTGGATCTCTGCATCTGTTTTTGTCAGTTGTTATATGAAGTCTCTCTGATGATGATTATGTCAGATGCCCGTCTACCAGTACAGCTGAATGTCATCAGGAATCACTTCATTTACTTATTTATTTACTTGGATAAATGTTGACAGAGATTTCTCTGTTCTACCAGATCCCACATCTGTTTAGTCCCAAAGAAATACTCAGAGATCTACATTAATTATAAACTGATTGGCCTATTAGCTCAGGCTTCTTATTAACACTTATAACTTATATTAGCCCATTATTCTTGTCTGTGTTAGCCACGTGGCTTGGTACCTTTTTTTGGCGAGGTATTCCCATCTTGCTTCTTCTGTGTCTGGATGACAACTGCAGACTGAATCTTTCCTCTTCCCGGAATTCTCCTGTTCTTATGGCCCCACCTATACTTCCTGCCTGGCTACTGGCCAATCAGTGTTTTATTAAAATACAGTTGACAAGGTACAGACAATTGTCCAACAGCAGATAAAGAAAATGGCAATTTACACAATAGAGTGTTACTTAGCTGTTGAAAAATAGTATCATGAAAGTTGTAGGCAAATGGATGGAACTAGAAAAAATCATCATGAATGAAGTAATGCAGACCCAGAAAGATAAATATAATATTACTCACTTATAAGTGAATATTAACTGTGAAGTAAAGGCTAATGATGTTTATGGTTAAGTAACAAGAGGGATCTAGGGGAGATGTATGTTTCTCCCTGGGAAGGGAATAGAAGAGCTTTTGTATTGCAGGAAGACTGGGGCTAGGAACATGGAGATTAGGTAGGAGAGAATGGAGGAAGGAAGTATTGAGAGAGATGACTGGAGTTGGAGAGCTATTGAGGGCAAGTTAGAAATCTAGTGCAATGGATACTCCCAGTGATCTATTAGGGCGATGCTAGGCAAGACTCCTAGTAATGGGTGATGTGGATCCTGAACTGGCCGTACTCTGTAACTAGACAAGGCTTCATGTGGAGGGATTTGGACATCACCCTGGCCACAAAACCTTCAAACTACAATTTAGTCTGCCAGCAAGATGTGCTGGGATAAAGGTGGCACAGACATTATGGGAGAAGCCAAATAATGACTGGCCTGGCTTGAGACCCATGCCACCAAGAGAGGGAGCACTCCCCACCCCCTCCAGGACCAGAAACCATTGACCAGATGGCCACAGATCTAAATCAGAATCAAACATGCCTGGCTTATTCTTTAAAGCCTAAAGTTTTCAGTGTGCAAAGGAAGCTCCCACTGATTTAGGATCACACCAAAAATAAATCCATTCACACTGATATAGGATTACAAGAAGTCAGTTCACACTGATTTAGGATCACACCAAGAATAAGTTAGTTCACACTGATGTAGGATCACACCAAGAGTAAATCAGTTCACAATAATGTAGTACCATACCAAGAATAAGTCAGTTCACACTGATTTAGGATCATACCAAGAATAAGTCAATTCACACTAATGTAGGACCATACCAAGAATAAGTCAGTTCACACTGATTTAGGATCATACCAAGAAGCAGCTATCATCCAGACTCAACTAAGGTCCCTGTTTTTAAGACAAAAACTGCTCTCCAGCTAAAATTTTTATTATCTTTTTATTAGAAAAAAATTCACTTCATATTCAGCTTGCTAATAAAATATAAATAACATAGAAGAAAAATAGCCTAAAATCTGTGTTAGTCAGCTTCTCCTTACTGTAACGAATATTTATGGTGAAAAACTCAAAACAGGAAAGGTTGCTTTTTGCTCACAACTCCTTCAAGGGCACACCCCAATAACCTAACTTATTCACAGGAAGCCTCTCTTTACTTCTTAGCACCACAGGCTGGTACCCAAGTCTTTAACAGACCCACTTCGGTGACCTTTCTTAAGATATAGTACATCCACATAAAACTTTGGAGATTTCTTCAATGTTTAGGAGTATTCTGGATCATGAAAACTTATGAGAAACTTTATTTATTGTCATGATAAATGGGAGCTCTACTTTGAGAAAATCCAAACAACTTAGGAAGCAGTGTCAGAATTATGCCTCATCCTTGTATTAAAAATAAGCACCAAGCTGCACACAGTGGCTCGTATCTGCAATCCCAGAGCTGGGAAGCTCATGAAGGAAGACTGAAAATTCCAGGCCATCCTGGGCCACATATTGAGATCCTTTCTTTTTTTAATTGAGTTTTATCGAGCTCTACATTTTTCTTTGCTCCCCTTCCTGCTTCTCCCCTTCCCTTCAACCCTCTTTCAAGGTCCCCATGCTCCCAGTTTACTCAGGAGATCTTGTCTTTTTCTACTTCCCATGTAGATTAGATCTATGTATGTTGAAACCTTTTCTAATAAAACAGCTTGAAGTAAGTACTGAAATATATTATAGGGTATATATTTAGCAAAGAAGAGATACTCACAAAGCTACAACTTGCAAGTAAAATTAAAGCATACAAAATAATATTTATGATTGTCAGTATTCTATAGCAAAATATTCTCTTAGGTCTATTTATCAGTGTTACTCTCTCAGACATGAAAAATTAATCTCCTTTTAAGTTCAGCTTTACTTTTCACCAGCTGGTGTGTGTGTGTGTGTGTGTGCATGTGTGTAAAACCACATTCCATGAATAGTTTTATAACTGCTAGAAATACATCGCAGAAGCTTAAGTAATTCCCTGGGAAACAACTCTTTTATTTTTCACTTTGCTCCATCTTAAATCAGTATTGAGGCAGTCAACTGGCTTTGAAGCTTTAACTACAGGCTCCACTTTCTTGGGACCTGAATGAGAAGAAGCTCTGGCTAGATTGAGGATAACGATGTGGCCAGATCTGAATGTCAACTATTGGGGTGCCCTGATATTAAGCAGTCAGGGAACTGGTTTTCTGCAGCTTCTGGGCTTGATCATCATTGTTTCCTCCTGGAAGCCACTCTTTCCAGATAAGGCAGCCTTCGTGGTTTCTGTTTCTCTGTTATTGAGAACAGACTGATGCAAGAACACTCCTGTCAGGTTGCCATGCTATGACAGGAGCACATACATCTGAGACTAGAAGAAAACATTTGATTCATCTCCTTCCCAGAAAAGCAAAGGCCCCTATTCTGTCTTAAGAATGAACTCAGCTGCCTGATTTATGCTGTCAGTCCTGCCATGAGTATAAATTGATTTTCACTGAAAGCAAGACTTAAAGACCAAGCGCTCACCAGACTCCAAAGTGTTGACCTGTCTGGAAAGTCTCACGGAATCCCAGGATAGCAGAGGAACTGGAACTGTTCAAGTCAGACCCATGAAGAGCAATTGAGCCTAGAATCATACTGCAGCTGCAAGCTGCTGCAGTCTGGAAGGAAACCAGCTCACACCTGCATGTCCAGTCCTTGTCCAGAACGACTGAGTTTGAGTTCCACTAGTCTGTAGAAGGCTGTCTAACATGTAATCCAAGATTAATTTCTCAGGGCTCAGCTGAGTTCACAGGGGCTTATCTTTGGGGGAAGGTGGTACTCATTTTTCTTAATTATGTGTTTATGTTTGTCTGTGTATGTGTGCACATGAGTGCAGTGTTAAAGGAGGACAGGAGAGGGTGCTGTATCTCCTGGAACTGGAATTATAGGCAGTTTTAATTTACTTGGCCCAGCACTGGGAACTGAGTTTAGGTCCTCTGCACCACCAGAATGTTCCCTCAACCCCTGAACCTTCTCTTCAGTTCCAGCAGCATGAAAACAGGCTGCTGATTTGATGGGGCCTTGGAAGTTTGTCTGAGCTGGCAATGAACTTTGAAAGAGCCTAGTTCCTTGTTTCAGTGTGGCAGCCAACAGCTTAATCCCAGCCTTTGGCAGCTAAAATTTGAAAACAAGATCTCTAGCTCAGCATTTTGTGTTCAGGTATTAAGTGGCGACAATGACGATCCTGAATGATCAAGGCTGCTCTCAGGGGTTAGACAAGGTGATGCTTAGAGAGGAGCCTGTGATCCACTCCCTGCATGCCTTTATCAATGTGCACTAAAGCTCTCACAGTGGTTGGAAGGAGAACAAAGTCCCACATGCTCTAGAACATTCTTGTCTGATGTTTCCAATATTGTTAGATAGGAGGTATTAGGTTTTGGAGGAAGACCACAGAGGAAAAATGTCATTCTCATCATTCTGTCAAGGCTATACATTGTCACCACCACTTCTGCTGATGCAGATCTTAATCAATTGAGACTTATTGCCAGATTTCAGTACAGTAATACTTGAGAAAACGGAAAGGATGGTATATAAATAATTTCTCCTGGAAGTGACCCTTGTCAGGGACAGCTGCTGACCTGAACCTAAAAGACTGGCTGAACATGGGAACTTTAAAATGCGCATCAGACATATTTGATCTTAAGACTGTCCCTGGTATGGTCTCATGTGTCTATTCTTCTTTGCTAAAATGTAACTCACAATGTAGATCAGGATAGCCCCAGACTTTAGCCCCAAATCCTCTTACCTCTGTCTCTAGTGTTGGGAAGGCAAGCGTGCCTGACCACAGCTAACTGGCATCTACACTTTCCCTCCTCTTTTGCTGGCAGTTTGGATTGGAGGACAGTCAAGCCCTGTGAACATGGTTGGTGACATAATCCTGCCTGTTGTAATCTTATCTCAGATGGAGGCACATTATTCAGTTTTGTTTTGTTTTGTTTTGTTTGTATTCTACAATCTGAAGTGGAATAGCATTAAGACAGGACATGGTCCAAGACCCTTCAACACACAGATAATGTTTTCAAGACCTGTCCCCGTCCCTTCATCCTACCTCTTCAGCCCCCACCCCCCACCCCCCAACTACCTCATTTGGTTTCTCTTACTCCTACTTTCTTCTTTTCTTTCTGGAGTTTTTTTTAATATTGTCATCCTAGTCAGTGATCTACCAATTAACCCATTCAGTTTGCCTCAAAGTTTAACATAATTTGTTTCTGGTACTCTCATAAAAATGCAGTCTTTTTCAATTAAAAATACAGTATTTTTTCAATTTAAAATACTTTTGAAAGTTGGGGACATTATTTTTAAATATTATAAATGTTTCATGTTTATCTCTAAGTAGATGTTGCTACCCCCACCCAGTCGCGGCAAGGAGAACTGTCTCTCACATCTTTCTTCATTTTTTTTTAAAATTGTTGTTTGTTTGTTGAGTGACTGTTTCTTTAGTTTCATGCTTTCCAATTAACAGTGACAGTGAATCTGGGTAACCATAATTGTTCATTGTAATTGTAATAATTGCTAATGGCTCAGGGAGCTATGTGCTACTGATGACAACCAATTGGTCAGTGCAGGCAGGCACCCAAAGTCATGGCTCTAAGAACATCCCATGAGGGAAGGACATTCAGACTCCTGTGCCTTTGTTACCCTCTAAATGAACATCTCTGCTTGAAGCTGTGTGTCACCATGCAGGTGACTGTGAAAGAACCCTCATTTCCCCTCCCCCTACACCTCACCCCAGAATCTTCCATAAGTCTTAAAAAAAGCCCCAGACTTGCCCTTGCTGGAACCTTGGTTCCTAGGTCTCATTTAAGTCTCTCTCTGTCTTTATTTGAGTCTCTCTGTCTTCCTCCCTTCCTTCTTCCCTCCCTCTCAAGCTATAATGCTGCAATAGCCTCTCTAAAATCCCTTTTGTGGTATGGGAATTTCATTCCTTGAATCTTCCTGAAAAGCAACATGGAAGTCACTGGCTCAGAGCAGCTTTTATGGCTCTTGTTTTTGTTTGTTTGTTTGTTTGTTTGTTTTTTGTGATGCCAGCAGCCCAAGACACATTCACGCCCAGACGTGATGGGCTAAATCCACTTAAAAATCTGAGAAGGCTTAAAACTAAGGGAGAGAGAGTTTGACACAGATTTTTGCTGTTTGTTGGTGGCGTGCTGTAGAGAGATTTCCTGATTCGGCAACAGCAGCAGAAAAAACACTGTGTCATTTTAAAGCGCAGCTTCCTGGGGCTGTGCTGCCAGCATGAACTCTGGCTTTAAAGCATTTCAATGGATTTTATGTGACTGGATGTTTGTGTTCCCGCTTGGGATCGGAAGGAGAGTGCTCTGAGACCCTGCGGATGGCTCAGCAATCCCTGCCAGGCAGATGGCAGAATCAGGCTTAGGCAGGCGGAAGAGCATGGCGGATTCCTGCCGACAGAGACATGTTTTCAGACTGTGCAGTGCTCTGCATGTCAGATTTGGCTGTAACTTGGATAAAAAGAGTTTCTGTGCTGCACGCTCAGTCTCAGAATTAAACTGCTGAGTGCGGCTCCAATGTGGACTTGCTGTGCGCCTGGAACTATGCGCAGCTCAGGGGCACCGAATGGATCTGAGGCAGGAGAGACTGCTCCAGGCTGAACTGTGCTGATCGGCAGGAACTACCATAATTACCATAAAAACAGGGCAGTTAAGGTTTAGACTGGGCAGGAAAGAGGCTGTACCTTATTACCGTATTACCTGTACATGGTGCAACTTCAGTTTTTAGAACTGCTTAACATTTTAAGAAATACTCCGGGATAGTAAAAAATTGCAGATTCACAATAGGACAGATTCAGACCACTAAATGAGTCACACTGTTGGATGAATGTACGTAGGCTTGAGAGAGAGAAGAAAAAGAATATAGAGAATAAAGTTAATGGTTAAAAAAAAGGTAAAGTCTTTAAAGAGACAGAGTACAGATAGTTATAGATTAAAAGAAATAAAGAAAAATAAGCCACGTAAAAATGAAAAATTCACAGAGAGTCTGGATTATGTACATTGTGTTTTCTTTAAAATTTTTGACTGTGAAGGAGCTAAGTACAGAGAGACATTTCATTACATGGGCTGCCAAGCTAAACCACAACAGATATCATAAGGGTATTACTATTTCAAAATTTGGGTCTAAGGATATGATGCTTTGGAGTGGGTCTTCTTTTGTTTTCACAGAGGACGAGACCCTGTGGATTTCATCTATCCCGATATGGTATGATAGACCACGACCTCCCGAAAAGTTGGTGTGAACACCCTCAAAAAATTACTTCACTCAACTGCCACCTGAGATAAACCTGGCACACAGGTTACACCCTAAATGATCTGATTAACAGCGCCCCCATTCAGCAGGAAGCAGTTTGGAGAGAAAAAACTGCGCCCATGTTCCCAAAATATTGTTTACAAATGTTCTTTTACATTTAAAAGGGGAAATGATATAAGTATGAATAATTTGCATTGGTATGGATTTTAAGGTCAATTTTGCTATATGTATATGTATTTCTGCTCTTGATTAAGGTATTGTGATTGTGTAGTTCATTTAAAAATGTAATGTATAATTAGGAAATATAGTTTGCTAATGGATAATCATAAATAATAGTCAAGTTTGTAGTCATGTCACTTAAATTTTCTAGATATATAGAGATATATTTCAGATAGGGATTCTTCATATCTTTCAAAGACTGCAGAATACGGCATTTAATGTTTTAATAACTTAGGACATTTCATGACAATGAGACACTCTGCTCCTGGCAGCACCAATGTACTTCAAGAGGAAGATGGGCATTGAAGAGGCATGTTATGGAGTTGGATAGCCATTTGGGCAAGAAACTGCTCTTGCCTGAACTGTTGCATAAAATGGACACAGAGAACCTGTAGAGAGAGGACTGCTGAACTTGCCCAAAGGCGAGACGGTCTTTTGGGGTTCATGACTCATGAAAGAATCTGCGAGACATTCTGCAGGACACAGCAGATAGTGACTGAACTGTCTTTGAAATTTCCTGCTTCATGGAAATGTCTGCTGGATACTATGAGCCTGAAGGCTGAAGATGGATGCCCCAACGGTACAGAGGAACTTTGGGTGACTGTTCAGGCAGTGAGATGTCTCTGTCATTTCTAGAGTTTGGATTTCTTGTTTACTTAGGTAATTTTATATCCTTCTGGAGTCTTTGATGGAGTTGAAGAATGGATAGGTAGTTATAGTTTTCCATTGTTATGATAAAAGATAAAATAGATATAAATATTGTAACTGTAATTCTTGTTTGATAACTGTTTTGTTATATGTAATTTTACTATGTTAAAGTTAAAGCCTTTATTTTTTGTTTAAACAGAAAAAGGGGAAATGATGTGGGAGTGATTTCTTATTAATAAAGAAACTGCCTAGACCCATTTGATAGGCCAACCCTTAGGTAGGCGGAGTAAACAGAACGGAATGCTGGGAGAAAGAAGCTGAGTCAGGGAGTCGCCATGGTTCTCCCACTCCAGACAGACGCAGGTTAAGATCTTTCCTCGTAAGCCAGCTCGTGGGTTACACAGATTAATAAAAATGGGTTAGATCAATATGTAAGAGCTAGCCAATAAGAAACTGAAACTAATGGGTCAGGCAGTGTTTAAAAGAATACAGTTTCCGTGTAATTATTTCGGGGCACAAGCTAGAGCTAGCCATGTGGGCGGCCGGGTGCCGGGGACACAGCCTCGCCGTTCTTATTGCTACAAGTGAGAGCACAAAAAGGTCCTGTCATTCTTAGACATTCCAATTTCCCAAATCAACACCATCTTAGTTAATATCCTATTGTTTTGATAAGACACCATGACCAAGACAACTTATAGAAGAATTTATTTGGGGCTTACAGTTTCAGAGGGTTAGAGTTCATGACCCTCATGGTGGGGAACATGGCAGCAGGCAAGAAAGGATGGAGCTAGTGTAACAGTTGAGAGCTTTATCTTGAGATACAACCATAAAGCAGAGCAGACATAAATGTGAATGGCAGAGGATATTGAAACTTCAAAGCCTGCCCCCATTACACACTTCCCCAACAAGGAATAATTGTTAAATTATTTTAACAATTCTAATAATTCTTAAACAGTTCCACCAACTGGGAACAAAATAATCAAATATATGAGCCTATGGGGGCCACTTCCTTTCAAATCAACACAACCACCTCAGGTCTGTTGAGGCTCTGTACCATGACAACTTCCTTTAGAATAGGATTTTCTCAATCTCAGCATAAAGTAACCTTTAGGATATCAGTAAGGAAACTTATAATTCCTAAACACAGTGAGATTGAATGCTTCATAGGAGAGACCTTCAATGAGCAGTATTCCAGGCATTCATCACCAGATAGCCTTTCCAAAGGACCAGGAAGGAGGAGTTGGGATGGTGATTCTCTCCATGCTAGAGAATTTGCCTAGCAAGTGCAAGGCACATTCCCTTTAGTCTCTTGCACCACCACAGTGCAACACAACACAACACAGAACAACCCAAAAGTAAGGGAGAGGTGCTGGTAAAAAGTATGAGCTCAATGACTCTTCCCCATCCTATGAAACTCAGTTTGAGAAATCTCGCACTTGCTCCCCCCTGTACTTAGAAGCTTCTAAACGGAGCTATAATAGAGAGATTGATTCTGTTCCAACAGATACCCCCCTTTCCCCATAAACTTGTAGCTGTTGTAGTCAGTGTGTAAGAATAACTCAAGGAGCTCACATTGGAAGAGACCATTAGAAGAAGGTAAACACCACAACTCTGCAGACCTGTTTCTCACTCTTATGATAATGGAGCATGTATATAGGCTTGTTAATACAAGGGTCACCCAATTTAAAATAATTTATAAGGATACCCATGATTCAACATGAGAATTCAAATTAAAAGTGAAATGATTGAAGAGGCAAAAGGCTGTAGGAATGTTAACTTTGAAAGTGAATGGAAAAAATATGCTAAAATGAATAATGAATACTATTTTTTTGCTAGGAGGAAATAAATATCACTTAAGATTCTGATACTGAGAGTGTAAAATATAAGGTGATGCTATTCTAGAATTTTCTCTTATTCTTATGGTTAGAGTGCATAATTATGCTTATTTTAACATTTTTAATAGATTCTTCACAGTGGCCTAATCAAAAAGAATATAATAGGGTTCGTTTTACTCTGGAAACTAATTGAAATCTGGAAAATTACAGAATCTGATCAAAGATTGCATAGCTACCAAATAGAGTTGACTAATATCTATGACACGAAATTCCATGGTATATCACTAGAAAACCAATCAGGAATTTGGCCAGGTGTGTAGGCATACCTCTGTAATCTCATCATCAAGGTAGCAGGGAAAAAAGGTTGAGGTTTCAAGGCTATCCTGCTCTACATGAGAGTCTGTCTAAAAAACAAAGCAATAAATTACAATGGACTAATGGCATCTCCAAGTCTATACTCCAAGTCCTTCAACAATAAAGATATCTCAGTCCATCGGTCTCATCATAGGAATGAGTAATAATCACATTTTCACCCACAGTAGATGAATCATCACATTAATCTTATCAGGACAGTAAGTTATGGACATAAGCAAAAAACGGGAGCTTTTCTCAAAATTCGGGTTTTCGGCTATCTCTGCAAGAAGCAGCATTCCCACAGACAGCCCTGCAATTTTTGCACAGGGACCCATAGTGGAAACCAGAAAACATGGGATGGTGGCACAGAGGTGACGGCTTCCCTCCCCAAACGAAATCTTTAATAAAAAAGAAAACAGTCAGTCGATACAGTTGTATGTAAACTTGACTCAAGCTGGGGTCATCAGGGAAGTCGAAACTCCAACTGTTAAAAACGCTTTCATCAAATTGGCCTGTAGGTAGGCTGTGGGCATTTTCTTGATTGGTGATTGCTGTATGAGGGTCGATCTGTGGGTGGTGCTGCCCTTTGGCAGGTGGTCCTGCGGTACATATGGAAAGAAGCTGAGCGAGGTAGTAAGTAGTATTTTGCCATGGACCATGCTTCAGTTCCTGCATGCAGGTTCCTGCCTTGAGTTCTTACCCTGGTTTCCCTTGGAGATGAATTACTTCCTGAACCATAAGGTAAAACAATCTTTTTCCCTAGGGCAAGAACTGGTGCCCGGTTCCCAGGATGTTGTTGTAATGGGCAGGACCATGTGATCTTGAGGAGGGTTGTGGAAGGACTTAACTGCGAAAGTCATGGAGTGCTCAGAGCTGAATGGGCTGTCCTATGAGGTCTTTGAAGAGAAAAATTGTAGGAGAAATGAAGACAACAGACACCTGATTTGAGAAGTTTCAGAGAGAAGCAAAAGCTCTTTTGGACAGTCTGTGTGATGTTTTGAGGTGAGAATCTACGTTTAAACTGGTAAGCTGAGGCTGAAGGACAGGCTATGATAAGAGCTCTGAACCACTGAGGGGGAAAACTTATTCTTCCAGTCAAATTGATGCTGCTTTGCTGGGGTCACCATCTGCAGTGATTAAAATGTGACCAACATCTTCCCAAGTATCTCTTCATAGTCAGCATGGAGAGACTGTGGAGAGAGATACCAGGCTATGAACTTGGTAATGCAGGAGAGCCTCCCCGGTGGTACTGGTTTTGAAGACATAGGAGTCATGGAAATCAGCTGAGTCTTGGCACTGTGAGAGGTGAGGATTCAGCCCTGATTGTAGGAGGAACCCAAGAATCCAAGGTTCACAGAGGAGGACTCTGTGGTAGAGTCAGAGCCTATAAAGATAGCCCAGGAGAGTCTGTTGGTGAAAGTGCAGCCGAGTTTCAGTGAAGACCCATGCAGTGGAGACCCCAGGACTTCAGGATGACCCCCAACAAGATCAACAGCTGTGGAACAGGGGGATGAGCCATCTGACTGGGGTAATAGGAGACCCTAAAAGTGTTTTGATGTGTATTTAGTTAGCTGCAAAGCATGATGAACACCATTCTGACATACTCTTAACCATTTTTACTTCTTCTTTTGAGAACTCTCTGTTCTGATTCATTGCCACTTGTGAATTGGGTTGCTTGCTTGCTCCCCTTCTTGTTGCTTGTGGCTCTTTTTAATATGTTCTGGATATTCATCTCTGTCAGATGTGTAGCTGACACAAATCCTCTCGCTCTCTATGGACTCTCTCTCCACTTGGCTGGTGACTTCCTTTCCTGAACAGAAACCTTTTGATTTAATGAGTTCTCTCTTGTCAACTGTTGACTTCCTTTCCTGAGCAAATGGATTTCTGCTCAGAAAGTCATTCTCTACAACTCCATCTTGTTGAATACTAAGTTGTCTCCCAGCAGTTTCAGTGTTTCAAGTTACATACTGAGGTCTTTGATCCAGTTTGAGTTCATTTTGGTTCAGTATGATAGATATTGATCTAACTGTATTCTTCTACATGAGACATCAGTTTCCTAAGCACCATTTGTAAAGAGGATATCTTTTTGTCAACATGTGCTTTTAGCCTCTTTGTAAAATAACAGATGGTTGTAGTTGTGTCTACTAATGTTTGGGTTTTCTATTTTGTTCCATTGATCTACATGTCTATTTGTGTGCCAATACCATACTGGTTTTTAAACCATAGATTTGTAATATATCTTGAAATTTGGAAAAGTGATACCTCTAGCATTCTTTTTTGTTTTGTTTTGTTTTTACTCAAGATTTCTTTGGATATCCTGGATCTTTTGTGGATCCATGTGGAATTGTGTGTGTGTGTGTGTGTGTGTGTGTGTGTGTATGTGTGTGTGTGTGTGCGCACGCGCGTGTGTGAAGAATTTCATTGGAATTTTGATTGGGATTACACTGCATCTGTTAATTGATTTGTGTAGAATGGTCATTTAACAATATTAATTCTACCAACCTGTAAGCATAGGAGGTCTTTCCATTTTCTAGGGCTTCCTCAGTCTCCATCTTCAGAGATTTAATTTTTGAACTATAGTGGTCTTTCAATAATTTGGTTATGTTTGCTTCTAGATACACTTTGATGCTGTTGCAAATAGGAGTTTGTTGATATCCTCTTTCTCAGCTTGTTTGTTCTCAATATACAGAATTGCTACTCAGTTTTGTAAATTGATATTTATTCTGCCATATTGCTTATACTGTTGATAATTTATAAAAGTTTTTATTGGAATTTTGTGATCTCTTATGGATAATAGCATATTATTTGTAAATCAACAAAATTTATCATCTTTTTCCTGATTGTAGCCCTCTAATTTTCTCCAGTCTTAAGTCTTTATCTAGTGATTCCAGCATTAAGGACCATGAAAAGCCTCGTCTGACTCCAGATGAAATGATATAGCAGCAAGTTTTCCCTAATTTAAAATGAGGCTGGCCATCGATTTGTTACTAAAAATATATATTTTAGGTAATATATTCTGGCTATGGTTTCCCCTCCCCCAGTTCCTCACACTCCCTAACTCCCCTCCAGTCCAGATGCCCACCCATTCTGTCCTCTGTTAGAAAACAACATGTATCTAAGGAATAAACTAAGGTAGAGAAAGATGAGATAAAACAGCAGCAAGCAAAGTGGAACAAGATGAGACGGACAGAAGAGACCAGAGAAAAAAGCACAAGAAACATAGAGAAGCACAGACACACATGTTTTCACACACACAGGAATACCATAAAAGTACAAAGCAGAAAGACATAATGTATAAACAAAGGGCTTGCAAGAGTTAAAAATGAAATGCGCTGGTATAACACTCTGAATGGAAGAGCTTCCAAAACGCCCTTGAGTTCCTTTCGTGCTGGCCGTCCTCTGCCACGCACAGGGCCTGCCCTTAAAACTGGTTTGTTTCCCTAGTGAGACTCTTTAAGAAAAAACTTTTTGTTTGTAAGTAGTTATCAATTGGAACTAGCTTCTGAGTTACAGATGGGTGTGTGTGCCCATGTCTCCTTTCAGCTCTAGGACCCCATCTGGTGCTCATCCTATACATGCTACCATATTCTCTGACTTTTGAATGTGTGCAGTCCTGTAGTATCTAGAAAGCCGTGTTTCCCCTATGCCCACCATTTCCTAAGGCTCTCCCAATCTTTCCTCCTCTTCTGCAGGGTTTCCTCATCTCTGAGGGGAGGGGTTTGATGGAGACATCCCATTTAAGGATGAGTGTTCCAAGCTCTCTCACTCTCTGTGTTTTGTCTGACTGTGGGTCATCTGCTGAAGGAGGCAGCTTCTCTGAGGTTGATGACCAAGGCTCTGGTCTATGAGTTTAGCAGGATGAGGTCAGGAGTCGCTGTAGCAGAACAGTAGCATTTGCCTTTCCCTAGGCCCCTAGTCTCAGGCTCTTGGCTGCACAAGCACTATCTAGTATGGGTTCCATCCCAGAGAATGCCTTACTTTTTTATGTTGCAGTTTGTTTCCTCTAGTCCTAGTCTCCTTAGAATTTTTATTATGAAATCTTATCATATTTTTCAAAGTTTTTTTTTCTGCATCTATTGGGAAAATAATGTATTTTGTCTTTAAGTATGTTCGTGTAATTTGTTATATTTATTTATGCATGCTGACCCATCTCTGCTTCTCAGGACATAGTCAGCTTGATCATGATGGATGATCTTTTTTTTTTTGTATTTGTTTGTTATTATTGTGCTCTTTTGTATCTATGCTCACCAGGGCTATTGGCCTACAGTTTCCTGTTTGTGTTGTGTATTTCCCTGCGTTGTGTACTAGAATAACACTCTGTGTGTGTGTGTGTGTGTGTGTGTGTGTGTGTGTGTGTGTGTGTGTGTGGGGGAGCTTCAAGAGAGCTATTTCTGTATCTTGTAGATTTCTCTGGAGGGGGAGTCTTTGGAATTCTACTGTGAGTCATCCGGGCTTGGGCTATGGTAGTGGGAAGACTCTTATTGTTCTGATTTTCTGTTGTTCTGTTAGGGTTCTGTTTATATTTTGATCTCTTCAAGGTTTAACTTTGGTGGTTTTCATGGATCTAGAAGTATGTCCATTTATTTAGGTTTTCTAACTTAATGGAATTTAAAGTGATTCCTATATTCTGAATTTCTTTGGTGTCTGTTGTAATGTTTCTGTAACAGGTCTTTCTTTGGACCACCAGCTCCTAAACAATGAAGTGAGACGTTTATTAATTGGCCTTAACTTAGGGCATGTTCCCAACTAGCTCTTACACTTTATTAACCCATTTATATTAATCTACATTCTGCCATGTGTCTTGTTACCTCTCCTCAGTACCATACATCTGACTTGCTCTGTGTCTAATTGGTGAATCCCCTGCCTCTCAGATTCCTTCCCAGAGTTCCTATCTCTGACTAGAACTTCCACCTATCCTTACCTGCCTAATAGCTGACCATTTCAGCTCTTTATTTCAGCCAATCAGAAGGTGCCTTGGGCAGATGAGGTGAAACAGAGACACATCTTCATAGTGTACAAAAGGATTGTCTCACGACATGTTTCCATGCTCATCTCTGATTTCCACTAATTGGGGTCATTTCTTTGTCTCTTTTGGTTAATTTGGACAAGGGTCCATCCATCTTGCTTATCTTTTCAAGGAACCAGCTCATAGACGACTTGATTCTCTTTTCTTTTATTCTGTTTTTGCTCTGGTTTTTATTTTTTCTCATTGGCTGAATTTAGGTTTGGTTTGTTTTTGCAGTTTTGTGTTTGTTTTTGATTCTGATTTTTTGTTTGTGTTTGTTTATTTGTTTGTTTTGATTTTTGGGACAAGGTTTCTCTGTCTAGCCCTGGCTGTCCTGAAACTTGCTCTGTAGACCAGACTGGCTGGAATTCAGAGATCCACCTGCATCTGCCTGCTGGAGGGCTGGGATTAAAGATGTGTGCAATTGTCACCTGGCCTGCTTTTTTTTTGTTTTTATTTTTATTTTATTCTTGAATTACATTATTTATTTGAGCAGTTTTCTGGTTTTTAAAATATAGACACTCAGTCACAAATACCCCTCTTAGAACTGCTTCTTCTTTTCAAGAATTGACCATCTATTTGTTTCATTTAAACACCTCCTCTTGACAGGGATAAGGCTTAGAAGTAGAAACTCTCAGTGAAGACAGTGTGTCTTGGAGTCTGCTGCCGGTGCTTTTCTTTGGCTTCCTTCATTATCTTGACCAAAAAATTAGTATATTCTGTAGCTCTTCGTTGTCCTTAGAGGTTGTTTCTTCAATACTTTGTTGGCATTTGTGTGCAGGACCCATACAGAGAGGAGACTCTGAGTCTCCAGTGCTCTGGTCCTGGGCTTCTTGCCTTGCTGGAGAGCTTCTGAAAAGGTAGTGGACTTGGTCATCTCTAGAGAGCCTGGAAAGCTGTCGATTCTGTCAACTCTTTGGGTCCTTAATGCAGAGGCACAGTATTCTCTGTCATTCTAGAAATGTCCTTCAATGCTTTTTGTTTCTTTACAATATCCGAGTTGAGAACACTCAACTTTGCGTCCATAGAATAAGAATGTCCCTTACTCAAAAATAGCAAGCGCACTCAGTTATGGGTCAAGACACCCTGCTTCATGGGAAACTCTTGTCTGTTGTTTCTGCCACCAGTCCGGGACATATAACCTTTCCACTCACTACCCCGAGCATCAGCAGCCGCTTCTCCGGCCGTGTGCTTTCTCGGAGACTATAAAGTTTGCATTTACATGCACTTCGGTGAGCTTCTGACAGAACTTGGCCAGGAAAGAGGCTTCCAGTTTCACACGGCCAATAGCCCAGAGGAAGGCAGAGACAAGACTTTCTGTTTTAATGTGTCTAGTGGTTTTGTTAAGTTTTTGTCTTATCATTTTCACCTAATTTCAGGAGGTTTTAGTTTTGTTCTTGATTTCTTCTTTGACCTCTTCATCATCCAATAATGTGAATTATTTGATGTTCATGATTTTGTGTAATTACTACAGGCTTCTTTACTGTTGATTTTTAGCTTTATTAAACTTTTTAGGAAGGATATATGGAATTTTTAATTTTTTTCTGAATTTGTTAAGATGTGTTTTGTGTCCCAGGATGTGGTCTGTATTAGAAGAGCATCTCTGGCCTGCCAAATAGAATGCATAAGTTTTGGTTTGTGTGGGATATTCTGTAGCTGTCTTTTTGATCTCTTTGACATACAATGCCATTCAATTCTGAGTCAGCTCCGTTTGGTTTCTGTCCAGATGACCTGTCTAGCAGAGAAAGTGGAATATTGACTTCACCTGCTATTACTGAGTTGGAGTTAATCCGTGTCTCTAATTCCAGTGAGGCACCCTTGATGACACTGAGGGAGCCAGGGTTTGGGGTTGGTGCAGACGTGATTGTGATGGCTTCCTGAGGACTGTCCTGTGACGAGAGGAACATGTCCTCTTCTATCTCTTCCAATTAGTTTTGGTTTGAAGTCTACCTTGTCATCTCTGAGGCTAGCAGTGTCTGCTTGTTCCCCGGTCTCATTCAATCCCTTTCCTTTAGCATGGTACCTCCCTTTAAAGCTAGGGTAAATTGCAGATAGACAGCAGGAATATATATTTTGTTTTGTTAATCTATTCTTCTAACCTGTTTCTTTTGATCGAGGAGTTGGGGTCACTTAAGATTTAAAGTTATTATTAAAAGGGATGTGTTGATTGTAGCTGCATTATTACTTTCTTTTCCTGTTTGTGTTCTTAGTCCTATTATGTTTGGATAATTTTAGTGTTATTTGGTTACCCCTACAGTCTCTTGGCTGTGTTAGTCTGTGTTTTTAGACCTCGGGATTGCTTCTATTATTCTCTGTGGGGTTAGTTTGGTGGGCATGGATTCTTTTAGTCTGTTTATATCACAGAAAGTCTTTCTTTATCCTTCAACTATGGCAGAGCATTCTCCTGGGTCCCCCAGTCTGGGGTAGCATCTGTGGTCTTTGGAAACGTGGAGTGTATGGTGTACTACTGAACTTTAAAAGTGAGTGTTTTAAAGATTGTGGGACTTTTAAAAGTTACACTGCTTTTTTATTATTACAGTAACATGAGATATTGGTGTTTAAGGGAAAGGTTATGGTTTAATAGTGATACATTTCTGTGTCAAATAGACAAGCTGACAGTTGTCCTGATTAGTTTGCTTTTTTTGCTAACGTGACACAAACGCAGGGCATTTGGCAAGAGGGAATTGAGAAAATGTCTTCATCCGATTGACCCCTGATGTTTATGGAGTATTTTCTTGATTAATGGTGAGTTTGCACAGGCCACGCCCAGAGTGGGCGGTGCCACATCGCAGCAGAGGGCCCTGTAAAAAGCATTCCTCCATGGCTTCTGCTTCCGGTCCTTTCCGAGTTCCGACCCTGACTTCCTGCAGTCATCACTGTGAGCTGTCCGCTGAAATAAACTTTTTTTATCACAGCAACAGCGAAGCAAACCAGGACTGCTGGTCTGTCAAAGAGAGCAGGGCCACAGCATTGAGCTTCAGGGGGTGTGTGGTCCTAACCTGAGCCTGATGGTGAGCGCTTCTGGGCTTTACTCCTGACACCAGTGAGATCTCATAGGCCGACAACAGCCTCGTTATGAGTTCAAAGAATCATCTTTAGCTGTGGGAAAGCAGCGGGTAAAATTGTATTGGAGGACAGTATATTTTCCAAAGTTCAAAGCAACGTGCATCTGAAGGCCCTCCTGTGCTGTCGGAGCAGGCGCCTGAATGAAAACGGGAGCGGGCTAAGTCCTCAGTCTTCGTGAATAGTTCTAGATGGCAGAAGGGGTTTGGTTGTTGTTTTTGAGAAATGCTTACTTAATTTGATGAATTTTTCAAAAGAACTTATTGTAGTGTCCTACATTTGTTTATTGTCGGGGTTCGGGTCGTGGTGCCATGACATGTGTGCCTTTGGAGGCCAGAGAAGTTTCGGGAGTTGGTTCTCTCCTTACAGCATGCCGCTCCTGGGATTGAACTCAGGTCCCACCCAGGCTTGTGTAGCAGGCGCCTTTACCTGATGGGCCGACTCAGTGACCCACAGGCCTTTGGTGTTGCTTTCCATTTTTAAGATAAATAATATTTCCCACAATACTCAGGTGGGCGGGACTTTTGCGAATGCGTTTCTTGTGTATGTGTCGTTGTACTGCCGTCAGAGTGTTGTTTGGCTTGTGCTCCAAGTCACACTATGCAGTAATTGCTCAGCCATCTTTTCACGAGACATGGTAAGGGCTAAACCAAAAGGCAAGGCTTTTTGGAGCTATTGCTTTGAGAATAAATTGGCTGTCCTTTGCTGTAGATTTTCACTGTAGTTTAACTCCCTTCCTGTTACATATTTGGGAATTAATTCCCAGAGTTGAGAACCGTTTAGTGGAAACAGTTCCGCACTGGCCAGTCCTTGTTCCTCTCCTAGATAAGTGCAGAGACCTGCCTTCCTGCAATTATCTTTATCAGCAGGCATTTGGTCAGTGCTTAGGGTCCGGACACAGAGCATCCCGTCTAGGATATCCACAGATCTCCAAGTTGAAGCTGGTTTACCCTACAGATTCCTAACTCCTTATGCTCACTTTCACCTCAGTTTACCGCTGATTTTAGTTCAGGACTCTCAAGGGCAGCAGAAGTGATAGTTAACTACAACCCATGGAAACACCCTCAACACCTGCGATCAGAATGGCTGATAACAGCATAGCCCAGAACTGATAATTTAGAGGCCTGGGTCTCTTCTTGCTTAGAGCAGTAAGTCTAACTCTAGACCTAGACCCTTAGAAACTGTAGCTTCTGGGGTGTGTGTGTGTGTGTGTGTGTGTGTGTGTGTGTGTGTGTCTTATCTGATCAAGAGCCATTAGCTTCTCCCTGACTGTTTATGTGAGTTGCCTGGTTACCTGGTATTGTCTTTGTATACTGAGAGAAAAGTAGTAGCAGGCTGATTTAAAAACAATCTGTGCCCTATTCATAATTTTATTGAAAATTAACCTTTTAGCTCTCTAATAATATAGCACACTAAACATCCCCCCTAAGAATCTTCTGATGATTTAATCCCTTTCTTAACTAACTTTCTCCAGTAAGGAGTTCACTTGATGTGCACTAGCCACTCCCTTGGATCTGTGTGTGGTGTGTGTGTGTGTGTGTGAAAACTTTTATCTGATTTTCTATGGGGCACAAGAATTCTGGTCCTGGAACCTGCTAGGGCTGGGGAATTGCTGGTTTAAGGGTATATATGACTGGGAACATTGGTAACGGGTAGGACAAGGAAGAACCGTGTAGAACTGAGAACAAAGCAGAACAAGGGAGAGCAAGAAGGAACAGTGAGAGATGATGGATTGGACAGAGAAGAATAAAGAGGCATGGTCAGAAGATTCCTGTTGTGCGTAACTTCTTTACCCTCAGACATTTAGCCCGCCTTTAGCTCATCCCTGGGAGGGAGTCTTAAAGGCTCAAAGTTTTAAGGCTCTCTAAAGGTTTGTGTAAGAGTAACTTTTACAAATCAGTAACAGCAAATAAAACTCTATATGCAGATATCATTTTCATACACTTAACAGAGGGAAGTGAGGGACATAGGGGTGATCCAAGTGGCATTGCTCGAACAACTGTAGATGTATGCACTACAGAATTACCGATGTGTAAATTTATTCTACATAAAATGCTCACCAATCGTATATATGTTATTTATTCCAAATACTTATATATCCCAAATATTTGGGATATGAGGTTCTAATTTTATTTTCTTTCAAATACAGATTACGCCCTAGGTTTGTAGTTCCTAAAAAGTGTTTTTAAACCTTTTCTGTTCAGCTTTTTTCTGTTGTTCCCTTGAATAAAGAGAATATTTTACAAAGCCTCTTGAGGTGTGAGAGATATGCGCTGATTTCCCAGAAAATCAGAGCGCAGGGCCCAGACCCGCAGCAGCACACAACAGCCGGTAACCCCAGATCCAGGGATTCCGATGTCCTCTTCTGGCTGGCAAAGTTATCTTCACCCATACGCACACACACACACACACACACACATGCACACATGTGCAAACACACACATGCATGCACGCAAGTGCACACACACATGCACACATGTGCAAACACACACACATGCATACACACACACACACACACACACACACACACTATAAATCTATTTTTAAAAATCCCCTGGATTTTTTTGAGGAGATGAAGCCTGGCTGTCATATTGAAAAGTGAGACATTTTATCTATTTTTTTTTTGATTTTTCTTTTTTTTTTTTGATTTTTCTAGACAGGGTTTCTCCGTAGCTTTTGGTTCCTGTCCTGGAACTAGCTCTTGTAGACCAGGCTGGCCTCGAACTCACAGAGATCCGCCTGCCTCTGCCTCCCGAGTGCTGGGATTAAAGGCGTGCGCCACCACCGCCCGGCAAGACATTTTATCTAAACTTACTCAGGAGTTGATTGGATTCTGTACTCATCACTGTGACCTTTGTGGGGGAGGGGGGATGTAAGTATATGAAAAAACAAGTGTGCACTTGGCATCACAACAATAGTGCTAAAATGTTATACCACTACAGAGATGTCCAGTGTGGCTGCCTCACACAAGGCGTGTTTTCCCCAGCATTTCCCTTTTAGTTCATACGTCTGTGACCCTGGGTCATCTTCTTCAGTGGTCAAGGACAGAAGTGAATTGGGAACCTTTTGCTGACCTGGCTCTGGAGCACCATTTCGCTTGCCTCTGTTCTTACAGGAATCCCTTGGCTCGGGCTTTGACGGGCAAGATGGAGGATGCCTAGGCTAAAATAAATGTCATAAAGAAATCTTCTTTAAAAACAAAGAAACACACTTTCCAAACACAAAGAAGGACAGCGCATTTTAAAATACCAGAGTGAACCATGGCATTCTTTCCCAAATCAGCTGGTGGCAGCTTCTGTTACATTGTTTGCTAGCACGGCCCTCGCACCCAGAATGTCACTGACATGGTGACATTCTTAGATTTTTAAGTGGAGTTTGATTTTTCTGGCACACACGGCTGATGCTATTCCAGGTTTGGGGTTCCTAGCTCAGCCCTGGGTTGCAGAGCTGCTACGGCTGCAGTCACTTTCGCAGACAGATCTTTATTGCGTTTCAGTTTGAAAGGCGTGTTTGTTGTCCATTTTAAGCACATTTATTTCATTATCACTTTGTCACCCGAAAATAGTATTTTCTTCAGGGCTCGTTTTTATTTAGCGAAAGTGACCATAATGCCCTTTAAAAGTTGTGAAACGTTTCCAAGCACCTAGAGCTGAAGACTTGAAGATCTTCCAGAGGGATTTCACATACGCTTGTGTCAAAAGTAGCGCACGCGGTAGCGAGTTTGACCTCTGTCATTCCTGGGACTTCCGCTAGAGGCACTTTGGCCTCTACTGGGAAGTGCTGTGGTCTGAAGAGCACTGGCTGCCGGTGATTATTAATACTGATTGTTCACTCAACAGGATCTAGAATGATTCAGAAGACAAGCCTCTGGGTATCCCTGTGAGGAATGGTCATGTTAGCCTCTAGCAGGCCTGGAAGGGAGAAAGTGAGACAGGAAGACCCGCCCTAAAAGTGTGTGGTTTCCTAGGCCTGGGTCCCGACTGGGAAGGAAGGAGAGAGCGAGCCAGCATCAGCTACTGTCTCTCTTCTACCTGACATTTGATGGAGGGAGGCCATTTGCTTTAAACTCCTGCCATAGGACCTGCCTTCAAGCTCAAACCAAATAACCTTCCTTTGCTCATGGAGAAAGCTGCCATATTGATGTGGGAAGGTCATATGTCTATCTGTTGTTTTCACTGGTTAATTAATAAAGAAACTGCTTGGCCTGATAGGTCAGAACATAGGTGGGTGGACTAGACAGAATAGAATGCTGGGAAGAAGGGAAGTGAGGTCAGATGTGATAGAGCCAGCTGCCAGGTCAGACATGCTGAATCTTTCCTGATAAGCCACCATCTCGTGGTGCTACACAGATTATTAGAAATGGGTTAATCAAGATATGAGAATTAGCCAAGAAGAGGCTAGAACTAATGGGCCAGGCAGTGTTTAAATGAATACAATTTGTGTGTTGTTATTTGGGGTATAAAGCTAACAATGCGGGAGCTGGGTAGGAGGAAAAGCAGGCCTGCTCGCCCCACACTACACCATATCTTTGTGCTCCTTGCTCCTTTGTGTTGTGGTGTATTGTGTTCTTATGGAGGGTTTTGATTCAGTACTTCTTCAATAGACATCATAGAAAATTTCACGTATATGTAATGGAAAATATTATGATTCTTTGTTGATGTCGTGTTTTGGTTTTTCAACACAGGGTTTCTCTGTGTAACAGTCCTGGATTCCTGGAACTCACAGTGTAGACCATGCTGGCCTTGTAGAGATCTGCATGTTTCTGCCTCCCAAGTGCTGAGATTCAAGGCACATGCCACCATCACACAGTTATGATTCCTTAAACATTATATTTATTTATGTTTTAAAGTGTGTGTATGTGTATGTGTGCATGTGTGTATGTGTGTGTTCATGTGCATATATGTGTGTGTATGTGTGATACCAAAGAGGCTTGAAGCCCTAGATCCCCACGGATCTTGAGTTACAGGAAGTTGTAAGCTGTAAGTTGATGTTGGTGCTGGGAACTAAACCAGGGTCCCCTGCTTGAACAATGTCTGCTCTTAACCACTGAGTTTCCTCTCTACCCCCATGATATTAATTATGGCATTTGTCTGTTTGAATTATGGCCACAGGCCGAGGAACAATAAGGCCATTCTCCCTATGAAGGAAGACGAACCTACAGTGTCATTTTGATGAGGTGCTTTTTCAAACCCATGAAGTTCATTCATGGAGTGCACCCTAAACCCCAGAGTCCTCATCTGAGCAGTCTGCTTCTGTTTCAGGATATTGCTTCGAAGTTAGTGGTTTAAACTATACATCCTTGCCATCCTTGGTGTCTGTGGGTGGAAGGTGAGGCTAATGCCATAGGGTTCTCTGTTTTACTGATTGGTGTGGTATCTTTTGAGGCTTGTTGGGTTAGTGTTTCATCACAGCAACAAAAGCAAGCCAGGGCAATCTCAGCTTTCACAGTCATTGATGGGCCCAGTTTCAAACCTTGTAAATGTGTCATAATAGTACAGCAAAGCACAGGAGGCAAGCGGGGACTGTCACAGGTGCTATGTTCAGATGAGGAAACTGAGTGCCCCAAATCAAATGATTTTCCCAGTGGCCCAGGGAGGAAATGTGAGCAAAACAACTAAGAGGGCCACGGCTGTTCTGCCACAGTCTTAGTTACAGTGCTTTGGACTTCATTCTCTTACATTTGATCTTTGCTTTATATACAAAATCCTTCATGTATCTCTTTGTTTTTACAGCCATGGATCTATCTGTGTTTGTTCCATTTGTACTTCGAAGTAATCTATTGTCTTACCTAATTTAAACAATGATTTTATTTCTCCAAATTTGTTTCTTTTGCCGCTGCCTGTGTTTGAATGCGAGGCACTGTTATTATCTGTCATCCCTGGCACTGTTGTCACGAGCCTTCTGGTGGTTAAAATATTACTGTCCTGTCCCATGGCTGTAGCCTGACCTCTTCATATAAGCAAAGGCATGTTCACTAATGTTTAGACATGAATACATATGCTATATAAACAGCTCATAGCACAAGAAATAAAGGCGATTGTAGGGGAGACTCCTTGTATGAAGCATTCTAATTTCTCTTGAGCTTGTGATTTCTCAAGGGATGTCTATGGTAAGAAAGGCTCCCATGTCCCGTCAGTGTGACCTAGGGAACAGCAGCTGATTCAGCTTCTCCACCAGCTCCTTCTGACCTGGTCATTACCAATGTGACTCTCTGAATTCAAGGCCTAGTTTCAGGTCCTCACTGGGTGCAAACTCTTTTTAGCTTAGATAGAGATCAAGGCCAAGACTGAAGTTACTCACAGCAGGCTCCTTAGAGTGAAGGAAGCCACACACACTGGCCCTCCTGAGAATTACTTTGACAATACAAGGCTCTTGTGGAAGGATTCTTTAAACAGGGTAAACCAACAAGCAGTGGTCCGCACCACGTTTTCAACAGGAAATTTGAACACTACTATATGAGCCCCATGCCCGGCTCAAATGCACTGTTCAGAAAGGCTTGGTAAAAATTGAGAAGTTTCTGGGTATTTTGGGTTAACTTCCAAAACAACACTCAATGTTTTAATATAGCTTTAATTAAAATGATGATTATCCTAATTTACCAGTTGAACATGGAGTAAAAATAACCAGCAATTCTGACAATTGTAGCAAACATTTTATGTGTGTATTTTACTTCTCTCTTTCTTTGCTGCTTTTGCCGTAGCTTTCCCAAGCAGAAAGGAAGAGTTTCAAGTCCTGACTTGGAAGTTGAGGAAGCCTCCTCCCTGCTGAGATGAAGATGTACATGAATCTTGCATTCTGAAGGAAAGCCATCTCTCTAAAGAGAGTAGGGCAGAGGCTTGGGCCAGGGTACCAGGGGTTTTAAAGCAGAGACAACACAAAAATGGACTAAAGCAGATAAGTAAATCCGTACAATCTCTGGAAAGAAATTTAACCTGTAAATTTTTAAAGACATGAACCTGTTAATATTTATAAGGAAACAAAAGTACCATCAAAGATTTATATTCATAAATGTTCACAACCAAATTATTTATAAAGCAAAATTGAAAATTATTGACATGTCTAGTGAGAATAATAGAGTTGTACAAAAAATAGATAAATTATTATACTTGATATATACCTAGTTTACAAAAAAAGCAAAACCCAAGTATCATCTATTTAGGAGGAAGTCAGTATGCAGAGATAAGAACTCATTCATGACTTTTTTACTTTTTTCCTTCATGTTAAACCTAGTGTATTCTCATCACGTGCTTATTAAACCACAGAGAAATTGGGCTGAAAGATGGCTCAGTGGTGAGAAGAACTGTTTTGCTTTTTGAAGAAGACCTATGTGTGGTACCCAGCACCCACATGGCTACACACAACCTCTGTTAACTCCAGCTCATAGGTCCCCAACACTCCTCTCCATTGGCAGAGCGCTCATGGTACACCTACATACATCCGGGCAAAAACACATTCACATGGAACAAAATAAGCCTCAAAGCCAAATGGAGTCAAGGAGAAATGTTTTAAAAACATTTTCACTCCTTTATGGATTTGTGTGCCTGTGTGTGTGTGCTCCCCTCCTGGTGCTTCTGGAATCTCTTCTTCTTCATCCACCGTGTGGGTTCTGGGCATCCATCTCAATGGCCCACCTTCTACGCCCTCCTCTTTTTAGGATATAATAGAGACAGAATGATGGCTTACTCTGCTGGTCTCAGGCAAGGCAGAGTTGTTGGTGGCTTGTAGAATTATGACACATTACAAAAAAAAATGCCTAAATATTTATTCAAGTAAAGGGATTTATTAAAAATAAACTCTCCCAGAGAGTAGTCACTACCAGTTTGAAAACATCTAGTTGATGGAGGAGTTACTTTCAGTGGTTAATAAAGAAACTGCCTTGGCCCATTTGATAGGCCAGCCCTTAGGTGGGTGGAGTAGACAGAACTGAATGCTGGGAGGAAGTGAGGAAATCGCCATGCCACTCCTCTCTGGTCAGATGCAATGAAGCTCCAGCCCAAGATGGACGCAGGTCAGACATGCTGAATCTTTCCTGGTAAGACACCACCTCATGGTGCTACACAGATTACTAAATATGGGTTAAGCAAGATATGAGAGTTAGCCAAGAAGAGGCTAGATATAATGGGCCAGGCAGTGTTTAAATGAATACAGTTTGTGTGTTGTTATTTCAGGGCCAGGCAACCGGCAGCCGGGTGGCAGGAATGCAGCCCACAGCTCCCTCTACATCTAGTAATCCATTATTCTAGAAGTTAGTCTGCAGACTTGAAACTTTGGAAGAGAGAAGCTTGTATGTTAAAATGATGCAATCTTTGCTTTTCTCTCAGTTGTTTTTGCAGCAGCCTCTGGAAAGGCATCGCCAACAATACAGGAAAACTTCAAACTACGGCTGTAGAGAACAGCTCTACATTCTTATTGATAAACCAATAACTTATTATTATTATTATCATCATCATCATTATTATTAACATCATTTGAATTCAGCCTTTAAATGCAACGGTTCTTTCTGAAAGACTTGGAGAAGCTTTGTAAACAAAGCGCTTTGTCCGTCATTTAACTTCATCTGTCATTTCAATCCTGATTTTTCTCCCCCTGGGAAAAATAAAGAGAAAGTTGTGGCACTGTTTTCCACATGCTGTCAAGGATGTCTTTATTGTCATTCCAGGAGTTGTCTGTGCAATTTCCTCCCCCTTCACAGGATAATGTACCGGCCTTCCTCACCCAGACAGAATAAAGCAGGTTGCAGTGGCGCTACCCACCTCCCACATACAGCTTCCTTCCTATCAGAAAAAAGACAAAAGAATCTTTGAGAATCAGAAAAATCACTTCTACTTCACTTCCCCAGTGTTCCTCTCGGGTGCAACTTCCAGATGGAGGGGGAATATTAGCTAGGTTCTCAATATCTGGAGACTTCCTCTCAAAAGTCAGCCATTTAGATAGCCTCACTCACAGGTGAAGAGAGAAGAAACACAATCGTGTGAGGCCTCGGAGATGCAGTGCAGGGAAGAAGCTGTTCTAGCTGTCTCCTGAATCTCAGTAAGGGAAACTCAAGTGGATACCAGGCATGGGTGCTTCTCTTCTCTGGGTTTTTGTTTAATAAGAAGAGTTCTGTCTGGTTTGTTGAGGTCAACTTTTCAAAAAACGAACGGTTAGAGCTAGCACCCATGTTTCTGAGGAAAGATTAAAGAACATATACCAAATTACTTATTCAAATTAGGTTGTTGAATCTAGCAAGAATGACCTGGGAGAGCACTAAATCGATGGCAGAAGGTACTGTGTGTCTTGTCTAGCTCTGGGGTCAAGTTTATCAAGTTCGGTATCTGTCACTCTGGGAACTTAATAATGATCCTGCTGAAGCCATTAAAGTCCTTTGTCATCTAAAGTTTGTCAAGAGGTTGCTCTTATAGATAAAAATAAAAAGTACTAACGGAAAAAATCAGTGTTATAGTAATATTATTCAAAGTATATGCACCTTGCAGATTGAAGCAAAAGCAAGGAAGATAAGGAAGATGAGTTCTAGTACCAGGAGGGGCCGGCAGAGCGGATTTCCAGCAGGGCGTTTCCACTCAGAACCGTGATAAATGGTTTGTGACCTTGTGAAGCTCGTGTTGAACCATGCCACAAGAAACCTCAAAAGTTGGGCATTCCCATTTCCTATGAGAGATACAATTTTGAAAAAAGGTCACTTAGTTTGTTTATTTGGTGGCTGGAAGTAGAGACACAGTTTTAATCCATGTTTTTCTGTTTCCAGATACTGTTTAGTTCCCTTGCCTAGCACACGCAGTCACATCTGCCTTGTTTGTTCACTCACTGTGGACTCTTCTCTCACCTCCGCTGCTAACTTCTTTTCCAAAGCATAGCTATTCACAGCCCTTCTCCCCCTCCCCTCCCTCCTCATTCACCCCCTCGTCATTTACCTCCTCCTTTTCTGCCTCATTCACCTCTTCTTCTTCCTTCTCTTTCTCCTCCTCTTTTATTTTTTATATTTTGTGCCGCACACCGCGGCCCCCATCTGCGCTCTATGCGCTAGACCCCGGTTCACGAGCTTCGGAAAAGAGGCTGGAGGTTGAGAACACTCACGCAGAGACAGACTGACACACAGACCTTCAACCACTGGTACCAAAAGCCCTTCTTTATTAGCACCATGTAGGCTTAAATACCCTGCAGTCAATGGCCAACAGGTGAAAATCCCATCCTCTGATCCTCTAAGCTAGGCACAGCTTCCAGTAACTTTAATTAGAAGGTTCTAGGAGGGAAGAGCAGCTGAAGGCCAGGACTCATTAGTCCCAACAATTTCGGATACTCTTTCTATTTTGATCAAATGAATATAGCATCAAATACTAAAAAGAAAAGAGATGTTTTCAAGCAAGAAACACAAAATGGTCCTACAACAGCAATGTGAGCAAGGCCGTAGTGCTAGCCATTGGCCAATAGCTCAGATTCGACCTCACTAACCATCAGTGTAAGGTACTTTCTTTGCTCTTCCTTCCCTGAGGGCCCCTTGTGCCTAATGATGTCCTCAATTGGCAGCTTTGGGAAAGTGGATGTCTGGGGCGTCTTCTTCAAAACATATACAGAGGAGCAGTAGAAGATGTTGTTGTTGTTGTTGGTGGTGGTGGTGGTGGTGGTGGTGGTGGTGGGTGGTGGGTGGGGGGGGGACTTGGAGATCAAGAAGGAAAAGGCCGTAAGTCAATATTCAATGAAAATATCCAAGGCTTGGGCATGATAGGACCAGAGGAAAACCAGCAAACCACTCAAGCTGGAGACCTCTGTCGTTGAGGTCCGAGGACATGTTCACTGTGTCCTGCAACTTGAGTGTTCCTTGTCCTCTTAAATGTGCAGGACAATCTACACAGAACCCGAGGCTTATAGTATGGAAACTAAAGAGAAGAAGTGAATCTCCTCTCTAGACATACCCTCTAAATGCAGACTCCATAGAAGTTGTGTTAATCTCCTCTCTAGACATACCCTCTAAATGCAGACTCCATAGAAGTTGTGTTAGAATATGAAAGGGAGGCCTGAGGCAGGGACCTGAATTATCCTACAAAGACTCCTGTGTGGATGGCTTCATACTCTATTCATACTATTCATAGTAGCAGTGTTTACAGCAGGGTTTTCGGGTTTATGCTTTACTAGGGTGCTGACATTAAGGAGTTAACACCAGTTGAAGCTATGGGTCTTTGGAAGCATGGCCTTTGGGCTCTATCATATCCCAGCTGCACCTTCCCCTACCTTTCCCTATCTCTCTCTCTCTCTCTCTCTCTCTCTCTCTCTCTCTCTCTCTGCACCCCCCACTTCTTTGCCTCCTTCTCCTCCTCCTTCTTCTTGTAAGGTGTTGAATACCTGTCACACCTTTCCCACAGACACCGCTAACTTCAGCAGAGGTAGAGAAACTACAGATCATGGCCTGAATTCTCTGAAACCACATACCACATTATCTGAAACCATATACCAAAATAACCTCTTCTATTTCCCCTGCTCTATCTCAGGCATTTTGTCATAGTGACAGAGAAACCGCTGATTTAGGCTGGCTGAAGTAGAGAAGGAAGGTCCTTCAAGCGAGAAACTCTCTGATGTTGAATCTTCCTTTGTGTGAGCCATGCTCAGTAGGAGTCCCTAGGGCTAGGCAAGGGGCTTTTATACGGAAAAAAGTAAGTCTTGAAAGAACTGGGTTTGTGCATGGGAACAGGATGAAAGAAAAGTATGTCATTTATGTTAGCAAAGCTGTGATAAAAATACGTGCAATAGTAAGTTTAAGTGGACGGGTTTTAACTTACTGTGTTGTATAGCTATTTTCTATAGATTGAACCACTCCCTCCTGGAGGAAGGAAGGAAGCTCATAAGACTCAAGGAGCTCAAAAAGTTCCAAGTCCCAGGCGGCTTCTCCCTGACTTTTAAGAGCCTAGATAGCCCCTGGGATTAGAGAAAGCTCTTCAGAGGAGCTGCCTGCAGGGTGGGTAGGGAGCACTAGGAATTTAGTTTTCAGGAACTACTAACCATGTGGTCTTTGGATTTGCTTAACACTGGAGCGGCCTTTGAGTGAACCATGCTCCTGTAAATAGCCCTCACCTCTCGTTCTTTAAATAACTCCAGTGAACTTATTGGTTTAGTCTGATAAACCCAGTCTTGGGTGGCATGGTGTCTTTGGTTCATTATTAGTACCCTATCTGTAGTGAATAGGCATTCATTTTTGCCTGCCCAGGGAAAGTCATGCAACACAAGGATGTACTGGCTGAACAGTAACTGCATTCAGGGACTCGAGGAGGAGAGAAGCTAGCCTGAAGCTCGCCTAATGAACAGGTTTTGTTTTTCTGATAGATCCTAGAACATAAGCAGTTCTGTCCATACTTTTAGGAAACGTGGCAGGAATCTCGATCTTCAATGTCTGGCTGGTCATAGAATTGGCTTAGTCATTTTGGGGAGAATAACTCTTGCTATGTGTTGGGTCTGTCATCTGTTTGTCTGTCAGTTCTCATTTGCAAGTGTGGAGGCCTGACCTTGATGTCTACAGGCTTCCTCCATCTCTCTGTAACTTAAATACTGTGGCAGAGTCTTTCAATCAAACATGGAACTTGCCCATTCAGCCACACTTCCAAGCACCACACCAACCTAGCTTTCACGTTGGCACTAGGGATCGGAACGCTGGACTTATTGTGTGTGCTCTTACTTGTTTTTCAAGATTCTGTCTCACTAAGACTTGCCTTGGCTGGTTGTTGAACTACTGGGCTCAAGGTTCAGGCCCTCAGGTAGCTGAGAACACAAACCACCAGAGCTTAGCATTTTCTTTGTTGCAAATCTCTTCTTTGGTGCATGGTACAAAGAGTTGAACTGTGGCACTCCTATGTGCTCAGCAAATATTCTACCATTGAGCTACACACCCAACCAGCCCTTGGACGTTTGGATACTTGTTAGCACCTCCCTCCTCCCCTCTTTTCTATTTCACATTTTATTTTCCTTTAATTCTTAAATTCTGCACAGTTTACCTAAATACCGCACATTAGATGTTTTTGTTTTTCCTTCACAAAGATTCTTATGCATTTTAGGCCATGAAAGGATCCAGAACATTTAAGTGGGCCTTTTCCAGTTACCTGTCACATCTCACCAGTATCCTTCCTTTGAAGATACAGCCAGGGAAGCATTGAGTGGCTCTTGCTGTGTGCCTGAGGAAGGTCCCATTTCCCTGGCCCCTGAGCACTAAATGACAATAATAGGTTTCACTATTTCTTTTAGCAGAATGCTATAAACATCCTGTTTAACTTCCCACAGCCCACAAATTCATCAAACAAACTGTTGGAAAATGTAGGCTTGCATTTATGGTCTACCCAGCTTGTCCCTATAGATGATCCCAGTGATTGCTGCCATGCTTTGAAGCAGTGTGTGGCCCATCGTGCCCTTTTCTCCAGTTTTGGAGTGGTTACCTGGCTGTGTGGCAAGGCTCAAATTTCGTTTCATGCCTTTGCTAAACACAAATGTCAGTGCTCATCAGATTTACTTTGGATGAATTTCTGCTTTTCTGAAATTATGGCTCATCTATCCTGTGTGTCTTCTTAAGTTCTCAACCATCTTTAAAATACAGTTTTGAGGACGAGGCTTGGTAGTACATGGCTGTAACAGGCACACGTAGAACTGCCAATTCTGTATGTCACTATGTCACCGGCAATCAAGCACTATGGAACAAAACCTAATCTCACACACAAAACAAAATTTAGAAGACTTCATTTTTTTCAGCTTTCTCTATTTCTAGTAGGAGATTAGCTTTTCAAGGCCTGTTACGTGCTATTGGAAAGGAGAAGCCACAGTCAACAGTGAAATAATTCTAATTTTCATTTGAAATCGTTTATCGCCTGCAATTCTGGTTCATTAATAACTTTCCTGCATTTTTGCTTAATGTTGCTTAATGTCTGTTGATCTTATTTCCTTGCAGATCGCACATTGTGAATAAAGGAATATTGTCTTCTGCCTCGTATATTCTCATCGTGATGAACATTAATTAAAAGACAATTTGAAACATCCAGAAGTTGAAAAAGCCAGTCTTTGGGACATGATAAATATTCATCATAACACATTTCTTCCAGCTTTATCCGTGAAAATCCCTGTCTAATCCATATATCCTGTTATCTATTCAGATGTGTACCCTCTCCTCTCAGACCCCCTGCAAACTGTCTTTCTAAAACTCTGCGAGAGCACTGATGGAGCAGGCAGGCGGGAAGCACATCTACAGCTGATGTCAATCTGTTTACAGAAAAAGGGGCTCTCGGCATTGTCTGAGAGCCCTTAAGTGTGAAATCCATCTGCGAATTTAGGACAATGAAAGGATTGTGTCTCATCAGAAACTTGCAAGGCTCTTTCAATTAAGTAATAAGAGTGTTCTAATCCTGGATATCTTGTTTGCCCTGACTGTTTTGAAAATAAGAGCTGCATCTGTTTAGCTATTAGAGTTTCCAAGCTTATTCCGTGCATGCGCATACACACACAAACACAATATACAAATATGCATGTCTATGTGTTTGTATAGTGTCATGTATGTATCATTTTAATGATTTTAATCTTTCTTCTGTGCATTTTTGATCACTTATAAAAGTATGCAGGCAATCCTGTACTTCTGTATTTAAGTCAGAAGAAATTTTGAAAATGGAGGAAAGTGTATGTCCTGGTTATCCTTAAATGGTAATTTGACAAAGTTTAGGGTCAACGGGAGGGAAGTCTCAATGAGAAATTGTCTAGTTCACACTGGCTGTGGTCATGCCTGTGAGGGGTTATCTGGATGCCATGGTTGAAATGAGAGGCCGGCTCACTGGAGGTGGCATCCTTCCCTAGGAAGTGGGGGGCTGCTCACTGGAGGTGACATCCCTCCCTAGGAAGGGGATTCTGAACTATGGGAGTAGAAAACCTGAGCTGGCCCTTGCTGCTTTTTCTTCCCTGTGATGAAGAACCTGGGGCTGTGGGCCCTTGCTATGGTATTTATCACAGCATGAGGAAAGGAGAGGAAGGCAGAGCGATTGACGAATCTGCTGCCCTGGGTGCCAGTGGCTTATGGACTTTGCCAAGAGTTTAGCTTTTATTCCAGAGAGACAGACCAGGGTAAGGCCATTCCCTGAAGAGTTGACAAGCACTCATGCATTAAGACAAGGCCAAGCACAACTATACAGCTTCCGTAAATTCTCTCTTTTTATTCTTACCATTCATTCATTTTTTTGGATTTAGATATTTAGGCATAGGTCTAGATGCCTCTCTAGGATATAATCTCTACCTCTGTGAGTTAAAAATTACTCTGAAGATATAGAAAAGTTGTTAAAGGTTTTTCCATTTACAAAATAAAGAATCTTGAAATATCTGAAAAGTTAAAGGAACTTTTAATATTTTTCATAAAATTTATTTCATAAAATAAATACAAATTTAGCACATCTTTGATGATAACTTTAAAATATTGAAGATTTGTGTGCTTGGTTGCCTAAGAGGTTGATAATTCCTTAATGAAAAGAACCTAAAGTTTTCTCTCAAAAAATCCATACTAGTATTTATGCCTAAACACTACCAAAGATATCTGTTTTCAAACTTAGTAAACACCCCTTTGTGTACCCCCAAATGGTTAATTCCATTCCTGCATGCTAACCTAGTAGGGTAAGGTGTTGCTTACAGGACCATCTCTAAATAAGAAAGGACAGTTTGTGTCCATTGTCTGGGGTCTACTAGTACAGGAGTACTAGTCATGAAACTGTACTTACTGTGTGTCAGGTTGAGGCAAGGGGAGAGGAATGCTGACAGGGCCGTTCTCAGCAATTTGTCTAGCTGGCCTTACTAAAACCGTTCTATGCACTGCCTTACCTCCATACACTGCCTTCTAGCAGGACAGTATGCTTTTATCATAAATATTAAAAATACATATTTTAAAAATTCTGACATTGACTTTTTTATATATGAAGACTTTATTTCAAATATATTTTACAGTTTGTGTGTAATTGGGATTCCTTCCCAGATTCTGAAATTTAATAATAAATTGAACAGGTTTTGTACAAAATAGATGTGTACTTGGGCCCATTAATTACTACAGCTTTTCGGCTAGTTTAATGTATTTTCCTTTATCTGGAATGCATGCTGATTATGATGGTGTTGTAACATAGATTTTCATGGCTGAATATTGAACATTGTATATATAATAGGATAGAAGGATCATTCTAGGTCATGGTTGCTTGCATGTGTAAATAGTGGATTTGTGAATGTACAACTTTGTGTATTTGGATGTGACTGAAAAAATAATGGCACCTTGTGATCAGAGCTGAATTAGTTCATTCTTTGGGGCAAAAATAGCTTGCTAAGCAAATTAGTAGAGTAACACATTGTAGGCCAGATGTTCCGCCTGCTTAAGAAAATGTAACTATCTTACAGAACTCCCAGCAATACTATTTGCATAATAATCGCAATGCTTATGAAACAGGTTTCCCCGCAAGCTTTTAGATTCCTTCATAAACTTTGGATTTTTTTCATAAACGATCCATCTAGACATGAGACCCGGAACTGTTTTCTGTGTGTCTTTGCCTCTCTTGCTGTAGCAGGCTACAGTAACAAGGTGAAGATAGAGAACGGACACTTGCAAGTATAAATATGCCAACAATGATGGCATCTTTAATGCAAAACTTGACTGTCTGAATAACAAATGGAAGTGTTGAACTTAGAGAAATGGGAATCTTTTCCTTGGTGGCTGAGACTCTTGCAGTGCACAAGCCTTTGGTGGCAGGGGGCAAGAGTCTCTATCTCATCCTTAGCCGTGGAGATCATAACACTGGGGTCTCTAAACTGAACCGCTGTAGGATGCAGCTAAGGGAGCTTTATTTGGAAGAGAGGAAGGACAGTGAGTTTTCCTTAACAGCTCAGATTTTCCACACCTAAAATCTGATGAAGCTGCTTCCAGAGGGTCTGAGGGTGTGTCCAAACATAGCCCTTCCCAAGTCCAGGATGGATGTTATCTGTTTAGAACGATGTTTTGCAAACCTCATGTCGTTGTGCTTTATGTGTGTCTATGAGGTTTCTGATGCCCCTGCTGTCTGGAGTATCTGAAGCTTATTGCTTGGCTAAGTGAACTCATAGATGCTGAGAGAAGGGTTATTGCTGTAGTGATGTCTCCAATGTTCTCAAAGCCATTCATGTGAGAGAGACTAAGCATGTTCTGTCCGAGGTGTCAAGTATTCTGCAGAGGCCTAATGTCCGTGTGCAAACATGGTAGACAGCAATAAACACCATATTGCACATGCAAGAGAGAGGTAAGTGCAGTGGAAAAAGACAGCCCCTCTTACCAAACCAAATAGGTAATGGTGTGGTGCTATCAGCATTTGGAGCTGAGAGATGGCAGCAGCTTGGTTAATGTACCAGATTCTGATTGATGACATCTTGGATTGGGCCTGAGATTCTGCACTTCGAGTAGTTAGTTCAGCCTTTGCAACCTGCTCCTTTTAGTGACAGATGGCCTCCACGTGTGTTCTACAAACACTCACGGAAGGTTCTAGCTCATGTAACTGATTCTGCTTACAGACAAGCTCCCAAACCAAGCAGTAACTCAGGACCTTAGAGGAAAGTGTGACCACACAGAACTATCAGGACCGAAAACACACAATGTTGGGAGCAAAAATGGCCCTTGGGGGTAAAAAGGGGTGTGTGTTTTTAACAACTTCATAATGAATCCCCGACACTGGAGGTTAAGGTGTGTTCTAAGCAATTAAAACTGCACCTCACTGAGGGGAAAATCCTTCCTGGTTCATTAGGAAATGTGGCAGCCACACACTGGGAGGGAGTGTAACTATGGGGTGTAAGAATAGCAGCCCTCACCCAGTGACGTGTCCTAGGAGACACTGAGAGTATTGTCTCTGAGTCAGTGACACAAGAGGGGACTCGGGGTGGATTCCTGCCTGGGTCCTGTCTTAGGATTGTCCACATTTAAGCATGAAGTCCATAGTTTTCAGTTCAGAGAGGGTCAGTGTCATGTTTACAGCAAGGGGACAGGTTCTCCAGACTTCTCTTTGTCTCATAAATGAACAGTTACTCTTTCATAAATAAATTGTGCAGAGAAACACAGTATAATAGATAAAGAACACATTTGCTGTTTTTATTGGTGCCTTGCACGGCAGTAATACTGAAAAAGGGAATGCAAAACAAAAAAAAAGAAATGAAAACAAAAACAGAAAAGCAAAAAACAGGTTGGTGGGAACCCACATCTTATTTTTGTTTTTTTTTCCCAAGAGTACACAAACTCCTGTTTTATTTTTATTGTGGCATGAATGATAACATAAAACCAAAAAACATGAAAATATACAACTTATATTACACTATGTGTTATGAACAAAATAGAAATCTATAACTCTATGTTATATTTACACAATTTTTTTATTTTATTAAATTTCAAGTGAGATGGTAGTTTGCACATACTTTGTTTTAAGCTCCAGGCATTGATTGTCTCTTCTCTATTTTTTTAATCATTAAAAAAAAAAAAACAACCAAACAAAACCTTTTCACTTCTGAAATCCAAACTGTTAGAAAGACTAAGTGCGTTCAAGCCAGGGGAGCTGAATAAATACTGTTTCAGTGGACCAGTGACAGGCACACTGGGGCTTACAGGGACCCATCAGTGGGAAACTCTACACATCACCTTCAACCTTCAGAACTTCAAAATTAAATACTGTATAAACCTGGCTAGAGAAATGCCTATGCCCTACAATACAGAGAAAGCTCAGCCACTTTAAGTGGGTTTAGATTTTTTTTTTCTTTCAAACCTTGTGAAGTTGTATTTTCACTTGATAGACAAATATTTTATAAACCTGTCTGTAAATATACAGTTATTACAATTCAATAATTTACCCTTTAGAGTAAGGAAAGTATAATTATTTCTTATGTTTTTGAATGAGATAGAAGAGGATTCCTCTGAGAACAGGATCAGCTTCTGCGTTAAGAAAATATCTGGAAATGGACCATTAAATGGTAAAGATAATTTCCTTTAGGTGAACTAAGTTAACTGTACTTTAGAAATCAAATATATGAAGTGACCTCATTAAAGAACATTTTACACTTTTAATATTCATTCCCTATGGGAAGATTTAGTTTTAACCATGATAAATATGTTTATTGGGAGGTGTTTTGCACAAAGGTAATTCTTAGCTAGATATTAAATGAACTTTCAAAGTTCACTTAACTAATCTGAATAAAAATATACTAATGCATTAGGGGGTGGGGAGGTGTACGCACACATGGGCCTGTGTTTCTCCTGGTTGTAGTAACTAGCCAAATTATCATTAACTTACAAACAACTTTAACCCATTTTTTCTGGTAAATATTTTTCTTAGATTTATATCAAACAGGATGATATTTAGAGGTACCAATTACAAATATAAAAAGGAGAAACTGGCAGTATTATTCTTCAGTGTTGTTATAAATGTTGGGATGCTGAGAAAAGGTGGGGGTGTGGCTTGAACAGAGAGGTAGGGGAGGAGGAAAGATGCAGTTCGCTAACTTGGACCTTTTCATTGAGTCTTATTTCCTATACCATATCTTATTTGGTCATTGTTTGGCGTAGACAAGAACAAAAGGTTTTAGGATCCTTCACAAGAATCATCACCCAATCAAAGGCCCAAAGGGCAAAGTTTTAACACAGTTATGTTGCTATTAAAAGCACCTTTTTTTTTCCCTCAAGTGACTTCAGTGCACTTTAGACACGAATAGAATTACTTTTGTTTTTGTTGGTTTTGTTGGGCAAAGCAAACTCAACATCCACTGAAGAAAATGTCAGAACAGACCATGACGGGACATTACAGACTTGCTTTGTGGTTTTGCCTGGGCACAATTCAATCATGGACTTAAACTCAACTAACCTGGAGAGGTTTGGCAGCTGTAGGTCACCATGAACAATTTGTTTTCCCTTCAAACAAAACAAATGCAAACCAAAGAGAGAGTTTGTTCAGATAGCGCTTGGTTGGGATGGATTTGGGCCATGGATGCCTTCAGTAGCATCTACCTGGAGCTAAAACAAAGTATTCTTGTTGCCCAAGGTCAGGAAATGAAAAGCAAGCTTGTCTAGAATGTGCTGTGGAACAGGAACGCAGCACGCAGAGGTGGAGAACCCACATCAGTCAGGAGGGTTTGTTAACAGACACAGAGAAACAATATTTTTTATAAACCTGTATTCACATTGTATGTTATAATGGTAGAAAAACAAATGTCCATTTTTCTCTTATTCAGAGTGCTTCAAAACAAAACAAAATCAAAAAGTTGGCTCTAGATAATTGGCAATTAAATAACTAAAATGAGAGAAAAGAGCATAAGTTAATTAAGATTGAACACGATCCTCCTCCTAATTCACCCCTTTGTATTAAACACCAGAACTGACGCTACTGGGGCCAAAACTGTTAACACAGAGGAAGTAATGGGTGGAGAAGCAAAGTGTGTGGGTGAGTATGTGTGTGTCATATGCACACACACATGCATGGGTGTACATGTGTGTATGAGCTGGAAATAGATATTAGTTTTAAATACCTAACAGCTTACTGGCTGTGCTTCCAAATCAGAGCAGAATAAAATAGGGAGAAATAAAATAAATTATACATAATTTACTAATCTGGGAACAGCTGACCATTATTATTATTAATATTATTACTATTATTATTATTATTTTATCATCATTTTACAACACTAGCAAAAAAGAGGCAATTCAAAGGAAAATACAGTCATTTAAAAAAAAAAAACAAACAAACCACAAACAGAAAATAGAACCAAACCTCTGACATGCAGGTATGATCAGCTCCTCCAAGCAAAACTCCAGAGCAAGACTTTTGAGAGAGAGAAAAACAAAAAGAATTTTTTCTTTTTCTTTTTTTTTTCTTTGCCTATTCATTATGTATGAAAAGCAAACTTGAGGGCGGTGTTTGGTGGGGCAGAATGAGAGCGAGAGGGAACACTGTCCCATACTCGGTCACTGACTACAGCGCTACCAAGGGGGAGTAACCTGGAGTGACTTTGTGTTTGGTGCAGGCCCTACCCGTCTTGGCCGTCGGGTTGGCGATGTCAGAGCCAGCAGCTGTTGCTCTGAGCATGGGCTCTGCTGACACCAGCATTGATCTTTAGCCGAATCAAGAGTCAGAGTGAAGGACCAGACAGTGGTAAGGGGCTCTGCGTCCAGCCAGGCTCCACTTTGTGGTGCGGTGGTGAATTTTAAACAAATCCTGGGATCTTAGGGCATGAAATACACATGGCCCCCATTTGTGAAATACAGTCTCTGACCTCATTGCAGGGAGAGATGCAAAAAAAAAAAATCTTATAGAGCAGTTCTGTTTCCCAAACAGCGAAGGGTGGAATGGTGGAGACACAAGCTAATTCTGTATTTCTGAAAAATGGCCAAATATAGTAGGTCAAAACAATGATTGTTTTTCTCAAAGTTTCAACAGGAAACACACACATACACACACGTTACTAAGTAGCATATATTAAAAGAAGCAAATTGTCCAGGGAGAAGGGACCTCAGGAAGCATCTGACTAGTAGCTTCCATGTTGGCCAATCACCTCTCTGTGACACAGGGCCACCAGGTCCACCCAGTAATAAGCACACTAGAAACTGAAAAATAGAATTTCTGAGCCCTACGCTTAGTTCCACTGTCACTGGCCGGGCAAAGCCAAGGGCAAGGTTGCTTCTAGACCACTTGCTTAGGAGGGCTGGGATTCCATTCCCAAAAGTGGGTTTTGCTCACAATGGCCCAACATTATTCCCTAATAGGAATGTAGCTAATGTACCATGATCACACATACACACACAGAAATCCAAGATCAGAAAATATTTTTTTTCTCTAAATTTCTATGTTTCTCTCTCTCTCTCTCTTTTCACCTGAGAACGGCACCTACAGTTTCCATTAAAAAAAAAAAATCAATCTCACCAGTTGCTGGTGTATCAGCTCTTTCCGGGGACTGTCTAAGATTTAACACTGTCCCCACGGACGAAGGAGCAGGAGTAAGGAAGGACTTAGAAAAGGAAGTTGGTGATCGCTTCAGGATGGATTTGGCACTTGCTCCAAGATGTAGTGTTGTGTGCAAGAGCTAGAGGTCTCTAAAGCAAACGGCTGCTGACGCTGGGGCACAGACGCAAGGAAGGCAAAACCAGGCTCTTTTTCTCCTCTCTCTCCACCCTCGCACACAGGCCTCCATCTTTAGAGCAGAGAGATGCAGAGGGCAGAGGGGTCGAAGGCCCCGTTCCCTCCTTCTGTCAGGTGCAAGACGACAATCACAAAGGAGAAGAAAGCAAAGAAAAGGTAAAAGGAAACCCCAGAACCATTCCCCCCAACAAAACAAAACAAAACGTATTTCTTTTTAAAAATTGTAGCACAAAACAACGAAACACATTCACAAGCCACTTGTTGGCACTGTGTACCTGAGTGAGAATTTCTAGTTATAGAACAAACAGCCATAAAGTTTATTAAAAAAAAAAAAGTTGACGGGCGAGACTTCAGTGCTGGGTTTAGCAGCTGAGTTACTGGCTTTGTTTTACCATAGCTTATTTCAATCTCTCGTGGTTGATGTTGTTTGCTTGAAACATTTTTTTTTTCCTTTCCGAGCCTTTTGAGGCTGAGGTCTATTTGTCAGCTGATGTCCCAACTATTTAAGACTAACAGTTAAAATAACAGTCAGTGTACGAGAAAGTTAATGTGCTTGGCCACTGGTAAGGATGGGCCAGCTAGGGCTTTGTTAAGTCCTCAGCTCACCGCAGTCTGTGGGCCCTTATCAGTTGGCTTGTCCTGCAATATGGTTTTCGCTGTCACTCCCATAATCTACGTCGGGGTCATCTTCCTCCTCATCATACTCGTCATAAATCTCCCCGTTGATGTCCTCGGCCTGGATTTCCTCTTTGATGTGAGGCTCCTCCCCCTTCACCCCGAACGTGCTCTGAATCACGGGCAGCCCTGGCTCCGGGCTGCTGGACACACTCGAGTGCTCCGAGGGCAGGTGAGGGGACGGCATTCCTGCCATGGTGATGGCTCCAGGGTACACAACTCCAGCAGTAGCGATGGGAATCTGTGCTTGTTGCCTGTCGCAGAGAGAGAAGGTGAGTGTGCACAGGATGTCTAGGCTTCCCTGTGGCTCAGCGCTACCCTAACTGGAACCAGCATCTACCCAATCATGGGACACGCTGAAATGGCATCCAATGTTGATTCTAATGCCTTACCTGCCTGCATTGGGCTTCATAGAATAGGAGGCATTTAGTTGAATTACCCCTTGATAATTAAAATAATCCTAATTTTTTTATTATTAGGAAAAAATCTGACACAGAAAGATTAAGCCAAATTACCCAAGAGTTTGCCTCCAAGTTCACTTGCTCATTATGGCAAATGGAAGGAGGTTTTGTTTGCTTTTCCTATAATGGAGCCTAAAGATAGTTCAAGCACAATGGACAAAATCTCTAAACTGTTTAGAACTTTCAAAATAATGCCATGGTCCCCAAAACATGGGAGGGTAATGCTATCATGTTATCTAACTATTGTGTGAAACGGTGTGGGCCCTTTTGGGGTAAGAGGCAGAGCCCCCGCTTAAAGACATACCACCCCAGAAATTGCCTACAGTTCCACACTTGTTTCCAAATCCTGCTGTCCCACTTGAGATTCTTTAAAACCTTTTAGCCTGGGGACTCTGTCTTCTTGGTTTTGCACTGTACCATAGTGATTAATTTAGCTGCCCCTGGTAGGATGGGATATACAGGCATTTGGCTGGGCAATTCATTTACTCACTCACTCATTTCCTATACACCCCAGAAGCGGGGGCCTCCCAGAGCCTTGCCCAGAACACACGGACTCTGCAGGGTCCGTGGCAGGTATGAGCTCCTTTCTTTTATTATTCAGCCACCTTCTGCATATACCCCGAGTGGCATTTAGTATCCTAAGTTTTCCTGATCTTACTATTTTAAGTATGAATGACTTTATTCCCATGTAGTTTGAGAATTCTGCAGGGCTGCTATAGGCATTGTGTAGCATCACTGTGCATGGCCTCGCTATGGAAAGCAGAGAAGAGCATCCTAGGGTTCTCAGTTCAGGATGAACTCTCCTGTGCATGACCTTGCTGTGTCCTAAATGTAATCTCTACTGTCATGTGTGTGTGTGTGTGTGTGTGAGAGAGAGAGAGAGAGAGAGAGAGAGAGAGAGAGAGAGAGAGAGACTCTACACTAGTCAGACACAAGTGCTTCTTTTTGGAGCTACTGTAAGGTTGTGCTATATCGACTAAACTACCAGTGGTGAAATTTATCAAGGCCAACTGCTGGAAATCACGGACACCAGCCAGGAAGAGAACTGGCGAGATCTAGTCCTACGCGCTCTAAGTTTGCAACATCAGACATCAGGACTACATTTATTATTGACTCTGCTATCAAATAACTTGTGAATAAAACTCAGGAGAGCAGGCAGCTCGCAGAGGACGCCCCTCCACATACAAACTTAGAAACACATCTGTCTGTAGTTATGTTATATGCGTTTTCAGGGCTACACACAGGCCTGGAAAAGACTGCAGGTTCCTGATGTGGGATTCTCCTCTGTAGGCTTTGAATATGTTTTTATTACCACTGGTTAATAAAGAAGCTGCTTTGGCCTATGGCAGGGCAGAATATAGCCAGGCTGGGAGAGATATATAGAGAGAATAGGTGGAGCCAGGGAGACACCATGCAGCTGCTGAAGGAGAAAGATGCAAGCTGCCAGCCAGAACCTTACTGGTAATCCACAACCTCGTGGTGATTCACAGATTAATAGAAATGGGTTAATTTAAGATGTAAGAGTTAGTTAATAAGAAGCCAAACCATTGGCCAAACAGTGTTGTAATTAATATAGTTTCTGTGTGCTTATTTGGTTCTGGGTGTCCAGGAAACCAATGAGCAGTCTCCACCTACAGGTTCCTTTTCAAAAGGTTCCTTTGCAAGTAAACAGCCGGGGTGGGGGATGGGGATATTCCCTTGGACAATGGGAAGTTGGCACTATGCGATACAGGGCCTGAATGCGGTTCTCATACCCAACGTTGAAGTACTGTCGCATTTCCTGCCTCCGGTTCCTCATGATGGCCTTGTACTCCCCGATGCGCAGCTTCTTGCCGTCCACCAGGCACGTGCGCTTTGGCCTGGGCTTGTATTTATAATCTGGGTACTTCTCCAGGTGCTGCTTGCTGAGGCGGGCCTGTTCTTCATAGTATGGCTGTTTCTCGAGGTTGGTCATCGCTTTCCAGCGAGATCCTGTGGAGACAAGGGTGTTAGGGATGCCAGTGTGCAGTGCTTCTAAGAATCCTAAAAAAAGAGACGGCACAGCGAACAAGAAAGAAATGGAGAAAAAAGTTGGACAAATTCCAGAACTATATAAACATGTTTCTGATTAGCAAGATCAACTTGAAAGGCGAGATTTTCACAAGAGCAGAGGTGTCTGCAAGGAAATTATGCACCCAAAGACATGAGCACTGGGCAATGTCTTATTTTTGACTTGAATGAACAGTTTAACTAAACTTTCTTATTATGCACTCAGAAGCTCAAGAATTTTATCTGATGCAATTAAACTGCTAAAAGCTCCATGTGAATTCATCGCATCTTGTGAATCTGTAACTCACTGAGTTGTTGCGTATTTCTTTGTGGGGGGCACATTGCTTGTCACCAAAGTTCACGAATCACATGCTTTCAGAAGCCATGTGTGTAAAAAACACTATGCTTAGAAGATGAACTCCTCTAAATAGGTCGCTGGGAGTGAGGTTATAATGAGGAGTCAGACTGGGGGTTGCTATGTAAAAGAACTGCGGACAGGATGATGGTCATCTTAGGTCCTGGGATGGCTCATCTCATCAGCCAAGCCAGACTCACATGGCGGATGGAGAGAACTGGCACCTGCAAGTTGCTCTCTCTCCTGCACGTCTGAGTCCCTGGGTTCACACAATAAGCTACAACCTTTTAAAGACTGTTCTGCCACCCTGCACTATCATCGCCCATAGTCCTGTAAGGTAGACAACCTTCCTACCATAGTCCTGTAAGGTAGACAACCTTCTTACCATAGTCCTGTAAGGTAGACAGCCTTCCTCCCTGTGTTCATAAAGGAGAGAATTGATTTCCACACACATGAAATCACCTACCCAACACCATGCACCTACAGATAGGCCTCAAAAGTCTGTGTTCTTACACATTTGTGCACATGCTCCATGATCTAGCAGACACTACAAGCAGCATAACAAATATTCACAGAGTTAAACTTTGAATTGACAACTCTTAAAAGGAAACCTGCCTAGTCTCAAGATAACCAACATTACAAACATTGAATGCATTTTCCCCTTTTCCTTATTCTGTGTTGAATCTAACATGGATTTAGAGGGAAGAGAAAACAAGTTTGAAGCTTTGCTAAATATGGAATTTGATAATTCTTGGTTTAGGGTTTAGATGGGTTGGATACTTTGGTTCTGTTAGTATGGCCGAAAATGCAGGTGCTGGAATTGCTGTAGTCTTAAGCCAGAGTTTAAAATCTTAGAGCAGGTGAGGTATGCTGCTCTGAAAGACAATTAGCTCAACCTGAGTCAAATGCCTGAGCCCTCCAAATCGAAACATAGGAGCTGCCTACAGCTGCAGATAGTGAACAGTCTCATCTCTGCGCCAAGACTCAGCTTGGAATTCCATCATCATTGTGTGACATGACCAAGAAGGGAAAGCTAATCTGACTAGTGTAGATCTGACTCGAAAATGTGAGGTGCTTATAGGCAGCCTCTCCGAGGTGGTGGAAAGCAGATACAGTCACTGGGTGGAGGTCAGTAGGTAAGGGTGGGCAAGACGAAAAGGTAGGAAGAACACAAGACCCATTTCCTGCTACTTGATGGCCCGTGTCCCTCAAGTAGAACCATCACCCCAATAATTATGATAAAGTCTCTCCATCTCAAGTCTGTCATGACAGCCACAGAAGGGATCTTCTTTCCCTTGGGCATCATCTAGAGGAGAGCTTAGAACCAGGCAGAATCATGGGAGTCAGGTGAGGCCAGGACATTGTTGAGCATCCTCCCCTAGGAGTACAGAAGAGGTACACACGCCACATGATGGGGTGGACAGGGAAGGCTCTCCTATGAGAGCACCAGCCAACCTGTGGGGAGCAGTGTTTTAGCTCCCCAGACGCCATCCAGAGAGCTTCTTTGGTTTCATTTTACCCAAGCAGAAACTCGGTTTAGCAGAGTTCCTTGTTTTCCAAAACCCATGCTTGAGCATTTCCAGTGTGGTCAGGCCATAGGACTGTAAGTTCAGCCCTAAACTCTATGCCATGTTACACACTAGAATAGTGCTTCCTAACCTTCCTAATGCTGTAGCCCCTTAATGCAGTTCCTCTTGGTGATCCACAACCATAAAATTATTTCATTGCTACTTTATAATTGCAATTTTGCTATTGTTTTGAATCGTAATGTAAATGTCTGATATGCAGGTTATCTGAGGGTCACAACCTACAGGGTGAGAACCCCTGATTTGGAGGGACTTTCCTATTAGTATGCTGCTTCCGGTGTCATCACGAAAACAGACAATATTAAGATACTATTAAAGGAGATCAATTCTTTACATGGCATTTCTCGCCACGATGTAGAGCAGCTTTCAAGCCACAGATCAGTTTACAAGGGTCAGTTTACCAGAAACAGCCCCCTGGAAAGTAGAAATACAATGTAAATCATGGGTCTAGGGCCGTTGACTTAGAGCAAATCCTACTACCTTCTCTTAAAACTGAATAAAGAAATAAAGGAATTTAATTAAGTTACAAGGTATTGAAGATTCTTCTAAGATTTTCTCTAAAACATCTCAAAGGAAAGAAAATGCTAGTTCCTGAAGGCAACCTATTTGGGGTTGACAGCCATTGTTACATTTCCTACCATGAGCATAATGCTGGGTTGGTAGGTTGAGAATTAAAACTCCCTGCTTTAACTTCTGACAGTATCTTTCCTTTAAGAATACAGAGCCTTAAGCTATATCCTAAAATAGGGCCACATAGTAATTACAAATACAAATATGTTTTGCTTTTAGAGACAGTACTCTCTAGGTAGCTGAGACAGGTCCAGTCTTTCTGATTTAATATTCTAAGTTCTGGGATTACAGGTTCTGCATGCCCCCAATACTCAGCTTACAGATTTATTTATTCATAATCCCAAACTATGATACTCAAGTACCAATGGGGATGCAGTGGCCCAACTCCATCCTAGGGCCACGCAGTCTCAGTCTGGAGGCAAATCCAGTTGAAATCTTTAGTAATTCCTCCGGGTGAGGATAGCCAGCTGGTAAGTTGGTTTTGGTCTCAGTGGCTCCCCAGTGACAAGAGCAACTGACTACAGATCCTGCAAATACTGAGGATGGTGGCAAAGACACTGTGGTAGAATGTCCCCTTCCCCCCAAAAGATGAAAACAGTTACTGGGCTTGTGCCTACAGCCATGGCCAATGAGGAAGTGGCTTGCTGCAGACTGTTTGCAATGAAAATAAATAGGCTATTGGGAATTCCTCGTCATAACAAAAGAGTAACTTACAACAGAAAAAATATTTGATGCAAATAAATAGGTTATTGGGAATGCCTCCTCCTAACAAAAGAGTGAGTTACAATGAAAATATTTGATGCTCAAAATAAGAGAAAATAAGGAGCCTTCACTGTTTCCCCCAAGTCTTCCGAGTCTGGCAGTCTGCTCTAAGGCTGCGTCTGCGCTGAGGAGCTATGTCATCTCCATGGGGCATGTAATGAATTTGCACATTTTACTCCAACTACTGTATATCTAATCAGAAAAAGATGTCCCCCAGTCCCTGATCTCGCGCCAAACAGTAAAAGGTGATTCCGTATGTTAACAATTTCAGCAGAATGGCTTATTAAAACCAGATTTTAGGGTATTATAAAATGCTTAGAAGCCCTTTAAAATGTCAACCAGGATCCCCAGAGACTACGTAAAATGTCAACCCAGCTCAAGCGCCTGTTTTAAGCAGAATGAATTAGCAGCATGCTGTCGGAGGCTGTTATCCAAAACAATCAGTAAAGAGAAAAACATCAAGCCTTCTTTGTACTTTTATATGAAATAGGCCATTCAGAACCATCTTGTGGCTATTTGAAGATTTTATATTTATTTAGAACTAGGACCAACTATTAAGGCCCCAAGCATTTCAATGTTGAGTTTCTGTGTGACTATACATGCTATATGTTTAATTAAAATGGCTTTGTCAGTAAGTCTTGGGCTGGAACCGTCGTCTGTGTAGACTATAAAGACCGAGATTGTAGGGCAACTCTCACCTTCAGTCAGAAACGGATTCTCCTAGCCAGTTAGCACTTCACCATAAAGACTCTCTGTCATTTTCTAAAAAAATGATTATCTTTAAAAAAATCAGAAACATTTTGTTTGTGTTTGCATGTGTGCGTGCATGTGTGCTTATGTATGTGTGTGTGCACATGTGAGTGTGGTTGGTCATGGAGACCAGATAAGGGTTTTGCATACTCTGTACCTGCAGCTACAAGAGGTTGTGAGCTTCTTTTCTTGCATGCTGAAAACCCAAGTTAGGCAGCAAGTGTTCTTAACATGGAGCCATCTCCCCGTAGCCAGGGTGCAGCTCCAAACCCTCTACTCTTCTGTCTAGAGTACAGTTTTAACCCGTGGGGTGGGCTTAGCACTGAGCTCACCTGTCACATGGTTCCTGATAAAGCAGGTGTGACATGTTCAAATTCAGGGAATTCCTCCAGACATGGTGGCACACTCCTTTAATTCTAGCATTTGGGAGTGAGAGACAGGCATATCTCCATGAGTTTGAGGCCAGTCTGGTCTATATAATGAGGACCGGTCTTAAAAAATTTTGGAAATTTGTGATTTGGGTAACTCATGATGAGAAGAGAATAAAGTCATTAAAGGAGCTGTAGATCATCAATGGTAGAGACATTAAAGAAACCTGTTCCCCTTCATTGCATCCAGCATTTTACTTTGTACAAATTTATCTTTTTAAACAGAGAAATCCTGTTTCTGCAACTGGATTCCTGTTCTAATCTTTCAGAAAACATTTATATATTTGATGTGGGAAGGTCATCTGTTTATCTGTTGCTTTCATTGGTTAATTAATAAAGAAACTGCTTGGCCTGATAGGTCAGAACATAGGAGGGTGGAGGGAAGTTGCCGCTTTTTTAAAGGGAGAGAGACCACGCCCCAATGGGCTGGTATCTCAGCGGCTATTGGCTGAAGGAGCAGAAGGAGCTGACGCAACATGTATTCATCTGAAAACGATTTCAGAAGAAAACACCAACACACATGCATGATGAAGTGCGTGTGTTTCCATGTGGTCTGATGGCATTGCATGAGCACCTTGTGACCTGGGTGGCGTATGCCGCCTTTGTTGAGAATACGGGAGTATAAAAACAAAAGGGTGCATTCACTTACTGCTTGTAGGCTATCAGCTTTTTAATGCACAAGCAAAGGTATTTCTTTGTAATGCAGTGTAATTCTAAGAGTATCATCAATTTTAATAAAACCTATATAGTTTATGCATGTGCTACTTCTTATTTTCAAGTCCCTTTTTTTTTTTGGATAGAGCTGGGTGTTTTCGTTCTGAACTCTAATTTTAAGAGAACAGACAACGCAAACTCTGCCTTGCTGCCCTAGTGTGTCACGCTACTTGGAAATAAAGATGAGGAGAATGATAATAACATGGTGATGACGAGGTCAACAGACAAATGCAGAATGGAACTTTCCCCTCCCTTTCACTTTGTCTGACTCGTGTCTGCAGTAAGTCTATATTCTGTGCCTTTCCTCCCGCCCTCCTTCCCTTCTTCCCTCCTTCCCTCCTTCCCTCCTTCCCTCCCTCCCTCCCTCCCTCCCTTCTCCATCTTCTCTGCTTTTGCTTTGGGGGGGGTAAATGTGTGCCTTGTCTTCTGGTACGCTGGGGGCTCTACCTGTAAGTAAAACTTCTTTTCAGTTAAGCTCAGAGTTATGCTACATCCCTAAGAGTTACCAAGAGCAGCTTTTGCCCACAGGGTTATTGAGCCTAAAGGAATGGATATGCTAGCTCTCAGGTTTTGATTAACCAACCTGTAGCTTCTCCCTCTCCTTCTCCCAGCACTCCATGCATGCTAAACAAAACTCTAAAATTAGTATCCTTCTACAAAGGAGCACAAGAGAGGGCTGAGGCCTGCATGACTAGTTCACAGGGACATGAAGAACAGAGGTCATTGCCAACAATGGATGGCTCATCTGAAAGCAACACGTCCTCTGTCATAAATATTAAAGCAGGGAGGACAGTGCAGTAATGGGCGTGGCCGCTCCTCGGGGCACTACAAACTGGGCACATGTCTCGTTGAACACGGATACTCTGTTGTTCACAGTAGTGGTGCTAATTTTCTGGAGAAGCAGCCTGCCTTCCACACGCAGTATCTTTCCCCCATAACATGAGACTACCACACATCTATCGGCGTCCACTCGGGCCTCCACGCTCTCCTTACCCAGTATCTTGCTGATGTTGGAATTGTGCATGTCAGGAAAAGCCTGAAGGATTTTCCTTCGTTCATCTTTTGCCCACACCATGAAGGCATTCATAGGACGCTTTATGTGGGGCTCGTTGCTACCACGTCCCCTCGATTCCCTGTAAATTCTTGACTCCGACACTCCAGCGCTTCCTAGAAACAGGGAACATCAGCACGTATGTCAGTGTTGAGATGCTGGCACCATTCTTCCTTCATGACTGTTTTCTTAGTCTATTAAAATATCTGAAAACAAAAAGTACTTCTGATAACGGGACTCCCAGTTCCTAAGGCAGATGCTTGCTTATGAAGTGTCTGTGATAAGCCTGCGGCAGCAAATGTGTATTTTTAACCCATTTCTCATTACTTCTTGGGCTTTCAAAGGACTATGGACAGTTTGAGCATTTACCAAAGAGCCCAGGGGAAGCTGGGACAAATTGTTGTTTTGGATTCTTTGGGTATATCAGTATGGTAGAAATAGTATTGATGTAAAAAATCTGATCAAACCACTGAACTCCCAGGGCTGTGGCATGCTGGGTTAGAAACGGCTATCCCAAGGCTGTGAGAACCTGAAGTAATTGTACCTCCCTTTTGTCTCCGAGGACACATTAGTAAGAACATTCTATGTAGAACTCTGAACAAAACAATATAAAGATCTTCCTTTAATGTGGTTAGTCTTTCTATCTCTATCTATCTATCTATCTATCTATCTATCTATCTATACACACACACACACACACACACACACACACACACACACGCACATTCAATCTATCCTGACTATAAAAGGCAATGGATAGTTGCAGGATAAAGAACCCATTAATCAGTATGTTACTACTGGTTCTTAAGTTTTCTGTCATTTGTAAAGTAGGAGAAAATCATATATTTCACTGAGTGTTTTCTTCTAACATGTTATCAAAAACCCAATTAATGGTTGTATTTAGATATCAAGGGTCATTGATGATAAGATCACGCTGAACCTCAGGAAGCTACATTCTCCCTTCTCTGGCCTTATGTGACTTCATAAAGCATCTCTGGCAGAGCAGCTCACAGCTTGGAAGCCAAGATGCTGGGGCTTAAGCGCTGAGAGCAAGGGGAGCCAGAAACATGGCATCTGCAGCTATGTCTCCACTGTTGTCATTATTACACACACACACACACACACACACACACACACAGCGTAAAACATAGATTCTGGGAGTTTCTAGACCTTATGCCCCCAAGAAAATCATGTCTTTCTTTTGAAATTCCCTCCTATCCATCTGTATACCTTAATCTGAAGAATCAGTAAACAATCCATCAATACTGCCTCACAGGATTGGTAAATTAAAAACAGCAGCAGCAAAATAGCATCTCTCTAGGTAGCAAGGTTCGTGGTTCCTCATTCATTTTGTGCTTTCTTGCTTGATGTAGACTGGAAGCCACTTTGCATACGAGGACCACTCAATCAGACAATGGCAACACAAGCTTTGCTGTTGTAACGTTCATTGCCGGAGTATATTTTATCGTGCAAGCATAACTTAAAATTGATGGAATGTGTTACGACCAATAATTGCCTCTTGATTGACAGGCGGCAGTGCTAATGCACAACATCATCTTTCTGAAATGGGTTTGTAACTAAAGGATGAGCAGATGCACATCTGCCGCTTCCAGTTCTTACACCTTACAGCAACAGAAGCCACAGGAGCGGCAGTGAGGGACTTTGTCAACCCTAAACAGGCTCTGTGTGTGTACGCCAGCCAGGTTTATTATTCTCCCCGGTGCTCCAGCAAGATGCAGATGGGAATGGCTGTTAAGATGTTGTTCATCCCGGTGCCCCAACTGCACAGGTTCAGTTTAAGTGGGATCACAAAGGCTTCAAGGTTGCCTGGCTTTTGACTGGTGAGAACCTTGATGACCAGAGAAGTGTGTGTGTGTGTGTGTGTGTGTGTGTGTGTGTGTTGGGGAGTCTCTAGGACTCCCCCTCTTCTGCAGTCCGGTTTTAATGGTTTGCTGAGTCTTTTTCCAGCCTTCAGCATGGACAGGAAACCCAGTTGGGGTCCTGTATAAGAGCAGCTACACTTTCTTCTTAATGCTCTCTTGGTTTGGATATCTGGCTGCTGGCTGGGATGTTTGAAGTGACACAAACTTGGTATAGGAGGGGAGTGTGGACTTCCCCAGATGGAGGGCCATTAAATGTGGTCTAGGGGCGAACTTAGAGTAATGTCTGTCAGTGTGAGGACAGTGTGTTGGGGAGGGCTTCGAATGCAAGGAAAATGCCCAGGACGTGTGTGCTTTACCATAGACTTTACTGGTAAAGCAAGCTGCAAAAGAAGCTGATAGACACGTAGTTCTACAAAGTTTGGTGCACAGGAGGTAAGGAGGTGAGAGGCAGGGTGGCTGTTGGGCGAGAGTATTTGCTTTGGAATTATATCATCTTAGACCTAAGTCCTGCCCTGGCATTTATGGAAAATGACTCCAAACTGCTAGGGTCAATCTCTTTGACTATAGTGACAATGACAGGTGCCCTGAAGCAAGAACGACTGAGGGACTGTCCACTGTGATGGTCAGGGAGACAATGGCCTTGCTGTCTATTCTCTTTCCTGTCTTAAGCAGCTCTGAGCACACCTCCAGCCCTCCATTCAGGGTTCTGAATGAGTAATGGTCACAAACCATCGGAGTCTCCACTCAGATTGAAATCCATCATTCCATGGCTAAATTTCCCTTCTTCATTCTGTTTAACTGCCAGTTGCTGAGTCAGGCTCTCCAGTGTTGTTTTTTCCTTTAAAAAAAGAAATTGAAAATGAGAATCTTGAAGCTATAATTACTCACGGACATTTCTCCCCTTGGGCCATATGTAATAAAGTTGGCTTCTGGGCAACGTCGGATATTGGTTTATTCACCTTTTCATGGTCAACACAGCACACTGAGGCAATCAAGGAACATAATCAGCAGGGAGTTTGAAGGAACTTTGACTTTACCAAACTCTTCAAAAGTCTTGGCATTCATTTGGGTTTTGTGTGCCTAAAAGAGCTAGGCAGGGATCCTTGGAGACAACCTTTCTCAGTCACAAAACACACAGAGAGATTTCCCATCAGCAACCTGTTCTGCATTTGGAAAGCCTGCTCTGTTTTTATTCCGACAGTAGAGGTGTAGGGGTGGCATAAGGCCCAGAGAACGTCTTCCAGTAGACAGATGACCAGAAACAAAACTCAGAGGTGTTCACCTCCGGTTGCCATCTCCCAAATGCCATCTGCATTGCTCACACAAGGGTAATGAAGGCACTTAAATATTCATCACTAATTGCTTGTCAAGACTTCATACATCCAATGGAAGTGCCTGGTACTTGGACCAATATTTGATTTGGATTGCTCAGCCAAAATATTGAGTTGGCGAATTATTTGAGATACAAATAGACATAAATTAGATCTCAAAGACATCAAGTCTTTTAAAAGCATGCACTATGTGGCTTGCATTAGTGGAGAACACGGTGTCAAAAACGAAATGATGTTCAAGAAAAATATAATGCTTCGTCTAACCCCCACATGCTATTAAATTGCTTCCAAATTAAGAAACCAGTTGACTCTGAGAACAGAAAAAAGCATGCAAGGAGAGGTCTGCCACTTCCTCTTAAGTTTTCCAGCCATGCTCTCTGGGGGATATGGTTCTAGGTCAGTTTCAAGAAAGGCAGCCATTGGCTTCTGCAGCTATAGCTCAGGTCTCTTGACAGTTCACCAGACTGCCAGAGAGATGGTCATGAATGATACTGGTAGATCATATACCCTGCAGAACTGCTTGCTACCCACGGTAAAATGTTCACATCACATAAGATAATTGTATTACAGGAGGAAGAGCCCAGCAAATGCGGTCACAGATGACTAATGGGGAATTGAAATCCTTCATACAGTGCAGGCTTTATCTTGGCAAACCTTGACAATAGTACAATTGTAAGAACTAGATTAAAATTTCTCTCAAGTCTGTGGCCTTGGAACTCTGTACTCTATTCATCCAAGTCCATATCTGACTTGATGTGAAAAACTCAAGTTGTCTATCAGCAAACAAGAGAACCCAGTTTACAGTCAGGCTCACAGAAGCACACAGCATTGAAGCTGAAGGAAGTAGACTCTGGCTCAGTTTGTTTGGGGTTTGAGATTGGCATTTTTCACAGCTTTGTAACCTCTGGATATCTATCTATCTATCTATCTATCTATCTATCTATCTATCTATCTATCTTTCTTTTGTTCCTTCCTTCCTTCCTTTCTTTTGGTTGCGGGAGTCTGAAAGTAAGTATCCACTAAGCTGAATTTAGGAGCTTCAAAAACATTAACTTAGCAAACTGTTTTCATAGTAAATATAACTGTTAAAATACAGTTGTATTCACACACAGGCGTGTACACACACACATGTGCGCGCACGCGCACACACACACACAGTCCGTCATCAACAACATCTGAGAGTGCCCTAGTCACAGAAAACATCACTGTGCTTCTTTGACTTCTTTACAGGAAGGACTGTGCACATTCAACGCCTTTCAACGTTTGATTTAATCGTCAACCAGGAAATAACACTACACATTGTCTAGAGAATGTCCCATTTGGATAAAAGGGGTTTCAAAAAGAGAGACAGCAAAATGGAAGTAAACACATTAGAAAAAGGATGTAATGTTAAATGTTTTCTAAGTCACCGAGTCCATCTGCCTCTACGGATGACCATCCTATTGAGATGCTAAAACTAAGTATACAGGATGCTGTGCTCGTCTTCCTACTAAGTTGCATATGACTAGCTGCCTCTAATGCACATGGAATATTGAGAGGAAGCAATGAGCCTCCTTAGAGTGGAGCCCCCCACACTGGTCCAGAAGCTGTCAGCAAGAGGAAGTAAAGAAGGAAGACCATGGTAGCTACAATCTTGTCACTCTTCCACTCTTGGTATCTTCCTTCTTAGACACATGAAAAGGAAGAGGAGGACATGATTGGAGGGACCCCATGATGTATGGCCATATATCTAGTGACAACAGCAACCCAAGCAGAAAGGAATGTCCCTTAATTCCACTTGGAATTCAATACTATGGTTAAATGTTATATCCATTTCTCAGGAGTCCAAGTATACATGCATTTAGGCAGGAAGCAAAAGAAGTAAGTGCAGATAATATGTAAGTCAAGCTGTTCACGAGTAGTAGGAGAAAGAGCCAGTCAAAAGGGACTGATATGGGTGCTATCATTTTCAAGACTCAATCACTTGAGATTATATACCCTTTAATTTCAAAATTTCCTTTTACAGAATCCTCTTTTCAAATATGGATGGGAATAAGAATAGTGTGACTCTCACAGTCGTCAGAGTTAAATCTTGCCTAAGTAGCATCAACTTCAATACAAGGAGGTAAACACAAGTGGGAGCAGGGTGCGGGGGCACAGGGCTGGTTGTTTCAGGACTTGGGAGGCTGAGGCAGAGGGCTTACTGTGAGTGTGAGGCTATCCTGGGACACATGGTGCGAGTTGAGGGATCCAGAGTTACAGAGGAAGGCCTTGTGTGCTGTCGGAGCTAACAAAGAGAAGAACAACTAACCAGCTAGCACAGAGGTGTGGCGGAAGACGTTGGAAATCACACACACCAAGGTTCGGGAAACAAGGAAATCTTGATGGACAAAGGTCATAATTTTCCACCACTTACATAAACTTGTTTCCATTAGGATCAGGTTAATCAAGTCATATCAATGATAATTTTTATAGAATTTGCCATAGCATACCTCAATTTTATGAGCAGGTTTTTAAACCACCAATGCCAGCAGTGCCAGGTAGTAGTTAGGCTTTCCTGGGCTCTTAATACCATTCAGATGCTGATCTAGAACTTCCTTACCCTCATCCAGTTAGAAAGAGCAGCAGCAGAGGTATAGCAACCTTCAAAAATACTGGCAAAAAAAAAAAAAAAAAAGAATAGTGGCAAAAGGTCTTTCCTGCCAGGGTCATTGGAGAGTAGATGAAAATAACCTTCACTAAGCAGTCAGAACAGAACCTTGATGCACATATAAGTATAAGGCAAACAAAATGTCCCATCTGCCCCTCTGCTGATTAAAAACGAGCAATTGGACAGCAACCACATCTCCTTTGGAAGTACAGTCCTGTTTGGCTAACCTAGTCTCAGATAAGTCTAAGGTTTGCTAAGACCAAGGGAAATATTATGTTAAGGCACTTAAGATTCTGTGAGATCTTTTCTGATCTTGTGCTGTCCTGAACGAAGATCAAATGATTGTGCCTAACCGAAAGAAGAGCAAGATGCACCCCTGTGATCCTGGCACTCGGGAGGTGGAGGGAGGTATTACAAGTGTAAGGACAGGCTGGTCAGCATAGTAAGTTCCAGGCCGGTGGACCTACACTTGTATCCCAAAATACCAATGGAGTAAAAGAAAGCCATCCATCTAGCCCCGGCGGTTCTGGGGGCCAGTGTGTAGAATTACACAGCTCTCCCTAGAGTCTTCATGTTCACTTGTGGCATGGCAGCTGGCCTTTGGCTGTCCAGCTTATCTACTGACCACCACAATAGGAAAGAGCACTGATCGCTTGCATATGACCACAGTGTAGGGACCCAACAGGACAGCCGAAGCATATCTACACTTTCTACTGAAAAAGGTAACAGGGATTAACCGGGAAAGGGGCACATTTGAGATGAGAATATGTTTAAGTAAACCATGTAAGACATCTGAATCTCAGAACCCTAATTTTAAAATTTGGTTTAAATGTGAGACAGGTTCTCATCAACTTACAAACATTTAAGAAATTTACATTTTTGATATTAAAAAGAAAACTTCATGGGGAAAACTAAACACCAAGGGAAAAAGAGTGTCAAACATGTAGGGTCACGGGAATGGTTATGGGCCTCAGCTCCCTGGGGTAAAGACAAGAAATACATATACAAAAAATAAGATTTGAGTCGTTTTCAAAATCATTGAACTCCCTCACTCCTTCTCTTTATATATCAATGTATTCAATGTTTATTTTTTAGTTTTGCCCTTTTCATACTTAGGAATGAGATTGATTATATGTCTTTGCCTATCTAGAAGTCAGAAATTTCCTTCCATTACGATTACATCACGTTGCACAGAGTAACTGAAACTCCACAGCAAACACAAAGGACAGCGGCCATCTTTGTTATCTTTCATAGCGCAATCAAGGCAGAGCGTGCACAAGCTGTGCCCAGGAGAAGCGAGAGCCTCTGCTTTAGTTCTCGGCTCTTATATTAAACGGTGCATGGAGAGACAGTTCCCCTGTCCCTCTCTGAGTCTGGGATTCAGATGGGCAGTGAGCCTCGCTCCCCACCAGCAGACAGACGGACCCAAGGAGCGGGATAGGCTGTGGATTGGCTGCCATAATGGACATCTCTGAAATAAAGCTCCCGAGCTATAAAACTCATAAAAGGCACATGCATGTAATGACAAAACAGAGTGTGGCTGTCAAATGGTGACTTGGTGGCAGCTAAAGCCCTCTGGCTGCAGCTTTTTGTCCCCCTTTCTTTACGGTCTCCTACCATACTAATGACACGGAGAATGAGGAAGTAGCGAAAAGGAAAGAAAGAGAAAAGATTCTAACCCTCCCATCCAGTTATTGTGAACTTCACAGCCCAGCAGAAGCACCAGAAGATTATTCATAACATTGTCATGATTTATCAGCTGGGGATGTTTTCATCTGCTGAAATAAAAGATTGAAGAAGCCACATGGATGTCCACCCCCTCAGCCCCTCATCGTCACTCTTGCCTATTTGTGGCTCTGGGCTCTATAAAATAACCATCCACCCACATCAACCAACAGCACAAATGAGAGAAAGGGCTTTCTTGTACATTAGGTATAAATTACATAGAAATACACACACATACATACATTAATAAACAAAAATCTTCCAATATTAACAGATATGTTTTATAGGACATGGTAACAGTTGTAAAAGACTTCTGTTTTGTTAGATTATGCATGGAAGCTTTGCAATCCTAGACGCTGAGACCCTTGAGGAATGAGAGAACCACAGAGATGCAGGGGCCTGCCAATCCAGAGGTCGGAACTGCGTCTGTATGTCCTCTGGTCCAGTCAGAGAAGCACATGGAAATGTTGGATGAAAACATAGTTTATGAGTTCTACAGTCATTGTCTTAAAGGAATAGGTTGCAAGCCATATCAATAGTGGTTATTCAGATCCATTCTGAGAGGACACTTACTGACATAGGCAGTTCATAAAGGACACAGTTGGATGTTCGAATCTAACAAGATTAATTTGTTCTTTGACACAAAGCTCACTGACAGAGAGAGGGAAGCAACATGGTAGCCGTAGTGTGCCATTGCCAGAGAGAGGACAGTACCATGGTAGCCGGAGTGTGCCACTAACAGAAAAGTCACTCTGAGGATTATGTCAAGAACAAAGGATTCACAAAGAAGCTGCAAAGGAACACTGGAACTCAAAACCCAGGATTGCTCATGTATCATCCTCTAGGTCATGGTGTGAGTGTGAGAAAGAGAGAAGACCGTCAGAGGAGAAACTGAGACCAAAACTCTAAGTATCTGTACACAGCCAGTCAGGATACTGCTAACGTCCAAGAAGACATTTATTTACTGTTCCTTTACAACCCTGCAGGCATCTTTGTGTTGCTCACTGCATCTAACCACAAGGGTTAACGGGAGACGTACAGGTGGCCAACAAAGAAAAATAATAGAATTCATAATCTATATAGGACATCTAGTTGGTGTGTATTGGAGGTGCACAGATGCACATATAGAACTAGAAGGCTTTGCAGTGATAATTGTTCTATAAACAATGGGTGGTTCAGTCACCAGAGTACAGAAACATACTGGATTTTCCTCTTTAATTTTTCCTTTGCATGGATAAAAACTATGAAACTGTCAGCATTCTTACAAATGTGACCTGAGTAGCCAGCACTTACTTCAGCTGGATAAATTGAATTAGACTGTTTTATAGAGTCATGGTGCTGGTGCAGTAACACTGCATCTGATGAATAGAAACAGGTCCACCATGGTTATAGCTCATTTTTCAATTATCCATGGGTAGTTTTAGGTGAAGAGACAGGGAAAGAAAGATTGGAGCATACACTTAAAATCCCATTTTAATGAACAGCGAAAACTTTGCTCCGTATTTTATCAGAGCTGCTGGAAATGCAATGTAAATAAGATTGGGTATATTCTTACTGGTTTTATGGCTACCATTCCCTAGGGGAGAGGCTGGCATAGGGAGAAAGGAGCCAAGAGAAACAAAGACGGGTTGGGGAGTCTACTAACTGAGGAGATACTGACTTATTGCATGAGATTTTTATGATTTAAGCTTTTAGGAAACTATGCTGAGATATACCTATGCCCAGCTCAGGGGCATGAGCTGAGAACACAGGTTCTGGGTACTTTCCTAAAGGCCTGTGTGGTTCGTTGGAAAAAAATATTAAGCTCAGTGCCAAAGGACGGAGGCCCAATCACTGATCTGCCACTGAGTTCCTCCAGTCTTCTCAAATGTCGTGCTCTCTTTAAAGAGTATGTGTGAAAACACTACAAACAAAATACAAGTCAATAGCCACTAGCCACTGCTGTCCCCGCCACTCATGGGTGTGAGCAAGGACTTCTCATTTGCCGGGAAGGGAAGAAGTGTATCTGTGAAGATCTCATGGTATCTTTTGCAATAAATGTGAAAGTTTGACTGTTTTCCTGATAGTTCTAATCCATATCGGTAAGATCATCTTTAACAGGTCATGACAGTGACTACATCTGCTACATATATGGGGTGTTGGTTTTATCTCTGTCTTCCTGTGAATCTGGCCTAAGGAAGAATATAATTTTGAGGAGGATTGGGGACGGATGGGAAAGGGGAGACAACTATTGATAGACTAGATTGTGAAAGATGCCATTCTTGATGCACCAAGAAAGTTCAATTTTTACTCACACAAAGTTTAGGGAGACTATATAGACAGATTTCTAACTCCATCACCTTGGTACAGACACTATGTATATTTCATTATATTTTATTTTTAATCTATGCATTACTTCATAGACTCTTAAGAGACCTAGAATATTCTCTATACAATGCTGCCAGGAATGCGCATCCCTTAAAATGAAGAGACAGTTTCAGTCACTACAATGTCAGGGTAAAAGTGCCTCTGAGAACCTAGGGTGGCACACCCTGGGAGTCTCATTTTCTTGGGCTGTTTTGCCCTGACCTCTCCAACAAGAATGATGTAAAGAACACAAGACTCTCTGTTTGAAAACATGCACAGCTTTTCCAGGCTTGAAAATTAAACCATAAAAAGTTTACTGAAAAAAAAAAAAACCTTTAAAAAGCTTCTTAAAACCTCACACCATAATTGCTCCCCACCAAGCGTGGGCACTTGCTAGCTGCATGTAGTGGCACCGTGACAAATGTATCAAAACTGAGTGCAGGCTATACTCAGAGAAAGAAAAAGTCTTCCACTGGCCATCTGTGAAAATAAGGCATGTGGCCATTAAATGCAGAGGCTGTAAATATACACAAACTCCATGAAGCAAATGGCAAAAAAGGACCAAACTTCAAACTCAAACAAATCAAAATGTTTAATGCATACTTACCGCTGCTGGAAGAAACAGCTCTGATCTTTGCAGTCTGGAAACTCGGCATGTATTTCAATTAAATACCCCCAGAAAGGAGAGCAGGCGATAGAGAGGGAGAGAGAAAGAAAGAAAAGAAAAGATACAGAAGAACACTGCCTGGGACAGAAAGCTCTAGATGGCCTCACTCAATTCCCTGATGCAGAGACCCCCTCGCCCTGGCTCCCTCCTGTCAAGAACGTCCACCGGAGTGATTGGGAGGGTGACATATAGGGTGACGGACGAGTGATGACAGAACACCCATTTACCTGTTTGGTGTTTTTTTTGTTTGTTTGTTTTCTTTCTTTTTTTTTCAGTCCTGGGTTTTTGAAAACTGGCTGTTCTGTGCTGCTAATATTCACCAAAGGGTTTCCTCCCCACTCTTGTCCCCTAAGAAGGGTTTGCTGGCTAAGAGGCTGGGAATTGGAGGCTTTGTAAATGCAAAACAAAAGCAAAGGAGACCCGAGGTTTAGACGGTGCCGTGCACAGAAGCCTGGCCTGGTTTCTCTGGTGGTCATGCCCAGACGTCAGGTCTCTAGCCATACCACATACATTTGCAGAGAACGGAGACTCCCATCATAAAAGAAAAGTACATAGTCAGCCCCGGACTTTATATGTCTTCTAATCAAAATCACTAAGTCATTATATACAAATGTAATGACTAAGGTAATATACAATCTACTTTTATATAAGAAAATTAATAATCACTTGTGTTACTTCTGTTATTTTAATTGGTTCGTAGGCAAATTCTAATCACAAGATTGAAAATATTAGGTTCACTCTCTCTCTGTGTTTGTCTCTCTCTCTCTCTCTCTCTCTCTCTCTCTCTCTCTCTCTCTCTCTCACACACACACACACACACACACACACACGACTAATCTGACTTACAGATGCAGGCTTGGAAGACTCTCCCTTTTTTCTCCTCTGAAGGGCTTAAGGCCATGCCTACCTCTTTTGCAAAGCTATCCTCTAATAACTGACAAAGCAGCCCTAAATTGGCCTCTGTGATTCATTTTAGCTCATACCAATATTTACAATAGCCATCTAGAGACCATTAATTGAAAGCATCGTCTACTGAATGGAGATACGTGTGTGTTCCTTCCCGCTCACTATTTCAAAGGAAAGCCCTAGCTCAAGCGTCCTCCCAGGCCTTCCTTTTATCTCCAGGAAGGAGTGTGTGTCAGATACCACTGCTAGATTCCCCCTGTCAGTTCCTGAGGCGCTAACACCATCCACCCCATCCATCAGATGGCTGGCAAAGCGTCCATGAGGAATGATGGATGGAAATTATCACTGGGGTACCAGTGGAGGCACTCACTGCCATTTGTAAATAATGCTCTCAAAACTACCCACCTTTCTCCCATTATTAAACATCTGCATTAAGTCAACACGGTCACTGTCATTTCAGGTTTGGTACTCTGTTAAAGGGACAGAAGAAGGTGAGGCTCCCGAGAGGAGAGATTCGGAGTGCCACCATATTAATCTGTTTGCAAATTATCCTGTGCATTCCTGGGTAGCACTTCTTATGAATTTGACTCGTGTAGCTCTCGAGTGAACTAGGCTTTAAAACAAGTGCACTACTGACCACCGCACTCACCCCTCTACGGAAAGCCGCCGAGGGATCTTCTCGAGCTTCAGAGGTATTCCCCTAGCAGCGATTTGCAATTATGGATGGATGCCCAGCATGCATAAGTGTTGCTGGTACAGGGACTATAGGCCATATCTGCTAAATAAATTCTCAGCTTTAGGAAATAAATGCACCCTCACATGCCTGCTTTCCTTACTTTCCAAGCCTTACATAAGAAAAGCAGGGCAGGAGTCCATCTTAACGTGTATGGAAAACACATACATACGTGAACACAGAGTCATAGGTTCTGGCCTGGTGTCAAGCAGTGTTTTCCTGTGTCCAGCTTTGTTATTATTTCATTTTCTGTGAGCCACAGGTGAGGTACTAGGCCCTGGATGTGCAACATTGGGGGAGCTAAAGGCAGGGAGGGGCAATGGTTATGAAGAACAACTCGGGCTGATAGGTATTTGTGAACTCCAACGCCATATTTAATGCAATAGCTGGGCTGACTAGCGCCTTCTGCTGTCCAATACCTACTTGACACTTCTTTTTTTCTTCTACTAAGGCCATCTTTAATTTCAGAGTGTCACTTGACCTAAGAAAGAGAGATAGAGAGATTCTCTAATTCCATTACAGAAAAGGATTTGCGAGCAGTTTATGAAGATTTCCTTAAATTCATATGGACCCAGTTGGAGCCAGTGAGATGTTGTTGAAGCTAGCTGGCAGAGGGAGACCCATGTGAACGGAGCTTAGCAAAGAGAAGATGCCCCCTCCCCTGAACCATCTGGATGATGGGTGGTTTGGTTGTAGGTACATCAATCATTTTGTGACCCAAAGGGGAAAATAAAAATCAAGAGTAGTAGAGATCCCAGCCCAGATATCACGGAGCTGAGAAAAAAGGGTGACTGAATCTCGCCTTTGAACACTCTCATTTGATGGTGGTGAAATACTGTTTGTGTAAATTCCTGTACTCACATTTCCTCCTGTTTGTTGAGAAATGTGTTCCAACAGACACACAGCGTGGGGTTCACTACTCCCAGGAAAACCACATTTGGGAGGAGAGAAAGGATCTGGGGACTTTCAAGTGAGCTTCTCCTTGCTGACATACGCTCAAGCTTCTGATGCAGTCACACTGCCTGGCGGGATCAGCACAGCACCAAACCAGGCTCTACGATCATACTCGGAGCTGCCAAGCTCAGACCTGCTATCCACTTGCCTGCGTGGTCAAGAGTCTGCCCTGTCTGGGCTAAGAAAGCAGAGCTCCAAACACTTCTGTGTCTCCCTACTTGAGCTGCCTCCTTTCCCACCCCTCACACCGAGGTGTCTGCTACAGCATCACCTGTGGCAGAGATCGATGGCAGAAGATAACATTATTTGAATATACAATCAGCCTATAATTAACCAGGGATGACAATTATAAATAACTGTGTACCAGAGTTTCCAAGAAACCTGACACACAGTTCTTGGGTATGCTGGAACACTTCCAAGAAAAGTAAAGAAGCGAAAAATCTTTTAGAAGTCTTCAATTAAAATGTGTTTCAGTAAAAGTGACTTTCATCGTGCGTTTCCAGACACCTCACCCAGCAAACATTTGCCCTCGTCCGTCTTCATGCCTCCAATTGTTTTTGCTGGTCAGTTACAGTTATGTAGAATTGAGACCTTCATATGTGACGAAAAGTCAACACGCATAAGGTTTGTACAGCCGAGGGAATAGACCCCCAGTACAGGACTTTAATTATCTGGATCTTGGGACCATCTACCTGCATCGCTGGGGACCAGTGTACAGCACGAGGGTAGAGTTTGACCTTTTCAGTCCCCTCTGCTCAGTACCCCACCCTACCATTCTCCCATCTTACTGCTGTCCTCCTGTTTATCATAGACTTGTGTATGTGTGTATATGTGTATGTGTGTGTAAGTATGTGTATGGATGAATTGTGTGTGTGCACACATGTATGTAGGTGGCTTTCAGAGGCCAGAAGAGGGGTAAATCTGCTGGAGCTTGAGTTCCAGCCTGTTGTCACCTGACATGGGTGCTGAGAACCGGTGCTGGTCCTCTCTAAGAGTGGCACATGCTAGTAACCACTCAGCCATCTCTCCAACCAGATGGTCACTTTAGGTAGCAGATAGCATTCTTTGGGGACTTCAAATGGCATGATAAAATGCTAGTGAGATATGAAAGGACTTTGTCATTCAGTCTACTGAGGTGTCTCTCTGAGAGCTGCCAAGAGAAGTTCCAAGCTAACCGCTAACCTGCCTGTGAACTGACCGTGAATGCAGTTGCACGGTTCTGAAAACCTAGAAGGACAGGAACTGGAGAAAGACAGCCAAGGTATGTGATGCTATTTCCTCATGGAGCACATGTATTCACCTTTGCCATCACAGATAAATGATTGATAAAACATGCTAAGCAACCTGGGTTCCGCTCTTGATAGATGGGACTTACACCTAAAAATATGCAACAGATTTTACCTAAATTGACAGCAGGTTTCCTATTTTCTTGTTCAAAACCAATCCCCCAACACACAGACCTGTCAGTGACACAGTAGGTGTGAATGTTAACTCATTACTTTTGCAGAGATGCAAGTTTGACATTATCATCACCTCTCCTTAGGTTAAAGAGACATAGGTTGATCCATGCAGAATGGACATCAAGGTGTATACAGCAGAGAAAGGCAGCCAGCGAGCATGACAGTCCCTGCTTGTGCCAGCCCTGCAGCACACCCAGTGATCCCCTGCAATGCTGCAGTGCCATTGGGAGGCCCATTTGGGCTGCATGCCTTTATAGAAAGAAGTGTCACACTGTCACATGAGATAGAGAGGCTTCATTTTCATATGCTCTCCACTTCAAAATAGATAAACATTACAAATTCAAGACTGAGTTAAAGAGATGGCTCGGGGGTTAGGAGCTCACATTGCAGAGAACCTGAGTTTGCGTCCCAACACTGTTTGTGGGCACCTGTACTCATGTGCACATTCAAACAGACACACATTCACCCATACACACACACACACACACACACATACACACACACACACACACACACACACACACACAGTTGCCTAATTACAGAGTTTTAAGAAGCAACTCTAAAGAGATAAAAACCGTTAAGACGATCTTGAAGCCAATCAGTAAGGACCTTGAGGTTAGTGGCAGAGACCCTGCTCCTTAGCAGGAATTGGCAGGTTATTCCTTCAAAAATAGATTTTCAAAAATCGATGCTGCAACTGTACCAAAGAGGAAGGAAAGCTTCCCGGCAAAGGCAATGGTGATGCCTGCCACTCAGACGAGAGGCACCAACCAGAGAAGTGGAGTAAAATGCTCATGGATATGGATGTGGGATGAGAAGTGGCCTCAAGGACTCCCTGGCATGCACGCGCCTGGCCTAGAGGGAGCGCAGGCGGCGGCACTGCTGTGACTTAAACAGAAGGCTGCCGAGTCACTGCAACCGTGCAGGAGCGCAGCAGCTGATCTGTATTAGAGAAGATTAACTCCCATTGCCATGGTGGAGGGCCCGGGATTATTTTATGTACTCCTGTTGCCTTACAAGCCGTCAGCACAATTATTGCCCTCCGATGTGAATGACTGATCTGTAACCACAACTAAACAGCTTGCTGCTTAGGGGCTTCGGGAACTTCATGAAGATGGATTTCCATACCATCAAAGTGCTTTTAATGGGCTCCCGGTTCCAACCACAAGATCTATTTTGCAAGTATATAGAATTCGGGATGAAGGTTTCCTGTCCAAAAGGATTTGGGCGGTTGTCACTTGACAATTCCCAGCCAGCGCAGGGGAGGGGACAGGGGGGAGATAGGTAGAGTTGTCTCTGCTTTGGAGGATTAAAAACAAGGGGGAGGGTTACAGATGTTCACGGAATGCAACAATCTGCTGCATCCACAGCTGAATTCAAAGCTCTTAACAAATAGTGGCGATTTAGCTGTGCTTGCGAGGAATGGCTCCCGTCACTTCACGTTAGCATCTGGCCAAGTGTTAAACTCATTTCCACGCAGGGAGCAGGGGAAAGGGTTTCTTGCTGGAGCGCCTTTCAAGAATGCTTAAATATTTGAACATAAATCCCTTCATGCTTGCTATCATTCCTTCTTAGGGCTGCCACCATGGTTCTTTCTGCCGTCCCTTCCTGTCCCAATGTCTCACTTGGGCTACAGGAATTGGGAGAGCTGCAGGCTTGCCGGACGGCATCCTGGTCCTGCTGCTGCTGCTTCCAGAGAGGAAGGAGACGTGGGCTTGTTTCTCCATCCTGGAGATTTCCTCATGTGAGGACCTAAGAGAGCAGCAGCTGGGGAGGGTCATGCCCCAAGTTGGCCTGTGCTATCCTCGGGGCACTTAGCTATCTAATTCTCTATAACTAGAGAGCTGACCGTAGGGGGCAAGCTGCTCATTCGGAAAAGTTTCTGCCAGACTTCGGTGCCCCTCAGGGGGATGGACGTGTGAACCACCGATACACAGCTGACCACACCCCGCCCCTTACCTACAGTGTGCGTAGGACGATAACGATTTAGTCACCATTCCACACGTTCATTCCCATACTACCTAAAGAAGTACACCGCTCCAAGCATGCTATAGTGACATTTTTTTTTCCCTAAGTAAAACAAAGCTTACATGCAAATAAAAAGGCATGAAGCCATCGTGTCTCTGGCTAGTTCAGAAGCTCTGCTGGCTTTGGGTAGAATACAGAAGGTCAAAGCACATTTTGTGTCATGATGAAGTCAAACTTTCCAATTCTGTAGTCCCTAACACTTGACAGTAGCAACATTATGACAGGCTCAGGAGCCAGGGTATCATCCAAGCTTAGGCCGACTAAAGAAGATTCCGTGTTTTCAAATCCAGCTGATCCCCAAATACAAGCTAAGTATCTCTGGAAGGCAAAACTTTCCCTCAGATACAGCATTGCAAACGCCACTTTGTTTTAATACACACTGGCAGCAAAAGGGCAGCGTTCATCCCCCGTAAGGTCTGTGGGTGCAATAGTGTAACATTTCCCGCTGCTAGACTGTTTGGATTTGGATGGGCTCCGGATCTCCTTGATGATGGGAGACGGGCACTGAGGGGGCCATCATTCTGGAGACAGTCAGGAGAAGGATGGGAGAAGGAGAGCATCCCTGTGCTCATAGCACTCCTAGAGAGCATCCCTGTGCTGACAGCACTGCAGGAGAAGAAGGTGAGACAGTCAGGAGAAGGATGGGAAGAGGAGAGCATCCCTGTCCTCACAGCACTCCAGAGAGGAAGGCGCTCCCTGCACTAACCTTTTCTGTCCGGCAGTTGTTGAGACCTATGCTATTCACTACGGCCACCTTCCCGTCCAGTGCCTGCTGCTCCCGCCTGAGTTGCTCCTTCATCTGGCGAGCTTCTTGGATTGCCTTGGTGACAGCATCATGGTCATTTAAATAACCTGGGGATGAGACACAACAGATGTACAAAATGCACGGGAGAGGGACAGGCTGACTTTGGCCATGGCCATTGCTTCTTTGGGGGAGCAGGGTGGTGGCTAGGAGCTGGCAGAACCTAGTGTCTTCATGGAACTTATCTGTAATAAATGAATGAGCACGCAACTGGGGGTGACTGATTCACACAGTCATATCTGCAAACGCTGCCAAATAACCATAGGAAAAAATAGGCTTACACCATGTCTAGTTACTTCTAAATACAAATTTAAAATAAAATTTTACCAAGGTTTTTAGGTCAATACCTGAGTGATTGAATTTGTTTTGAATTTGCAAGCATGTACTTGTGTGTGTGTGTGTGTCTATCTCTGTGTGTTTGTATATTTATGTGAGCGCAGCGTCCACACAGGCCAGAAGAGATTCTCAGACTCCCTGAAGCTGGAGTCACACATGTCTATGAACCACTTAACATGGCTACTGGGAACCAAACTGGGGACCTCTGCAAGAATAGTACATGCTCCTAACCATGAAGCATTGAGTCTTCCAAAGCTTGAATGTACGGCTTTATTTTACCCCCATGCAGAGGTCATGTGCATTCTACCACAGATCTGTGCCCTGGAAATCACCATGACTACCAAGCCTCACAGATATCAAAAGAGTCAGGTCAGAGTTTGGGGCTAGTACAATTAGGCCTGTGACAGACTGATGGAATAAATCTTTATTAACTGACTGGAAGAAACACCACCCCCCTCCACCACCCGTAAATTCGCTTGCTGTGGAGATGAACCACGGGTGGCAGTGGTTTGCTGTGTATCTAAATTCCTAAGAACCGTGAGACTAGACTTCAAGCACAAAATGGCACTGGGAACCTGCAACTGGTAAGACAACGTGGGTACTGCTAACTCTAGTTTTTCTGAACTCACTCTCGATAAGACAGTCAAGTGAGCAGCTGCCATCTCAAACTCCCCACCTCTGGCTTAGAGAGAGTCCGCGGAAATAGTTTTGAAGGGTACTAAGAAAGGGAGCTAAGGGATTCTAAACTGATTTCAACTCAACCGTTGCCCTTTATTTATTTATTTGCTCCTCATTCCTGTGCAGAGTTGCATTATTTTAGGGTAGGACATTGAGAGGGGGAAAAACAGCGCATTTGCAAATATTTAAAGGAAGGCTAATATTCTGTTTCTCTCTCTCTCTCTCTCTCTCTCTCTCTCTCTCTCTCTCTCTCTCTGTCTTTTAACTGGGGCATAAAATGGCATGGGATGGATCTGTAATATGAAATTGCCCAGCAAAGGGACTTGTTTGTGACATGAGGCTAAATCTAAGCAGATCCATTGGCGAGCTGTGACAGATGGAGGACTATGAGACAGAAGGCAGGCACTAATCACACAGAAAATGACCGGCTTGCCTCAACATGTTCCACGAATTCCAGCAAACTTTACACCCTAATCCATTTTTAGAACAAAAAACATCTGGGCCATAAATCCTCTAATCTGCCAAAACACGCTATTAAATCCCACGATTTGTTGAAAAACACTAAGATTAAAGAAAGGAAATATAAAATGGCTAGCTGCCGTGCTCCGAAAGTGTTATTAATACTCTTTCTTTGTGTCATTATGAATGTTCTGGTACTAAAGAGCCTTGTCTAATCATGTCAGATTACACACACCCTCATTGCCTAGCTCTTCTGTCTGACCCGCTGATTGCCAAAACACATCAAATAGTTCCTTGCTGCTCAAAAATTCTACCGAGAGATGGATGGGAGTTCGGCAGAGTGAGGATGGCTCCTCAGTGGTCCCTGGGTTTCCTCATCACAGACAAGTCCTGGTCCCAGCATCTTCTCAGGTCCCTGGGTGTTTCAGATGAGATCACACAAAGCGGGGATCTTGAGAGTGGGTAACTTTGCTTTTCAGAAGTAATCACTGGTATTGATACAAACAATGAAATGCTGCTTCAAATACCCACAGTCTGAACTGGGAACAACTGTCTAGACCGAGGACTAAATAAAGTGATTATCTGTTGCCAAGGAAGGACCTGCTTACTGTGCCACTGCCCTCGGCATCCTGAACAACCTTCTCAGTATGTTATGCCCCTGTAACTCTGGGTGGGAATCCAGCCCTTCTGTGATAAGCTTGGGCGTGTTTGTTTAGGCAGATCCTGAGAGGACCAGCCTGCTTGTCCTGGCCCCTGACCCCTGTCTCTGCTCAACCTGGCAATGTGTGTCTTTTATACTCTATTTAGTCTCTCTATGGTCTGTTTAGCTTCTCCAGAACACAAATATATTTGAGACGGTTTAGCACATGGTGTTGAATAAAACCATGAGTTCTTTAAGCTTTTTACAGGCGGCCAAGATAGGACTGTGTAGGAAAACAGTTACTATGGATGCAAGGGGAATGCAAGGGGTGATGGAGGTGATTAACTGTAAACTGCCTGCAACAGAGGCCACTTTGACTCTGCCGAGTGTGGGTTCGGGCTCAAATAGGCACTGGCTCTAAAATAAACATTGCTTTTAGAGACCCTTGTGTTTCAGTGGTAATGTTGTGTTAGGCTCTAAAATTGGTATCTGCTCTGCTAAATCTTAAAGCCATTTATATGTGAGAGTTCAACCACAGCATGGCTGTGTTCACTGTGTCTATATGATTTCATTTTATCACATCCCCTAATGTCTTTCTTCCCCTGCTGGCTCCCCATATCAACCCATGTCCTTATCTCCAGCTCTAGAAAGAATGGTTGGCTATGGTGCCAACCTTTCTACCCTCACCCCCTCGCCTACCCTTCTAACTACATTTCCATCCCTGTTTCACTGAAAATGGTAGCCTTCTTTCTAGTCATCAGAGATGCCCCAGACTCAAGTTCTAGATTTTTCTTGCTCCCCATTTTAAGTTTCTTATATTTAAACCATCTTTCTCCTAACCCAGCTCTCAGCATGTGAGGTTATCTCCTCCCTTCAAACAAGCAAGTAAAGATTGTCCTCAAACTTTATTCTTTAGGCTTTCTCCCTTTCGAAACCCAGCTTCCCAAGGCTACTGCACACGCCCTGCCCTCTTCTGTTCTCTCCTCACTGGCTGCCTGGAACTAACATGGCTCTGCTGCTTCCCATGTTCTCGGAGTTGCTGGATTTCAAAGTATTTCCCCTTGCCTGCAGATTGGCCCTCCTGGACACCCTGACAGTGTGGACTCTCCTCACTTCACACGGTCAGAAAGTATGCTCCTCATCATCCTGCCGCCATTTCCTCTTCGCCTCCATATTTTTGCCTCAGAAAGTTTCTTCAGCTGCTCCTTAAATTTTGGTTTAGCTTCCCAGTCACTAAGGAAACCAATTGTGACCTAAAACCTTAGTTTGGTCACGCAGCAACCGCTCCAGTGGTCTTACTTTTCTCTCAACTGCTTTACTGCTTAAATGAGATGATACAACATTAGCAAATGATGTCAAGATCATCTGAGTTCACGCAGTCTGCCGACGTAACAACTGTTCCATGACAGCGTTCACCATCAGTCTGTTTACAAAATGGCCTGGCAAAGGAAGCGGAATCAGCAGACTGGATTCCAATGGATCTGGGTTTCTATTTATGGAAGGCGTGATAGTTGACAAATTGAAACAATCTCCCTGGCTTCCATTTTTCTCAGCTGTGAAACCAATGCAGGGCCGATGAGAGACTAAGTGGAACCACGTGCGAGGGAGGGACGGGCACTTGGCCCGTGAGGAGGTACTTCATCCCCATAACCGCTTTTCCATGTGCCCTCTCTGAATCTGCTTAGCACTCTTGTGGTGGTCATGATAGTGAAAACTGAAGGTATGGCATTCAGGGTTGTCACGGACATCCGTGTGTGGGCGTGGGCTGTTATTCAGGAGGGGAGGGCTTGCCTGGCACACAGGGCCCTGGGTTTGATCCCCAGTGCTAAACAAGTAAACAGAAGTTCAATTAAATGCAAACCTGTCTGCTAGAGATCAAAGCGCCACACCAAAAATGGCCATTTGATAAGTGGTCATCTGCTTTTTGTTGTTGCTGTTTGGTTTTTGTTTATTGTTTTTTTTGTTTTGTTTTGTCTTTGTCTACAGACGTAGGCAGCAATTACATCTATAGCCAGGATCTATGCATGTAAGGTAGTTTAACAAACTCCAGGGGGAAAAGTTGGAAGGCTACAGACAGTATGACTTCTAGTTGATATTTTGAATGAGATAACTAATGTTGAGTCTAAAACTTTAACTCCCATTAGTGTGATTTTTTTCACATGCCTTTGTGTTTTACCTGTACTGCTAAAAACACTCTGCAAATTTCCTCCCTCCCTTCTCTCTGTCTCTGTCACCCTCTCTCTCCCCGCTTCTGTCTTTCTGTGTCTCTGTCTCTCTGTCTGGTGTGCATGTGTGTGTGTGTTTCTGTGTGTATGTGTACGTGAATATGCCTAGGTGAACATGCGTGTGAAAGCCAGGACTCAACTTCAGGGATCATCTACCTTAAATTTTGAGACCTGGTCTTCTAGTGTCGCACGTTGCAAGGCTAAGCTGGTTAAGTGGGTTCCAGGGACTGAATATGCTCTTCATGCTTACAAGTCAGGAACTAATTCCCTCGCCCACCATCTATATTCTTAATTGTTTCTCTAAGAATTGAGAGATTATCCTGCATCCATATACACATACACGCAGAAAAACAAATACAAGCAACTATTGCCAGCTGCATACCCTAGTTAGTGCTCAGATAGCTTCCCACTAGGCTCCTCTACCTGTGTGCCGTATGAGGCCCAAGAGGCAGTCTATATATCCCAGAACTCATTATCCCCTCCTGCCCCAGGCTGCCCTTCCTGTATCCCACAAACTTCCCAGTTGCCTACCCCGTCACTTGGATGCTATCTAAGATTAGATTCTTTCCCTTACTTGGATAACAGACAGTCAAGTCTCATTGTTAGCCCCTCATTCCTCAGCTCTTACATTTGCTCCCCCACCCCATGGTCCCTGTTTTCGCTGAAGTCACCCCATTCTTCATTGAGGCTAATCCTATCTTTACTGTTTTGTTATCTTCATAGTTTTGTTCCCAGTCTGCCTTTTCTCGGCTTCCAGACGAACTATTTGGATGTAAAAGCCTCTGTTTAAAAACCCATCTCTTGGTGCCCTAGTGCTTAAAGCAGCATTCCACAACCTGATGGTCTGTCACGGCTCGTAACTGTAGGACACACTGAAGTAATGCCAACTGTCTTCCAAGCCTTGGCTATGGGTGTGTGCCTTGAGACTCTCCCAGTGATAATGCCAGCCTTCAGCCATGCCTGGACACATGATACCTTTCCAAAGCCTTTAATGTCTCCCCCAAATCATCGTTCTGCGATAAGTGCCAAGAGCTTTAGCGGGGCCTAAAAGCTTCTTTGCTTGTCAGATGTTTGACTGTTCCATGCTCCCTGTGTCTGTCTCTCAGGAGTTCCTACATGAGTTTCAAAGGGAGGTCACCCAGTCCCAAGACTTTCCTGGTTCCTGTCTCGTAAGTCCCTCATTTGCTGAGTGCTCTCCCTCTCTGCTATGTTTGGGAATTTATTCAGGCATTATTCTGTCTGTGAGGACCTCTCTGACATAGACCAGACATGCTCCAGGCAAGTTCTGTGCAGCCTGCTTATCTGCTCCTTTGATGCCTTGTGGATGCTTTCCTCGTCACCAGGCCTGTGCTTTCCTAACATGTCTTCTTGGCTTGTCAGTTCACGACTGACTCGGGGCAGAATATTCTCTTCTACTTTTAATTTTCTCTGTCTGTCTGTCTGTCTGTCTGTCTCTCTGAGTCTGTGTGTCTCTGTGTGTGCATGCATGTGTGTGCGCGCACACATGTGCCTCGTCATGTGCACATACATGAGCGCAGTGTCCTCAGAAGGCGGGAGAGGGCATTGGCTCCCCTGGAGCTGCACTTACAGGCTTGCATGGGTCTTCTGATGTAGACGCTGGGAACAGAAATCTGGTCCTGTGCAAGAGCAGCAAATGCTCTTATCCACTGTGCCATCTCCCCATCCCCAAGGGCATGTGTTTTTAGTGTGACTTTTGTTCTGTTTTGAAGCAATGTGCACATGTTTCTGTGAGTGCCTGCCTTTACGTGATTCCAAGTTCATTTCAATGGGAAGCTTCACTGCACGGCACAGAACTGTCAAAAGGTCAGTGATACCAAGACAAGGCAAATTCTTTCTTACTATATATAGTAAGTAAGTAAACATTTTGATTTACTCAGATCAAGTTTGTTTAGTGTGTGTGTATGTATATGTGACTTTCTATACACACATACACATTTGACTTTCACGACACACGGGTGGGATATGAAGTTAACCTATGGGAGTCATTTCTCCCCTTTCACCATGTGGGTCCCAGGCCTTCAACTCAGGTCTTCGGGCTCATAGGGAAATCCTTGTTACCCACTGAACCATCTCAATGATCCTTCAAAACATTCTAGTTCTGAAGTTGGAGTTTCTCATGATTTTTCCACAAAGTTTTCTGTCCTTGTGTGCAGTTATTAAATCCCAGCAGCCAAACACACATTACCCATTTCTGCATCTGAGGCAGTCAGAGTTAAATCAGAACCGTGATAACAGTGTGCAAACTATGATGTGCCGAGCAAATGTGAATTATTTCCACCTGTGGCAGAGTGACACTGTTCACTTCCTGGTGAAACAGCGGCTTTCTGCGAATTATAATATTCCCACTTAGTCGCTCATCTCAGCGAGCAGTTTGTCTCAGCGTATCCTTCATGTCATTTTTTTTCCTCATTAAAAATGTAAACTCATATCCAGGCATAGTGGGTGATGGCTGCAATCCCAGGATGTAGGAGGGAGGCTAGAAGGTGATGCTCCAGGGTCCGAGGCTGGCCTGGGCTATGCTGATAATGCAATCAATGCTCTTGAACATAATTCCTTTTAGATTGATTAGTTAGTCTGTGCCTATCAAGGACAACCTAAGTGGTTTGAGTTTTCATGGGCGTGTGAGGGTTTTTAAGGTGAGAGTATCATGTTCTAACATGAAACCAAGTTATCCGAGCTCATAAGCCCCGGTACATGCTGCTTCTGCTATTCCCACGGTTTGAAAATTTGTGCCCTAGAGAAGGTGTTTTGTAAATATGTTTTAGGGTTTTTTTTCCTTCATTTTCTTTCTTCTTTATTTTTTCTTTTTTCTCTCTCCCTTTTTTCGTTTTCTTCCTTTCTTTTTCTTTCTTTCTTTCTTTCTTTCTTTCTTTCTTTCTTTCTTTCGTGTGTGTGTGTGTGTGTGTAGAGGTCAGACGACAATTTGCTTAAGTCAGGTCTCTCATTCCACCATGTACATCCTAGAATTTGAACTCAGGTGTCAGGCTTAGCAATAAGCACCCTTACGTGCTCTGCCATGCATTGGCCCACACAGAAGGTATTTAACATTCACTTTCATGGGTGAGAGGAAAGATAAGCCAGTAAGACAACTTCTCTAGCCAGAGAGGTAACATGCAGCCAGAAAGAATGGCCAGTCAGGGACCTGAGCTGCTGCCCTATGGAGGTAAGGACAGACAAACTGCTGGCCTCCCTGAGAAGGTAAGTACAGACAAATTAATTGCTAGGTCACTGTGGTGGTTTGAAAGAAAATGGCCCCCACAGGGACTGTCACTTTTAGGAGGTGTGGCCTTGTTGGAGGAAGTGGAGGTGGACTTTGGGGGTCTCATATTTGCTCAAGCCACACCCAGTGAGAAGACCACTTCCTGTTGCCTGGGAGTAGAGATGTAGGACTCTTAGCTCCTCTAGCACCATGTCTGCCTGCACGCTGCCGTGCTTCTCTCGATGGCGATAACCTCTGAACTCTGAGCAAGCCCCCGGTGACATGTTTTCCTTATACAATGGCTGTGCTCACAGTGTCTCTTCACAGCAATAGAAACCCTAAGACAGTTACCACACATATATTTCATTAAAATAAAATAAGGGGTCTGCGGAGTGATCCTCAGTCATGAAGCTCAGGCTCTGCCTCTGGGAGACCCAGGATTGGCTTCTTGTCACTAAAACACAAATGAAATTAGAGCCATACAACTGTTTACGTCCCCAAGGAATTTACTCTGGATGCCTGCGCAGGCAACTACCTGCCTTGGTTCCCTACAAAGTAAGAATGCTGGACTAGATAGCATGGGTGTCTGCTCTAGCTAAGGACCTATAGTTTTAGAATAGACACAATGAGGAAATGGATAAAAAAAATACTTGGAAGAGTGTTTATGTAGATAAACATATGTCAAACATGGGTAGAGAGGGCCTGTGCAGACACATTGACATCTGCCCAGAGTCTCAAATGATCCAGTGTTCTTTTGGGCTGTTTGTGATGAAGCGCTGTTTTCTGTGAGCACGTGTCTGCCAATCAAGAGCATTCTTGTAGAATATACTCATTAGAGCATAGTGGCCACCAACCTCAAAAAGTCACTTTCTGTATGTGTAGCTAATAGATATGGAGCAAAAAGCTGAGTGTCATTAAGGATAACTCAAAGTTATCTTTTGTCCACAGTTTTCCATGGTTTATTAATGGCCCACCACATTAATTTTTCTCTCAGGGTGACCTTTCCAACACCATTAATCCTCCTGGCTTTTATCCAACTACATTATTTCTCATTAGAGTTTCAGCTTTCAACATCTACATTTGTTGAAAAGAGAAAAGTAAATTGTAGTCGCCTCAAACCCTTGGAAAACATGAGGGCTGTAGATATGGAGAGAGGCCTCTACAGGGTGGGGGAAGAAGATGTATTCTTACAGTAACAGAGAAATCCATAGGATACATATCTTTAAATATACCCTTGCGTTTATACTCAGCTAAACTTAATTTTTGGGGATGCTGAAGTAAAACTATCTACACACATGCATATATGGTTATACATGTTTATCTATAAATTTATATATATATAAATAATTCTATTAGAAAGCAGAGTTTGAGTCATATTTTAAAGTCAGTCAGATGTCAACACTGTGATATTTATGAACTCCATTTTTTAAAGGAAGAGAACCCTTTTTGCCAAGTCGAATATTTTCTTTCGTGCTCAGCACACAGAAGCAAATCTAATCTTCTGTCCTCTAGGACTGAGCAGAGTATGGAGCACAGTGGTGAGATGTGCGTGCAGGTTCCAGCCTTCAGTTTTCACTGTTCTCGTCGGAATGCCCCTGCCCCGTGCTGAATTCTCACTAACAAATCATCGTAGTTGTGGTTTGTAAAATTAAAACATTTGAAAATATGTTTTTTTTCTATGTCTAGTTTTCAATGTCTCTGAACCTGGACTAATTTTCCATTCCCTTCTGTCTCAAACCAAAGACCTAGTTTCTCCTTTTCCTGAGGCCGGTTCTTCCAGCAGTTCTCTCTCTGATGTAAATATTGTTGATTCACTCTGAGGGCTGTGCATCTCTCTGCTTTTGTCCTCTTCCTCTTTGGAGAGGAATATTTGTCTGTCTGTCTGTCTGTCTACCTACCTACCTACCTACCTATCTCCATGTCTACTCAACTCAGCCAGTTACTCCTCAACCCCACATTTACAAGGCAAGTCCACCTCACTGACTGAACGGTATCCTTCACTGGGCTGCCCCCATTCTCCAAACTGCTGCAATGGGGAATCTGGTGGAATCACTCCCCTTGGTTTTCAGAGTCTACCTATCTGTGAACACCAGCTAAAGCCCAAGGTCTTTCTGTTTCGTGTTCTTCCGCTCTTCTATAGAATGTGCCACCACCAAATAACCTCCACTTGAAGCTGTTTCTCTGCCATGTAAGTTCTTTTATGAGCTTAGAGCTGATTGGAAGAAATGGAAACTACCCCAAACTGCTCGCATAAATAGGGTGTCTTTTCTGTGTGAGATTTTTCATGCTTTTACCAAAAGCTTTAATTACTGACTGATAGTTTTCCCACGATGCTTACATATATAGGCTTTCCCCTCAGTGTGACTTCCTTGTGCTTCTGACGGTTACTGCCCTGACTGAAGACTTTCCCATACTACTTATATACATGGTATTTATTCTTCATTGTTTTGGACAGTCTTTTCCAGAAGTGTTTTTACCTAGAAAAATGTGTGGTAGAATTAAAATACATTCAAATAATCTTTGAAATTTTTCCCCTCAGAAGTTGGAGGCTAATTTCCTTTTTGTGGGGTGGGGTTTCAGTAGAACACATTTGATGTGGATTTGGTGAATAGCCACCCTGGCTTTCTGTTCTCCCTGGGAAGTTATCCTGCCATGTTATAAGCAGCTACAGGGAGAGTTTCCATGATTACAAATGGAGGTTCCCAGCTACCAGTGAGGCAAATGAGTTGTCTGCCTCCAGTGTGGTCCAAAGGGGTCTGATGCTCTGGCCAGCATCTTCGCTTAAAATTGTTTGAAATATCCTAAGGCAGCAATAATTAGCTGAGTTTCTCCTTATAAACTGAGCAAGTGTACAGTGAAGGGCAGGCAGTGGATTGATTTCTATACAACTGTTAGCTAATCCAGTTGGTAGTCTCTGTGGTTCTTACACACTGGTTTCTGGTGAAATGCTTTTGGCAAGTAATAATCTCTGTGCTTTGGCATATCAGATAGTTTCACTGTTTCCTCCTGAGCACTTGTAAGTAAATGCTTCCTTGTTCTTGGAAGTCAGCACATACTAAGTTTCATTTGTATGTTTTCCTTCCAATTCTGCCCTGCTTTCTTCTTGTTCATGCTAATTGAAACTCTTGCTCCTCTGTCTGCACTCTGGCAAGATGGCTTTGTCAGACCTCCTTCCATGGCTTCACGGAACACACGACTACCACACATGACAACAGTGCTTTCACTAGACACTGTGGTTCATTCATCAATACTTAGAGTTCTGATCACCTTGCTCTGGGAAGGGAAAGTCAAAATCGGTTATGAGAGTGTTCCATCACATCCCAGCCACATAGTCCCATTTCCTCTCTTACCACTTTCTGCCATGTTATTCAGCTTCCTAGGCAAGTTCCTGCATTTCATAGACATTTATTTTCCAGAGCTTCTCTTCTTTTCTTACAGCCTAGAATGCCTATGAACACATCAGCTCTTCAAAGGTTAGTTTGAGTAGCACTGTTTGTCACTTAGTCGATCTTGGTTCTTCCCAGGCATCTAACACTCACCTCTTTGACTACAGAATTACAGCTGTGCTCTGGTGTAGCCTTCAGCATTTATGAACTAGATTCTAACACCTCCCAAAGTAATCGTGTTCTACACCGGGGCTAATCTGTGCTGGAGGCTCCCTAATCAGAGAGAAGGAATGACTGTATCAAGGAATTTGTGCTGAATTGAGTGTGTTTTAATTCATGCGTGAAAAATAAAAATAATAGTGTTAACTCCTCAGAAACTGTAGTTACAGGCAAACCAAAAGTGCTGCTCTTCCCAGTCCCTGTTTGGGTGCAGTCGGAGATTTCAGTCAGAGTGGAAGTGAACAGGTTTCATATTCTGTGGTTGACAGTTGACCCGAACAAAATGGATCGCTCATTATACACCGTATACATCACAACAATGGGAAAAAATCTCAGTGAGAGAAAAGGAAAGAAACTTGGGAGCAAAATTCTGGAACCACTTTTCACTACAATTAGACATTTATGCTTCTTTCAGAAAAGTAAACTAAAAGGCGAAGTTTCACACATAACAATAACTAGTACTTTTAGCTTGTCAGGGGCGTAGAAATTTGAGCAGAAATTTCCCTTGCATGTTTAAACAGACCTTATGGTAGTAACTCAAATTACATCTCCCTCATTTGCTCAAGCCGTACCCAGCCTATGTGTGACACACCATCTTAGAGGATTTCATTCAGTTGCCATAAAAGGACAGTCAACAAGAACAAGAGAAAGAGAACTTACCTATTGTGCTAACTCTCGCTGAAGGACTAGCTAACGCTGCTGGGGCAGAGGCTTTGAGGGGGCCCGCCCCACTGTTTATTCTCAGAGCTGGCATGTGGGGAGAGGTGGGTGATGTGGGTGATTTGCCATCAGAGGTCTTGGGTTTAGCTGATAGGTTCAGTGGCTGGGCCACTTCATCCTGCAAGGATCATTAGAACATGAGCTGTGACGAGGAAAGGCTAATCAGAGACATCGAGACAAACCGCCCCACAGCCTGCCGTTTCCCATCCGGGATCTCAACATTTACACTCACCATTACAGTGTTTGCTTTGCTGCTGACATAGTGTCCCTTTCAACGGCACATTACAGAGCCCTGGTGTGCAACGGCAAGTGCACATGCTTGCTACTGCCCACAGAAAGCTCTCACGTGATGTAGCCTGGGCTAACTGCTCTTAGGAAGCTATTCTCTGAACACATGCCCTTTCATTAAGAGACATTTATACACAGTTCATAGAAGATTATGCTACCGGTCAGCTTTTTCTGTTTTGTTTTTGTTTTTGTTTTTAGATCTCCGGTGTAGACGCAACCATCTCTGTGTGTGTGGCTTTGAATAGAACTGCTCTCTCAATTGGATAAAAAAAAACCCAATAATATAGTTTTCTAAGAAAATAATTATTCCCCCATGTTTCACAGAAATAATTTAAAATTTTTATCTACAAATGAAAATAAACGTGATTAACCTTATGATAATTCTCTATTACTTAAACACCCAAACAAACATCACCACATTCATAACATAGAATCCAGAAGAATGTTCAAAATATTCCTCGGCATGAACATCTGTATGAGACCAGTTTGGTACAGTTAGTGACAATAATTATTTTATGCTTGGAGAGTGTAGCTCAATTTTATACCCTTCCCTACTAGCTCCAATAGCATTTCTGGATACAGTTCTGCTGTTTCTATTGCATTATGAGAATCAGAAAAGGCAACACTGCATTGCTTGCTCATCATTACAAATTATTTTATTCCTTTGCTCTAAAATTGGGATATTCTAACAGTTGTTTATATCAGATTCAGTACTGCTGAAATTTTACTATAGAATAAATGTTTAATTCCTTTTAAATATTATTTCATGAGCTAAGCGTATATGTGATATATATAAGCAGGAACTTTATTTGAAGTGAAAATATCTTTATCAGAAAGGGTAAATAGAGAGCAGGCAGGCATATGCTAATCTCAACAGAAATTTAACTCTCCACTACATACATACATAATTATACATTCAAATATACATGTATGCTTATATATGAGCAAATTCTGAAAGCATTTCTCACTACAATTAGCCATTTATACCTCTTAAAAAATAAACTAAAAGGCAAAAGCTTCACATATAGCTACAACTGAAACTTTTAGATTTTCAGGGACAATAGAATTTGACCATGTATATTACATATACATACATAAATACATATATATGCACACATATATGTATATACAAGCTACTAAAACTAATAGCTTTATAGGGAAAATCACAATGACACAAGACAAGAAGGCGTGTTGTTTTGAAGAAGATTGTGTTTCGAAGGGGTCCTATGATAAAGTTATAGATTCTGTGCATTTGAGAAACCAGAGGACAAACTAGATAAAAGGATTCTTATAACCACTTTCTTTAGATCTTATTTGCACTGAAAAGAAAAGCACACTTTGTTGTAGTTGTTGCTTAAACCAATGAGGTAATTTAAATCGGCCATCTGGTACCATCAGAGAAATATAGTAAGTTAATGGCTATTATATGAATTTCTATTCCTTAATAGACTCTTGGTAAGTAGTAAAATAAGATAGTTCCCTCACTGATAGGGTATATGACTTGGAGAAAATTATTTTTACACCTCAAAAGGTACAAAGGTCTTCTACTTAATGTGTAACTCTCAGTTGAGCTGTTCAGTCAGAACCTCAGCTGGCAGAAACCCTGAAGTCATGCGTGTGTCCGTTCCGTGATGAGTGGTTCTGAAGGGCTGTTCACAGGCCAGCACTGCCTGTGGAGCCCGAGAACTGGCCGCAGGGCAAACTGTTACAGATACTTGGACGTGGGGTCCAACAACCTGTGTTTGAATGAGTATTTCCTAGTAATTCTATTGTACTCGGAAGGTTGGCAGCTACTGATTTATAAAAGAGGCAGTTTAAGAAACGTTATATTAGGTTTCAAAAAGCTTCTTCAATTGAAGGGTATGCAATTTAAAATATGTAGTATGACTACATTCTTTGAAATTTGGTTGGGATATATACTAATAAAATTAGAAACAGTTGTGTGCATAAAAACCCAGTGCTACAAAGACTGGCCTGGTGCAGGGGGCTGAGTGAGGGATAAGAATCTGTACCTTCTCCATCAGTTAGGCCTAGGATCCTGACAGCCTGGTAGATTATTAAGGCTACTTACTGTGTAGCTGTAAATGTCCCACCCGCTCCTCTCCCTACCACAAGGCGCACTTCTGTCTACCCTCTGTGTGAAAGCCGGGCTTCAGTGGCACCCTGAGGAGAGGACCAACAACCCTTGTAGAATGTTCCTGGGAAAGCTTTGGCAAGTTAAAGGCAGTGACTGCCCCTGACCATGTAGTAAGATGGTGGGAGGATAAGGCAGGTGCATCCCCACATCCGGAGTGGGAGATTGGGAGCACAGAGACAGGAGAGGGTGAGTGTGGACCTGCAGGAGGGGTGGCAGGACTGATGGACTGGAGGGAACGGGGGACCATGGCACGGTGGAATGCCACATGTCTGAGCTTTAAACACTAACAGCTGTTACAGGTGCATGCTTATGGGTGACTCGGTTGTTTATGGAGGCTAAAGATACACTGGATCTCTCAGTGCGTCCTTCACGGTAGGGCACGTGTCTGAAAGGCAGAAAGTGCAGGGCCCCAAGGACATGTGACAGGTTGACAGTTCCAATTTGATAGGAATGTCATTCACATTTGCCCTTTAGACTCTATTCCACTGTGTGACAGACTATTGGTATATTTAATGGCAACTCGCATGTATGATCCCAGATGCTGGGAACTGCACAATAATTTTCTTCCATTATATTACATCTCACAATTTGGTCCATTTTAATAATTTACTGCTGCTGAGATCACAAAGCAAGGCCCGTTACTCGCGAAGAAGAGGAAACTTGCAGAACACTCCAATTTTTCTATTAATTATTGTTTATTTGACTAAATGAAAATTCCACAGCACTTAACTGTAAGATGGGCTTGATCTCCTTGTTGGTGGTGTGCATTCTCAGAGTTATGGGTGTGGCCATAGTCATGGAAGGCACAACATTATCTACCTTGGGCTTCACTTGCAGTTTCTTATTTAGAAAAAAAAAATTGAACTGCTTAGCATGGTCAACCTCTATTCTTCCCAGTAAAGCATACATTATGACATAAACCAATAATTCGCATATAAAAGACTCTAAGTAAATTCCAAGGTTAGAAAAACGTTTCTCCCCAATCCACCATCAAGCAGGGAGGAGAGCACTTTCCTTTGTGCCCCTCAGCCAACTGTCAAATGAGGTTGCCACAGTGAAACTTTTAAAATCATTGTGACTTTGTAATTGTTTTTTTATACATAAAATGATAGTCCCCAGGATTTTATTTACTTTTTGAATAATTCCAAATGATAAATGTTTTATGAACATCTAAACATAAACAGCCATGTAAGCTGAAGCAAACATATTTCAGCTCCTGGAAGACAGTTATTTACATTGCAGATCTCATTATAGATACTCCAAATCGCTCATCTGATCTTCAATACCACGATGATTTGTTTGTTTGTTTGTTGTCCTGATCCTCTTGCCTCTCCCTCTCAAGTGTTGGGATCAGAGATGTGTGCCACCATGCCCTGTCTATCACCGATGATACTATCAAGTAACCAATAATTTATTCCATGAGGCTCAGATAGTTCTAGTAAAACCTAGTGAAAGCTTTGAGATGTCATGCTTTCTTAACATACACACTCACTTTTATCCTAAAGTTTAAGAGCCAAACTTCTTGTATATGCTGGAACTGTGACCTGACTTTATATTTATGTCACATAATCACAGAAAAGTTCATGTAAATTCAAAATAGTGAAGTCATACACATGTCTCATATTTCATATTCTGGCAAAAGCTATGCAGGGAAGTTGACTCAATTTAGTAACTTTTGGTGATTATTGTCTATGTTGTATCACATAAAATATTTCATTTTGTTGATATGATATTTAGACTATTTGTTGAGAAATTAAGGTCTCTCTCCTAGTAACAATTGTCAACTTGACATATTCTAGAATTACCTGGGAAAAAAGTCTAGATTGAGTAATTTTCTTTATACAATTGGCCCATGTGTGACATGTCTGTGGGGGAGTGTCTCGATTGTTCACTGATACAGAACGGCTTAGCCCACTGTAGGAGGCACCATTCCCTAGATGAGTGGTCCCGGGATGTATAAAAAAGCTAGCAATGCATGAGCCTCCAAGTAAGCCAGCAAGCAGTGTTGATCCATGGTCTCTTCTTTAAGTTTATGCTTGGGTTCCTTCCCTGATGGACTGTAACCTGAAAGTGTAACCAAATAAACCCTTCATTCCCCTAAGTTGATTTTAATCTGAGTGTTTTAAATCACAGCAACCTAAATGTCCTACCTGGTACAAGAATGAGATAAAGATAAGATTCTGAATCTCCAGAGAGAAATTTTAGGAATCTATTGCCAAATATGACTTTTAATAAGCTACTGGATTATCTTCGTTACCTGAGAATATGAAACAAGTAATATCAAGCAAACATCTAACACAGCCCATGCTGCATTCAGCAGCAGCTACTTAGGCTCATCTGAGAGTTACAATCTCATTTATCAGCTGGGGCCTGAGGAGCAATGGAGGCCTTGATTACTCATTATCCTAGTTAGCCAATCCTACAAGGAGGTAAAGAAATGGATTAGATGAAGCAAAGAATGCAGCCCAAATCTACAGCTGTAGATCAGCTCTCAGAACCATCATTGGGGACCCCAGGATCATTCTATGCAAATACCACAAGATAACAAAATTAAAATGTATTTCAGATTATAGCTTCTGGTAGGTCTATCTTTGAGAACATGCTCCTTTGCTCAGTTGTATGCTGTCTTAGTTTTGTTTTCTGTTGCTGTAATAAAACAATCATGGAAACCAACATGGGAAGGAAAGGAGTTTATTTCACTTCTTGGGTCACAGTCCATCACTGAGGGAAATCTGCAGGAATTCAGGGCAGGACCCTGAAGGCAGGAACCAAAGCAGACACCATGGAGAAGCACTGCTTAATGGCTTGCTCTCCATGGCTTGCTCAGCCTGCTTTCTTACACACACCAAGTTGCCTGCCCAGGGGTGGCATCACCCACTCTTGGCTGGACCCCTCTGCTGCAATCAGTGTCCACGAAAATGCCCGCCCCCAGACTTGCCGACAGGCCAATCCCTGGACATGTTTACTCAGCTGAGGGTCCCTCTTCCCATTGATCCCAGCTTGTGTCAACTTGACAAAAATCAAACAACACATAGAATTTTCATGCTTTGAAAACATCAAATGACTAAGAAAAATCAAATATGATTTTACATCACTATTTCATCAAAGACAGAGGAAGGCTTTCTTCAGAAGCCACTTGGCCACTTGCTTTTCTCTTCTCTTCAGTATCCTACTTCTTTCCGACAAATTTTAGAGCTACAAGACTGGGTTCCAGTTCTCTAAGTTACTTACTGGTCTTATCTTCTTCCTTGTCTTTTACCACACAGAACTAGATCCATACTGGGAGGTAGGAGCAAAATTTCAACTGGAAAAGTAATTAGAATTTGGAACTCAAGTTCTTACTTGGCCTCTCTACTTGTCAATAGTGAACGTGGATCTGGTGTGGCCATGTCATGGTGATCTCAAATTGCCACTTCCTTAAATTTTTATCTATATTAATTATTGGAAATCAGACACTTGTCATTTTATATTTATTGACTGGAAATTGGTAAGATTATATAAACATAGTCATAATCTAACATCAGAGTAGAGAGATGGCTCAGAGGTTAAGAGCACTGGCTGCTCTTGTAGAGGACCTGGGTTCAATTCCCAGCACCCAAATGGCAGTTCATGACAACTTGTTACTTTCAGTTGCAGGGGACATCCTTTTTTGACTTCAGTGGACATATGAATATTCATACACATGAAAAATAATTCTTAAAAAATAAATGGGCCACCATCAATCCATCCATAATTATTTGAGCAGTAGTCCCTCCATTAATCAATGGTTATTGTACCTGGACACTAAAAATTCATGAGTCATATCAACTCAACTACCTTATGAATCACTCAGGATGGAAGCCCCTTCTCAGGAGTAAATTTTTACATTAAAATTGCATGCAGAGTCCCAGATGTTTGGGGTAGGCTTGCTTTCACCATGGCAGGGATGCCCTTAGATCTGGCTGTATGACACACAAACTCTGAATCCTTTACCTCAGCCCCAATGTGCTCCTTTCTCATTTGGCTTCTGTTTTCTACCTTCCCATGGTCCTCCTAAAGCTGGATTCTTTAATGGATAGAGTTTTCCTACGTAAAGAGAAGGGTGTGATAGACACAGCAAAAGTGGGCAAAGTGCTTGCTGTAAAAGCATGAGGAACTGAGTCTTGATCCTCAGCATCCATACTCATCTAGAGCCCCAGAGCTCAGGGAATGGAGGCAGGAGGATCTCTGGGGCTTGCTGGCCAGCTAGTCAAATTGAAACTATAAACTTCCAGGTTCACTGAAAGACTCTCAAAAAATAGGACGGAGAGTGATTGATGTGGATATCCATGTGCGCAAACACACACACACACACACACACACACACACACACACACACACACAGGAAACCACAGACATACCCACAGTGTAGAGTATAATGTCAGATACTAGGTAAAATAAAGACCTTGCAGCTGCCATCTTCCTACTGTCTGAGTTTCAGCAATCAAATACATCTCCCTGGAGGAGTCTTTCACCCCTAATTAGGAACTAAAGCTCCATGGGAGGCCACCTGACCTGGGATAAGGACACCCAGTGTCATTTGTCAGAAAACACCCTCAGTTTTCAGTACAATTTGTAGACCTATTTGCTTATATTTTCCTTCTCTTTTAAAATTCTAATCCTTTTACACTTTATTTGAACTTTGATACTTTGAATTTCTCTCAATATAACCTCTCCTCTTCTAAAATGTTCTAGAAAAGCACTCAACAAAACATAATTTCAATAATTTACTTCCAAAAATGTCAGCTGAGAATTTCCCTTTTCCTACAAGCACAGATGAGAAGTCTCTCACAGAAAGTCTGCACATTTTCCTGTGTGTGACGAGGAGAGAAGCAGAAATGTAGCCAATAATATCTGCTGAATCACTTATACCATGAGGCAATAAAATGTGTGGTGTGGGATTTCCCTCTGTATGCTGTGATTATCATTAATGAATAAGAAACTGCTTTGGACCTATAGCAGGGCAGAACTTAGGTAGGCAGGAAAACTAAAGTGAGTGCTGGGAGGAGGAATGTGGAGCTAGCCCCCACTAGAGAGAGATGCCAGAACTTTAGCCCTTAAGCCACAGCCATGTGGCGATACACAGATTACTAGAAATGGGTTAAATTAAGATGTAAGAGTTAGCCAATAAGAAGCTAGAGCTAATGGGCCAATCAGTGATTTAATTAATACAGTTTCTGTGTGGTTATTCTGGGTCTGAGCTGCTGAACAGCTGGGAACCAAATAACAGCCTCCTACATGAGGATGGAGTTTCAGACATGGCTTTGTCTCACAAGTGATGGCCCCTTTGGCCTCAGGTAGTGGTTATATCTGGGTGATGTGTGTCATCTTCTAAAGTGATTAATATACTTCCACCAAGAGGCTAAAGGAAACAGAGCAGCAACAATTGATGTTAATAGTCATGTCGGCTTCTCCTATTAGCCTCTACATGCAAATCCCCAAAAGGTTTAAAAAGTGCTTCAAAGGAAATAAGAGACTTGGTCATCACTTAATAAACCTGTAATGTGTTCTTGGTGCCCCATGGCCATTCCTGAAAGTGATCACTAGAAAGCTCTGTGATGGCTACTTGACCAGTGCACAGGGAGGCTCATGGGAAGAAATAAGACATGGCCTGCCCACATTGTCAAAGAGGGTCCGGATTCCCACACACCTCCACACTCACCGGAGTTCATAGAGCATCACAGGTTTACAAAAAACCAACTCTAAGACATGGCAGAGCCAGTGATCAGTTCTATTCCACCTCTGCATCGGGGACATTAGCATCTGTAACGCTGCCTACATGCACAAAGTGTCATCACTCCTGACTCTAGAGAAGGAATGCTTGCCACACAGGCAGGCGCACAGTCTAAATATCATCAAATGAGGAGCAGGCAGACCCCCTGAACTCAGAGCTAAAAATGATCAGAGAAACAACTACAATGAAAACTGATTTAAATGTTGAGGAACTGTGATCTTGAAACAAAGCAAAATGTAATACCTGAAATGAGCTCCAAAGTCTCAACAATTCCTTTTCAGAAGTTATTAATAGTTTCTTTTGGTTTAGATAATTTTGCTAGACCTTGGGGGACATTTAGAATATGCAGACTGTTATCATTAGGTAACAACCCGGGGGGGGGGGGGCACAATTATATACCAGCAACTTCACAAAACTCCAGTCAATTCCATGAAAGCCCCTGCATTCAGGGCTCACATACGCACTTGTGTGGGTCCTCAGGGGCAACAGGCACTAGTGTCTGGCGAGCCACTGACTGGCTGCTTAATGCTTAGTGGCAGTTATGACAGTTAACTGATGTGCTGTAGTTTGGGAGACTTTCATGAGAATCAAATTGTGTAAGGCAGAGAACCCTGGGGAAAGATGGAACACACACACACACACACACACACACACACACACACACACGCGCGCGCGGGGTGGGGGGTAAGTGAAGAAGACAGAGAAGAGAAGGCCAGGGAATCTGCACTGTGTTACATCACTGTTCTGATTTATAGAGTTGAAATAAAGGCATCGGACATCATTTATTTTTTCAGAAATCGATTCTCTTTAAAGTTCTCCTCATGGGTGATCCAAGTGTCCCCACCATTTGGAAGACATTCCTCCCTGAGGTTATATAACAGCATCTCAACTTTCTTATGCTCACAAATACTACAGACAGAAAAGGGGGAGAGGAAATAGCATTAACTGTTAATAGCTGAGATCAACAATGAGCAACTCCTGCTAAAGTCTTGGTTTTCTCTGTTCTACTGAGGTGTTTCAAGAGGATTTAGCGCTAAGAATTGTTACATCTGCATGTCTATAATAGAAATTGAGCAAACGGCACTTTGGGGACTACAGAAAACCAGTTATACAAAAACTGCAAAACCTATCCTTGCAACATTTCAGGGTCTTCAAGTAACCTCTTGCATCTCAGGAATCTCAGGCTTCAGCGCCTTTTTCCCTTCTCTTGTCCCCAGAAAGGAGAAGGTTTGAGGTCTCTGGCTCAGTGATCAGGAGCTTCAGCTAAGGGGCTTTTGTACCAGGTACCTTGGTACAGATTTTTAATCTTCACATGGGAATTGATTCTTTAAATGTGACACCTCTGTCTTTTACTATAGCCAACACAGTGATGAACCACGGGAGAACAGAGGTTGGAACTCCAGACATTAAAAGACAGAACATTTTAAGACAGCATGAACTGCTAAGGAATTTTAATGGTTAAAGAAATATCATCATGAATAAAAAGATCTTTAAAAAACAAAAATACTGACATTTCATTGTTTTGAATTACTTCTAATGAATTCTTTATAACTAATTTGTTCAAAACCTAGATTCAAATCCAATTGTTTATTACACTTTTAGAACTTATACAAAATGCATTTTTCTCATGTGTGAATCCTCACAATTGTAGGATTCTGAAAATACAAGGATACACACACACATATACATGTGGATGTGTATATGTATAATATATATACATACATATATATATATATATAATCAAATGCATAAGTGGTTGGAACATTAAGTCCTACATAAATGTTCTTAGGGATTTGTATTAATTTCTATTAGAAATGCCTTTCCAAGGGGAACAGGGATTAGAGCTGCATGTTCTAAAACTTCATGTCTGTGGGGCCCTGAGCCGATCCTGACCACCGACAAAGCAACAGAAACAGAAGACCAACAAGGAACACTAAATTGTTTTAAAATTGCTGTTGCCCCCCATACATTCATCAGAAGCAATTATTTTCCAACTTTGACTAACAATGTGTTTTCTCTTCCTTTTATAACCGGCATATTAGAAAATAGATAAAAACATAAATCTGTGTTCTTTTGACCGATTTCTCTCTTCTCCAAAGGAAATTAGGAGAATTTTCTAATTCAATTTCATCACAGAGAAAGCTGGTTTCCGAGAAGTAAATCGATAAAGCCGTGTTATGTAACTATTTGGGGAAGTATTTTGAGGTTATAAAGCCTGTGTTTAATGGGTTTTATATATAAAATACTCATAACCCTTTACATCTGTTTGAATCATTATAGACTGTTTAGCTTAGCTGCTGATTTGCAGCTCCTAGGCACTCTAGCTCCTCACTGCCAAAATGAAGCGGCCTCCCAGTACTTCAGGTGAATCTGGTACCACTGTGGGGATGGCGGTCTCTAGAGCCTTGGCCCTTTTCCCTACAGATGTTATAAGCTGCAAAGCCCCTTCCTGTGCCATTATTCACTTCCGTTAGACCGGTTATCATCAGCCCACTTCCCACACGGAGCCTCTGATCTTAAAGCTCATAAGTGTCTACACCCAGGAAGCGAGCCTTCCCAAAGGAAAGGTGTGCTAATCAGTCTTTGGAAAACAGTAACAGCAGCAAAGACAATGTTACATCCCATGTGGAAGAGAACACAATCTCAATTTGTGCAACATGGGTATAGACCCTTGTAAGATGCTTAATTAGTTATGAAATATTCACAGTTGGTTACAATTCCAAATACATTTAATACCTAAAGTTTATATAGAAATACTTTGAAAACATAGAAGTTCCAAATACATTATTTTATGGGCTTCCTTTTTAATATTTAGTTTATTTTTTTTTAGTTTATTATGTGTATGTTTCTCTCTCTCTCTTTCTCCATGGTGTGTGTCTGCGTGTGTGTGTGTGTGTGTGTGTGTGTGTGTGTATGTGTGTGTGTGTGTGTGTGTGCATTCACACGTTACTGTGGCAATGTCAATAGAGGGCACCATGTTGCATGGAGGTGAAGTTGCAGAATCTTATGGACCACCCAGTGTGTGTGCTGGGAGCCAAACTTGGGTCCTCTGCAAAAAATTCACTGAGCCAAATCTCCAGGCACACAGGTATTATTATTACTATCATTATTACTGTACCAAGTTTTATTTCTACATAAAACGTGTCCTTTTACACTAATCTGAATCCTCTGGGGTTATTAGTACACGAGCAACCGTTCAAGGACCTGGAGGGTAGTTCAGACCTTTAAGCCCCTACAGGCTAAACCAAAGGTTGTATGGGTCCATTCCAGGCTGGGATCTAACAAGGAGGGTTCAGGACACACTCAGGTCATTTGATAGTGACTTAGTACTGATGAGTGCCGACCCCTCATCATATCGACAACCTCAACAGGGTCATTCTGTCATCCTCCTCCTCCATGGCAGTGACAGGAGAAGCCACTTATTATTAAAGAATTCCAAGAAGTGCCAGTTGCTTACGCAGAATGCCAGTTAAGGGCAGCTTTTATTACTTACTCTGGAGACAAATATTGCTTCTCAAGCTACTGAAGCTACTGAAGCTGAGATCTGAATACCGAGAATTGGTTTGTAATGATTGTGGCTTTGTAACACTGTTCTCAGAGAATAACGATTCTCAAGTGTCTTGCTTAAGCATGTCATGGGACATGAGACATGGCAAGACTGATTTATCAGATATTCAGTTAAGAAATAGTCAGTTAAAATAATTCATGTGTGGTGAAACTTAGCTGTAATGCCTCATATTTAATTTTTCATAGCACATACTATTAAGATAATAATATATTTCCTAATCAGAAAAGCATAAAAGATTTTATATAGCAGCCACAATGACATCATTACAGAAGTGTGTGTGTGTGTGTGTGTGTGTGTGTGTGTGTGTGTGTGTGTTATATGCCTGTATATGCACATGGGTGTGCTCACCACTCTTGCGGGTAGCTGCTGGGGCCAGAGTTGGACAATGAGGTGTGTTTAGTAATCATTTCTCTATCTTACTTTTGAGATGAGGTCTCTCACTGACTTGGAGTTCATCCGTTTCAGGATGCTGTCTGTCTAGCAGACCCCAGGGTCCTCCCAGGACTGGAGTTACGCTCATGTGGAAAGGATCTGAACACTGGCCCTCATGCGGATACCCACAGCTGACTTTCACTCACTGACCAATCTTCCAGCCTCAGAAAAGTTTTTCCTGTTTTCATTCTACTTAGATCAAATCCAGGAAAAATAATGAGTGATCTGTCTTTGAATCTTATGTTATTTTAAACAGTGTTCTTATCTACCAGCTTATTACGTAAGATGAACCTGTCCCATTGGGCCCTACAGAATAAGATGTAATATACACACACACACACATCAACCTTCTCTTACAGAAGTATATGGAATATTACAGAGTATATGTTATATGCATATATACTATAAAGTTGTATCTGTGTAAAATTGTATTAAAATTATATTAAATATGTAACAATCTATGTTATACACAATAAATTATATTCACTGAAGTAGATTACATAATGCTAGATATATTCATAAGTATCATAGGTATGTATATCTTTAAATGGATGGCTTTTATTGTTATCTTAAAGGACCATGTCTCATACTGATGTGGGAGTGATTTCTTATTAATAAACAAACTGCCTAGACCCATTTGATAGGCCAACCCTCAGGTAGGCGGAGAAAACAGAACAGAATGCTGGGAGAAAGAAGCTGAATCAATGAGTCGCCATGATTCTCCCACTCCAGACAGCCGCAGGTTAAGATCTTCACTGGTAAGCCACCTCGTGGAGCTACACAGATTATTAGAAATGGGTTAGATCGATATGTAAGAGCTAGCCAATAAGAAACTGGAACTAATGGGCCAGACAGTGTTTAAAAAAATACAGTTTCCATGTAATTATTTAGGGTAAAGCTAGTCGTGTGGGTGACCGGGTGCCGGGGACGCAGCCCACCGCTCCTATTACAACATCATACAAGAGCAGAGAGAGCCTCAAAGATTAAAAAACAGGAAAACAAACTGATAAAATTTTATCTTATCCTGCACTTTAAACAATGTAACCAAACTGTGTAAATCCCATAATAAGCCCATTCACCTGGTTATTCTTCATGGGGTGTGCACTCATTTAAATATGTATTTGTGGTAAGTCAATGAAGCTAATGTATAAAACAGAAAGCCAGCAAATTAATGTGAATTTGATTAAAATCCTGATTGGGTTATTCTTCCCGGCAGCATGTAGTCTATGCTATCCTCAGGTTCACAGTGCAGCCAAGGATGGTCCTGAATTTCTAATCCCTCCAGACTCGACCTCAGAGTGCTGGGGCAACACGCATAGAACCCTGTGCCCTTTATAAGGTGCTGGGGTCAACCCCAGGGCATCCTGCATGTCATGCAGACGGTCTATGTACTGGGAGACAACGCCAAGTCTCTCCATCAAGTTTTAATTGTATGATCTCCCTGACCTCAAGACATTTCCCCAAGACCAATTTCAGAATCAGAATGAAGGGCAAAGGGCGCCAAAGCATGAGTGCTCCCTTCATGTAACAATAAGGGCTTGTGAATCGGGCACACATACTCTGCAACATACACTCCCTGTGCCCTGACCACAGGGATCCATCTCTAAATCCAGAGTACCAAATGTAGACTAGAAAGATAAATTTCTGAAAAATCCTACCTCTTGATTCCTTGATCTTTCTTGGGACAGAATATTTCTCCAGAGTTCAAGAATACGGATTTATTTTTTTTCTGGACAAACCACATTTTGCAGCTGCTATCTTGAAATACTCCTGCAGTGACCCAAGCTACGGGGCTCACATCACTTGCTACATTTGTTACAAAGAGGCAGTGCAGTGAGGACAGGTGAGCATAGTGCTTCATGGGACTGTAAAAGTCTACTCTCAAAGGACTTAGCATCACAGGATGGGAACGTTTTGCAAGAGCTGAGTTGCTGTTGAAAGCCTCAGCCACACGTGATGGGGTAATTCAGTTTTTATAGAAGTGGTGTTTGGGGTAGCTATTCCACAGGTGTCAGGGGAGAAGTGGAAGGAAGAAGACAGAATCACTCTACAGAGGAGGAATGGGGAAAATGAGCAAAATAAAAGAACGTGGTGCCTGAGAAAGAGACACACTTGGAACATGGAAGACGTGGTAAGGTAGGGAACTGAGGAGGGATTCTGGTTCCTAGAATGCCACAGGAAGGCACAAAGGCACCTCTTTTGCACATCCTATTGGTGTGGGAGTCCCCTCTGTGTGCTGGTATCACCATTAATGGGTAAAGAAACTGCTTTGGAGGGCAGAACTTAGCTAGGCAGAGAAAACTAAGCTGAATGCTGCAAGAAAGAAGGGCGGAATCATAGAGAAGCCATGGAGCTGCCACTGGAGACAGATGTGCTGAAACTTTGCTGGTAGCCCCGACCTTATGGTGAAGGACAGATTAAGGGAGATGGTTTAATTTAATATATAAGAGTTAGCTAATAAGAAGCTAGAGCCAAGGAGTGATTTAAATAATATAGTTTCGGTGTGATTATTTTGGTTCTGGGCAGCTGGGACAAACAAGCTGCCCTTCTCCAACATTCTATCTTTATGTTTTTATTCCTAAATTTAGTCACAGAGTTTTACCAAAGTATTACTGCCAATCATACTTTACTCTTCTCAATCCAGACAAGGCAACACCTTCTCTGCAGGCTGCTGTGTTGTCCTCTCCAATTCAAAATGTTTCCTCTTCCACAAGTCCCTTCTCTGTCGTCCTGTTTTTCAAAGCTTTTTCCTTTACGTCCATGCTGTTATAACTGTGTTTTCACTGTGAGTTTTTGTGTGTTTCCCCACTGTATTGTACAAAGACTTGGTTATTACTCTTTCTTTTATCCTGCTTGCTATCCAGCATATCATAGCATATCACCTGAAAACTGTGCTTGAAGCTACATCTATGAAAAACACTTCATCACACTGTTTTTGAAAACTATATAAACCAGGGAAAAAGCATATTGCTTCTTTCAAACAAGCTCCAAAGTATCCTGCTTGGAACAGATTGACCGTGTTTATTTCAAATGAGGCATTCCATGCCTCCTTTCCCACTAGGGCACTGGTTCTTAACCTCCCTATGCTGTGACCCTTTAATTCGGGTCCTCAAGGCATAGTAACCCTCAACCATAAAATCACTTCATTGTTACTTCATAACTATAATTTTGCTACTGTTACAAATTGTGATATAATATTTAATATGCAGGATATCTGATACGCGACCCTTGTGAAAGGATCGTTTGACTCCAGAGGGGCCGCGACCCACAAGTTGAGAAACACTGTTTTAGACACTTTTTTAAAACAAATCTTGCTTTATTAACTGTGTGCCTTAAGCAGATCTTTGGTTATGAACTGAGACTCAGCAACATTCCGAAAGCATATTTTTATAACATATTTTGATAATTCCCTATTATAATCAAATTCTCAATGGCCTCAATCTCTAGAAAACAATATGATAACACAAAGGCCTGAAAGTTCACATTTGAATAGCCAAGAGCCACGTTGCTGATTTAGAAAAAAATCCCTGTATTGACAAGTTCTCTTAAATCGGGTTGTACTAATAGATACTGCTTTTCAAAGACTGCTATGGTAAAACCTCAAATCAAACACAGTGGTAGCTAATGGTTCGTTTCTTGTTATTTCTGGATTGCTTTAACACAAACATTTACTCCAGTCAATGTTTACTGAGCGCGTCAAGGGCCAGTCACTTAAATGGATGTGGCTCTGCTTCCTCTTTACAGGTTAGGTCTCTGTCTACTCACTTGGTTTTTTAATTTAGATTTTACTTTAATTTTACTTGTATGGGTGTTTTACCTGCAAGAATATCTGTGTACCATGTGTGTGCACCGTGCCTGTAGAGGTCAGAAGAAGGTACAGGATCTCCGGACAGAGTTACAGATGGTTGAGAGCTGCCATGTGGGCACTGGGAATTGAACCCAGGTCTAGTGGAGGAACAGCCAGTGCTCTTAAACACTGAGCCCTCTCTCCTGCCTTCCCTAAGGTCTCTCTTCATTGATGTGATTCCAAGTACTTAACTTATTCTCCTGCATGTAACAGATCAGAATTCTAGTTTGGTGCAAATTTTTGAATTCTGATGGAAAACAACATGATTACTCAGCTGTTTCCTCAAAGCTGCATCGGAACCCTCATTTTTTAGGTAAGTGGTAGCATGTTCCATAGGAAAATTGACTCTAAAACATTCCACTGTTTGACCCAGAATTCTTGTCTTGCCCTGTATACACACAGGGCTGACCTCAGTACCCAGCTCCTGCTGACTTAAAATGAAACTTTGATCCTCCAACGGCTTCCAGAGCAAAGCACAGAAAACACAAATCTGCACCCGTTTATGGACACCCCTGTCGCTGTCACCAAGCTTTCTAAAGCGCATGGCCCAACAGCGTTTCTGCTCCTGTTATTTCAGTGCTGCTGGAAATAAGATACAAGAGAAACTTTATTTTTGCAACATTTCATCCATTCTTTCTCTGCCCCCAATTTCTTTTTCCCCTATTTATAAAATATCCACAAAGCCATCAAAACTGTACAGCATCAAAGCTCAAATTATAAAATAGAAATTATAAAATAGACTAGGTAGAAAATTTGGTCCCTTGGTTCTTGTGAAGGTGGTTTAAATGCAGGTCTCCAGTGGAAGTGTTCAAGAAATACACTTTACAATATACTGGGTATCAGAACTGCCATCCACAGAATTTGTGGTTTTTATGACAACATGATACTATCAAATATGCTTGCAAGTAGCAAATAATTTGAAGGATGGTAAGTTTGTATCTAGTTAAGTGTTCCAAATTTTTCTTGTTATTTTGATAGTATATAACTTGAAAAATTAATTTTTATATTGTTGTCTGGATAGAGACAGAAACATCTCATCTTATCTCCAGGAAAACAAAGTTGTAAGAACACTGCTTCAGCTGCTGGGTGCAGAACTGGGAGAGTAACTGTTGAGGGTGAAGGAAATTGTACCTTTATCTCCTATGGCTCACGAAGGAGGTGCTGTAAGTCCAATAAGGTCCAATTAGATTACATGCAAGAAAGGCACATTCTTGCCTGTCCATCTCAGGTATGTGATACCAGCTCAGCAAACCCTTGACTAACTGGACATTTAGAAACACTCCTTTTGCATAGGCATGTTACTTTCCAAACTGAAGACTGGGCTCTCAGCAGTTTCAGTGCTACAAGCCGGGCAGAACAAACTTCTTAAAGAATAGATACAGGGCTCAAATTTCAGTGAGTTAAACTTTTACTCAGGATAAACAAAATATTAAATAGATAATTAGAGGAAGAATTTAAGCATTGTTTTTCACTTCTGAATCCTAGAGGTATTATCTAGGTCACATAGTGTTGTGTGCCCAGGTCTCAGAATTTTGAAACCCTCGAGGATGGGCTTCAACCTGTCAAACTCCTCAGACCACGCTGAGGAAACTCCACACTCACAGTTACTGGGGACATTTTTCATCCACACCTGATGCTAATCAAGCCATAAATTTTCTGATCTGTACACACACACACACACGAATAACTGTGTCCTTCCATTTGTAATAGCAATAATAAAGATGGCATATAGTGGTCCAGAACTTCATTGTTGGGAGTTTTCAGGCTCTAGATTGTCTATTAAGATATTCTCTGTTTCTATGATGAGGCCCTGCATGTCACTTGGTGGGGGGCGGTTGGGAGGGTCTCTGTGAGTTTAAGGCTAGCCAAGTCCGCAGAGAGTGTTCCAGGTTAGGCAGGGACACACAGTGAGACTCTGTCTCTTCAAATGAACTTTGTATAATTAATGTCACCTCCGCATTGTAGGTTCAGGAGTGAACAGGAAAACAAGTATAGCTGAAAAGAATTCACATTGTGGAATATAATATGATAGAGCAGACATGGCTGTATCTTCATATGTAAAATATCAGTGAGATAAAATAAATACTGAGGACATCTGAAAGTGTTTCAATAAGTCATATTAATTTCTGACCACAAAGTTCCTCTCTTTGTAGATATTTTATACAACCTTTATAGAAGATTTTTTGCTAAGTATGTGTGTGGTTGAAGATTCATTTACTTTTATTTGTCTGAGAGTGCCTGCATGTGTCTGTATACCATGTGTGTGCAGTTCCTAAAGAGGCAGGAGCCCTGGAACTGCAGTTACAGATGGTTATGGGCCACCACATGGGTGCTGGGAATCAAACCTGGGTCCTCAACTAGAGCAGTTGAGTGCCCTTAACTGTTGAGCTATTTCAGTAGCCGTGTGTGTATGTGTGTCCATGTATGTACATGTGTGTGCATGTGTCTGTATATGTGTGTATGCATGTGCATGTGTGTAACTGAGTGGCATTGCATACTGCATGGCTTCGTGACACATTTATAACTGAGGGAAAGGAGAAGGGAGGTGAGGCCACAACTCAGGACTCACAAAGAGAATTCTGAAAGAAAAATGTTCTCCTACAGTAGTAGAGTCAGTTTAGGAGACTTCAAGCGCATCATAATGACAAAAAATGAACTATTATTCATAAAATCTTTTCTGGCCCAGTAATTTAAGGGAGAAGCAAAGTTTTCACTAACTACTATTTTTAAGTTCTCATTTCCATTACTTTTAATCATGTGACTCTGATGTGTGCACGGGTATGTATGTATGTGTGTGTATGCATGTGCCGCAGAAGCCAAAATAGGGTCTTAGAGCTCCAGCCCTGGAGTTTCAGGTGACTGTAAGCCACAAAGGTGGGCCCTGGGAACCAGCATATGGTCCTATGTAAGAATAGTGTGTACTCTCAACTGCTAAGACGTATCTTCAGCCAACCAATGATCTTTGAAGGGATAGCTAAAGGTCTGTTTATGTCATGGGTGTTATCAAAGTTATACTAAGGTTATCAAGTTTTATATAAATGAAAACCATATATATATATATATATATATCATCATTCAAATGCCATATATAATGTCATCAACATACATACTATATATGTTGATGTATGTTCTTATCTATATCTATCTATCATCTATCTACAGCAGCAGCATCTTCTATCTATTATCTATCTATCGATTGATCTATCAATCTATCGTTCTATCGATCTATCTATCTATCTGAAATAGGCATGCTCAGAAAGCGGATTTTGACTTTGTATGTGAATCAGTTCAGGTCCTCTGCAAGAGCAGTGCATGCCCTTGACTGCTGAGTCATCTCTCATGCAAGAGTATTCCTAAACTCTAGTAAGTACGGGTTTACAGCAATTACAGTGATTCCATTGCTGGACATCGAATCCGGGGTCTTGCCTTGCATTCCTAACTAGTTAAGCACCCATTCAGTGAGCCCCATCCCCAAGCTTGCTGTTTAGACTGGGTCTCAGCCTGTAGCTGAGCTGGCCTTGAACTTTCGATTTTTCTGCTTCAAGGAGGTGCTGGTACTACAAGAATTTCATCATGGTACCTCACCCCTGAGCAACAAAAAGTTTGGTTTTGTCTTTGTTTGTTTGTTTATATTGACTGTGAAGAATCAATACTATATTCATGCTAGTATCAAACTGGTACTACTAAAGAACACCTTACACTTTGCTTCATAGAGGTGGTTATAAAACCATCAATTGCATTTTTAATAGGAAATATTAGCAACAACAGTCTTGGTAAAGTAAGTCAATCCTAAAAAATAAAACAGGAACTATTACAGGCTGGACAAAAACCTGCCCCTGTCTGTAAACTCATGCAATGACCTCTCTGTATCCCTGGTCGCCTTGGCGCTATGGGCCTGCGCTGTGGAGATCAACTGTACTGCGCATCTTCAGCTCCTAGGATTCCAATGGATGAGGATGTGACAATCAATGCATATTTGTCAAATCAAATTGCCTTGTCCCTCCAGTGACAATGGATGTCAGTAGTGCTCACATTCTAGAGTGTTCCTAAGGATGACTTGGAGAGATGATTCAAATATTAATTCATTGGCCTGGGAGCTTAAAATGTACAAAAAAAAGTTTTGCCTTGGGCACAAAGTTTTCTGTGACTGCCCTAAGAAAGGCGAACAGTATCTACATAATTATTGCAGTTTGCTGAGAACTGTGACAGAGGCTCAGGGAACATCTGGGAGAGGAGTAAGACGGACAGCAAGAGCCAGAGGACTGTGATATCTGCTGTGATATCTGCCGTGATATCTGCTGTGATACCTGCTGTGATATCTGCTGTGATATCTGCCGTGATATCTATCTGCTGTGATATCTGCTGTGATATCTGCCGTGATATCTGCTGTGATATCTGCCGTGATATCTGCCGTGATATCTGCTATGATATCTGCTGTGATATCTGCAGTGATATCTGCCGTGATATCTGCCGTGATATCTGCTGTGATATCTGCAGTGATATCTGCCGTGATATCTGCTGTGATATCTGCAGTGATATCTGCCGTGATATCTATCTGCTGTGACATCTGCTGTGATATCTGCAGTGATATCTGCCGTGATATCTATCTGCTGTGACATCTGCTGTGATATCTGCTGTGATATCTATCTGCTGTGACATCTGCTGTGACATCTGCCGTGATATCTGCCGTGATATCTGCTGTGACATCTGCCGTGATATCTGCTGTGACATCTGCTGTGACATCTGCTGTGACATCTGCTGTGATATCTGCTGTGATATCTATCTGCTGTGATATCTATCTGCTGTGATATCTGCTGTGACATCTGCCGTGATATCTGCCGTGACATCTGCCGTGATATCTGCCGTGATATCTATCTGCTGTGATATCTGCCGTGATATCTGCTGGACTTCCAGACACGACAGGGGAGCTGCACCCACCCGTGAAACCTCAACCATGTGGCTGCCTGAACCAGATCTGCACTGCTACAACACCATTGAGGATGGGGCACCCCTACTGTGAAAGGGGAAAGCCTTGCAAGACCCTGCCCCAGGAGAAGAGTGACAGGAAACCATGGCCCCTGATAGGTTATCCAATCCCAAGTGTCAGCCCTTGACACAGTACATAGGAGCAACATTAAATGCCCTCAGTGGGCTCTACACATACTTGTACACGTGTATATGTTTTTTTGTGAATATATATTCAGTGTGTGTACTGATAAGTAGTATTCAAGATTTTGAAAGGGTGTGGGGGATTATAGGATGGACTGAGAAAGGGACAAAGAGTGTTGGGAACAATATAAATACACAAATATACTGCGAATGTATGAAATTCCCAAAACAATTGACGAAGGAAGTATGCCCAGAATATCATTTCGTCCTCCACTGCCAAGTTCTTCCTCCTCCTAGTGCCAGTCAGATAAGTGACTCCCTCTACCAAGCTTCTCAAGAGTCTCCTCCTGTCCCCACTCACTCCTCCTGACCATTGTTTTTCTTTGATACAAGAAGCTTCTGACTTAATGGCTTATATTCTGCTTTCCCCCACCAAACTGCCATATCTTAAGAGAATAGGGGGCTTTATTGGCAGCTGTGGTGCTATTGCCTGGAGTCAAGTGTGTCGACCGTAGCCAACCACGGATTCACTAAGACTCCATGGGCAGCTGATGCGAGCGCGCACTCGGGAGGAGATGCGTGAAAAAAACAGAGGTGAGGAACAACCAACTCCACATGGTCTTGTCAGGACTCCCAACTGAGACGTCAGGATAACTAGATAGCTTGTTTGCTTAATGTGAGCGAGGACTTTTCTTGCTTGCTTGATCCAGCTTGATCCAGTTTGGATTGGACTTCCATGTCACTTGTGAATGACCATGCCGTCTCTTACACAGCAGAAAAGATAAAATCCCAGAAAGCTGGCTGGGCTTGCTGACAAAAGGACCTCGTGGTGATGGAAGGTTGCTCTGAATTAGGCAGTTCTGCTGGACGGGGTAGTGGGTCGCTGTCATCCCAGGAGTCCAGGCAGAAGTGTAAAGGCCTCGTGCCTGGGTGAGTGTGTACTGGACCAGACGTCTTCTCTCCCTCCTTTCATTGGGTCTTCCTGAGCAGAATGTCACATTTCCTAACAAAGCCTTCTGGATGGCTCAGTTCTGCCGCTGTCTGCCTTACACTTAGGGAGTTCTGTTTCTGTGGTTTGGACTCTCGCGTCTCCCTCTATTTAATGACCATATTAATTTATTTTCATTCTGTTATGTGACATTTGAAAGCATTAGTAGTAATCTTTGTTCTGCCAAGAGGAAAGTCAGAAATCTAACAAACGCATAAACATGTATACTCTTTTCCAGTAACTTAAACAATATTAGTTGGCTGCCAACTTAGGACATGTGTGTGAGAGAGGCCACCGAAACGTTTCTGTTCTGTGAAAAGGGATGTCTAAGCAGCAGGTACACAGACTGGTAAAGAGATCAACGCTGAAGATTCAGAACTTCTTTCTCTAGCGCAACGGTGGTCGCCTGCACTGTCTGAACAGGATGGAAAGGGGTCGATTGCCAGCGCCTAAGGAAGGCCTCATCAACTGTGGGGGATGTGGAACCATTTCAGCTGTCTGCACGTATGTTTTCAGAAGTGGAGACCAGGCGTGAGTCCCCCAGAGGAAGGACCGACGAGCATGCCCTGCGCACTGTCTCCAGCAGGAAAGACCGGACATCTCTGCTGTGCTGTTCTGTCTGCCTCCTCCTCTACACTCCTCCGTCTGCCCTTCCCTGACTGATGCAGGTATCACCGCCCCACCCTGCCTGCATTCCCTGGCTTTGAACCTGCTGCTTTTCTGTCGAGACTCTCCTCTGGATAGAGCCAGATCGGCAGGACCACCGTCATTGACCAAATACTGCTGAGTGGACTTCTCTCATTCTCAACTGCCTTTCTTTCCTGTGGTTTGTGTTATTAAAGAGATTTGACGTGCCTTGCCATGCTGTGTTCGAGACTCAAAGGATTCTAAACAAAATCAGAATACCAGCAGAGCCCAGGTTAAGGGATGCAAAGGGCATTGCATCAGCCGCCCCGGCTGGTTTCCCTTTACAGTTAAAGCGCAGGTTGTAAGGAGTCTGTCTTTGCGTTATAATTCGTGTTGTTTTCCCACCACGAACATGGCTACTGTCCCTTTTCTTGGTCTTGAGAATATATTGCCGGGTGACCTGTTTGGACATTTATGGCCCTGGAGCTGAGAATGCCTACGGTTAAGCACTGAGCTGCGGGAAGATTCCCTCTGATTGAACACAGATGGAAAGGGAGGGGCAGGACTCCTCCCAGGGGTTAAATGCTAACATTTCATTTAACATGTTCCAGTTCAGTAGCAAGGGACCGCAAAAAGAAAACGGCTTTATTTAAAATCACAGGGTGATGATGTTTTATCTATCATAAATCTGTCCCTCCCAGGAAGTGCTAATAATAAGGGCCACAGTGACAGCTCAGCTCTATGGGGTAACTGAGATGAACGCACCAGGCAAGCGTGATGCATCTGACACTCAAGGAACAATGCAGTCGCATACGCTGGAATAGAGTGAAGGTGGGGAGTGCAACCGCTTTCCTGCAGAATACGCGCTTCTCTCAGGGCAGGGTCCCGAGGGACTCTGGTATTTAACCAGCTTCCCAGAGAGTGGGTGAAACTGCTGCCCAGCCCCAATGCTGCATAAGTCAGCTGGGGCTGAACTACTCCTCTGCTCTGAAGTCAAAGGAGAGATTGGACGTTCAAAAGTCCCAGGCCCCACAATTCGAAGGTGGTGCCATGGCGTTGTTTGACCCTGGTGTGCAGTGATTAGTTACAGCCCCTCATCTCTTTACTGACTCCCTGATCCAGCAGCCCAAGGCCAATGCTGGCCCCGATGGTGAGTTTGGATGATATGGTTCTGATATACGGATGGACCTGGAAATCAGGAGGAGAGTTTAAGCAGAACAGCACGTTCTTGGAAACACTCCGAAGGCCTCTACGTATTCCAAGAAATACTTGCAGAACCCTTACTCCTCAGCCATTCCCACGGCTGTATGAGGCATGAAAGCCAGTCAAGGCCGGGGGCATTACACCGAGCGGTGGGCTTTGAATGTGTCGCCCTGGGAAGACTCCTGTGGTGGCCTTTGCTCTTCCCAGTCCTCCTCAAACTCATGAAATCTCCCGAGGTTGTGAGCTGTACATTTAAAGGATCCTCATGTCCTATCAGTAAAAACTAGTAAGCTTTAGTAAGAAGAAAGAAAACAGGTTGAGCTTCACAGTCTATGCTTGTGACCCCTGCACTTGGAAGGTGCTGGCGGGAGGAACAGGAGTTCGAGGCTTGTCTGGGCCACAAAGCAAGTTTGAGTCCAGCCTGTGTTACTTGAGACCCTGTTTGTTTCAAAAACCAAAACCCACAAAAAAACAAAACTAAAACTAAACAAGCAAGCAAGTAAACAAACAAAAACCTAGCATGTACACACACACACACATTCACACACAAACAAAAACAAATAAATAGAGTAACAGCATCAAATAGTACTCAATGTGACAGCTTATGGTACTGCTGGTCAGACTTGATTAGGACCAGATACTGTCAGTTCACGTTCATATTTTCCTTTCTCTCCCACTTGGAATTATAAATACCTGTCTCGAGTCACTAAAAATGCTGTCATTTTCCAAATGTATCATAACCGGTCTTCAATCAAGATGTCACCCTCTCAGCTGAGCACTAAATCATCTTGGGAATATGTATATCAGGCTTATGAGTGCTGTACAAACTCATCCCTGAAGATCAGTATATGGGGAGCGTTTACTTCGTAGCCTCCAAGTGTGTGATTGGCAACATTAATAGGATGGTGTCTGATACAAGCTAGTGGCAGTGCAGATACAACCCCCCCCCCACACACACACAGCCACCAAGTAGAAAAAGATGACTTCATTTCTGTGAGAGTGGATCAGATATCCATGAAGCTCTTGCTTCGGCAACTGAAGCGGTATTTACAAGGATATTGTCGCAGCAAGGATCCGATTGTATCTGGTCAGCTGGCCGGGCCGCTCTGGCTTTGTCAGACAAGCGTTTCTTTCCCTTGTCGTGACTTCCAGGTGCTACTGCTGAGCAAATGGGGCATCCCTGCCAGAAAAGGATTTGAAAAGAACAACAGCAACAGCAACAAAAATCCTGATTTGGACAATCTGTGTGTTCTTGCCATCCATAAAGGCTTGTCTGTGGGGAGTGGGGCGGCTGGAGGAGGATCACAGTAAGGTTAAAAGAAAAGCACCCAGGAATTCTCTGTTGTTGTCGGCTTTTAAAGCTAACTGGTTTTGGTGGCCGCTGGAGATACACACCTTTCCGTCAAATACAGAGAGATCTCGATAATAGCATGTACAAGTTGTCCCTCAAATTTCCCCAAGAGGTGACTACTTTTACAAAAAAGTAAATCACTTAAAATCTAAAGTTTAGACAGTTAGCCCAACCAATAAAGAGAAGGATTCTTCTGTGGAGAGCCTGGCGGGGATCTCAGAAGACGCTACTGGTTATCCAGAAAGGGATTTAAATTAACAATGTGTGCTACTAACAAATGAAACGCTGAACACATCCTATATCAGTTGCTTGGTGGCAGAGTCTAGACCGGAAACAAATTTAAACATTTGTTAAGGCATGCAAGCATATTTGCAGCAAGATTCAAATTCCAGCATCATGCAACAGTATGCTAAGCATTCCTTTGTACTGGAAGGCAGAATCTCTAGTACAGAAGTTGGAGATTTCATAGTTTTACTCCTTGTTATTCGCCAACATTTAGCCATAGAGTTGCACGTAAGCTCGGAGAACATTGGTGAGGAGCTCAATAAATCTATTTGCCTTTATTGGTTCATGGAGGAGACGGTTATCAAGTGGGAACTGCAGGAAAGAATTCAACACCTAGGGAAAAGGTAAGAGTCCAAGCTTTTAAAAAGACCCAAAGTGCTGTGGACATGTTGGAACTTGCCCATGGTTTTAATTCACCATTATACTCTGATAGTAGATGAGGCACTGAATACACACATACACACACACACCCACACACACACACACACACACACACACACACACACACACAATGTTACTAATTAAGCCAAGACTTTGAAACATTGTGCTCACACACACATTAACTAGTTAAGCCAAGACTTTACAACACTGTACATACACACAGATGCACACACATGTGCGCACACGCACAGAGACATGCGCGCACACACACACAGACACACAGCATGTTACTAATTAGACTTTACAACATTAGCCAGCAATACCACTTCAGGCATTGATGAGGACATTCCCTAAGCAGTGACATCAAGGACAGGAACGCCAGTGCTCTCAAAGGCAGACTTGGAATAGACCAAACTTCATGTAGAATTTTCTCTGTTACAAAATGCAGTTCTTGCATGCAGCTTTCAGACATGCACTGTGAGTCCTCTAAAGCTTTCTTTATCATTTAATATTATAAACAATTATGTTCCTAGGCAGCAGTTCAAAGCTCAGTGTAGCACTTGTACAACACCCCAGGCAGGTCAGGTGACCTTTCTCCAATCCTGCTCTCTCTGGTGCTGAGGACAGACAAAGTGATACGTCTGTCATACGCCATTACCATTAGAAGAGAATCTTGTTCTTTTATTACAACTGAACTCCGCCAGATCTCTCAGCAGGAATGCTAAGTGAAATCAATGTCTTGGATTTCCAGGCTGAGCTCGGAGGTCGCAGCCTCTCTATCATTTCTCAGCATTATCCTTTCTCTCGCGCGCACACACTCCCTGAGCCTCCAACTGGCACACAGCAGATTGAAAACAGCATGAATCAGAGGACTCATGCTGTACAATTTTACAGTCTTTTGGAGCCCCTCCTTTTGATCCCCCCTTCCCTGTTTTTTTTTCTTTTTGCAAATTGCAAATAAGTTTTGCTGGTGTCCTCTGGAGTTGGGAGTCAGAGGCAATGGTCCATCCAGGAGGAGGGTAGCTGGTGTAACTCAGAATGCACCCTTCACTTTTGACAGCTGTCCATAGGAGCATTGTTCATCGGTCACCCCTTAAATTGGACATGCGACTCCACTGCTCCAAAGAGTAAATATACTTGTAATGCAAGCCATCAATTCCCTTTAGGCCAAGCAGGTATGCACAAAGCCCGTATACTATCATGTGAGAGGAAGACAGGCAAAGAAACTGGCACCAACGAAAAACACAAACACACAGAAAACATCCCCAAGACACTGGTAGCTGATTGTCTTAAAACAAATATGCTAATAAATGATGCTCATGAATAAATTAGCTCTGTGGAGTCACAATATCCATCAAGCAATGTGCAAATATCATTTCTAAGCTAGAAGAGAACTAGTGGGTTCTGTTTCTGTATTACTAGTGGCAATTTTGAGAGCTACATTCAAATAATGTGACTTGGTGTCACGGCTCTTCTTAACTCCCTGTATTTTTTTGTGAACTATATCAACACCGTCATATTTTGGAATTCTTTCTGACAACAAAAGTAGTGACAGGCAGCATGCTAGAGGACACTGGGCAAGGGACACACATTTTTATTAAATTGTTGCTCCTGGAAGAGCTCGGTTAAATCTTTTATATGTGCTCTAAGTGTGGGTGTGAAGAGGAGCACCCTCAAAGCTTTATGTGATAGATAAGTCATGAAGGCTTTTAAAAAGTAATTACACTTCAAAGATAAACTATAGCATATATGTTTATTTCCTGTGACTTGTGGTAACTGAAAGACACTCTTATGCTTTCACTCTTGTGAACTGAATAGAGGTATAAAAAACTAAGATCTAGAAGAATTTTAACCCTGCTGAAACCACTGTTCTCTTTGGTGTTGAATCCATAGGGTTTCATGAGTACATAAAACTGCTTGGCTTGCTCAGTCCTTTCCCATTCACAACAAAGAAGACTTCAATGGCCTTGACATTTGCCATTGTTACCTATGGGAACACCCTGGTAGCGAACGCCAGCCAGCCTGCTGATGGATGGACAGATGGATGAATGGCTGGGGACTGAGCAGAGGCAAAGATGGAAGAGGCTGCCTGGCATTTAACGCTTCTTTATTATTTGTATTAAGTGAAAGGGTTGAGAAGATACTAATGATAAAGGGTTCATCCAGAAGTAAGGAGAAATCCATAATCATATAAAACAGAATCCAACAGTCTACAGTCCTGAGAGCAGGACTCTAAGGGAAAGCACTGTCGTGGATAGTAATATGACGGGCAGCACACAGCAAGGGGAAGAAGCAGAGTCTGTGTGTAGCAAGGGCTCCATTGCTGTGTCTTTGTTTTGCTTAAAATGTCTCTGTAACTCTAACCCTTTAAAACAGTTAGCACGGGAGCCATCAGAATAGCAGCACTTTAGAAATCACCCTTGGTAACTGTTATAACTGCCTCAGAGCTTCGACATCTCCTGTGTGTCCAGATGATAAAGAGGAACAAGTCAAGCCCTAAACATTAAGCAAGGAGTGTGTGAGGTCCTCCAAACAGCAGTTGCGACCTGAACGTGGCATATGTCCCCACCCTGCGGTGCGGCAGTGTGTAGGGTTTTCCCCAGCCACGGTCGTAGCTCCACTGTCAGGTTAAGCTCATGCACAAATGTGTTCTCTTTCATAGTTGACCCAGTGGTCCCTTTTCCAGGCTCCTCTATGGAGTTCTACAGCAACTAAGCTGATGCTCTGAGCGCCCCTCCCATTCAGGATGAGCCTTCCTTGTTTACTTCATTCCCACACTCTGTGCTTGCTCCACCTGGACTCCCCTAAGATATTCTCATGCCTCCTTCATAGAATGGAAGACAAAAGCATGTTTCTAGACAATTAAGAAAGATGTTTGGTGGAAAAATTATTAGCGGTGTCAATTTTCTGGTTTGTATTTTGTAATAAAGTTAAATATTTGCAGTTGTTTTTGTGAATAACCCCAGAAACCATCACTCTTTGGCTAGTCACACTCACGTCATAGAAAGCTTAATGTGTTCACACAACAGCACACACGTAAAGTCTGCACATACAAAGACTTTTCCCCCTAGGCTCTCTGCTCTTTTCTAAGAGGCATTCATCTTGAATTCCCCCAGCCTTCCCCCGTGTTCTAAGGAAATGTCTCCAGAGCTCTAAAGCCAGAACCGTGTTTAAATAGTCTCCCAACACTATTATTATCTTCATGTCTTTACATGATAATCTTGGTGGATGGGTGACATATCTAAAATTACAGCTATGCCATTCCCATACTGCATTATAACAGTTATTGATAGTTTTTAAGAAACACTCCATATGTCTCAATTCTCCTCATACTTAAGTTTCTATTTCAGCTGTTTATCCCTTGGCAAACGTTTGCATTTCTTGCCGAAGCCGCTCTCTCTTCCTAATAAATTCTAATGTACTTTTATACATATAAGGCTTTGTGGACTTTATTATTGATTAGTCTTTAGATTATAAAGGACAGCTATTGGATTGCTTATAGATATCTGCTTTTAAGGCTATAAACTCACTGGTTCAAAGATGCACACTTCAGATTCTCATAACTATCAATACGTTTGTGGAGTGAATAAGCCAATTATTAGAAATGTAAATTTACACATACAACTGTTGCTTTTTCTAAAAGTCTTACCTCCGTGAACACCCTGAGTTTAGCCCAGTGACTGGAATCTATGAGACCTTCAGCAAACACCACTGAGTGAACAGGAGAAGCCCAAGGAAAGAGAGATGAGCTTGTTGAAGAGGGTACCTTGCTTTTGGGTGGTGGACTGTTTGTGCTCTTGTCTGTGTGAATGCTGGTAGGAGACACGGCAGCACCAAGGTTGCCCTGGGGTAGGCCTAGGAGCTTCCCTCCTGGAGAAACCTGCATTGCGGCTAGCTGGGCAGCATAGAACTGCTACAGAAGAAAAGACAGAGAGAGACTGTCAGTCATAACGCAAACACCCTTCAGAAGCACACAGTCGGGTGCACCATGCTTCCTATGTCTCTTTCTGGTTACACCCAAAATACTGAATGAAAATCTGTAACCGTTCTACAACTTAACTTGTCGGGAGAGCAATGGCAGACAACAGGACCCTTTTGGCAATAGCAGGCTCAGGGGCACAGGACAGAAGTAGCCATTACACTCACGCCTTACGGCTGACCGGGAAGGCAAGCATTTGGTAGTAATTGGCCAAGGCCTGTTCACCCTTAAATTCTTCAGCGGGTGTGACTAAGAAACTAGCTTCACTATAGAGTAACTCTCATAGCTATGTTGGTTCGCTCTTTGACTTACTGAACTGGGCATTTGGAACTATTTTTTTTTCTTCTGAGAATTAACTGTGTGCAATTTGGGAAACATATTGATAAGGAAGGCAGGAGAGGATTCTGGGGGATGATATGTGGTCATTCTACCTACAGTGTTAAAAATTAACAGGATACCTCTAGTTAATTCGCTTCATGATCTAAACAGATATATCTCAAAAGAACAAAAACAAACAAAAAACTCTATGGAGCACACACTAATTCTTATTAACAACAAAGAAAAGCTGCTCCAACAAATAAAGAGTTTAAAAGGACATTTCACTTTTATAAGGATATCTTAGGATGCAGTATACAACCTCAAGAAACACTTTACATTCAAACATGGACATCAAACACAGACACAAACTTCAGACTTGTAGTATTCCTTAAGAAATTTGACAGTTTGGATTAGAAAGTCTTGATAGTATGCATGTGTCCTACATGTCCCAGCGTCCTATTTCGTGCATAGAGCCGCTTCTATGCAATCCACTGCGTCTGCAATGAACATAATAGGGATGGGGGCCACCAGAGAGAAAGACCACACTATAGTTCTCCCGGAAGAACATTTTCAAAAATGGTTCCTGGAACACGACACATTCTGCTAAGTAGGATCCCACTGTAAATGGCATGCTGTAAGCCAACTGCAGCATTCCAAAAAGATACACATGCATCACCTGCAGTTCTGCATCCTATGACCCAAATGCCAGCAGAAAAGTTGCCTTGGTGACAGAGGCTACAGCTTATTTACGTGTGAAGTAAGATGCACGGAGAGAAACCAGGGACTTCCATATTTCGATCATCAGTACTGATCGCCCATCACAATTTTATGTTGGAATAATAATAACATTTCTGATTTCAACCACTGAAAAAGATTCCATCCCTATGTCTTAGGTTACAAAAAAAGAGTAAAATAATAATTTTCTTTGTAGCTAAAGACTTGAGAGTTTATGGTTATTTCTTTGAATTCATAATTGATATATTCCTCCTGATGGTGATGAAAACTTGTCCGTTATTTCCTAGGATTTGAAAAGTTGATTTTTTTTCTGCCATCATTTTGAGCTGTTTATGAGGTTATTTATAGTGTAACTGTGTCCTCAGGACACAGCTTAGTAAATTACACGCATGCCTAGTAGAATACACAGACCCGTGAATTTGAAAAACACCCACATTTTCAGTCTAGTCACAGAACAATGCTAGAGTCTGTAACTTTGTGTAGCTTTGCTTGTGTCCTTGAAAAGAATTACATCACTTGTCACTACTAGAGAGGTATGTCTTCAGAAAACACATTTCTGGCTTCAGTATGCAATAAAAATGAGATTTTACCAATTAATATAAGTGACATGGGACACCTAGACATCTGTATGTAAACACCAAAATGTTTTAAAAACCTCGGTGATTTAAAATTTAGTATTGACACTTAAAGGATTTATCACTATACTTTTTAATCTATCATCTATCATCTATCTATCTATCTATCTATCATGCTATGGTGTTAGACATTTAAACAACTTGATTAATTATTCCTAAGGTGAATCAAGGATTATTGGTCATTATAGGTACATTTGCAACTTTCAAAAAATAAAAACAAAATTACAGGACCTATATTTAAAGGTAAAAGGATGCAATCATTGTATTGCCTTTGAAGGTTGGAGGTGCCACATGCTCAACATTAAAAAAAGCTCACACCCTTCCCTCATTTCCTACCAGCATTTTATCTCACCATTTTCCAAAAGGAATGGGTTTATCAGGGTTCAAATATCCAAAGACATGCTTTTGAATTCAAATTGAAAATGTTGCCCAAAGTCAGATGGCTTACAGAGGGAGGGAATATTCAAATCCCCTTCCCCTACAGTTCTGGCAGAAGAGACAATGGCCCTTGAAGGAGCTGAAAGAATTATAAGTAGGAGCTTTGGGATAATTTCAGACAGAATCTGGAGCTGTGTGAAGGAGCAAAGGCATACTTGCAAAAAAACAAAAACAAAAACAAAAAAACCAGGGACCTGTGGATGCCAGAAAGATAGAAAGATCGGCAGACTATAACGGATTTTATGAGTGTTTCCTTAAAAATCTTGTCTTGCTGGAGCTTGAAGGAGGAGAGGAGGGAATTGAAATTAAGAAGTTAATAGTTTAATCCTAAATTTTCTTAATGATCTGTGAAAAGGGCTTTAAAAATTTCCACCATTAGTTTCAAGATAAGAGTGGACTGGGTCAGTTGGTCGCTGCTCACCTTCGATTCCGGCACTCAGGAGGCAGAGGCAGGCGATCTCTGAGTTTGAGGTCAGCCTGGTCTACAGAACGAGTTCCAGGACAGCTAGCACTACACAGAGAAACTGTCTCAAAAAAAAAAAAAAAAAAAGCCTGGCCGTGGTGGCGCACGCCTTTAATCCCAGCACTTGGGAGGCAGAGGCAGGCGGATCTCTGTGAGTTCGAGACCAGCCTGGTCTACAAGAGCTAGTTCCAGGACAGGCTCCAAAACCACAGAGAAGCCCTGTCTCAAAAAACCACACACACACAAAAAAAGAGATAGAAAGAAAAAAGATAGAAAGAAAGAAAATGGAAAAGGAAAGAAAAATTCAAAACAAAAAGAGTGAAGTGTGTCTGTAAAGTTCAAGTTAAAACACTAGTTTAGTCTTGTTAAACCAGGAAAGTGAGAAAAGTGAGATTAGGCCTCCAGCTTGACCATCTCAGTAAGTTTACACTCTCAGTCCTTGATGTTTAGAAGATCGTAGCAGCCTCCACAGAAATACCATTACCATCCTATAACTCATTTTACCTGCGACGCTGGAAAGATAAAATGCAGAGCTGGGTGTCACCTCCAAAGTCTAATTCTGTAGTTTAAATAACTGTTGGAGGACAGGAATGTGCTCCCTATTGGAAAGAGACCCCCAATAACGGCAGGCACAGAGAAGGGCAGCAAAGCCAGTGACCTACTGAGTGCACACCCTGAGAAGCAAGCAGCACCGGGTATAAAGGCTCAGTCTTTCTGTGGACGCTCGTAAAATACCGGCACAAAAATTTATCCTGAAAATCCAGGTATGGGAAAGGCAGAGAAAAACGTGAGTGATGGTTAACTAGAAAAAAGACAAGGCTGGAGGATCTGCTGTGGGGGGTCATCAGAATTTAGAGGTGACACTTCTGAGGCTAATGCGAAAATTAACAAGAGAAAATAATACACATGTCATAGCAGAGTGGGCACAGAACGCAATTTACCTAAGTCTTTCTTTTTATAATATAATACGCAATTGTCATATGTTTGTGTATAGTAATCATGGTGAGACAAAGTTTATTACACTCGCGTTCTGAAAAAGGCAAGTCACACAGAGAGGCTATCTCATAATCCTGCATTGTGATGGCAAAATGCTCATCAGTTCATCTCACAGGGATGTACTCAAAAGGGCAATCTCTCTCTCCCTCCTCCCCCACCATCCTCTCCAGTCATCTTTCTCCCTCTACCCTCTTCCCCTTTTTCTCCTTCTCTCCCTCTTCTTTTTTTTCTTCCTACAGCATTAGTACTGGACCCTGGGGTGGGGTTACACACACGCTAGGCCTGAGCACAGGTTCATCTCCAGGTGCTTTAATGGGTCTGAAGAAGGCGATGGCCGCCCCACACAACCCCTGAACTGTAACCACCCTGGCCAGCCAAACCTAATCCCCATTTTGTTATGCTTACTGGCTTGTATACACAGAAGCGGGGTCAAGCGGTAGGTTGACAGGTCCACTTATTGGCATTTGAGTTTCCTGCCAAATTCTAGCGATCCAGTGCTAGACCAGAACTTGGTGAGGATGATAAAGACAGATATTTTCACCTCTACTAATTAGCTTGGTATTTTGGGTAAGACGAGTGTTCAACACTTTTGGACAACCTAGTTTTTCTCCCATGGTTATATACAATACGTGTTTACAACCTTTTAAGAGGACGTTCACGTCAGAAATGCTAGTGCTCATCACTAACAAAATAACAACGATTTAAATTCTAAGCTGTATTATCATCCTCATTTTATAGGAACTTCTTGCCACTTCTCCCTAATAGCATATTTTCCTCAAATTGCTCACAACACAGCTTCTCCCATTGGCTACAGACTGGTGTCTAGTTGCCATCTGGAATATTTGGATTTGAAACACTCGGGTCTGACAAAAATAACATCAGGATTTGATGTCTCATACCTATTCAGTGACTAGTGAACCCCACAAAGGCAGGGCATATGCCTTTGTCTCCACCACCACCTCAAAATAGCAAATGCAACTTGCATAGACCCAAAGGCAAGGGCTCTGTGTAATGATGCCATTGCCTCTTAACCAGCATGGGTCTCTTGTACATCCTTAGTCACACTGTTATGTATCTAGGCACTCTGGATAAAGGTAATGGAGATAGTGAGGACCCTGCATTTAGTCATTTCCCAAGAGCAGGCAGCACAAGCTAGTGTGCACTTCGATGCAACTCCTTCCTCTCTCCAGGCATGGATAAGGGATGAAGGTGGAGTCACATAAACTAATGCATGCTTCTACGCAATCTTCTCCTCCTCCAGGCATGGATGAGGAGGGGCCCTGTGAAGCGCCTGTTCTCTACCTTCCCTTCATTTTCCTTTGTCTATGCGTGTCTCCTCCACATTCAACATCACACTGTACAGGAAACACGTGTGTTTCTTTGCGGGGAGTGGACTTCTCAAATGCCGTCTGTAAAGATCAGCGGCTCTGGAAGGCACTCAGGAACTCTGCCGTGACTGTGAAATGACTGGTGAGCCCAAGATTGCTACAGCACTGAGAGCTTTTCTGAATATTATAAGTGCTTTTATACATTTATTTTATTAACTCTGTGTGCATGTGTGTGATTGCGGAAGGGCATGTGCGTGTGAGCGTGGTACCACAGCCATGGAAGAGGACTTCAGAGTCCCTGGAGATGGACAGAGCCACGGCTGGTTGCAAGCTGCCTAACTCGGGAGCTGAGACTACAGTTCAGGAGCTTGTTAGGAGCAGGATGTGTTGAGCCTTTTCCCAAGCCCCCGACAATGGTTTTGCAAAGCAGAATCCTGTTCTCTGAGTGATATTTTCCCCAAACACCAGTATTTAGGAGAATAAAAGAAGTATGCTAAACGTGAATATAAGCGAATTTCTCAAATTTTCCTGTTTATTCAAGTGGGAGCAAAGAGGTTGCTTTTGTTCTCCCTGAAGGGTTAAGCAGGTACAAGGATGAAGTTGTCATCCTGAGTGGGCGTCAACGATTAGTCATAATCATCTCTCCAGATGAATTACTACTCATCAAAAAATCAAGAATAAGCAAACATACAGACTTAAATTTTCAAAACTAATAAAGAAATAAAGTATTTCTGACACTGTCTTCCAAGTCAAATATGTGTACAGAAATGGGACATTTTGATTTCTTTTAAAAAATGATGTCAAGACATACGGACAGACACACACACATAAACATCGATTAAATTAATGCACACACATACGCACTCGTGGACACATACACACATACCTTGTACGTGGTAACGTTTCTAAGGTAGATACTCAGGCCAGAGATTACAGTGTCTCCCTGTATAATCTGTGATGCGTGTTTCTGAATGGATTCGTACCCAGTGTAAAGGAAACCTGGAGAGATGCACTAACTTAAATGTGATCTAGAAGGGAAAATTTCACTTCTCCTTTCCTTCCTTCCCTTCAGTGGAGGGATGTGGAACGGCATGGTGAACAGAAACAAAAAACCGAAAGCAATTTCAAGCGTCCAGAAGCGTTATCTTTATGGCTTAATTTCTGCTTCTTAATGTAACTTAAATGTAGAATTTAAAGAGAAACTAATGTACTGGAGAAAAATCTTTCAAAACATGCCAGCAGGTTTCGATGGGGATGAATGTGCTTCCTGCATCATTGTTTGCCATGCGTCCTCGGAAAATTATCAGCGCAGCTTGGATGGAGGCGTGGGCTTCCCCTGACAGTGGCAGCATTACCTTATTTAATATGTGCATTATGTATAAAACAGCATCGGCCAGAGTCCCAGTAGAGAGTCACACGGAGTGAGTGAACGCTTATGATGTATGCGTCCCTACAGACTGGCTAATAAACTATCTACTCTCCCTTCCTGGCAAATTCAAGAGCACAAGAGACACCAAATCCCCCACACATTGGGGATTCTCCATCAACCCCCCCCCCCCAAATTAAGAGGTGGGGAAATAGTTCATAGACTAAGAGCACTGGCTGCTGTTTGAGAGGACCCGAGTTTGATTCCTAGCACCCATGGGAAGAGACTCACAGTCACCCATAGTTCCAGCAGTGGGGATTTGGACTACTTCTGGTCTATCAGGGCACCCCTCATCCATGTGCCCCCCATCATATAATTTAATAGATAAATCTTGAGATGAGACTCAGAGAGGGCCACAGGGTTGGTAATGGTGGGAGGAAGCGGGAAGCTCGCACTTTGATGGTAAGAATATTAAATGACCTTTCCCAGTGTCAAAACTATCTACTCCCTGGCACAGAAAGCAAAGTTAGTGAGTGACTTGGAAGTCCTTAGTTGTTTATGAAAAATACCTGAAAATGGGATTTTATAAAATAAATCACACGTCTAAAACCATATTATAAACAGAGTTGGTCTCAATAGTCCAAGGTGGAAATGACCCCAAATCTTCTCATGGGTAAATGGTTTAAAAAAAGTGGGGGAAAGCTAAGGAAGGGGATATTACTCAGCAGGTGATGGTGCATCTGAACCTTGAGGAGCTTGGCTTTGCCGAGGGAGTACAGCGGAGGAAATGGAAGAGAGGCTGTGTGATGCCGCTCACACAAAGTGCTGGGAAAGAGCTAAGTTATCAATACAAAGATGGATGGAAGTGTCCAGGGTCAGGGAGGGAGGGAGGGGTGTGAGCAGCTCCTTCAGTGGGGAGCTTTAATTTGGAGATTTGAACAAGCTTTGTGAGGGACACTGGTGATGATGATACACCAAGGTCAATGTGTATCAAACAGAGCATGGCAAATTTACTTTTATATATCTTAACACACACACACACACACACACACACACACACACACACAGACCAGATTATTGCTATCCTTGTCACTCCATATTAAAATACCCTGTGCTAATTATCTTCATTGTCACTAAGGGAAAAATAAATAAACAATAAATAAAGTCTGACATAATCAACCTGGGGGAGATGGATTTACTATGAGTTGTGGTTTCAGAAGGTTTAGGGCATGACTGCTCAGCTCACAAAGGGGCAGAGCATCAGAGTAGGGGACACACAAAGGGGAACAGGAAACAGAAAGTGAGGGAAAACACAGGTAGAGGTCCAGGGCCAGAGACAGCTCTCCTGCCTTGGCTGCCACCGGGAACCATTTCCACAGAGTAGGTCCCTTTTCATTCACCACTTCTCAAGAAGGCCGCCATTTTGCCACCTATCAAGGGACCAATCTATTGGTATGGCCATGATCTATTATCTCTGGAAACGATCCCTGGACACAGCAACACATTGTTTATTAACCCCCAGACATCTCTCTATCCAGTCAAGTCGAGAATCAAGGTTCAATGCCCTGGTGTGGGGCTACCTGGACCCTTCTCTTCTTGTCCTCAGAATCTTTCTGTAGAAGACAGGAGGCTCCTGATCAGAATGGCTGCACACCTTTACTGACAGGGACTGACTTGAGAGAGCCAGGAACTGACAATCTACAAACCTCCTCAGCCCACTACCCCTGGCGAGCACAGTGAAGTCAGAAGGCTTCCATCTCACAAAAACCCACTGGTTTACACTTCCCCTGATGCATCAAGATATGTAAATAAATCCTGAACATGGCTCTATTTGCAGCAGAATACATCCCTTGAACTAGGCCAGCGTGGAGTCAACCACTTCTGCAGTCAGAAGAAACAAGTTAGAGAGGTTTGGCTTCTTTCACTTAGCGCTGTGCCTTTGGTGCCTCTGCCCGCTTGATGAGCGTCGGCCCGGCTGAGCCGATTCTTCCGCTTGATAAATCACAGTACACCATGTTTGTCCACTCAGCCACTCAATGGACACTTGGAGTTTTGTTTCCTATTTTTAGGCTGTTATGAATAATCCTGCTGTGGACATTCCAGTGCCAGCCTTTGTGTGTTTTTATTACTCTGGGCTACCCGGTTTCTAACAGTGGATTTGCTTAGTCATATGAACATGAGTCACACAAGTCCATGTTTACTTTGAAAGCCATTTCTTTTCCACAGGGGCTGAGTGCCTTTGCGGCCCTTTTGCAACGTCTGAATTTTTCAGTTACCCTACATCTTCATCAGGACTTAGCATTGGCTGTGTTTTTAAAACTGTATTATTTTTTCTGTTTACATGTACTAGTGCTTGCCTGCATGGATGTACAGGCGTCACATCTGTGTCGTTCCCTCAAGGCCAGAAGTGGGTGTTTAATATCCTGGAACTGGAGTCACAAGTAGTTGTGGGCCTGGACTCAGATCCTCTGGAAGAGCAGCCAGTACTCTTAGTGGCTGAGCCATCTCTCCAGATCCTTGCCTATCTTCCTAAGGATAATTATTCTAGCAAGGGTCATTGCCTGGCACTCTCTTGTTTTCTATGGAAAAATTACATATTGAAATCTTTTCCTTTTGGAAAAGCTTGGGCTATCACGTTGTTGAGTTAAAAGAAAGCTTTATTCATTGGACTTTTCTTTTAAAGATAAGATTGCTAGAGAAATGGTCTAAGTCTGGTTTCAGAGAAGGGCATGGCTATCATTGAAAAATCATACATAGTGTGGCCTTAGACTAATAAAATATTCCTTCTAATGTGTATCATATGATACAGTAATCATCAGAGGAACTAAAGTTTCTAAGGAGAAACTCGGAATGTAGACATGGGGGACATGGGATCTTTTGAACTGTGAGACAGTTCCTAGGGAAAATGGTAGACGGGAGAAACATTCCGTTGAAATGGCACGCTCAGGACGTATAGGAGACTTCTCCATGGAGTGGAGGGATGTAGCCATTGTGGTGATACGGTGTCACTAGGGATGCTGGAGTAAAAGTTTAGCATCAGGTCATGCAAGGGGAAAACCAGATCAGGTGAATGGACCAGACAGGAGGCCAGGTTGTTAGCAGATCAAGCCATCAGGGAGAGAGAGGATACCAAGTTCTCAATGGAGATGATCTTCCCTCAGCAGCAGGTGAGCCACGGCTCCGTATGTCTGAAGGGAGAAGCTTGCTTCTTATGATTGAAAAAGGAAAACATATTATCATGACTCACTCCTAAAACAAAACAAAACAAACCAACAACAAAACCCACTACACCTGTCTGGCAATGTCTTGTAAAAGCTGAGCTGCTGCAGAGGTCCTATCTGTCTAAAGTGTAGTTTTATATTAAGAAGTTTCTATGAACCTGGATGTGTTGGCACCAAACAGGCTGAGGCGAATAGATCTGCCCGGTGAAACCGTATCCTGAACATAAGAAAAAATGATGCTTGTGAATTCACAAATAAAAGCCGTAAGTCATATTATTTATATAAAGCTGCCTCACTAAATGTTAGCAATACATATCCAAATGTTGTTATTCTATTCAGTTTTATGAGCTGTGAGAGCTGGGTGGAATAGGGAGGCACTGAGGAAGGGTGGACTGTTGTGTGGGTGTGCAAATGGCATCCTGCTAAAGATGCCTCTGGACTTCCGCAAGCCATGGGACGGCTTATAGGCAAGAGGCTGTCACTCCCTCTGCTCACTCTGGCTGCAGGGGAGGAGCTGATAAACTACTACCTCAGAGGTGCGGTCCCTTTAAGGGCTGCGTTCTTCATCTTATCACACACTAATAAATCTCAAACAGCTAGGAGAAAACTCATTTTGACTTTTATAATTGAAACAGTTCCTTAAGGAGCTAGATAAACTTCTGTAAGAGTCGCACTAGGAAATGCCACCCGATCTTTGCGCATCCCCTCCCTTCCCAGTGCTCTGCGCCACAAGCCACCTTCGCGTTCCGCGCACAGCCCATTACAATATGTTCTAACATCTGCCTCCCCGTATGATGCACGACCTATCCAACTGACCCTTTTTCTGCTGCTCCAGATTTCTGCTAGCTGCTGACTGAGAACAAGAGCTCTGCCTCCATCCCCGAGGTCACAGACCAGTAAATACATCTCCATTTGGCAAGGTAGGAAGGATGCTGGCCAGGGGCTCTTCGTATCTCTATATATCACTGATGGTACTTCATCTTTAATTAGTTTAATTTTGTGGGAAATGTCACTGAAATTCTCTTAAAGCAACACAAAAAAATGAAGAGAAAAATACTTTCTCACTGGAAGAAAATAATCTGTGGCTCTCAGATATTCATAATTTGATATAAGCAAGTGGGGGATTATCAGACAGACTGTGGACACAATGCTTCTGTTCGGCCAAGTTCATGACCATCGCTCATTTTTCCCAGCAGACGGTGGGCGGGTGGCAGATATCAAATGACAGACATGCCATTCCAACAAAATGTAAGAACATCAGTGGCCTTTTATATCAAACCAGACTGTATATTATTTTATCTAACATGAGAACACACTTTTAGAATGTGTTCTGGCTGAATGCTGGAACACTCATGCAGAACTGCTGGAACATTCAAAGAGGACTTTTGGAGCATACATGCATGAGTCCTGGAACACACATGCAGGACTGCTGGGGCATGCATGCAGGACTGCTGGAGCACGCATGCATGACTGTTGGGGCACGCATGCACAACTGCTGGGGCACACACACAGAGACAAGAAGTGTAAGAAGTATGACTCTGACCCCTTACAGTAAGTTTTGCTACTTCTGGGATCACTGTAACAATTCTTTATGTCCTGTGTGGGGTACAAAGGCTCACACCACTTCTGCAGTTCCCCCAAGTGCTCAACAACTTCAGATACCGATACATGAGTTATCCTCGCATTCACTGGGTTTCCAATAGGGGACATTATTACCTCATCAAATTGGATGCAGAAGTTTCTTTGGGAAAACTCTGACATGGTATATATTCTTGACTGCTTCCTTAATTTTTAATTTAATTACATTCTCTGAATGGAAATGTGCACATGAGTTCTGGTCTCCAGGGAGGCCAGAAGAGGATGTTGTGTTCCCTGGAGCTGGAGTTGCATGTGGCTATCAGCTGCCACATGAGTGATGGAAACCAACGTCAGGTCCTCTGAGAGCAGTAAATGCTGTCACCTACTGCATGCTCTCTCCAGCCCTGTTTCATTGTCTTCATCATTCATGCGCTTACTCATTTGAGTGACTCTTAATACACAGCCCCCCCACCGCACCCCAAGTCCTTAGTCCATAAATCTGACAAGACACAAAAACGTCATCAGTAAAACAACCAGGGGAAAAAAGTGAAGCTGCCAAGGCAGAGGGCATTTGGGGACACGCACATGAGGAGCACGTTTCCCTCTGTGGTGAGAGGCCAAGGTGGGGATCCCTACCTGAGAACCAATGGCATATGGTCAATGAAATAATCACAAAAAAAAGTTGTAAGTTTGTCAACACTCCCCCAGGAGCCAGGGGACTCTCCAGTTAAGCTAGGAGCAGTGAGTGGCAGCAGGAGAGATTGAGGAAGTGCTTCAGGCAGGGCTAGGAGGACCCTAACTCTGAGGAGGCACACCTGCACCTACGACATCTCTTCAGCTGCGGCTTGCTTTCTTTTCTAGCATAAAGAGATGACATGCCTGGCATTTATCTTTAAAATAAAAATAGAAAAGTTTTCTACTAGGGATTGCCATTCACTGCTTCTTTCCCTTCTGCTTTACTATAAACTCTGATGTAAGAAAAAAATATTGCTTATTAATATTAGTGCTGGCTCTTTGCATATGCCGTCTGAGAAGCTGTATATTTCAGACTCCATGTGGACACAGAAGGATGAATGGCAGTGATCACTATCAAAACAGCTAAACGTCCCCTGCGGCATGTCCAAGTGTCATCCTTTGAATTTCCTCAACAAATTTAGAAAGTTGGAATTCGTATCTCACTGCGGAAGACACAGAGGCACAGATGTTACGTGAAAGTGCACCGTGCGGGGTCGGGAAAGAGACAGTGTGGAGGTTAAATCCCTTTTCATTTTCAGAGAGCGTCTGTCTAATTCATTGTGTATTCTGAGCTACTGTCCTTGTCACTCAGACGCAGTGGTGGGGTCCATGTGCCCTGAGACGAGTCGTTAGAGCAGGAGAGGATAATAGAGACGGGTTCAGAGGAGGCGAGGCCGCGCTGGTGACAACCTCGGTATTGAGGACACAGGGCAGGAAAGAAGGGAAACACACCCAAGAGAAACTTCCCCTGCGTCCTTCAGCTGCCTTTTTCCTCGTGGCTACTGCCAGTAAAAATGCTTTAGTTTATTTTTCTTTTTCACTTTCTAATTTAAAAATAAATGTCTCAAATATTCTCTAGTGAAATGTAAGAAATGTAAGGGAAACTACAAAAGTGTATTATTGTCTTTCCTTAATCATTGGAATGATTCAGAAAGCACCACGCTTTTTAACCTGTAGGTCTCAGAACTCTTAGGTGGAACAAGAACGTCATTAATAGTCACAGAAATATGTAACACTGGAAACATGTAAGTGCCTCATGGTAGAACCTTCAGGAGGATATACAGAAGAGAGTGATGTTATGGGGCAGCAGACTGGGCCTCACCCTGAACCAGGGCGTAGATGGGAAGCAGCTTTGCACACTGATAAACTATATGTATGGGCAGAACACACTGGTGGTAGGAAAAGGCCTGTCAAGTTTCGGGGCGGGATGGGGGGCGCCTAAGCTGCAGGGAAGTAGTTGCCACACAGAGTCCACAGCTCCATCCAGTGATCAAGGGGAGGAAGGAATTATAGTCTTGTTCTACAAGACCAGCCTGAGGGCAATGGGAGAAGAAACACCAAGATTTTGCCTCAGCTCCAACAACCGACTATTAACTCGTTTGGCATTTAAATTATCTCTGTTCGATCTATATACCTGTCTGTCTATCTGTCTGTCTGTCTGTCTATCATCTATCTATCTATCTATCTATCTATCTATCTATTATCTATCTATCTATCTATCTATCTGATTTAACATTGATCCCACACCAACTGTATGATCATCTGTGCATATGCTTTTCAGTCTCCTGTTCAGTTAAAGCCCTGGTCTCCATGTATGATTCCCACTAATAATTTAATCTCATGAATGAACCCATAGTCCCCATTTCCAGTCCTGCTCCCAAACCCTAACTTTCTGAGAACTCTTGAAAACTGTTGTAGCAACAATGAGCCATCCGCGTTACTCAGAGGAAGAGCAACTTAAACTAATTAGGGGAAGCGCAATGACAACAGAGCTCTGGGTCCTTTGTATTTCGATTTTCACTCTTTTCCAATCCTGACAAGTCCTTCCGTGGCCCTCATCACACTTCTCCTCATATCAAGCCAACCCAGAGGAATAATCAATGATTCTAATTCCCGCACTCCCACTTCACATAGTCTGCCTCCAGCAGACAAGTACTGGGCACCCGTGCTGTGTCAAGCACTGTCCCTGACCCTTGGGAACATTGGAGAACAGCAGTCTATGTTATCAGGAGAAGATTTTTAATATTCATCTTCAGAAAGACTTGCAAGGACTTAACTTTCCATAATCTGTACTTAGTACTGTCAGGTATTTCCCTATTGGATAACATTTATCGCTTCTGGCCAGTGACTGGGAACGCCTATGAGTCTCTAAGTCTTAGCATTTGTTAACGTATGCTGCTTTTGAAAACACTGAAGTCATTTTTAAGACTGTAAAGTTGAAGGACTACAGACACACACACACACACACACACACCCCACAAATGGATCATTGGGAGATGCAGGTGGTAAAATGAAGTTTGAAACTTGAAAACACCATGTGCTATGTGACATAAGCCAGGAACAAAAGGACAAATTGTTGGTCTGATTCACACACAGCGAGGACTTAAGAAGAGAGGAAAGGAGGCTGGAGATCTGTCTATCTGTCTGTCTATGTACTATGTACGGGGTTGCTCTGAAATACAGGCCAGGAAGCCCACTGTTAGGTGAACTCTTCCCTGACTTTACGAGCTAGCAGCAAGGCAGCTGCCAGTCTGCAGAGCAGAGCTCTGTCCTCCCTCATGCTCCCCTCCCAATCCAGAGCTGCCTTCTTGTTCATATTCTGATGACTGTTTCTGAGTTCTGTCTTGCCGCAACTGTCACTCTTTACATTAAGGAAAGATAGATGGGACACACCAACTCCAACCTAAATGACCTTTGGATGTGACAAGAGTTTTAGGTCAGCCTTGCTAAATGGAGGCCTTGGTGTATGGAGACATGCCTTGGGGTGAAATTTACAGTGAATTTATTATCTCCCAATGCCCTTTGGACTGCCTCCCACCATCAAACACCATGGCAGCACTCGGAACAGGAAGAAATACATTAACTGGAATCCGATCGTTTTAAAAGGTTACAGCTGCCTAAATATAATTTAATTTCATACTTACCCTTTGAGGGTTTGGTGTATATTTTCATTTTATGACTGCAAATGATAAAGCTTTTAAGATTCCAGGCAATAAAAAGAGGGAAAAAGGGGATTTTAAGGGTTAGAAGTCTATTCAGTTCATATTCAATGACTGAAGTGACAAATTAGCTTTTTTTTAATTCAATATTTCTCTTTTTGATTGGGAACCTCTCTTCTGACCCTGTTCATGGACACTGAGCTGCCACCAGCCCTCTCTGCACCAACCCCAGATTTCAGCCATATGGAAGCCAAAGGGACCAAGCATGCAGACAAATACAGATTAGCAAATGTGTTTCTCCAGTAGCATTTCCTCTGGAGTCATGGAGCACATTTCCACACTGCAGGGATCCGCGTCTTCTCATCTACCACGGGTTCTGCACTTTGCAGTAGGTAATGTTTCTACAAACATCAATAAGAATTCACAGAGGCCCCCCGAATACCCTGTGATAGTCTCATCAGTGTGGTCTGTAAAATCATCACTAGGATTTACGAACAGATAATAAAAAAATATAGTACTGCTGGCGTCATAGGATACATCAGAGGGAAAATCAGAGACAATTCCAACGTGAGCACTGGTGTGGATTGTCTAGCCATCAATAGAAGACAGACGTCTCACTGAACTGTTCTCAACCTTCCCTCTTCCTTGCACTCAAAATTTTGCGGGGGCATTGGCTAACCCTGTGAATATCAGCCTAGCAGAGGTGGAGGCAGCCGCTTGTGACTGCCTCACAGTTATGAGAACGGCACAGAGGGAAACCTTTAGTGCACAGAAGTCGTGGGGTGCGTGTGAGAGGTGCAGACACTCAAGCGATCCTTCCCTCTTTTGCTTAGTCACTGGCAAGTAGACCTGCAAAGTTGCTGAGCTAGTTACATCTGCCTTCAGTACGTTCAGATCATTACAAAAGAACATCCCAAACCAAACAGCAGCAGAGTTAGAAACACACACTCAAGGCACAGAAAGTTATCATAATGAAATATGTTAGCTTTTTACAAATAGTGACATTAATATATTTCCAAGAGCAAAATTTAATAATTGATATTTTACTGTACTGGGTGGTTTCTTACATCTGAAAGATGTACCATAATCCTACCTGGTGAATAGTCTCACTATTAATTCATCTCACTTCCTGACTCAGAAAATCAACCCAACCAACAAATCTAGTGGCCACTACAACTCAAATATCCTGGTCAAAAATTGGAATCAGAAGTTATTCATTTTTGAGAAACATTATTAATTTTTCTACATAGAGAAAAAGGGTAAAAACTAGTCAGGCATTTTCAGATATCCAATTAAAAACATTCCAAAGAAGATACAACAACAACTAGAGTAAAAGATAAACAGGGAAAAGAGAAGAGAAAGCAGAATGTGAGGCTGCCTCCCCACCATGATGTCAAAGTTACTCAAAAAATGAATAAATTAAAAAAAAATCAAAGCCATGACAACCAGTGGAGTTCTTCTGAGTACATATCTATCTAAAGGAAATAAAGATTCCAAAGAGACACCTTGAAGAATAAGCTATTAAGCCAAAGATAGCAACAATTCATATGTATACCAGGGAATGAAATGAATAAATGGATTAACATACAGGATAACCCTTGAGAAAGAATACTTTTTGGCCTTTAAAAGGAGGGAGAGTTTAACTGTGGTACAATGTGAATGAATACAGAGACATTAGGTACACGGGAGGTACGACAAGAAAAGCTAAATATGCCATGATTTTGCCAACACAACATATCTAACATAGCTTCATTCATGGATATGAAACTCAGAATATTCTTAAAGGTCATTCAGGTTTTTGATTACCCTCAAAGCCTTAAAATAAAATAAACCAAAATCAGAAATTAAAGGGGTGATTGAGAGTTAGGTAGAGACCACCTTAGGATGCTTTGTCTGTCCTTCATTCTCGCTATTGAACCCTGCACTGTCATCAGATAGGACTTTCCCATCATACACAGGCTTTGCCTTCCACCGGGAACGTTGGCTTCTCCAAAGGTGGCAGCCCTGTTAAAGCAAAGCATTCGTGGAAGGGAACACAGAGAGGGCAGCTGATGAAGCTAAGTATACAGTAGGCATTATCTCATTTCCCTTCACAACACCCTTACCACAGAGGCACGTGATTACCACAGGTTCTGAGCAAAGGAGAGGAGATGAAGAAACATTTGGGGCTTTGATTTCTGTAGTGGTTTATTTTTCACATTGTTCAAATATTTTCATTCTGGTATTTCTCTCTCTTCTCTCTCTCTGTATGTGTGTGTACTGCATGTGTAAATGTGTGTTTGTGTGTGTGTGTGTGCATATAAAAACCCACAGAGGATCTAGATGGGGGACAGAGTGCCCTCCTCTAACACCCTACCTTGATGCTCTTGGACAAGGTCTTTGTGTAATCCTGGCGTTATGTTGGCAGCTAGAAAGTTCTAGTAACTCCCAGTCTTTCCTTCTCTGCCCCTGCCCAGCACTGGGCTTACAAGAGTGCACTTGCCCACACCTGTTTTCTGGGTTGTCAACTAAGATCTCATGAGAAGCACTTTACCCACCGGGTCATTTCTCCAGCCCCGTGTACATTATTTTTGTCTTATCCTATGGCTGCAAATGTGAGAGACTACAAGTAGAGAATAGGCTTAGTGCTGTAGCTCAATGTGCAGAAACTCAAATATTCTAGAACATTCTGAGCACTCACATAACACTATAAATGAAACCATTTCAAGAAGAAAAGTACTAAGAAAAATAGCCCAAAATGTCCTTCTGACTGTATGAGATGTGGGTAGAAACCAGTTCTGACCTTCAAATGAGGTCTATTGTCCCCAAACAGCTGACTAGCAATAACAAATGTTCCCTTGAAAAAGTTAATACCTGATCCCTAGTATTAAAATACATAGCATCCAAATTTTGCATTTGCAGCCATGAGTAAATTGTTCTAATGGAAGAAGCAGAAGCCAATCTACATTACAATGAATAATTGTCATTGCTTCTTGCAGGAATGTCTCTTGTCTTAATAACTAGTATAGACTTGGGGTGGGACATTGTTCATAATTTTGTCTTATCCTAAAAAGAAATCAATTTGCAATGTTCCAGGCTTTACTCTAAAATTGACCATTGCCTAAGTCTACTAATGGAGAAAGCAAGAGTGCCCAGATTTTCATTCTGAAGCCTTATTTGACCAATCCTGTGCTCACTGTCACAGGTTGCTGCCGGCGTACTTTGACTTTGTCCTGTTCCTTCCTTCCTGCTGTTCATCCAAGGTAGCTCAAGGTTGGGGACTGAGTGCGTCCTTCTGAGACAGGTCAAGGGCAAAAAATAGTGAAAAACTAGGACTCATCCACTCCCCACCCACCTTTGGCCACGCCCTTGTTTGTCTGACTCTAATGTCCCACCTACTTCGGGCCACGCCCTTGTTTGTCTGACTCTAACGCCCACCCACTTCTGTCCACACCCTTGCTCTATCAGATACTATTAAGAAAGTTCCACCAGAAACAGCCAAAATGTTCTGGGCTTAAATTTTCCCCCCTGGAAGAATCCAGCAGAGTTCTATTTTCAAGTCTTCTTAAGAAACTTGCCAAACAAATACACTTCAACATTGTGATGTGGGTTTTTCTCTTGGTCCTTCTGTTAGAATGGTTCATTCACCACTGCAAGCCCCTATCTGCATGATTATGTAATCATTCTTGAGTACTCTCTCTTTTCTGAGAAGCAAACAGAATATCAACAAGATGCAGGATGTAAACAAACCTACTCTGAACCCTCTAAATACAAACAGATAGGAGACAGCACAGTCTTTTGCTTTTGTTTTCTAAACCCCTTGATCTTCCTAGGGTTTCTCACAAAACAATTAACTCCCAGGGCCTGGAGGGAGGGAAGCTGTTCAGAGGGTCCTCACTGTGACAGACGTGCAAATGCTAGTCTCGGCTTGACCCAGCCTTTCTTCATTCAATGGCCCAAGTGCTAATTTAGCAGTGTCTCACTTAAACCAGTACAATTAAAACACGAGACAGGGTACATGTTTCTTTTAAGTTATCCTAACAAAGCTTGAGAATGTTGGGCTTGATTTTTGGGATGAAGGATGTTAGTCTCACTGGTTTAGCTTAGTCACTACTTGATAGTCTCAATGGCTTTGTTTTTCAAACTGGAAACTAGGGATAGATGGAGCTTTGAGACTACTAAACAGCAGAATGTTTCTTTCAAGCTATATTAAACCACCAATGATGACACACAATAGAAAAGAGATGATACTGTGTGTGTGTGTGTGTGTGTGTGTGTGTGTGTGTATGTGTAATAGTGAGAGGTGGGAAATGACTATTCACCAATGAGGAGTTTCAATAATCCATCCATATACATCCATCCATCATCTAACCTATCTAATCATTCATCAATCCATCATCTGTCTGTTTATCTGCCTATCTATCTATCTATCTATCTATCTATCTATCCATCCACCCATCTATCTAATCATCTATCCATCCATTCATGTAATTATCTACTTATCTGGACATCCATTATCTGAGTTATCATCTATCTAATAATCTATTTACTATCTATCTAATCATCTATCTATACATATAATTATCTGTATATCTTTAATCTATCAATCCATCGTCCATCTAGCAAATCATGTCTGTCTATATGGATGTCTATCTATCATCCATATTTCAGAAAGGAATGTCCTGTCTTTCTCCAAATTCTGTTCTTCTCTTACACTTCCATTTCTTCCCTTTTGTGCTCCTCTGAGACCCACAGGATCTGTGTCTGATTCCTCCTGACTCTGAGGTCCTCAACTTAGTAACCATTCATAGCTCTGAAAACTAAAATCTCTAAGACATATGGTTCTATAAACATCATTCACGTTTGCATTAAAGAGTGAAATAAAACCATTTATTCAAAGAAACTAATAAAAAATAAAGTTTACAAAGGTTGAGAGATGATTTTTGTTGCAGACAACAGAGAAAAAGGGGTACTAGGTAGGACAGGTGAAGAGAATATTCTAATAATGTGTGCAGCATGTAAGTATCAAATTGTAATTCCAGAAAACATTTTTATGTTATTTAAAATTTAAATATCATATTAAAAGGCCCATGTAACAATGATTTATTTTAGGTTTTATAAGATATTTATTTAAAAACATTTGGGGGCAATGTACAGAACAATTCATTTTCATTACACCCATGGAAACACAAGAAATGGCTGGAGGCTTTATTATTACCATTTCGTAGATATGAATAATGAAACAAAAATTGTACAATACCCAAGTGTGGGGAACTACACTCCAAGATGTTTCTGTTTTAGATAAATGAGTGCACTGCCTCTCATGGATTCTTTTCCATTCTTCTAAGATTTTCATATTTATATATGTGGATGTGTATCTGTGCGCGGGTATGTGCATATGAGTATAGATGCCTACAAATCCAGAAAAGGACACTGGATTTCCTAAAACTAGAATGACGGGTATTTGGAAGCCACCAGATGTAGGTGCTGGAAACCAAACTTCAGTCCTCTACTTAAGCAGCAAGCCCTCTTACCCCCCAGCATCTCTCCAGACCTCCTCTAGAGCCTCTCAAGGTACTTCTATGTTATAGCACACAGGAGAATATAGTAGTGCATTTTGCATCAGTTTTATTGATGTATATTTATATAAAAAAAATCTCTTGCACCCTAATTGTCAATGCACATTTAAACAATAAATATAATTTTAATAGCAGTTAATAAAGTTCTGTTAATCAGCTAACAATAACTGCCATTGGACCTTGTCTATGATATATTCCATGAAGAAAGGTAATGACGGCCTCTGTCACTCTCAGCGTATTCTCTCACTTAGCCCACACAAGGAGCTATCATTTGTACCCACATCTTAGAGACAGGGCAAGTACAGAGACGTCTGATGGCCTGCCCAAAGACGGGCTTTAGTCATGAGCAATCTTGACATCAGACAAAGGTGTCCAGGTGACACAGGCAGAGTCATTAAGTTACAGTAAGGAGAATGCACCTCTTACAACATTGGTCTACAAATGGCTCCTCAGTATGGTCACACAGTAATTCTACCTCATGTTTCTTCCTTTCAAATGATGGGATGGAGGGGCCCTATTTTTCTGTCTTAACTATCAAGAATTGAGGAGGCTCTTTCCAGGGCTTGGATACAGCCTGTATTCCCAGATACGCACTTGTTGGCAGCCACGGGAATAATTCATCACAGTCAACAGGTCTGTGATTCCACCCAAACCACCCGGCAGTTGTTGACTCTCTGTCTTGATTTGGATAACTCTTTCCATTCCCTGTGGTCTTTGTGATCTTTATAAACCCCTACATCCAAGGTTGTATTTGAGTTCATAAATATTCCTTGACTACTTTAAAGAATACTAGTGGTACAAACTGAACTGCCAGTTTTGCTAAATAACACATTTCTAAGATAAACATGTTCATTGTTTGCTCTCCTTACTTATAGTCAAAATTCAAACATTAAGTACTTCTTTTTCTTGGTAAAATAAAAAATGCAAGCTTTTAAAATTACAACAAATTGGTATTATTTTTGGAATGATATCTAACATTGTCTTTGAGCATAGCCATCCTTGCAGAGTCTAGAAACCCAAAAACATTGAAGTTACCCAAACATGTTCTGATTACCAAGGCACCAGTGCAGACTTGTTATCAGAACCCTGGCCTAGAATAACAGCCCTATTATCTTATAATCAGCCATGGTAGAGATTCAACTATAATATTGAAATTTGCCACATGTTTACTTGGTCACAATAAAAACGGGTCCTGGAGAAGCGTTGTGCTGATATTTTTGTTAGCATCTTACCCACATCGAAAGCACTATTCTCGCTGTCCAAATGTCGAGCATCCTCTGGGAACCCTGGGGGTGGTAATAACTCCAGACGCACAACCTAACAGGTTCTTCCTTTAAGGATGCTTGAAAGCTGCTGGGCTCTGACTGGATCCCATATGGGCTCGGAAAAGTTAGAGCGAATGTTGGCCGCACTCTTCCTGGCCCATTTGCATATGTTCTTTAGTATGCAGGATATCTCTGTATATAATTTAATTGTTGTGGGTTTTTTCCTCTATTAATACATATGCAAATGCTTGCTCCAGCAGCTGTGGTGTTTAATCCTAAGTGTGCTTCTGTCTGTCTGCCCTGCAGGCTCAAGGTCAAAGAGAGAGGAAGCAGGAGAATTCAGTCTTCTAACCTGTGAGAAAATTCACTCAGAGAGAAGCTGGGAAGCAGACAGCGTCCTACAGCTGCAATGTGGTCTCAATGTTAGCTGGGTAGTTAGGTAATCCACTAGGAAAGCTTCAGACAAGAACCTCAACATGGAAACACACCCACTTCCTATAATGAGGTCACACTGCACCTAGATCTTTCCATCTGATATTGTTTTTTCTTGACTTTTCTGGATCTTTCTGTTCACCCTCTTGGCTGAACTTCTCTCTCTGCCCTGAGTACTCTGAAGACTTTATTGGTGTCTCATCACTGCTGTTGACTTCTTTCAAAGGTTAGAAGGGTGTTTTCAGAAACTTCAGGCTTTGGTTTTGTTGGAATCCATATCTATCTTGGCTGAGCACTTCATTTAAAAGCTGATGCTGCTTCAGCTGCTTCAGTCTTGATAGCTACCCAGATTTCAGCTCCTATCACGTGGGCTTCTCTAACACATCTGGTGCAGGTTCATGCATCACAGTGAAGACATGTCCCTGACATGGCAAGAGCTCCTCACTTCAGTTATAACAAATTGGAATCTTGAGCCTTTATATTCCAAGGTTATTCTTTTGAATTTTTGAAATAGTTGTAGTAAAATTTTTAAAGTTTAATTAATTCAATAAGAATTCTTGATTGAAGACTACTTGCTTATTCTGAGCAAAATATGACTGTCCAAAAATCCCAATCTTTGCTTCCTTCTGCTTATCACTGTTAATCATTGGTTGGAGATGGTATTTTTGGCTTCCTATAGGTAGAACAGGTGGTAACCATCTTTTGGCCAAGACAGATACAGTATTTATAAAGTGAGAAGAAACTGGATAAATATTTCCTTCCAATTTCAAATATTAGAAGCCTAGCTTAAAAAATAGAAATAGGACAGTACAGTATAACTACTATTAAAAGATTCATGATGCTCATTAAGTAAAATGCAAATTAATGAGAATGAATAGGAAGAATAAATGCTAGATGGAAGTCTGCTGCAGTCACTGGGTTTTATTAATTAGGACCAGACAACTCACTTAGCTGATCTCATTGAGGCACAAATGTCCCAAAATTCTGTGTTAGCTTTATTTTGTGTAAATAGTTAGACTTCATTTTAAATAGGGAAATAAAGTTAGGTCAATTTTGTATATAAATAAAAACCCGCCTTCTTTAAAAAAGAACTGAGATCATGAAGAAAAAATACAAATCACTCAATTGCACATGGGGGAAAAAAGTAGTTAGAAAAACGGAATTAAAAAAAGAAATCAAAGGAGATAGGGAAAAAACAGGTCAGGTCGGTATCTGAGAGCGCTAATTGGCTAGTTACTGTTTTGATAAATATATCCATCTATTATTTAGACACAGTTTACGTCAGTGTTGCCTTGGCAAGATGAGCCATACTGTGTCACATAAAAGCACCTCCAGCGGCGTATTCTTCTGTGTGTCTGTGCACATGTTAGCTTATAATATAGGAATGATTAGATGTTGCAACATTTCACCTCTCCTTGGTAAATTAGAACGACTTCAAAAGAATTAGACAATTGCCCTAAGTACAAGCACACAGTGTTTACGCAGCAACCCATTGTTATGCAGAGGTAAGGGGAGGAACAATGAGGAGAGGCAGAGCTAGCTAGAGCTTTCTCAAGCCCTAAGTGTCTTCTAATAGAGACTAAAATAATCACAAAGTCCCCCGGTTGTTAAATACAATTTGCTTCTGAAATTAATCATACGTTGCATTATTTGATTGGAAATTGTTGTTACCCTCAGCACATGATAGATTCTTAGTGCTTGAAATTTGCTAAGCATTCTTTGGGTTCCTTGAGGTGCAATGAAGCAAGGAGGAGGCCCTGTCCTGGTGGGGTGCACCATTTCCAGGAGACGGACAAGGAATCAGATGAGTGTAACGAGGCGTTGGGGGGGCGACTTCAGGGACCTTGGTTTATGCCTTAACCAGTGCAGTAAGGTAGGTGTCAGAAAGGCGAAACTACAGCAGAGTCAAAGGTGAGGGTGGCCTTCCGGGCGGAGGGGCACCTGTGGAAGGAAGAGCTGCTCAGAAACCCAAAGGTCAAGTTTCTGCTTGGCCAGTCAAGGGATGGGGAGAGAGCAGGGTAGATGGGACAGACCAAGGCTGTTTAAAGAAAGGTGATGAGCTAATTTTGGCAAATACCACTTGCCATCCATGGTGCCAGCCACATACACTGGTTTTCAACCATTTTAGTAAGAATAGTTCTCTTTTTAATATAATATTAATATGATCTTATAGAATTAACCTAAAACTATTTTTCTATTATATAAGTCAGAATGGTTCATTTGATTTGTTTTTACATTTGCTATTTATTATTTTTAAAAGATTGAGATTATTTGGCAAACCATTAAAAATAAGCTTAATTCATTATATTGCAGGTCAGTAATATGAGAAAATCAAATAACTTATTGAAATTGTAATGATAAATTTTATTCATCCCCTGTCTATTTAACAATTGTCTATTGAGTCCATAATACACAAAAAACACTTGGTGAAACTCAAATAATGACCTGCCACTGGCATCTGGATTTTGATTGTTAGAAACCAGTGTGCTGCTCATTTGTGTCAGCTTTTCACAAGCTGGAGTCATTGGATAGGAGGGGATGTCATCTGAGAAAATGCCTCCATGTGATCAGGGTGCTGGCAAGCTTGTAGGGCATTTTCTTAATTAGTGGTTGATGTGAGGGGGTCAGTCCATTGACCTGATTGCTATACAGAAGCAGGATGAGCTACTCATAACTGACAAACCAGTAAGTAGCGCTCCTCCTTGGCCTCTGCACCCTCTCCTGCCTCCAGGTTTCTGCCCTGTTTCCGTGCCTTCTGTCCTGACTTCCTTTGGTGATGAACAATGAATTGGAAGTGATATCCAAAGGTGCTTTGGTTATGGTATGTTTTCTAACAGCAATAATAACCCTGACCAGAACAACCAGATAGTAGAATTTAGAACATACACTACAATGATTTTAACACATACTTTGGTTCAAGTCTTTCCTAAAAACAAACTAAGTGTTTTCGTATGAAACCCGAAGGGCAAGTCTGAGTTGCTGGGTGAATGAGATGGACATGCTGCATTGACAATTCAATAAAATTTAGAATCATGTAGGAGATACACCTTAGGGCGTGTTTCTGAGTGGGTGCCAAGAGATTCACAGCAGAGACTGCACACCATTGCTGTGGGATAACGGTCTATACCCTGTCACTTGTATTTTAAATAAACGCTGATTGGCTAGTAGCCAGGCAGGAAGTAGAGGCGGGGCCATCAGGCAGGAAGTAGAGGCGGGGCCACCAGGCAGGAAGTAGAGGTGGGGCCACCAGGCAGGAAATAGAGGTGGGGCCACCAGGCAGGAATTAGAGGTGGGGCCACCAGGCAGGAAGTAGAGGTGGGGCCACCAGGCAGGAAGTAGAGGTGGGGCAACGAGAATTCTGGGAAGAGGGAAGGTTCAGTCTGCGGTTGTCATCCAGACACAGAGAAAGCAAGCTGTGACTGCCTTGCCGAAAAAGGTACCAAGTCATGTGACTAACACAGACAAGAATTATGGGCTAATATAAGTTATAAAAGTTAATAAGAAGCATAAGATACTAGGCCAATCAGTTTATACTTAATGTAGACCTCTGTGTGATTTCTTTGGGACTTAACGACTGCGGGAACCAGGCAGGACAGAAACCTCAGTCAATACACCATAATGTGGTTGACAAACTTCCACGGCTAATTAAAAGAGGGAAAGTGAGAAAGCTATATGGACGCAAGAATAATCACCTGGTGGTCTGCCAAGAGATGAGGAGGCAGCCTTAGGTTCCTGCCATGACAGCCACAAGCTCCACCATCACGCTTTCTTGACATGATGGACTGTACCCCCTCAACTGGGGGTATAGACATCTATTTTTACTTTCTGTACCTAACATCTTAAACAAGAACAAGATATAACAGTGACTTCTCTTTTACATCAAAAGATTGTTTTGATCAACAAAGATAATGAAGTAAGCTGGCAAGACCGAGCCTGACAGACTACCCGAGGGCTTCTGGGAATGAAAGACGAGCTGGCCTCGCCTAGTCAGTTATGATGAGAAAAATGGTGGACTCTTAACATGTTTAGTGGAAGGAAGGAACACACACTGAAGGAAGAGATGGGGACAGAGGTAGCACTCCTGTTTCTAGGTGGAGAAAGAGATGGAATGACAATGCTCACAGCCCAGGGAGTGAGCAGCCCGGGCATGGGGAAAGACAGCCCTTGGCGAGGTCCATTTGTGGCTGAGTCTATAGTCTACATAAACATCTATATCGTCTTCCCTGTATATGGCCAACAAGTAGGTGGTCATGTGACTGAAAACCTTAGAAAAGATGTAGGGGGCATGAAACACAAAGATAATTTTACTCCAAGAGAAAGAAATTTTAAGAAAAGGTAATTGGCATAATATGTCCATTTCATTGTATTCATAATTGAGATTGATTCATTTCTCTCAAAAACAAAAGTAATATGTGATGATGTTTCATATATTTTAACTATTTCTAAAATACACAATGATGTCAGTTTTCATATGAAGTACTTTTTACTATATATGGTAGTAATTGCCAGGGCCACAAAATAATAAATAGTAAAAAAAAAAGTCATTTCATCTACAGTGTGTCGTTTTTCCGGTCTTCTGAAGTTATTATGCTCATCATTGTTCTTCCTTTAATAAAGTTCTGGGTTATCTTAGAGTGTGATACAAGTACGAAGGGTCATATGTGCAAAATTATGTCAAAAGGAAACGAGATGAGTAAATCAAGCCAACCAGCAGTGGAAAGAGATCTTCAGAACTCCTCCTTGCATTTAGGTCCTGAAAGTATTTAAACTTGAGCCTGTGTGAAGGGGTGTGAATCTCAGAGCTCAGGGCCTGAAGTGGACAGCCACCACTGTCATTCCAACTGCTCACTGTGGTTCCAGAAAGCTCTCAGAGGAAATTACTGCTGCAGTTTGATTATGTGGTTATTGAGTAGGAGAAGCTCTTGAGAGAGACGGACTCCGGAGTTACACATAACATCTCCTGGGCACGGCGCGTCAAAGGTGATGATTTCAATACTGTGGAGTTTGAACTCGGTGTTCCAGCTTCCTTCCTCGTCTAAGATAACTGCTAATAGCTAACACTACAGGCTACAACAATAAAGAAATGAGAGGGTCCTAGGAGATCCTCACCTGTGATGCTATGAAGGAGTCTCGCCAGCAGCAAGCAACATTAGTTGCTATGGCATTTTATTTTAATTGAAATTATTGTATTTGAACCCAAAAGGAGGGAAGGAAAATATCCTATTTTCATTTAAGGTTTCTCTTCCCTCTACCCTTTTAGTGAGGAACGAGCATAGAGTGAGACCAGTGCATGTCTGTCAGGGATATGTAAGGAACTCCTTGGTTGTTTCTTCTGTTCCTTCCTATGTTCAGGGTTCCTACCACTGTCTTGGGAAGGATACCCCTGGATTCATTACTTCCCACCCACAACAAATAGAAACAGATCAACAGTAGCAGAAAACAAAACAAGTAAATAAGCCCATGAGATCAACTCACGTTTTTAAGATAAACAAACAGCAATTGGCACCATCATCACTGTAACCATGATCTCCCCCTCCTAGAACCCGCTGAGCGCTTCTCCTAGCACTGATCATGAGCCTCTTGCCTCTGACAGCTTCTCATGTCCCCTTCCCTGTCTTCCCACAGCATTATATATGTGAACTAGTATCTAGGGAGCAGGATGAATAGAGAGAAAGCTGGGCCTGTGGCTTTAAGAGGACTTGGGTTATGGAGAAGGCACTCTTGAGAAAAGTCTGGAGAAGAGAAAAACCCAAGTACTCTTTCTTAGCCGGGTGGTTGAGAAGTTACAAAACCTAAAACCTCACCCCTTAGACACACGAGAGCGCTCTGAAGAAAACAGGATGGACAGATTGAGATGTGCAGCTATAGGAGTACTCGTGCTCCACTGGGGAGTTTTCTTGAGTAGGAATGGTTAGAAGCAGAAGGGTGGGGTGCTTGCTGCAAGATGGGGTACCATCACAGCCCACAGAGAACTTGGAGGAGGGCCTCAGCCAAGCACTTCAGGCTGTCTGTGGAGGAGCATGGGGCAGGGAGCAAGGGACAGAACTCCTGCCACCCAAATGGCTGTTATCAATGGGGGATTGGACCCAATCACAAAGAAGGTGGGAGAGATTTACTGACAGACCCTCCCACTCCAGCTTACTGGGAAACGCTCATCAGTGCCCTGGAAATCTACACACTCAATGTCTCCTAGGTGCCATTCTGCATCTCCACAGGTATTGTGAGTGTGTAAGAAGGAGGCCTGTAGGTAGCCTCTTCCTTTATTTCTGGTCTATAGAACTGGGTTTCTGACCTAATAGCAATCAGGCAGTGAGATGTGAACTAGACATGCGAGTGACATTTCTGGCAGGACCGGATTCTAGCCCCTGACGGGATCAGGGAGTCCACTGAAGGCATTTTAAAGAGCCGGACAACGGAGCCTAACAGAGATGGGAAGGGCAGAGAATGGTAAGCGTGGCTTACATTCCCCTGAGAGAGAGCATTTCAGAAAGTTTTTCTCAGTGGAGGTGGATGTGCTGACTTGTCCAGACTACTATGGATGGCTCCTCTCAAACCCATCGGGGAGGGTCAACAGAGGGGGTGGGGAGGAGACAACCGTGTCTTTGTAGGCATGGAGCAGGTTGAAGTTAGGTTGAGGGATTCATAGGCTTTGCAGTAAAGATGCCACAGGCCACTCAGCAAAAACCCTAGAAGCCCTGAAACAACAAAGCCCTTGGGATTTTTGTGTGTAAATACCGACCCCCTTATCATAATTGCAAAATTAAATCATGTGTTTATGCAACTACATTTTATGAGTATTCATAGCTTTCTAGAAGTGAAGATGTTTTGATGACCAACTTTCTTATATTACAGTACAATTTTTAATAGATGTGATCCTAACTAAAATTATAAACTTTAATGGATACAAAACCAGGTACATGGAAACCTTTCTCAGGCAATATGAGGATGCATACCTGCAATCTTCTAAGAACTACATAAGAGGGGTACATAGTAACAGTATACAGAGCAAATGAGGGAGGAAGGTAATGTGTTCAAGACCAGACAGCCACTGACGGAAAAATGGGACACAGTCAAGACTAGATGGAGGAACTTAGCAAGAACCCGTTATCAAGGGAAAAGAAATGAACTTTGCCCTGCTACAGATTAAATTATGTTTAAGAAAGAGCAAACCTGTTCGGCCTCAAAGGCTTCCCTTATTTCTTAGTAGAGAAACCCATACTTCAAACCTTGAGAAATATAGGAAACATATCAAAATGGAAATCAAACTTAATTTATGCCAAATATTTTAATATGTCTTAGAAAAGCAGCTTAGATGCCAAGCAATGCTACTCGGTAATGGAGATGGTAGGGGACTCAGTGGACACTTCCATCTTGTGGTCACCTTTTCTCTCCAGAGAGTCCTAGTAGGTGGAAACTCTCAATGTGGATCCTACACCTGAAAAAAACTTACGTTTCCACATTCAAATATGATGCTGGAGACTGCCCTTCCTTTTCCTGCCAATTCCCCTATTCTTTTCAGTCCTTTAAGAGAAATATCTTTTCTCCTAATTTTATTATGAAGGGCATTGTCTATTACCTACAAGCATAGATGTTTTCAATGTCAGGTAATGTAAGGCATTCTTTGAAAAAAGTTAGAAAAAATATTTTACCCATAGCAAACCTCGACAATGAGTATATCTTTGCACGTTTGCTGTTTTACTTATAGCAACCCTTTCCCACATTGCTGTTATTCCCCAGACACCATTGAAGAGGATAACAAATGTTAGAGCAATTGTATTGGCCTCACAGCCCCAGCACGTCCCAGTGTGTTCCTAGCTCAAAGAAACAGCCAGCGTGTAGTTTCCATGGAAAAAATAAACTAGCAATGGATGTTATATCTCTGTAGAAGACTCTCTCAGCTTTCACGCTGGCGTCTCCTCCTGCCGATGTCGTCCTTTGACAAATCTGTATGTTCATCAGTTATACCCAGCTCTGGATTTAATGCAAACTCTATCTAGACTAATACTGTCTATGGTAAATCACAATCATGGATACAGTTCAGCTGTATGGAGTGTGCCTGCAGGACATCTGGCTTTGCATACTGTGTTTCCCACGCTTGTAAAACAGTTCCCCAAGAGAAGATAAAACCTAGTATTAGCTTATCGTCTCTTCTCATTAATTGCATAATTCAAAGGCTCACAATAATGGGGCACATGGAATATTTTATGGGTTACCAATTCTGAGATTGAGATAAGGAAAGTCCCCTCTACTAAAACCGTATTGATTCTCTTTTCAACCTGAGAGACATAATTTTTAAAATCACTTGGACATCTGGTAAGGTTATTGACTTTCCAGGCTGTACTGGAAATACACAATCTGAAGGGCAAAAAGGTCTCTATTAGGATGTCAGGATAAACTCAAGCTCAAATGGACACCCGCTGACTTTGGTCTACTCTTCCTTGCTTGCTCAAACGATCTGCCAGTAAGCCAGGAGAACAAACGGCTGCAGGTACTTTAATAACACCAGGCATCGTCAACGATTTTAAATAAAATTCTCTTTCAGTTGCCTTGGATCACAGGTATGGTTTGTTCACTCCGACAGGCTGTTTGTTGTCCATGGAGACCATTCTATGACAAAATCATGATGCTTACCCCTGTAGGGTAAGCAAAACTGAAGCTCACGCTGTTAAACCAAGCAATGGCAAAAATATAAGTGGTATTTAGTGCCGAGCACACAACCAAAATCGATAATAATCTTTTGGTTGAGGATCAGAAGAAAGAAATGTAAAAACAAAACAGATGTGTGACCAAAATCTCAGCCCTCGGTTGTAGTTTGCACTAACAGGATAATGGCTGTCTTCTGCGTTTACTTAACCCCTGCCTCCCCTGCATTGTCTCCAGACTTACCTGCAGCTGGAGTGGGCCTAAGCCTGGTGTTGCTGCAGCGGCAGCTGCCATGGTGGTTGGGATCAGCTGAACAGGGTAAGGGTCACCTAAGTAAGAGAATAAGAGAGGCGTCAGCACCTTTTATCTCCTCTCCACCTGCAAATTAAACTCCTGCATTCCGTCTTCCAAAAGCCTGCCTTTGTGTGCCTCGCTGGGGCCTAATGAAAAGCTCCATTGTGTAGCCTTTTACCAAAGCTTTCCACAGCCCTGGCTGAGAGGGGACTGGGAATAAAAGGAGCAAGCAATTAAGGCTGAAACCTCATCCTCTTTTCACGATGTATTTAGGAAAATGGGGGCTGGGGGGCTCATGGTTCAGGGGCTGGGGCTGTACTTGGGCGCACACACACACACACACACACACACACACACACACACACACCTCTGCAGTCTTGATCGGAACACAGCAAGTCCTTCCTTGCAAACTTTTCAGTCTTTTCCTAGATGCAACTTAACTAAAGTCACTTTCATTTTAATGAGCTAAACACCAAAGACTTAGTTAATCTTTTGAATGTTGTATTATGGCCGGGATTCAAATAATCTCTTTAATAGGTCGTGAACAAACCCAGAGTCAGGAAAACCTTTCATGTTTCTACTTTCTTTCCTTTCTTGTTGACATTATAGAAAATATTGACATCTTTATTTTCTAGAGATAAATGTTGACAAAAGTATATTTTAAAGGCAACAAACAGACAAACTGATCTTTCAAAACTGTATTTTAAATATATGGTTCAAAATTAGTTTTTCTCATCATCTATAAAAATGCAGACCCCAGAAGTATACATGGATTATTTTGTGTATTTTTGATGCAGATATAGAAATATTTATTTACTTAATGAGAGGTAAGGCAGATATCTTCATCAACTATGCATTAGTAATGTAATCATCAGTGCACATTAGTTAACCACTGGAAATATGATATAACAAGAAATTGAAATTATTGTCCATAAAAACAAATTTTCTAATATATTAAACTGGTTTTAGAAACTGAATTGTGAAGCCAGGTGTCTGTAAACCCACCATTCAGGAACCTGAGACAGGAGGACCTGCAATTTATGGCTAATGGGAACTACACAGTGAGACCCTGTGCGAATAAACAAGCAAAAACAAATTCATTAAGGAACTTGTTGAAGTACACATACATGATGTTCAGATAATTCAGTTTAAAACACCGCATACCCGCGGTAAATGGTAAACACTGCTCTTGGCACCGGAAGGAGAACGTTGAGAAAGTCTAACGTAAACATGGGGGTGTATTAGGAATTCAGGGAAGCTCAAGTGTAGCTTTCCAGAGAGGCCCCCAACAGCATGTTCGCAGAGCACACCTTGTGCCACAGTTTTCCTCATTTTATACTTAGTTCTGATTTTGTGTGATGGTAGATATTTCTTACTGCATGGAGATTTTATATAGATTATATTTTATGTAGATTTTATTTTATATTATGTTTCTTATTCTTTCTAAAGATAATATTCTAACTTTGTTTATGGTATGGTGACAGACAGCCTGACAAAAAGCACCTGGGAGAATGACAGGTTTATCTGGGTTTCAATTCCAGGTTACTGTCCCTCACTGAGGGGAAGTCAAGGCACGAACTCAAGATAGCTGGTCTCACAACGCTCATGCCTAAGAAGCAGGGAGAATTGAAGGTACATGCCCGTACTGACTGCTTGCCTAATAGATCAGGGAAACCTCTGGAAAAGCCATGTTTAAGCTGAGTTTGAATTAAGGAAAGTCCATCCGGGGAAAGGTGAGATGGAAAGGGGTTTCCAGGCAGACAGAGAGTGTTCAGGAACATTTGACACAAGATGGGAATCTCGTACCGTGTTCTAGGTCCAGAGAGCCTCTTCTCCAGAGCAGGAGATGAAACAGAGGTGAACGGGACTGTGGAGGGCACTAGGTGACAACTTATTACTATTATAAGCAAATATTAAGGCATCTAAGTTTCAGAGGAAGACGAACCCGAAAGTGAAGGAGAAAAGCAACTGACTGGGATAACTTAAGTAGCAGGTAGAAGCCACAGAAGCAGATTTCTGGGTAGCCGCTACAAGACATAGACAAGGGTAGGAACCTGAGGGTGGGGTGGGGGGAGCTTAGCATTGGGGCAGAACTGACAAAGATGTCTGTTTTCTTGACAAGGCTCCATGGCGACTTCCAGAGTCTCCGCTCCAAGTGACAGAAGACAGGATCTGTTTATTGGGCACATTACGGGGACAAGAAATAAGATCGCCATGCCAGAGTAGGAGGCCGAGAGTTACAGGAAAGAATAAGAAAATCTGTTTGGAATATTTGTGTTCCGAGCTTGGGGAAAGGTAAGCGTCCTTCTAAATCTGAAGCTATAAGCCTTGAAAACATGAGCTAGGAGTAAATGCAGTTGAAATCAAACCTCCACATAAACAGGCACTCAGATCGGAGTATATTCACATTTATAATTTACAGCGAACACTGAGGCCCCTGTAACTTCAAGAAAAAGTGTTCGGTGCTTGGTTTTAATCAGTAGCGTGTCCTGGGGAGAAATTCTCAGTGAAAAACCGGACCTGAGGGGCAGGGTGGCGGCTATCTCAGTAACATTAACTGAGGCTGCAAGAGCCCGCCGAAAATGTGGGTTGCACCATTTCCAGGTTTGGATTCTAGATTGTTGAAGATGGAAAATGTGAGCTGGGGAGGTGAAAGCACACACGTATATCTGCTCTCTGCCCTGGACTGTGGGCGTGGCTAGCTGCCACCTTGACTGCTCTGCCATGGTGGACCACGGAATTGTGAGCTATTATAGACTCCCCCAAGTTGGTTTTGTTAGGGGATGTTACCACAGCAACAGTGAATGACAGGAAGATATTCTGAGAACTGCCATATGACAGTAAAGGAAGCATTGGGGTAAGATGAGGCCTACAGAGATGAGACTAGGCCAGGGTCTTACTAGAGAGAAGCTGGAAAAAACTGAGCAAGTGTATCGGTTGAGGGTTGGAGGCGGCTGTGGGTAGGTTGCTTCCCTGAGTGGAGGCCACATCCCCTAAGAATTGTAGAGTTCAAGACCACGCTGAATCCAATGCGCCAGATGCTGCTGGGAGAATCCTGAAGATTCTTAATTTCTGATATTTCTGGCCATATGATCCCCCTCACCTTAGGTGTGGAATTATCCTCAAATACACAGAAGAGGACAAACATGGGGGAGACTTTGCTTGTCAGGTGCAATTACAACCCACTCCCTAAAGAAACCCCGAGCCCCCACTCCTGCCTCCATTCCTGTGCCCCTCTCACCCCTGCCCCAGGCAGTCCACAGGCTCTAACTGCCCTCAAGAGCTGTCCACCCAGTCAAAGTCAGGATGCCTGAGGCCAGCAATCTCCCAAAGATTGGGGACTGGAGGTGGATTTTCCCAAGTCAAGGTTGGTGATAACTGTCAACGATCCAGAGCTTTGGGCACCAGCGTGGCCGGATCAAGATGAAGGTTGGTCTAATGCCACCTAGCTTTGGGGAATTTCGCTAAATCAGGATGAGTACAGCTTCTGAATCAGAATTTCCATTTTAATGGGATTTCTAGGTGATCTGGAAGCATCTTCATCTTTGCTAACTGCTGGAAGAGACAACACAAGCAGCGTGAGCGGGAAGGCTTTGTTTTTAGAGACAAATAACGCGAACATTATAGGAGGCTAGTCTGCTAATAAGGAGCATCCTGTAAAGACAGGGCAAATATGAGATGGGAGGGGGTGTCAACGTCTTGTGCCCACAGTGGGGGAGGGGGGGAGGCAGACGATGTCATATACTTGGCCTTAACTGCCATTTGGTATTTTTAACTGCTTAATCTATATGACATTGATTCGGCAGAGGGAAGTTGAAATGTTTAAAATTGAAATTATATTTGTACAAACTAGCTAAAATGGTAAATATTATAATTGTATGGTTATTAGGATCGATCATGTAAATGCTTACAACATTGTAATTCATTTGTATTCCTCATTTAATTGAACACAATCTCAAAATTAACTAAAGCGTTCCTGTACAGGCTCTGGTGCTCTTCACGGTGATAATTCATTTATATAATTTACTTCCCCTGTTGTAAATTAATCAATTAATAAGCACTTGCAACATCCACCATGTGATTAGGAATCTGCCGGGTGCTGTGGGAGACATACACAATAAAATTAAACAAATCTGGTCTCTAGTCATTGTACATTAATCTTCCCTACCCAGGAGTGTATTCGAGTTGCACGGGTCATTGCTGGGTGCGACAGCAGTTAAAGGCTTGTGCGCATTAGGGTTTAAAGAATAGTTAAAGAGGGAGATAAGAGTCAATGTGACTTTGGGGGCTGTCAGGTGGCAGGGGGAGGGGGACAAGAAGCAGGCCTTGAAGTCGGTGTCCAAACATGAGTGTGCTGTTCAAGCAGGGAGCAGAAATGTGGTCTAACTGATGATCCGTGGAGGAGACCGGAGACTAGAGACATTTCTCACACTCAGTTATCAGAGAGAGATGGATACACAGACAAGGAAAGGCAGCAGACAGGAAGGGACATCTGGCCAGAGTCCAGGGTGGTTTCTGCCTGGAATTCCAGCAGCCCTGAGGCAGAGGCAGAAAGAGCACCAGTTCTGGGTCAGCCTGGTCTCTGTAGTGAATTTCATCCCAGCCTGAGCTACATAGCCATGCCCTGTCACAAAAAAGAAGATAGAATGTAGGCTTAACAATATCACTAAAGAGATTAAGAAACAGACAGACTTGAAGACCTAGATATATTTCAGAAACTCAAGCTCTTAAGTACCTGTGGGGGGGAGTGCACACTTGTCAAAGTGGTTCAGGGTTCTATGTCACTAACATCTGAAGAGTAATAAGCTCCATGTATAGGTAAAGATCACATATTAAGATCTAAACTAGTCTGTAGCACCTTTAAAAATGGCACATATTAGAATATTATCATTTGTATTATTTACATTCATGACAGTACTCAGTTACCTTCTTTTATGTTTGTATGAAACAAATGTTGTGCACATGTCATATTGTACACAGGCAAATGTATGGATATATATATACATACACACATAAATATACATACATATATATGAAAAAGGCCATAAGCAATCGTGTATGTGTGCTATGGGTTGAATAAATGTATAGCCGCTGTTGATATACTGAAGCCCTGATCTGAGTGGCTAATCTCAGTACGGCTATGCCTGGATTCACAGAGATAAATAAGCAAAATGCATTCCCTGATAGGCCTTAATCTAATCTACGAGGAGTCCATTGTTTAACGTTAATTAATGGATTGTGTCTGTGTGTGCACATGTCCATGTCAAAGTGTACATGTTGCAGTCAGAGGGCAACTGTGGTGAGTTGGTTCCTGCCTGCCACGTGGCTAAGGTCTCTTTCTTGCTCTCTTTGTCCCCTGTGCTATGCACTGCGGGCTGACTGGCCAGCAAGCTTCTGGCTGATTCTCTCCTCTCTGCCTTCCAGCTCAGCTTGAGAGTGCTGACTACAGGTGAGAAAGGGAGCTTCCAGCAAGGATCCCCAGGACTGAACTAAGGCCGGCTGCCTTCTGCAGTAATAGTTTTTCACTCTGAACGACGTCCCCAGACCCAACAGGAGTCCTGACAGCAAGATATCAGGGCACATCCATACACCCTGGGGAGAGCGGGGAGGACACAGAGGGAAGGTGGCCTCATGCAAGCTCAAGAAAGAGACCCGTAAGAACTGCTTGTCTCTAAGATCTCCTAGCTTCTACAGCTCCGAGAACGCCTGTCTAAGCCACCTAGTGGGTGTCACTTCACTAGAGAACACAATGCCGTTCTAAGGGTGCTGTTGGGTGATGGGTTTCTTATTTAAGGGGATTGGGGACAATAAACTTCAGCAGCAGAAAAGAGTGAAGTCTTAACAACTATGGTGTGTTGGCAGTCACAGACAGCTTCTGAACATAAACAGCATCATGGCAGGGCTTCAACACATTTCAGAAGCATTCTGTCCAAGGAGCCACACCTTCAGGGCTGACTCCACCCAATGTGATATTTGCATACGTTAGGCCATGTCTACCTCGATATTGATTTTTACAAGTCCAAAATAATCAGAACTAAATATGTTGAAATCTGCCCCAAGTTCAAAATTAAATAGAAATATAGTCACTGAGAAATTTCCTAATGTAACAATTTAATTCTTAATTGAGGAAACTCAGAATGTCTTTTACAAGCATGCCATGCTCTGAAGAGGACATGGCAACTATGAAAATTCATAAATGGCAAATCAAAATCCAGAGGCTACCAGAGGAGAATCATTTTATAGAAAGAAGGACTGCCACTCATTCGAGCCATCCCTCAGTTAACTGGCCCAAGAAAACACTGGCTTATTTTGTAAATACCTCATGGGGAACACCGTGAATAGAAGATAATGGAAAACTCTGACTTTTAGAGTCCAATCATGTATGTTATTCAAATTGACTTTCAACTACTTAAAAGTTATTTCTTTTATTCCTCTCTCAGTTTTTAACCATTTGAACAGTTTTTCCCTCGACCGTTCCAAAGTTAATTTTCTTATTTCAAGTCCAAGACTGGAAAATTCTAGCTCAAAATAAAATATTTTATTAGGTCGAAAAATACTCCAAGGCCTAGCTTCCTTAACTGTGGGTCACAGTTCCACATGGGGTCAGGTGTCTGAGGATGGGGGCTTAAGAAAAGCAGGCAAGGGCGAAAGTGTTCCGAAGGCACAATGTCCACAATTAATTCAGCATCAAACATTTAGGGAGTCTGCTTCCTAGGGCTACGTCGTGTGTTAGTCACGTGGGCTCCCAGCAGCCTTGGTTCTGACTGCATGGCATCTGTGCTTTGTATGGGACACCATCCCATCACCCGTGACCAACCATTGGCCAGAAACACTGCGGATCAGCCTCCAGGCTATTATATCCTAGAGATTTCAGCATTTTTACTTTATATAAAAACTTTTTTCTCTCATGGAAAACAATGGTTTGATTTTGGAAAATAAAGACGTTCAGTATTTCCTTGTTCTCATTCCTCAGCATACATAAAACCAATGTATTTGTGGGTTGAATTGGATTATTTGATTTTTAAAGCATGCCTTTCATTTGCTGTCTGGAGTTTAATGAAGAATCATTAAATGAATTTTGACTTGTGATTAAGATGGAGTTTTCAGCAATTTCATTTTTAAATATTTTGTTTGTGTGCATATATGTCACCTGCTAGTCTGCATGTGTACCTTTTGCATACGGATGCCTAAGAAACCAGAAGAGGGCATTGAATCCTCTGGACCCAGGATCTGGACCTCTGAGCTGCCTGGTGTGGCTGCTGGGAACCAAGCCCGGGGTGCTGGAAGAGGAGCAAGTGCATTTAACTAATGCCTCATCACCCAAGCCCTAAATATACTGCAGCCTTTTACGTTATATTTACAGAAAATGGTGTTCTCAGCCATGAGGATCATAAATCAAAGTAATCAATCAGCTCTGAGACATGTCAAAGATGGTCTACACTGCAGTAGCAAATATTCAGCCAAGATTCAACTCTTTAAAAACTAACGTGCGCACTGATATTATTAATCTACAAGTTTGCTTTGGTTTTTATTAAATGATAAAAATTACATATATAGCACTGAATTATTTTAAAATAAAATTTTGTCAGTTATTATCAATAAACCTTTGATTTGTATACTTTAATTTTTTATTTCTGTACTTCTGGGGTCATGTCAGAACTTCTTGGATATAAGAGAGTCCCAAGTGGAAAGAGTAAAGACTAGCACGCCTGCTAGAAGACATGCTAGCCAGTGATTTCACACCACAGGCAGGATTGCGGTGTATCTGAGAAGGCGGATGCTGAGGCTGGTATTAAACCCTGCAGAAGACTGACTGTATTGAGTTACAGTGATGAGAATCCACATTTCATCCATCTCTAGTTACGTATGTTGCTATGCTGTATAACAGACAAGACAATCATTTTTCTGAGCAGGGTGATTTAGCTAAGGATTTTGAGAACTAGCTGTGGCCTTTGCCAGGGTCAGGTAAACACCTTCAGCAGCTGCCGACTTGAAGCAAAGGCTACTGGAATCTCAAGCTTCGGGGAAATGCGGTGGTAAATACTTCATCAGCAGCATTTATTAGATCTTTGTTTTGCTTCCTTGACAACACCAGATTTCTTTCTCTAGGTGCCAGGAAATATGAAAACTAAACCTACACACACACATGCACATGCATGCACACAAGTGCACATGTATACACACACACACACACACACACACACACAAGTCCCTTCATGGTGGCATTTTTTATCAAATGAGGGAGCGATCATGCAAACACCTGTATTGACCTAGGGATGCTCTGAGCAAAGCAGAAAAGCACTGAAGGAATTCTAGAAACTTCAAGGTAAGTGCTTAGCCACAGAAGAGACTAGAGCTCAAGGAAATTTGATTTAGTGTTCCCAGACAGTGGCTATTTCAGTAAGAGGTTACACTTCACGTCCAGATACTTCCAGCATCTACCTTCTCTGTCTCTGTCTGCCGAGTATACACAAGACTCCATCACTTCCTAGAGGCAGATGATAAAGATCTTTTCAGATGTGCACTTAACATGCCTGTTCCTCTCTAGTTTCTAGGTGGAGAGCTCCCTAGGAACCTAGGACACAATGAGGGTTACAAGGACACGGTAGAAGGGGGGTTGAGAAGGAAGTTGTTTTTGATCCATCTCAAAGGCTGTTGGGAGAATCAGCAATCAGCATCTTCTGCCTGTGAGGTCCTGCCATTCACTGGGCGGTGCTCACATAGCTCAAACTCCTGTATCTGTTACTCCCTACACAGGCACATCCTGATCTATACATCCAGTGCAAGAAGGGGAGAGTGAGCTGTGTGCCCAAAGAGAAAGTAGAACTCAAGGCTCCTAGAGCTTTACATTGTTCTATGCTGGCAATGGTAAGTTGGTGGCCGACCTGAGCAGGGTAGTGACACGGCCCCATTTGTGTTTCTGATAGATCAATTTTGTGGCTAGAGAGAGATCGATTGGACGAGGGAGAGGTGAGACAAAGAGACGAGTTAAACCCCTAGCAGTAAATCCAGTGGGAAATGATAATGGCCTGAGCTAATCTGGATGGAACAGGAGAGGAAGAGGCAGCTCCTGCAGAGAGCTTAGGCACCAATTAGTTGGCAGAAAAGAACCATAAGAAAAGAGAGGCAAGAAACATAGGTGAGCTTCCCTTTTTATTTTGGTGTGTCCTTCAGGAAATTTAAATCTCATTTTCCTCCAAACTCACTACTCCACCACTGGTTTTAAGTGTGGGTAGCTAATATTTATTGAGCTTTAGGTTAAATTTAGGCCATTTTAATATATAAAACTATGTGTGTAAACACTGAAACATGAAAGTATAATCCTGGCTTGCTGATACTTTTCCCTTATAAAACTGCCACGGGTGAGCATGGAAAAGAAAACACATAAGAATTACATGTTTGGCTGGAGTGTATACCCGGAATCCTAGCAGCCGGCAGCATGCACAGCAGAACCACCTCCAAACAGTCAACATCCAATGGGACTGTATGGCAAAGTCAGACTTCCGTTTCAAATGCGATCTGAAGCATGGCCAAAAGTTTGTGCGTTGAAACTGAATCTTTACTGCGAAGGATGAAGTATTTGGAAACGTAGTCTAACAGTGGGGATTATCTCTTAAGGTTTAGTTCATTTTATGTAAATGGATATGCATTGTGTGTGTTTATGACAGGTATGTAGGGTACATAAGGAGGTCAGAAGAGGTCGGATTCACTGAACTAGGGTGACAGGTGTTTGTGGATGCCAGGAACTGAACTCAGGTCCTATTTGGTCGAGCAAGAGTCTTTTACTGCTTAGCCATATCTCCAGCCCAGAAACCATTAGTATTTAAATAGAGTTGGATGATGGGGAACCTCAGCCAATCACATTCTGTTTTGGGCGTGTTCCCCTTGGGCCAAAGAAAACATATAAAACATCCATGCGCATTTGTCTCTTCCTCTCTTTGTTTTCCTGCCTCCGCTGGAACCCTAGCTTTGTAAGTTCCCCTTCTTCCCTTTATTAAAGCTGAATATTTTATATTAAATCTAGTCTGGTTAATTCTAACTGCTGGTTGTTTATACCCCTTCAGTTGGAGGCTTCATGATTGAATGCTGGGGAATTTAGGAGCCAGGAATCCTGTTCATCATGACTCTTGATAGAATGTTATGTACCACATTCCACCTGCAGGTAAGAGGACAACCGTAAGATTAGGACCTTTGACCTCAGAACTACAGGAGCATGAGTCAAAATAAACCTTAGTTCTACATGATATCCTACTCTGCTGTGTTACAATATTAGTAACTGAGAGCAAATTCATTATAGTAGCAATAAATAGAAGGATTTTATATAAGTTAGGAATACTTGGGAAAGAGATCACGATTTTCTTATTAAATATTGCATTTTAGCTCCTAACACACAGCCTATAAATATGTATTACATCATATATATAATATATATATATATATATATATATATTAAATGAATACTTATTGAGTGCCACAATAAAGGTCAATGAAAACTCAGTGGAGAATGTATTTCTTTGCTAAGTCACTTATATCTGGAAGACAAGCTGAGAGAATCTTGTAGTTTTACCAGGGTGTGAATGGGTGGATGAGTAAATGGATTGGTGGGTAGAGGGATGGATGGATGGATGGATGGATGGATGGGTAGAGAGATGGATGGATAGATAGACTGATGGATAGGTGGATGGATAAAGGGATGAATATGTAAATAAAGTAGATAGACTGATGGGATAGTGGACAAATGGATGGATGGGTGTGTGGGAAGACAGAGGAGTGTATGAATAAGTGGATGTATGGGTAGATGGAAATACAGATACAAAGATGCCTTATACGACTTCAATCCCATGTTTTAGTTCTTCAATTATTTGAAAATTTCTTCCTATTAAGCTGTAAAGTACAACACCTAAAATGTCTCACATGTCTTGTTATGTCTTATAGTTGCCCATTGTCATATCTACAGGTCGGGTATACCATAGTCTACCTCTTGTCATATCTACAGGTCGGGTATACCATAGTCTACCTCTTGTCATATCTACAGGTCGGGTATACCATAGTCTACCTCTTGCTTCCTGTGGAAGAATGTGCCTCAACCTTATCAACTGTTTATTGTTTTCATCCCTAAAGATTGGACATGAGATCCCCACACTAAGATCCACTCCTGGGTATGCTTTCACTCGTTGATTTGGATGAATTCCCTTCCAAACCCTGCCTTTCAAATGTTAGGTGTATTTATAGCATATCCCTAGCATTTACATCATCATCATCATCATCACCATCATCATCATCATCATAGTGGACTCCCTATCCGAATGATCAGAAGCGAGGTACCTAGGAAACAAGACAGCCTTGCTTTCTGCCCTGTCTTATCTTCCCCGCCCCATCTCTGCCTTACTCAAGCTAGCTTAAAGCTCGTCAGCCATCGTCTTCTTCAGTCTCCTAAGTGCTAGGCTTACAGGGGCAAGGCCTGTTCATGCCTAACCTTCACTTGTTATAGTTCTGGGGGCTGGGAACCCTGAAAGCCAGGGATTGACAAGCTTCATGTCTAATGACAGACTCTTTCCTGCATCATGGATGCTCGCAGAACAGACAAAGCCGCTTCCCTGACCTTTATCCCCAAGTGCCACTCTCACGACCTAACCATTGTTCTGAATGTTCCAGTTCCTAAAAGAATCACCCTGAGGACTGGGATTTCAGCATGTGAGCTCAGGGTGGACACAGAGGGTCAGACTGGAATAATTCAATTCTTCTTGGTCAGATGATGAGCACACGGAAAGCAGGGACAGTGTTTTGCACCCCTCTTAATATCCACTTCTTGTCACAGTACCTGACTCATGTAACACTTTCTATAATGAGTGAGTGAGTAAGTGAATGAATGAATGGATAATTTATTTATTTATGAAGCTAATCCAGTGTCTAGAACTAGAGATGGTCACTTGGTAGATCCATAGTTCAGGGTTTAAAGAAAAAAAACATATTAGAAGCAAATAATTCTCCAAATAAGTAATAGATCTTTTAATGCCGTGTTTAATTCAAACAAACACAGTGTTTGGCTTCCTGTAATGTAACAAAAAGAACAGACAGTGGATTGATAGAGGCCTAGGACATTGGGTCATAGAGAGGAGGTAAGAAATGAGGGCCTGGATACAGCCCAGTGCTTGCCTAAAACATTGCCTAGCTTGCCGGGCTTAATTATCTATACCACGATACACTCTAAAGAGAATCTAAAAGAAAAAAATGACTAATTTACTCTGGCTTATTTTGGGGGGAACAATTACTTTTTCTACTCCATAAAATATCTTCTATAATATGTTTTATCTCATTAGACATATATAGAAGTAAATCATATTTAGGTCAATGAGACGGCTCAGAGGCTAGAGGGGCTTGCCACGAAGTCTGATAACTTGAGTTTGATCCCTGCCTGAGGAGAGAATCAACTCCTGCGGGTTGCCTTCTGACTTCTCTGTCCTGGCTCTATTCATGCGCGCGCGCGCGCGCGCGCGCACACACACACACACACACACACACACACACCTTTTAAGTGAATAGTATGTGTTTCTAAAGTGCTACATTATCTCTTCTCATTGCTAAGTTGTAATCAGCATCTTATTAAAGTGTCTGAGTATAGCTGAAGCCACACTGGATTTTTTATATGCAGATAGCATAAACGACCCTTCGTCCCTGTGATAGTATTATGACAGTTTATTCCATAATCCAAGAATGCCGAGGTGTGACTCTCCACACCAGTAAGAACAGCTATCTGTTCATCTTCGCTGTATTTATTTCATCTTTAATACTTTGTGGGAGCCTAGGCAGTTTGGATGCTCACCTTACTAGACCTGGATGGAGGTGGGTGGTCCTTGGACTTCCCACAGGGCAGGGAACCCTGATCGCTCTTTGGGCTGACGAGGGAGGGGGACTTGATTGGGGGAGGAGGAGGGAAATGGGAGGCGGTGGCGGGGAAGAGACAGAAATCTTTAATAAATAAATAAATTAAAAAAATACTTGCTTATAAGAATTATTTTTATTTTACTTTTGCATGTTCAGATACAGTGCCCGTGAAGAGCAGATGGTGGTGTTGGAACTTCTGGAACCTGAGCTACAGAGCGTCAAGGGCCTTCATGGGGATACTGAGAAGCAAACCCAGGTCCTGTGCAAGAGCAGCCAGTGCTCCTAACCGCTGGGCCATCTCTGCAGCACCAGAGCACTGAGATAAACAACAACTCCCCTCACACAGCTTGCTGAGCTCAGAAACGGAGCAGTAGAAGGCTTTTCTCAATGCGGAAAGCAGATCAGCCTTCTAAAAGTTGTTCCAACAACATCATATGATTTCACGTGAAAACTGTTAGAAGACATGATAATATTTTGTATTAACTTCCCCCGAATGGTAAGGAATGAATGCGAATATTCTTAGTGAATTTTATTAGAGAAAGTAAAATATATTAGGTCTCGTTTAAGGCCATAGATATTTTAAAAGAAGACATTCTGAGATAACGATTAGCTCTTAACTGCTCGGTCACAGGCTAACACTTTGTCACTGGGAGGTTTTCTTTTAATAAAATATAGTTTTATGACTTTTTAATGTAGCGTGGCAAATGAAAACTTTATCCTATTTAATAGTTACCTCGATGGCTAGTTTAAAAAGAGATTAATTTATGAGCCCTCTAGGGACTACCTCTCAGAATGGACAGACATGTCTGCATATAAATGACGAAGCACTTGTTTTCCCTTCGACTCCTGGGTTATAACTGGAGATTTCCAGTGTGCCTGAAGATCCTAGATGAGGGATCTAGGAACTTGGCTATCTCTGAAAAGGTGACAATGAATCAAAGGAAAGAGAGGCTCCTCTTGCTTCCGTGGTCCAGCATGCAACAGAGGCGTCACGTCAACGATGGCGCGGAAACTCCCGTTAAGCTGCTCAAAGCGGCCCACTCATTAACTAATTGCTTTCCCACCCAGACCTATATCTCAGTGTATGCTGACATCCTTGCTCTGTGTCTTATGGGAAATCAAATGGTTCGGAGAAAATGGATCTAGCATGATTACAATATTAAAAGGTAGCACTTTGGAAGAAAGGAATTCTTTTAAGTCAATTAAGACAAAAATCAAATGCTTTTTCTCTCTTATCCCAGACTTGTCCCTAAGGTTTAGCAGCTAATTAAATTGTTTACTTTTTTCATAGTCGTTCTGTTGGTCTGTCAGGACAGTCAGCTCATTTCCTGGATTGTGCCTACAGTCGGTGGTCTTCAGGTGTCATGGCTTGCATGGAAATGTCCCCCAGAGGTTTGTGTGGTCTACTGGCCTCCAGTTTGGAAGGCTCGAACCTGCAGTAGGCAGTACCTCATTGGAAGAAGCTGGTCAGCCTGCCTCCAGACAGCTAAAACAAGGGGAGTGCCTGTGGTAGTTTGAATGTATTTGGCCCCCATTCGATCGTAGGGAGCGGCACTATTAGGGGGTGTGACATATTGGAGGAAGTGTGGTCCTGTTAGAGGAGGCTGGATGCCACAAGCCTTTAATCCAGTCCTTGAGGCTCTAATCTGGGCCACACCTTCTGAAGGAAGAGTGTCACTGCGGGCCGACTTTGAGGTTTCATACACTCAGGATACCACCCAGTGTATCAGTTGACTTCCTGTTGCTTGCAGAATGTAGCACCCTCAGCTCCAGCACCACATCTGCCTGCACACAGTGATGCTCCCTATCATGATGATAATGGACTGAACCTCAGAAACTGTAAGCAAGTCACCCCAATGAAATGTTTTCTCTATAAGAATTGCCGTGGTCATGGTGTCTCTTCCCAGTACTAAAAACCCTAACTGAGCCAGTGCCCATCTCAGGTTTCCAGCATCGCCCTTCCCTACCAGGACGGATTGCCTTCCTTCTTCAACTGTAGGCACAGGAAACTCTCCCTCTTTTAGATTATTTCATGGCAGATACTGGCCACAGCGATGAGAAATGTAACCAAGGCAGTCGGGAGGAAAGGAGCCAGGGGGAGCTACATTTGGGACGCCCCCTAGCCTGCGAGACTCTAAATGTCTGCCTAATGTCAGACACCTGGGAGTGATGTACTAGACTCTTCCACTTTGGAAGGAAGCACCTAAGTGCCCTCAGCAGTCTAGAATGGATGGATTCGCTTAGGTTGTGACCCAGAATGAGTGGAAGGATTTTATTTCTGATGGTCTTTGTTTTGAAACCTTGATCACCTGCTCAATATCCAGATGTGAGGTGTTACAGTGTCAATGATTTGTATCTTTAGAAATAGCTATAATGTGTCCATTAATGACTCTCAATTACATATGAAGTAGAGGGGACAGACTTTCCTATGACCACCTGAATGCCAGAGGAGTGAGGACACACAAGGAAAATAGACACCCTGAGACACCGAGGAAAGGTAATGTCGTAGGCACATAGACCCTGTGCGCACCAACAGAAAGGATAAGAAAAGCACAGCCCACACCTGTAAGTGTCTCTCCTTTCTTCCAGGACCAGAATCACAACCAGCTGTCGCCTCCCTTGAAGGGGGAGGAGAATCGAGGCAGAACGCGGATGGAAATGTTTCATTCATTTGACATCTACCTCTTTCTAAACTTAAATTTATATCTATTTACGCGTCTGTGTGAGCGTATGACACACACATGTGGGTGCCCACAAAGGGCAAAAGAAGGTGTCAGATCATCTGGAGATGAAGTTACAAGTGGTTGTGAGTCACCCGACAGGGGAGCTGGGAATCGCCTCAGGGCCTGTGGAAGAGCCACAAGTGCTTTGAACCTCTGAGCTATCTCTCCAGCCCCATAATTTGGTAGCCCATAGACCCTTGACTTTGACTGTTTTGTTACTACCAAGTTTTGGATGTTTTCTGTTACCACCGTCTGTCATGGGTCTGTTTCCACTTGTCTGTTTATTAGGTTCATATTGAAACAGTTACGTGCGTCTTCCTTTTTTTTTTTTAAAAAAACTGTATTTAGTAACTCTTGGCTCTGTGAAACCAGAGATGCAGTCGCAAACTCTTCCACATTTTAGCACTTTGACTAATTTTTCAGAAATGTGCTGAATAAAATAGCAATATAGTGGCTGAAATTCTTAATTGCCTTATAGATTAGCTTAAATAAATGGAAGTTGATAAGCCACGCTTAATAAACTTATAATGCACTGTATTTGCTCCTCATCAGTTTTCTGAGCAGGGCTTCCTCTTCCTAAGAAAGGAAATGCTCAGTTAATTAGTTCCTCATACACCACAATAAAATTAATGTTGAGGAATTAAATACCACCAACTTCCCCAGGCAAACTTGTTGACATGTTTCTGTTTCTAGTTAATGCCACATGTTTCCTTGCTCGATGGGAGACTGTGTGGGTTCCATTGTGTCTCTCTGGTGCACAGGGTCCATGAACTGGCATTTAGGAGACCACATGCTAATTTCTGATTTAACAGCATCCACCATGTCAGCTGACACACAGGTCACAGACAATCAGTGAAGCACAAGCCAAAGCCCATCCATGTGATGCACATTTATTAAACCAACAGAAGAGGAAACCCAGGTCCTAACGATCAAAGAGTGCAGTTCCCTGTCCATCAGCAGAGGAAGGGAGTGCTAATCATAACTTACAGCTTCTGTATTGAGTTAAAATATTGGGATTAATTTTCTTCCTAGACCCCTAATTCTCTCCCTTCTCCAAATTTTACAAGTGAAAGCCTTTGGGGAAGTCTGGTTTAGTTGCTGAGCTTGAAAGTGTTTATTCAGAAAGAATCATGTTGAACCAGTCAAGGCAGCACGTGTCTATAATAGAGAAAGACCACAATGTCAGGGAAGGCTTGTCCTGCAGACAGGAGCAAAAGCAGAGGGTGGAGGGAGAGACCACATTCATTCACACACAGGAGGCAGGGGTGTGGTGGGGGGAGGAGAGAGACAGAGACAGGGACAGAGAGAGAGAGAGAGAGAGAGAGAGAGAGAGAGAGAGAGAGAGCAGGACACAGCTGTGAATTCTCAAAGCCTACCCACAATGACGTACTTCTGCCAGCAAGGATCCACCTCCTAAAGGTTCTACAACTGTCTTAAACAGCACCACCCACTGGAGACTAGGTGTTCAAATATATGAGTTTATGGGGAACATTCCTTACTCAAACCATCACACTTGCTTGAGGAGGAACAAAGTAGTAGATTAGAACCTAATTCCACCTCCAATCTCTGACACTCTAAGTACTTCTTAATTTGCTGTTGCCTATTTGGGATTGAGCAAATTTTGTCAAAAACAAATAGCAGAAAGCCTGCAATAATATATTGGGAAAAATCAACTGGTACAGATCTATGAATTGATTATCTTCACATAGTACACAGAGTTCTACAAGCTTTGTTGGAATAATTTTTGTTATTTTATATTCATGAAAACTTTCTGGTTTAAAAAATAAGAGGGCATAACAAAGTAAAAACAACAGCCACCACCACAACCACGAGGTAACACTACACTGGGCAGAAAGCACTGGAGCCTTCTTGAGTTAAGGCACTTCCAGCGGCATAGTCATTTTTAATGCCATCTTTATGAGAAAAGAAAAATCCAACCATTCACCCTTATTAAGTAGAAAAGTCCACACAACTTAAAAGATGAAAGTTTACAAAGCACCAAATAGATGCCTCTATATTTTCTTGGAATTGTTGAAATACACAGCATGCCCCTGGGGGTTAACCAAGACCACCCTGAGGTCCGTGGCAAAGGACGTTCTTATCCATTGAGCTCATATGACACATTCAATTCGCACCTTGGGCTAAGTGATCAAGCCAGCTCTTTTCCAACTTATTTTTATATTGTGCATAAAAAATTTCTTTTATTGAATTTTGACTTTTCTCAAGATTTTGTTATTTCCCTATAAAATGCCTTCCTGTCAAAATTTCCAAAGCTTGTGACTGTTAGAGTTCTAGGATTGGAAATTTTGGGTACAAATAGAGAAAAGAAGGGCAGAGGGCTGTAGCTCCCAGTAAGTGAGTCATCTGTTTCTCCCAATTCTGTTTTTAAACTACGTGCTGTAGAGGAATAGGGGGTCTCTGTACATGAGCAGCCAGAAGCTGTGCACAGAGGGAGGAAGCGACTCAGAAACAGAGAGAGCAACAGGGCAAACCTCAAGACTTGATAGTCTCCAACTCCTCCCCAAGTGGAAAGTGTTGGGTGCACACCAAAATACACGCACTCCACATTTCTTCCCTCCCTTTAAGGTACGATAGTTTCTCTAAGGTGAGCAACTACAAGGGGGTGTGTCTTCCTTCCAACACAAAGCATTTCTGCTGGTGCCAAAGGTGCTTCAACTTTTCTTTGAAGATAGGTGCTTGGCAGAAGCCTCCTGACTCATGGGTTGACTTTTTTTACTTAACAAGTTGGCATTCTACTTAGAAGAAGGAGTCCACACACTCTGGAGCCACTTGGAAGGATTGAACTAAATTATTTGTGTGCCCACTTGACTTATAATTCAGAAAGGACATCTTGGGCACCTTGCATTCCAAACTTACTTAATGGGTTGTCACGAATGTTTTATAGTGATGTCATGACTGTTTTCTGTTTCTAATGAGTTAGTACTGACAGATATAAATTAGGTTTGGAATTTTAAGTTATGTGTTATAAATTTATTTTTTCCACATTGCAGCCTGATTAAGGCTAACGAGTTTACAAAAGAACTATTACTTGACTTATTTTTCCCCTTAAGTGAATTGGGTAAAATGAAGCTGACCTTCCAAAACAGTGTTTTTACATGACTTTTTCAAACCCATGCCTCCTCTCTCTTGTAAGATGGCATTTGATTTACTAATTCATCATTATCAGTATCTGAGTATGGAGACTCACACCCCTAACCCTAAGATGGCATCGGCTGAGGCAGGAAGACTGGGCTACAGAGTAAGGCTCTGGCTACAATCAACACCAACAACAATAAACAAAATGCCATTATTTTCACCTCCAAAGACTTTACAAGTATCTTTCCTAGGTCTTAGGAAGTAAGCAGGAAAATGTTTAGCTAGGCATGGATTCGTGAACATGTGTATTTTGGGGCTTGACTTTCTTAAGTGGCTACAGTGAATATTATCAATAATCTCGCAGTTGCAGGCTGACACAAGACTCAGAGGTGAGAGAAGGGGAGCATATCCTTCTGTGCTTGCTTTCCGTGCGTCCCTGTGTCCGGATGTTTCCAGCTACTCGGCTGTACTCTTATCAGTCTGTGCCGCTGACATTTATGTTTGCCTTCTCCAGGGCGGGGCACATTTTTGTCATTATTTCCAAAACAGGACAAGATGTCTATGCTCCAGCTAGGAGCCTCTTCTTCTGCAAATAGGTCTTGTTGATTTAGGCTGCACTGGCCAGGTTCTGAGGTTCCTCAGCTTGCGCTTACCAGGGACACAGTAAGTTCCACACTTCAGCTCTTGAGCAGATATCAGCCCCAGGTCCCATGAACTCTGAAATGCTTCTGCTTTTGGAGTCACATGGTATGTGTGCTGGCCAAGTTTGTCACCAAGAACTTCATCATAGCACTCAAAGCAAGTGACACCAGGTGAGGAGTCGCGCCAAAGATGGGAAGGCAGGCTTTACTCTACTCCCCTATTTCCTTTCTTGCAGTGTGATTGGTGGACAGACAGCGTAGACTATTAATCACGTCAGCCCAGCTCCTCCTTGAGGCTTGCCCCAGGAACCCGGGTGTCAACAAGAGTGGGCCACTTGCTCTGATAACCCGCTTCGGCTAAGTTCTCGAGTCTGGCAAGGTGCCCAGCTGAAGTTGGCCAGCAGCAGTAAAAGCTTTGCTCTATTTTATTTCCAAGGTAACTGAAGAAGTGGAGTCGCTTATAACTTCAGCACCGAAGGCATGAATAGCAAACACTTAAAACACCGACTGTTTATCCAAAGGGAAAACTTGGTTTGCTCCATGGCACACTGCGCTGGGCAAATTCGACATGCCAGCTGTTAGGGGAGCGGGGAGCTGTGTGCTCCTGACCTGTCTGCGGCTGTAGTCGTCCTACTGTGCGTCTTTCTCTTTTACACAGTGTCTGTTAGTGAAGTTTGCTTCTATATTTGCTTAAAAATAACTTACTTTTGGTAAAAGAGAGTGATGTTATATGCATATTTTGCAATGCAGTCTGAAGCAATGGATGATTTTTAAAGTGACTTTTTCTTGTGTTAGTAAGCTAGATTACAAAAACAAACAAACAAACAAAAACCCAAACCACATCTGCTACCCATGTATCAAGTGAGGAGCAATTCTGTAGACCAACAGAAATAAAACCAAAGACCCTGGATGTTTAATCATGCAGAGCTTGGGGTATAAACAGAATAGAAAACTCGATCTTGAGAAAGAAAATTATTGTTAAAATTTTTAAACCCTTAGAATACAGCCCTTAACTGTTCTTTTTAAAAAGCGATTTCTATGCGTCTGGGCTAAATGATGATCTGTAAAACTAGAACTGTGTGTTTGTGTTACGAAATGGACAAGTCAGGGTCCTTGATGGAAATGGAATATGTTGACTCATGGGAAAACATAATAAAAACAAAGTCAAGAGGAATAGTGGCCAAAGGAGGGAAGAGCTACACAGAGGGGTTTTTACAGCCTAAACCTGAGCTGTGACATTTAGTTAACAATCTCTGAACAACTTGACTAGAAATTAATTCGAATTTGCCTGTTAGTTGATGTTTCACATTTTTACACCTGTGCTTTTAACATTTATTTCTAGTCCTTAAATCTTTATATCTTATTGAACAAATGATCACAGAGGGGCCAGGGGAAAGGGGTCCAAGCATAGGTCCAGGAAATCACCCCTGACAAGAACTAGATCAGGTTCAAAACATCAGGAAAAGGGACCCATTATCAGAAACCAACATCCAGAAAGAATGTGGACTAGTCTAAGAACAGGAAGAGGCTCGGAGGGGTTGGTGAGTGTTGGTTATATCCCTGCTGCTGGACAAAGTATGCAACACGGAAGGGCGGGTCCCTGCCAACTATCTGACGAGCTGCCTTCCATAGAGGCAGGAGAGAGGCTGGCTCATCAGAAGTTCACAGTCAGCAATAGATGAGAAAATGGGAGTTGAGGTGGGGACCCTTGAGGGCCACCTCCAATGATACACATTGTTCAGAAGGTCTCTACATCTTACAGGTTCCACAACTTTTTCAAACACCATTCAGGGGGAGACACTGCACAAACACACAGGTCTATGAGGATCACTTGACACTCCATCCTCACCGGCTGTTACTATGTGGCAGACACAAAGGTCCCATATTCTCTGTGGAATTCGGGGTGAATTTACTGTATGATGAAAAACTATAGGCTTTAAAACATGAACCCCCAAACTATATTCCTATTTTAGCAATATACTGGCAATAGAAGGCATAAAAGTGAGGTGTGAAGATTGAAATACTGGCTTTTGGAGACCAGGAATGGGATGTGCACTTATAGATATTAACTAAAACCCTTCCTACTCCATCATGTCGTTGTGTTTTATTGCTAAGATAAGCATGCTAAATGAATGCGCTCCCCCCTTGCTGGTGTGCTGCTGGTGTGTGAATGGCATTGAGGGGTCCAAACGAAAGCCACATCATCCCCCCACTCTGTAGGTAGGGGCGCAGCAGTACTTACTGCACCCAGCCTTGTAACTGAAGCCAGGAGGAAGGAGGAATCCTTGTTGGGCAGCTGCAGCAAGGGTCCGCTGGTCAGGAGGGAACACGGGGATCATCAATGGCGGCAGCTGACCTTGAACCTGCTGAACGTGAGAGAGTGAATCAAAGAAAAGAAGCCAGAGCGCCCCGCGCTTCACCCCGCCCCTCATTGTATGATAAAAAAAATCATAGTCCAGGCTGTGTCTCAGCCTTGTCAGAATGGCTGTGAGGAGTAAGAGAGCAAAGAGCCCTAAGGAAACCAACAGCGGATGCTGGTGAGTCTGAAGAGTCACTTGGTCATTTCCGTCAGTATGGGGGGGGGGGGGGTCCTCAAAATGCTAACAACAGAACTTCCATGTAACCCAGGTTTCCTTCTGCACAAGCATCTGAAAAATGCCCAGCCAGCCTACCACAGGGACGCTTCTTACCCACGCTTGCCACAGCACAAGTCACTGTAGCCGAGGACTGAGATTACCCTAGACATCTGTCTACAGATTAATGAATCAAAAAGCATGATGTACACACAGTGGGGTCGTATTCACCATAGGGGAGATAATTATGTCCTTTGGGAAAGGAACACAAAATGGAGAGTATCATGTTAACTGAGAAAAGCCATACTCAGAAAGACAAGACAAATTGTACATGTTTTATTTTATTTGTGGATTCTAGATTTTATATAGATATATAAAATCATTCCTGCTATCTATCTATCTATCTATCTATCTATCTATCTATCTATCCATCTATCCACACACAGGTGTGTGTGTGTGTGTGTGTGTGTGTGTGTGTGTCTATATTGACATGAAACCAGAGTGAGATATCTTGGGTAAATATGGAGTTTAGTGGGACAGCAAGTGAGAAAAGGGAGAGCATGGGGATGATTGTGATCAAAACAAATAATCCCCCTGGAAGAAAATATCTTTATATGTACAAAAATTCTATACTGAAAGTAAAGGTAAAAAAATCAATTACTGACACATAAATTTGTCAGTGAATAAATCTGGCATGACCTCCATCAGTGACAATGCCACACTCCTGTCTTACAGCAGAGACATAATGGTTAAGGAATCACCCCCCACAGAATAGATGGACACCTCCGTGTGCAAGTCACACCCCTGCATGTTAATTCTGTGTGTGTAATGCCTGTGTGCACACATGAGGGGAGGGGAGGTGTACACAGAGGCCAGGGCCAATGTCAGATGTCTTCCTCAGTTACTGTCAGCCTTATTTTATGAGGCAGCCTCTCTTGCTGATCTTGGAGCTCACCAATTGGCTTGGCTGCTGGTCAGGGAGCTCCAGGAATTCTCCTGTTTGTGCTATCACAGAGCTGAGATTAGAGACAAACACCAGCCTGGGGATCTGAACTCCCGTCCTCACGCATGCTCCTCGAGCGCTGTTTCCACCTGATCCACCTCCTCAGCCCCGAATTCTATCTTATAAAACCAAAGCCAAGTCCCTATCGTAGCTATGAATGACTATTACTTGGAGATCATTTCTTAAGAATTTTTTACAAATACTGAAATTTCACGATTTTATGAGTAGACTTGAAGAAACAACAGAGGGGAAAACCCCGCTCCCTTTGCCTTTTCTTTAGAGGAGACGATCATTGAGCTTCATGTGGCTACAGAGCTCATCAGAGCCAGGTTAAAATCCAGTCCCACGGGACTGTGAAGATCCTTCTGGTGCAAGTGACCACACCCCTCCCTAACTTGATGGCCTTTCCTTTAGTGTCACCTCTCAGATGGACTCTACGGTGCTGGTGCCCCTCATCATTGGAAATTTTCATCAGTTACTAGACTCTCAGAATGGAATCACCAGAGGAGGCGGTGGTTCATCGGTGAAGTGCCAGACTCCCTAGAAAGGGAGCCTGAATCTGATCTGGACCTCATGTGACAATAAGCAGCAGGTTCGTGTGGCCGTATACCCTGGGTGGCAGAGGCTGGCAAGTGCGCGTGCGCACACACACACACACACACACACACACACACACACACACGCACACACACCTACTAAATTAGGATTATTTGAAAATTACAGTACAGTTTAACCATCTCTACAACTATGTCATGTTACTGTCTAATGTGAAGTTACTAACTAAAATATCTAGTGTTATTGGTTTTTCTTTTCAATATTTAAGCAAGGTCTCCCTGGTGAACGAAAGTGTTGGTCAGGTTCTGCCACCGGGCATATGGTTACTGATTTAAGATTGCGTTAAAAGTCGCGTGCCTCACACTGTTCTTCACTAGCTCTTCCGCACACTAACTAATTCAGTGTCTTAGAAAATATTTAATAACTACCAGCTGTGTGCACGGAACTGAGCTTGGCAGTTGGGATACGCTCATTGGGAAAACCAAGCTCTCAGGATCTCTGCCTTGTGTCTCAGCCTGTTTCTCACTGCTGTTCGCCATCTTGGGGCTTTTCATCATGTTTCACTTGGAAAGGCCACCTTTGTTCACACTGTAGAAGGAAGCCCTCTCTTCCCCCCTTTGAAGCTGTAACCAGGGGAGAGGTCCTAAGCTGTGGGGATCTTTGAGTCACCTGACCATCCATGCTCTAACACCAGCTGTGGTTGTCTTGTGTGGGTCTCACACACAGACACTCTGCTACTGTGAGTTTAGAAGTGCAGAGATCCTGTTGCATCTATAAGACACTGAATTCCTATCCTCCCTGTCTCCTGCCTCTCATGATCTATCTATCTTTCTTTCTTTCTTTATTTCTTTCTTTCTTTCTTTCCCTCTATCCCTGTCCTGTAATCTACCCCTCCCCCCATTTCATTTCAGGAAAGGCAGGCCTCCCATGGATATCAGCAAAACATGGCATATCAAGTTTCAGGAAGACTAGGCACCTCCCCGTAGTCATGTGGTATGTGGCAGCACAAATTAGACTTAAAGACACAAAATTGGGGTGTGTTTAGAGATGGGGAGCAGATTTCAGAGGAGTTAGGAGGAGGTGTTTATATAATCCAAATAAACAATATGAAATCCACATAGAATTAGTTAGAATAATAAAGGCAATGAAGGGATGCAGAAAAGTGGAAGAAGCAGTCTTCCCCAAGGAAGAGTACACCAACTGGTACCCAGTACCATGTGGTCAGCCCTGAGAGCATGCGCGCGCGCACACACACACACACACACACGGAACAGTATACAGACTGAGTAGGTAGAGTTTAGGAATACATGTGTATATACACATGCCTATGCCTACAACAATTAGTGAGAAAAGAGGGCATGACTGAGAGAGAGAAAAGGAGGGTACATGGGAGGGTTGGTGGGAGGGAAGGGAACAGGGAAGTGATGAAATTATAATCTCACAAATGATAGAAATAATCAGAAAGTCCACCTTTGTCTTCGTCTGTGTTTCATCTGCCACAACAAAACTCTGGGCTACTTACAAGACTTTTTGGTTCATATGAGAGGTCAGAGGATGAGGGAGGAGTAAGAGGAGGAAACAAAGGGAGGAAGGGAGAGCGAAGAATGAGGCAGAGAGAGGGATAGAGGGAAAGAATGTAAGAGAGGGTGGCTAAGGGAGCCGTTTCAGCCATGGCTGTCAGTGGCGAACTGTGCCTTTTGCCAAATGGTTCTAAACCTCTCACAGCACTAGAACTGGAGGGACTGGGATGAGGACACCTACGACATGAAATCAAAAGTGGAAGGAAGGTTTGGATGATCGTGGTCCCTTTCCAGGCTCAATGGAAAGAGGGAAGCACTTGTAGAAACGGCATGGAATTAAGACGCAAAGGCTAGAGTACGCCATCTGTGTAAATGAACGGATTGTAGACTAGATCATGAAGCAGAAAGACATTCAGGGCAAACAGTACAGCTTAGTTCAGCATGCTACAAGAAGGCAAATGAGAAGACAATGGACCAGTCATACCGGGTATGGGCTGTGACCAGTCACTCGACAGCATTTCCCACATCACTCAACACATTTTATCTTTCATTTACCTCACACATTTCATTTCGAAGACAGCCTAGGTTATAACATGTATCATAAATCTAATAAGAACATTTGAAATGAAGAAAAGAAACTTTGTATTAAACATACATCAAGGTTATGATGAATAGCCACATTTCAGATTGTTATGACATAAGGAAAATGATGCCCAGGCCTGCATTAACCACCAGACTTCTCAGTACTAGAGTCCTGTGAGAAGCTTCAAGAAAGCCTGGAATGAGAATCCTGACCAGTCTCAAGGGCTGAAGATCAGCCCACGGCCTTCCTCAAAGACCCCTGATGGTGACAGCCTGAACTCAGGCTTAAGAAAACTGTTTGGAGATCAGGTCTCACCACACAGCCCTAGAAGAACTCCAGCTCCTGAACAGCCTCCTGTCACGGTATCCTGGATGCAGGAGTTCAGATGTTTCTCAACCCCAGCTAGAGCTGTTCTCACAAATGCTTTGTCACTGTCAATAGCTCTTTGGGGCTCGTCCAAAGCACCTTTAGGCATGTCAGGAGCGGGAAGGGAGATTATTACAGGTCTTAGTGCCAAGGCACTAAGTTATGCCCCTCATAAAATGCTTTCTAAGTGATTCTCAGATATCTAATTCCATTTGCCTGGCATGTTTATCCTCCCGAGGCCCAAATCTGCATTGCATTTGCCCCTCTTGCTTATAAACTTTGGATGGCTTGCTTTCATCTGGTGACAAATGGCCAAGTCCTTCAGTATGGAGTATAAGCTCTTCTTCCAGATGTTTCTGTCACTTACTGTCACACCCTTTGTCCCTGCCCCAATAGATCCTGAGGACATGTTCACAGGTTTTCTCTCTGCTTGTCCAAACCAGAATGTATTCAGTAGCCTTCTCTCCTCTCCTGTTTCCCCTTACCAATCCTGTCCATTCTTTCTTTCCTGTGGCAAGGTTGTGCTCATTCTTGAAACGATTTTGAGAATCACATAATGTTTTTGGTTATTAGACACTTCCTAATGCATCAGCTCGGTAGAACAGAATCAACTATTGCTTCTTATAATTTATTAAGCTAATGCCTAAAAAGCTAACAGGACACTACCTATATTGAATGATGTTTAAGAGCATTGAGTTTCCCCTGTGAACTATGAGTTTATTTAGAAAAAGTAATATACTCAACTTCTTTTTCATTGTATTGTTTGAGCCCAACAGCTGCAGCTCTTCTATGCAGAACTAACTCCTAAGGCAAGTGGCCGGATGGACTGAGAGTCCCCCACTGAAGCACCTGCCATGTTCCAATCGCACAAGTCCACAAAAGGGCTGTGGAGACCCAGCTTATCTATTGACCAGAGAGGAATCCAATTTATCCGAGTAGTATAGCAGAGAACATTCCAGCAGCCTTGTGTCCTTACTCGGAGAGTGCGACTGTATGGTTTCCTATGTTGCATCTTTGAAGGAAGAGGAGAGCAACATAGAAATGTCAGGCACCCACTCAGCCCTCAGGTTGCAATCAGCCAATCAGGCGCTATCATCCGGCCATAACTACTTTATCTTTGTGCAGAATTTTGTTAACATATAAGAGCTGGTTTTTCTAGTACCACTGTTCTCTTTTGCAGACATTATCTGGAGTTTTCAGTCTTTGCTTCAGGTTTTTAGAATACGGAATCAATGTGGGAACTGCCTTGATATCTTAAGGAGACTCAGGCTTTTCACTGTTCCCTTCACTCTGTACCAATGCTAGTGGTTTCTCCGTGGGTTCCAAAGTTCATTTCTCTCTGTGGGTTTGGAAATAGGGCTTTTCTATGCTTCCAGTTGGTCTCAAACACAGGTCCAGCTTGCCTCTTCTCCCTAAGTACTTGGGTTACAGGTGTTTATCATGAAACTTGGCATACATTTTCTTAAATTAAAAATAAAAAATCCCAGAAAACACAAAAACAAAAACCCTAAAAACACATCATTTTTAAATAGGGATCTTTTTTCTTAAAGAGATTACTTAATTGGTTGTTTTACTGTGAGAATTTTGTTCAATAATGTAGTCTATTTCATTTGGTAAAAGTTGTAATAGTATAAGGAATAAAGTAAAATACCTGGGACTGTTATCACATCCTTATTTAACAAATTTATTTTAAATTTTTATTTTATTATGGATAACTAGTGAGTACATTTTGTTATAAGTTAAATTTTTAGTGCCTAAATATTTTAATAATGACAAATGAGAACTAGCATAGTTTAAAGAGAGGAAGAACCTGGGGTTGAGCTGAGAATCAGTCATCAATGAGACAAGGAGATCAGACTGTCTTGGCCAAAGAAGTTGTTCGCCGCACTGTATTCTAAAAAAGGCTATGCTAGCTAAAAGTCTTTATCCATGACTTTGTCTGCTGCACAGTAAGAAATGTGGATTAAGGGGAAGCAGAGGCCAACAGAACAAAAAGAGGGATTAAACTAAAAATACCAGCCCAATTTCATGCTTTCAACAGTGCGTTTTCTTTAAACATCATAGACGAGACCAGAGAGGATGGCACGTTTAAACTCCCAATGAGGCTCCTGTAAAATACGTGCAATCCAGGTGTGCGTCCGATCCATTCATGAAACTAAAGCACGCGTTTCCGAACACACTTTACCTCCACAACTCACAGATTCCTCACTTGAAAGTTTGCCTATCTGATGAAAATTGCTCGTATGCCCAAATCAACAGCAGTGGTACCTCTGTGGTCATTCACAGAGTGTGGGAAGCTCTGTGGTCATCCACAACATGTGGAAAGCTCTGTGGTCATTCACAGAGTGTAGGAAGCGGGAGAAAGGTTTCCTGGTCATTTATTTGTTTGAAATGTTTCCGAGACTGGTCTAAGTTGCTGAAGCTTGTTCCCACGTGCAAGAAGCTCACATTGTGGAAAAGATGGGTGTGTTGGACACGTTTCTGCTAGACAGGAGATACAGTGCTCGACGACCATCAGCAACAAACATTAAAGGAAAAGGACAGATGAAGGGACGCGCGAGAATGGGAAACCTGGGCTTCACAGGCGGGCGAGACTGGCCTGGGGGAAGTTCAAGCCACTTCGAGGGAACGGTGCAGTGTCCACTAACTGGCACTGGGGCAGTTCTGCGCGGACGGTACTTATGGGGTGAGGTGTGATGCCTGTTCTATGTGTTAGCCACCACCAAATTCACCTTTGCTAAACTTTAGCTTTCACTTTGAAAGGGGGAGCACATCCCATCAGAGGATGCCAGGCTGTTTGGACCCAGTCTAAAACAAACTAGTCATCTAGTTGGAAATCTACCCTCTGTATTTGCTACTTTTGAATATTTCCAAATTTTTATCACTAATAAATACAATTTTTTATTTAATGCATGAAATTCCTTCGAAACTCTTAATTAAGTTTTAAAATGTGTGACATTTTTAATTAAGTTCAAGAAACTACTTTTGTCAAAAATTTTAGTCTTTTTTTTTAATAGGGGGCATGTTATTCAAAAGTGAGAATATGTCACAACAAATTTACACAGCTACATCCTGATTTTAAAACTTCACAATGTATTTCATGTCTTAACACCTTGTATTCTTCCACCAGAAGATGTTGTATATTCTCCTACCCTCTAAAATTTGTGACCCACCAATTAACTATGCTGACACATTTATAGAGAAAAAGAGTCTATCAATTATTCACTTTAATATTTCATATTTGATACAGCCTATTGTATAACTTTTTGGTTCCATCCTAAATAAAGGCTTCCCATTTGTTCTATGAATTCATTTTTCTCATTTTTTCATACAATTAACATATGTTAGGCAGAATATTCACTTCTGGGTGGCTAAGAATTAGGAGATAAACTCACATCTGCTCTGAGCTGGGTAGGACAAAGAGATGATTAGAACTCAGAGCCATTAAGTCAGCAACAGAAACCTGTGGAGACACCTTAGGAGCAGAGGGAAGAGATGCTGGAGCTGGAAGCAGAGAGGAGAATGTGACCCTGCTAGAAGTCCACTGAGAAGCTTCTGGAAGTAGCGGCCAGAAAGAGAGGTGCTGGCTAGAGAAACACTGTGAGCTCAGCATATGCAGGGGTTTGTGTGAAAAGGTGGAAGGAGAATCATGACCAGAATATCTCTACATGACAGGGAGAATGTCAGCGGCCTGGAAGAAGAGGCTAGAGGTGAGGACTCTGCCTGAGGTGCAGCTGGTATAATACTTATCCCCCTCCCGCAGGCCCTAAGGAATTGTGAGCAATTGGTTCAGTAGGGCAGACAGCACTGTGTGAAAAACATGAGGGGTTCCGAGAGCATCCATACAAAACTGATACACTGGAACAGGGCGACAGACATGGAAGGGTTAATCCCTAATAGGTGTGCACCAGGAGAATGTGTCAAGAAATATTTAGGAAAAAACAGCAAGGCATCCTGGTGAAGAAGGGAACCAAAGATGACATCAAGAGCATCTCACTCTCTTTAAGGTGACCACAAACAACTAAGAAAAAGACCAAGTGAAAGTGTTCAAGGGAAGGTTACAGCAGCACTGAAGAATGTGCGCTGTCTCAATGCCGTTCCATTGGAAAAGCCATTCCAGAGGGTGGGAAGGAGCCCAGGCTTAAGTGCAGAGATTACAGAGCTTCTAGTTTGAACTGGGAGGTCGGCTTGGAGTTGGATAAAGACATTGGATAGTGTGGTGACATGGGATCCAAGGCCACTCCAAGATGGGGGAGTCAAAGGCAGGAGAAATGCGTAGCAGAAAGAATATCATGAGAGAGGAGAAACATATGTCTTAGGATTGTTCTTTGAGAGATGCATTGAAGCTGTCAGTTCCAGTAGAAAGGGCTGGAGCACTGTCGGAAATTGGACACCCAGAGACAGGCGGGGGAAAGGAGGTGGCAAGGGTGGACTATGCTACAGAGCAGGCCAAGTGTTGTGATGACAGCAAGGAGCGGTGTCTCCCTGCAGACTCCTGAGCACATTATCTTTCCAAAAGATACTAACAAAAATCGCGGTGAAGAGTTTCACACGCATGGGCAAGAGGTTTTGCTGGGTGGCAATCTGAGTGGCCCAGAAGCAAAGACAAAGGGAGAAGCTTTCCACTCTGAACAAGAGTGCAGTATTCTACTTTAAAATGAGGAGGTCAGAATAAGAACGACGGGCCCATGTTGTAGGTGGAGAAAGAGGGGTGAGCATCATCGGGCCTGACAGAAATCACTCCCTCAGCAGTGATGGCAAGGCACCATATGGAAGATGAGAGACGCTGACCCAGTGAGGAAGGGGAGGAAAGGCAGTTTTGGGGTGTCCACTTGAGAAGTAAAAGAGAAGATAAGCCAATGATAATTATAATAAATAACAGCAGAAAAGTGAAGGTCCCAGACATGCCACAGGAACCCTCATGCCTTTCAGAGTTCATGTTTCTCTAGTTTTCCTTAGAAAGCACCTAGACGCCGAGGCTGCGGCCTAGAAGATGTGAATCGAAGTTTGTCAGGCTAGAGAAGAGAGAGTGGGGTAGAATCAGCAAGGGATCATCATAAGGACATCGAAGTGGGGTTTGGATTGAGAACAAAAAAGAGGGGGAAAAGGCCTCAGCCAAATGGAAAAGACTCAGGGATGGAGAATTGGAGGGAGCCCCTGAGCTGCAAGGACAGGACTTGCGAGGCCTCAGGCTGCCCTGGGTTCTCAGAGCAGATGAGTTCCTAGTACACCTGCCCCAGTGAAGATGAAATTAGTGGTAAACTATAAAGATTCCAGGTCTCCAGACATGTCCTCTGGGTTTGGTCCCATGAGGGTCATACTGTTTAAGCACACCACTTGGGGATTCATTCACCTTTGCCAAAGCCCATCACCTTCCGTAGGAATGGCAGCGGCTCTTGGGATGTGCACAGCAGGTGGGGGTGGGGGGGGAATGAAGACTGTGATATCCAAACGAGAACACAAGAGGGATTTAGGTAGCTAGTGTGGAACTACCCAGACCGAAGGAGCAAGAGGCACAGCTGTCTCACCCTCCACAGCACAAGGCGGCTCAGGATTCTTAAGACAGTAATAGTCCCAAGCTTCTTGTAGAAAAACATGATCGTGTCTCAGTTCAGTGAACTCTATAGAAAAGGATATTTAAAAAATAAAGGTCTGCTTATCTTCCATCTGATCTACAAAGAGCACTGAGGACAAGCTCACCGAGGGATAAAGGGACAGATACCTTGTACTAAGCATCACCCCAGATACACACAGGAGCCACACCCCCTCCTGTTCCATCTGATTAAGACAAAGGCAAAGTAGCCATGTCTCTGAGAACAAAAATGAACAGCCATGTGGTTTTTTTTTTTTTTCCGTAGTATTCTTCTTCGGCAAAAAGCCACCCAACTTTTTTTTTAAAAATTGTTTCCAAGGATGAAAGTGACTTTGCCAAGCAAAGTGGCTTCAAAACAGGCCTCAAAAATACTAATAGAAAGACAGATGGTTCTACTAAGAGTTTGGCTGCCAACAACACAAAAAAAAAAAGTTAAAAAAAAAAAGGAGGAAAGAAAGGAAGGGAGAGCGATGCTATTGAAGCCGGCTGCAAAGTCATCCGGTGACTACAAATACTCTTGTCCTGTAGTGACTGCTAGCTCAGCCGGCCTGGCGACAGCAGACATGACACAGACTTGCCTGCATCCTGTCCTCCTGCGCCCACCCCTCGACAAAACTGTCCCCACCAAGCCCCAGAAACAGCATGAGCATGCGCTTGGCTCTGTTCTGCGCGAGTAAAATTATTACATTGAAGAACTCCGGCTCAGTGAAGCGATCCACCGGGAAGACTGCTGTTTTTTCAACTCTGCCTGTCACTTTTTATTTTTAATTCCCCTCTTCCTCCTTACCCCCACCTTCAAAAGGCCTCTTGGGCTTTATGGGTTCACGTGGTTCATGTGGAAGCAGCAGTGAGCAGGGAGAAGATGGTATTCCAGGAGAGAGAAATAACCCAGACAGAGCTGCAAACTGTCTTCCCAAACCAGCGCTCTGATGACACCTATACTTCATGTCGTTCTGGGAAAGTGTCACTGCGCTGTAGCCAGATGGCCATTAGATCGAATAGAAACTGAAATATTATATGGCCAGTGACTCCTCCCGTTCACGGCTCATTTCATGAGTGCGTTCTTACTTTCCCAGGGTGTGCACATTGTTGCTATCGTTACTAAGGCACAGCCACCCTCAGGTGGTGGGAAACCGAGAACCTCCACACAGGAAACGTCCTCCTCAGAGTCCCACAGCTTTGACTTGGTTGTTATTATCTAACAGTCGACTCAATTTTCTAAACTGAATTGTTCCATTCTTGTAAAGCCACACTATGATATGCATTAAATTCATGTCAAATTACAACCAAGATGAAGCAATGCATACATGCAATAAATGGTAAGACAAAATATCTTGTCAACTCAGGGCTGATGGCAACCAATCTCTATTGGAAGCATAGTAACCTCAAAGTAAGCATGACAAAAATCCTGATGTAAATGCATTTTCCTCAGAAATGAGGAAGAGGAGGGGGACATTTTCAGTGGAGCAGAGAACCTACAAAGACAATGTTTAAACCAGGGCAAACTCTGCCTCCCGTAGAGGTCAGCATTCACCCAGTATTTTTGTTTTTTTTCTCAAAACAAAAATTTGAACACATCTCTCAAAAGAACATGGACCATTTTGTTGCTTGGAGTTTGGGTTCTGTGTGTGTGTGTCTCTGTGTGTGTGTGTGTGTGTGTGTGTGTGTGTGTGCTGTTGTTTTGAGACAAGGTCTCATGTCAGGCTAGACTAACATGGAAATAACTATGTAGTCCCTGGCTAGTTTTGAACTCAGGGCCAATCCTCCTACCTCTGCCCTCCAGATGTTAGGATTACAAGCAGAAACCACCATGCCTGCCTGGCACCCAGTTCCTTGATTCAGGTAAAACTGGGTGTGTTCAAATGTGTGTGAACACTGTGTTGATTATCACAGAAAGAGAAGAGTGTGTCACATATGAGCAGGCACAACTAGCCATGTGAACAGAGTCAGGCATTGCCAACACTGATGCTATTTTAAGCCACACCTTGTCGTTTCTACTAATTGTCATGAAAGTGAAAGCAAACAAGCATGAGGTGAAGATCATGGTCAACTTAGAAATGACCATTTGTCGACTGTTTATTTTTCTTGAGTCCATGATTAGGAATTTTTATAAAATTAATTAGTACTCAATTCCCATCCATAGTGTTTTCTCAATGGCTGATAGCAGATTATTAATGATCCTATGTGATAGTAATATCAAGTACAAGTCCTTTTAAAGATTATATCTAAAAGTTACCTGTAAAGAGAGGAGAGAGCTAAGATGTCAGTTCCTGAGGACAGGATGTCTTTTGAGTGACAGCTGTCAATTATAGAATGAGAAGCACTGAAATGTGACTATTAAAGTAGTGAGCACATTTTTACTTAAAACTGTATCTTTACTTAAAAATAAAAACAGAACATACATTTCAAAAATGTGTATCTGTTTTGAAGCAGTTTTGATCGTTGCTTGAAACAATTATGCTTTCTATTATAATATTTCATATTCTCAGAGAAACCTTCCAGATATGCTGAGCTGTTTACATATTTTTCAACCTCCTGGAGATTATTAGGGCAGCTGTCACTATTTCTGATTTTATTAATAAGGAAAGCAAATAGTTTGGAACTTGCACATGACCATATATTTGGCTATAAATTCTTTGATTCTTCTTCACAAGTGCTTTTACCAGATCAACAATTTTCTGGAATAAAAATCCTATTTTACATACTTCAAGAAGATTATGGCAAAATTAATTCCCACATATTTTTCACTGTAAAATGGGACCACATTTAAATGGGATCACATTCAAATATTTTGTGTGTGTGTGTGTGTGTGTGTGTGTACTAGAAGTGGCACTTTGAATGTTTTAAAATTTTGAATGCATTACATTTTTGATTTACCCTTTTCTATAAAAAATACTTTCTAGTTTTTTCATATATGTAGATATCACTCATCTATAAATTGACCAGAAAATGGAGCTAGCATAGAACTTCCCATATATTTCATACAGAAATGACCACCCTGTGATAAAGGCTTGGCAGACCCTCCCCCAAAGCTCTTAAATTGTTAGCCACTATTGCTTTCTTTGTTAGATAATAGGAAAGAAATTCCCTGATACTTAACTAAAGTATAAAATTTCCATTGTAATTTAATAATTTTCAATAAAAGCATCTATTATTAAGCTTCAGTTCAAAATTCTCTGAAACCAACCAAATCATTTCGTCATTTATTAACTCTTAAAGATCCTTACTTCACTAGTACAAATTCTATGCCACACATTTTCAACTATGAATTCTTCTAACATTTTTACCCCTAACTCCGTTGGTTATATTTCCCACTAGACTTATTTTGCAGCCAAGGGGACTTTATTCTTTCACCAGTCTTCGGTTTTGAGATCTTTGAGATGGAGGCGAAGGTACCACCTGACTCAGCTGAGGAGCAAACCCAGGCATAGACACTTGGCCAGCTTTTGATGGATGAAAGAATCAGAAATACACAATGGGTAGAAGAAGTCGCTTTGATAAATGGTGCTGGAGAAACTAGGCAATGCTTGAAAAAAACCTGAAATTTGCTTCTACCTTTTAGTACACATAAAATCAACGCAAACGGATTGAACACCTAAGCACAGGACCGGAGGTCATAAACAAGTATATACAGGATGTCCTGGAACAGACCATGCAATGGTTTCATGAAAACTTAGACAAATAACGTAAAAGTGGCCAGAGGAAGAGCATCTGAAGAAGAAGCATCCACGGAGCGGAGCAACAACACGTGGGTACGAGAAAATATCGGGGTCTGTACCCAAAATACATAAGATGCTCGCACAACTCAGCAGCAAGAGCAAACCAAGTTTTGACAAGGAAGTTGAGCAAAAAGAGTTATCGTAAATCAGCATCTTCCCCCACGGAAGACTAAAACTGTCAAGCAGATATTCAGACTTCTAATAATCAGGAAATAGCACTAAAACCCACAATGAGGGGGGACTTCGGGTCTGTTAGGTGGATATCACCCTAGGTTAGAGATATCGGAGATAGCAGTGCTGCGGACGAGCTGCTCCTGAATGTTGTCAGGGGGAACATAAATCAGCATGGTCTCCACAGAGGACAGTACGGTGGAGAAACCGAAAAAGACCCAGGCGTGGGTCTCCTCCCTGACCAGATGAAATCAGCCCTTTGTAGAGAGCCGAAGTCTTTTCTCCCCTTCGTTCCCTTCCTCCACGGTCACTGCAGCATTAGTTAAAATAGTGGAGACATGTTTATAAACTCTCTCGGTATGTGTGCACTGCTGCATAATTCTGTATACTTTAAGTATAGATGAAATGGATTAATAAATTAATGTTTATCCATGCAACTGACAAAAAACTAATTGTACATATGTCGGGTTCGAGAGCAGCTTTTTACTCAGAGCTGGTTTCAACATCGGTGCCTGTGGGAAGACAGAGTCCTGTCTGTCTAATGCATTCTATTTGTTAACGCACTGTTTCCCACGTGGCATTAAGCATTATAACAGCTCCTAGAGAGAGCATACTGGTAAGACAGAAAATCCCACCAAAAACTTAAAACAGGTAAAAGGGAAGGCTGAAGCTGTAGATGTGGAATAACCGAGTCAGATCCAGAGACAGGAAACCACAGGTGAGCCAGCAGCCTTCGCCACGCTTCAGCTGAGGAAACAACTCTGTCTTGTCCTGCAACTCTCTCTTTGTTGAGCTCCTGCCTCCAGCCCAGGGGCATAGCTAAGCTATCCTGGAACCTATAGCACCCGCCCGAAGACTCCCGGGTAGTAGGCACTTCCTGTCAACTCAGCCATAGCACCCGCCCGATGACTCCCGGGTAGTAGGTACTTCCTGTCAACTCAGCTATTTACTTCAGCGCAGCTCCAGTGTATCATAATCCACATCGCGCATGGTGGATCTCAGGCTGCATGCCATCTCCAGACAGGACTCTTGATATTTCCTCACAGCAATGCCTTGAACCATAAAAACAACTGAAGCCACCCATATCGCCCTACTGAGCCATCCCGTGCCTCAGGTATTCATGCCAGTGCCCAGGGCACTAAAAGGCTTTGCGTGTTTCGTGATGGGGGTGGGGGCTGAGGTTCGATGATGAGATCACAAAATGCCTGCTGCATCTGCGTTTAATATGAAAATGGGAATCTGATTAAATCTATGGAATGAATAAAAAATGTAAAAAATAATTTTAGAAATAACTCGACATGATTACCACTCTAACTTCAGGGGCTTCAGTTCTTGGTAGCATACAAAAATCATAGAAGGCCACAGAACAGAGTTTTCTTTAGAGACAGCCTTGTACACATCACCCACCTGCTCAACTCTCCTCAGGAGCTTAAAGTGAACCATTTCTTTACATTCAAAATCCCTTCTATAGTTAGATCTTTAAGTGCCGTGTATTATTCTGATGTGGGATTAAATAAGGTTCTGTGCTCAGACAGCTAATATAAATATTTCTCCAGTGTGACTGCTATTTCTCTGTTAGAATATGCAAGGTTTGTGTGAATGGGCTAGATTTAAGCATTTGCTGGTTTGTAACATGAAAGAGCTTCACCACATAAGCCCCAAGAAATATTCTATCAGCAGAAAGAAGACCTGAGAGCTGAGTTCTTTCAATCAAAACTCAGTTTACACTCCACAGGATTCCCCTGAATGCAGCCCCACTGGGGCGCATTAATGAGTGTCTCCCTTCATCTCTTAGGATGAAGAGGCGTTTTCTCTGAGAGGGTGCGGGCTTTCTCACAGTGCCTGACTGGACAGGCGCTCAGACGGCTGCTGTCACGAGGACACTGCCTGTAAGCTGCTCAGTAGAACATTTGTCTCTGGAAATAAAATGTGTGAAATTACCAGAAAGGCCACAGAAGATGATTTTTGAGCTGAAAATGTGAAATATTTTTGTAATTGGACAACCCATTGAATATAGTGTCATTTATATAATGAAAAGTTTTACATCTTTAGTTATGAAGAAATACAACACGAATACATCCAATGACACAGGACTTTATACATCAGCTGCCACACCCTAAGCAAAGTGAGGCCAGCTGCACATCTTTGCTACAGTAACGAGAGACTCCAGCACACGTAATTACTATATTTAAATATGCAAGAATTATACAATACTACAGATACTTTACTAAATGGGTAGAGGGCTTTACTGATTAAAAATACTTTATAATTATCAAAATTCAGTCAATTCTCCATATAGGCATTTTACTGCAACAGAAGAGACTGTATGTTGACTGTGACGATACTAGGAAGAGATTCCATGCTTGCTAACACCAGTGGCTAGATGGGGTGGATGCTCAGCTTGATGCACATGGACACTTTCATTAGCCCCCCCCCCCTCCTTATAGATCATGAAATGGAGGCATGACTACAATGGGCAGAACAAGTCAGAGATAGGAGTTAGGTCCAGGTAACCTTGCCACAAACAAAGCATGCAGCTACTGTTCCTCTTTGGATGGGAACCAAGGATGTGATACAAACAAATGTCACATCAAAATGAACTATGACTACAATTAATACAGACTATAGGGTAATATATTAAAAGGGGGAAATGTAAAATATGCATTCAAAATATGCCACTCATGAAAAAGTCAGTTGTTTAATTATAATAAATGTAAGTGAGCTAATGCTATATGATGAAGGCAGCGGTAAGAAAACTGAACACAGCTGGGCGGTGGTGGTGCACGCCTTTAATCCCAGCATTTGGGAGGCAGAGGCAGGCGGATTTCTGTGAGTTCAAGGCCAGCCTGGTCTACAAGAGCTAGTTCTACACAAGCTTGCCCAGATGTGAGAACAGGCCATGCATCTCGCCAGGGCAGCACAATAGAGCCAAGCCTGTTAGCGCATATGTGAGCATGGGAAATATGTCTCCATTACACATCTGTCTTGTGGAGATGTGGGCAGGGGAGTTGCTCCCTCCCACCTACCAACACCTGGGGCAGGTGGGAGGCTGGTTCTGGGTCAGAAGAGCAGGACAGCCAACCTATTATCACAGGTGTTGGTGGGCAAGTCCCAAAGCTGTAAACCTGGGAGAGCTGTCCCCATTTCTCATCTGGCGGACCAACCCTATAGCTGCCCAGATCTACAGTTATAACTTGGCCTACCCCAACAACCAGCCTACCTATGACCCTGATGGAGCATGTGAACGGATCTGATCCACAGACCCAAAGGTGCAGGATCTCCACAACACAGGGCTACAACAGGATCTCCAAGAGGAGTCCCAGTGAGGGCCCAGCATTGATAGTGTAGTAGACACCAGAGACCAACGACTCTTTGCAATGAACACGTGCAAGTAAGGATATGTGGACAAAGGGGTTTATGGTGTGACTCATTGTGTACACTGTGGCGTGACTCACTGGGTCACACTGCAGCTTCCGTGACAAGATTTTAAATTGTTTCCCTTTTAAAAAATATTTTTTACTTTTTTTTTCTTAAATTTTGTTTTATTTGGGGAGGAGTGTGGAGCAGAGGGCAGATGTAAAAGGAAGGGAAAATGAATGGGCTAAAGATACAGGATGTAAAAGACATAGAATAAATTAAAATAAATAAGGTTTTAATAAAACAAAACAAAAACTGACCAGATATATTTTATTTCCAAAAGTTATATCATAAGGGCCAAAATGTTGGAAAGGATTGGAACAGAGTGCCAAAAAAAAAAAGAAAAGAAAAGAAACAAAAAAAAAACCAAAGCAAACAAAACAAGAACAATAATAACACAAAAATCTTATCACACAAGATGGACTCAGAAGCAAAGGTATAACTGTGCACAGTGACCTTTCAGGGTCAACCCGAGAAGCTTTGATTCAAAATAGACTAATGCTCAGTATGTTATGTCCATTCAATAAAAGCAGCCTCACAACTTATGAGCCAAAAATTGGGGAAATTGCAAGAACCAGTAGCCTTTACACACTTAGGAGTGTACAAACGACAGGACACAAAAACCTTTCAAGACACTCACAGCACATACAAAAATTATCAACACACTAAGACAAGTAGCAAGAAGGGTATGTTTCAAAGTCTTAGTATAATGTAAAATTCTGGTTTTTAGACAGAGGGGAAAATTGCTGATTTTATAAACGGAGATCAGGAACGTTTTCACTTTGCGAAGGAGTAGACACGCCTGAAATTCAAGATCTATGCCATGTACTTTAGACAATGACCAGCTGTCTCGGCAAGTGAGTCTACATTTCCTTTAGAAACACAACTTTATTTCTGAAATACGATCCTTTTTTTTATTTTTTATTTTTTAGTGTGCTTTGCCATTGACAAGTGGGATCATTAAAATCTGTATTTGTTCTAATTAATGTGTGGGTGGTTGGCAGGAAAGAGAGGTTATTTAATATTATGGAATGGTTTGGGAGTCTAAGCTGTACCCCTAGAAGACAGCACTGCGGTGGAAAACTACCAAGAAGAATGAGCTACAAACACGGTCGTGGTTTCAGAGATGTGAGCATCGCACGGCAGCGTGTGGAGCTGAAGGGAATGATGAAGGGCCGCACATCAATCTTTCCCTGAAAGAGAAGAAACTACAAAACAACAAATCCATACACGCATTTGAAGCAAGCACACATGTACTGTGGAAATGTTATGTGAAATCTACAAGAAAACCTGAGAAATTAAATGCATAAAATATTAATAGCAAGAAACACAGAAGTTGATCTAAACTTGTAAAGAAGAAATGTTGATAAAAAATAAAATCTTCAGAATTTTAACTAGATTTTATTGAGTACCTGTCTTCTTGCACTCAAAGTAATTTTCAAATGATTCCAAATATGACAAATTTCCTGTCACATTATTCTCTATGAAATGCGACTACTCTTCAATAGTTATGCTACCCAAGTTATGAAGAAAATAATTCTCTAGCACAACATGCAAACGGTTAGGAGACACGAACCCGAATGGGAAAGAGCGAAGGAAGCATTCGGTGTTGGCCATGTTTCTGTCTACAGAAAAGGGAGACACAGCTAGCATCCTCAGCTCTTAGACCATCTGCCATTGCTCCTCTCTTCACATTGCCAGTGGGATTTACCTTCAATAGGTTTCCTTGTGTATTCTAGAAAATGAAATGTACCAGGATCCCCAAAATGCAAACTTTTAAAAATACACCCATTCATATCTTTGTTCAAGTGCTCCAAACAAGTTCCCGGTTGAGCCAGAAAAAAAAAAAAATGTCAATGTGTCACTTTTCCTTAAAGGGATCATTTGTCTTTCCAAATGACTGCTTTGCACTGACTAGTCTAGAACAAGCTTGCTGCTGGCTACACAGCTCCTCCCTGGACAGGTCACCTGGTTTGAAACACCAGGCATGTGGGTAACAACACACAGTCCTCAGCATGTTTAAGTCTGAAAACGGTTCTACGAAGGGATGAGATTGCAGGGGAAACCAGCCACTATGGTGTTAAGTGCTCCAAAGACCAACACAACCAGTCTTCCAATTTCACCAGCAACTGGTCTCCTGGCTGTTCTCTAAGTATTTGTCGGGAATAGTTTTCTCGTTAAGTCTTTCTCCACCCAGACACTTCAATGTTTGGTAGATTCTTTCCAGCCCAAAATTTAGAGGCGGAACAGAAAGAGGGAGGGAGAGAGAGCGAGAGCGAGCGAGAGAGAGAGAGAGAGAGAGAGAGAGAGAGAGATTCTTTTAGTTCAACATAAAGAGTTAATGAAAAAAGTTAAGGAGGGAAGACAGAGCTTTGGTTTGGGCTGGAGAAAGGGTAAGGGTGATGTTGGCAAAATAAATACATGGCCAAGAAGATGGGCATTGTGAAAAGAGCAAGAGAATGCATTTCCATGTCTTCATAATTTCAGTGTTACAGTATCGCACCAAATGTCCAATCACCGCTTTCAGCATCTTCTCTCCTCACTAGAAAGATGCTCCACTCTTCTCTGCATTGCGGATCTATGCTAGGTATTAAACAGCAATTTACATGTGATTTGCATCTTTTTTTGTACTTGCGGTTTTGGTAAGTCTTCCAAACCTAATGACTGTTCCTTTGGCCAGCGACATAAATGCTATAATCACACAATTATTGCAGTGGGAACAGTTTAATTCAGCATTTTGTTCTCAACCTCAGAACAATTACACAACAGTTTCGGTTAACCAGGGCCTAAGCTAGCTGCCTGGAGAGACGAGGGGGACTCACAAGCTCCATTGTCTCTCATAAAGGCGGCTACCGGGGCTGCTGGACCTCCCCGGTCCTACACTGCCCACTTCAGCTGCTCCTCTCTATACTCAGAAGAATGAGATTATACACCTCCCTGGAAGGACTTTTAATGACAACATTTTTATATTTTAAAGGTGAGACATGTTGGTGTGTCTGAATGTACTTTAGAACATTGACTACCATGATAGCTCGATGCAAAGAATGGCCTGTTTACAGGTGTGAGTTCAAAGTCCTTCTTCCAGGTACCAGATGGGAAAGGCCTCAGTGCTATGCACATCTGGTCCATCACTTAAATACCATGGTGTCCAGACTTTCTTGTGTCAACCTGCATTCTGTATTTTTAATTTTTAGATGGCATAGCTATGGTTGCTTGGTTCTTTGATGTTGTTATAGCTAACGGTTTTATATGACCCAAACAGAAGCAAACAAAGATGAGCATACAACCACAAACCTTTGGAAGTCTAGCTGCTAACAGTATACCTGTATAAAAAGCAAGAAGACCCTGGAATCAACTTCTCTGGCTTCTTCCCACAAGCACAGGTTCACTCTGCTAGCTGGCAACTGTTTGGAAATCACTGAGTTTACAAGGAGGCCTAGGTGAGTAGCTGAGAAAGTGTTCCTCGAACAAACTCCTTTCTCCCACCTCTGTTAGGAGGGTGCGTCTATGTTTCTTTTTGTTTGACTTCTCCCTTGAAGATTAGGTAGAGGAAAAGGCAGAAGAACTTTAACTTGCATGACCAGAGGAACCCTGACTTGGTGTTAATAGCATAGGTACTGTTCACTCTACTGAAATCAAGAAGAAACTATCTGCATATTCACATGAACCAAGGGGCAGCACACAGTGAACTACATGGATGAAGACTTTGTTAGGTGCGTGTGGCTATCACCAGTGTGCTGCTCTACACGGATGAAGGCTTTGTTAGGTGCACGTGGCTATCACCAGTGTGCTGCTCTACACGGATGAAGGCTTTGTTAGGTGCATGTGGCTATCACCAGTGGGTCTCTCTACACGCATTTCAAATATGCTCTGTCCAAACTCAATTTTGCACTCCAATGGGCTTTCTCCAAACCTCTTCTAAGGTAGAAGAATACTAATTAATTTGTCATAGAAGCTTGGGGTTATCTACCAGAAACAGAGCCTCTTCTAAGTACTTCAATAACCTTCTCCACTCAGGTTTCTCCCAGGAAACTCACAGAAGCCATGAGTGAAAGTCAGTCCAAGTTAAATCTTCTGATTTGCTACTGCACTGTGTGATTGGTATTAAATACCAAAGCAGAGGGTATAGAGGACATAGAAGAAAACGTGATGGTCGGGTAAATACAAGCGCGAGCTCAGTTACCGTGGTATCCCATATGTATATGTATGTATGATAATAACCTGCTGGCCATTCCAACTTTGAGTGTTTGTTTCTCCATTGTCAAAAGCTGAGCCCGGCCATCTTCTGCAGAAGAATCATGGAGCGCATTCCTTTTGAGCACTGCACTCATTGAGCATTGTATAAATCAATGGGAAAAAATTCTTAATTCCTTAATCCAGGTACTGCAGCGAGATAAAATTATACAGTGAACAGTTGTAAAGCAGAATATAGTCTATAAAAAGAGTATGCCAAAATAGTATCATGGGTTTTTTTGAATGAAAATAACTCAACTTAGTGCAAAATTTATGCTAAAAAATGAGCCAAATATTAAATTCAGAATGACAAAAATTGGCTATATCTTCGCCATGTCTTGGTTAACTTGGCAGAGAGCCAGTTTTCCAATATTATGACCATCCTGTGGCCCCAGTAAGCGTTTTATTTATTTATTTTTGTATTGCATAAAAATACGAGCCCAAGAAGGGAAAATGTGAAGCGGATGACATATTTCAGAACAGCTTCTCCGGGAATACAAAAATATTCCCCAACTCAAAACGGAAACAAATAGAAGAGGCACCAAAACGATGCCAATTGGCGACTCTCTAATGCCATGCAAACTGGCAAATACTGGGCTCTCAAATGGATTTTAATTATTCAAAAGAAAACTCGGAAGTGGTTCAAATATCAATTGCTTTCACAGAATCAGAAACTCTCTCTGAAGAGAAGCATATGACAGCCCTTCCCGTTATCTCATCACACGGCAGCCATTACCTGGCTTAGGAGTTCCTCAGAGTGGGGCAGCAGTGGATAGAATAAAGGAGGTTTTTTTCCCCCCATTTTTCTCCAGATTGTATTATGCTCATCGAACATGGTTTTCCATTGGTTCAGAATAGAAAATGTGTGTGGACACATATGTTTACTGTTGGAAGCTGGAAGAAATGGGAACACTGACTACAGCAGAATTCGTGGGTATTTATTCATACTTAAGAGTGGGTTCCAGAAACAAGCAAAAATGAATGTTATTGACAGCCGGCTTCTGTACACAAGGACTCTTCCAGAGCAGACCCCAGGGTCAAATAATACTGGGTCACTGGAAACCCAGTCTGCTCCAAAGGGTTTACTTTCCAGGGCCAACTCTTTCTGCATCTCTGGTACTCAGTCTCACTGAGACAGCTTTCTGACATCTAAACATTTTCATATCTACTATAAATAAGCGCGAGTCATGAGGGTGTCATTTAATCTCCAAATCTGTCTGGCCTCCATGTGTGATCAGGAGGAGCTAGACTGGCATTTTCAAAGCTGAAGTTCTTGAAATCGAGGCAGTATGACTCAATTACAAAACGATTAGAGCCGTGACCTGCAAGCTTCTCTCTCAACACTGAGCTGTGTGGGTGCCGTGCTGGTACGTGGTTGCACAACTGAAATTACCCATGTTCCGTGCTGCACCCAGCAAGGGAAGCAGCAGATCCCTGATCACGAGAAGAGTCACTTTTCGAGATGAACTGGAAATAAAACATTCCCTAAGACCCAAGCATCCCAGATAAACTTTCAATGAGCGGGAGATTCATAGACTTTTAAATAAAGCCAAGCCCATAAAATGCTAAACTCAGGGCTGCATACTGAACCTCCTATTTGCCCTGAGTCTTTCATTCCACAGAAGCCATGGGTCCTATGGGCTGTTCGTGCTAACACTCAGTATTAGCAGCCACACAATTGAAACCGTTATATGTTTTCAATGGTCCATATCCAGTAAAGCTGCCTAAACATACAGAGTAATGGGCTCAGTCTCCAATAATTCAGGAAGAATTCCACAGCCTCACCCACACATGACCATCTCTGCAATGGCTCAGATAAAGCTTTGGGGACCATTTCCTCCGAACTAATGTTATTGGTCAGTTCTAGTCTCCTCATGCTTTTGTTATCTTAACAAAAAAAAGAAGTTTCAGCTTAGGTTTCAATCAGGCTATGGCTGATCACCTTTTACACACTAGCCTGTGCCCTGAAATATTTGAGATAACAGCATTGGCTCCAGATACTATAAAATGTTCTTATAAAAATACATTTTAGTTTTAAAATTGGCTCTGTGTCTATGTGTGCAACTGTGTGTGTGCATGCGTGTGTATGTGCATATGTGTGCGTGTATGCGCATGTGAATGTAGTGCCAGGTGCTGGATTCCTCAGAACAAGAGCTGCCTGATATGGGTCCCTGCAACTAAGCCCCCGTCCTTTGGAATATCAGCTTCCACTTTTAAGTGCTAAAGCCATCTTTCCAGCTCCTTTACAGATCTTGAAAATCCTTTAAGAATTACCAGACCTTCTAGTCCCATGGTCACCTTCCTCCTGCAGATCTGGGGGTTGCAATTGTGCTGACTAACATCTTCTCTGGAAATGCCTTGCGGCTGTCAAGTGTGACCTGACATTCTTAACGCAATAGTGCAATGATATGTTTCCCCTCTGTTGGGTGATGCTCGGTCACCTCTAATACCAGTTGCACTCAGAAAAAATATTTTTCAGACACATGACATTAGTGACAAGTGTCATTAAATAACCAGAACAAACCAGCTCTGGCTAACCAAATGGGTACATATACTCCCCATGTTGAAGACAATGAAAATCCCACATTTACTAAAAGCAGGGTCAACGAGCAGCCCCTTCCAATCCAGTTCATTTCACTGAGAGATAGGCATAAAGCTCCAGGTCACGATGGGAGAGTTCTCTAAGTACTTGGATGGCTTAACTGGTCTGTAAAACCACAGCAACAGGAGTTCACCTCTCCCATGTACTCTCCCTCTCCCTTGGTCTCCGATTTATTTCTCCCTCCTTTGGCGACTGATCAGAGATCCTCTGCCTAATATTCCCCCAACTAATTGCCATCAGCTGGGCCTTACTTTTGTTATATTTTAATGAAATGATTCTATTATTAACTAGAGAAACACATCCCAATATGCTGGCGGTCATGTCCAGGCTGGTTGGGTGTAACTGATCTGAACTGCTGGGGACCAGAAATATGCTTTACATTATCAAGTTTCCGAGTGTATGCTGAAGGCAGGACAAAAACTCAATCACTCAACTTATTTTTCTTTTACATATACCATATACAGGTAGCCCAGATGCAATCTTGTGCAAATTTTAAGAGTCCTTTCACTCAAAATACAGATTTCATCCTATGACGTTTGACATGGGAGGCATTGCTTCACATTTTGTATTTCGGAGCATTTCAGATGTCTGAATTTCAGATTGGAGGCTGTACTGCTTACTGTCCTAATCACTGTGACCCAATACCTGGTAATAAGCAACTTGGCTCCCAATTGAAGGTTTAGTCCACCGAGGGGAAGGGGAAGCTGTAACAGCTAGACCATCTGTGTTGATAGCTGCAGGAGGCGGCTGCTCTATCTCCAGGGATCAGGAAGGAGAAAAGTGTGTGTGTGTGTGTGTGTGGGGGGGGGTGTTCTAAACCTGAAGGCCCAGCTGCTAGCTACTTCCACCTGTGACACCCCACCTTTTACAGATTTCATGCCCTCCCGAAACTGCTCCACAGGCTGGGAACCCAGTGTCCAAACTCAAGGGCCTGTAAGGGCACCCCACATTTCAATCACAGCAGGAATGCTCCAAGAAGATCCTGGGAAATTAGTGGACCCTGAGGTCTTGGGTACGGGAAGGGCTATTTCGTGTGAAGGAAGGCCTATTTCATGCATATGATTTTACACATTCTTTTTCAAACATTAGTTTCTGTAATAGTCCAAGGAATGACCAGAATAGATGAAAGTCTTATTATTATTTAAAGGCCCCAGCTTCTCTTGTTTTCCCTCCCGGGTCATGGAAGCAGCACCTTGCAGATGTGAGAATTGCTACTTAGTTGCCATCACATTTTTTTCAGACCATTTAAAGCTGATTTCTCCCACCTTTCCTGGCGAATTTTCCTCCTCAACAACAAGGGCTGGACCATTCTCCTCTAGATCGAGTTAAATTAGCCAAGAGGAGGCAGCTTTAGACATCCAACCTGCAGAAGCCTTTGCTGCTGCGTGTCCCCATTGAGCAGGCTTTAGATGACTGGATGCACTGTGAAATGGGTCCCTTGGTGGTTCAGGCTGGCAGTCCCTGTCCTCATTACAGCATCCCCCCCTCATCATCAGGGCATCCCCTCCTGTCTCCACTTTGCCTTATTACTTTCAGAAGTTGTTTATTTACTTGTTTATTTTGATCTTTTGAGTTTTAAGATTCAGATGCCTAATTGGGTAAATACCCTGCTTCAACTTATTTATTTGTTCATTCATTCAGTTTTATATATTTAAAGTTATTGGCCATATTCTTTTGCTTAGCATGACACTTTAATGCACATCCTGATAATACACTAACTCTGGTTTCAGAACATCTATCCTGATAATACACTAACTCTGGTTTCAGAACATCTATCCTGATAATACAATAACTCTGGTTTCAGAACATCTATCCTGATAATACACTAACTCTGGTTTCAGAACTGATGTCTGGAATTCTGTTCTGTCCCAATTCTCTGCTTCTCTACTTCTGTGGTAAGAAAGAAAACCCTCTTAATTTGTACAGACTCTGTCTTTGAGAATGTCTTCCTCCCACATTCCCTCCTCCATTCCAAGCACCTTATGTCATGTGCTGAGTGAACTATGGCCTGCAGATATGACAGGGCAGAGATAAGATGGAGACACACATAGGAGAGAGAAGTGGCAGACAAAATGACAAATACAGACTTGTAAGTATTCGTTTAAAATAAATTATTTTAGGGCAAATGGCTCCCAGTCTGAGAGGGACCTGCAGTGGAAAAGATGTTCATCAGGTACAACGTCAACACTGAGGCTGACCAAGGATGACCCAAGACTCATGTATCTGAGAGGGACCTACAGGTGAAAAGATGTACATCAGGCACAGTGTTAACACTGAGGCTGACCAAGGATGTCCCAAGGCTCATTTATCCGAGAGAGACCTGCAGTGGACAAGATGTACATCAGGCACAATGTCAACACTGAGGCTGACCAAGGATGACCCAAGGTTCGTTTACAGGGTCCTCAAACTCAATGTTTTGTTTTTTAAATGGCCATTTTCTATAAGTAATCAGTTTATTTAGGTGGCGTTCTGTCTCCATCAGAGTCCTTTATCACCGAGCCGTAGCTCTAGTCCTTGTTCCTCACGGGCATCCATCGCCGTACCCGCTCCATCCAGATGCCTGCTCAGCCTCTGCGTCCTTCCGCAGGCTCTCTCCCAGTTTAAGGATGGGAGCACATATGTGTTGATGTGGTATAATTAAAATTTGTAGGTTAAAGCCAGGTTATACTATTACAAAATTAAATATTCATATCACCTTTGTTCCCAAATAAGATTTAAATCACAGGAAATTCAATCCTTCCACTTTCCATCCTACTATGTGACAAAACATTCATTCACTTCTGAAGTCATATATCCAATGATTTATTTTGTTGTTTCTTATGCGACAGACATTGAGAAGACAAGACATGGTCTAATCACAGATCAAATGAATAAATGCTTATTGAGTCTGTTCCCTTCTCCCCACTTTGACCAGTGTCACCAGAAACGAGAGCCTTCTCACTCCTTCCTATCTTCACAGAGTTCTGACTGACTTCTCTGGCATCAGGGGTTTCTAGATTGTGGGCTTGGGAAGCGATACAGAACTAAGGCCCCAAAGACTTTAATTCAGAACACTAAAATAAAATTTAAAAAGAAAGCTCTAAAATCTAAAATTCATGACTCTCAATTCTAAAAGACCAAAATCCTAAAGGTATAATTCTGAAAATTTGATTTAAAAAAATCATTAAACTACTTTAATCTACATTTTAAATAGGAAGAGCTTCATTTAAGAAGCATGAAAATGATAAATTTCATTGGGCCACTGTTCTCAATAAAAGAGAGTATAGAATATACTTAGTTTTGTGAGCAAAAATATTCGGGTATGTTAAATATACAGTTATTCACACACAGAAACCCACGAGGAGCAGGTAGACAGGCAGAGTGTATGTGGTAGTTGTGCTCACCCAGCATTTTTTTTTTTTAAATTATAGCTGAAGCTACTGAAACACTGGATAGACAGCCTTGATCTAGCTCCAGGGACTGAAAACAGCAGGAGACCACCAAAATGTGAAGTCACCTACAGAAGCAAGGCCATGGGACACGTGTTTGTGGAACTGGAAATCTCTTCACTCACTGAGACAGAGTCAATGTTTCCATGTCTTGCTCAGTGTCACACACAAAGTCATAACTTCAATAATGAACTTTTTAAGATCAAATTTGGGAAAAATGCAGAAAAGTAAATAGAACTCTGAAAGCTTTCATATAACTTCATCTACAGCATTGAGCATGATGTCTCCTATTCCAGTCAAACTCCAGACAGCCTGTTTTCCAACTGCTTCTCTACACTCATGTTTAAAAGAGTAATAGTAATAGCATTATTAAGCTTGAACTTGGGATCTCTGGAGTGTAGATTAAGACATGGCCTTACTGTGTTGGTCTTCTTTGACAAGTTTCGTGGTCTGTTTTATGCTTTCAATGACCATAAGTTTTAAGTTTTCAACATTTAATAAAAAGTATGGGTTGATATTCATCCATATTATCCATATCACCTCATTGTAAAATGTAATCAATCAAATAGGAACAACAAAGTAGCAACAGGCATTCTTCGGGTTCTGCCATCATCTTTTCAGTCTCTGCAAGACTTGAATCTGTTTTTATTGTTAGTTCTCATTAAAGACATATACTTCATTGCTTTACTCAAACAAAAATCTATTTGCCTCTATATGCCATATTTGCTTTCTCCTTCATTAACTTCCCAAGTGCTTAATCTAATTTCCTTGTAGATATGTTACATATTTTGTGAATTTTTATTTCTTAACATATGGAGAGAATGGAGACGAATTTCCAAAGTGGTGTAAGAACTGGATGTTCAACGAAGGTACCCCTTCGGCTGTTCTCCGGAACATGGGCATCAGCACAGTTACTAGTAAGTTCAAACTTGACTTACGTTATTATGCTTTTCACATGTTACCAGCTGTTTAAAATTCCTTCCTTGGTGTCTAGTCATAGAGATACTTGTTTACTCTTTCTAAATATTAGGCTTTATTTGTGTTTTGGTTGATTTACAAATCGTATTATTGCTAGGACATTTTCTATCTTACCTGACTCTAGAATATTCAATGACATGGTTAATAATGAGCATATAACCAGTATTTTCAAAATTGTATTGATGAATGTGTTTTTGAGAATATTTACCCCTAAATATTGATTTAGTGTTTAAAATAATTCTTGTTCTATATTCTATATCTTCAAAAACATTGCGTCTAGCAGCCCTAATAACTGAGAGACAAAGCCATCCATAATGACAACCCGCTCCTTCTCTCTGTACTCCCTTCTGCCCCTACTCACTGCATAGCTGTTAATTTTACATCTTCTAATCTAAGCACCGTGTACTAGACACAGTCAAGCTTAAAAGATAACATATTCCCAATAAATTGAAAGTTGCATCTCCATCCAGCACCCTATTTTTCTGTGTGCACACTTTTGGCTTTGGTTTGGTATTTACAGTCTGAATTACTGTGCCTGCTTTATTTAGCTCAGCGTTTGGCTACTGAGTCTTTTTTTAAAACTATCCTCTGACCTTCAGATTTTCTGTTCTGCTATCTATGTGTCCTCAATTCTATGCCTCTTTCACTAAGAGCATGCAGATCATTTCATTTTCTTATTCAGTTCAGGAAAGTGTTTCAGGATACAAAGGATTGAAATATTTGCATGCTTTAAACTCATTTTTTACAAACTTTGTGCTTTTCTAGTTCTGATATTAGTTTTTGTCGTCATTTTTGATGTTTTGGGTATCATTATTTACTCCGCGAACTTTTATTCTGTTTTAGTTTATTTTCTTTATCCTGCCGGCAGCTCTGAGGCAGTTCAGTTTCTTTCCGCGTTTACCCTTGAAGATTTTCTATACACTTGAAAATCTAAATCGCTAATGTCTCTGTGTGAAAGGAAAATAAGGATATTTTAGTTCTTACCATTGCCTCCTGACTTAGATACTTTTTAAATATTTCAGTTTGCTGTTTGCTTCCTTTTAAATGATACATATTTTAAACAATAAGGAATAGAATTCATTAAAATGCACTGCCAAACTTTTTCATGACTTTTTTTTTTTTTTTTTTTTTTTGCCTATCTGTATCCATTTCCCTTCCAGAGTCTCAACCTAAAGTAGTCTTGGTGAACACGGCAGCTCTGAGTCTCTATCTAAAGACGTCTTGGTGACCATGGCAGCTCCGATTCTCTATCTAGAGACATCTTGGTGAACACACATCAGGCTGGAATTTGACCAAGCACAGTGACTTTGTTCTAACATGAGAAAGAAATTCATCATAGGGCTTCATTTCAGGCTAATGGCTTTTCATCCCATACCCCTTTAGAGAAATCCGACAGTCAAGTAAGTCAACCTGTCAGGCTTTATTAATAATCTCTTAATTACTTCCACCAATAGCCTTTAGCACCATTTCTTTTGATAAGCCAAAACTTTGGTGAAACAAACTGAGTGGGTTTGATTTTATATATACAGTTTGAGAACATTGCTCTTCTAACAGACACACTTAAGCTGTTTCTTAAAATGAGTTCTAGAACATTCTTCTCTATCCTCTCTCTCCCTCGCGTTTCATTATTTCTCAATTTTCTTTGAGTTCATAATTATTCTTCAGCTCTCTCATCCAATTGAAGATTTGTCTCTCAAATTCTGCCTAATCAAAGGCTTAATCAAATAATTGACATTAATTTGGGAGTTAGATTTATAAAGATATAATTTATATATAATAAATTTCCTTTCAATATTCTTTACAGAGTTTAGATGGATGTATTAATCATATAATCAGCAACAATTTGGAATTTGTTGGCATGGTCCCATCACATGTACCCCATGCCTGTTCTGTGTGGTCAATGTACTCTCCCTACTACTCAGCAGCCACACGGAGTGGATTTAATGAATACGTTTTGATTGTCTAGGCGTCACTTGGACAATATAGTCCATAGGCTTCGGCCTCTGCCTTGTCTGGCTCTGCATAACGACCTGGAGACTGGTTCATGTTCCCTGTGTTTCCTAGACGGTTCTTCTGGAAGCCAATCCCTTTAGCTGTCATCTGGCTGTTCAGCAGTCATGACACATTATTTACCCACTCAATGAATTTTGGGCTTTTGCAAGTTTGGTGAGATTAAGATTAAACTGTTATGATCACACACACACACACACCTTTTTTATGCAAATTGAACTTTAATTTGTAGGTTGGGTGGGGCTGCTGGTTCTACGTGCAAATTTTGCAACAGCAAACTAATGCTGTCAAAATGGTTTCCTACAGCAGCATGCTGCTTGAATTCTCACAAAAAATCTTCTCAGGGGGCTGGAGAGATGGCTCAGAGGTTAAGAGCACTGGCTGCTCTTCCAGAGGTCCTGAGTTCAATTCCCAGCAACCACATGGTGGCTCACAACCATCTGTACTGAGATCTGGCGCCCTGCTCTGGCGTGCGGGCATACATCGAGGCAGAATGTTGTATACATAATAAATAAATAAATCTTTAAAAAAAAATCTTTTCAGAAAGTCGGTTTCTTCACAGTCCTTCCCTCTGGAAAATCATCCAGGTTGGGCAGGCCTGCATGTGCTCTAGGCCAGGCTCCGGTGTCATCCACACCTCTTTAACTGTAAGGGACGACCGTAATTTTAATGCACTTCTTCGTCATCCTTAGATCCTATTTGGTTGAAAGTCTGTTCATTTCTTTGAGACATTTTAATTTAGTTACATCTCATTTTATTCTTGAGTTTGGGGAGATCTTGGTATATTTTTTACAACTTTTCTCAGTTACATGTTTTGTAATTTTTTTTTCTGTCAGTCTGTGGCTTTCTTTTTTATCTTCTTTGCAGTTTAAAATGAAACTGTTTTAACACTGGTGAAAACAAATTCATTATCTTCGATTTCCTTTGTTGGAGGATTCTTCTGATAATCTTGACCTAACACAAGGTCAATAAAATAATCCTACATTGCTTGCTAGCTAATTTATGGTTTCATTTCCTATTTATATATAGCTTTTCATGTAGGTGTTCTGAGACAGGGTTTCACTCTATAGTCCAAGAGCGGGGCATATAGTCCAAGTCAGGTGCATGTTGGTGTTTCTGAGGGGACACTGGGACTCAGTCAACTTCTCCTTTCCTGTGGGCATGGAGGGAGCAGCCTGTTCAGCATGAGTTCATGTAAGAGGAGCTCAAAACAGGTGGCCTAGAGAGAGACCGTAGGGAGGAATTCATGGGTCCGTGGAACTTTATTCAAAGCTGGCTGCCAGGGGTACCATGAGCCACCTCTTTATACCTTCTTCAGATATGCTTGTCTATAACTCTTTTCATTGTAACTATACAGGTCTTCCCTGTCTTCTGATTAATTTTTAAAGTATTTGATGTTCTGAAGAGGTTTTAAATGCCGTTTTTTATAATTCAAATTTTTATTGTTTCTAACATACAGAAAACGTATGTTCACTTTTAAACCTGTGACCCTCGTGTACTCTGTAATATCAAATTGTCATGAAAACTAGGTCTATTAGGGTTCCAACACACAGCATCATTTGTGAAAAATGCATTGTAATCACTTCCTTTGTATGTGAATGATTTTTAGACTTCATCCATGCTTACAATGGAGGAAGTGGCTACAGAACCAAAGTTAATACAAAGTTTATAGGAACAAATGCCCAATATTCAATATTAAATATCAAAAAGTTACAAGCTTTTTTGTGAAAATAATTTATACATTTGAGGAAAATCCCTTCCATCCCTATTTTGTACACAGGGTTTTACCATAACCAAGTGTCAAATCGTGTTAAAAATCTTTCTCTAGATTCATTGAGATAATTTTCCTATGGTAATCTATTTGTTACAGATAATCATTTCCTTAATCTGATAAATCTCTTTGTTATTAATTAATTTGCATTACTATTTAACTCTGAATAGTTTCTCATTTTAAATGCGGCTTCTTCTCTGGTCCATGGATTACTTAAGTATCTTCTGAGTTTCCCGATGAATTGGTGTTATATTTTCCCCACAAAGCACACTTTAAATATTATTTCAGATCTTAAATTTACTGAGACTTTTAATGGCCCAGACCATGATCTTGTTTTTACATTTTCTATAAAAGAATCATTATTCTGCGATGGTCAGCTCACTGCTCTGCAGATGTAATTAGGAATAAAGAGGAAAGTCATATCTTCACAAGAGCTAATCTTCTAACTACGTAACATCAGTGATAAAGAAAATGATTGAAACATTCAACCACAATTGTAAATTTGTTATGTTGATCCTTTTAATTATATCATACTATTTTTTTAAATATCTTTAATCCTATTACATCTTTTACTGGGCGTACAGATACGTAAAGTTATTTTTCTGTCCTTTTGATGACTCAAGCATATTGTAATTATGAAATGTCTTGAGAGCGTTTGATTCTTTGTTCTAAGACTCACTTTGATTCTAGGAAAGCTGTTCGCATTTTCTTTTCTTTTGCTTAATGTTTACACAGTCTAAATTTTCCTGGTCTTTTGCTTTAATTGACCCGAATGTTCACAAATTAAGTGGCTTCCTGAAATGACAAATTGGTAGGAGGTGAACCTTGCTTTTTTAAACAATTGTCTAATTTAAGAATTACATTGTGCTTTATACCCTTTGACTTCAGACTGTTTTTTAATCAGACTTTGTTGTGATCTTGAGATCCAAATTAGAGGTGTCTTCCTTACAAAAGCATTTACTTATTATACCGGATTTTCTCAGGAAGTGTTAAACTTGAACCTCTAAAACATCATTGAATTTATTTTAAAAATAATTTCTTTGGGGCTGTGGACTGTAGCATGATTATCCTTTCCTTTATAGCTAAACTCTACTTATGGGTGAGTACATACCATGTTTGTCTTTCTGGGTCTGGGTTACTTCAGTTAGGATGATTTTTTTTTTCTAGTTACATCCATTTGCCTTCAAATTTCTTAATGTCATTGTTATTAACAGCTGGGTAATACTCCATTGTGTAAATGTACATTTTCTTTAGCCATTCTTTGGTTGAGGGTCATCTAGATGAGAGCAGGGTCTGTCCCTGCTTTGGCTGACTTCCAGGAACTATTCCTCATACTGAATTGTCTTGCACAGCCTGAATATAGGGGAGGAACTTAGTCCTACCTTAACTTTACATGCTATGCTCTGTTGGTACCCATGGGAGGCCTGCTTCTTTCTGAACAGAAACACAGGAAGAATGAATTGGGGGGAGAATGGAGGGAAGGCTGGGGAAGGGAATGGAAGGAAAGGAGGAAGGGGAAACTGCTTTGGGGATGTAAAATAAATGAATAGATTTAATTAATAATAATAGTATTATTATTGATTTCCAACAACAACAAAAAGAAAGTAATAATTGCTAAGGAAAAGAATGGCAGTGCATGTTTGTAATCCCGTGCTCAGGAGACACTAGGGTTGCCTAGTTGACACTGCAAGCTCTTGATCAGGTCAGCCTATGTCATCTAAGTACACTGCTCACCAAAGCTGAATAGTAAAAGCAAAAGAAGGAAGACAGGAAGGCAGGCTGCCCTACTCGCCCTAGTCCAGATAGGAATATTTGTCTTTATTTATCACTGAAATCTGCCTAGTAATATCAGGTGGGAAATATTGCATCTAGTTTCTAGAAAGCGTCATTATAAGCATTTGCACGTTTCTGTTGCATCCTTTCCCTTGCTCCAGCCGCTGCGTCATGTCTTAGAGCTGACCCATAAGACCAGTCTTCCATGAAGACACTGTAGCTGGCACTTGTAGACTCAGGAGGACCTGCACTCCCAGCCCTCAGCTCTGCAGGTGCTCCAGTAGCTTACCTTGGGCTCCCACTGGATACTGAGCCTCAGGCAATGCAGCTCCTTTACAAAGGGATTCTCTAGTGATGATTCTCCTGTCTGGATGTGACCATAGCAGAAGGCCAGATTTTGTAGTAGATTCTAGAGCTGTAGTTAATGTGCTGGACTCAGTCTTGAAGTTTTTCTTCCACATGTGTATTTTGAGATTTTTCTTTTTAACTCTAGTAAGAGCAGAAATGTATGGCAAAGCATTGTAACATGGAAACTAACTATTCCATAACTCTGCATCTTAGAGCGACCTCGCCTTCAAGTTGCCTCAGGTACAAATCTGGCCATTTGGGGTATGATGTTAAGGGACACTAAAGCCAAACACACTACCCTGGTGAAAAATAATCAAAGAAAAAAATCTCCCCATGGGGGTGGCCACCACCATTTTCAAAGTAAAAGCATAGACGAGGTGAGAAGAAGCAAGCCCCCTGCTTTCTGACGCAGAGAAGATGCTAATCACTTGGGTAATCATGAGGAAAATGTCCAGGGTCCCAGAAGTTACTCAAGGAAAACAAGAAAGCCAGAAACAATCACCGAGACACCAGCGAGGAGTGAGGATGAATTTCCAGTCCATGGTGGCTACTTGGGAGCACTCAATCTTTATTATGTTGATGGCTAAGAACGGTTTCAAACTCCTCAAATGAAAGCACAGTACATTATCCCAGACTCAGAACTCATGGAGACATTAGAAGGTTTAAAGAAATTTAAAAGCAAGTTTTCCTTGAGCTATTTGGACTTACTTCATCTGTAATCTTACAGTGAGTAATCAGGGACCCCAAAAGAACTGAAGAAACTGAGAGGACCCCTACAGACTGCTTAGGTACAGGTCTCAGTCCCTGCAATTATAGCTTTCTTTGGTTTAGATCTTTCTTCCGAAGCACTCTGAAAAGAAACTGGTCATTTTCAGTGTTTGCCAAGCCATGTGGCACAACAAACACATCATCTCATCCCCAAACACCTAGTATAACTCAGAGTCACCAACGTACTGCTCAGTACCAGCTCGCAAAACACAAATGGGCGATATCTTGAGACCTGACCCCCTTTTATTTTTGTTTGTTTGTCGAGACAGGGTTTCTCTGTTGCTTTGGAGCCTGACCTGGAATTTACTCCATAGACCAGGCTGGCCTCAAACTCACAGAGAGATCTGCCTGCCTCTGCCTCCAGAGTGCTGGAATTAAAGATGTGCACCACCACGGCTCACTTACCCCCGCCCCTGTTTTAATGAAAAGTGCCTGTCATTTAGGTTGTAGCTAACTGTTTTTCATATTTAACATTTGTCTGTAAGTATATGTGTGCAGGTGTATATATATATATGCATGTGTGCATACATGAAAGAAAGTAGGGGGAGAGAGAGAGGAAAGAGAGCGGACAACCAAGATCATCATTTCACTGCCCACTCATCTTTTTGTTCTAGAGTCAGGATCTCACACTGGCCTGGAACTCGAGATTCTGCAAAATGTGCCAGAGTGAACCCCAGGCACGTCCTCCTCAGCTGGCTCATGGCCACGCCCACTGGGGCTCAAACTGGGGTCTTGCACGGCACACATTTTCCCAACTGAGCTATCTCCCAGAGACCGCCATGATGTCTGCCTCCAAAAGAGCTTCAAAATATAACCAGATGGAGTTAAGTCATGTCTTCAAGAGTTCAATGACTGTAGATGTTTCATGTGCACAAATATGTTGTTAAACTTGAATTTATTTCTCAGGTTGGGAGAGACAGTCCTTAGCATGAATGAGTCTTTTCAATTTTCCGTCACATTGGCTTCTAGGTCATGACCAGCCGAACCCATCCGCACAAAGGGACATTGAAGACAGTCATACGTCACAGCAGCCATTGGAGTGTCTCTGGCAAGAATGACTTTGTACCGACAGGAAGCCCACTTTTCCACATCATGGCAATTTGCTCTGGCTCCTCCATCATTCACCATCACCCGTGGAGAGTTTTAAGAGGAGAACCCAGCAGCGTTCGAGTTTTCTCCCACTTTGCCTATAATTCCATGTGTGGGTAGATTCCCTGTGAACACTGACCCTTAACACACAGCCTTAAATATTACTCTGATGTTTAAGAAATCTTGAAAACATGTCATTTGGCACTATGCAAAATGAACAAGGGCCCTGAACATTCTAGCAGAAAATTCCCAGCTTAACAAATACAGCCAATAGAGGAAAAAAAATGGAAGAAAGATTTACCACAGCAAATATATACCTGAAAATGTAACATAAACATTTTCATTATATTTCAGTCCTCAAGGTGGACATCAGAAGGCTAAGTATTTCAAAAGTTATCTTTTACAAACAAAGGTGAATTTAGACAGATTTCATGCCTAAGAATATATATTAGTTTGGGATAATCTCAAAAGATTACCTCTCCCGCCCCAAATTTTACCACCTAGAAAGGTCAAATCCATTTTGAATCATACTCATCAAAGTTGGGGTTTTAATTGAGTGGTTGTAGTTTCTAATTATATTTGGATGTGAACCAAATGAAGATATTTGTTCATTAAAACCAGAGAAACCATATTTTACTTTGACTGAAAACAACACTTAAATATTAACTCCTGCTGATAGCAATGGGAATCCTGAACAGAGTTCAAGTACAGTCTTTGGCCCTGGCATTAATTCGAAATCCTTTGAAATGAGAAATTAGAAGAAGGAAAAGAAGGAGAAAAAAGTTCCGGGAAGGATTTCAGAGAGGATACTACCAAACGGTGACATTCAGGCTGCATACATTAAACCCTACTGGTGCCTGAGACTAATTCCCAAGAGAAATTAGAAAATGCACAATGTGTATGTGCGTGCGTGTGTGTGTGTGTGTGTGTGTGTGTGTGTGTGCGAGCACAGCCATGCACATGCAGGCTGCATATGGAGTCTTCCAACAGACGGAATGACCAGAGTTTACACGCAAAAGCATTCCCTCATCTTTGCTAGCCTGCCCGAGAAGGGCCACAATGACTGGAAGCTTTAGGATTTCTCGCCGAAACCAAAGACTCTCTTATTAGCATCCGCGATTGTCCGTGGGTAACTGCACGTTCATTTGAATTCCAGAAAGACTGATCTTGTAAAGAGAACAAGATGGGCCCATATTAAAACTTTTAATGACTTTAGTAAAAAAAGGTGGAACTTTGCAGCCAGCTGGCTCCGTACGAAAGCCAGGCAGCTCAGCATGAACTTAAAGCTATCTTAACATAAGGAGTAAGTGCCAATAATTAGCATATGTAGTGCGAACAGGTTTGCTGGCACAAGCAAGTGAAAAACTCCAAGGTAAAGCTATTATTAGGGAGTAATTAGCTCTGTGAAGTAAATGAGTGGAACAATAGCTGCCAGCACCGACAATATGGCTAACATCTGACTATGTGGAAGATAACATTGTGAAGTATTGCTCCCTGAGCTAGAATCTGTTAATAACCATATGTTAGTGTAATTAATGCAGAGTCTTCCTGACCTGTTGTCACATAAGAACAATGCATTCTTGGAAACATTCAAACAGGCAGTCCCACACTCCGGGTAAGAAATAATTGTCAAAGTTGCTTACGAACAACTCTTTTTTTTAAAGGAAAATTTCAGTGAGTAAAAAAAAAAAAAAAACGCAAAGGACAGAGAAAGAGACGCTGTGCAGCCGGCTTCTCCTCTGCCACACGAAGGCCCTTGCACGGGAACACCTCCTTCAAGGAGACTGAAAGTCAGGATGTGTACCTCCTACCTGCCCCTCTCTCTGTCTATCTGCCTCGCTTTCTCCTCCGTTCTTCCTCCCTCCTTTTCTACCTCTATGCTTTAATTTGGAAATTACACCAAAATCATTTATTTTTCCAGAACTGTCAAGCCCCTTTGACCCCCAGCTCTAAGCTCCGGAGCAAGGGCTGGTCCTCAGCCTCTCTTTTTCCATCTGTGGGCGTTCACTGTAGCTCGCTCCTCTATACAACGTCATTAGGTGGTGGTTGGATTGTCAACATTTTTTCTTTTTTGAGAGCATTGTCAGTGATTTTAGAAACAAAGTCCAGATATCTTGGTTACCCAGGGAAGGGGAATGAATTCATGAAATTACTAAAAATGGCCTTGTAGAATACCATGATGATCCTGATAGAACTATATGGCTTCCCCACTAAACATTTAATTTTTATAGGCCTGCTTTTGATATTAGTTGGTCTCTTCTCCTTCCTCTCAGACTTTCTCCTTTTCACCTTCCATTATGCTAAAAGTGCGTTCCTGATTTATCTCAGAATATGGTTCCTATATGTGTAATTCCATTGATGCCAATTTTAATGTGGCCATATCATTGATAGTCATGGCTCTCTTTAACATGAGCTTAATATAGAAGGAATTGGAAACAGCCATTATAAGGTACAAAATTTATAAGAATCAATTCTTTCCCCCTACTCTATGAATTACTTATACATATTTTCATAAGGATTAAGAGAGGTATTTTTGTAGAGTCACGGCCTTATGGCCTTGAAAAGGCTGCATCCTGCTGAGTGCACCCTCCTATCAGTTAGTCTGATTTCATAAATAATACAGAGGAAATAATGTATAATGACACCTGGGAAAGTTACTAACAACAAACACGTTTATTCAGAGTTACAGAACTCTCAGCACCATGGTGTCCTATGATGGTAATGGAATGATAAAATAACTGATGCCTACATACTGAGCTCTGCAGTACACATGTGTGCACACACACATACACACACAGTGACATGTTTGTATCTACATCACGTTTACATTCTATTCTTGCTCTGTAAGAATATACAACACATTCTAAGAGATTCTAAGTAACGTAAACAATAATTATTGGTGATATGTAATTCACCATGGAAATTCAGGTAAATACATGGGGTTGGGTTTGGACGGTGATTCCTTGGTAATATTATCTGATGATTGTGCACAAATATAAGAGATGTGTTGTTAGAATCTTTTTGGATTTGGATTAAATTTAGTTGACTTCAAATATTGTGTTCTATGCAAAAGCATCTCTTCCCCACAGGACAGGGGTTGGAAATGGCCTAGGCAGCCAACCCTGGGCACCATTGGGCACACTGGATGAATGAAGTGAGTTTAATCATCTGAATCTACACAAAGTTTGACCACATTCAAATCCCCGCTGCATTAAAAATCTTGATCATAAAAGAAAGGATGAGATTTCATACAGACTTCTTAGTAACTTTTGTGCCTTCACGGAGGACTCGCCGTCTTTGGGGACTTTTAATACTTCACAGGCTAAACTGGCCAAGAGAAAGATTGCGTCTGCTATCGCCGCCATCCACCCTCTTGCTAAACATCTGTTTAAGGGCTGTGTGATCTACCTGTCAGCCCCAGGGAGCCACAGCGCCTTTGAACCTCCTGTCACAAGCCTTGGTGCTGGTTTGATCACAGGCTATGTGCACACTAATCACACGCTTCATCTTTCTAATGTCGAAAGGGAGACATACATACATGTGTACACACACACACACACACACAGCTGGGCTGTCTTCTCAACCTGACTGTAATTAATCTTTCTGAGTGGGAACCTGCCTGGTTTGAAAAGGAAAGATGTGATGGGCTGCTGCTGTTTTTTTTTTTTTCCTTTCTTTAAAGGCCTTATTTTCCTACCAGGCATCTTTATACTTGGGTGGTACCCTTTACAAATCACCTTAATAGTGGCTCAGTGACAGGGAAACAACCTTCAAGATCACCTCATGAATGAACCTGTTGGTAACTTTACCTAAGAAAAGAAGCCAATAAAAGAGCGTCCTACAGGGGCTCCTTTTCAGTGATTCTCTTTTTACCTGTGCACGCGCGGGAAGAAAGGAGCCAGGAAGCAAAGAGGCCCCTTTTCATGGCCCTCGCAAGCTCCGTTCTCCACTAATAATCTCACTGCTACTTCCCCTTTGCTCAGCTGCACACAGATATATCCAGAGCTCCGGGAGCTCAGAGAGAGCGAGCATTTAATGTCCCTCGCACGCTCTCTCTTTCAGCTGTTTAAAGTAATGCTTTATGCATCTCGCCTTTTACTGCTGTTTCCTTTTCAGAGCTTTAAGTGAGATTAATGCCATGGTCCAAATAAATTGGAAAGACACTGATATTCAAAACGTAATGGACCGTTCCCAGGGGACATAATCCCTTGTGTAACCGTTTAAAAACAATTTGGAATACAATAAACAAAAGGCAGAGAGGGCTCGGGGAACGGCACAAGTTAGCCATACAGTAGGCGAAGGAACGAATTACAGCTGTCTGATTGTCCTTCCCCAATTGCTGCTATTGGTCAGCGATAACCAGGTTCTACTGAAAGCACAGAACAGGTGCTATTCAAATATGCCCAAATCTCAAGCTGCTGGGTCAATTCCTGGATAACATCTATCTCAATATTTCTGATAAATTTATGTCCCAGGCATGGCGGTACATGGCTGTTAACCTAGCACTCGAAAGAGCACTAGCGAGCTTCAGTCTGAGATTAGTCTGCTCTATGCAGTGAGTTTAAGGCCAGCTGGGTCTACCCAGCAAGACCTTGTTCTCAATAAAACAGTATAATGATAATACTGATGATAAAAGTCTTATAGAGTTGGGGCACCTGGGCTAGTCAACGTGGAAACTCATTAAATGTGTGATCTCATATAGTTTGTGACAAAACCCCTAACAGTAATCAGAAGTGAAAAAGCCCTCAAACTACAGAGGAACACAATATAGCGCACTTTATGATATTCTTAGCTTGAAGAAAACTGAAAATGCAGAATGACGAATTATCCTGACTATTTTACACTAAAGAAAAATCTTAAATAGCTGTAAGCTTTCATTTAATAAAGTTCACATAAGCAGAACCAAAAATGTTGTTTTTAAGTCCTCTATTGAGAATTGTCTATTTTAAAACTTTATCTTTTAAAGATTAATTTCATTTTTATGTGTAGTGTGCCAGTGTGCACAGGGGCCAAAGAAGCTGTTGAATGCTTGGGGGACTCTAGGGACAATTGTGAGCCCGCTGATGTGGAAACTGGGAACCAAATTCCATTCCTCTGCAAGTACAGTATACACCTTTAACCGCTCAGCCACCTCTCCAGCTCCTACTTTAAAATGTGAACATATTGACAACTGAGATATTTCATATTAAATAAAAGTGTTATATTAGAACTTTGGGTCTCACTATGTAGCAATTTCTGTTTCGGTAGCAGCCAGCCTTGACCCATATTCTTATCAACGTGTCTGAAGTGTTGAGTGGGACAGAGAATATTCAGGTAACTCTGTATTCACATAATACAGATAATATGACTGTAAGTTATTCCTCACACCACACAGCCACGTGCAAAATGCATGTATTAATAACCACGGTGAGTAGACTTATAAAGCCAGGCTTAAGTTTTCTTCTACTTGATGTATGACCTTACTCTTCTTCACACAGCTCCACCCTGTGCAGTAGAGCTTATGAAAAACCCATTCATTGTACTGATAGTTAGTGCTGATTGACAGGTTTATTTTGTTCCTAGGTGAGTGCTTTAGCTCATGTTTTCTTATCTGTGAGAGGGAGGGAAGGAGAGAGAAGGAGAGAAAGGGACAGGGTGAGAGAGAGAATGTGAACACACCTCAGTTGTATGTACATGTGCTCGCAGAGGTCAGAGGCCATGCTGGGCGTCTTGCTCAATTGAGCTCTGAGACAGGGACTCCCACTAGAGCTGGACTAACTGGCAGTCAAGCAGGGCAGCTCTTCCCTTCTCTGTTCATCCAGCTATGGGATGAGGGTTTGCAGGGCTGGGCCCAGCTTTCCTATGTGTAACTGAGCTCCGGTCCTCGTGCATGCAAGGGGGTACAACAGAATAAGCCATCTTCCCCAGCTCTTGCTTCTGTAATCTTCAGCAAGCACCAAATATAAAGGAACTAGAATGTAGAACTGGGGTGTACGACTGCTTCCCGGTTACAGGGACTGCAGAGATTCTGTCTGTTGGACCCTTAGTTTGGTGCCTGGGGTGACCTGGTCTGACTCACAGCAATGTAATTCAGGCGATGTTTCAGTGTACAGCTTGACCTCAGGGAGGGCACAGTGCTGTGGACCTGTAGGGGACACAGACGTGGACCTCAGAAGGAGTGCTCAGGACAGGGAGAGTAAGGATGTGACAGAACTATTTTTTTTAATCTCTCATGCTCTGTAAGCTCATTTCATTTTCTTAGCCTGAATTTTAGTCTTGGCTTTCCTTGTTAAACCTAACAATGGGATAATAAAACATACGTCTATTTACAGATGATCACTGCTAGCTGTTGGCCGGTTATTACTTGTGTTTCCATAAGCGTTTCAAAATGGGCAGACAACACTTCTTAAAGAATCACCCACAATAGTAATTTGTACTTTCTTAACCACCCACCCACCCCCAGACAATGGAAACATGTTTGACTGTGATGATTCCTGATTGGACGAAGACAGCATTGTTTTTTGGGCTGCAAACTTTTATTACCCATTTTAGCTTTGTATTGAAGAAGGAGGGGACTCTGGGCTGATGTCAATGGAGGTCTGTACTGGGCTACTATATTCTTATTCATGTGTACAGGTTGTGACAAGGTAAATGATCCCTAAAGTCTCGTGTGGAGGGGAGGTACCAGACTGTTCCCGTGAGTGTGATACAAAGCTTACCACAGTAGGATGAGGCAAAGAGCAGAGAAGAGAAAAGGCTATGAGAGGGCTCCCACATATGCTTGGGTGGGAGCTGAACATTTGCGCTGTTGTTGGAGGGGTGGGTGGCTAGAAGCCTGTAATGTCACAGCTTGAAAGGCTGAGGCAGCTGGACTAGCAAGACCCAGAGGCCCCTCTGACAACAGGGTTCACAAGTGCCTCAAAAAGCCGCCACTAGAGTCAGAACAGTGCAACAGTCATTGCCGAGACGGGGGCTGCAAGGCCTGATTGTGGGTCAAGCGGAATGAGAAGTACACACATGCGGTAAACTAGCTTCAGGGCAGCACACACATGAATAGAAATGGGTTAATTTAAACGATAAGAGTTCGCTAAGAAAAAAAAAACCTAAGCTATTGACCAACCATCTGTAATTAATGTTAAGTCTCTGTATGGTTATTTGGGAGCTAGTGATCCCAACGAAAAACTCTGCTTACAATGTAGTTTTGGCTGGCTTTGAATTCACAGAGATCAGTCTTCTGCCTCCCCAGTGCTGGTCTAAAGGTGTACATCATCCTACCCAATCCTAACAATCTCTAAATAGAAGTTTAGTCTAGACCAATACAGTGTGATGCCGAAATAAATGTTTTGATGTGGTTCTCTTCTAGTAGAGGGACTTATCTTTCTGAGAAGAGTTGCTTGTCTGATACTCTGATGAATAAAGTCACTAAGAAAAGGGCTCCTTTATTATGTGTCATATGCACACATGTACATAACCTAACAAACTCACACACGGAGAAGAGGAGGAAGGTTTCCATTAGATTAAGCCAGAAGCTCATTGCACGAGGCAGGACATTTTCCCGGTTACATTTTCAGTTATTATGTGATATTTAAAATTCCATTCAGTACATGGCCAGCAGGTCGGGGATTTCTAGAGATTGAAAAGAAGGAAAGTGTACACTTCAGCCTTCCTAAGATTATCAAAGCAGGTTTTCCTTGAGAGCAAGAATGACTACTTTCAAGGGGACTCTCTTTCTCTTCTCTCTCCCCCAGCTTTACCTGACTGGCCCCTGTGGCACTGGGTCGCTTTCAGGAAGAACCATCACCTATGGAAGCTTCATTATTTCCCAAGTAGAAATGAAATTAAAATGAGAAACTATATTATACTGCAGGGTTAGAGAGTCTTCATTTCTTAGTTTTCAAACATAGCACGATCAGGAAATAGTTTCCATCCTATCCTATGCTTTGTTTGGGGATGATTTTATCAAAACTTTAAAGTATAGACCAAGAACAGCATGTGTCTCTATGCAAGGAACATAACTATGTTTGAATACATGGATGGAAAGGTAGGCACTCAGTCAACAGTACAGCGTATCTGATGTTTGATCTTTGAAACTGTGTATTATTTTACTTGTAAAAATTTAAGATATCTAGGCCAGTCTCAGAGGTACATGCCTTTAATTCCAACATTTAGGAGGTAAAGGCAGGGAGATCTCTCTAGTTCAAGGCCATCCTGGTTTACACAGTATGTTAGATGTCTCAAAAAATCAATAAACAAAAAAGACTTTCTGATATATTTTCAGCAGTTAAACACACCTTTATGGAAACTTATGCTGGGGGCTTAATATAGCTTATACAACATACAACAGAACATTTATTATATGTAAATAAAACTAAACAGAAAATTCTTTACTAAAATATTCTGAAGTAAATTTACCTGGGCAGAATTTAAACGTCACACTGGTAAAGTAAACACCCCAGCGAAACACTAAACTCTAGCTCTTCGACGCGAATGGCTGCACATCTGTTCTCTCTCTAAATGGCCACGAGCAACACATGCATGCTGTTTTCATTTAATTAATTATTAAAACACGGTCTCCTCTAGCCCAGGCTAGTCTTGAAACTGTAGCTTGGACTGCACTTGAACTCCCAGTCCTCTCAAGTACTGATGTTCTAGGTGCATACGCCCAGCCAGCGGCACTCTTCATATTTTATTATTTGAACTGACATGTTTGAAACTTCTAGCAGCTGGGTTTTGACTCCATGAGGTATTTCGGATTACCCTAAGAAACCCACAGCAAAGATACAGTGTTTGTGATTTAGAAACGAGGACAGTGCTAGCTTATAACTTATAAGCTAGTGTGGCAGCTTGAGTCACAGGCTCAGTGGCCGTGCATACTCTGTTGGTGGGGCCAAAGTGTGTTGCCTCTCACTGCATCTGCCATGGGGACTCACCATGACAGGACAATGCCACCCCACCAGCCACCGTGGTTAGCACAATCAAAACACAGCCAGTCAAGAGTATTTGTTTAAAAATTTGAGTGAATTCGTCAAATATTTTGGCATTTTATTTAGACATAGCCCAAAGTGATGCTAATTCTCTATCCAGATGGTCAGGAGTCTCATATATGGTGATAAGAATAATGAGAAATATGTAAAACTAGTATTTGTTAATGATGAAGCAATGTGTACAGATTTCATTAGCCAGCGTAATGTAGACTCGAGACAAATGACCCTTAGGCTGTGTGAACGCACACAGCCTCGGAGCCTCAAGATGCTGCTGCTTACGCTAAGCTCAGGACCAAGCAGCAGCAAGGCCACTTGGGGCAGGACAGATATTATTATGATCTTCCCACGCTAAGCCTTCACCTAGAATACAGGAAAGCAGAAGCTGCAGTTAGATTAAGTAACATCCAAACTGTAAGAAATTAATAAACCCCTGAAGCTAAGCCACTGTGTCCCTCAGTGATAACCAGGCCATCTCTCCAGATCCCAGCAACGCTGAAGAATGAAATATAATTCAAAGTTTAAACAAGCATATCTAGAACTTTGTTCCTGCTCATTGTGTGTGTGTGTGTGTGTGTGTGTGTGTGTGTGTCAGTACTTTCTTGAGAAATGGGATACTTGGCTGTCAAAACAACTGCAGTTCAGTATACAAAAGATTGTAATAGCCGCTGTAGGCTGAGTGCTGTACCCAAAGTGTAACCACACTTTCTGACCCTCGGCACTATAAGTATGACCTTGTAACGAAATAGGATCCCTGTAAATATAAAAAAATAAATAAAACTAAATCCTTACTGGTGTTTTTTTTTATAAGAGAACACAGAAGGATGTCACAGATACACAAACCAATGGCGAAAGGACATAAAGAAAGACTCAATAACAGGGATGCATTGACTAGCCAACAATCTCAAGGATTGCTGTGGGAAGCTAACAGAAGTGCTGAGAGTCAGGGTCCACGTTCTCTATTAGATGATCCAGAATAACCCACCCGACCTACACCTAACCCAGAACTCACCTGACCCACACCTAACCCAGAACCCAGCTGATTTACACCTGACCCAGAACCCACCCGACCTACACCTGACCCAGAACTCACCTGACCCACACCTGACCCAGAACCCAGCCGACCCACACCTGACCCAGAACCCAGCCGACCCACACCTGACCCAGAACCCAGCCGACCCACACCTGACCCAGAACTCACCTGACCCACACCTGACCCAGAACGCAGCTGACCCACACCTGACCCAGAACCCAGCCGACCCACACCTGACCCAGAACCCAGCCGACCCACACCTGACCCAGAACTCACCTGACCCACACCTAACCCAGAACCCAGCTGATTTACACCTGACCCAGAACCCAGTCGACTCACACCTGACCCAGAACCCAGCTGACCTACACTTGACCCAGAACCCAGCCGACTCACACCTGACCCAGAACCCAGCCGACCCACACCTGACCCAGAACCCAGCCGACCCACACCTGACCCAGAACCCAGCTGACCCACACCTGACCCAGAACCCAGCTGACTCACACCTAACCCAGAACCCACCATACCCTGCTGTATGACATTTTGTTTGTGTTCTGACAAATAAAGCTTGCCTGAAGATCAGAGTGTGGAGCTAGACACACTAGTTAGCCACAGAGGCTGGGCAGTGGTGGCACACACCTGTAATCCCAGCTCTTGGGATCTCACACCTGTAATCCCAGCACTAGGGAGGTCGAGATGGGAATCGATATGGCTGGGCAAAGGGAGGAATATAAGATAGAAGGAGACAGGAGTTCAGTCCTTTGATCTGAGGATTCGGTAGAGGTAAGAAGTCTCTAGTGGGGGGACCCTTTACCTCCCTGATCTTCAGGAAAGCTTTATTTGTTACAGCACAAACAAATCATGACCATCCTACACACACCTGATCAAGGTCCCACCCTATCCACATCTGATCCAGAAGCAAAAGGAAATAAATCTCCATCGTTGTGGCCCACCTAACGTGAGATCATCTACAATAGAAGGCCCGTGGAGCTATCATGAGAGCAGCTCTAACAACATTGAATGTGAATGCTATCAACTAACACACTGTAAAGATGGTGTGCAGAGAACCCACACTTCGCCTGCAGCTCTGGGGGTGTTCCAGGGCACTGGTTGTTACAGCTCCCCAGATGTCCAGTGCTGCTGCATTACCCCATTTTTAAGCGACATGGTTGATTAATGGATACTGGAGGGGGATTGTACATGTGCTCGTGTGTGTGTATGTGTGTAGGGGTATCTGTGTGTGCGTGTGTAGGGGTCTGCATGTGTGTGTGTGTAGGGGTGGGTATGTGTGTGTGTAGGGGTGTGTATGTGTATGGGTGTGTGTAGGGGTGTGTGTGTGTGTGTAGGGGTGTGTGTAGGGGTGTGTGTGTGTGTAGGGGTGTGTGTGTGTATGGGTGTGTGTAGGGGTGTGTGTGTGTGTAGGGGTGTGTATGTGTGTGTGGGGGGTGTGTATGTGTGTGTGTGTAGGGATGTGTATGTGAATATACTATCCTGGAGTACTTTGCCTTGTCTGTGCAATGTGAGCACTAATAGTGTTTTTCATTGAAATATTCTGGCTATTATTTCTCAGGTGTCTTTTGGTGTACATATATGCTCCTCTGTCTTACTGATTTCTGAATTTTTCATGATATTCCACAGAATACATGTATAGCAGGAAACCATCAAATGCTTCTCTCAAATTATCTTTTAAAAAGCCCTATATAAATTTATAGTCCAAGGCTGTGGAATAATTTTCATAACTAAAGTTAGAAATATTTAAATCACTCCATTTTAGTTTCAAGTAATATTCCATTTTCTATGTAAATATGCCTTGTTGTGAGTTAATATATTTAAGCATCAAATGAAAAAGTGAGAAACTGTCTATATTTAAAAAGAAATACTTATTTTTCAAAAGAAAAATAACATTGATGACTTGTGGAAATATGCCTCTTGATTTTTAAGTTGTGTTATTTTAACAAAAATGGGTACTTAAATATTACAAAAACTTTTATCAAGTACTATGAATACAGAAGATGTACTAGTATAAAAATCTATATTAATTTTATGAAAAATCAATACACAGAACTATGCATAGGTCCACACACCTCAAATACCAGTGGCTGAGAGATCAGGAGTCCAAGCCTGTTCTCTGCTACATAGAAAGTTTGAGGCTAACCTTGACTGCATAAAACCCTGTCTCATAAGACCTTTTAGATAAGTATCATAAAGTAGTATTTCATGGAATTGTTTAAGAGTGATAATTATGCCTTCCTGAGACATAGGATTTATTATTTTAACAAAATAGCATCCCAAGATGGCCACACACACACACACACACACACACACACAGGTATGCACGTGCCTGCAGTTTTAGAGGTTTAAGCAGTTTTATTTGCATGGGTGTTTTGCTATACAAATGTCTGTGCACCATGTGCAAGCAGTAACCATTGTCACTCTCAGGGTGAGTGCTAAGAGCTGAACTTGGGTCTTCTGGAAGAGCAGCCAGTACTCTTGAGCCATCTTTCTGAACCCTGATAAATACTCATGTCTGCAGCAGCTGTGTTGTTAACTATCATTGTGTGTGTGTGTGTGTGTGTGTGTGTGTGTGTGTGTGTGTGTGTATGTGTGTGAAAAAGTATCTCACACAGACATTCAGACTGGACTGAAACTCACTAGGTAGCCCAGGCTGACCTTGAATGTGTGACAATCCTCCTGCCTCAGTTTTCCAAATACTGGAATAATAGCCACTGGGCATTATGTCCAACTACTTCTTGCCACGCTGTCTTCATTTTGGCATACACTGACAAGACAGAGTATGGTGGGAAGTCAGAGCTGCTTAGCCCTGTTTTAATTTCATAGTGTGTGACAGAAGTAACATTTAAAGGTCAGAGAGGACAGGCACACTCACTTCTGCTCTGTGGAGCCTGCTATTACTCCAAGCACCTTAACTTTTATGAGCAATAACAACATCAGCCCTTCTGCACTAAACACAGCGATGCAAGATTATTGGACACAGCTGGGGGCAAGATGCCACTTTGGGTGAGGCAATTCAGCTGTTCGCATATGCTCCTTCTGCTGGCTGAAGTCGACACATGCCTATCAGTGGTGGAGAACACTGCAGCTTTAGGCTGCCCATCATTTGCCAAAGCTCAGCCCCAAAGAATAGGAAAATAGGTTGGTCAACAAGTGAAGGCCACTTCACTGTCTTTTATCGCGATGTGATGACCTCCGGTAACACAGCTCAGAAAATGTAGACTTAGCTTAACCACCTACTGCAGTTGGACAAAATCCCCACGAGCCAACGAAGATTTAAAATAGTCCTGTGGACAGCTTCCGCTGTGTTTTTTAAAAGCTTACTACACTTTGAAGTCAACGTTCGAGGGGAACTCTAAAGTGCAGAGAGAACAGAAAACGGGATGGAAATAAAGCTTTGGCCAATCTCACTTTACCTCGACACAGGTGAACCAGGGCTGTGGTTTGAAAGAAGCCTAACTTCAGTCCGGCCAATAATAAAGCCATTTCTGAGAAATTAACAAAGATGCCAAGAGAGAACACTGAATATTGCTAATAAAGAAAGAGCAAAGGGCGGTTAGGGTGAGTAAGACCAGGTTCTTGCTGGGCCATGTTCCACTGACACCGCCCTTAACCTCCGTTATTATTGTTCTCCCTCCCCCGGATGACAGACACTTACGGTCTTAATTGCAGCTCTCTGACTTCCAGCGGGTATTAAAGAGTGAACGGAAAGGAGGCCCACAGCCTTCCTTACTATCACGTTTATTAAAACTGGCTCAGGATCACATGAGGGAAGAGTTATATTAAAGTGTTTGCATGTAACCCTGTAACTGGAGGACACTGAAGAAGGAAGGAGCCCCTGTGTACCCACGCAGATCATCTAAACAGATGATGTGGGGGACACCCCACTGGCATTTAGTATGGCCTCATGCAGCTGCAATGGAATAAAGTTTAATCGTGGTCCAGGCAGAGAGGAGAGACCAGTAACGACAAATGAGGGCAGCATATGTTGAAGTAAACCCCGCTTCTCCTTCAAGTGAACAACATCACAGAGTGAAGAGAAACAGAGCGACGTTCCTCTTACCCAAAGTGTCACTGGCCCATGCGCGGAGGTGGCTGTTGACTTGATGAACTTTTCCCCTCCATTTAAACAAGTGACTTAGAATATATTTTATGTTGCCCAGTTGGTTATTACTCAGGAAAATAATTCATACTTCTTCAATTATAAGTCACATTGAAGTGTTTTCAAATTACAGAGTGTAAAAGATGAAATAATTACAAAATATTTAACATTAAAATAATAAATAACTGCCTAAGCGTTTCCAACAAAGAATAAAGTCTTAAGTATCGTGTACGTGGACTGGCGAAAAGGATGTCTCTGTGGGTGAAGTCGGTTACTATCAAGCCTAAGGATGAGAGTTCAAACCCTGGGTCCCACATGATGAAAAGAAAGACCTGACTCCTGCAAGTTGTCTTCTGCTAGCCACAAACATGTTGCATCATGTGCATCTCCCCAAAATAAATAAAATGTTAATGCAATTTTAAACACAAAATTTACAATATGTGTATGAGGGAAAGATTTAGAAAAGAAAATAATCACAAAAATTTAAGGATGTTACCACTTCTTATTGCTTCTAGAAAATGTTATTTAGAGGAAGAAAATGAAACTGTAATTATTTTGGTATGTACACTGCTCAAGTTTCTAAAATATTCTCAGTGAAATGAAATTTAAAAACTTAGGAACTACTTCAAACTGGCATTTTGGCTTTGTCCTGAGGTTGTGTGGTCCAAAAGATGAAAGCTAAACTTCTCCTGTCAATCTTTACCTAAAGAAGAGGCTGGTCTGTAGACACTGCTGTACAGCCCAGGCTAGCTTATCTGTAGATATGCTACACATCCCAGGCTAGCTCATCTGTAGATTCTGATGTACTTCCCAGGCAAGATTATCTATAGACTCTGCTGTATATCCCAGGCTAGCTCATCTGTAGATACTGTGTACACCCCAGGTTAGCTCATCTGTAGACACCTCTGTATATCCCAGGCTAGCTCGTCTATAGACTCTGCTGTACATCCAAGACTAGCTGGTCTGAGAGCTTAGAGAGATTCTTTAGTCTCAGCCCACACAACCACAGAGGCTAGGTAGACAGTAAGGTACAAGGGGAGGGATGCATGTCCTTAGCAAGGGAAAAATAGTTAGGAATGGATGGGAGCAGGGACTGAAATCGGAGGATCAAACAGGAAGGGGAAGGAAAGACAAAGGAGGGAATACAGGAAGAGATAGCTAAAACTAAAACCAGTTGAGGGATTGAATGGAATCCTAACAGTAGAAGTCCCTATAGTCTATGCATATATGAAGGTGACCTAAATTAAATTGCCAAATAACAGGGGCAACAGAGCCCCAGCGGGGCCTCTCTTGTCACCAATGGAAGCTTTCAATACTGGAATTGGATACAGCTAATGCTTGGCCAAAGGGATTCCAGGAAAACAACTCAGGCTATTGCAAAGGCTACTGGTAGCTCTCCACAAACTGACAGCAAGGCCCTGTTGCTGAAGACAACATGTATATAATTGACTCACTGAATACAGAGCCATCGAGCAGTGCCAACCTGGAATCTTCATCTTTAGGTACTAGTATTCATGTTGCTGGAAGGTACTCTTCACCAACCCAGCTATAAACTGTTTTCTCCCAGAGTTAGGCAATAGCAGTGCAAAGCTTGTGTCAGTGGCCAACCAATATCTGGTTTGTGTTAAGACCCACGCCATGAGATGAAACCTACACCCAACACTGCTTGGGTTGCCAAGAACCGAGACTAGGTAGGCCAAGGACCTAGGGAAAACCAGATACTATTGTTCTGCTAAAGGAGCATAGCAATAATATGATATTGTACTGTAATCATAGACCAGTGTCTCACTCAGCCACCAGCAGAAAAGCTTCCTTTTGCAGCAAAGAACAAATACTGAGACCCACAGCCAGGCAATATGCAGAGTGAGAGAGCTTGGAGAACTTATCCCAAAAAGGGATGTCTCCATTAAATCCCTTGCCTTAGGCATCAGGGAACTCCACAGAAAGGAAGGAATTCAGCAGAAAATGTGTGACAAGTCAGAGGGGATGGAAGACACCATGGCCAGCAGGAGATGGTCAACGCCAAATGAACTCAGTGACCTCTTTGGAGCTTCTTTGTCTCATAATGCTAAGTCAGAGCATCTTTTAACCTTACAGGTCTTCATGTATGTATTATGGCTTCTGTTTTTATAAAAATGGGAATACTTGTGTTAGAATGTGTTTGTGTGTATATGTATGTGTATATGTATATGCATATCTACAGGTTTCTTGTGCTTTTTCTTTGGTTCATTAGTTTGGTTGTGTTTTTTGTATTTTGTTTTGCTTGGGTTTGATTTATCTTATTGTATTTTTACTTAATTATTATTCCTTAGATGTCTGTTTGTTTTCTAACTAGAGACAGAAATGGTGTGGATCCTGATGGGAGAAGAGGTAGGCAGCAATTGGAGGAGTGGGTGTAGGGGAAGTTGTAATTACAATTTATTACATTAAAATATATTTTCAATAAAAGAAAAAATAATCTTGCCTAAAAAAGAAAAATACTAACTGTATATATTGTTAAGTTTTCAATGTACACTTCCCATGGCAAACTTCTGATAATTGTCGTGGAGTTGGAAAATCCAATGTCCTGATTGTTAGATAAAGGATGCCACTTATAATTCTTGTGCAAACATTGAAACATTGTCCCAATTTGTTATGAGAGTTAATATTTGTGCCACACTACAGGTAAAGTAAATTCCATCTATTAGACTCTGCGGACTGGATGTCGGTTTGTGTCCATAAGTAGCTGTGCCCTTGTAACCCTTGCTGGAACCCTTGTTGCGTGATGCTGTGCGGGAATGAAGTGAGAGCAGGAACACGACCATACCTAACTAGTGCCCTTGGGCAGGACCCTCATTATTTTTGGATCACATTTTTATCTACAAAATAAATGCTTGAAAAGTTATCCCTGTCAATTCTATTTTTCTTTTATTTCTATCATCAACCCAAAGAGTAATTCAGTACTATTTAACATGTTGACTGTGCTGAGGCCATTGACTTAGAGCAGAATCATGACCCACACAGATGCCTCCTTTGACAAGAAAATATTGCAATGAAAGGACACAGCCTAGATAAAGGTGATATTCAGCAAGTTCCCTATTCCCATCCACAGACAGCTGCGGTTAGATATTTTTCTAGAATATTCTTCTCTTGCTCACTCAAAAGTTAATCTTCCAAGCATACCTGAAGCACAACACTAAATATTAGTATTGTTTCATCTTACAACAGTTGTAGTCTCAAGCATGCAGTCGGCTACCCACTAATTAATTAAAAGAATACCCCATAAATTTACTTTACTGAATCGCAGAATCAAGCTAGAAAGTCAGAATAATTAACTGTGAATATATTTATGGTGACCTTATCTTCAAGTCAAGCAGTGGGATATGTTATTTATTCTGACAGATACAAGTGTTTTTATGGGCTACCCAACTGAAATCAGTTATGGACATAGTTAGCATGTTTGCACTGGAGGGTTGGGATTCATTGGGGTCAATGCCTCTATCTTATTAAGGATCTAAGCTATAACGAAATGCGTGGATATTCAAATGAAGCATCTGGAAAACGAATGTCCAAAATATTCAAATAGGACACCCGACCTAATCACTGAGGGTCCAAGAGTCCTTTATAGGAATTATTTTAATTTGTGAAACTTACACTCAGGGAATCCAAAATGTTCAGGTTTTCGTTAGAATTATCTCAGTGTTACATGTAAAATGAAAAGAAAAATTAAACATCCAACTCTATTCTATAGGAATACAGTTTCCACTTAGGCATGGCAGAGTATTGTCAACACACAGTATAAATATTAAATATTTACAGAAAGAAAGACGAGTATGAAGTGAGACTCTTGGAGAGGAAATGATCACCCGTGCTCAGGGTGACACCTTTTATAACTCAGGAGCTTCCAGGCATCACTGGGTCAAAGGTAACTGCTTGTAGAAATAGCACAGGAGTCTACAGAAATTTCTACATGGGATGCTTCCTGCTAATTGCAAATTCCAACACGAATGTGCTCGTGTTATGTAACCATTGCTTCATCTCCGGAATCAGGACCTTAACTACAATGCGTTTTCTCGCACCTCTTTGTAGCTCTTTGCTTGTGGGATAATTTCTATGTCTCTCCGTCTCCACACACGCAACACCACCTTTTTATATACATTACTTCATTGTCAAATGTCTCTTAGTGCTTCTGGGTCTGACTGATGCAAGATGTTATTTTGAACATGCCAGAGCATCGAAGCGGCTCAGTCTTTTCTTTGCAGGCTGCATTCTTTGATAAGTGGCGAAGCTTCCCACTTATCAGTCACTCAAAGTGACTGTCCCTGTCAGTTGTGTACAAAGCGCAATCAGTTTGGAAGCGGGGACACCAGCATTTTTCTTCTCAGCTTGAAGCAAACACGTTTTGACTGCTAGTCATTCAATTTTAAAGCATCCTCAATTAGGGGCGGATGAAGATATAAAGAAAACACATTCTAAACACCTCCACCAGGCAACAGAAGAATTTTATTGTTATCTCTTGATTTCCCTTACTGCGGCGCCATCCCGCCTCTTTTTATGGCTGTATGACATGAGTGCTCATGACAACAAGCCATCTATCATGAAAAGATGGCACCAACATATTATATTAACACGCTGGGACAGCTCTCTCTCTCTCTCTCTCTCTCTCTCTCCCCTCTCTCTCTAACATACACACATATATCACTCCACAGTAAAATAATTTTGAGCCATTCTTTGATCTGTGTTCAAAATTTAACTAATGAAAATATAGAATTTAATAGGACAATGAGAAGAAAAGTCAGGTAAAGAAAGGAATCATGGGATGGGGAAATAAAATACAAGAAACAGAGAAAACTACCAGGAAATAGATCCCATGGTGCAGTGCAGGTGTCTGTGTAGGTGCTGGGCCAGGCAGGAAAGTGAGACATGGAAGCTGAAGGAACCTGACCATACCCTCAAACGAATGGTGCTCACTGGAAGCGGGAAGAGCACACATATGGATAAATGTGTGTGCATGTGTGCATCAACATACACGGCAAATGTTAACCTATATGGGTCCACAATGCAGCATGTATGTATGATATCAAAACAATTCTATTAGTTTTGAGACACATATGTGAACAACAACATACATGGCAAATGTTAATTTATATGGGTCTACAATGCAGCATGTACGTATGATAGCAAAACAATTCTATTAGGATTGACACACATATGTTTATATTATGGAAGACAGTCTGCCTGGGCTAGTTACTTATTGAGGTATTACAATTGGATCAAGAACAGCAAAGAAGAAAGAAAGAAAGAAAGAAAGGAAGAAAGAAAGAAAGAAAGAAAGAAAGAAAAAAGGAAGGAAGGAAGGAACCAGTCTTTCTTGTGTGAAGACAGAAGTCTCGGTTTCGAAGTGCTGGTGAATGAGGAGTCCCATCTAGGCAAGCATATGCATGTGGACCATCTTCCTCATGTTTAAATATTTACTTTATCCATTTAGAAAAGAACCGCTCTCGTTCTGTTTACTGCAGAAAGCAAAGCTAAATGACTTTCTTAAAACAAACGCTGTCACATTTGCCAATTTGCCGGCTTTATTATGTTTGATAAGTCTAGTTTGTCTCATTTTCAGCGATTATCTGAATGGAATTGCTTGTCAGCAGCCACAAGTGCAGGGAGGAGGATGGCACCTTTTTAGTTAATAGATGTCGAACTGTCAAGGTGTCAGCAACACACACACACACACACACACACACACAAATAATAAGTACAATAAAAATTTAAAACAGAAATATGGAATTATTGTCAGCCTTAATCTTTTCTATTCTACATAATGGGCAATGTATTCTAATTTGATTTTTAATAGATCCACTCATTCCATAAAATAAGCTTATGTAATCTGGTTACTGGGACACCATTCCAGATACTTGGTTATATCAATGAGAAAGACAGTATTTTTGATGTTAAAGAAATTAATGCCTAGTGCATGTTAGCATATGAGAGCAGACCAAACAAGACAACTCCAAGTAAATTTTCTTCTTCAGTCCGTAAGAAGAAATCCAAAACCAGAAGAAGGGAGCAAAGCATCACAGTGTGGGAGGACCTCCCCCAAATGACCATATTTGAAGAGTCTCAAATGGAGAAAGTTTCAACTACCATATCAAATGCAAAGAGAGAGCTCTGGGGTGTGTAGATGGAAATGTCCACACACTGATTCTAGAAGTTTCTTGGCCTGTTTCTGAAACCAGGAAAGGACTGATCTTCAGAGTGAGGGAGAAGAGACGATGAGTTGAGATGGTGGCAGAGACTCAGTCTAATGGAGCAGGCTGAGGAACATGAATTTATAAATGAAATCATTTTGAACACAATATCCAGACTGAGAGTACCATACTAGCAGCAAAGTGCAGGATTTCCATTGATGGTCTCTGGTGCTTAGTTCTGGTGGTCAGTTTGGTCAGTAAAGGGGTGCCTAAGGGATCGACCATGCAAGCTCAGTATGTCAACAGTATTTCCAGAGAACCATATCACCAGCCCTCAGCAGTAGAGTATTGTCTTGAAAGATACATTATCTGTTGGTGATATAGGTTGATGGAAAAAAAAAAACACAACTGGAGGTGGGGCCTGGTTAGAGGAAATGACACCAAGGCATCTCTTGGGGGGGCACCGCATCTTGATCCTTGCTACATCTCCTTTTTCCCTCTGCTGTCTGAGAAGAAGCTAAGTTCGGCCACCACTGTACAGAGGGAAGCATTGGAATCCACCCAAGAGCATTTCTGCTGCCTCCCCATGGAGGTAAGACAAACAGAACAACAGTGGTTAACGTTAGGTCAGCTTCGACTTATGCCCTGAATTCTGTTTGCTTTGATCTGTGCTGTTTCCACTGGTGACAGTTTTGTCCCCATGGCCTTATCTAAGAGCATATAGGCCCTACTTTGTAAAATGATAGGACATGGATCGTAGATCAAGGGAAGGGATCAACTAACTCTGTCCACAGGGAACAACCAGGAAAACACTGGGAACTCACGGCAAACCTGCCTTCACCTTCTTACTGGGCTGGATTGTCATTTAATAGAATGGTCATATTTGCAGCTCGTGAAAGGGCAGCTCCTCAAACAGAGGGAAGGATTGGATATGATGCTCTGGCTGAAACCTCCAAGTGGATTTCCCTGCAGACTTTTCTGACCCAGGCTTCTCCAATCATCTGGAGAAGAAGATGACCCAAAATAGAAAGACAGAAAGAAGGGAAGGGAGTGAGGAAGAGGGCGAGGGAGGGAAGGAGGAACTTCCTTTCATAGGAGAACTTCCTCCCTCCACTACCTCCCCTGCTCCATCTCTGTTTTGGTAAAGAGGTCAAGTCAGGTTTTGTTTCAAAACCCAGACTAGAACTTCGGAACACTGTCATCAATAATGGTATCTGCAAGTTTAAAAATCATAGTTATACCCTTTACATCCAACTAAATAAATTCATCCCAAAGGAAAGGGCAAAAGGCAGGAGAGCAGCATTGAAGAAAGGAGTAATGCACAGATTTTAGTTATTCTTATATCTTTAAAGAATTTCAGGAGATATTGAGGCTAAAACTGTGAAGAGAAAACTAGGAAAAAATAAAAGGCAATTAGAAACCGTGGGACAGGGGAACGTGGTGGGAAAGATGTGGGAAGCCTTGACAGTCTGTCTCTTTACATTTGAGTGTAAATAGTGCCTGATTTTCAGCTGTCAGAAAACTTGTAGGTGACGCACATTTATAGTATTCTGTGTTCAGAGAAAATATCCAGAAAACAGCAACTGGTTTCATGGAGTGTGAGGAGAGAGGGTGTTCTTGTCCAACATGGGCAAGTGGCAAGAGACTCGCTCTTCTGGACAAGACAGCAGTTATGAAGAAGCTGAAGTTTAAGAGGATCTACTAGGATAGCGTAATGGACACTTAACTGTACTGTGATGCTCCAGATGGGGAAGAAAGACTATATCAGCAAGGTAATAATAATAACAATAATAACAGAAACAACAACAATAAGTGATCTGGAGCTATCTCTGCGTTTTAGGGTCATTTGAGTGCCAGAATAGTGATACAATTATACTTGGTTTGGGGGCTTATTGTTGTTATTTTATTGCTGGTGAGACTGAGTCTCACAGTGTAGTCTCTTCTCTTAGGGATTCACTGTTTTGTCAAGCTGACCTCAAACTCATGGTAATCCTCCTGCCCCATCTCCACAATACTAGAATGACAGATGGGAGCTACCACACTATAGTGTGTGTGTGTGTGTGTGTGTGTGTGTGTGTGTGTGTAAGACATAAAGACCGGGGGCCTTATGGTTGCTTTCATTATTCCCAGTGCCCATTTTGCCATATAACATGGGCTCTATTGATGGAAATGATGATACAGATGCAAATCCACCTAGCCCTGCCTCTGACTACAGAGACAGCTTGGCCTAGAGAGAAGGGGAATGGGGATGCCTGCAATCCTGACATTGCGCTATTGCCAGGAGACCTATTGAAGCAGCAATCTCACAGGGGCTCCAGGTATCTCTTCTGAGGAAAAGCCCAGACAGCTGGCTTGCTGTCAGTCACAGCCCTCGGCCTCTCTGTCAGGACATACCATGTTCCTGTCCAAGCAGCTCTGCTTCCAGAACGTGAAAGACAGAAGAGCAGGGAGCTCGTGAAATGACTTCCATCTCCCTGCGCCCACTTTTAGTCTCCTGTGTCAGCATCAAGAGCATACACATCCTGTCCAGTCATGGGATTTGTACTTCAAACAGTACAAACGGAGCTGGAACTCCAGGGGTTAATCAAGTCCCTTCTCAGGTTCAAATGCTGCCTTAATGGCCCAGTGCTTGTTCTTGGCATTTCCAGTCTCCCAAAGAGACAAGGCTACCTTGTAATTTCTCTGTGTGCCTTTATGTGGGGGTCTTACTGAGGGGAGTAAAAGGCCTCTGACTTACCACACTCAGGGAAAGAAATCATAAAGCAGCAGGCCAGCTAAGCACGGTTGTGTCATTGCTAACATTATTATATTTTCAATACAGTATTTCAGTAGGTTTCTTTCTGTACAATAATCTATCAAGAATTACCCAAATCCTAATGAGCTCAGAGAACTTTGGCTCCAATAAAACGAAGCCTTTCTCACAAATTGGTTGAACCCATGACTGTGAAATAATCATTCAATTGCACCTAAGTCAAGTTACATTTTGACTTTGTAAGCTTAAGTTCCCAGGGCTGGGGGGCGGGGGGGGACGACGACTCATTTTCAAAGCTGGACCATTAGGCTATAAATGGTAGGATATTGGTAGGATAGAAATGAATGGGGCTCAAACTTGGGATGTTTAGAAGTAGCCAGCATCCCCAACTTTCAGATGTGGGGAAAATCCAATCTGAAGTGTCTCAGATCACAAATGTGAAAAGCAGAGATGAGTCCAAATAGAAGCTTTTGAAAACCTGTTGAAGTTCGAAAATCTCATGAATCTGCAACACTGTACTCTCAGTTGCAGTGATGATCCTGTGTAGATTGTGTTCATATGCATGTGTGTGCACATGTGTGTATCTACATATGTACTATGTGTGTCTATGTGTAATGCATGCATGTGGGTATATGTTTGTCTATATGTCTGTGCATGTGAACCAGTATGTATACATATGCATATATAAGTATGTATATATGTGAAATGTGTACATGTATGTTTGTGTGTACATATATTTGTGTCTATTTTTTGAATATAAATGAATTTCCATGCATGCATATGCATGTTTCTGTATGTGCATGTCTATAAGGGTGTATGTATTTTTCTGTGTGTATGTGTATGTCTGTTTGTGTGTCTGTGTATATATGGGTGTGACTGTATGAATGTGTGTATATGTGTGTGAATACGTGTATGTGTACATATGTGAGTGACTGTGTCTATATTCTTGTGTCTCTGTGTAAGTATGTATATAGATAGATACACGTATGTACGAATCTCTTTATGTATATATGTATATGTGTATCTCTTTGTGCACGCATGTATGCGAGTATGTGTGAGTGATTGTTTATGTAAATGTGAATGTATGTGAATACTTATGTGGTGTGTACATGCCTGGGTGTGTGTGCCTTAAGTGTGCCTAGAAAAGATACTAAAGCTCGCTGGCCCTGGAAACACTGAAAAGAACACATTTTTCTCCCTCCTAACCTGGTGTGTGCTCACCAAATGGTTCTCCTCAGAGGCGTCCTTCCTCAGGTATTAAAATCCCCATTTTATAGCGGGGAAGGAAGAACTTCAGAGGACAAAAGCCAGGGTCTAAGCGTCACTGGTCTATCAAGGCATGCCAGTGTGCAGACTGGTTTGAGGGCAGCTCAGTCAGCAACAGTTCTCCTCAGGAAGCCTCTCGGGTATAAGCTGGGGGTATGTCCCTACCCAGTGGGAACACCAGAGGGATTAAGGGCTTCCTTCACGCCCAAGCAGCCATGGGCAGGGTCAATGGGCCAGAACAGTGACTAACGTGGCCTGCTTACCTTAAGGATCAGAAACCGTAACACTGGGTTATAAGTGACTGATTCTTTCTCCCCGAGAGAACACAGCGAACAGTGGTCCAGAAGCTGCTCAGAACAGGAGATGGAGGAATGCCACCATTCTCTTAAAGTTCAGACATAAAGTCCCGAAGGGAGCCATGAGACAAATGCCTCTGAGAAGCAGCAGGCTCTCTTAAGATATGTTAAAGGTTTTCATCCTTGAACACACTGTGGGATCAACACTGTTCATAGACAAGAAAGCCCATGAATTCCATCCAGTACTGTTAGAAACAGGAGAACACATAAACCAAGGCACGCCTGCAAACATCTCCCCCAAAGCTGCAGAAACTCCATCTCCTCGGAGAGTCTGATCAGAAAAAAAAAGTGCATCTCTGGGGATGCTCAATTTGTTGTCATAGGAAGCTGAGTGGAGGTCACTTATTCTCTTTCCTGAAAGGTTTTCCTATAGTGAGTCGGGTCAAGATGGACCGCCAGCCTTGGTTCATTATGTGAAACACAGAGAATCATCCACATCAGACACAGAGTGACTTACTGTAAAAAGGAAATCGGGAAATGCATCGCTAAAAAGTTATTACTGTAGAAAGTTCACATAGAGGAAGAAAGGAAAAGTCAATAACAGAGAGGTTTCTCGCCTGAAAAAAATGAACCTGGGAAGATAGCTTTTTTCTGCAGTCTGTAGAAATGCCATGTCATACATTACAGTGTGTTCAGGGCTGGTCACAACAGGTGGGAATAAAAGCTCATTCCTTTAAGGCTGGTAGATGAGCACCTTAGGAGATCCTGCTGCCGTGTGGGGAAAGAAAGCTGCAGCCTCCACTGTCCCAGCATCAGCTCTCAGGAGGACCTGGACATGTTCTTGAGGGGACGTGAAGGGTTCTGGGGTTATGACAAGGTCTGGTCTCTAGACATCATTATCTGTGTCATTTTAAAGCAGAACAGGAACCTTTATTCTTCTTCTAGCCCCAGTGAGTTGTGGGAAGAGTTCTGTCACAAGATGCTAACCCTGTTAAGCCTCTAGCATGACATATATAGAAAGAACATTCACTCCAATCAAAATCATGGATTTCAGAATGATCTTGCTTTTAAGAGCCATAAAAAAACCTTTCATAAAGAACTGATCCTCAGTGATTTAAGGAAAGCATTTCTTGTGCAAACCTATGTGGGATTTCCCCCCAGAACAAGCAGCAGAGTGTAACTTACCTTCATTCTGTGCAGGACTGAGGAGAACAAACTCGCAGGTCAAGAGTGATTTTGATGTAGAAACTGGTTCGTAAGTGTGAAAATGCCCCACTTCCGCTCATTGAAATATAAATTTCAGATGAGGAAGAAAGATGCCCAAAATAACCTCACCTTCAGAGAGACCAACTAAAAACAAAGAGAAACCCTGAACAAGTCACCATTTGGTGACAGAATTTTGCAACATGCCAGTCCTGTGTAAAGCTTTCTAGCTGCAAGTCTTCAAAATCAGTCTAGCTTACTGAGTAGAGCTATCTAACCCATAGAGGATGGCAAAGGCCTTTCTTAATAGGTAGACTACTTCAACAAAGGGTTTCGGGGCAGTCTACGTGTGGCTTAGATAACGGTCTAGCTCAATGTTCCATAACGCAGAAACTGGAATTCATTGTTTTGTGAGGTCTGAAGCAGCAACAATGGAACAAAACAACCCAGCCTGTGCAGCGGGGATGAATAACGCCTGTTGGTATGTTGATTTCTACACAAGGTGTTACAGCTTCATTTTAAAGAAAGAGAAAGAGACAGAGATCAGAATATCAGATAAGTATTTTCAGATAGCAAATGGAATTTAAGCTTTAGAAAGTTCCTGACTACGGATGGACTAAGAAAGAATAAGTGCTGGCCCACATGTCGTAGGATAAAGTCATAGTAGCTGAGCCGGTCAGATAAAAGGGAAGGAGTGTGGTCAGTAAATAAATTAATGCCACACTGATAACCTGAATGAAATACTTTCTACATCTGCCTCTATGATATGTACACTATAAAATATTATATGCCAGTAGAAAAGTTCAAGAATGATGAATTTCTACCCCAATATTATAACAATAATTTAATAATTTAATCCTGAACCAGATAATCATTTAAACTTTGAGTCGCCAAGACATAAGTGACACCAGAAAAGGGGGCTTCAAGATGAAGATGAAACAGTTCTGTCCAAGTCCATATTAGTACACATTAGAAAGCAAGTCTCTTCTCGTGTTCGATTTCATCACTAACTACCATGGCAGGTATGTCTACCTTATCAGTGTCCCTCAACACTGGATCTCCATAGAATAAAGACGGACTTGATCTCCCCAGGCAGTTCCACTGTGAGATCTGCCCCATACCGAATCACTACCTTCTCCCAGCCCCTCTGTGATCACAAGCCTCTGTCAACAAAACCTCTGAGTTTGCGACCAAAACCCAGCTGTACCTCTCTGCTCGGTCCTCCATCTACCCCATTAGGAATGTCTTCAGGCTCATCTTCCGACACTAAAACACAAAGGAGTGGAAGAGAACTCTATAATGATCACTCCTCGGTACAAGGAAGAAGCTGCTGGCAGCCTGCTCAGATGGATGCTCCCTGTCAAGGTATACCATGTGCCAGAGGAACCACTTGAACATGCACCACACAGACAACATATAGAGAATGGAGCCAGAAAGCACTTCCAGCTTGGAGGTCATTTCCACCGAATTATACAAGACTAAGAAACGACGGTCTTTCTTTAAAAGGGACATGTTGAAAATCTGATTTCTGACCTGGATCTGTTGCTGAAGCAAGTTGATTTTGTGTTGTTGCTGCAGAAGCTGCTGCTGTTGCCTTGCGATCTGTGGAGAAACATAGAGAACACAGTGAGACCCAGGGTGGGAAGGGCAACCTTCTACCCACCAAAGACTGGATATGATGCTCACGAGAAGATGCAAACATCACTCCTCATGAGTTGAACTGTCAGCAGGTCATCCCCAAGGAGTATCAAGCAAGACATTTCATCTCAGTGACCACTTACACCCCATTTGAAGCCTAAACAGTATCCCATCATAGTGAGACACTGAAAGTGTTCAATTATCATTCTCCACAGTGATATAGCAACAGGTCCCTCTACCAACATTGTCAGTCCATAAACAATGTGTTTTGATGAAAAGAGGGGCTACTGGACCAACGTTCAGAGTAGCTCGAGGCCTCAAAGAACTAGACTCCTCAATGAAGTTTTGGATTGTTCCGTTTGGTGCAGATACTATTCTCACTTGGGGCTCCCACAGACTCCTTCAACAGTTGTCCCTCACACACCACACACTCTTATAGTCTGTCCACTTTTACCTCCTAGGGCCCCGGTCATCTCTCTCTCTGTCTCTCTCTCTCTCTGTCTCTCTCTCTCTCTCTCTCTCTCTCTGTCTCTCTCTCTCTCTCTCTCTCTCTCTCTCTCTGTCTCTCTCTCTCTCTCTCTCTCTCTCTTTCTCTCTCTCTCTCTCTCTCTCTCTTGTTCAGAATGTGTTATGATTCCACCCTTTCAATTCAATCAGAATCCCACCCTCCAATGCTTTTGGTTTTGAATTTTCTCCCTTGGCTCCAGGACCTGGCACTCTCTTTTAATTCTGCATTGAATTAGATGTGGCAGTCATCAAAAGATTAATATCAATACCATTCCCTTCCCCCCCATCTACATTTGTGCACACGCCTTCTGGTTCTATGTTCATTCTCCTGAACAAGACTTTTGTTTCAAGCTTCAGACCCATCTCTGCACAAACATACTCAGGGATGCTCCAACTCCAACAGGCCTACAATGAATTGAGATTTAGACCTGCATGTGACAGCCTTGGGAGTTTTCCACCTCAGAGAAGAGTGGCGACATCCCACTGACATGGACTCAGCCCCTTCTATGTGAACTCAGCCTAATACCCTGAGCTATGACTAGGTGGTTTTCTATTTATCTTAAGAACTCCCTATGCATAGGAAACACCTAAGAGTGCAGTGAAGTTAAATCAAGAGCATGTTTATGTGCATTTGCCAAGATGAGCATGTACTTGCTAAGATCAGGAAGTCTGGAGATGAGTTCACAACGTCTGACTTCTAGTGGGAACCCCGAAAGGTAACCTCTGACCTCACAGAGCTTACCACCGTAATGGGCAACCCTGCGCCTCATTCTCACAAGGAGTCCTGGACTTGCCTGTCATTTTTATTACATAACTATTTCCTTTAACTTCTTTATTAGAAAGTTGAGGAGGAAAGGAAGACGCTGTCATCCCTTCCTGGCTACAGAGCAGATATGCTAGGGCATAACCCTGAACATTTCCTCTCCTCTGAAGAAGGTAAGGAGAAAGGTAGCTTTTGTTTGGCTTGTTTGTTTACTTTAAGAAGATTATTCAATTGCCATGTTTGGCAATTGTATCTCACATAGCATCACTCCATTTAACACCTAGTTCCTGTCAGAAATACCACAAGAATCCGTCAAGAACCTGAACACTTCGGCTCTTCTTCCCTCCTGGCTCCTGTGCTAAGCCACAGCCTAAGCTAGATGGATGTAACAACCTCTCACTGCTGTCCTTTATTTCTACCCTTTCTTCCCTCAGTCTATTATAAGCTTGTGTCCATAGATAGATTTTTAAAGACATAGCATGCCACGCTATTCATCTTTTCAAAATGCTTCTGTCCCACCCACTCAAGAGCACAAGGCAGCAACTGCATCGTGACTGAAAGCCCGTTAAGTTCAGTCTCCTTCTTTCCTTTCATCTCCTCCCGTGGCTTGACTTTCCACTTTGGCCAGAGTTCTTTCCTCCCTTCCTCTTCAACACACTGAGCATGCGGCTACTTCTCAGAGCTATACCTGCATCTGAACCGTTGTGTTTGCTGTGAGCTCCTGTTGGGGACCCCTGGCTGGGTGGCCAGGTAGCTTGCTTCCTTACCTTCTAGACTCTGCCCACATCTCTTACCTCGTCACTTTTCCTAAGGCTGCAGCTTTAACAGAGCACAGCTCTGCATCTGGACCCTCACTTGCAATCCCTGTCTTTGTATTTCTCAACACTCATGAAAATGTTCTTAAGCCCACTGGGGAATTATTTTGTCCTTCTCCACCTCCAATATCTAGATTGGAACCTGACTGATAAGGATTTGTTGAATAGAGAGCTATGGACAGAAGGCTCTGAATCTGGTGGGAAGGCTGCTGTGGTGGATGAATGGACTCCAGTGTTTGTGAGAGTCGTGTCAATTAGCACATGCAAAGGGTGACAACCCACAATGATGGGAACTGCACAGAAAGTTGGGTCAGAATAAAGGAGTTTTGATTTCATCTCTTTCTTCTCTCTCTCTCTGTGTCTCTCCCTCCCTCCCTCTCTCTCTCTCTCTCTGTCTCTCTCTCTCTCTCTCTCTCTCTCTCTCACACACACACACACACACACTCTTCTCCATCCCTCCCCCTCTCATGTGAGTGTGTGTGTGTGTGTGTGTGTGTGTGTGTGTGTGTGTGCGTGTGTGCATGTGTGTGTATGTGTGTAGGCCAGGACAATTCTGGCTGTCATTTCTCAAATGCTGTCTACCATATTTTTTGAAACTGTGTTTTCACTGTTCTGAAACTTGCCAAGTAGGCAAGGCTGACTGGTCAATGGGCCCCAGGGACCTCAGCTCTGGGAGTACAAGCACGTATCCCCACTCCTGAGATTGGACTCGGGCCCTCATATACAGAAGTATACCGGCTGGGATGACTCCCGAGTTCCTGACCCCAGCCTGAGGAGGAGTGAAGATCTGTGAGTGCAGAGAGGGGGTGCCCAGGGCTACTCCAGAGAAATGACCATACTGGGGAGTGTCCTGGATACCCCAATCCTAACCTGTAACTCTCCCGGGGGTCCTCATCAGACAGAAAGGGCAGCACCGCCAGACATCTCTTCCACTGAAGAGTACTCACGAAAGATCTCAAGGCTAGTTTCCAAGGTGCCAAGAAGAATGCCAGAGTTCTCGAGAAAAGGAAATGTTCTAGAATCTACTGATGACACTCATAGAGGGGCCAGACTGTATGATGAAATGAGCAGAAAAACCCATTGCTTTTCAAAAGGAGAAGCTGCTACCAGGTCCTTCAAGGTGAGCAGGGGACCTCTGCAAACAATCCCTTCATCTGAGCTGTGGGGTGACTCGGCGGATGGCATTGGACATTCAAAGACAAACCCGGCCTATTACAATCACAGAAATATCAGAACTTCTCACTGGGCAAAGCAAGAATATGGATGTGTCCAAAAATAGCACAAATTCATCTTAAAGGGAAGTGATAAGGTATTTCACTAAAATTAAAATATAATGGATACGGTGGCATATCTTTGCAAGCCCAGAATTTGGGCAGCTGAGCCAAGAGGACAAAGAATACAGGAAAGCCTGGGCTACACAGTGAGACATATAAAAACATAAAAATGGTAACTACGAGGAGGAAAAAAAGAAAAGGGAAGAAAAATTAAAAACATTAGCACCCCCTCCACACAAAGAGCAGAATAATCTTTCATGAAACAGTAAAGAACTTAAAAAAACGCAAGTGAGTGGAGAACACCCCACACTGTTCAAACCATGCTGCCCAGATATTTCTTCACTTAGTTCAACCTGCATTCCACTCTCATCTCTACCCAGGAACAACATTTATTAGCTCCCTTCTTCCTGCCCCCTCAGCAAAGCCTGCTCACATGACTCCATTCAGCTTTCCATGTTCAGGCTGTCCCCACTGCCTGGTTTAGAGTCACCCCTATCTATAAATACAAAACTTGTAAGAGCAATATCAGGTATCTTCCTGCCTCCCCATCAGAACCCCACTTCCCTGCCTGAATCCTACCCAGTCTTCAAAGTGAACTTGGCTGATACCACCACTAACCATTCTTTCTCAAACTGTCCCCACAGGGAATGTGTTCTGAACTCTCTGTGGTCTGTTCGTTCTTTCCATCATTCTACAACACACTGATGAATTGTTTTGTGGCATTTACACGGCTATGGCTACAGAGTGCCACACGAACCACTCTCATGTCCCACGACCTCCCATCCCGCTACCACCCTTGTGTACCTGTCTCTTCCCTATCAATCTCATATTCATGCCCATTCATTTTGTTCTGTGATCCAGAGTCTAGCCAGAAGCGTTTGTGTGACTATGGGCTTAAAGCTTTCCATTAGAGCCAGGTAGGTTCAACACCTATTATACAAATGGGGACAATGACCCCAGAATCTACCAATAGTCAACAATTCAGCAGTAAGAGGTGGGTAGGGCCTGCTAGCTCTTCACGACCCACGAGGGATTGTTCACAGGAACCATTGAGAGTGATCACAGTTATGCTATGTTCACAATCACAATGGTTGTGTCAACTGAAGAGGAAGACATTTGACATGGTTCTTTCCTGGGATTGCCCTCACCCCCTCAGTAAAACTACAACTGAAGGCTGAGAAATATTTTAGTGGAATGCTTAGGGGCTAGTAGCACCCGGATGTCCTTGTGTTTAGCTTTATTTAGACTGGCGTTGCAGGATTTTTGAACGTCTGTCGGAGAGGTGAACTAAATCTAAAACGACATTCATTTTCATGTCATAAACATCTTGTGCCCATGTGGCGAAGATAATTCTCTACAGTATGTTTTGCACTCTGAGGCTTTGGTCGGGACTCGGCCTATGAGCCTAGCTGTCAGATTTTCCACGCGCGGCATCCTGCTGGTACTAAAGGTACATTTGGGATTTGGGGGAATTTCAGACATTTCAGTTCAGGTTTTCAGAGGTAGGATGGTTAGTCCACTGCACGATTGTGGTTCCACCAAAGTAGTTACATGGTTCCATTAAGCAAGGGCAGGAGGGTGTGTTTGCTTTCTGTCCTTTCCTTTCCTTTCTAAGAGGGGAGGAGTGCTATGCATCGTCCTCTACTGAGAACAGTATTACCAGGAACAGGCGGCAGCTGGCTGAGGATGCCCTTGCCCCCAGTCTCTCTCACCTGCTCCTGCTGCTGCTTGGCCAGCTCCATCTGCTGACGCTGTTTCTCTATCTGCGAGGCAGCCAGCTTCTTCTGCTCATCATGGGCAGCCAGGAGTTGCTCTCGCAGACTGGTCAGCTGGTTGATCATCCCCATGAGCTGCCGTTCCTTCTCAGCAAGGCTCTCGGGAGTCCCTGAGAGGAACACGACAGGAAGACACATGGCAGAATTGAGAAGGCAGCCACGTTTCTGGGTAAGCATTCTGCTGCAGAGGGAACTTGATTGACTACACTTTTGGTGGCGACAGGGAAGGCACACTCCCACCTTCTTTCAGCTTTTTCTTCAGCAATGAAAAGCAACTGCTTTATTTATCAAAAATACCAGAACCGGGCTGAGGAGAAGGCTCGGCTCATAAAACGCTTACCCTGCAAGCCCGAGGACCTAAATTTGATCCTCAGCTCGTACCCAAAATGTCAACACAAGAACAAAAATGTACTGTGGGGATGGAGGCAGGAAGATGCTGGGGTTCTTTCTGACAACACTCCAGCCAATCAACAAGCTCCAGGTTCAGGGAGAGAGAGGTTGTACAGTTGAAGTGGAGGGTAAATGAAGGACATCAGGTATCAACCTCTGGTCTCCATAAGCATATGCACACCTGTGCACACAGGCCAGCTCACATAAATGTGCACACACACATGCGCACACACGCTGAATAGATGGCAGAATAAGCAGACATTCTGACACTTTCATCACAAATAATCTATAGTTTTTCTACCTTTTATGAGGAAATTACGAATTGCTAGTGCACATCTTTGATTCTTAGGTTCTCTGATGGGCCTGCAGGCGATAAAAGATGCCCAAGCCAGAATTCTTGATCTTTATTTTTTGTTCTGACTAAAGAGGCAAGACAAAACCAGGGAAAATTAATAGCTGAATTATGATGAGATCAAGGCATTGTCACAGATAGGATCTACCTTTCATTTACCAGAAAGATTTGTTTCATTATTCATGAATCTGTGTAAATATACAGGCACATGCGTGCAGGTTCCCCAGCAGTCAGAAGAGAGTTCTGGGTCCTATGGAGTTCCAGGAGGATGAGGGCCACTGATGTAGGTGAGGGGACCTGAACTCTGGTCCTCTGGGAAGAGCAGTGGCATGCTCAACCACCGAGCCATCCCTCCACTTCCACTGACCTGGAAGATTCAGCATGAGAAATCCTATACTAATATAGAGGGAACACCTTGGCTCTTGGAGTGTAGCCTGGCAACAGAGCACATGTGACAGTGATGGAGGTCTGGGATTATCCCCAGGACCACAAACAAGGAGGGAGTTCTAGGGCATAGCCAACTAAGTCTGAGATCATGTTGAGCTACTGTATAAACCAGGACACAGGTGACAAGCAAAGATCCAAGTCTGAGAACACAGCAGTCTCCCACTGAGTGGTAAAATGCGGTTGGCAGATGAATATCACCTTAAGTTCACCCAAACTTATACGTGGATCTAGAAACGGATAAGCCACGGCAGTCATTTAAAGGAAGGGCATGGTCCAGATATTTAAAATGCCTGCACATCTAAGTCAGGTTCCATATGTGATAGTTCAGTATTGGACGCTACACAGCAAGACAGACATGCGGCTAGCTGAATTGTTCTTCTAGAACTCATGTGAGAAACGAGACCTGCAGGGCAAAGTGCTAGCTAACAGTATGGCAGGACACGCACGTTGGATACACTGTTTGCTCCACACAGGAGACACTAGCCACTGTTTTAATGACACATTTGCCACCTGAATCCATAAGGAGAGAGATCGACTGTGTCCCAGCCGCTCTTGCAGGCCGAGTGAGTCTCTCCTTACAAGTTTATGAGGGAGAAGCACATTTTCAAAGGAAGAATGGCTACAGTCATCAGATTATCTTCTTGAAAAGAAGGCAAAAAATAAATATAGTTTCTAATGTATTTTCAGGAGCATACAGAAAGTGATTCAGTGTGGATGTAAGGTAGGAATCATTACTTGTGATATTTCATTACTGTGTATTTATCATTTCTATGTGTATATGTGCAGGTGTGTGTGTGTGTGTGACCCATAGGTAGTCTACACATGTGTATGTGTGTGTACATACGCGTGTACATTGCATGCACAAGTGGAAGCCAGAGGCTAAACTTGGATGCCTTCTGACAGCATATACCTCTGATTCCATTACTAGGGCAAGGGAAACAGGAGGATCCCTGGGGCTAGCCAGTCCAGATGAATTGCTGAGGTCTAAGTTCAATTATCAATCTGACGTGATAAGAATCAATGCTGTTACACCTGGCTTTTTATGTTGGGTGCTGGGCATCCAAATTCAGGCCCTCAAACTAGTGGGGTAGAATAGGTACTTTATCAACTGAGCCATCTTCTCAGTCCGTATTTATGATAGTTCTCTATTTCAACAGTTAGGACAGTTTATTAATAGAGCACACCAATTAAGATAATATAACTCAGAAAATTGTATTCCATCACAAATGTAGACATCTTACTAAGGAAAATGAGTTATGTGACTCTCCTATGTTAGCATAAAATATACAAATCTCCCCAGGAAGCTTTCCTCCGTGGACATCAAGATGCTGTCTTGATAGTAAAGCCCCAAATCTGAACAAACTACAAAGCATGCGCCCTTCGACCAGCAGTAAACATTGTGTCTGAGAATACTCATTATTTCTACGAGACCCCATGGACAGAAAAATGTGCCAAGACGCAATAAGAAACATAGATATGAATAAATAACTACTCATATTTAAAAACCATAAATTATCTAAATGGCAAGTCAGAATGCTACATAACAGCAAGACGTGTATACTGTGGAGTGTTCTGCAGTCATAAGAAAGTTGTTCTAAAGAATGATGACATGGGATTTCTTGATAGAAGTTCAAGACTTGGATGGAAGTGAGGTGTTTGTATTAACACTCCCCTCCATGCCTGTGTAAGTGCACACTAAAGGGAAAAGACTGAACGCTATTTCACATCCATGTCTTCAGGAACCATCCTAGGTGAGGAGATTGTACGTTATTTTAGACTTTTCTTTATAGTTACATATTTGGTAAATTTCTACAGTTACTTATATTTTCAGAAAATATATCTCACCTAAATAAGCAGCCATATAATTCAGGAACCAGGGAAGCACAAGTCCACCAGCTCAAGCCAATACAGCACCAGGGTATGGAGATGAATGGTTTTGCTGATGAGATGGCAAAGTAGCAAAACTTCATGGACTGCCACTAAACTATGCAGATAAAACATATTTCACATCTAAAATCAAATGTGTGACCTTTACATATGATTCTAATTTTGTGAACCTTGAGCCTACTCCACTTTGCTTTTCTTCTCTCCAGCACTAAAGATGGCCTCTGGGGCCTTCGGCATTCTCAGGCATGCTCCTCCAAGGAGCTCCACCCCAGCCCCTCACTACTTCTCCAGCTCCCCAATGAACAAACCTACAGCTACTCCCTGTGTGTCCAGATCACCACTGAGTGCCTGAGACAACATTATGTCTTGAACTCTGTTCCTCCCCCACTGTAAGCAAAACAATGGTAAAGGCCTGGCAGACAACAAACCCTTGAACCTTGTCCAGTGAGTGGTATGAAGAAGAACCCCCTCACTTATGACTGCTCTACTGTCAAGTGACCACATTGTTGCTAGGACAGACTAGAGGCTTTCATTTCATAGCTACTGCATAGGATTTCAGGTTGGGTTTGGGAGACTGTAGCCAAGAGGGTAAATTTGTTGCCGTGGTCTGTTTCTGTGAAACTTTTAGGCTAAAAACAAAGGGATAGGTTTGATGGCTGCGCTTTCAAATTCCTTTGTTTTTCACAAAGGCTGTCCAGTGCATAAAAAGGGCTTACAGAGTTCTCTGTGAACAGGAAGGGACTAGCAAAGACTCAAACAACAGTCTAGACTCAAAAAAAAAAAAAAAAAAAACAAAAACAACAATGAACAACAACAAAGAATATTACCCAGGTCCTGGGAGAGCTCCGGGTGCTGCCTTCACTGGAGGGAAAACACTCAGCAGCTAGTGTCTACTCCTCTAAAGCCAGGGCTCCTAGCAGCAAACAGTGCAACACACTCAGAGCCACATTGCACGCTAAGCTCAGTCTCCTCTGAATCGGAGCCGGGGAACTTACTCCCCAACTTTCCAGGGCGCCATTGATTCTGGTGTACTAGCTATCAGCACATTTTAGCATACCTGGAATGAATGTTCACTGGAAGTTAAAAACACCCTGTGTTATTATTTCCATTTGCTTAACAATCAGGTGAGGGACAGCCCTGCATGCTCATGTAGGTTCCACTAAAGTAATGTGGGTCAGAGGACTTCTTAGTATAATAGAAAAGATCCTGAGGATTGGGCCACAACTCCAGTGCCCCTGCCTCGGGGAGGGACCCAGCCCCAGCCTATCCTGACGTGAGGTGTTCCTCTTCACTCTTTGTCCATGTCCTATGCGTGGAAATAGCACGCATCTTCTCATGGGTCTTCCTCTCTACCACCACTTGCTGACCCCTGACCCGCCTCTCTCCCATCATCTGTGTAGAAGTTCTCTCTCCTGCATCCCAGAGGCCATTGCTTTCCCCAGGAAAACCAACAGTCCGAACAAATGCTCAGTGTCCTAAGCTTGGAAGAGGACATCAAAGCATGTCACACAACTCAGAACAACAAGAATTACCTTACCTCCACTAGATGCAGGAGGGTCTCCCTCATGATTTATATCTCATCAAGGTCTCTAGAAAACTCATAGTTTCCCATAGTCCTCTGAGGGTTGTAGTTATGCAGAACTGAGCATCAGGGCTTTGTTCTAAGAAACCAGTCTTGAGGTAGATTGTGGCATGTGGGAATTTCACAGGCTGTACTTGGATAAACTAAGATGACCACAGTATCCCTAGGCAGCAGCATCCCATGGTATCAAGCATCATATTTGTAGCCTCAGTTTGACCACGACAATGGTACCTAGGGAGACAACTCCTTCCCAGGACTGGCTTCTTCCCTTCCTTGAGTCGTATCTATAGCACAGCTCCTGTGAGACTCGCCCAGTCCTAAATGTGAGTGCTATGTAGAGGGTTACCCAGGAAAGAATGGTCGCTCATAGCTCAACTCTATATGGAAGAGATAAACAAACACTCGGGCACTCACGATGAACCTTGAATGGCAGCTCCGCTTGTGACCTCTCTTAAACACTAACATTAAAGAGGTCATCACACCTTGCTTCTTGTCAACCAATATCACGCTCTCTATGTTGTATTCTTACTGACTTTCTGTGTATTGTGTTAAAAGTTCTGTAATAGCAGGACATCAATTTATTCTGCGCTATTAGCATCTACAAAATGAGGCCTCATGCTTTGTGGATACCTGATATCTGTTAGCTGAATGAACAAAATCAGCCCAAGAATAGTCAAAAGGCTGCACAATTCTATCTACAAGGATGGTACTTTAAGTGATTCTTATTGTATCCAAACAAGCTATTGAAGTGGTTAAAACTAAAAAATACAGAATAAAAGGGGGTCAGAGAGATAACTCAGCAGTTAGGAGGACCTGCTCCTCTTATAGAGGAGCTGATTTCAGTTCCCAGCACCCACACAGCGCAGCTCACAACTGCCTGTAATTCTGCAAGAACGAGTGTGCTTAACTGCTGAGCCATCCCCCAGCCCTCAGTAATGATTGTACGTGTTTACTTTTGGGTTTTCATTTAATGTAATGCAAATAACTTCTTTCAAGGTGCTTGCACCCAACTACTTAATGTCCTTAAAATGCAAAAATCAGTTTTACAAAATATCCCATTATATTTGCTGTATTTGGATTGCACTCAATACCTGTTATATGTGCTATGAAAATTTTAATTAACTTATGTGTTATTTTATTTTTATTGTATTGAACGGATGGTTGGCCTCCATGTAGGTCTGGGTACTGCTTTCATGTCTGGTTTTGACAGAGGCCAGAGAATGCACAGGACTCCTTGAAACTGGAGGTTCCAGGTGATGTGAGCCATCATGTAGGTGCTGGAAATCACACCCTGCTCCTCTAGAGGAGCAGCCATGATATTAACCACTTTGACCTCAGAATCTCACTCAAAGATTCAAACTGGTAGGAAGGTCCACATATGAACAGACTAGAGATGCCAGGATGTGTTACAGGGAGTGCTAGGCACTAACTACTCTGGCTGGAATTTCATGGTGCTCTTCATGTACAGTCTGTCTAGAAGTGTTCTCAATATTTAAAGGTCTTTAGAGATAGTCTATTCTAATGCCATGAAAGATAGACCACTGAGCATCATGCAGAAGGCGCAGGCTATATATACCACAACACCAGTATGTGGTTTAGGATAATTGGTCTCTGGCTATTATTATTTTTTAACAATCTGTGAACTGGGACAAGATGCCTATCGCAATAATTTTGTGAGGAAGTTGTTTATGGGGTGATAAGCAATAAATACTTAGCATTGACTTCCCTTAAATGAGCGGATGAGGAAATGGAAACCACAAGACAAAGACTGATTTTCCCAGGGTACGTGAAAGAATTGGGGTCACATGACTGCTCGCTGCTGTGGCTTTATCGTTGCCCCCTTACAAGGATTAGCATGAAGCCAGAAGAGTCTGGGGACTGAGTATCCAACAGTCCAGATCATATTTTACAAGCTTTGGAATAATCTGTATCTGCAAGAATACAAATGATGTTATCATTATTATAATTTTACAACTCAATTCCTCTCAAGCTTATAAACTGTATTAAGCAGCAGGATAACAATGTCTAACATAAACTCAGATAAAATATGACCTCAGTATTTCCTATCACACCTGAAGCAAGCACATGAAAGACTGTCTTGCATTCAGTACAACACATGTAAAAACCCACACACAGAAACCCTGAGATCTGCCAGTGGAGTTCTCTTCCTGCCCCACATCATGCACTCAGTACAGTGTGTATAAAAGCCTACACCCAGGGACCTCTGAGATCTGGTGGCAGCACCCTCTTTCCATCCCTACGTTTGCTTGTACACCCAATGGTAGGCTGACCACTGGGCAACCAAAAGTGCAGGCGTGTTGCCTTTTTATGCACACTGCAGAGCTGCTTCCCCTGCAATACCCTCTGTGCATCAGACTTTCTTCAGTCTCATGACATTTTAAGATACTTTTTTAGCAAAATGTGAAAGAATCACTTAGAAGCAACTGCAGAGGCTGGAGATTGAGCTGAGAGGATTAAAAACATAAACATTTACTTTATTTAGAAGTAAACAACTCTGTGTGATATACCTTACTTCTGTCTTACTCTTCATTAAATATCTTCAGGGTGTGACAGCTCTCACAGGAAGAAACATTCTCAGCCTCCCTGAAACTGTACAGACTTAAAAGCTTCAGGTCAGCGTGCAAATGCCACTCTCTCAGGGCAATGCTTTTGACCCTTAAACAACTACAGGGCCTTAAAGATAGGTATAAGACACCTTTCCAGGTGACACACACACATGAGCAGATCAAAATCTTGACGTTGTTGTATATATGTTTTAAATTTTCAAAATTCTGAATGAGTTAGGTCATTTCTCAGACACAGTTCAACTCTGTCTTTGAGACAGGGTCCTTTAATAGCTGGGACTGGTCAAGAAGTCTTGCTTAGCTGGCCCCAGGTGCCAGGGATCTACTTGTCTACCTCCAAGTGCTGGGGTTACAACCCGGACACCAGGCCCACCCAGCTCAGCTTTTTACTGTAGATTTGGGACTCAATGCAAGCCCTTCAACAGCTACCAAGCTATCTCACCAGGACTTAGATCTTGTCCTTGGGGGGGGGGGCGGGGGGAATCTAGTGACTGACTTCTGTTTTAATCCTGCTCATTTTCAAGTTATTTAATGCCATTTAAACAGAATAATTATCTCTCTTAAGGCACATACTCAATGTGCTTGTCTGTTTCAAAAATGTGCATCACCTGAGAGATTATCTTAATCCAAGTATTGACTCTACTCCTGTGCTTAATTCCTGAGCTCAAAGTCAATTGTATTGCCCAAAGGATTTTTGACATGAATCCAGAGATGCTCAGTGTTTTCTGCATGCCCCATTGTTTAGAATGAGCAAAATTATGGGTTTGAAATAATCATATTTTTATATTGTCAAGCTCAGCTGGCATTCCCCTCTACATTATACATATAGCATTTCATGGCCTTAACTAAAAAATTAGAACTTCTGAGTCCTGTGTAGGCTGAAAATGACCTGTTTAGACTAGTCAGAGTCACCATGGATCCCCAGATACTGTCCTCAGGTGAAATGCCTGTTCACTGATCTTTGGTGTCATGAAATTCTACGCTAGCCGAAACAATGTGGGTACCACTGTTAGCCAGCTGGGATACTCTCATCACTTCCCCATCCCCAATCACTGCTGGCCTGCAAAAGGCATCTGTCACCCTAGCCACCACTGCTACTCAGAGTTTCTGCTGCAGATGACATAGAAAGTCTCTGAGAGATGCCCGGTGACAACAACATGTCTGAGGAGAAGGGAAGAAACCATTTCCTCAGGCAGCTCCTTGGAGTATAGCATGAGCTGACTGGCTGAAATGACGGAGCTTTGCAGGCCAACGGTTACGTCAAAACTAGATCCTGGGTACCTTCCGTGTGTGCATGAGAGGGTTAATTCTACTATATATTAAAAACCTGAATGTGTCACATCTCTGAAGTGCCAGTGTATAAAATGGTATGATACCAGGCAAAATGTTCTGGTGTTTTAAAAAGGGGAAATGAGGGGTCAGTGCCAAGGCTCTGTGGGTAAATGCACTTGCTACCAAGCTTGGGCCCAAGAGCCTACTTGAAGGAAGGAGAGAACTGACATCTACAAATCCATGGCCTACACAGAAGCATGGGTGCAGATACTTGTGCACATGTCTGCAAGCACTTGCACACATAGTAAAATAAATTTAAAAGCGAAAAATGAGTAACTTTATTCTCTCAAAGGCCAGCAACCTTTACTAACAGTTTCTTGAGAAAAATAAAGTGAGATAGAATCTAAATACAATTACTTATGGACAGCCGATGTATCATATTTATTCTTCCTATGGGAAAAGTTTCCCACTTACTCTTTTTGAATACTTATAGTGAGAAGCACTTTTCATAAACTTCTCCAAGTTGTGACTCTACTAATTTGTCCAAATACCTGCACAGTATTTCATGGGTCAGCATTGCACAGCTAAATTACTGAAGAAAACAGCACAGACTTGGCTACAGTATTAAATCTACAAGCATTCCCTATCTCCTAACAATCTTTGAAAGTCATTAAGAGTCTACAATCAGTCTCTCCTAATTTGTCCCTTTTGTGTTCTAATTTTCTGTAAACCTATTTTGTACCCTAAGTAATTGACAGAATCTCCTCTTTGTATTTTTTCAGGAGCAATTTGTAATTCCCATTTAGGCAAAACTTTTTTACTTCTTCAAATATTCTTTCTAAATTATCTGCATTTGAGTCAGATAACAAAATGTCATCCAATAATGGTAAAATATAGAATTAGGAAATTGCTTACATTTTATTTCCAATGGCTGATTTACAAAGTATTGGCATAGGGTGGGACTATTGAACATTCCCTGTGGGAAGATGGTTCACTGGTACCTCCTAGTAGGCACTGTGAAAGCAAATTTTTCTCGACCCTTTTCTTGTAAAGATATAGTGAAGAAACAATCCTTTAAATCAATAACTATAAGAGGCCATCCTTTTCTTAATAGAGAAGGCAAAGGAATTCCAGACTGTAGAGGGCCCATAGGCTGAATAACCTTGGTGACAGCTCTTAGATCTATCACCATTCTCCATTTTCCAGATTTCTTTTTAACAACAAATACAGGGTGAATTTCAAGGGCTGGTTGGTTCTTCAATATGGTGAGCATCTAATTGCTCTAAAGCTTGCAGATTGTCTTCTGTTAAAGGCCATTGTTTAACCCATATGGGTTTCTCGGTTAACTATTTTAAAGGCAAGGCTATTAGTAACTCTGAAGGTTTGCTAGTTGTTTTGTGTTCTGTACAGCCTGAATGGCTGATGACCTTCATTTACAATATTTTATAATATCCTTCCCAGAAACATGAGTTTTTGGGACTGCAGGAATGTTGACATGGGTATTCCATTGCTGCAGGAGGTCATGGCCCCATAAATTCACTGCAATATTAGCTACATATGGCATCAGCCTTCCTTTCTGTCCTTCTAGCCCTATGCATTCAACCCACCTCATACTTTGTTTTACTTGAAATAGGGTTATCAGCAGCCCAAATCAGCAGGAAATAGCCTGGAAAACAATGCCCACATGCCAAAAAAAAAGGAGCTATGGATATTTTCCTTTGTTCAGAATGTTGGTTAGAAGTTGTTATGGATAACAGTCAAGAGAAAAGCTAAACAAAGGATATAAGATTCACAGTTCTTGTTTAAAAAATGGAGGGGGGGAAGTGCTGTGGGACAATGGTCTTTTATCCTATCACTTGTATTATTTTTAATAAAATACTGATAGGCAGTAGACAGGCAGGAAGTATAGGCAGGGTGACCAGGCAGGAAGTAGAGGTGGGGCAATGAGAATGCTGGGAAGAGGGAAGTGCAGTCTGCAGTTGTGACCCAGATGCAGAGGAAGCGAGATGTGGCTGCCTAGGGGGCTGGAGAGATGGCTCAGTGGTTAAGAGCATTGCCTGCTCTTCCAAAGGTCCTGAGTTCAATTCCCGGCAACCACATGGTGGCTCACAACCATCTGGAATGAGGTCTGGTGCCCTCTTCTGGCCTACAGACATACACACAGACAGAATATTGTATACATAATAAATAAAAAAAAAAGAGAACTTCTCTCAGAAACTATTTAAAAAAAAAGATGTGGCTGCCTCGACAAGTAAGGTACCAAAAAATGTGGCTAACACAGACAAGAATTATGGACTAATGTAAGTTATAAGAATTAATTAATAAGAAGCCTGAGCTACTGGGCCAATCAGCTTATGATTAAAGTAGGCCTCTCTGTGATTTCTTTGGGACTTAACTGGTGTGGGAGTTCCTTCTGTCTATGTGTTGATTTTATTGGTTAATGAATAAAGAAACCTGGCTTGGCCTATAGCATGAAAGAAACAAGGCAGAGTTAGGGACGCCATGGAGCTACCACCAGAGTCAGATATGTCATAACTTTAGCTGGTAAACCACAGCCACGTGAGGCTACAGAGATTAATAGAAATGGGTTAAATTAAGATGTACAAGTTAGCCAATAAGAAACTAGAGCTAATGGGCCAAGCAGTGATTTAATTAATACAGTTCCTCTAGGATTATTTCGGTCTAAGCTAGCCAGGCAGACGGGAACCAACAAGCAGCCTCTCTACCAACACTTAATGGCTGCAGGAACCAGGCAGGAAAGAAACCTCAGTCAATAATCCCTATCCCCTTCTTGCCCCAGTCCCCAACACCTTCTCATATCTCTTCATATCTCTTCTTCAATCTCTCTCTCTGTCTCTCTCTCTCTCTCTGTCTCTGTCCCCTTCTCCCCTCCCTCTCTCTGATTCCTTTTATCTGAGAGTCAATAAAATTTAAATAAAACTGGCCAAGACAAGCAGAAAGCCCTTCTCCCCATCTAAGACGCAGTAACTGCTGTGGAGCTGGCTACACCACCCTGACATACGTGGAAGTTCTATTCTAATCTATCATTTAAAATGATCATGGCCAAACCCAGTCATTCAGCACATTCATGTTTTCCTATTTTGAAAGAACATGCAAAGCCCAACCCTTTGGTCTCCCAGCCGGAAACAGTAGACAAATGTGTGAGTCTCACACCTTCCTCTGCCTAGGTTAAAACGGTTGTAGAAACAAGGCAGCCATTGTTCTCTGACTTCTTCTGAGGTGGCAAGAAACCACATTCCTGGGCACTGACCCCCCAAATTCATTTACCCCCAGAGGCAATCTTCTATTGTAGCCTCTGCACCCATGAACAATGACTTGCAATTGTGACAGTCACACACGGTAAACTCAATGCTGTTTTCCCCACTTCACTGGGAAACCTGAGCCGAACACCTAATAACCATCTCCCCCAGCAGAAAAAAAGGCACACAGTTGCTTTCAAAAATGCTTCTGGAAACAGCTTTCTTCTTTTTTAACAGAACCAGAGGACAATAACTGAACTTGGTCTCTGAATGCAAAGCTTTAAAAACTCGAAATTAAAGACAGAAACTTCTTCTGTGATTGTACTAGAGCATCCTAAAGCCAGCCCCAGGCTAGGCTCAAAGGACAGCAAGGAGCCTCTATCTAAGCTTAGCATCACTGCCGTCAGGGCTTTCAAGTCTGACTTGTGAGGGAAGAGAAGGAGGAACTGGATTGCAAGGCTTGAAGCAGGCACTCCTCTGCCTCCACTCTGGGTGGTTGAGGTCAGTAGTGGAAGACAGAGGCAGGGACTGTACATCCCTCACCTCGGGGGTCATGCTTAAAAATCCATCAAAAAGGTGAAGGGCTTGATATCCCGGGGTGTTAAGCGTCCCTTTGTGTTCCTCTTAAGTTCTGGAAAGCTCTGAGGAATGCTAATTGTTCAATTCAGTTTCCTTCCAGATAGATGCTGGTCATCAAACTTGTTGAATTCTCCCTCATCTTGCTACCCATTCTCAGCCTCTGAACCCAGAACAGATGCAGCTTCTAATGACTGGCAAACAAGTAAATCACCAGTCAAATGGTTTTTCTGGAACTTTCCAAACAGTCAGATATGATAAAAGAGTTTGCTTATGAACTGTGAAGTTTATTTTCGACAGGTGCTAAATGTAAATTTCAGACATCTAAAATTAATATCACTATATATGTATATTTCTATCTATATATATGTGTATGTGTGTATATATATATATATATAGACAAATGTTTTGCTTTACTCCAGGATACTTGGAAGGATGGAGGAACAGAGCCTTACAGAAGAGACTGTCATTTCGATTTATACACCATAAAATCACTTAGACTAGATATGTGCTTATATGCATATATGTATATACTGATATTAATTGGTAGATGTTTGAACTTTATTTTAGCACCTGTTAAAGATAAGCGCCACAGTTCATAAGCAGATGTGATGCTGTTGATGACCGAGCGTCTTGACATTCTCAAAGTTAATATTGCTTTAGAATTTAGTACTACAAGTACCACGCCGGCAGCAACAGGGTGCAGTGGGCTGCCCCATACTCGGAGAAGTGCTGCTTTAGAACTAACTGAAAGGGTCATCTGCTTCCATTTCTACATGAGAAAATTAAATCTGCTCCCTTGTTACTGGAAGTTTGTTAAGATATGAATATTCAATATTTTCTGAAGTTCTCAGAGAGCTTTTATTAGTTGTAATCGCTGACTCCAATAAGCTCGAAGATAATGTGGTAGACACTGACTGGAAACACCCTTGTACTTCGTCTGCCTTGCTCATCATGATGGGTTCCAGCTGCCCACTCTAAGTATGCATACTTCAGACATAGAATATGAACTGTATTTCTAACCTCACCATGCTGATGATGTATTCGTACCTTTGAAATAAGTCGTGCAAGTCAAAGAAGAGGAGGAGAAGGAGAGTAAAGCCACAGAGAGAGCGGCTTTGTGCTGTTAAGACAAGAAAACCAAAACCCTATTCTTGATCCTACACAGTGCACAGAGAACACCCAGAGAGACTGGGTCTACTCGCAGCTAGTAGGAAGGCCGGCCGGGGAGCGTGCAGGAAGCAGAGGGCCCAGGACAGAAGTACTCCAGAAACGCTAAGCCTTACAAACAGCAGCTTAATTTCTGAGCATTCCAGATCAAAGCAGCTCATACTTCCTACCTTTTATTTCTCCGAAGTTCCCTGATCCCATTGCCAGGAGCTTGTCTTTCCAGTCCTTCGAGAGCAGCTTTTCAATACTGGGGGTATCTAAGGAAAGAAAAAATAAAAGACAGCTATAAGCAAACAGGCAGCACTCTTTGCAGTGGGCTCATGAAAACCTGTCTGCTAAGAATAAGGCCATTGCGGTCCTGGCCCCAGTTCATAATGACTTCATCAACAAACTGATAAGAGGGAGTTAAAAGAGAGAGAGAGAGAGAGAGAGAGAGAGAGAGAGTGTGTGTGTGTGTGTGTGTGTGTGTGTTTGGTCACCTGCTGTTTCGAAATCATTAGCTTTTTCCCCTTGCAGAACAAAGCCGTGCTAATTCTTTATGATAATGGGCTTGTGCGAACCCACAGCACATTGTTTTAAATTTGGTGGACAAATTCTTGCTATAATGGATGCTTGTCAATTTCAGAGTATTAGTCTGTAGACACAAAATAATTATGTTGATAAAATGCGGAGTGAAAAAAAAAGAGGCAAAGAATTAGCCCTTAAACCTGCTGCATGTAATTACGTCCCTCTGTGTGTTTACAGTTCCGTGCACTTTATAATATGTGTAACATTGTGTGGTGGCGACCACCGCGCCATGGCAAGATTTGTGCGTACACAGTGAACACGGGAAAAAAATAAATAAAAAGCAAGCAAACAAACAAACGAAAAGGTTGACATAAAAGGCGCTGTTCAAAGATGGCCAAATTGGGTGAAGCGAGTGATGTCTCTAATGGAAACGCATTATTTGCTTAGTTCAGATTTGTATCTCGCTTTTTGCAAATGCCCCAGGTTGGGACAGGATGGACACATTTTCGAGAGCAAGGTCACGAGTTCCAGAGTGTGGTTTGTGTTTGTAGATCCCTGGCTCGGCCCTCCCCTTTTGTCCTGAGCCTTCGCTCTAAGTAAACACAACTGTAATAAAAGCAGCACACATTAGACTCAGGTGCACACAATGGAGCTCTACGTTCGTTCCTGTCAGCGTCTGGCCGGGGATGCAGTGACAGTGCCTACAGTGACAAAACATTTCAGATCTGTAGTCAGCCTTGGATTCGGTTAGAAAACAAAACAAGCACTCACACTCCCAGAAGGTCAGTGTGCCCTGTGTGCCCTGTGTGCCCCGGGTCTCATCTAAATGACAGCGCTACACCCGTCATCCTGGGTCTTAGACACATGTTGCTGTCCGCACCATCACGCATTTCTGTTTGTTCCAATGATTATTGGCCCCCCAGGAGGAACAGAAAGGGATGACTTGCTAACTTATCAGAGAGACCGCCTGTCCTGGGGGTTTCAGTGAGGCAGAAGTTAAGTACAGAAGATTTCTGAGATATTGAAAATGATATGTGGAATTTAAATAGCAAAAGATAACAGTAATTGTTTTAAATCCTGTCCATATATAGGTATATGTACCATGCATGCTACGTGGCTAAAATATATATTTCTCTTTGTCACGAAATACCCATTTCTAATTTTCATTATGAAGGAATGAACTTCCTTGTACATTTCCCTAAAATATACAGTCCTGTTTTATTTTTTTTTTTTTTATCTCACCTTTTGGAAATGACAATAGCAACGCGGTGGTCAGCCAGAGTGCAGACTGGGGCTGTAGTCGGGGTTTCCACTCGCATCATGATGTCTAAAGCAAGTTGAAAACCCTTCTGCACTAAACTGCAGTGTGTCTACATTCCCAGTGAGCACTGGGAAAATCAGTTCTTAAACCTTATCAGAGTAGGTCAAACAAACACCACTGTTTCTTTATTCAGAGCTCAAAAAAAAAAAAAAATTGCCTGAGTAGCGTGTAAACAGGGCATGGCCAGTATGGTATTTGTAAGAGAGTTCTGTCAGTCATTAAAAGCTAACAAACCTCTGCAGAGCAGGAATGCGGCAAGAGAAATCCACTGTGGACTAACAATGGCCCCTGAGCCTCCCTGCTCCAGAAAGAGACCTTTTTACTTTTAAGGCTATTGTCTGCCAGGGCCCTGGCAATGCCTTTCCCTTGCAGCTAGACAAAATATCTACTGTCGCCGCCTCATAAAGGGACAGAAGTCTTCTGTCTAAGTTGCAGAGTTAAAGAAACAGCAGCCAGACTTGTGGAACCTGCAGAATGTTCTTGGCCTCCTTATTAACAAGCCTTAAGATATAAGGCTTTCAGAGAGCTGGTTCAAGTTGACTCTTAGCATACAGGACGGAGGGATGAATGGACGGATGAAGGGAGGGATGGATGGAGAGATGAAGGGAGGGTGGGAGGGAGACAGGGAGGAAGGAAAGAAAACGCCCCTTCTGTGTGGCATGGCAAACTTCTCATGGCAGGTAAAGACTGATATTCACCTGTTAAGAAACCAAAGCTTAGGGAAACACAGGACTCGGCCACTGTGAAGCTAAATGCAAATCTCAGCCTGTGGTTTCAGTCACGCACACACATGCTCACACAGACAGACACACCCTCACTTCCTCTGTGGGGAAGCTCCAGTTTCCAGGGCCACTCCACTAAAGTAAAAATTGCAAAGAATAAATTGAACTTTACAGAATAATGTGTTTGCATGAGTCTTAACTATGGGATTAAAGGCTAGATTTTTTTGAGGGTCTCATTAGCATCAGAACTTAATCTAATTATATGATTTTGCACTATGGAGTTTGCACTGAATGGTTTAAAAAATCCTATGAGCATGTACAATTAAATTACCTCTTTTACTTATAAACCAGAAGACTCCTGAGCTATGAGTGAGAAGCAAACCAGATTGTCACCTATCTATGACAGCAGCTACCTGGAGTAGCTGTGAGGGGTGGGGTCTGTACACCCAGCCTTCGCTTTCAGCTCGCTGCCTGAATTTCTGTCACATAAATAGGGCCGGAAAGTCTACTTCCCACAGCGCACTTCCTGCCATGGTCTCATGCCCTCACAGGTCGTTCCTATAGTCATGCTACGGGATGGCGTCCAGTCATGGGGACAGTCGGGTGCCCTCCAGAGTGACGGAGTTTCTCAGAGAACAGTAAGGAAATCTATGATTAGAAACGGAAAAGACAAAATGGCAAAATCCCAATATTTACAAGCAGCTGTTTTCTCAAGTGTGAATTCAATAAAGGGATGTCTACCACAGCTCTGTAAGTACCATTCACTATTTACGGTGGGAAAAGTTAGAGTGGCTCATTATGCAATATTTTGTTTTCAAAAAGGAGGTTCACTTTTAAAGACACAGAGTTGAGTTGGATGCTGTGACTGTGGCTCATGACTCTTTGCAGCATTAGTAAGCTTCCCAGTTCTGAACTTTATTTTTTTCATGGTTTTTGTTTGTTTGCTTGGTTTATTTATTTATTTATTGGATAGGGTCTCACTATGTAGACCAGGCTGGCTCCATCTCGCAGAGATCCACCTGCCTCTGCCTCCCCAGCCCTGGGATTAAAGGCGTGCACCACCATGCCTGGGATTAAAGGCGTGCGCCACCATGCCTGGGATTAAAGACGTGAGCCACCATGCCTGGGATTAAAGGCGTGCGCCACCATGCCTGGTGTGCATTTCCTATCTTAAAACACTTAGGACTTCATTCTCCTGAGCACTGGTTTCAGAGTTACCCTCAAAACTCACTATTCCCTCAAATACAGTCATTGTTAGAGTCAACAGTGGCTCTGGCAGAAAGTCTCAGCTCAAAGAGCCCTGTCAGTCATGACACCTTTGACAGCAGTGTGTGTGTAGGTATTCCTTTCCCTGTTGTAGCTGAGGCCACTCAGCTTTGCCCAAATCAGATAGTCCAAAGCACAACAGATAGACTATGAATCCAGGGCTCTTCCTTCAAGGATTTGTCTTTTTAGAAGAAAACTAACACATGCATGTTAAAAAATAATGTAAAATAAATGTGAAAAAATAAGCCACGGAACATTAGAGCCTAGGAAACGGCCATCGTCTGCCCACACATTAAGTGGGTCTATGAAATCACTTCTGCTTCTTTCCGCCATCCATAGCCGGCTTTTCTCGTCTCTCTGGCTCACATTGGCTTCCTCACATGGCTGCCTATGGCAATCCCCAAAAGAGAACCCCCGAGAATGCCAGCCATTGTTACGGCAGCAGCAGCATCCTGCCTCTTTAGGGCCTGCTCATTCGCTGTAACTCTCTCTCTCTCCATTTCCCTCTGGTGCCAAACCCTCTTAAGACTGACTCCCTGGGCTGGAACAATGAGACCTGGAGACCAATGCCAACATATTGTAATTCTCCAGCAAGCCGTCTGTGCCAAGAATCAAACCACATTCATGCCAGCGCAGTAGCTTACACACAACCTCAGGGTTGTGCTTTGGATGTATGTAGGGCATTTTTCTGCTTTAATCTCTTCAGAGCTACAGTGGCAGGGCACATTGAGCAACTGAACAAGTAAAGTGTATGTACGCACAATATTTGACTTTTTTTTTAGCAAAACCCCAGGAAGCGGGCAATTCTACCAGTGTTTACACTTTAAGCTGTCGCTTCAACTGAAGGGCACTAATCTTGACTTGTGCTGGTGAACACATGTAGGAAGGGCATCACACTTTGGAAAGAATAACGATGTAACTGAATTTCAAACATGCCAATTGTTTCTCAAATCATGAAGTAAACATATGGGTAGATAAGCCAGCAGTTGAATTTTAAGACTAATAATGGCCTTTCTTTATCATTTAGATCAGCATTTTATAGAAGCCATTGGTCAGATATAAGCTGAACATACATGATTTGGTGATATAAAACTAAAACAAAAAACAAACATCCCATCATCACATAAATCTAATTTACACAGGAGTTAGACATCTTTAGGGACTAAGACATAATCCGAAGAAGTTATGGATTATGTAGTATTTAGATTCTTTACCAAGGAAATCAGAGTGGGGTGATGGCTATTATTACTCAGTGTGACTTAAACCAGCCTAGACCAAAGTCTTCATTTATAGCCTGAAACACAATAAATTATCAAGTTTCAAATATTTGCTCAAAACTCATGCACCAAATTAAACCTAAAGTCGGGGGCTGCAGCACTGTCCACTCCCCGGCCAGCATTCTCTTCAGCACGCCACACAGCTGCATTGTAAGTTCTGCCTCGTATTTTGTGGTCCTGGGGTGGAACGCATGTGCCTAAGCAAACAGAGTCTGTTGTGTGAAGCGCACCCGCATCCCAGCACAAACCTCTCTGCTAAAGAGCTAAGCGTTTGAAAGAGTGGAACTTTGGCTCCTTTTATTTGCTGCCTTCAGGATCAGGTGGCAGGTGACACTGTTAGAACTGTCACCGTGGACGCAGTAACCTCTGTTAGGACGGGACGCCCGTTCACTCTCGCAGGGACCCACTGAAAACCCGCGAGAACTGCAGAGCGGAGGCAAGTGTGCAAGTCAGCGCAGCTCCAGCTCAGTGCGTTGCTGTCTAATTATACAAGTCACGGCCATCACTACAGACTTGGAAGGGGAGGACTGAGGCAGACCTGCCAATGACATCAATAGGAAGTCACCTCAGAAGGGCAGCATGACAATGTACAGGCGGTACATGTGGACGACTGTTACATGACACAGGGTAAGCAGGGAGTTCTTACATCCAAGAGAAGCCCTGTGTGCACGAGATCAGAGGGCCCTCCCAAGCCTGAGCTGGCCCATCACTGCAGCCGGGCTACCGACGTCAAGTTCTCGGATCTTTTAAAACTCGCACGTGTACCCACAAACCACGGACTCACAGCTGGTGCTCCACAGCACCCAGAGCACGCTGGCCTCACTTTTATATGTAATTAACTATCCTCAAGTGACCTAAGGCCTGGACAGGCTTTTGTGTCTGTATTGACAACGCACACGCTTGCTTCCCCTTGAAAGTTATTAAGAACTTTCTAATAGACGAACAATGGCTTCCACAAGGCGACTTTAGAAAAGAATACTATACAATCAGTTCCAGGGACTGGGGAGCTATTGTGTTAGGCTTCAGTTTTCTTGTTGTGCTGACTGTAAAATTGGACGTATTTGTTCATTATATCCAAGTTTGCATCACATTTTAGAAGAGCATTTTTGCCGCTGCTGTTTTTTGATGTGGGGTTTCTCTGTGTAACAGTCCTAGCTGTCCTGCAACTAGCTCTTGTAGACCAGGCTGGCCTCGAACTCACAGGGATCTGCCTGCCTCTGCCTCCTGAGTGCTGGGATTAAAGGCGTGCGCCACCATTGCCCAGCTAGAAGAGTAATTTTCAGTGCATGATTAAATATGTCAAATTAATATGCTATCATTGCTATATATCTATAACCCTATTTACTCCTTGTAAGGCTGTTGCATATAATGTTTTGATAGATTTCATTTTTATTAATGTGTCTGTGTCTGTGAGTCTCTGCAACATACACGGAGGTGCTTGCAGAGACCAGGAAAGGGCATTGGATCCCCAGAGCTAGAGTTACAGGCAAGCGGCTGAGCCTCCCACTGACAAGGGTGCTAGAAGCTAAATTCAGGTTCTCAGGGTGAACAGTGTCTGCTGATAAGCAGTGGTTCTCAGACTGTGGGCCTCCATTGCAAACCACTGTCTCCCAATTATTTACATTAGGATTCAGACAGTAGTAAAATTAGAGTTATGAAGTAGCAACAAAAATAATTTTATGGTTGGGAGCAACCACGACATGAGGAACTATATAAAGTGTCACAGCATCAGGAAGGTTGAAAACCACTGTGTTCTCAACTAGCCACTCTGTGTTTGTGTGTGTGTGTGTGTGTGTGTGTGTTTGTGTGTGTGTGTGTGTAATTCGTTTCATTTAGTCCATCTGATGTGAATTTCTGATCATCCTCCTTCCACTTCCCAAGTTCTAGATCACGGACATTCACAACTCTACTCTGCTATAATCTCCTTACATGTTAGTAGGCTTAAAGAGTGAGCAATGGAATTGATGATGCCCTCATTCACCCCATCAGAAGATAACATGCCCTGTGTAGCCTGCAGATATGACTATGCGGTTGTTTTATTATTCGATCCCACCGAGGACACTGCAAACTCTGGGAGGCAGCTTTCCAACGGGGAGTTGCAGAGCGTAATTCCTCTGCTACAAAAACTCTTTGTCTTTTTACTACTAGATATAAAAGGAAAAATAATGATTTAATGTCATAAAACCTGACTCCATCTCTTACGGGTTTATTGCTCTTTGGCAAGTAATTTACCCTCTTGCTGCTTCAAGTTACTCACCTGAAAACAGGATAATGAACACCCTTATCTCATGTTCCTGTGAAAACTAAGGGACGCAAAGGGTTTAAATAGGGCTGGCACTTAGTACCACTTAAAAGTGGCAAGCAGTGTTACAAGTCAGTTTAAAACTATCCAAAAGAGCTGCCTCTATGGGTAACTCTGTACAGACACACACACAGACACACACACATATATACATAGACACAAGACACACATAAACATACATATACAAAAACGCACACGTACAGATACATATATACACACATGCAGAAGCACACATATATACAGATACATATGTACACAGACACAATACACACAGAAACATACACACACATGCACAAACACACATACTGATACATATACACACATGCAGAAACATACACATATACAGATACACATATATACACACAGACACATAAATGCAGAAATACATACATACATGCACATACATGCATGAACATACATATACATGCATATATGCATGTAAAACCACATGTGCACACATACATACATGATCATACAAAAACATATAATACATATGTACATGCATACATGCATGCATGCATGCACATACATATACACATCACCCATCCCTTCAGCCATAATTACTCTGTGCTAGCTGTACCCACATGTACTTCTATGATTAGGACTATCACTGTCACTTTTCATTCTCTGTAAAAATGAAAATGTGCACAGTGGCAAGGAGGGGAAAGTATTCATTCGCAGGTTAATGTATGTAATGTCTCCAAACAGCACAGACGAAGAGACTCAGCTAGTCTTTGTTTCCTATTTCCTCTAGACAGCTGCCATTCCCAAGATCCTCAGGGTTGCGGACATTATCTGAAGGTTTGGAAAAGTCAGTGAGATGGGGAAGTTAAAAGGCTACCCACCAACAGCAATGCTTATTGTTTTCATTTACTGGCATTGTAACCCCCTCTACCATCATGGCCAACTAGACCCAATCACCATCCACACCCACCATCATGGCCAACTCACCCCGATCTCCACCCACATCCACCATCATGGCAAACTCACCCCGATCTCCACCCACATCCACCATCATGGCCAACTCACCCCGATCTCCACCCACATCCACCATCATGGCCAACTCACCCCAATCTCCATCCACATCCACCACCATGGTTAACTCACCCCGATCTCCACCCACATCCACCACCATGGTTAACTCATGCCAATATCTCCCATCTCCACATAGGAAACTCATTTTAACTTTTAATAAAAATGGGAGAGGAAGACCCTGACATAAAATGATGAACATTATAAAGTGATGAACATCGTCTATTTGGAGCCAAAAATTCAATGAGGGAGCAGGAGGAAGCCAGCATTACTAGGAGGGAAGACCAGAAAGTCCAAACAACGTGGTAGAAACCCAGAAGGAAACATGTGGGCCACTGTGCGCACACAGCAGCTACTCTATAAAATCTCCAACATTTCCTAGGAGGGATTTTCTCCCATTTCTCTCTTCCAACTATCAAACAACTATCTGGTCAGAGATAAATTAGAAAAGTTTTTGGTTTTGTATATTCTGCTTCATTTAGCGTTTTCTCTATCGTGTATCCATGATGGAATCATAAGGAAAAAGCACCATAAGATCTGCAGAATTATAGCATAAGGTATTTGAGAACCAAACATATTTAAAACAAGCGGCGTTTTCATCTCAGAAGACTATTAGTGTGTAACGTGGGAGAGTCCAGGCAGGATCACTTTGGCACTTTGCAGCTTCCTGAGGAGGAGACCATGAAGGTCTCAATGCACCTGTGAACCCTGAGTGGTGCTTACAGCTTACAGGCTGAGATGAAATGTGAGTTATACATGTATACATAGACAAGGACTATGCATGTATTCGGATGATGACCCACATGACCATCCAACTGCAGATGGCATATTAATACAATCATTCATTTACTAGACATTTAGAACATGCCAGAATCCGCCTTTCACAATCACATTTGCAGAATTGTGCAGGTGCCCTAAATTGTGCAAGTGGCCAGAGGAGAACAGAAATGAAAGACAAAAAGTGTCTAAATAGAAAAAAATCACCTAATATACTTTACTGGTCTGCAGCCTTAGAAATAGGACAAAACATTGTACCCTTGTAGGTAAGAACTAAAACAAATTCAGACAGAGGTTGAAGCACCACGAACCCAAATTCAGAAGACACAATACAGTACATCCATTTGCAATGCATGATTTAATGTTACCAGGCTTAGACGTAATTCCAGCAAAGGGAAAGTGTACTGCTATGTTAACTGTGATATTCTCTGACACCACGCAAAAAAATGTAGAATAGGAAAAAATAAGTAAAAACATAAAAATCCATTTAGGAATTTCTTTAAAAGTCATTTTCATCAAAGAAGGGACAAGATAAAGAATTAAACATGGAAAGAAATGAAAATGTAAAAAAAAAAAAAAACAAAACCAAAATCAAGATAAATAGAAAAAAGCAAAAGAGATTGGCATAGTTTTTACTTTATGACATCACCAGAGCCATCGATCCACTTATTGGCGAATGGAGGGGGGTTAAAATTAGGCATTTGCAACCCATCTATCCGTACATTAAATTCAAAATGGAATGTTTGTTCACAACTATCATCTTTGTTTTTAATGCATTCTATATCCTAAGTGAAATGCGAACTTTATAAAAATGACAATATAAATCATATATAGATTTGTCCACTCTCTGTCTTCTGCATGATTCACATATAGTATACACACACACACACACACACACACACACACACACACACACACCGCAGACACAAAAGCTTCACATAGTATTCCTTTACCCATGTATCTAACAATAACCAGTCAGGTCCCACAGCAGCACTGTGATGAGCACCCAAGATATGGCCTTGACCCTAGCCAGATAATCAAATCCAACCTTTTTTCCCCAAATGCTATACCACGTCACTGAGATGCTCCCCTGGAATCTCATCCGCTGATCCAGAAGGAGAGACAATGGCCTCCTTTAACTACTCAACCAATGACGAGTAAATTGGAGTGTGAATAGGTACTTTTGGTAAGAGTTCCTATATAATTTAATCATTACCAATCAGATCCAAGACATAAAATTCTACTAGACAACAATTTCTAAGAAACTGGACAACTTCTCATCCTGCCGTAATTAGAAAGAAATTTGAGGACAGTATCAACAGCAAGTAATCTAAGTGATACATACGGATAATAAATTTGGGGGATTCCTTCAACAAAGTACACTTCCTGCTTCCTTCCAACACTGAGCAGATTCCCAATGCCAGTCAGACTCCAAATGGGTTCTGGGACCTGGCACCTCATCTCTAATGGGGGAGGGGGTTGCTAAACGGCAACATTTAAGGGCCATCAAAGTGTTCAGTTTATGTGTCTTGGTTGAGGATCAGGAACTTGAACTTTTCGCCATTCATTTTGATAAATAAACACGGAATCCGAGTTTGAAGAGAGGGGCAGAAAACATCCCATTCGGTCAGACTCTGGAAACTTGAAAACCTTTCAGAAGTGAGTAAGATTTGAAAGAAGATTTGAACAGAAGCTGCTGAGTTCTTTCAAAGGTGAAGGGATGGAACAAATGCCACACTGTCATTTCGGCAATGATTAGACAACGTGAACCAAAAATATCCAGATGTCGTCCAGCGGGTTTGTGTTTACGACTACATGGCATGAGGGCACATCAAGGAGAAACACAATGAGGAGTTGGGAGTGGTCCAAAGTGTCTGAAACTATTTCACAGAGGGAGGGCGAGAACACAGGGTTTTACCGGTAGATTATGATAAACTTTCCATTTAAAAGTTTTAAATGAAGGCTCATGAACTACAGAGTCCCACACTAGACACATGCATTCACAACGTTTGAACAGAATGCATCACCTGTGTACCGGATGTACAGATGTTATGTAAAGACAAAGGGACAAGAAATCCCCGAGATAATAAGACCACAGCTCTGGATGGTAGAAAACGAGGCAGGGTAGCTTCCAAGTCTAGTCAAAGAATGACACAGGTAACTTGGGAAATTCAAGAAATATGAACTAAAGGAAGTCCTCTTCATTCAGAAGTCTCTAGGCAAAGCCCTCTGGGAGATGGAGGGACCACAAGTTATTAACCCTGGGCATCAGCTTGTGGCAGAAAATAAACCACTCGGTCCACCCCCCTCTGAACATAACTGACATGGGTTTCCATGGGTCAGCCACACTTAAACGATTATCCCTCATTTGATCTTAAAAGAACATTGGTCAATGTCATCGAGCGAATCACGGTCCCCATGCAATGACTGGAGGGCGACACTGTGGAGGACACTTGAGAGTGTTTAAATGCTGGGGAGGACGGCGCAGAAGAGGAGTGCTGCCCCATGGTCTGCTTCTGTTGTGGCTTTTCCTGCCAGGAACAAGCCAAGAGTTATCTAGCTGACTTCTGTATACTATCTCGCAATGGTAAAGACAACAACACATAGCTACATGTCACCTGGATAAATTATACACACAAGTATTCAGGATAACTGACCTGCAGTAGTTACACAGAATTTTAATTCTACCCCTCATAATAAATGGAAGGGGGTCTGGTGTGGGTGAGGAAGACATCACACAATTCACCACTCTACAGGAATAAATGTTTTAAAGGACAGAAAGAATCCTTTAAAACAGTCTAAGGACTTAAGTGAATAAAAATTGAATTATCCACAATTACCAATTTAAGAAAAGATGAGTATTTTATTTCAAAGGGATGGACAAACCATGAAAGCTGAAGAGCAATTAATATGACCTAGGGATGAGAGGGCAAGCCTTTCATGCTTGAGAATGTTCACGTGGTAGAAACTCAGAGGCGTCTAGACTCTGGGATATCTCTGTGGAGTAGCTAATCCCCAGGAATAGGGGCTTGGACATCATAGTGAGATGCTGTCTCAAAGACCACAAACACACAAACAAGCCATTATAAACGGCACAAGGTGACTATTTCAATGTAAGATCTTTAATACAATAAACACGTAAGTTTGGCTACTTCAGCTTTGTCATAACAGACTGATCTGGATTCTGTGACCGGATCAAGCATAGATAATGGGTTCTCCATTTAAAGCATGTGTTTTTGTGCTTATAAAAGGATTCCTCCACAGAGAAGGAGGAAGGCCCCACTGTTTTAAGTAAGCCGCTGAAGAAGAGAAATTTGGGGTAGTGACAGCGCTGGGTTCCTTAAGAAAAAACTGTGCAAATTTCACTAACGGGGGCATTTCATAATCTAATGGGTTTTCCTACCATGCAGCCAGCCTTGGTCTATTATTACAGTCCATTTGTTTCTCTCTCTCTCTCTCTCTCTCTCTCTCTCTCTCTCTCTCCCTCTCTCTCTCTATTTTCTCTGCAAATTGTTTAGCTTATAACAGCATCCACAATGCCAAATCCCGAAATATGAAAAGTTCAGTGCAAATCAAGCCACAGATGACCCGAATCCAGCACATCCAGAAGGACACTTGATCTGAGTTTAACTGAAAACCTTGTTATTGTAGGAATTTCATCCCTTCTGTTGTTGGTGTTAACAACACAACCATCAGAAACCACAGCCCTGAGGGGTAAAAATAAGAAGGAAAAGTTTATCCCTCACGCTGTGGATTCTAGTTACGTGTTCTGCTCTCGGGCGGTTCCCATATCATTTCAGCATGCCTGCCTCTTACCTACAAGAAACTAACGAGGCATCTGAAACAGCCACTCCTCCCCAGCAGCTCCAGGCTTCTAGATAGACACCGACAATTTCAGAAATTACAGACAGTGGCTTAGAGGGGACATCTGTTTGCCATATACTGTGTGATAAAGTAGAGAAGCATTGGAGAGATTACGATGGCAAGTCGCACACAGAACTCTATTTTCTGAGGTTAATGGGGCTGGGGCCCAACTCTGCGACCTTCCCTTCGCTGACCCAACTTCCTATTTTCCCATCAGGAAATAAAGACCTCTAACTGGCAACACTGTGGGACGCGATCCTTAGCACGAATCTAATGCTAAGGATCCCCTATTATGCCATGATACTCAGGACTGCTGTATAATGCCTTTATTAAACCTAAATACATTAAGCTTGATTATAATCAATTTTTATAATACCACTTTTATAATGACACTCATGGTACTTGGCTCCCAGGAAGGCTCACATAATGAGATGGCCGGGTGTATTTTTCCATTAAAGGCTTCTGTTGGAATTTCCATGGTCCTCCCCTCTCATATTTCCAGCTAACTGTTCCCTCTGTTTTTAATGTTTGCATTACAATAGTTGGTCCCATTTTAAAGATTAATTTTCTATACCACCAATTTGCTTCTCTCCTTCAGTCACTGCTTGGCATCAGAACCACCTCCTACCGGTTTCCTTGCCTTATCTTCCTTCCCATAGGTCGCTGTCTTCTCACCCTCCCAACCGTTCTGACCTGCATAGTGGGAGCTCCTAGCAGCTCCTCCCACGAGGCTACTCAGTCAGCTAAAACGAAACCTTGACGGACCAAGGCTATGACTGTACCTCAGAGTGCTAAGGCCACTCGTGGTAGAAGACCTGGACAGTCCCTAATATGTTGTGATACTGCTGGCTGAGGTCTCAGCCAGTGTGTGTGTGTGGGGGGGGGGGCGGGGGCGGCACAGATGTGTGTGTGAGAGAGTGTGTGCATATGAGTGTGTGTGTGTGTGTATTTATACATTTTGGGTGTAAGGGGTAGAACCAGGAGGAGGCATCAAGAAATTTGTGTGTGTGTGCACATGCAAGCATGCACGCGCTCACAGACACACACACACACACACACACACACACACTCACACAACCTCTACAAAATACCATTTCAGAATGCATTTGTGTGTGTCTCTTCGCTCTGGTTGTGAACACACACTTGGTGAGCTGTCCCAGCCCACATGCAGGAGCAGCATCACCACAGAAGCATCGCTGATGAGGGGTGGGACTCGGGCCTCTCGGACCACCTCACCTAACTGTGGCACATGTCACAGAGATTTTTTTCACGAAGCCCTTTGTCTAAGAGGACGGGGCATTATGCAGCTCAGATATTCGAATCAGAGACTGCTGGCTTTTCCCTGAGTTTACTAGACTTGAGTGGCTAGTCTACTGGCCAGAGTCCAGTGTGCACAGCCAGAACGGTGCGGTGCCTGCTTTGCGAAGTTAAATATATAACAGGTTTGTAAACACACTGAATCTTTCAGCATCACGGAGGGCTCAGCAAAACCCACCGTCTTCGTTCACAGATTCTCAAAGGAAAAAAGAGGAAAGGTAAACACGCCTTCTCCATAAACCCATGTTCATGCATCCAGTTATACACGCAATGTCTCCACACATATCATGTTCCACCGGGGACGACGGAGGTTCACTTGTTTTCTAGACGCGGATGCTGTGTCCTCCCCTGAATTTACTTAAGCCGGCTCCCCTACCTACCTCCCACAGAAAGAAGGGCGGCGGGAGAGCTGAGAACTGCACCAGGCTTCCTCAGAGATCTGCTACACTGGCTCCCTTCTCCTATCTTCTTTATTTGTGTAGCTGTTAGACATTTCTGCAAAGAAGGGGAGCAGCAGCCAGGCTCGCACAACAAAAGACCTACTGTCACCGAGCCAGCCTCAGACATGGTGGAAACCGGCCCACAGGAAAAGGCCTGGCTCCAGTATTCGGCCCCGGCCGAGTACAGTCACTATATTCAGTCAAATTGGCAACAGGTCTCAGTGTTCCTGGCTTTGAGCTGTGAACAAGGGTCGGGATTGAATAACCAATTACACAACCGCTGACTGAGTTTACTCAAGGTTTGCAAACTGCAATAATAGAGCAGTATTCAGGCAACTGTTTCATCGCCGTCCAGGTGCAGTGTCACACCCCCCCTCCACTGCCATGTCACTTTATCACATACGTCCATCAGGAAGGTTAATACCATGTCACGCTCGACGCGTAAATGAGGGGCTCTGCCTCTCTCCGCTGGGCAATTCACACGACATCTTCTCTTTTGTCTCTCCCTCTCCCTCTGTAAGTTAAACCAAGTTTCTGTCAGAGCTACAAAACAGTGTTTGAAAGAACAGTAGCTAACTGTCGATGGTTTTCCAAAACACCGCTTACACTAATCGGCTGTCTGAAGCGCCTCAGTGTACCAAGAATGTGACGGTTCTGCGATTTGGCTGCTCATGGAAACACCCAAATGTGAGGCGTTCCTGTCAACCTACCCAGGAGCGTGCCTTCTGCCTTTGCCAAAGTGAGTGTCTCCATTTAAGCTCAGGGGACCTGTGCTTTCCCAGTAGACTTCACCACTTGTCTCTAGACAAACTACAGAAACGGGATGTCAAGAGCTATTTCTAGATATCTACACCGGACGTTAAGGACTGGGTAGTTCCCCGCCAATGAGCCGAAGGGCAGCCATGAAGAGATGAAGGACTACCGATGGCCGGGAGAGAGTTGGCAGGTTTTGATATCTTGGTTGTTGTCTTTAAATCCTAACCCATGCAGATCTTGTAGAGGTAATCTAACATTCTTCACAGAGGTTATTTATCATTAAAATGATTAATGCAAATTCTTAAGTCTTACAGTGAAACTACAAAATACTGATGAAGGAAACTCAAGAAGACAAGGTGAATGGAAAGTTACTCTATGTTCATGAAAGGGAAGATTAATATTGTTAAGGTGTCTAAGATACTGAGAAAATGTATGGACTCATTGCAATCCCCAATTAAAAGAAACACTCACTAGTGTACTTTATACAAATAGGAAGGAGAATCCCCAAATACAAATAGAACTGAAAATAAAACAAAGCAGTTCTGAAAAATGACCTGGAATCATTGTCATTACCAGGTTAAAATTACATTATAAGTCTATGATTATCAACTTGCTATACACAAAATACATAGAAAACGAAACAAAATATAAAACCCTCAAAATCAAGTCTACATAGTCAGCTAAGATTCCACAACCAAAAGGCCACTATGGACAAAGGTGATAGCGCCAATGTATGGTGGTCCAGAGACTGTTTTTTTTTTTGTACCCAAGGTCTGCAATTAGATTTTTATCCTATAAGAAACACAAAAATCGACACAAAAGTATAAAAATCTAAACACAACAAGCTCCTTGGAACTGATCTTGGGAGTCATTTTCCTCAAAGTCACCCCCAAATCTCAAAAAATTGGAAATGAGCAGGATTACAGAAAACAAAATGTTCTGTCGCAGCATAGGAAGCAATCGATAAAAACAAACGAAAAATAAATAAATAAGGGAACTGACAAGTTGGGAAGCCTGTCTATTAACCAAACCTTACACCCAAGGTTTTATAAAGAACCAATGCGATTAATAACATGAAACATATAACCAGATCAAGAAGTGGGCAAAGGTCAGGGCCGGAGAGAGGGCCCTGGAGGTAAGAGCACTGGCTGTTCTTGGGAAGACCCGAGTTCTGATCCCAGCACCCCTACGGTGACTCACAAATGCCTATAACTATTCATCCTTTCTCCTCACCCTTCCCACTTTTCTGACCTACAAAGGCACTAAGGGTTCACATGGTACATGGACATATGTATACGCAGGCAAACATGCCTACACGTAAAAAAAATAAACAAATCTTTAAAAGCAGACGTGGCCAAGATATTTCTCTGTCTCTGACATACAGACAAAGTCTAGGAGCAGGGAAAGTTGTGCAACTCTTCCTGGCATCACAGAAATTCAAACCCATGAGGAGATTCTAACTCAAGCTTGTGAGTGTAGTTATTCCCCAAATGTAAGGCATCCCAGGGATTCGCAACGGTGTGTGTAAGATTCTGCTGGGCACTATAGGACAACAAAGTTCCGAGCCTTCATTATGGAAAACAATATGGAGATCTGAAAAGGAATTAAAAATAGACCCACCATGTGGACCAGTGATACCTTCTTCTAGGTGCGTATCCACGGGAAATAAGTCATGACTTTAAATACATCCATACTCCATCTTCTTTACAGCAACCATCATAGAACAGTCAAGATGGGAGGCAACCTAGTTCCCCAGGGGAAGGGGTGATGGGGTGCAAGCTCATATGTGTGTTCGTGCATGTGTTAGTGATAAAACACCATGGTCAGAAGCAAACATGTGTTTGTGCGTGTGTTAGTGACTTTTCCGGAGCTGTGATGAAGTACCACAGTCAGAAGCAAGTTTAGGAAGAAACAGTTTAACTGGGCTTAAGTTTCTAGAGTGAGAATTAACAACAGTGAGGGCATGGCAGCAGGCGATTGGAGCAGGACCCGAGAGATCACGTCTTCAACCCAGCGTAGAAAGCAGAGATGTAAGTGTGGCTCCGAGCTCTCAGATCCAGCTCCCAGTGATAAATTTCCACCAGTAAGGTCTTATTTCTACAGTTTCCTTAATCTCTACTAAGATGGCCAGCCACTAGAGTCCTCCTGCTCAGTTACCTGAGCCTATGAGGGACGCTTCTCACTCAAACCAGGCCAGTGTGTGAATGCTGAATTATTCCTCTTTACAGCCAAGGAGACCTTACCATTTGCTACTGCATGGGTGGGCCTGGACGGTATCAAAGCAAGAAAAAAAAGGATTCCAGACAGAGAGTCAAACACCGTGGGTTGTCTCTCACACATGGATGCTAAAAGAAGGTTGGCATGACGACAACAATGGAGAGAGGATGCTACAGTGCAGGAAAAAAGGTCAGACAGGAGCAATGCAGGCTATTACCACACAGAACAATATCACAATGAACCCCTTTATTTTGTTAGTAAAAACAATTTTAAAAACTGAGTAATTTAACAATCAAATAGACCCCCAAAGAGCAGTTCAGACAGTGAGTGAGAGTGTGAACTTTGTCCAGTACATTGATGGTGGCAGAATTTTTATGTGTTGTCATGGCCTGGATTGTAGTAACTTTTCATTTTTTGAGCCCTTACTACGCTTACTGCTTGCAATGCTAAAGTAGCAGAATGATTATTCTGATAAATATATCTAACATTATATCTGCAACTCACAAGTTTATATGAGTAGTGGAAATTCTGAATTCATCTATGTGTTTCCTTAACATCCATTTAGTTTGAGATGAAGGTTTCAAGAATAAAATCTTTTTTTTCACCTAAAAAATAAACCCTCTTTTCTGATTTCCTGACATATATCTGTGAGTGCTCATATGTGGTTCACTCATCCAACGGTGGTACAAAAGGCAAAACAGGATCTCTTCCAAAGAGCACAACTTCTAATTCGGTTTAGCCCCTTGTTCTTACCCAACGTCCACTAGAGACTTTGTCAATCTCTTTAAAAGGATAAAAAAATGAGCTGAGTTTTGAGTGATCAGAGGGTTTGGGAACATCAATATATTGGAAGAATGTGGGGGTAGCATTAATATAAGTGGCATAAAAGTCAACATTAAACCTAAAATGTACCCTGAGACACTAAAGAGTTAAGAAGAACAGTGGGAATGCTGTGGGCAGGTGGTTGACTGATATGGGCAATGCCTTACAGAGAAAAGAACCCAGCAGTCACTCACCTCACCTCGGAGTTGTGGAGCTGGGGAGTGATGGGAGGCCTTGAGGGAGGTCTTTCACCAGGGGTGCAGTTAGCTGCTGTTGAGTGAAGCAATGCTTTCAGGGTGTCCCACTGCTCGTGAGACCTTCTGTCACCTCTGTCACTACGCCACCATGGTCACTGTGGACTTCCACAGCCACTTTGAGCATAAGTGTGAGAGTGGCATTTCCTGACTCCCTCTGTTTTTTACAACAGTGACTCACATAGCCATTTGTGGGTTTAAAATATGTGGGTTTTGAAGCAGATTGGAGCCTCCACTTGGGCCATATCACTGGCAAAATGGCAGGAAAATTGTCAGTAACTAGGAAAAGTAATGGGATAACAGAAATGGTCATTTTATACATTTATCAAGATTTTTTTAAAATTATGTGCTGTTTGTTTCTTCCTGTGGGTATGTGCATGCGTGAGTGTGGGTGCCACAGAAGCCAGGAGAGAACATCAGGTCTAGAGCTGCAAATAGAGGCCATTGTGAGCCACCCAACATGGGTACTGGAACTGAAACCCATGTCCTCTCTGTAAGAGCAGCCCATGTGTTTAACGACTGAGCCATCTTTCCAGCCCCCACTGTTAACAGTTTAATGATAGTTACTATAGAATTAGCCCATGGGAGAAGCTTCCACCAGGTTTTGGAATATGACAGACTAGCATGTACAAATAACGTCTCTAATGTTTTAACTGTCCACCAAAATTCTAACTTCCAAAAGGCTCCCACAGGACAGAATATTGAAGTTATTCTAAACAGATACCTGAAGCACAAACACAGACTGAAGTCCTGACAGACTGTTAAGGCTTTGTCTTCCAAGCAAGCAGCCTTGGAGAGTAAGGAGACAAAGGTCGAAGACAGAGTCCACGCTGACACTTTCTCAAGCAACGGGACTCTGCACCCAGCCTATCACAAACTTCTCCGTGTCATGTTCTATAAAGCCAAAATGAAGCTCTGGAGTGTTGCTCTGGCTAGTCAGGGAAATGGGGAGTACGATTTAAGCACAAATAGCCAATTTACTACTCAAGGGAATTTTGGGGTATCCTCTTGTAAGATGCATCTGTAATCTGAATTCATGATTGTTAAAGGAGTGTTTTAACAGGGAGGCTCTGTGAACAAGGGAAGAATTTAAAGACTCGCCCTCTCTGTGTATATGCAAACAATATTGTGCTTCCCAGAAAAGAAATACTAACAGCATGTTTGCAGGGACAAACTCTCGGAAGCAAGATTGTCACCTTGCGTCAATTAAATGACTGCTCTCTTAGCAAGAATGTGTATTAGAATCCACTTCAGAAACTGTTTTCTTTTGCTTACTTTGAATATAACAATATTGATACTAGTAATACCTATTATTTATTTATGGACCAAGTAGGACTATATAATTGATAGAAAGGTTTTATTCTGTCTCAGAACAACTCTATGAGATATGTACTATTGCTGCAATTATCAATTTAAGAGAAAAAGGAGGCATAGAAAGCTTGCTCCAGTTTTCAGAGCCACATCTATGGAGTTTCTCAGACTGTTCCCTAAACCAGCATCCACATTCTCTGACAATGAATGTGTCACTCATCAGAAAAAGCAAACATATCCCTTCCATCCTAGCTCTTTTGAGTGAGCTACTTTTGAGATTTCCAGAATTCTGATTATTTGATTCTAGAATGAAACTCAACCCTTTTTCGAGGCCCAGAGCTTCATGGGTAAATTGTCCACGGGTATATTTCTCCAAGCTCATCTTGGACTATTTTCTCCATCATCCACTGGTCAGTGTGGCCATTTTCACGCTCCACTGGGTTGCTGCCTCAGCATCCCTTCTTTGTGCTCCCCAAATACTCTCTTCTGCAAACCCCATGATTGGTTTCCCATCTTAACTCATATCCCTCCTTTTAAGAAAAGCCCTACAGCGACACAATACAAGCATGCCAGCCCTTCCCTTCCTTCCGCCTAATTCTACCCAACTTCCTTAAGTCTATGGATCTTCTTAGTCATTATGTTATTTGCTATTTTTGGGCATTAAAGTATAGGCTGCAGGAGCTTGTATGTGTTCTGTCTGCTACACGCTTTCACTTCTTAGGCTGACTTGAGCCTCTCCTGCATTGCGTGGGCCGATGCATGTTCTACCAACACTTGGTGACTCACTTTGCTCTAAGGTGACTCAGATGTCACCCGTGGTGATGGAAAGACCTCCACAAAAAGAGGATGGGAGGTGATAAATAATTTTGCCCACATTTCTTAATTATGTCCATGGATGCCAGGCATCAAAGGAACAACATCTTAATCAGAATAGGCACTGATTGATTGTACTCTGAGAGAAAGTTATGAGAATATCGTAAGATACAGGGAATGGGGACAGAAGTCACATTCTTCCTTCAGTCTCTCAAACAACTCTCAGTCCACATTTTCCTAATTTCCACATTTTGAATTAATTCCAGCTCTTTATGGATGCAACAATCCTCAAAAAGTTATAATAGAATATCAATAATCAAAACATGCAATTATCACCAAATCTGTAAACACATGCACATACAACTGTATCATTTCTTCCTATACTTATCAAACTTACATCTACCTATATGCAATTTTGAATTATTTAAGAGATTAGCAATTAACTTATTTGCTTAAGCTAAACAAAAAAAACTTTTCATTCTTTTGCAGTGGAATCACATTATGCAATTGTTTAGCTCCTTTAAATTCAGCTATGATCATCTGAAAATAACATTAAAACAAAAGGGGGAACTATTAATTTTACATGGGCCGATGATTCTGTTTGTCCATGTGGATGGTTCCTGATGGCTGAGTTGATCATGATACAAGGTGTGGGACAACTTCTCTGACCTCAAGTCCTGTAAGCCCCACACAGTCAAGTCTCTCCTTGTTGTAGGGAGTGAGTTTCATGTTGAAAAGCACAAACTTTTCACACACCGACAAACACAATCAACAAAATCAACAACCTCACATATAGAAGATAGTACCATGTGGGATGTGTTAAAGAACAGACCAAATGACAATGACCTATGTAGTAAGGAGGCTGCTTGTTCATTTCCTGGCTGCTCAGCAGCTCAGACCTGAAATAATCACACAGAAACTAAATTATTTAAATCACTGCTTGGCCCATTAGCTCTAACTTCTTATTGGCTAACTCTTACATCTTAATTTAACCCATCTCCATTAATCTGTGCATCACCATGAGGTCATGGCCTACCAGCAAAGTTTCAGTGCATCTGTCTCCAGTGGTGGCTCCATGGCTTAACTCTGACTTCACCTTCTTTTTCCCAGCATTCAGTTTTGTTTTCCCGCTTAGCTCTGTTCTATCCTAACAGGCCAAGTCAATTCCTTTATTAACCAATGGTATTCACAGCATACAGAAGGGAATCCCACATCAGACCTATGCTCCTCTTTGTGGCTTGTGCCTAAGGATTTTCTCAGTGTAACCCTGACCATCTCACAGAGTATAGAATCGAAGCTTGGTTCACAAGTCACTCCGTGTATTCAATGCTATCTTATGTGCACATCTGCTTTGATGCACGCATCTAAAGAAGAATTTATTTCAGTATGGTTGCTCCCACTTCCTAAACAAGTTTTGGAGAGAAAGTGAGGCCATTAACACCAGAGGACAAAGAAAAAACTAACAAACAAACAAAAAGCCCCACAAGTCTTAGGTTCCCAATTGTAAAACTGAGAGGTGCGTGAGTGTGAGCGGAGACAGGAGGTGAAAGGGAAGAATTGTTGAAAGCCAGATGAAGACCAAGGCTGGGCACAGAAAGAAAGAAAGAAAGAAAGAAAGAAAGAAAGAAAGAAAGGAAGAAAGAAAGATCCTAAAGAAGGAGCATGTGTGTAGGGCTTGAAACAGGCAGCAAACGTCAGGAAACCTATTCAGAAGGCTCAGGCTATGGGGCCTGGAAGAAGCCTAACAACCACAGAGAGGAAGCAACATGGTTCTCTGTGGAAGGTATCACCAGTGCTGAGACCCTGTCCTTTACAGAGCGGGGACCCAGATCACAACACGGCTCTCTGTGGAAGGTACTGCCAGACTGCTGAGACCTTGTCCTCTACAGAGTGGGGACCCAGAACACAACACAAGCAAACCAAGTCTTCAGAAGGAAACTTGCTCTTGCCCTACCCACGCCTCTTCATTCTCCTTCAAACAGTCCATTAAATTTAGATTCTCTCTTCTGAAAGGCGGTGTTAAAAACAAAAACATCTTTTTTCCTAAAGCCAGTGATAGGAGCTAAGATTTTTGCTCGAACTCTCCTGCCATTTTGTGTGAACGTTAGCTATAAATCTCTGGTCACACTTTCTTGGTTGTAGATTGTAAGATTCCTGTGCTAGAAATGATCTTTCCCCGCACTTTAAAATAAAGAAGGCTGCACAGATGGGTCGAAAATAATCAAACCTTGGGATCTTGCTGGACTTCTCTGCCTGTCACTGTTCGATCAAGCCCTCATTCCCTCATTGTGTCTCCTAAGGTTATTCCTGGCTTATTGAACTTGTCTATGAAAATGGGTGGCTCACCCTCGGACTTTGGAACTTGATTCTGATGGGTGCTAGGTGACAAAAAGCTATTAAATACATTTGCTATATTTTGTTAGGCTGGCCTATGCTGGCTATGGCTTTCTATATGTGATAGAAAAGGTTGGCAACAAGGGTTGTGAGCCTGAACTGACCCTATGCAGTGGGCAAGAGGTAAACATCATATCCCCCAAAGTTGGGGTGAGAAAGAGAGAGAGAAAGAATAAATGGGCACACATCTTAACTGAGAACTCTCCAGTTCAAAGGAACACATCCTTACGGTGTAAGTGAGATAGACCAGAAGCAGATGTCTCCTCTGCACCCACTGAGCAGAGAGGCAAGCGAGAAGTCTCCAATCCAAATGGCCCAAAGAAACCACACTCTACACCTCAGTAAATTCAACCATTGCAATAAAGCAAGAACAAAAAAATCACCTTGTTATCTTGCTGAGTGAAATGGCTCTCAGTTGATAGGTATTGTATATGACCTCACCACACCCAATAGCAGCCACTTCCTAGGGTAAACTTTCCAGAACGGCTTCCAGTGATAAATACTTATGCATCTAAATATGCAATAGTGATATCCATAAATTCTCACATCAGAACTGCAATACTGCCACTCCGTAGGAGACTCACAAGGACTATTTTGAGAGATATGGATTCTTTGCTCTCTGCTCTGGCCACACTGGCCATAAAAGCTGAAGAACAATTGCTGCAAGAAGGCACCGAGCTCAGAGATAACACATCTGAGTCCAGTAAATCAGCTGACTCTGCTCTGCCTAACTGGAGTAACGCAGACAGACGCTTCTCAGATTCACAAGCTCTTCTGTGGGATGTGCCAGCAAGCACATTCAAATGGCCAAACACATTTTTAAAAAGTACGAAGACACATATTTAAAAATGATCTTGCTTAGTGTGAGCATTTTAAATTAAAGCTATGTGCTAGTAAGAGGATAGTAGTGATTTGAGCATGCATGCCTGTAAGAGAATCAAACCTCGCGGCAAGCTGTTTCCAGCCCTGATCATGAAGCTAAATTCTCCTAGTTTGAACTAATGGATCCCAAGGAAACAATGCGAGCCTGCATTTTAGTGCATGAGGCCTGATTATTTCAACATTCTGTGTAACGTGATTGATCTCTGGCAAAGCTTTTGTAAACGAACTCCAGTGTTCACTATTTCACAAACATGTTGTCTAAAGCACTGGACTTACACGTATGTATGTAGACAGATGTACACACATAGTTACAGTAATTGACAGTGTGTCTGTCTTAGTTTGGTTTTCTATTGCTGTGATAAGACACCGTGGCCAAAAGCAACTTCCTGTTTGTAGTCCTTCAAGGTAAGAATTCAAGGCCAGAACCAGAAGGCAGGAACTGAATCAAAGGCCATGGAGACACACTGCTTACTGGCTTGCTCCCCAAGGCTGCTTCCTCAGTTTGCTTTTGCCTACCCAAGGGTGGCACCACCCACAGTGGGCTGGGTTTTCCACATGCACCAGCAATCAAGAAAGTGCTCCATATAGATCAGCCTGGGGAAAACTATTTCTCAGTTGAGTTGCTTGTTGTTGTTTTTTTTTTTTTTTTGAAGACTCTGGCTTGTGTCAAATCGATAAAAAGCTAACCAACATAATTAAAAGAAGTGATGTTTAATTTAGAAACAAAACTGTGTGTGTACTCATCTGTGAGAATGCATTTTCGTGCATGTGTAAGTGTGTGCATGTGCGCACATTTGTGTAGGCACGTGTGTACAGATGAGTGTGTGACCACATGTGTGTCCTTGAGTCTCTAGATAGGCTTCCACCAACCCCCACTAGTTACCATAGGGATCGAAGCAATTGTCCCCAAATCAGTACTTCTTGTTGGTATTTTCTTGGAAAAAAAGTTTACAGTCTTAGTTTTTTAACAAATACGTGACGATGTCATATTAGGATTACCTGACGTTGACCACTGGATATTCTTCGAAATAAATAAAAGCAGGGTGAATAACGAATTACATCATTCAATTAAATGCTCGTTAGCTGCCTAATGGCCTCGCAGCCGCAGGGCCAGCAGCCAGTGCCCCTTCCTACCAGAAGCCTATAGAGCCGAAAAGGAGCCTGGGCTGCAAGGGGAGGGATGCACAGCAACAGGTTTTAGCTGTCCTGCCGGCGTGTCTCAGAGTGCTCAAGAATCTGCGTGTGTGCTGTCCTCCTTTCCTCTATATACACGTGTGTGAGGATGTGCAGAATGCAAACTTAGACCAATGTTGACTTGCTGATACCAATCCTGTGTGTGACTTAAAAAGAATGTCAGGCCAGAATTAGTGGCAGCCTCTAGGATGAGGCAGGTTTTTAAATTCTATGCTTATCTGCTTCTGTATGAGCCTAGCTACAGTCCAGGCAGGGAAACACTTTCTGGAACTTTCCTGAAGACCTGAGTTCAGATCCCAAGAACCCACGTGAAAAGTCAGCTGTGGTGGCTGCGCTGAGAGCTGGGGAAGGGGAGCAGCTCCTGAGCTTGCTTGCCAGCTTGTCTAACTGGCTAGTCAGCTCCACGTTCAGAGAGGAAAATTGTCTCAAGCAGTGAGGGGTTGGGCCAGCAAGATGGCTCCGTGGGTGAAAATGTTTGCCATGGTGACCGAGGACCCGAGATTGACTCCTGGAGACCCATGTGATGGATGGAGAGAATGAGTACAGTTGTCCTACTGACCTCCTCGTTCATGCTAAGGCACAAAAGCCACACACGAGGACACCTGTGATTTATCCACATTGTACATGTTCACACAATACACCACACACACACACACACACACACACACACACACACACAAGTCTAGTGTTGCAGGAGAGGATGCCTAGGCGTGGTAAGGTTGGGGCTGAGAGGCTGAGCACCAGTGACTCAGCAGCAGGTTGGGGGCCAGCCTGAACTGAGAAGATCCTGCTGCATGATGAGGAAGGCACAGCGCCTCTCAGCCTCCGTCAGAACTCGGTTCAGGAGGCTCATGCCCACCTTTACTGTGAAGGCCGATATGGATAGGCAAGTTGACCCCAGTGTTCCCCGACCTTTTCCAGAGAGCCACATGTCCTGTGAGATGAGAATAACAGCAGCCATACTCGGAAAAGGCGCCAGGCGTCACCGGTCACATTCCATACTGAGGAAACAGAGGCCGTCACTTCCCTCTGTCTTTTCTGTCTGTGAGAGAAACATGGGCTACAAACTCACTCTGGATTTCTTTTTTCCAGTTTTAATCTCATGTGTTTTCTTTGGCCCACTAACCACCAGGCTAAATACTTTATCTCCTTGAACCGATGTGTTGTGACACCACAGATGAATGACAGTAGCAAATAACAAGGAACTAGAGAAAAGGAGCAGGCTATGGGGTGGCCTTTCAAATGAGCTACCACTTCCTCTACCAAAGATCAAAAGATAGACACACCACAGTTTGAATTTCTTAACGATTATTGTCCAGAAATTCAAATTTTACTATAAAATGATGGGAAGAAAGAATGGGAAATAGTTTCAGGTAGACTTCTAAAACTGAAGGGCTCATAAGACGAAAATTGAAATGTAAAAATATTTGAATACTTTTCCCTTTTTTTTCTCTTTCCTTTCTTCCTCTCCCCCACCTTCTCTTCCCCGCCTCACCTCTTATTCCCTCCTTCATGTCCTGACTGGGACTTTCCCTGTCCATACAAACACCATTGCTCTCTTCGGAAAGAATGGAGTTTTCTTTCCTGTAAGATCAACACAGGATCGAGGAGATTTGGAGAAAGAGAAGGAAATTAAAGGCCAAGTCCAGAAACTACTGATTACTTAGGCAAAGTAAGAGTGAGTCGTGGCCATTGTTCAGCGGAGGACAGGAACTCATAAAGGCGAAAGAGACCTGTGCACATTCATGTTATACTGTGCTCCGGGACTGGACAGCCCATCTGAATCCAGCGGACTGTGTGTGGACTAGCCACACACACCTGTGTGACTTGGAGACACACAGCACAGGTCAAGCGCCAGCTTCATTCTGTTCCATTCACACTTTGGAGGAAACTGTCCAGGTCTCCTTTCAGCTTCTGAGCCAGGACAAAAGGATGCAGTATTAAAGAACGCAGCTAAAAGCTGACCACGTAGACATCTATTCTCAACCATTTAGGTCACCGTTCTCCCACCAAAGCCTTGCAACTTGTGTTCTTCTCAAGAGGGTAAAATGATGTAGTGTTTTCTCCGAGCCATGACTCAGACTCTATTAGGGTGATTATAATCAGCCCGAGAGTCAAATGGCCAAAAGCAAACTCAGAGAGGTGGAGAGGTAGAATGGCTTCGGTGTCTCAAGAACATCCCTAAAAAGCCAGTGACAAAGTCCTATGCATCTGTGTATTTAGAGGTTGGTGAATATTAAGGGATATTACATGAATGGTCAGAGAGAAAAGAGACAAAAATAGTACTTATCAATACAACGGTTCATTTTTCTAACATTTAGCAAATACAGAGAACCTCCCATGTGCCAGACACCTATGTGTAGATTCTGCCATGGGATTCAGGCATGAGCAACTCAGGCACTCCTGGCTACTTTTGTGGCATTTGTAACCAAGAGGATCGTCAAAGGGAAGAGGAACTAAAGGCTGGTGCCACTGCTTCCGCGCTGTTTGAAAAACCGCAACATCAGAACTTAATAGCTGAACAATTTCTATCTCAATCTTTAAGATAAAGACAAAGTATATTTAGTATATCTGTAAGATTCTGAGCAGGAAAAAGAGCAGGTGGGGAGGCATCTGGTTCTTGTCCAATTCTACCACCAGTCACCTAGTGGGCATGTCTGAAAACCCACATCTCACAAACCTGTCGCTGGCAAGAGGATTTTTGTGGTTAATTGAAGACGTACGGGTGTTTCTGTGACTTGTTGGTCAATACCTTAGATCTCTATACAAACAGGAACGAAATAGTACGGGATCGTGGGGGAAAGATACGCGGCTGCAGGAACGCACAGGCTTCTTTACGTTCCTGCAGATGGCTCTGCTTGATTGACGTGGACGCTCCCCATTCTGACTTAAAGAATGGAGACATTTGGGCAGGCCCAGAACTCATGTTTTTCTGTTTAAAAGTGGCCTTTGGAAGTTGTAAATCAAAATCTATTGCCTTAAAAACCTAAGTTTTCCATTTCTCTCAGTTTGTTGTTGGGGGGTTGGAATATACGCTGAACTGGTGCCATTCTGTTTCAGACAGACACAGCAACATTTGGAAAAAGATAAGAAGCATTTGGGTGTTACAAAATTAAATAAAGGTATTTTAATGAAAAGTCTAGATTATTACAAATATTTATGGAATTTTGATGTTTATTTTTAAAGGTTATGTTTTTATCTAAAAGCATGCTTTGCTATGAGAAAAATGGAAGAGCAAAATAAAGACTGAATGATTTTCTGTTTAGTTTAGTGCTGATCAGTTCTAAACTTTAACAAGACAACCTCACGGATAAATCATCTATCTACATAATAATGCTAGAGGTCTCCAAGAATTCCCCAAAGTATTTCTAAAATGTGGAAGTATTTTAGAACAGGAACTCACACACTCATGTACATGCCCCCACACCCATGTATGCGCACATGTGCACACACATGCACACACGTGCACACACACAAGTACACACATGCACACACGTACACACATGCACACACATGCATACACATGTACACACACGCACATACACGTACACACATGCACACACGTACACACACCACACACACATGCACACACACGTACACACATGCACACAAAAGTACACACATGCACATACACGTACACACATGCATACACAATACACACATGTACACACATGCACACACATGCACACACACGTACACACATGCACACACATGCATACACACATACACACATGCACACACATGCACACACAAGTACACACATGTACACACATGCACACACAAGTACACACATGCACACGCACACGTACACACAGAGAACAAATGCCTTGGGATTCCTCTTCTGTGGAGAAAATATGTCCCAGGGTTTTGCTAAGTCCCCCCACATCTACTGTTTCCAAATTTAAGCAATGATAGAATTATTACTAAACTCTGCGTGGCATGGTTAAGACCTTTCCACACAATACTTTGTTTGTTGAAGTTTCCTTTTCTTTTGAAGATCAGAATTACAAAGAGAAAAAGGAAATAGTGAGGTTTTTTCAGTGTGTGTGTGTGTGTGTGTGTGTGTGTGTATAGGTGCTCACAGATGCCAGAAGAAGACATGAGATAGAGTTAGAAACAGGTGTGAGCTGATTGAACACAGGCAGTAAGCATTATTTTTTTTAAAAGATTTATTTATTATGTATACAGCATTTTCCCTACATATATGCTGCAGACCAGAAGAGGGCACCAGATCTCATTACAGATGGTTGTGAGCCACCATGTGGTTGCTGGGAATTGAACTCAGGACCTCTGGAAGAGCAGTCAGTGCTCTTAACCTCTGAGCCATTTCTCCAGCCCCCGGCAGTAAGCATTCTTAATTGCTAAGACACCTCTCCATTCCTGAGGAAAAAAAATTTAAATTTTTGAAAATCAAAATTTAAAATATTTATTTTTCTAGTCACCAACTTGGTGCTGATCTTTTTGAAAAGCATCATAGTTTTCCCGGGGCTTACCCCAATCATCTCCCAAGGACAATGACGCCGCAGGGTAATGAGTTACAAGTTTTATGAAATCATTGGTAGGGCTGGAAAGATCGCTCAGTGGTTAACTGCACGGCTGCTCTTCCAAAGGACCAGAGTTTAGTCCTAACACCCATACAGTGACTCACAACCACCTGGGGATCGGATGTCCTCTTCTGGACTCTGGGGACACCAGGCAAGCATGTGGTGAACAGACGTGCACGTTATATGGGTCACTAAATCAATCATTGGCTTATGTCACACCATACAGTATTTCTATAGTTTCAAAAAGACATCCTCTACATCAATACGCTGAAAAAAAAAAAAAAACAAAAAAAAAAAAACAAAAGGTTTCTCTACTCTGGGTAAAAGGTTCTAGAACCTGAATTTGAACACTTATACAAAGCTACTTGAATTCCTAAAATGAGTTATTTTAAACATACACATTTTTCTTCTCAAGAATAATAATCACTGTTTGAATATTGATCAGCTAAGAAGGAATTTTATAGAGCCTGAGAATCTGATGTTATAAGTAGCACATGGCGCCTGTTTGGCATGTTCTAGTACAATGCTCATTCAATGCACAGCAGCTTTTCAGATGACAGACACCAGTGCTTTTCTAGGGAACCTTCTCAGGTAGGAACATAGCAATGATACCAAAACATGAAAAAAAGATCTATGAGTAAAATATATTTTAGACTAAGTAAATTTTAGTCTCTGGAGCCTTATTAATACTTATTACAACGATTTTCAAATGATTTACCATCAGATCAGAATAGGAAGAACCAAATAGTTAATAAAATTAGGAAATAAAATATAAAGGATGCAGATCATTTGCCTTCATAGGTTTTTAACCTATTTTTAATGAGTTCAGTAAGTTCTGCCTTTTAATAGTGAAATGAGGGGCTCACTGTAATCACAGCTTGCTAAGGAGCACCATAACCTCAAATGTAGCTTCTATGGGGTAGTCGAGAGGCCCTGGAGAATCTTCTCCTCTTGCGGGTTTTCCAGTTATGTGGACTTGGGGAAATTACACAGCTTCTTTTATCATTGAGTACTATTGTGGGGGGACAAAAACCACATAGTCACATAATTCACAGAACGTCCAATTTGTGAAATTATTTGAGCTGGTGAGGTGGCTCAGTAGACAAAGAAACTTGCTGCTATGGCTGGTGAAGTTGAGCTCAGTCCCTGGACACACAAAATAGGACAGAACAAACACCAGCAAACCATCCTCTGACCTCACGTGACTACTGCATTACATGTGTACCTACTCCAAATAAATAATAAATCTAATATAATAAAAAATTTAAATCCTCAAATATTCCTTAAGATGAAACATATGAAGATTATCTCAGTAGAAGCAATTGATAAAAATACCAATTATAGTATATAAAAGTAAAAGTTTTAAAAAGTAAATAGCTTCATGGCTAGGAGGAAGTTATTTGAAATCTATACTACTTCATTTATTTCTGTGTGAAAAGGCAGTTTTAAGAAATATCAGTGTAGTTTTAGCTCGCTTTTTAAAAAAGCAATTCCATGACTGTTTACAGACAAACACTGCAAACTCACTAATTGCACAATAAACAAAACTTTGCTGCTTACATTAAGTACAAGACAAAATCAGCACGGAAGTGTGAAAGTGTTACTTTAACTAATTCTAGCCCCAGGGAAGGAAGAAGTTTCTACGAACTGAAAGTTTTCTGTGTCAGGTATCTTCCTTTTGCTTTAACTAGACTGGATGATGCAGCCCCGGGGTGGATTGGTGCAGAGAACTCACCTGTTCTTCTAGGAATGCTCACTCAGTCTCTTCCTACAAGCTCCCAAGGGGTACAGCTTAATTTACGCATCTGTACCCCTAAGACGATGCTCAGTAAATGTTTAAGTCACAGAGTAGAGAATTAACACTTTCAGCAATGCGTGAGACCCTGAGGCTGAAGGGTAGTCCTAAAAACCCTTTGCTGTGCCAGATGCCAGACTCCCAGCTGTTGGAGAAGCTAAGGGGGGAGAAGCTAAGACAGGGACCCAGAGGGATGGCTGGGAAGAACATGAAGACTGAAGGAAATTCAGGGATCTAACCGGGGTGCACCTGCCTGGTCAGCTTGGCCTTGATCATTATTCAGAGTGTTCTGGACTTTATTTCTGTCATGTAACAAGGAGAAAAGATTGTAACGTGTGTTTTGATGTGTGCGTGCGTGTGTGTGCGTGTGTGTGTGTGTGTGTGTGTGTGTACGTAATGGTCTGAATGAGAATGGCCTTAATAAGTTCGTTTATTTGAATGTTTGGTCACCAGGGAATGGAGCTGTTTGAAATGCTTATAAGGAAGAGGAGGTGTGACCTTGCTGGAAGAGGTGCATCACTGAGGTTTCAGAAGCTCTATCCAAGCCCGGCATGGCTCCCTCTGTTCCTCCCCCTGCCTCCACCCACCTTTGGCTCTGCCTAAAGATAAGAATGTCACTATTAGCTATGTTCCAGTGCCTGCACACACGCTGTCATGTTCCTGACCATGAGGACATGGACTAAACCTCTGAAACTGTAATGAAATCCAAAATTCAATGCTGTCTTTCACAATACTGCCTTGGTCATGATGTCAGCTCACCGCAATAGGCCAGTGACTAAGACAATGCCTGTGTGTGTGTGTGTGTGTGTGTGTGTGTGTGTGTGTGCGCGCGCGCGCGCGCGCACGTGCCCATCTGCAAGCACAGAGGCCAGATGCGCCCAGCTCTATCACTTTTTACCTTCTCCCTTTGAGATAAGGTGCTGTGTTGAGCCTGGAGAACTGGAGTAAGGCTGGTGGTCAGAATGTCCCAGCCATCCTCCTGTCTCCACTGGCAACAGGGCTCAGGTTCCAGGCATTCCAAGGCCACACCTGAGCTCAGGCCCTCACCCTTGTGCGTCAAGTGCTGACCCAGTGAGCCAGTTTGCCAGCCTCTCAACTTTCTCTTATTTTCTCATTGCGTTTGTATCCCAAAGAGGTAGAACAGAGACGGGGGATGCAAAGATCCAGCACTTAGTAAATACTTATTAAGTTAATACCAAAAATTCCAACTATCAGTTCAACAGACTAAAGAAACGACTTTGCAGGTTTTTAATGAGAGAAACCTAACTTACAGTATGTTCAGTTTCTTGAAAATATTAAGCAAGCAGAGGTGTGGACACACAGTGCTTGTAGGCACTGAGGTTAAGAAGCTTTTCATCTATAAAAGGTAAAACCTTTCTGATATCAGTAATGCTTGAATGGAGAGCAATGTGAGCCCAAAGACTTGCTCATCCTAAAATGACACTATAAAATATCATCAGGGGTCACTTTGAACATGACACACATGAGGAACTGGTATTGGAAAATAACACACTATTGCTATTTTGCTAAGCGAGGTCGGGTTAAAAACCTGTGTTCTCTGAATCCTTGACCCAGCAGCTTTGGGTGGGGCCTGTGCTAAAAAGTATATGGAAGTCTTCCTTTTCCACCTTCATGGCTAAAGGAGAGTTGCATGTTTGCTTTGATGCATGGCTTGCAGGCATGATGAACACACTCATCTGAAATAAAGCTATATCAATTTAATTATAATCATAATCACACTTCTCACAAGGAATTTCCATTGCTAACTTGGGAACCGTAAGTCCTTGTTAACAGAGCACAGCACAGTGACACACAGCCCAATTGTAGAAATAACCGAGTCTGCCTGCTGTCATCTGATCTATCAATGCCATCTCCTCTTCCAGTAGCTGTGGGACGTAGCCTAGAAGCGCTGTGGATGCTTTGAGAAGAGTTAAGTCGGTTACCGATCAGAACAATGTAGCCTATTACAGCTCAACTTCAGAGTGGGGTGGGTGGGCAAGGAAATGAGGAGGCGCTTATATGCCGGCCTGAGTCAGCAGGATGGACTGACAGAGTCATAACCAGAGGCTGCGCACAAGGGGAGGGGGACTTGGCTGTCTATCTGTTTTGTGCATCTGGAGTCCCTGTAGCTGTGACCTAAGGCATAACAAAAACCAAGGTGGAATGATGGTTAGGGGGAAAAGGACAGAAAAACAGAAAGGAAACAAAGAACGGAAGTTAGAAGAAAACATAAAAAGCATACATACTAAAACACGGAAATACAACTGGGTGATTGTGGCTCACACCTTTAATCCCAGCACTAGGGAGGCAGAGGCAGGTGGATCTCTTTGAGTTGAAGGCCAGCCTGGTCTACAGAGCAAGTTCCAGGACAGCCAGGGCTATACAGAAAAACTCTGTTTCAAAAAAAGAAAAAATAATAACAGAAAAAAAACAAGGCAAACCAAACCAAACCATAAACATACAGAAGAGGTGAGATTGAAGCAGAAGCCAGCTGTGTGGAAGAAATTCATAACACATCTTACTGAGGGTCTCATACACTTTCTGTGATCTCTGTCATCCAGAACTATTACTTAAGCTGCTTCTGGTTCTATCAATTCTAACAGATGAAAATACATTGTCTTTAGGGGTGAAAAAAGCTTTTGTGGCACACATACATGAGTGGAAATTGTCTCCTGAGTCCTCATTAATGGGAGGGAACACTGGAGTTGATTTAGTGAACTATAGCCTGATAATAGCATATTTTTATGAATTTTTCTTTGTAAATTCTTCAATGCAGACTGATGATATCATGCTAAAGCACTGTTTGGTAAAAACAATTGTGTCTCTGCCTAAGAATGGAGCGTGATGAATTCCTTCCTCCATCTTCAGAGGAAACTGAGGGGCGGCTCCTCAGAATGCCTAGGTGCGCGATAGTTAGACACGAACATTCTATTTTTTCTGCTGAGCTTTTTGTAAAAATGGCACAACAGGCTTGGATTCAAATTGACAAGTACCTAGAAAGTGAAGGCTATATGTTGGTAATCAGATGAGCAGATAATTTTTTACTGTAAGTTAAAACAATTCGATGAATATTGATTACAAACTGTAGCAAGTACCATTCAATAGTAATAAAGAAAGATGCTAAGTTTAAAGAGAAACACTGTATTATTCTCTTTGGGGTTTGTTACAGCTAAAGAGGCCATAAATATAAAAAGTCTAGCAACATTATATATTTGTATGTGTATATATATACATATATACACATATATGTGTACATAATTATTTATAAACTATATGTATAGGCATGTGTGAATCTTTTATTCAGATGGAAACAATGCTGCATTTAAGTGAAAAAAACTCTCCCAGCCCTAAAACAGAAGCCATGTATCTCCATGACAGACCAACAGAAACGATAGAAGAAACTGGCCAAGGATCCTCAGCCTTTGTGACGTCTGGCATATGTAAGAGAGGAGAAGAGGGAGAAGGGAGGGAGGAGATGTGAAGGGGGAGAAGGAGGAGAAACGGCAGAAAAAGAAGGCACAGGCACGAATTTCCCCCACAATATTTAGGAGGCAGGCGGGCTCCTCCACTCTTTGCTCTCACATTGGCCTTTGGAGTGAGAGGCTGGAAACCTCTTCTCTAGTAAAGAGGATGCGCAGGAAAGGCGCCATCCCTCTCGGTGGTTTTCATTCTATCATCAGCCTGTTTAAAGGCGAATTCAGGATTTCTTAAATTAAAACATCATGTGCATAGATCAGGAGCAATGACTCATGGCTTAGACGCCAATGTGAGACAGTTTGAAGCTGTTCCTAGGCCACATGCTATCAATCAGAAGCAGCCCAGAATATAGGAGCGAGTCAGTACGTAGCTCACTACTACCCGGAAAGCTTCCAGCCAGCACACGAGCCGTGCGCTAGCTTTTCCTAGCGTATCTGCAAGAGATGTGGTAGATGTATTTCAAACAGACTGCCTAAGCCTTAACTTCAAAAATATATTCTGCTAACTGTAGGCAAGTTTTCTATTTGTGGTACATGCAGAAGTCAGCTCTTCGCTGAAGCTTTGCATGCTGTTAATGTTTGTCTTCAATCTTTCAGGAGGCTTGATCTTCTTTTATTGCACATAATACATCTTTAAAGCTTGTGCTATTTTATCAGCAGCAATTACTGTCAATCTCTCCATGTTCTAATTTCATAAGCTTAATCATAACTGTGTAGACAAGGAAAACAGAGCAGGAGAGGGATGAGCGGAAAATGTGCTTTAGGGCCCCCACTGGGGTCTTGGAACTTGTCCTCCATGGACAAGAGGTACTGAAGTAGCTTAGTGTTTCTGACTAACCTGCTTCAAGTAATGAGTTACAAGACAGACTCAGCTTTCAAATGATCATGTGTGAATCAATTCATTTCTTAGCAGCACTTTGAAAAACATTAACTCAATCCCTGAAGATTAGTCTTCTACTGTCCTAATATAGCTTGTTACCCCCTTCTCCTTGTGGGAAGCAAGCAAATGACGTTCGAGAGATCTACAAGAGGCAAGCAGCTCTACATATACACCAAGATGCACTCCAAGGTCTACCAGGAGCAAACATAGGAAGGAGATGGAAGGGAAAGCCCGACTTTGCTGTCTAGATGCAGCTAAGTCAATACGATCTCGATCTGGGCGCTACCGGACATATGTAAGGAGGACAATGAGGCAGACGCGCAAAATAAGGAAAGCTGAAGCTTGACAAGCATCTAGAAGACACCCAAACCGTGTTGTGGTAGACTATACTTCACCTTGATGAAGTTCGCCTCGAGGATTTGTTCTTAGCACGCCCCGTGTGGCGTTGGTCACAGGGTGCTTTCTCTAAGGATTCCAGAGAGAACAAGGACCAGACATCCCGATAACTTCCCTTCATCTGTGCCTAGAGAGCATCGGGACGGAACACGTGTACCTAACAATCTGCTCTCTGTGTGATGATCGCTACAGTAATAACTGTAAAACGGCAAAGCAAATGTCTGCGCTGCAACCACATTTGCTTCCATTTTCTCAGTTGATGTGTTCCCCTTAATTGCCAGGAGATATTATTTTTCACCACTTAAATAATTTCCCCCGTGTTTATGCGAATTTTATTGTGCCACAATCACTTCTTAAGTGTCATGATTTTGCAAAATACACATTAGCATATATTACAATATGGGGAGATTCTGAGAAAGGCATTGTTTGGAAAAGAAATATTCTAACAAGAAGTGCATCGTGTATTGAGGAGGTAATTCAACAGGAGTTTTATGTCACTAAAGTCTAAGTTCTGCTTTAAATATCTTTCCTGGCTCTTCTTCCAGTTTGTGGGCAGCCCTACCTCATCTGACTCAGGCTCCTTTGCAAACATATGTGTCCCTCTGTGAGCTCTTCTCTTTATAACCCCTACGTTTCCCGCGTGGCAGACGCAACTCCCCTGCTCTCTCCATTATCAACGCGATGTAAATTGATCCCCAATCTTTCTACGTGTGGCATCCAGATGTGTGTTCCCCAAGTTCCTGAAGAACCTCTGGTCATTTTCTAGTCATCAATCAACAGATCCAATCTTCAGATCTCCAACCCACCTACCACGTGGTTAAATGTACCAACAGCACAGAGGAACGAGTGGCTATCGCTAAGGGTGGTGGGTTAGAGGCCGCACGATCCAGAGACCCTTCATGGGGCTCAAATGCAGAGCATGCAGTGCTAAACTGTATGTATCCAGTGTGCTCTTGGACACAGCCTGGCCAAGCAAGCATGCTTGAAATAGCACTTGTTTTTGCTGGAGAGAGCTATGTGCTTCAGAGCACTTTGCCTACAGGAAGAACTATTTCGAGCACTTTACAACCACTGTGCATGATGGGAAGGTCAGAGAAGCCCGTTTACCCAGAGCTGGACTCTGGGAAGGCATGTCAAAAATTAAAGTTTGGAGCAATTATGTTAAAAAAATAGACAATAGCAAGATGATCAGGTCTTGGGAACTGGGAAGTGTGGTCACTACTTAGAATATTTTATATATATGTAAGGAACTAAACCTCAGGAACTAACTTCTAAACGGTGAATAAAGTACCATCCTGCATGTAGCATAGGTTAGTCAAGACAAAGAAACTTCTAGAAAGGACAAACAAGGTTGTATCCATTTCTAAACTCTTGTCACAGTGGCGGCTTTAGAGAAAACTAGCAGATGACATGCTAGCAGATGACATGGAGGAAAACTATCGAGTTACCGTTTCTTATGCTTCATCCGCAAATCAATTTTTAAACAGTATTTATGACTTTGGATCTATATGTGGAGCATTTGCATAAACTTATCTGTACTAGGAATATGGACATATATTCGTGTAATACTTAAGGCAAGATCTTAGGGAGAACTGAAACCACCAAACACAATAAAGAACATGATAGTGTGTCTCGAGGAAGGAAATCAGAAAGGGGGTTTCAGAAGGGAGCAAGCACAGGCTGGCAAAAGCCGCTTTTAGCTAGTCAAACCCGGAGAGCCTCAGATAACTGTGGTGCACTTGGCTGCACAGGAAAATGTGGATTCAGTGCTGGGCTGGGTGCTAGCAGGGGCTCTGTGGGTGCTGTCTTGTGGGCGGACAAATCTTGCTCTCCCTTCCCCTTGTCAGCAACGAGTCCGGGAAGGTCGGCAGTGTCCTCGAGAAGGTGGCTCACCCGTGTTGCTCTCTGCCATTAAGGTGTTGTCTTAAGGTGAAGCCAGCGACACTGCTGGAAAACAGAGGGCTCCAGAGCCTCAAATCCGAGAAAAAAAACAAGCAAATAAAGCAGAGAAAAGAACCTGAAGCTTTTATTATGAAAGAATTTTGCTTTCTCGGAACTTCTGCCAAACTTACACTTATCTCCTTTTTGAAGTGGCTGTGTGTGTGTGTGTGTGTGTGTGTGTGTGTGTGTGTGTGTATGTGTGTGTATGTATATGTGTGTATATATATGGAACTTTTTCCTGCTGCTAAGGGTGTGTGTGTGTGTGTATGTATATGTGTGTATGTATGTATGTATGTTTTGGAGAAAGGCTTTTATGTGGCCAAGACTGACCATAGACTCCCTATATAGCTAACGCTGGTCTTCCACTTGCAAATCTCTTGCTTCTACCCCCAGGGAGCGGGGGTGTGGGGTGCCCTGCCTAGTTTTACGAGGTGGTGGGAATCCAAGCCAGACTTTTGTGCATCTAGGCAAGTACTCTACCAACTGAGCTGTGGTCTCACCTCTGTTGCCAAAGAGTATTAATAAAATACATCTGAGTCACGAATGGCTCCAAGATTTAAGATTTCAGAAGGTACTTACCGTGTAAGACACTTACTCAGTTGGCATTCACAACTGTGCCATGTTGCTCTGCTAGGTCTTGGTGGCAGGGCTAGATTCTATGCTAGGTGTGTCAGGGGCTTATACAGACAACAATTTCCGGGAATGTCCAGAAGGAATAAAACCAAACACTGTGAGCTACCCAATTCCAAACAGTAATCTCTACACATGCAGATGTTCCAGAAACACTGAACTAAATAAAGACAAATAAAACTCCCACACGACCATGGAAACCACTGTGTGTTTAGAAAAAAAAAGGTTAACATTGTAGTTTAAGAATGGAGTAGGATTACGGGATTCTAAATTTTTCTCCCTTTCTTCCCAATTTCTGCAATTGCTGCTGTGTGTGGGGAGCAAATGTGCAAACTAACAGTGTAGTTAGGGAGCAAGATGTTGAATCCAGTACATGAAAATCACATGTGTATGCTAAGATCACTCCATGCCTGTACATGAAATACACATGTGTATGCTGGATCACTCCATGCCTGTACATGAAATACACATGTGTATGCTGAGATCACTAGATGCCTGTACATGAAATACCCATGTGTATGCTGGATCACTCCATGCCTGTACATGAAATACACATGTGTATGCTAAGATCACTCCATGCCTGTACATGAAATACACATGTGTATGCTTTGATCACTGCATGTCTATGTGTATGCGATGATCACTACACATTATCAGAACATAGACATATTTATGCTAAGATTACTGCTTGTCTGTACATGAAATATATGTGTGTATACTAAGATCATGCATGTCATAAGAACACAGACATGTCTGTGTTCACAGCTGGACAGGGCATGATGAAACAAGGCTTGGACTCGGGGACTGACTCTTAGGGTACCGTGCTTTCCGATCCTGAATTTACACAGCACAGCAAGTAATCTCATGCTTAGTAGACACAAAATGCTCAACAAAGCACTCGTAAGCTGAATTTAACAACACATAAAAAATATGAGCTATTATGATGCAGTTGACTTCACCCCAAAGATGCAGAGATAGGTCAACACAAGAAATTAATAAACAAAATTCACCAGACACACAAAACAATACAAAACAGAAAGCACATGTTATCTCATTTGATGCAACATCCTGTCATGATAAAACTCCTGGAGAGACAAGGACGACAAGGGATATACCTCAAGTTAAGAAGACAGGCCAGGTGTGGTGGCATGTACCTTCAATCCCATTATTTGGGAGGCGGAGGCAGGTGGATTTCTGTGAGTTCGAGGCCAGCCTGGTCTACAGAGTGAGTTCCATGACAGCCAGGGCTGTTACACAGAGAAACCTGTCTTGAGAAACCAAAAAACAAACAAAAAGATCACTAAGACAATTACAGCAAGCTCACAGCCCACATCCTCCTAAATAGGAAGAAATCCGAGGCATCTGCACTAAGGCCGGGACCAAGATGAGGATGTCAACTCTTAGCATACCTATTCAATACAGACCAGGGTGAAGTCTTAGCCACAACAATAGACCAACTTAAGGAGATCCAGGATACCAGCAGTCAAAGTATCCTTGTTCGCAGATGATATATATTTGTATATAATATTTCAACCTCACACCATCATCATATACCAGTTTTTCTATGAGACAAAGTGGCTCTACTGGCTTCCTACTTTCAACTGGTATGGTGGCTACAGTATGCGTCACTAGAGAAAAGCCTATAATGACCTCTCTCTCTCTTTGAGCATCCCTCATTGAAGCAATTAGTGTGAAATGGGGTGACAAGCATTTTTCTGAAATAAAAGTAGATTTAAAAAAATCATTTAGGGAAAAATACAGTTTTTTAAAATATAATACTATATCAACAGGAAAGCATTGCTGATTTTTTCTTTAATGAGTTGGTTTTAGTGAACATAAAAGAAACATTTCTTTACATATTTACTTAGTATTACCTACTTAATTATATATTCATATAAGTGCACTTATAAATCTAATTCCGCAGACAGTCCACCTGAGAAGACCCAGCTAACTTGAGAGCTCTAGAGAACACAACTGTAGAGTTGTCAGGGCCCACTCTTCTGAAGTGACCTGTCCAAGCACCACTACAGCCAATTCTTAACTGCAGGGTCGAGCAAGACCCCAAAAGAAACAGGTAGAAAACACTAGCCCTATTCTCCATGCTCTTTCCTGCGGGCTTAGAGGTTGGTTCTTATTTATTTCAGCATTCCATTAGAAAACTGGGCGGTGGTGGTGCACGCCTTTACGCCTTTAATCCCAGCACTTGGGAGGCAGAGGCAGGCGGATCTCTGTGAGTTCGAGACCAGCCTGGTCTACAAGAGCTAGTTCCAGGACAGGCTCCACAACCATAGAGAAACCCTATCTCGAAAAAGCAAAAAAAAAAAAAAAAAAAAAAAAGAAAAGAAAAAAAAAGCCGTTTATCTATCTATCTATCTATCTATCTCCATCATCTGTCAGTCTGTCTGTCTGTCTATCATCTATGTATTTGTCTATATATTTATTTATCCATCATCTGTCTGTCTATCTCTATCTGTCTATCTATCCATCATGTGTCTGTTTGTCTGTCTGCCAATTATCTATCTATCTATCTATCTATCTATCTATCTATCTTCTGTCTGTCTCATTATATCTGTCCATCTATTTATGAGCCATCCATCTCTCTGCTGGAACTGGCTTTCATGAATGGCTGCAGTGGGGATCTGAAAGCACAGCAAGTCCGTGGAGAACTCCCACAAGAGCTGCTTTAGAGGTTTATTCTGTCTGGTGAATAAAAGTTACATTGTGATTTTAAATACAAGTTCCCTTTCTGTACCTCAACTATGTCCCTCCAACTTTACCTTTTTATACTTGCTTTGGATCCCTTTTTACTAGAGTTGAGACAAGTCCTGCCTTGTAGCTAAACGGAGTTGAGGGTGAAGTCTGGGGTGAGGGTGGTTTTTGTGATGTGGATGAAGCCTGCATGTGAGTGTGTGCTTGTGTGTATGTGCCTATTAACTGTTCAAATAATCCAGGAAAACAGAAAAAAAATGCTGAATGGGAGTTCTGTGGAAGGGCTAGCCAAGAAACAGAGCCGTAGCTGTGCACTGGGCAGCGAATTTCTCAAGACCCCGCTGCACAATGAAGCTACAGTGTGCAGAGGGCCACGCTGAGGAAAATGTGTGTTTACATTCACATACATGTGTGTATGAAATATAGAATTATTTGTAACATGTACATTGATTACTATTTTCCCTTCCTTGAAAAAAAAAACCTTCAAAAGAATGGAGATTTCTGGTATTTAAATAGCTAGGTAGTATTTAACTAATAAACTAGAAAATACTCCTGAGTCTGGATGGCAAGGTCAAGAAAGGGTGTAATTTAAGAGTCTGAACCTGCTTATATGTAACTCCTCTTCTCCCACATAAAAGGATGTCTGGAAAACCCCTAACTGTTACCTCTCAATGCTCAATCATGTATCAAATCCTTTGAGCTTCAATTTAGCTATGATGAATACTTTCAAACTATGATGAATTCATGGTGTTTACAACCCGAATTATACACAGCCACTACAATTCCAAGTTATTTTTCCTACAAGCATTGCCTGAAAAAGCTAAGACCTTCCTTTCTCAGTGGCACACATGGCAATGGGGTAACAGTGAAAACCTTGTATAAGCCAGTAAGACAGTGACTGGCAAAGGGGAAAAGCACAGAATGCAAGTGTGTCATCATTCCAAAGACTTATACATACGTCTGAAGGATGTGCTTCAGCAAAAGGGGAGAGAAAATTATATTTGAAATAATGTTACCAGCAGTCAAACAAAGCTCACATGTTCAGTCATGTTGAGTAGTTGACACTTAACATTCATATCATGAAGTGATGTGGGAGTCGCCTCTGTGTGCTGTGATTACTATTAATGAATTAAAAAAACTGCTCTCGACCTATAACGGGGCAGAACTTAGGAAGGCGGGGAAGCTAGGCTAAATGCTGGGAAAAGAAGGGCAGAGTCAGAGAGAAGCCAAGGAGCTACCACCAGAGTCAGGCATGCTGAAACTTTGCCGGTAGGCCACTGCCACATGATGATACACAGATTAATGGAGATGGGTTAAATTAATATGTAAGAGTTATCCAGTAAGAAGTTAGAGTGAATGGGTCAAACAGTGGTTTAATTAATATAGTTTCTGTGTGATTATTTCAGGGCTAAGCAGCCAGGGACAAACAAGTGGCCTTTTTACAACAATGAAGGGTAACATTAAAGAATGTTCTAGACAAATTGAGTCAAGAAGAGTCTAATATATATGGGATTTCCCTAAATCATTGGGCCTTCCTAGAAACCAGGTAGAAGGAAATAAATTCTGGACTAAACTTTCAAATTGTGTCGAACTCTTAAAATGTGTCTCTTAAATGAAGACCAATTTCCCTAATTACAAAGCTGTAGGGTCTTAGAGTTTCCATCATGACCGAATGAACTGAAAATTACCCAAAAGTCTCTGTAATGTGGTAATTTCCAGTCCATTACACTGCATTGACTCACGCTTCTGGAGTTCTGCGTGCATGTGGGGGCTGTGTTGAAATATTTCTACACTGCAAAGCTCTGAGGTAAAATGTATTAATCCACACGTGAAAGAAGGTGGGTCAAGTTCTGATGTTATATGGTGTCATTTTTATTTGAAGATGTAAGAAAAAATTAGTAACGAGTCTACAATATTTTAAAAATCAAAACATGAGTCTGTCTTAAATATAAAAATCCGAAAACTTACTCAGGTTCAAAGTGGCATTAATTAACGCTGATGCTTAATCAGTTCAAATCTTTTTTTCTAAATACAATTCCTGAAAACATCCTGGTCTTTTGGTATCTTAATTAGCTGAACTCTTCAAAAATAAAGAAGTACCACTTTTTCCCCCAACTCGCAGTAGTACAATCAGATTGTAAAAGGACATTGATGTCTGTAATTCTGTCACTTCGGTTTCCTTTCATTCGTGGTTTAGAGCTATCTGGATGGCTAAGGAGACACACAGGCATCTTACAGTCAGGATAAACTACCCTTGAAAGCCCAGAGCTGTGTGGCCAACTCACCAAATTCACATGTTATGATGCAATAGTGAGACTACTGAGTCCTCTTGGACTTGAGTTTGGGACCTGATATTATAGTGGAAAAGAACTCCAGGGGTAAGGGATCTCAGGTCCCAGTCTGACTCTGGGCAGACTTTGAGCAAACCCCAAAGCCTCTATAAGGTTGACACTATTCTATAGAAACATCACCAAGGCTGCACCTGCTGTGTGACTGTCAAGATAACAAATGGATCTGTTCCTCAAGGACCCCCAGTGGTGTAGGAAGTCCTGTATATGTGTTACTTTTGTTGGTTAATGAATAAAGAAACTGTTTTGCCCTGTGATAATGTAGAATAGAGCTACGTGGGGGAAACTAAATTGAATGCTGGGAAAAAGAAGGCAGGGTCACGAGACACCATGTAGCTGCCACTAGGGACAAACAAGCTGGAACCTTGCTGGTAAGCCACAGCCATATGGCTGTACAAAGATGAATAGAAATGGGTTAAATTAAGATGTAAGAGCAAGCCAATAAGAAGCTAGAGCTAATAGGCCAAGCAGTGATTTAATTAATACAGTTTCTGTGTGGTTATTTTGGGGCTCAGCAGCTGGGAACAAACAAGTAGCCTCCTACAACACCCCAAAAGCTTGCAAACACTGGTCTTGAGCAGTCCACAGCTCAGTTCCCCTTTCTCCTCTGAGAACACTTCCTTGCCTTCTCCCTGCTTGGTGTATTTCATCCCTATCCCTGTGGCCATGTGCCTCAAATCACCTCAGATCTCTCCCACTATTCATTCCTTACCTGGAAAAGTCTTCTGCATGATCAAGGCTAACACAGCTACTTAGCTTAAAAACAATGCTTTTCCATTGGGTAGATTTACAAATTTCTTTTTTCTGCTCTTTACTTGCATTGATTTTCACAACATCTCTGCTTACTAGACAAGCTAATTTTCTTATTATATTTTAAACTCCAACTTCTCATAGCAGAGATCCATAAGTGCAAAGTTGTCTCCCTTCTCTCTGATGTCTCCTTCTCCTGTCTGGATCCACAAAGACTAGACCCAAATCTGATTGAATTGCATTCCAGTTCTTATGGAGTGTCTCACCTATGACACATGCAAAATTCTTATCTTTTTCTCCCATGGGTAAACACTGAAATTTAAGTGTCCATACTCTTTTATTGATCATATATGCAAAAACATACACAACAACTTGGCTGTCTCATATGGATTAAGTTTGTGCTTTTTCATATAGCTAACTATTTTCACAAAGTTCACAGAAATTCTTCTGTACATGGAGGTACACATTTACCTATATATTCACATATACAATCACACACACATACATATAAAAGTGATGCCTTATTTCTGACATGCCATAGGACAACTACAGTTTTAGACCAGTAGACTTTTTATGTGTATGTGTCTATACATAGACAGGAAAATCTTTGTCTGCACACACATTCTTACTACAACACTAATCACTATAGTCAAAATAGGAAATCAGCTTACATGTTCAATGATGGATGTATTTATAAAGAAAATGAGCTACTTATCCATACAGAATATTACTAATCAATAAAAGATTATCATTTTATCTCTTGTGCTAACACAAATGGGCTCAATACTGTCCATTCTATATTAGTGTCTTCTAGAAGATAAGGACTTAAGGAATACATGTTAAAAATTGTTAAGCATATTAAATTATTTGGATTCACCAATTTGTTAATTTTAACACCAAGACAATGTTGAAATAATACTTTATACTCCATATACAAAGAATTCTGTAACTGGGCAGTGGTAGTGCATGCCTTCAATCCCAGCACTGTGGAGGCAGAAGCAGGCAGATCTCTGTGAGTTCAAGGCCAGCCTGGTCTACAAGAGCTAGTTCCAGAGCAGGCTCCAAAGCTAGAGAAACCCTGTCTTGAAAAACAAACCAAACAAACAAAAAAAGTATTCTGTAGTTGTAGCTTGAAATCAAAACTCTTCCTCTAATGCTCATTGACTAAAACCAAGATGTGACAGACCTAAAAGGGACAACAAATTTGTAGAACCATGGCAGCAGCATTTCTCCTCAACAACGTTCTATCTGCAGTGGATTGAAACTAGCAAAGAGATCTACAATCGGCCAAGGTGAAGAAATGAAGTGCTTGTGGAATTCTCAACCCTAAACGGAACACGTACACAGTACGGCCTCCTCCCAAGACTCTGGGTCACTTGGGAAAGAGCGGAAAGAGCGTTAGAATAAGGAGTGACTAGTGACTTCAAGGATACATTATCTTCTGAACACAACAGGGTCTCTGAACTCATGAAGTCACAGCAGTGATGACAGAATGCACAAGTGTGCAAGCCTAAACCAGACCGAATGGAGAGGGACCTTGTGCATGAAGTCTCATCCCTAGCTAAGAACCTTTGGGCAACTGTTAGGTGATGTGAGGAGGGTTAGATGATCTCTAAGGATGCCGTCCATCACACTCCAGTGGAAGGCTACACATTCAGGAATGGTGGGTCAGTACAAACTGGTCTTGATTTTTTTAAAGGGCACAAACTTGGATGGATAGTGAAAGATGGGCGTCTGTGGGAAGAGCTCAGGAAAATCACTCATAAAATTCTCAAAAAATGAAACAATCATTTCTTAAAATTCTTTAAACTTTAAGTGATTTTAAAATGTGCCCCAATACCTGGCAGTGCAGTGAGCTGGGGTAACAGATGTGTGCCCCAACACCTGGCACTGCAGTAGCTGGGGTAACAGATGTGTCCCCCAACACCTGGCAATGCAGTAGCTGGGGTAACAGATGTGTGCCCCAACACCTGGCAATGCAGTGAGCTCTTTGTAAGATGCTCAACATGTTTTAAACCAAGGACACGAAAGACTCATTCCACTGGTTGATGCTACAAAGTGGAAAACAGAACTTCCAAGCCAGTTCAGGCACAGAATGATGTGACAGCAGCCGCCAGAATGAAACAGAATCGAATACTTTTTGTTTGTTTGTTTGTTTCTGAGACAGAGTTCCTCTGTGTAGCCATGGTTGTCCTATGGACACCAGGCTGGCTTTGAACACAGAGATCCATCTGCCTCTGCCTCCCGAGTGCTGGGATAACAGGGATGCACCACCAAGGCCTGGTCGAAGAGAAGACTTTTAAAAGTAGACACTGTTGTGAAACTGTATCAGAAACGTGACTGAATAAACACTGAATGGCTGCTACCCTTCCTCACAGGGACAACTCAAGCTCTGTACATAGACTTTTTAACATTTATATTGTATGCAATAAAGAAACTAGTCTTAGTATTATTAACATTATTAATGTGAACAATGTTATTTATCTAACAGAACAGTAAGGAGCATTCTTAAAGTTAAGAGTTAAAAGATCAAACTACAGAACTATACTGGTTTCTGAACATAATCCTATAAATATAAAGACTAAGGAATTATTTTAGGGGTAGCTGAGTGGATAGTAGTGTTTGCCACAGAAGCCTGACAAGCAGACTTTGGAACTGTAGAACCAGAAAACACAGGAGCACAGACATCTGGAAACTTAGCATACCTCTAGGGACAGATAGGAGATGCTGATAATGGCAGAAGTCCCAGGAGCTCAAGGGCCAGCTAGCATGGCTTGCAGAGCAGCCGAGAGACACTGCCTCAAGTAGTGTGGAAGAGTGAGAACCAATACTCAGAGGCTATTCTCTGACTGCTACTTGCATGCCTTGACATGTGTGTTTGCATGTGCCCCTACATACACACAACATATATACACCCACACACTCATACACACATACACAAACACATGTACATATATACACATGCAATATTTGTTTTATATATGGAAATTTAAAGATAGACAGATTCCATTTCACCATAAATCATGATCAAAATTAACTTTCACACATATTATTTCAATGCAATATTATAAAGATACTAAAAGTGAATATAAAATTTAAATTAAGAGATAATGGGCTTGGGATGGGTGATGGTGGCACACGCCTTTAATCCCAGCACTTGGGAGGCAGAGGCAGGTGGATCTCTGTGAGTCTGAGACCAGCCTGGTCTACAGAGTGAGTTCTAGAATAGGCTCCAAAGCTACAGAGAAATTCTGTCTCAATAAACAAAACAAAACAAAACAAAAAACACAAAAAACAAACAAACAAAAGAAAGAAATAATGGTCTCATATAGCAGTACACCTGGAAAGTAGAAGATATATTCTCAGACTAGGACCTAAGGTGTGCCATCTTGGAAGGAACTATGATGTTTTCTACTTCCAGTGCCCAATATCAATAAAGTTTTCATGCAACTGTGGCTACTCTGTCCCCCAGTACAGAAAGACCCCCCATGAAACGTGCCGATATACCAGAGAACTAGCCCAGGCGGACACAAAGAATGGTTGTTCTGAAAACTGGGACCTCATGACAGGAAGCTCGGCTGTCGCTTTTCTTTACAAACTGAACGTTGAGCAAAATGCATTCAAAGCATGACGCACCCGGAGTGCTAAGCTATGCACACAGCTGAAGAGCAGAAAATGCTATTTTGCTGCTTCCGCTTCCACCTGTCAGGTTAGATGCTTCTCTGAAGTTGGGCCGTCAGAGAGTGCCCTGCAGATGTTCGCATGGCGGGCTGCATCTGCAGCAGAAGCCAGCCCAACAAAGGAAGGCATTCTGAAGAAGCAGCCGCAGCATTCACACTGGAGACATTCGCCTTTCCCCTCATCTGCAAAATTATCACCCTACATTATAGAATAGAGAATTAATTATGATGCAAATACAAAACATCAAGTTACTTAGAGACCATAGTGAAATGCGGACTTATTGATCGGCATGTCCTGTTGCTAAGAAACAGTTCACCCAGACTTAGCCCACTTTGTGAAACCCTGCTGGAGGAAATCAATATGGTTGTTGCATTCAATCTTGTTTGGGTTTTCTCTTGTTTTATGAGACACGGCTCTACTCTGTAGGCAAGGATGGCTGGGATCTTACTATGTAGCTCAGAATGACTAAGCTGGTCATTCTCCCCTCCTAAGGCTCCTGAACGCTAGGGTTATAGATGCATGCCACCATGCTAGGCAAAACTGCTGAGAGGCTTCTCCCAAGACACGGCGTAGAAAGAACAGAGTGTCTTTCTTTCTCCCTTTCTAGCCATTGGCTCTGGGCTGTTTGGTAATGCCCACACACACCGAAAGCATATCAACAGGATGCACAGGGTTGGACTAATTGCCAATGAGAGATAGGAAGACCCATTCTAATGTATGGAGAGTGAGAGAGATTGGAACTTGGTGGGGAGAAGGGAGAGGACAGGGGAACATGGACAAGACGGGCAACATTCTGGTGTGTGGCCTTCACAGTTTAGAATGACAGCTCCAAGATGAGGCAATCATGATAATCCTTTATATTTTCTAACACACTAAAGGCCAACAGGGTGGCCATATTCCTGCTGAAATGATTTCTTAAAAAGAGATGTAACTTTAGACATGAAAACTTAAAATGATTTGAAACAGACAAATAGAAGGTTTCCCATATCTTATACACAAAATCTGCTCTACCAAAGAATGGAGTATTATGCCTAAGAGTTTCTATACTTTGGAAATATTAGTTGTGTCAAAATTAATTAAAATATAAATTTTTAGTTAATTTATATTTTATATTTAAATTACAGTGGTATTTGAGTTCACCCTTCTTTCTGATTGTAGATATGCTCATTGGTACATTTTACATGAGCAGAAACAAACAGACATGTTAGCTCATTAAATGGTCTTTCTAATTGTCATGTTCTACCCTTCCTTTGGAAAAAATGATGACAATGGTCTCCAGTTTTCCCTTGTCAATTACCAAATGAAGAAAGAAGTCTTTAGGGAAAGACACAAACAACTAAAATTAGATGTGGAACAAATTCTGTAAAAGCATAGTCTCCTCCTATGGTCAACACCACGTGACTTGCAACACAGACCTTTAGAGGCAAGAAGAACACACAGAGTGTCCACTTCCTTGTCATTAGGTCAGGGCCTTGCCATCTAATCTCAACAAAGCCCTCACAGATATGCACAGAGGAGAAATTGCTAATGCTCTGGGCATCTCCCAACCAAACTAAGTTGACTATGGAAATTAGCCATAGCACAGCGACGTACACTCATCACTTTGTGTCGATACACTCAACACCAGTCACTGATCACCCACCTTTGAACCTTGACCTTTGTCCCCAAACACAGCACAGAAAACGTGACTTGCTCGTGGATGTCTGTGTGATTTGTCTATGGACTAAACAACTCTTTCCCCAAGTCCTCCTTAATCTCTCCATTATCTCAGATGTTCAGGAGATAAAATTCTGACTGCATTGCTCATATGCTATATATGTTTCTATACTATGATTTGGGTGGTTAGCGGTAAACATTTTCTATGGGTTTGTAGACCATTTCCTATAAAAGTAAATAGGATTTCATCCAAATCTGGTCCCCACATAATTTTCTGTCTTGCTGCTCAAGCCGTCTGCAATCTGGGTTCTGACCAGGTAACTACCTACTTCTAAGTCTCCCCAGGGATTACCGCACTGTTAACACGCCCTAGCTACTCTGCTCAGTGTTCATAAAACCACATCAACAAACATTCCTCATGTTCTTTCCTGCTTTGAGATGTTTCTTATGAAGACAGAACTAGAATCTGTCTACAAATCCAGTCTTCCCACTCTCTCTAAATTTTCTAACTAGCTGGGGAGACAGCTCGGCCTGTAAGGCGCTTGCCATACAAACATGAGGAGCTGAGTCAGTTCCCAGCATCCACGGGATCTGCTGGATGACTTTGCCCGTGTCAGTGAGCCTGGGGAAGTAGAGACAGGAGTATTCCTGTGGTTCATGACCAGAATAGGCAAGGGCTAGGGTCATGAGAGAACGTGCACACACGTGTACACACCGTTCTCTCTCTCTCTCTCTCTCTCTCTCTCTCTCTCTCTCTCTCTCTCTTTTTCTTCCTCCCTCACGCTCTCTTCTTCTGTCTCTCTCTCTCTCTCTCTCTCTCTCTCTCTCTCTCTCTCTCTCTCTCTCTCTCTCTCTCTCTCTCACACACACACACACACACACACACACCATGCTGCACTACCACAATCTCCCCAAGCCTGAACCTCAACTACCACTTCTGTACAAGTTTGCAAACCTCCATTCTTTCGTACCTCTTTCCAGTCCTATTCTCTCACCGAATGCTCCTCAAACAGGTTGGTCTGGCATGATGGCGCCTCAACTTAGCCATGTCTAAAAGACAGACTCTCCCCCTGCCCAGAAGGCAGCCCCCGCTCTTCAGTGAGCAAGCAGTCAGTGCTCTACAACTCGTCCTAGCCTTCCTTAGCCACACCCCGCCAGAAGAGCGAGAAGGTACAGATCAAGGTGCAAGCCGCAGAGCCTCCTCCTCTCCGGCCTCCAGCACTGGCTTGAGTACATAAGCTGTAGCTGCAACACGCTGCTCCACACAGGTGGTGGAGACACACTTAGCTCCCGTGTAAATGCCGAACGCTCGCCCCTGCACAGCCCAGCCTGAAGAGATCTTTTGATCTTTCCGGGATCTGTATCAGTGTAAAGCACAGACCGGCAGCCTTGGTACTATTCTTATGTGAAATGCTCCCTGTCCTGCAAGAATAGTTGAGAAAAAAAAATCCTATAGTAAAAACAACATTGTATTTCGCAGATTACAGTAATTCCTCACGTTGGCTTTTAAAGGATAATGGTGTTCAGCAAACTGCTCACAATCTCAATTAAAAGTGCAGAGGCCACAACTCACTATACCGTAGCCTCCCAGTCATCAGGGTCCACAATCCTCTCAATGTGCACAGTACATGATGATCTGGGTTTGGGGCAAAAAAGATGACTTTGGGGGAAAAGAGCCCCATCTCATACAAGAAAGGGGGTGCTCATTTTTAATTTGAGATCTTGTAATCCTCTCTTTAAGAGTTGAGTCCATCGGTTTCTTTTTACATCATTTTAAGAGTTGTTTTATTCTAATCTCCCTCATTCTCTCTCTCTGTACCCATTTCTACCCAACATACCTATAAAATACTTCCATTCCATGAGATTTTAATAAAACTGTTTGCCTGTGCAAGTTGATGTTGTTGAAACTAAGCAAAATTCACCAGTAACGAAGTCTTATTAGAATCACTAAGTATTTTCACTTAGGATTTCTTAGTTACAAGTCAAATATTGACAAAAACGGTCAAAGAGCAAAACACCATTTATTGAAAACCTGTTACGGCCACTTTGAGATAACTATTTAGTACGGGTTTATATACAGATATACTTTTAAAACAAGACATTAATCTCTCGACTCTAAACTTAACGACTAGACCTCTCTCCCGAGGTAACATCCTGGGCCCCTCGGTTTTCCTTCACTGTATCCAATCTTCCATAGACTCAGCTTCGACCAGGACAGGTTTACTCGTCTTCATAGCATGGGAAGTTTTAGTTCATGATCTGGTGGTTTCACTGAACTGCTCTGGTCCAAACTGAACTTTGGTAAGTGGATGAGGAGGCTGTGCCCTTCACCCCTTCAAGGCTGCACACACCACAAGGCACAGAACTCCAACTAGGTATACCTCGATGGTTTCCACAACCTCCCAATATTGCCATGTAGGGATGAAACTATTACATCGGCCTTGGGTGGAACATTCTAGCTCTAGGACTTAGCAGTTCAAATGAATCTGCCTATTTACATATAGTGATATACTTCACCAGTTCCCGGTGTTCCTAAGATTCCAGTTGTCTTTAGCAATCAGGCCACATCTGTGTATTGCATGTGTGAGATTATGCACATCACCCTCCTCTCATAGAGAATATAAATATAAAGATATACTTTACCTTTCTTGAGTCTCATAGAGAATACCTATACTTTACCTTTCCTAAGTAGAGACAGTGTTAATACCCAACGCTAAATTGAAATTAAATTTTAATCCTTAACTTAATTTTTAAAACTTAGATAATTTTCATATATACATATGTAATGTTGCATGATCCTTTAGAGCTGTGTGCATTTAGAGCAGTGGCTGTCAATCTGTAAGCTGCAACCCCATTGGGGGTGAAACAACCCTTTCACGGGGGTCACATGTCAGATATCCTGTAGATCACATATTTACGTTATAATTCAAAATAATAGCAAAATTACAGTTATGAAGTAGCAATGAAAATAATTTCATGGTTGGGGGTCACCATGGCATGAGGGGCCATATTAAAGGGTCACAGCATTAGCAAGGTTGAGAACCACTGCTTTCGAGAATAAAACTAAAATCTAATCAATACGTCATTTGGGGGATGACATACAAAATTGGGCTACCTTGGAGTGTTCATGACATATATCTGAAAGGCAGATATCTCTGCACTGTTAGGTTATATGCTTGCCTGTGAACAAAACATCCGTGATGAGATAAGCAAAGAAAACTGATGCCCAAGACCTTCCAGAAGGAAAAAGGCAGGGGGCGGGGCAAAGGTGAGTGACAGGAGCTTAGGATGTAAATATATCTCATTATACATACTTTATTCTAGTCTCACCCACTCAGTACACATGATAGCCTCCCCAAATATAAGATTCACTTTTATAAGCATAACTATTTGGAAGGGAGGAGGATACAAGAGAAGTCAATGCAAGCTTCAGCCACTTAAATTCATCTTTCAAAACTATTGTGGACTATCCTGAAATTCCACGACAACTGTTAAGTTTTATTGGAAAATGTTTTCATTGATAAAGTATTCTTAAATATACGAAATTTAAAATAAATGTCAGAGTTGTCACGAGTTTTCTTTTGAGATGTACCTGTTATAGCCAAGATCTTGTACCCCAATTCAATCAATATAAAACAAACTGACAATCTGTGATGCTTCCATCTTATAAGTTATGATGTTAAAATATGGATAAAATATTTGAGTTCCAAGTAGTCACAATAGCAAACAAATATTTCTATCTATCTATTTAAAATTTTACGGAGTTGAAATGACTGTACTTTTCAGGGGTTTATCTGTAGAAAATTCACACTACTTCTTAAAGCTCTTTTCTCATCCAGATAGATCCCAAGTTTTGGCAGTATTCTAGAAATGAATATCCCCTTGGGATTGAAAATGTTGAAACAAAGAGTCTGGACCCCCCCCCCCCCAACCAAATGTTTCTGACCCAGTAGCAGGCTGAAAGCGAAGTTGCTCAGAGTATAAACAGAGACAAAAGATCTGTGCATCTGAGAGAAAGAGAAAGGCCGTAAACCCCTGAGCGTCTGCAGCATTGCTGGAAACAGGCGCAGTCATCAGCAGGTGCAGGGCTCTCTGTACCACCTAACTTCTCCCTCGTTCCCATTTTCCAAGTTGAAGCTCATGGGATGCACCCAGATGCATCTAGCACATCACCAGATACAGGCAGGAGCGTAGCACGTGACTCACATTTATAACACAGGCATGGATTCAGGCTGTATTGTGATTTAGGACTTTTACGATCATTTCCTATGTGCTTCATCATAATACAGGTTCCCTTTAAAACACACACATACACACATTGTTTCTTTGAGGCTCTCTGAGAGGCACAATGCAGGCTGATCTTGGCAACCTGTAAAAGTGCCCAGCCGAAAATTACTAACAGCTGGAGATGACAGTTGTTTTAACAGCTGAGCTGACAGGATTAATTTAAATGCACTGAAATCAAAAGTAGGTAACACCTGTTTAGTCTTCTCGGGCCATTCGACAAGGTAGGCCTGACAAGAAGCAGCGCCAGGATTGTGTCTCTCTCCTAGAAGGACAGAGGGGCATCCAAGGAGAATGTCACCTTTGTGATGGAGGTGGGGTTAGATTTTTGCAGCAGGGGACTGGACAGCCTTTATCAGTTTTTAACATCTGGTTCCTATAACAGAAGGCCTCCTCTTTCTTCCTTCCCTGTCCAAGGTCTGTGACCCAAACTCAACAGTGGCTAAAGATCACCAGATTTCAAAGGTGTGGTTTGTGCGTAGAGCTTCCTGGGAACTCTCCGGGGTTAATTCTTGTATTCTCTTTGAGCTGCCCAGCCACACAAGAGAGTATGTCTTTGCTTTTTCACTCCTCTTATCTTCGGCTCCAAAATACCTCCTATCACAGGGGAGTTTGCACTGCAGACAGTTGCCAAAAAACATACGCAGAGTTGGGTGTGAATTGTACATTTGTCAGTATTGATTGTTTTAAAGGAAAAAGAAGTCCTCTCAAATCAAAGTGATTTCCAAAATCTTGGGAATACAGAGAAAGCCATGTAGGGTGTCAGTGGCGGTGCACTGAGATTTCTTTAAATGGGACATATAAACATAAACATATTATTCTTATGTGCACAGGCTCATAAAGGAGGTACCACCACATGGTTTAAAGCAAAAGTACCTGGTTTTCTTCACTTCCAAGAATTAACCTTCAGATTTACTTAGGAAAACAAAAATTACTATCTCCAACACAAAGAGCTTAATATTGAGAATACCAATGTCCCCAAATCAAAAGCGATTCCTTTAAAATGTGATTCCAAAACTGTACTCTTGCTGTTTTTACGGTATGTCTACATTATTCCAAAATTCCATTTTTCCTCATTTCAAAGAAAACACGTCCCTATTTCATGAATTGGGAAAACAAGTATTTTGAGGGTAAAGGTGGCTCCTTTCTTGTTTCTGACCGGACACTGAAAAGTACAGACAATGGAGTGTTTATGTTCATCTGGTTTACAGCCAAAATAAATATAGAAGACAATAATATTTTCCTTTGTTCCACTCAAGTCAATATAACATGTGCGAAAGAAATTTTGCTGAGCCAACGTTTCAGAATACTTAAAACCTAGAGGGTTTTAAAATGTTCAGGTCAAAGTGAGGTACAATTAAAAACATGCTTTTTGAATTTGCTTAATTTGGGAGCATTTGGATGTATTTTACAGAGGATCCAACTTGTATGCATACAGCACTGGCAGCTTTAATTCTTCCTAACAATAGATGCAGTGTGAGAAGCACTTTTAAAACACTCACTGTAAAAACCAGGACAACTGTATTGTTTGGTTGGGTCAATGGGATCCATCCCCATTCCCACCAACCAACAACTCAAAAGTGTAATAAGCTGCCTCAGGCACTGGGCTGACAATCTAGAGTATCTAGAGTCATTGATCCCCTCTTGTAGAGTAATTCCATCTGAACTCTACATGCACGCCCACATGCGCGCGCGCGCGCGCACACACACACACACACACACACACACACACACACACACACAGAGAGAGGAGCTGCGAAACAATAGGTTTCCATATGGCTTTTTACAAAGATCTTCAGTCTTATTTACCTGTCCTCCTCAGAGTCCCTCCTCAGAAACTGTTCATGAAGTACCCTCATTTGAGAAAGGAATTTCTCTTTAGTTAAGCTCAAAATAATATAAATACATGCAAGGTCTACACAACTCAAGACAACAAAAACAAAACAGATTTTAAATTGCCTTTACAATGGTCATCCTGAACAAGTCCAAAACACTGTAGACTTCCCCAGAAATATGTGGGTGAAAATTAGTTATTTACATATCTTAAAGATCATTTAAATGTATTTATTATTAGAAAAGCCTCAGAACTGAGTTAGCCCGGTAGTTACAGTGCCTATAGCCAGAACTCCAATCAGGAATTTGAGCTGCACAGCATAACGCAGCTACTCATGGCACCTACTCATTGTCCACAAATGGGGGACTTGTTCCTACAGGAAAGTCTGGATGTGATGATGACCACTACATTTCCCAGCCATCACTGAAGATCTGACTGTGGCAGGGACAGTAAACTTGCCCTGACACATGTCAACTCACTTTGGTCAAAATGCCTAGCAAGAATTGTTTCTTTAAGACAATTTCTGATAGAAGTTTGCAAAGAGAAAACACAGATGGGGATTTTTTTTTTCTAGAAAGAAACACTGATAGTTTGAAAGGCTGTAAGTTCCAGTTATTAGATCTCTTTAGAGAGGGAGCCAAGAAAGAATTGAAGCCTAGAAATATCTGCGCACACTCACAACCAAGTCGAGGCAGACGAGGGAGATCAGGGCATTGAGTTCACCTGAGATGCTCTTGTCCGCACTGGAAGGGAAGGTGGATTAGCGGGAGAAGGGCCACTTAAACTCCTTTCAGCGTTTGAAGCTGGAATTAGTAAACTTCCACCTCCTGAGGGCCGGCTCTGCCTACGAAGGTGACGCGAGATGCCCTACACACAAATATGTGCTAAAATGTTTCTCCTTGGGGTCTCCAAACAAAGAAGAAATAGACAGGGCAGTCGGTGACCTTCAAGGGGCCATGGTGAGAGTCCAACAGAGTTATTGCTAAACGAAAAACAAAATAATTCCTCTACCTCCCATTACTCTTTACGTTCAGTTCTGTGTCAACAACCACAAAAGTCTCAAGCAGTTTCAGAAAAGCTAATTGTACTTCTCTGCCATTTAGTTCTAGGGAAAAAAAATCTTTGTGCTTTTCTGTTTCATGGTTCTCTCTAGGTTTTCAGTCTATTGGGCATACAATAATAATTGTTATTCTATTCTGCCTAATGATAGACCCTTCGACTTCTATCAAATAAGAAGCGGTTTCTTCCCTGCTTTTTATTTCTTTACACAACTCAGAGGCTCAAAGAACATAATTACAAACAATTCCTCAAGAATGGTTCAGTTAATGTTAATTTATACAACAAACTAATTACTGCCAAATGGTAAGAATCACATGTGGAAATCCCTTCTCCCACGCACACAACTCAACCAGCAACCATCTGTCTCCGCTCCGGAGAGTGCAGGGACACCCGGAGAAGACTGGGGGAGGAAGGGTGTGGGCTCATCAGTTCAGTGTCCTCCCTGCAAACCAGGCCCGGAGGACCACATATGTGCACTATCAGCTGGGTGCAGGAAATGCAAAGAAGAAATACGCAGGCGGAAGGGTGTTCACTGAGAACATGTCGGCTGCAGTTTTCCCTGCAGGCACCATCTACCTTCCTCAAGCACAGGGTGCTCTGTATTTGGTTTAGGTACAAACTATATACTTTACTCTGCCATTCTAAATGCTCACCCTTTCCCTATGCAAAGAGGCACTGCTGAGTCTTCTTTGGGGAAGTAATTTCTGAAATGAGATGTGGTTTAGTCTATATCTGAAGCAATTAATAAAATAATCTCCTTGCATATAATAAATTGAGAGCTACTTGCTAAATTATTGAAATCATATGTATCATATATATACATAGAGAGAGCTAATAATACTTTTTAACATTGAATTGGGTTGAAATATAGTAAATACAGCAAAATATGGACAATTATTTTCTTTAAAATGACAAGATTAATTTTGACATGTAAGGTATGTCTTTTCAAGTGGAATAAAAATATCTAAGTAGGGTAAAGGTATATTAAATTTTATTTTTATATAAATTAAAAGAGCAATCGCAGATGCCTTTCAGCACTTGACTCTCTGCACAGAGACACTGGTCCTTGTCAACTATGCATTGAGTGCAAACTGAAGTGAGATAGCATACGGTAGTAAAAGATTATTGAGTTTTCCCTGATGTGTAGGCTTCTGGGATTAAAAGAGAGTTCATGTGTAACATGTCCTCATCTCACTAAAGTTGGTCTTTTCCCTTCATGCATGTGCCAGTCGCCAGCTGACCAGGGAGAGGACCCAAAACGAACTGGAAGCAGTGCACAGCAAATCATAACTTCCTCCTTGCACAGAGATACCTCTCTGGGTACTCAGAGAGATGTCTGGAGAAAGCCAGGAGAAAGACTGTGCAGTAACATAGCTGCCCCAAAGCCCGAAGTGCAGAGGCTGAAATGGAATTTACTTGAAGATCTTTCTTGAGTTTATTTCATCAAAGTTGACACAAATTTTGGGCTGGAATTAGGAATCCTTTTGCCTTTGCTCCAATATTCAGCGATTACACTGTGCATCAGAATATCAAATTAATTCCCCGCAAGGTGTATGTGTTAACTTAAGATGTTATAACAAAATTTAACTGGAAAGACCTTGAGTGATAAGGCTGTTTAATGTGGGTGAGGGATAATTCTAGACTTGCAAAATACTTTTGCTGATGTCATAGAAAAGAAGTAAGCAAAGGAATAGTGTCTACAATGATGATAATGGAGCAGTTACCATCTTGTCATGGGAGAGGGGAACCATCTCCTTACCTTGATGCCATGTGTACTTGGCCAACCTGAGACTCACATACTTTGGGGAGGTTACCAGAGGATACAGGTGGCAGAAGGATGGCCTCAGTCTCAATGATGTTTCTGCAAATGACCCTTCACTTGTGTTACTTTCAGTCCCAACAAACTCACTGCTTAGCTAACGAGTTCTGACTTGAACAAAACTGTATGTTTATACTTCCTCTTGTTGCGAAAGGAAATTTATTTGCCTAATCCCACAAAAATTAATCCAACAGCAATATAAAAATGATTAATTGCCACTATTTTATGTTCAAATAAAGGAAAATGAAACACTCACCTAAGGTTAACCATATAATAATAAAGCAAACATGAGTCCCAAAGCCTCAGCCCTTGGTATTTTATCCATGGGACATCTCCTTGGATCACTACTAACAGCCCCTGGGTGGTTGGTTTTCAGGTAGGGCAGAAAACGACCATCTGCTGTTGAATTAAGATGTTCAATCTGGAGTCACTGTGCTAGGAAACTGGACAAAACTCTGACCACACCAACATTCCTGTTCTTCCAAACAGCTGTAGGAAGACATGCTGTTTAGAAAGGAAGATAATAAATATTTGGGACCTGAAAACTATACTGTTCAACCTCATCAGCCTTGTAATACATAAACATGTAAGAAAAAATGAACATGACCAGAGACCAGTGAAACTGTAAAGACACAAAGTAACTGTGTTAAATTATTTTTGTATCATAAAATAATCTTTTGATTTTTCCAGGAATCAAAAATGGAAAATGTAAAAACTACTCTCTGCTCAAAGAATTCTCTGGGCTTCCCTGTGTGCTGACCACACTAAGGGGCCATAGTCTAGTAAGAAAAAAAAGACAGACAGATTTCTTCAGAAAGAAATCTGGACAGAGATTTAGAAAACTGTTGGTAGAGTTGAAATATTAACTAACTATGAAGGGTCAACAGTTATCAGTCAGTTGTAAGTTCAAGGAAAATCACAGGGACTTAACAGTTTATAAGCAAAGAAAAGCATGGCAGCTCAGGGAAGATACGGAAGTGAAGAGCTGTCAGAGCAAGGGTTGTACAGAGGGATGTGGGAAGTGGCAGGATGCTAGAAATAAAGCTTAGACAGAAAGTGAGCACACGATGATGGAGGAGGGTCATTTGTCTATTGTTACTTTCATTGGTTAATAAAGAAACTGCCTTGGCCTTTAATAGGACAAAAAATTAGGTAGACGGAGTAAACAGAACAGAATGCTGGGAGAAAAAAGCCAAGTCAGGCAGTCACCATGATTCTCCCACCAGACACAGGTTAAGATCTTCCCTGGTAAGCCACCTCGTGGTGATACACAGATTATTAAAAATGGATTTTCGATATGTAAGAACTAGCCAATAAGAGGTTATAACTAATGGGCCAGGCAGTGTTTAAAAAAATACAGTTTCTTGTAATTATTTCGGGGCATAAGCTAGCCATGCGGGAGCCGGGGCGGCCGGAACGCAGCCCTGCAGCTTCATACAACACATGAGCCTGGAGACAAACAGGAAGTGTGATTAGTTGAGAAGTTACAGAGGAAGTGCACTAGAAGAACTAGAAGGAAGTGAGTAGAAGTCACTCACAGGAAGTCAACTCACCAGACTGGACACAAAGACAGGAAGTGAATTAACCAGGCTGGAAAGTTAATAGGAAGTGAGCTCACCAGGCTGGAGACAAAGAGGAAGTGAATTCATCAGGCTGGAGACAGACAGGAAGTGAGTGAATCAGGCTGGAGACAAAGCCAGAAAGTGAGCTCACCAGACTGGAGACAAAGACAGGAAGTGAGTTCACCAGGCTGGGAAGTTAAATAGGAAGTGAGTTCCACACTGTGGGCTTAGAAGGAAGTGAGATTACTAGGCTAGAGACTTAGAAGAAAGTGAGTTCAATTCAGCTTCAGGGCTACACATCCACTTAAACTCTGGGAAATAAAATGTGTAGGACCCTGATTGCTCTTTGAGCAGATGAGGGAGGGGGAATTGATCGGGGGAGGGGGAGGGAAATGGGAAGCGGTTGTGGGGACGAGGCAGAAAATCCTTAATAAATAAATAAATTTAAAAAAAAAAAAATGTGTAGGATAGCACAAGTACCATCACGCATACCAGCTGAGGCTCATGTTCCTGAGTTCTGAGGAATATTGAGCAATGGAAGCCCCACATCCTTCAGCCTGCTTCCCACAGCCTTGTCTTCAGCAGGCTATGTGCACATACATAGTCTACATGTTATTGACAGTTAGCATGAGAGCTGAGCATGTCAGAATAAATACATTATTGTCATATCTGTGTGCATGTCAGAACTAAAGAATTATTTGTTAAAACTAAGGTTATAGTTATAGGGTAGATATCTTCAATTATTGCTGCATATTCATTTTTTATTATGGATCAATAAATGATACAGAGTTATGAATTTTTAGTCCCTGAATAAGCTTTAATTGAGGTGTTACAGATTATCATCACAATCTGTCTCATTATTCCAAATGAGGTATTAAACAAATGTTTGATGACAATACATGCTGTCCCCCACAATCATAGTAAGTAAAGCAAAAGGTGGGTGCTTAAAGGAAAAGAAAACATTACTTTTTTAGCTTATTTGCTGGTGCACAAGAGGGAAGGGATTTGCTTTCTCTTTTCAGCTGTAAACTTTCTTCAGGCAACTGCTGAGAAGCAGAAATTAATTACCCTCGAACACCCACATGAGATGGAACAAGAACACATTAGAGCAAGCCATGTTATAAAAAGATGGGGTTAGGAGATATGTGGTCACTTTTGAATAAAACACCTGAAGAGAACTGGCTGAAATCGTCATCTGAAGTAGTCAGAGGTGTCATTCTACCTCCAAAGACAATAAAATAAAACAAAATAAAATAAAACCTATGTCTACTGATGTGTGACTAGTGATTCCAGGAGCGGTTTGGTCACATATTGAGTGTTTGACAGGCTGCAGGGATAAGCATTTCACCTTCCATACAAAGTACCTGTTCTTCTCCTTGCACCCCCTTTTCCCTGGATCTGAATTTCTTGGTCTCCTTCCTGAAAGGCCATGATCAGGTTGAGAAGAACTGTGTATTTCATTTCTGTCTCCTCATTAACCCATAAAATAACCAGCATGCATCAGGACCACCATCCATACTTGGTGTCAAGATGAGCACGTGTGTGTGTGTGTGTGTGTGTGTGTGTGTGTGTGTGTGTGTCAGTGAGGGATGAAAGAATTATGGCCAAGGCATTAGAGAAAGAGGGAGCGAGTCCGTGTGGGGACTTGTAAAAAAATGTACACAGAATGTCAAAGAATTAAACAGACAACGGAAAAAGTCAAATACAGAATGTGGGTGTGAGGTCCTATTCTGTACTTGCTTTAGCAAAACCTAATAAAGGCGAAAACTACCGAGATTCATCAGGAGGGGGCTGGCAAATGGCTGGGCAGGGTCGAACAACTACACGCAGCCTGATGACCTGAGTTCAATTCCGGGGACCCACACAGTGGGAGGAATCTAGTCCTTAAGTAGTCTGTCCTCTGGGCTTCACATAAGCATTGCGATATTTCCCCACCCTGTAAAAAAAATATGATAAGAAAAGCAAGTCTGCATGAGGCAGGTTATTCTTAAGTCTAGAGTAACAGCATCATCATCATCATTATTATTATTTTACATATATATTGTTTGTATATGCATATATACTAATTTATTGAGAAAAACTGTGGAGATCTGGGTTGGCAAGATTATTTCTCTTAAGTATAAAAGCATACAGAGCAAAGATTGAAAGAAGACAGTACCTGAGAGCTTTGAGTCTTCAACAATGTCGAATAGACAGCAATTCTCACTGTTCAGAATCACAGACAACATTCGATTCTCTCTGTAATGTCATAGGTCTTCAAACAGGTAACTACATATATTTAATAGGTTTAGTTTGTGAAGAAAAAAAGGAAAATCCTGACAGGACAAACTAAGTACTCCAAGACTTTCCAGTCTGACTTCGTTACCATCGTATATTAATCCCTACCATTCTATGAGTAAAAGAGCTGAGCTAAAATGGTGCAGTTTGATAACCACTCGCTTGGGATGTATATCCCTAAAGACTCTGATGGACTACATGGAGCTAAGGGGAGGACAAAGGGTGACACACCCTGCTCAATGGCAGTGCTGAGCACGAACAGAGATGACCACCATTAGGCCAACATAGACAGACAAGGCCACATCCTACCATAATAACCTTGAATGGGGTGTTTCTTTGTTTTCCCTGCAATTTGGATAGCGACCGTATTAGTGCTGAAAGATGACATCTCCTGTCTATACTTCCCTTGTCCCAGCACACCCAAACCCCGACTTAGATGCATTTCTCTGCTGAGATGTGGTACCTTGGATTGTTGGAGAAACAAGACGTGTAAGCTGACGCGATGGCACCAAACCGAAATCCACAGAAAGAAAGCAGAACTGCGGTGGGAAGAAGTGTGCACTCCGATCCCCGTTGGGGCTTTTGCTTTCTATCTTTGCCATAGCTAAGGGTGAATTAAACTGTCTGAGGGCTGGGGACTGCAGCACAGTGGTGGAGCACACGCCTCTCACACAGGGTGCTGAACACAAGTTAAGAAATCTTTCAGGTCATTGTGTAGGAGCACAGCATCATTTCTCAAAGCAAGAATGATGCCAGGAGCCGGGCAGTGGTGGAGCACACCTTTAATCCCAGCACTCGGGAGGCAGAGGCAGGCAGATCTCTGAGAGTTCGAGGTCAGTATGGTCTACAAGAGCTAGTTCCGGGACAGACACCAAAGCTACAGAGAAACCCTGTCTCAAAAAACCAAAAAAAAAAAAAAAAAAAAAAAAGATGCCAGGGCTTTAATCCATCTGTAATACCACTGCTAACCTATTAACACACTAGATACCAGCATCAGAGAGCTGTCCTGCTACAAACAGATGCCCAACACTGGTGGACTTTTCTATGGACTCCTTCCACAGTTGCACCTTGCATAACATCTACCCTGATGTCATATCGATGCACGGGAGAAAACTAACGGTGGAATTAAGCCAGGGCTCAGTATCTCAGCAGAGCTCAGACAAAGCCACGGGAAGTTGGAGCTTCCTGGAATGGGACAGGAACGCATCATTGGGTACTGTCTTGTCATTCACTTCTGATGACAACGTTTCATGGCAGACTTTGGAGCTCTGCCTGCTCAACTGCCCATTTTAAACCAGGAAGGGAGAAAGAGCCCATGGTTTTGATAATCTCCTGCAGTTGTCGCACTGACGACAGGGAGAATCTCAGAGAGAGATTTTACATAGAGGTGGCACGGCAAAGGAAACAGCACATGGCAACTTTCTCCACGAAGACAAAACAAAGGGAGAAAGTTCACGGAAAGGTTCTTCACCCTTCCTCAGAACTGTCAAACAGCTTCTACTGGCCAAGAATGTCACATGGTAAACACACCAAACAAAAGAAATAATGAAAGATGTATTTACTTGCTCAGGGCCTTGAGTGTTCTATTTTGCGCACACCCACACAGAGGAGTCTGCCTTGTGTTGATAAGTAACCACAGCAGCCCCAGTGAGGAGGGGAGCGGCGAGGAGCGAGGCTGTCAGGTACCAGATGGTTGTCGGCTGCTCAGCACCACGAGCCAGGCCCCCACACACTAGTCACATGCCCACATGTAAGATAGGATATGGGTTTACGGCTCCATGGGTCCTGACATGCCCCAACTCAATGGGAGGGAGCAGGGGAGAGTAGGAAAGCAGTAACTGAGGTTTCTTCATCTTTAGTAATGTGACCCTTTTGTCTTTGCTAAGGAAGAAATGAATTATATCCCAGAACAATCTTTTAGCGAATGATTAGTAGTTATCTGGAAATTTACGATATTCCAAAACTGTTCAATATGGAGCTGTTTATTACATTGTTTTCAGATGCCAACTGTATGTTTGGTTTCATATATATGCACATAATTAATATCAAATTGAGATGTTCTAAGATTTTCTGCATGTATTATCTAACGTATAAAATGTCTCCGATAATATACATAAATTGGAACAAAAATGTACAAGCTGGGACATCATTATGACCCATTTTCCCTCATTACTGACACTAAAGCCACAAAGAAGGAAATAGCTTTGTCCTATGTGTCTGCACTGTTCTCAGTGTTCCCAGCCTAACACTACGTAAAAGTTTGTTTCCGAACACCTCATGCTGCTTCTTCTAACACAAATGAAGCTAGGTACAGTCTAGAACAATCAGGGTGGACACAAATCCATCTGTACTGAGACTGAGACCACTATTCCATGAAGAAGAATTGCCTTTGACTTGGAAAAAGAATCAAGTGGAAAGGTTCAGTGAGCAAGAGTTGCTTTTCAAATTCAAGACAACCCGTATTTCAACAAGCCTTTCCCTTTGACGTCCAAAGTTTGTAATACAAACTCAGGAGTTCAGGGCACAAGCTGGTCTCCAGCTCCAAGAGCACCGAGATGGGCCACCTTAATCAAAGCAAAGTGTCTGGGTCGTATGCTCGTTCTCTTTGGCCCCAGCCTCTCTGCTCCCTAAGGTTGCTGGCCATATTTCCCCTTAACATCAAGGGCAGAGTGCAAGGTGCTTGGGGGAGTCCTTGAGGTCTCAGGACTCTGGGAGCAGGTGGCAGAGGCAGCTCTGAGTGGAGCCTCCAGTGCTGTCCGTGCCGTCTTCACGAGAGCGTCCTATTAGAAAAAAGAGACCGAGCATCCTCTAGAACAAAGCTGAGCCGGCCTATTTAATTAGGGCAAACGCTTGATATCCACTTCTCCGTGTTAAACACACAGCCACACAGGCCGCGGAGGTCTGATTAATTTTAATATGCATGGTTGTGACAAGTGCCTCGGGGGTGAGGGAGGGAAAAACACACATGGGCACGCAAACACACCAACTCCTCAGCCAGGCTGCTGTCAATGTCGGAAAGACGTTGTAGGCTGCCCAGATTAGCGTGCCCCTATTCAGCTGGGGATGGGACCTTCCTTGTGAGGGAAGAGAGGCCTCAGAAACAGGTGGCTAGCTCTTCACTCCTGAATAAATGATATCCCCAAAAGCCATGATATGGGATCAGGAGGAAGGGCTGCCGTGTTCTCCTTGTGATTATTTATAAATATGTAGCCGGGGTCAGCAGGTCTCCTTCTGGGAGCTCTGTGCACTGAACATGATGGTATGGAACTTACAGATTCAATAGGGATGGGGAAAAGAAGTATCCCATTTATCTTTAAAAAAAATTGTAATGATCTGAATGAAAAATGGTTGGTTCTGGCTTATGCTGCCCCTCAGTTCACACACATGTGATTAAACAGGAATCAAGATTTTATAATCAATGTCCTTATCTTCTTATATTAAGACACAGATATCCCATTTAAAGCACAATGCTACCTTGACCGTGTACAGGAGATTAAGGACACTCCTAAAAGCAGATCATTTTAGTAGCCAAAAAGCAAGTTCTAATTGGCCAGAAGGATAGAAGCCACGTCGCACCAGGGGTTTTCTGAGGCCCCAGCCCCATTTGCAGCTCAAGGCCCTACCACATACAGATGAATCCCATGAGCAATCCCCAAGCCTCCATGAGCCAAACCTGAAGGTCTTTTGGGAAATTATCAATAAATTTTCGACAACACTTAATGAATTCAAACAGAGCAGGCTGAGCCACCACGATGGGTAGTGGTTGCAAAGGTGGGGCTGGGAACGAGCTTCCTGTCAAGACTTTGAACACGGCCACCTGCAGTCGTTCAAACAGTCCTTCCCAAAAGAACAGGCTCCAGTATGTGAGGGCATCGTCTTGTCTTAACCTTTGAAAACCAAGCTCTTTCTTTTATCATCATTTTATGAGTGTTGATTTCCATATCGGGGTGCCTTTGAAAAGGGGCTCCACCGGGTTAGAGTCTAGCTTGCCCAACAAGAAGAGGGACATTTTTGAGTGGCAGAAGGCACAGTCGAACACAGAGCCACAGTGCGTGGCCCCTGACAGCAACTGGAGTCCCATTGCAAAGTCCCCTTGTTTGTCCTTCATGGGAAGAGCACAGGCAAAGCCTATTCAGGATGTACTTTCTCAAAGGGACAGTGAGCCAGGAGACAAGGGCACCACAAACCAATTAAAGCATCTTCAGGCTTTCCCCTGATGGGCTCGCTTTCTCTCTCCACCTCATCAAATGCAGAGCTCAGAACAAGAGTGAGTTTCAGAGCGCAGGTTCTCTGCACCGGGAGAGATGCTGGGGCACTCTTTGATTAGAGGGTGCAAGTCTTTATTGTCTTCCCCGGGATGATCACAGTAGAAAGCTGCCGGGCTACGGGTGATTTTGAGTCTCCGTCTTGACATCTCAGATAAAACAGCGAGGCTTGATCTAACTTCTAAAGGGAGACTCCACGGCAGACGCGTGAGTGCTAAGAAGAGGCACAGTTAATTCCTCTGCACACTCAAAGGTTGCACATGCAACACCTCTGGCCATGTTCACAGGGCTGAATACCACACGCTCGGGGCTGTCTTTCCAGAAGGACTACTTTGCTACTGGAACACGCCACCAACAAAAGTGGACAGCCCTCAATGCCTACTTTAGCAACTCTAAACTCATGAGGAAGCAGGAAGAAGGGGCTTCTTATCTATTAGAGGATGCACACTTATAAACACTAAGACAATCACAATAAGAATTAAAGGGAAGCTTACACTGACACAATCTTTTTCTGGAAAACTCTACAAGTCCTGTAGAAGGTGCCATCAAGTACAGATTAGGTTCATGACAGACACAAATAATGAAAGACACCAGACAGTAAGATCCACATACATGTCCTAGTTTTGAAAGAGACCAGTGTTATGCCTGTACATTAGTTCCGGTTCATTAAAACAAACAAACAAACAAACCAGAGATAACCTAATGTTTAATCCAATCTAACTAGTGGTGAATCTCGTTGCTGCCTCGGCCACAGACCTATGCTGCTGAAGCTAGCAAGAATGAAAACATGCCTGCCTCCACCCTGATGGTCTGTGGGGGATTCTTGGGGTAGCTCAGGGAAGAGCCTGCAGATGTGGTAAGGTCTGTTCACAAACTGGACTTTTCCAAGCTCAGCGCCTAGTTTCAGTGGTTCTCACAAGAGGAGAATTATCTGCGAAACCTAAGCAGAAGAGCACAGAGCTGCTTCCCACAAAGCAGCATGGCAGGACTTGGAGAAGACGCTCTGTCTTTACAGCCTTAAAGAGAGGGAGCAAAGATCTGGGGAATTCAGGGGAAACCTTCAGCTGTGTGTCTCAGTGCCACAAACAGAACTGTCATAACCAACAGCTCTCACACACAGTGAGCATGTTCATAAAGGCCAGACAGTTCTGGAGACATGGGAGCCACAGTCTACAGAGCAGGAACACGGAGAGATACAAACACTAAGTAAAACCAAGTATAGGGCAGCCCTGAGAAAGGCATACACATGCCCACACACACTTGGGTATGCTCCTGCACACAGAGAGAATGCAAAAAAAAAAAATTAACAAAAGATGGGACAAGTGAGTCCGAGAGAATGGTAAAATTTTAGGCACTATGAATCTCTAGATCTTAATATTTACTTTTAGTGCACAGTGGGAATACAAGAAACCCACAAATGGAATATTACACTGCCCCCCTAATTTCACACAGTTCAGAATTCATGACTTCACCCATTATTAATCTGGGGAAACTGTCTTTCTCACTGTGAAGCCTTTCTTCACATAAGAAGCAGACTAACCACATATTTATTTGGGTGAATATATAAATAAATATGAAAGCTATGACCTGTTTATGGGTTAGCTAGCTTCTCGTTTGCTTTTGATATTACTGATTCTAGATCCTAAATGTCCCCCACCCCCAACCAAGGAATTCTGGAAAAAGAATACTGCAAAGTGTGTTGCCAGTACCCGAGGAGTGAGAGGCTTTGATGAGCCGAGGTGTGCGAGTGAGGAGAGCTGGGCCTTTTCCAAGCAGACTACAATTTACAAAGCACCCTGGCTGCCATTACCTCAGCAGTTCCCTGTGGTCACCTGATGGGAACGGCACAGTCGGGGGTGCAGCAAAGGGCAGAAGCACTAACAGTAATCTTAGTAAAGGAACCCAAGTAGATGCCACATTTCCCTGGGAAGTCACAATGCAGATGCTGTTTCTGGTAAATCTTATTGGAGATTAAATGTTCAGGCATGCAGCAAGCTGCAAGATTCAAGAGTGAAATGTAGATAAAATTGCATTGTAGAATATTGCTAAACATTTGCAAAGTGTCCCTCTAAATGGTTCAGAAACTAGACAACACACATACATACAGACACACACACACACGTATATGTATATATCCCATGGTTCAGCTACAAGAGACTGAGCTTAGTTCCAAATATCCAGTCTAGTTACCCTGTCTGCATAATGGCTTCACCAAGAGGCTTAAATAAAACATATTTTCCCTGGAAAATGGGTAAATACACATGACTTTCTGTCCTTTTGCTTATATGTGTCATGTTTGATAAAGTCGCTCATGAGTTTGAAAGCTTTGCTGACCCAGAGAGAAGCAGACAGTGCCCCAGGAAGAGTATGGAGGAATGGAAAGTGTGCCAAGTCCCAAAGAATGCAGTTGTACTTTAGGGACAGAGGACTCAGGTTGCCCACATGGGGCCCCACTTCCAACCCAAGTATCATAGAAACAAAACCAAGGGATAAATGAAGAAACACATTCTATCTTTAAATCCTGGAAACAATGTTCATGTATCATTGTGATTTGCTTCTCCCTTTAGGGCCAGCAACAAGGTAGAGTTATGATCTATGACTCTATATATGACAACATATTACCTAATGCCACCAATAATATTATTCACATCATTAGTGAGAAATACATAGCATGAATGTCTTGGTGTTGTGTTCTATGTCTCTGACTCATAGAAAGAACTGAAGGGAATGATCTCAAAGACCTCACAATGATGGGAAATGCATTTAAGAAAGAGAAGACAGAAGAGTTGAAGAACCTGACATGAAGAGAGGATGACATGAAAATGTGGAGGAAGGAAAAACACAAAAACATATGGAAAAAGACAAATGAAAAAAATCAGGATTTTGTACAATGTGATAAAAGGCATCAAAAACCATCAGTCAAAAGGCTGCCACGCACAGGTAGGACTCACAGGGGCTGACTACGTGTCCTGTGCTTTGTGTTAGAGATTCCAATAGTGTGAATGATCACATAGCGCCAGAAAGAAAGGAGGCACAGAAAGTTACTAACAAATTACTGATAAAGATGCGGTAAGAGCAGAGGGGACAGTGTGGGAGGGACTGCAGGGGACAGAGGCAGGGGGACACTGTAGGGGGCAGCATCGGTGGGGGCAGAATGGGGGCATTCCTTCTATTTGAATTCTGGGTCCTCCATAAAATAAAACCGGGATCAATTTACTAAATATTTTTAAGTAAGGCAATTGCTAACTTGGGTGTTTTAAATTTTGCTTTCCGTTTATTGATTTAGGGTGTATGTGGAGAGGCAGTGAGACCATGGTGTGTGTTGGACAGCTTGGTTCTCTCTGCCCAGCATTTGGGTCCCGGGGAGAGAACTCAGGTGGTCACATGTAGCATGCCTTTAGCAGCTGAAGCCTCTGTCCTCTAACCCGCAGAGCTCTGTGAGGAACACGTGAAGAATGCACATTAATAGGAGGCCAGATGTTTGGGGAAATTTCTCCACTCTTTCACTGTGTCAGCAACAGGGGAACAGAACTGAAGGAGATTACGCATGGTTTTCACCAAACATTTGAAAATTTAGTATAATTACCACAACTCTAGTGAGCATAATATTGGAGTAAAATTAATAACTGGCCGATGATTCAGTGTTATACTGGAGCAAGAGTAAACTTAAAGGTAGCATAGCTCTAAATCCCACTTCCTGTGAGACCTGGACCCAACCCTAATACCAGCTTCCTGTGAGACCCAGGCTTATCTCTAACTCTCACTTCCTGTGAGACTCAGGCTCAACCCTAATACCAACTTCCTGTGAGAATCAGGCCCAACTCTAACTTCACTTCCTGTGAGACCCAGGCAAACGCTGCATCATGGAGAACTAAAGATCTGCAATTCTACAATAATGTTTATTAAAATTTCAAGATCTTTTTCGTTTTTCTTCTTCTTTTTTAATGGTAATTTATGCTCAAACAGTCTACAATGTGGTAAGTTGTGTCCTTAAACACTTCTGGAAGCCTGCACACTTGAGGAATAACGTTTATTTTAGTGAGAAACTGCAGGAATATGGAGTCACGTGCGCTAAAGTGTAGGAGTAAATAATCCACTGTGCAAAATAAGCAAGGTGTGTGTGAGGCTGTAGGTTCTAGACCGAGGGCAATGCCAACTTCGAAAATGGCACTAGGACATATTTAATCATCAGAATTCTCATCTGAAAATGAGAGAAAATGAACCTAGCGACTGAGGTCATGTGTATGTGTATGGTCCTTCCTGATTCTGACAGAGATATACACAGAGCCCAGGTACAAAGATCAGATAAACGTTTTCAATGAATTTTGACATTTTAAATCACATGTGATAGACACCTGTCATATGTTAGATTATATAATATATAGTACATAATCTAATATATATAATTTTATGGCCTTCCCCAATAGATCATGAACTCAGTATCGTGACAAGGAATCATGTGCCACCTGTCACAGTATCACATGTTACCAATCTTCAGCTGCCGTGCCGAAGAAAGGCTAGCTGATCCTACAGACTTAAGCAATACTGAAGTTGAAAGGCCGATAGGTAACACTGGGGTTTCCTATGAATTTAGCCACACATATCTGGTAAAAGAAGAAAGGACAGTAATGAACAACATGACTCAGTGGGTAAAGACACCTGCCTCCAAGTCGGATGACCTGAGTTCAATCCCTGGAATCTGCATGGTTTAAGAAGAAAGCTCACTTCTGCAAACTGTCTTCAGATCTCAGTACAGTACATGCTCAGACCTGTTCATGTGTGCACACACATGCACACACACACACACACACACACAATAAACAAACAAAGAAATAGACAAATTGAAAAGGATGGACATTTAAAATATGCATGACTAAATATTTTTCATAATGAGAGGCCAAAATTCCAAAAGAGTGAAAATGCAACCCTAGTTTAATATTATAGTTTTTTTCCTAAAATTCATTTGAAAATCTTTGAATCCATCACTTGGGAGAAGCCCAGGCCAGAGCAGACAAGAAGTGTTGTTTCCTCCAATCACAGTCCCCTCTGCTCCCTGGCTGAGAGTCTCACCTCCTGGGCCTCCTCTCCTCAGGTCCCCATCCCTGTTGGCTTGCTCTTGGCAGGGGGAGGCTGAAGATAATGTGGTCTTTCTGATGAAATCTGTTCCCCTGCCCCCACCCCATGAGAGGAAGCCAAGATGTGAACATGGCCTCTCATAATGATTTCACTGGACTTAATGAAATTTTCATCACAACCTGCTGCTCATTTTAACGGCCTCTGAGAAACAATGGGTGAATTTCTGGAGGAAAGAAAACCTCTACTCGTGCACTTAGCCCCATTCCCTGTCTGCTCCCCACTCTTTTCCTGGGCTTTCTTCCTCCATGGAACCAGGACAACGGCTTGTTATTTTCCAATCAACACATGCTACGTTCTTCCCTTCGGACTGAATTAGTTTTATCTCTTTGATGCTAGGTAACGTGAGACCCTCCGCTCACGTGTGTGCACTCTACCCATCATTGCGGTCCCTTGTGTGTGGGTGAGAAGACATGCATGAGGGGTCAGATATGTCCAGGACCCTCTGATCAGTGATGTCCCAATGGCCAACAGAGCATCAACTTGCGGGGAGACCTACAATCTCCTAAGATACAATTCCTTACACTTTTCTCTTTGAATGTCATATCATTTCTTCCTGAATAAGAGCATGGCTCTCTCGGATATAATTACTTTCTGATAAGTCTGTTGATTGTTTTCGTTAAGGATGTGCATTCTCGAAAGAGTCATGGAGGCTCATGCCTGCCATCCCAGCATTTGGGACACCGAGGCAGGAGGAGCATCGTGAGTCTGAGCCCAGCCTAGGCTGCATACTGACCCTAGGCAAATGTAGACTAATCTATGAGACCATGTCTCAAAATAACAAAGGAAGTATTTAAAAATGCATATACATTGTTAAAGGGGCAAATAATCAGAGTATGTCTACGGCTCTGGAGATTCAAAGCAGGTTCAAGAAATCTGCATGTGGGGGTGTACAGGCTTCTCCATGCTCTGTCATACAGGCGTTGTTTCTGAAACTCAAGAGGGCAGAAGAAGGAGTCTATATATGTGTATGTCTGTATGTGTCAGTATGCATAGGTGTGTATGTGTGAGTATGGTGTCTACACAAACACACAGTTTGCTTGCCTATACATGCGCAGAGGTCAAAAGAGGACACTTCCAGGCTTCCACTCTCTGTCCTAATTCCCTTGAGACAGAAGTTAGCCTGGTGGCCACCACGCTCCAGGGATCTTCTTTGTCTGCCCCCTACTGTACTGGGGTTATAGGCATACATGTGGCCACACCTGACAAGTGGCAGTAGTGACATCAGATGGTAGGTTCTCACATCTACATAGCAAGTGCTCTTACCAACTGAGTGGCCATTCTAGCCCAATCTTGGACTTTTCAATTCTTGCCTTATTCAATTTAAATTCTCACAATCTTATTTATCAACACATTACTTCTTCTTTGAGCATTTAAGTATTTTAAGAGGAAAAAATACACTAAAGTACAATACTGATAGAGACAGCAAGGAAAGTCTTCTTAACTTCATATGCAGTAATGCTGTTTCCTTGTGCCAACCCTTCCCGTATGGACATCCATCTTTGCTCTTCTGCCCAGGTAGCTGCTCCTGGTAATTCAGCAGTTCCTGCAGTGATCAGTAGTCCCCTGTATCATTTGTCAAGTACCGTTGGGTACCTTCTGCTGCTCTCTTTCCCACAGAGATTTATGCATTGCATTTAGGCCTGCCCTCTACTGCAAAGTTAAGAGTTCATGTATGTATTGTTAGTCAACCCAACACAGTGGAGGAATGACGATGTCATACACAAAACTCCCTTTAATTGTATCATCTTAAGATGCCCCTTCAAACTTCTGCGGATAGAATGCACAGAACAAACTGGGACTCCTTAGCCCTTATCCTTACATTCAGATTATATCAAAAACTGTGATTTTTAAATTAGCACACAAGGCAAACACTGTCCAGCTCCTTCTCTGAAGTGTGTATCGAAATCAGAGATGCACAGATGTAAACAAATTATCAACTAATGAAGCCCATAGTCCTGAAGGCAAACATTCTCACAAAGTTTGAGCAAGTCGAATCTCAAAAGGGATCAACAGACCTAACCGTGGTCCAGAGAGATTAATGGCATGTTTGCTAGGAGGTTCAATGTTTGACAGTCTCCTGGGAACTTAAAGATCAATGATTGTGTGTATGTTATATTAACAGGTAAAATTTGAAACTCCTAGGGAAACCGTGGAAAAGAGAAAAGTAGATCCTGACGGTATCACCTGTGAAATCCTACCACAAACATCCTGCTTTGGGCTGGGTCAGGAAGCCTGACTCTTGGAATCAAGAACTCAGCTATCACCTCCTCCCACTCTGAATTGATACCCTACTACAAGGTCTGACATGTAAGAAGAAAGAAAACTACTAAAAGCTGTATTGGGGGATGAAACAAATGGAGCTGTCAGTTTGCAAATGAAAACTTTGTCCATGTGGACAGAGTGAACAAAAACTGCGAGAACTGGTTCTGAGGCCATAGGGCCCAAGGACAACACATGGACTTTCTATGCACCATCAGCTAGCAGTTGAAATTTGAAATCAATCATAGCCTGGTTCTTAGTTATTCTCCTTCTTATATGAAAAGTAATACATGAGCATAAATCTAGTAAAATAAATCTAAGGCATGTATCTGGAAACTTTAAGACCTGAGATCTTAATAACTGAGAGAGATTTTTGGGTGAGAACAGTCAATGTTTTTAAGATATGGCTTTTTCACACTGATATCTAGAGGCACAATTCATTCTCAGTCAAATTCACTTTATTCATGGGATATAGGAAAACTGGTTTCAGAGTTTGTGGAGAACAAAAATAGACTCAGACCAAGCCATAAAATCCCCAAGAAAAGCATGAAAACCGGAAGACCGACACTACCCAAAGGAAGACTTCATGTTATGCGAGCTATGGTCATTAAGATGGTGTGGTATTATGGAAAGGAAATTCTAATTATTTGATGGACTCAAACACAGAGGACAAAAATAAACACACAGCAGCTCAGTCGACCACCTTCACAAAGGGCAAAGGCATTCAGTGGACAAGGACCACCTTTCAGTAAATAGTGCTGACCAACTAGACACTCTTTTTATACAAAAGTTAAAGGAGTCAGACATAGAACCTAATATTTAGAAGCTTAACTCAGAAAGGTTCGCAGACCTAAAGTATATAATGCAAAATTATAATGGTGTAGGATATAGTGTAAGAAAAAGGTCTTAGGCTCTCCGTGATCACTTACACAAACTAAAAGTAAAATTCATGAACAAAATGCCAACTCGGAAGCCACTTAAATTAATTTTTTTTTCTACAAAAGAAAATACCGAGAATGAAAACACTAACCATAGACTCAAAGGAGAGGTTTGCCAGAACATTTCTGATTCAAAACGGGTATCCAAAATATATAAAGATCTCTTGAAAATTATCTGTATCAAAATGATTCAATAAACATACAAAAGTGCTTAAAAAGACACTCCCCCAAAGACACAGAGACAGAAAATAAATACACGAAGAGATCTGAACTGTGATGGCTGTTGGAGAACCGAAAAACAACAACAACAACAACAACAACGAGATTATAGTAGCATAGCTATTTGAATGAACAAAATCCCCAACTAGAACAATGTCAAAGACTTGGAGGGGTGTGAACAGACAGGAACCTCCCCTTAGTGACGGCAGGAAGGAGAATTTTGTGGACACTTGGCAGAGAGTTAGGCAGTTCCTTATGAAGTCAAGCAACACCTTCCCATGTACTCAGCCACAATGCTCCCAGGGACCTGAAAACGTATTGGCTATCTGACATTGTACATCGGACACGATTTATATTCCAAGTCCATCTTTTCTCCACTGTGTCTCTTGGTTTGCTCACATGGAACTTGAAGCTGAGCAAGAGAGCCACTCTTGTGTGCTGAGTGACTTCTGTGCCCCGGACTTCGCCAGGGTCAAATTGGAACAAGTTACCATCTGGATATAACCTTCGGCAGGTCAGCAAGGTTTTTCTCTTGATTTGCTTTATTTTTATGATAAACCCTTGCATGTATGCATATCAAGTTCAGGATGCTATCAGTAACTGTGAAAGAGTCTTAGCACTGGAACCCAAACAGAAAGAATTCAAAACCCCAAAAATAGGAGGCTGAGTAGGGCTACTTTTAAGTAACTCTAATCACATTTTTATGGACAACATAAGGGGTGGCCCCAAGATCAAGGTGGGATAAGCTATAGTGATGTTTAAAGGTTACAAATGTAACACAGTTCTAAAATGTTTCTTGAGGGGGGAAATTTTACTAGAGATACACGGTGCAGGCTGCAGATAGGTGACAAGTAGGTGGGTCTTCTGGGCAATGCTGCGACATTCTATTCTTGAACCTTTAAGTTTCACTCAAGGATAACTTACTCATGCATAAAATAAGGCTCACGCCGCAACATGAATTCATGATTTAAAAGCATCTTAGTACCTCTGAGAAGAAAAAGAAAGAGAGAGACAGGGACAGAGGGAGAGGGAGAGAAGAAGGGAGGGAGATAAAGAGGGAAGGATAGAAGGAAGGAAGTATAAAAGAAAGGAAGTAAGGAAAAGAAAGAAGGAAGAAAAGAAAGAAAGAAGGAAGGAAAGACAGGAAGGAAGGAAGGAAAGAAGGAAGGAAAAGAAAAAGTGAAGGAACGAAGGGAAGAAAGAAGGAAGGAAGGAAGAAATGAAGGAAGGAAGGAAGGAAGGAATAAAGGAAGGAAGGAAGGAAGGAAGGAAGACTCTTCATAGCAATAGGTTTCTATTTGGTCCAGTTTAAGAATCTAAACTAAACATCAGAACTAGAAACTAAATAAACTCCTTAAACCAGGAAGGGCATGGCCCAGTTTCCTCTTCCAGCCTTTACCTTCTGGCTCATTCTTGATCAGCTCTTCCATCTTCCTCTGCTTTAAGGTGTCCACCACGTCTGCCAAGCTGCCCTTGCGCCGCTCCGGAGTCCCCAGGGCTGTGCCAGACACGGACTCGCCACTCTGTCGCCCACCTTCTTCTGCCTTCTGAGGTGAGGTAGATGAGTTGTAAGGGGCTAATGAAGACATAACTTTATTGCCATCGACTTCCTAGAAGAGAAAGCGGAGAGGGGTGGGTAGTTTAAGATCCGGTAAGCTTTCTTGAGGGAGAAGGAGCTGTGTGGCTTATTCCATGTAAAAATGTGACCTGTCACTCTGGAAAAGCAAGGAGCAAAAGAACCTTTTCACTTGCCTTCACTTTGCAAGACAGCTCAAGAATGAGTCACTGATTGCTTTACAGGCAAGAACAAACTAGGGGGCCCCTTGCCACAAAGTGAGGTAGCAAGTTCTTAAACTCAATGGCAGTGTAGGTCTACCATCCTGGCTCTTGCCTGATGGTCTCAGTGGTTAGTACGGCTACTAGACAGCTGTCAACTGTATTCAACTTACTGGTGATGCTGGAATATTTGAACAAATCATATACCTGTACACTCTCTTCATCCTCAGCTGACTCCTCTACATTGCCCCCTAAATGGCACAGGCTTTCCCTTGGTACCCTTCTTAGTCTTTTATGAAAGCCCGGAGACTTGGACACTGGGCAGGAACACTGTAAGATTGTCTCTGCGTCTGCGGGAGCTTTCCTCCCGCCACTCCCGGCTTGAAGCCTGCTTTCTGGCCCTCCCCTCTGCTTCACCCCGTTAACCAGTTCCCTGAAGTTTTGCTTCTTTGTAATAATCTGCCCATGAGGGACTCTATTCTTTGTTCAAAAACCTTGTGCTTCTGTCTTCTCTTATCTCTTCTCTCCCAAATTTCAACCACAAATTTGTGACATTTGTAACGTGCAGGGTATATTTTGTGCCAAAGATATTTCAGGCATTTTTAAAAAGCATGAAGCCGGCACGATAAACAGTTTTCTTACTTCAGGGTTTTCCTTGGGGTCATTGCTTATGTCCATAGTTTTTTAAGTTCCCACAAAGTAGAACGCTATTATGAGCAAAATTGTGTCATCAGAGCCCTGTGTGTTTCGCTTTGATTACATGTCTCCTTTGTACAGTCCGAAGGTCTCCTTTAACACACAATCAAGGGTGAGTCAATGGAACCTATATCACACACTATACCTGTGGATGCCTTCATTTTCTGTGTGAAAGTTCATATCTGACATTGGAAATACAACAAAAGACACTAAAGTCTCATTCTCTTCAAATTAGGGCTAATATTGGCTAGCTTAAGTATAATAAATTGCTTGGCTAAAATCTTGTCATCTCAGGCCTTGGCAATAATGATCAAAATAGTTATTGTATGTTAATATTATTTGAACTAACAGATGTTAGTGGGTACAGGGACATCAGCTGTAGGAGAAATACGTCTGCTGGATAGGCTAAGGCATGTGGAGGAAACACAAGAGGACAAGGAAGACGGGAAGGAAGAAAAGTGAGCTAACAGAGTCTTTTAAACTACAATCCAAAATTCCAAATAGCTTAATCCCAAGGAACTTCCTTTCTCCCCATCACAGAACATACCTCTGATACTTCCAGTGAATAAGTATACATACAATTTAGTTTCCAATGTATGGGTTTAGGATACAACCTACATTATGCAGTAATTATAAGCGCTAGAAGGGAAAATACATGCCTACTTTTGGAGTTATTTACTTAAAACTCTACATAAATATAAGCACACACAGAAACAGCACACATAGGCTCCCTGGAGTCGGGGCACTGCACGCTTCATTCAGTAAACTAATAAGAATGTTTCTCATGAACAGCCCACGGTACACAGCATCTACAACACAGGACGCCGCAGGGAGCGTTTATATTCATTGCTCACCAAAGATTCATTTCATTTTCCTCCACGGCCAAAGTAAATTCACCTCAAATGAGGCTTCACCCCAAGCACACCTCTGTGTACCTGGTCCTCCCATTAAAGCCCGGAGAGCTCGAGAAAGAACACTGCAGCTGACTGAGGACTGTGTGCCTGTGTGTGACATGTCATCCTGAGAGAGGACGGCTCCCACACTTGCTCACCACGCCACCGGGTATAAAAGATCAGAAATGACTTACAAACGAAGGCCCCATCTTATACACCTTGCATCCCCTCACCTTATATACCGGAAGGCGATGTTTTGAACCATATAACCTGTATCAAAGGGTTCTCAAGGTGCAAAAGGGTACCATGGCAGGACGAACTTAGAGGAAATGCCTTAAACATTGTTGCTGCTTCTTCACATGGGACTCTACCTTATTGCCACTTCACCTGTCAAGTGACATTTTGCACTGCTAATCCTTCTAATAGGTGGCTGACAGCTGTTTCAGTCTGGGACGCCATTGTTCATTTGCATGATGAACATCTTGCTGGGGAGAGCCGGCTGAGCCTCCAGTCACAAGCGCCTTAGCCCCAGTTTCTTCCTGAGATTGTTTTTGTCCTACGTAAAACATGGCTACACGTTTCTTGTCACTTTGATGGCAGATGAAAACCAGGTACTCTGCTTTGAGAAGCACAAAAGGGCCAAGAGAGCCGAATAAGTCTAATCTAATCCTAAAATCTGAAGCTAAGTCTCAGGACCTTGCAGACAAAAGCACACAATTGCGAGGTTGGCATCTGAATGAGTGAATCTCTGAGTGCTTTTGGAGGTCCCTGCCTTTGCTGTCCTCCAGGAGATTTCTCTGACTTTATCTGCATGTCACCTCTGCAAACAAGAGAGTAAGGATGGTGCGCTCAACACGGGCCCTTCACTGGAGCACCTTGCAAAAACACGTTTCACTTTATCTAGAGAGAGCATTTTACTATAAATACTCGGAGGAAAATACTGTGTCGGGTATTTAAACGTTAATTCAGATAATGAGAAAGTGTTACTTCATTTGAGAAAAGAATTGCATTAATAGTATTCAACCACATCCAAACAGCACTTTATCCTTAGGTTCGGTCTTACAAGATGCATTGCCTTACTTAAGTTTTGCTTCTATGTGTGGAAATAAAATTCAAACATGGCAGTAAAGCAACATTATATTTATATCTCATTTATTAACTATAGTAATAACTGGATAGCTTATTTTGAGCATTTTAAAGAGTCTTATAGGCCTACATTTAATTTTTATGGTAGGACTAATTATGATTTCCAGTTAATAGAGAAACAAAGAAATTCAGATAGGAGAAAATTACTGAGGTCGTAGGAACATTGAATAATGAGAAAACCTATTGGGCTTCAGAACGCTTGCATCTGACCTTAGTGATGACATGCTTTTTTTCTGAAAAATAAAAATAAAATAATTGCTTGTCTATCATATGGGATCAAGGTAGACCATCTTCTTCCTAGTAATTATGAAAATGAGAAATTTCCTCTAATATGTTCACCTTCTGTACGAGAAAAAATGTTTCCAAATCAGTTAAAACAGTCCAGAGTTGCAAATCTTGTCCATTTTTTCCAGCCAATGAAATTGAAAAGAACCTTTAACACTTAAAGAAAGATATGAACTCAGCTTCATTTTCCCCTAACTAGTGGATTAGAGTAAAAATAATAGATTAGCTGTATTTTCAAAGCTACCTACAAATCCTAGCTGTCCCTCTTGTTTCAGTAAACTAAAACTTTAAGGACAAAAGAAGCAACAGAGGCCTGAATGATGGTGGATTCAAGTTTCATCAAAACCAGTCTATCAGCTGTGGGGTCACAACTGCAGCAGCGTTGGGGATGACGGATAGATGAAGAGGTGTTCCGCTAAACACGGCCAAGCTAGCAATGAGCAGACCTGTAAAACTCACCAACAAACACAGAAACAGAACACGGCCAAGCTAGCAATGAGCAGGCCTGTAAAACTCACCAGCAAATACAAAAACAGAACACGGCCAAGCTAGCAGTAAGGAGACCCCTAAAACTCACCAACAAATACAAAAACAGAACACAGCCAAACTAGCAGTGAGAGGCCTGTAAACTCACCAACAAACACAGAAACAGAACTTTGAAAACCATCTTAATGCCTATTTTGTGCATTTATTCCTTCAACATCTTTTAAAAGAGCAAGTTCATTATCGTGACACCTCCTCGGCATGTTTTGTATCCTCACCCTGATCATCTACCCTGTCAAGTGGAGCAGTGTCAGGGGCAGTATTGATCCTCACATCGGCCTTCCCTTAAACCAGTACAGCACTTTCTTTGGCTAACTTTTTCACTTTTATTCTTTTCACGAGCATTATACTGTGCTTGCTTTCTCTGGGGTTACAGACTCCTGGGAGACTGCTCATGCTTCTCTCCTGAACACAATCCCTATGTGTGCATATGCACACTCCTGAACACAATCCCTATGTGTGCATATGCACACTCCTGAACACAATCCCTATGTGTGCATATGCACACTCCTGAACACAATCCCTATGTGTGCATATGCACACTCCTGAACACAATCCCTATGTGTGCATATGCACACTTCTGAACTCAATCCCTATGTGTGCATATGCACACTCCTGAACACAATCCCTATGTGTGCATATGCACACTCCTGAACACAATCCCTATGTGTGCATATGCACACTCCTGAACTCACACCCATCTCACCACCACCTAGAGAGTCGACTTCCCACTGACTGATTATTCCAGGCATGAAGCTACTCCTGAAATCTCCCACAAACTCCCATTGACAATGGATTGCTGGGTGGAAAGCTCTGATCTAATGCATGGTCCCAGGAAGCCCATCGTGTAGATAGAAGATGATGTTAGATAATCAATTACTGTAATATAAACATATATATGTATATATAAACAAATGGACTAAGCATGATGGTGCATGCCTTTAATTTCTGCATTTTTGGGTCAAAGGCAGCTAGATTTCTATGAATTATAGAATAGCATGATGAGTTTAGGTCATTCAGAGCCACAAGGAGTCAGATACTTTCTGTCTGTCTGTCTGTCTGTCTGTCTCTCTCTCTCTCTCTCTCTCTCTCTATATATATATGTGTGTGTGTGTGTGTGTGTGTGTGTGTATACATGTGTATATATACATATATATGTGTATAGATATATATTAATACATATCAACAATTATAGATAGATAATCATATATATGAATATATATAGAAAAATATATCTGATTTATGATCTATGTATTATCTATATATCATCTATCTTGTATCTATCTTCTATCATCTATCAACCATCTATCAACTACCTTATTATCTATCTATCTAACATCTATATATGAATCTAGAGATGGAAAAAACGCTAAAGTTCACACACAGACTTCGTTACTTTGCTACACGATCCTCAGAAAACTCTCTATTCCAAGTCTTGTGATGTACTGCAGTGGCTAATCGTCATCGTCAGCTAGACAGGATTTAGAATCACCATAGTAACGCACTTCTGGGTGTGTCTGTGAGGGCTTAGCTAAGCCGCAAAGCCACTGGACAGGAAAGACTCACTTTGAACGTGGGAAGTGCTGTTAATGGAGCAGAGACTTGGCCTGAATGAGAACAGAGAGAGACAGCTAAGCCCCAGCATTGCTCGCTCTCCCTGATTCCCTTCTTGGAATGCAATCACATCAACTGCCTCACGCTCCCACCACCATGATGAACTGTCGTCCCTTGACCTGTGACATAAAAGAAACCCTCCTCTCCCTGGCTGTCTCTTGTCAGGTACTTAACAACAACAAGCAAAGTGGTGAATATATACACGCTGAATAAACCTAGAAAATGTCTTCAGCACAGTCAACGTGCACTGTGGGCATCGAATTATAGCCGGGAGCAGGGCTCCCAGGCTGACAGGGAAAGTTCCCATGTTATAAAAATAACTTCCTTACATTGCACACGCAGAATCCAAGTCAACATTTGCTTGTATTTGGGGGCGCCATACGCAATGGTGAGTGCTCTTTGATTGCTTTTCCTCCTTGTGTTGAAAAACAGACTACTACAGACGGCAGTCCAGCAGGGCAGTGATGCTACACAGTTCCATGCTGGCTTGCATTTCTTCTCGAGCCCTGAGCTGGAAAGTCAGTTGGCTTACACTTCACTACCAAACGAAGAACTATGTTGTGTGGTTGGTTTCAAATCGCATCCCACTGGTGGAGATCACTGCAATAGACAACAGCTAGCCAGCTTACTGATGGTGCTAAGCACAGGCGAGCTTGTTCTGAAATGCATATCCTTGAACTAAAAATGCAGGCATACCTGGGTTTATCTGACCCAGGTCTTCCGCCTTGCTCCAGCATTCCTACCTCACACACTTGAGAAGGGGAGTCCGGACGTGAGATTCAAAGATAGTGATGACCACAGTGCTTCAAGGACTTCTATTGCAATTCTATTGCAAAATAAGGTGAGAGGTTAGAGGAGAGGGTGAGTGGTGGGGACCAGCAGCTATCGTGAGGAAGAAGCAGGTCATTAACTGACTGGACTCAAGAATGTGGATGTTCTGGGAGAAACTGGTGGAGGAGGGGAGAGGCCTGATGGAGGCATGGGGATTCAAACTCAGTTCCCACACAGCGATGGCAAGTGCTCTTCCCCTGGAGCCCTCTCCTCACCCCGGAGCCTTCTCCCGGGCCTCAGTTCTACTAATTTCACAGTAACAGAATGGAGAATCTGAGACTGATTTCACAGCAACAGGATAGAGTCTGGGGCTGATTTGTTTTTGCCAACAATGCATTTTGATAATAGGCTGCCTTTAGAAAAGTGACAACTTTTCCCTTAATGTATTAATATTCATAATGTGAAGATTAAACAATGGTATATATGATATCACTATCATTTTACAAAATAGCTAAATCCTTGCAAATGAAAGGGGTTTAAGAATGAAATTTCATGGCCACGAAGATAGATGAGCTGGGTAAAGGATCTTGCCATCAAACCTGAGGACCTGAGTTCAATTCCCGGGAGCCACACAGTGGAAGGAGAGAATTCCCACAGTTACCCTCTGTCTACACAGCCATCACACTGCCCGTATACAATGAATAAGAATGTGTAATAAGAGATTGTTTATAAAGAATGAGTATTCTAGCGATCAAGAAGAGAGGCCATACTGGGAAAGGCGGTTAGGAAAACATCTAGATGCTGCAGAAGGGGTGTCTGGTGCATCCTCTCCCGATATACTCCTTCATGATCACATTTGCTTGGAGCCCAGAGATGCTATATCTGGGCGTGAAATTGTATGTTTTCATGTGCCCTGTAAGCCTCTTAATAAGTAAAAGCGGCATTTAGAAAAGTGCTAATACATTAACTAATAGAACCTGTAAAAAAAATAAATAAAAGAAGAAGAAGATGATGATGATGATGATTCTGTGCCCTGACAGCCTTATCACCTCCTGCTGAAGATTTGTCCTCTGGGTCTCAAGATCACACATCTTTTGGACATGCCCCGAACACTCTAAGACCCTCCCTCCAGGACTCCAGGGCTACCACAAGCTTCCTGTACACTAGAGAGACATAACTACACATACTCCTGTGTTTTTATGGAACATTATCCTGTCAGAGAAGTTCCTGTTTCTGACAGCTAGAGACTGAATGCTTATCATATGCCCCACTTCTGTAAGAAGGTTCTAGAGCAGTCCTACTTCAGCTGTGGGTAAACTCAACTAAAAACCCATATGCATCTGTGAGTCTGAAAATGAGGCTGAAGAATAGTCATAGTTTTGGTCTGTGTGCTCGTGTTTATAGTTACACGGGTATAATGAAGATGGGGACATTACTTATTTTTATTCCAGGTAGAGTAGACACTAGCTGAATACTGTCAGCCAGCTGGGCATTTGATAGCTTTGATTATAACTGAAACAATGTTTAATGCTAAGTAAAATATCTGTGGGCCCTTGTCCATGCAGCAAACTCTTACAACATCAAAACAGCTTAATTCCATGCTTACATAGACTGGACTGGGGTTATTGTACAAATGTAATTTAGGCTCACATTTTAAAAATATTTTATTTTATGTATATGAGTATTTGCCTCAATGCATGCCTGTATACCACATACAATATCATGCCTATGGAAAACACAGGAGGGAGTTGTGTTCCCAGGAACTGGACTTACTCACACTTCCATGTGAGTACTGGGAACTGATCCCAGGCACTCTGCAAGAGCAGCCAGTGCTCTGACCACTTAGCAGCCTCCCCAAACACTCAGACTCCTTTGATAATATACCACTTGTGAAACACACACTGGAATCTCCAGTTAGTTTCCTGGTTTGTGATGCTGACATTTATCGCTACCCTTTCTGGACTTAGGATCACCTAGGAGACTGGAGAAGCATAATGTGTGTGCCTGTGTCTATGTGTGTGTTTCTGTGAATATGTGTGTGTCTGTGTATGCGTCTGTGTGTGTATGTCTACGAGTGTCTGTGTGTACATGTCTGTGTTTGTGTGTCTATGTATGTGTGTCTGTGTGTGTTTATGTGTATGGTGTGTGTCTATGAGCATGTATCCGTGTGTGTGTGTGTGTGTGTGTGAGAGAGAGAGAGAGAGAGAGAGAGAGAGAGAGAGAGAGAGGTTGTAATGAGAGACAAACTCTGAATATGGGTGCCCACATCCCATGGTTGAGGTTCCATAGCTTAGAGAGACAGAAGAAACTAAGAAGACAGCTTCCCCTTCCCGCCTCCCCTCGTGCCTCTTGCTTCACCTGTTACAACGGTCTGAAAACTTGAGTCGGAATAAGTTCTACCTCCCTGACATTTTTGTTGTTGATGATTTTATCGTTTTTGAAACAACAAGAAGTAAAACTAAAACATTTTCCACAGTAAGAGATAATTCATATGTATACGCAGGGATACATACGCAACTGATGTTTAACACTAATAAAATATTAATTTAACATTAATATAAATATGTATATGGAAAAACTAAAAGATACTAGAGGTTCATGTGTTTTGTGGGGATGCTTTGTGGCCAGGAAGGAGATGAGTGTGAGGTCAGAAGACAATCTGAGGAGCCAGTTCTCTCCGTTTGCCATGTGAGTTCTGAGGTTGACCTCAGGTCTTCGGCGGCACCTACCATCACTTACCAAAACCACTTTATTTTTAATAACCACTTTTGTTCATTTAACAAAAACACTGGAGTCTGGGGGCACTTCTATGGTATACAGTGATTGGCTACGTGTAAGAGACACTGGTGAGTCCTACACCCCCTGAAATGTTGGAATCCTGACTCATTCAGCCAAGTTAGGGTAATAAAGGAATCTATGTAGAGAGTACGACCCCAAACGGTTCTAATGCCATTGTTAACTGAGGCAAATTCAGTGTTTTTTGCTTGCTTCATGCAGGAGGATCCTCAGTCTTAGGTTACCGTGGCTGTATTAATAAGACTGTCTCAAACAGTCTGTTTCTCAGGGGCTTCATGAGAAAAGTACCCCTCGGTCTGCTGGGGAGCAGCCTTCATGCTGCCACAGATACCACTGCACTGGGGCCCTGCTGCTCACCTGATCTTCCATTTCAGGGTTTTCTACTAACTGATAAACCAGGAAAGGGATCAAAAGAGGAATGCTTAGTGCCACTCATGACAAAGAAAGTTTTTAAAAGTCCAATTCTGAGGGAAAGCTCAGGAAGAAGGCATTATTTCTCACCAGACCACAAGGCCAAGTAGTTGGTATGCTGTATTTTTATATTCTGACGTTTTCCTTTCCTTCTCTGAGGTAGGCACATCAGAATTCCTCTTTCTTCGTGAGTGTTTTAGGAACTCTTCCATACTAATCCGAGGCTCCTCTATACTATTAGTAGAAAACCCAAGTGCAATGTGAACAAGGGCAGAAACCCCCCAACCCTCCATTCCTGTCTGCAACATGACTAGAGCTGGTTAAGGCGCTGTTGACCTCAGTAGATGAGGCCAACTCCAGAGCTTAAAGTCCGTTTATTCTCACACCATCAAAGGCACCCTCGCTTCCCATTATAAAGTGATAACGGCTCTTTTCCTAAGACACTGGACAGCTCCAAGCAGAGGGAGTCTATGGCTTTGAAAGGAGGCTTGGGCATGAGTGAGTATTCATCGATTGGAGAGAATTAAAGCTCAAAGCTTCACAGTTCAGAGTTTACACATAATACAGAGACAATACACAGGCCATACACTTCCACACAATTGCCCAAGTAAATAAATTATGCATTTGTCCTATAAAGCACAATGTCCTGCGTCCATCTGAGCAGGCACGTCTGCCACCCTGGAGCAGGAACAGACACTGACAAAAGCACTCACTCGGCAAAGCATTAGGTGTTCAGGAGAAAAACGGTCTTTACAGGGTTTCCGTAAGCAAGATGTTCTTATCTTATTTAGCCTTGCAGGCCTAGAGTTTGTTGGATTTATTTTTGGGTGGGGGGTGCACTATCTTCTAAGCTGTTAAGATATTTTCCTCAACAAACAAACTCTTTACATGCTCACTAATACTTCAGTCAATGTGACTTCCCCTTCCGGAGTTAACGATGGCTGTTCTGAACGGTTTTGTGGACTATAACATTTTATAGCTCACGAAGAAATTCCATGATGAATATGTGATTCCTCCTTCACGTGTGAGGAAATTGCAGTTTCTAGAAGTTATTACTTTAAAAGTGATGGAAGAAAATGGAAAAGCAGAAAATTAAACCCAAGATCCAACGCGAAAGCCCATGTTGGCTATCCTTCAGCTACGTTGCCTTCCTCGGCTGACTCTGGCGCTGTGACGTGTGCCAAAGGTATAAGGAAAGAAAGCTGGTGTTCTTCCTCCACAATTAACAATTCGAGAGGCACTGAAATCAACATGAAGCAATTCGCAACTGTAACAACTGTTAAGTGCTGGTTTGTACAGCAGCAACCTAGAGGGGGAACAGGGAAGTGCTGAGAAGAGAGACCGATGAGATTTAGAGATATGGCAAGCTGTGTAACAGCCCCAGGTATGCTACTCTGAGATTGCTTATTTCATATTCTCTTTATCCTGTGAGGGTGGGAGCATCTTAGATTAGTCACCGTGTATCTTGCTATTAGTGTTCAATAAATACAAATTAAGTTAATTATGAATTTATTAAGTTTTTATGCACAGAGCCCTTTGGTTTTATGAGAAATAAATAGAGAGGTCTTCTGGTATAGGCTGGTAAGAGATAAACAGAAGAAAACACACAGGGCTGCATCATCTGGGCGATCTCACGGTTTTCATCCATTGTAATGAAGGAGGAGAGGACCAATAGGCCAAAATGCAATGGCCATTTCATGAAGCATCCTGAGGGATAAGCAAGAGAGTTCAGCAGGACCCGGCAGGGGATAGAGGATGTTTGGAAGAGATTTTCTGGATGAAGTGTCTTAGGAAGATCAGGCAGCTGTGGAGGGGAGAGTGATGTGGGGATAATGGGGAATGACAGTCTCTGTTGTATGGAAAACTGACCAAACAACACTCTGAGAGTGACCACAGAGGCTTCCAGCCAGACTGCAGCTCTGGGTGTCGGAAAGGGCCACTTATTTCACCGTCACCTGGAATTACCCAGTGCCTGGAGCAAAAAAGTTACAACCAACACCAAGTTCTTCCCAACCACACATGCGTGAACTATTTTGTTCACACCCCTCTGTCCACTCCCATTCCACCTTCCTCCTCTCCACATACCACCCAGGAAGGCTTACTTCTGGATGGACAAGGCTAGAACTGTTCTACATGGACACAGAATCTTGTGGGCAGGGTTGTAGGGCAGCCTGCCCAGGCAGGGGTTAGGATGGCAGAGCACCCGAGAGAGGTTGTTCTGTTGGTAGTTTATTGTTCCTGGGGGGAGAGGGTACACATCTATGGACTTGTTACTGTTCATATATATTTTACTTTACCCGTGCAACAGGAAAAACAACTTATTATTTGCATTTCTAGATCCTGAAGAGAATTGGAAGCGGGCAATGAGCGGCGCTGGCACACTGAAAGTCAGTTAGTAGAAATGGGCTATAACCATGGCTCTTGCCTGTGAAGCAGAAACGAGACCCATGATATGAAATAGAGCCAAGGCGCCTTTGAAGGGATGGGCTTTGTTTGGAGAGTGTTTGCTTTGTCTCATGCTTTTTCTCACTTGAGATGGGGCCCCATGCAAACCCAGATCAGCCCCAAACTTGCTATGCATGGAAACCAGGCTTGGACTCCTCCTCCTCTTAATCCTGACCCACACCTGAGCTTCTGACACTACAGACATACATTTCCACAGCACGTTTTGTCGCTGTTGTTCTTTGAGACAGGGTCCCATATAACCAGAGCCTACATTAACCTTGAGTTCACCATGGCTATTCTAGACCTGGAAGGGATCCTCCTGCCTCAGTCTTGTAGGTACTATGAGCACCATGTCCAGACTTAAAATGTAATAGTAAACACACTTCACTAAAGCAATTCATTACTTTTTACTAAATTTTACATGATTCTAGTTCAGTTATTCATCAGCCTCGACTTCTGACGGTGGCAACACAGGTTTGAAACACCACGTGTTCTCCAGCAGGAGGTCCAGGCAGTGGCTTGATTGTGAGGTGGTAAAGTGTGTCATTGTGTGTAGCATGACAGGAGGAAGGTGAAGAGACAGGGGTTGTGAAATGAGAGTGCAGGAGCCAGTGAAGAACGGGGACCCCTTTCCACTCACAAGCCTTCAGGCTGTATTCCCAGGGCCGGGAACTGATGACCAAGACCTCTTCATGGAAGCCAAAAGAAAGAGAGTTGTAAGTGGGTAAAAACTTCTGCTCCCAGAATTTGGATCTGACATGTAAATTTAGGGATGTTTATCCATATTATAAATCAGACTTTGAATGTTAAAAGATATATAGAAAGGAAATACTCTTAATTTACCAAATGTATGGTGTTTGTGCATGTATGTGTGCGTTTTATGTATGTGGTTTTCTTTGCAAAGAAAAAAGTATACAGTAAAGGACGAATACCTATGGATTAGCAAAGCTAAGAAAGTAATGGAAAAATAAGAAGGATTTTTAACAAATTATCCTTCCCAGGCCCTGCCACACAGCTCTTCGAAGTGTGACCCTGCAGCCCTCTGCCATCTGTCCACCCACACAGACACTGGACGCTCATTCACACTCTCCCGAATTTGCGGGCACTCTACTGCTATAAGCATTAGCATCGGACCCACAGGTGTATTGAGAGGTGATCCGGCAGGTATCTTTATATCCCCACTACTACATTACATCATTGGTAAACGCATACACAAAACACTTAAATCTTTGGTGTGTGGAGAGACAATAAGTGATTTTGTACTTGAGACAGGTATTTGTCCCCACTGCCCCCCCCCCCCCCGCCGCCTTCACACACACACACACACACACACACACTTACAATTCTACTTGACTTCCGAATGGCCCAGTACTTCTGACGTACCCCAGAGTGACCCAGTGCAATACACAAGAACCTGCACAAATGCCAGCCCAAGTTGAAGGCGTGCTCCCCCTGCTTGCTACACCAAGAAGACATAGCTTGACCTGAGAGCCTCACTGCTTGACAAAGGAGCACAGTTTGGTCATTTTCATTGAGGCATGTTTGTGAGAAGCCCAAGTCTCAGGATTGGGACCAGCAATACTGTTCTGCTCACCAGGGCAATCCTGAGACAGTCCACACACCCAGGCCTCTTACAAAAGTCCTTTGCAATCCGTTATATTTAGCGACATCAAACAGGGAGATGTGATGGGAAAGCTCCCATAGAGCACCTCGGGACCTGGAGAGTCAGCAGGGGTGAGCGTAAAGGCAGGATGCTGGGTGGAAAAGTCAGCCTTCGTCTCGTTAATTAATAGTTATACAGTATGCTTTTGGCTTTTCCATTATTTTCTCCTCAGTCCCTTGCTTCTCACAGACGTGTACACATACATGTATATATTTCATTAAGAAGAAATAAAAGGGTTGTCTTTAGTTAAGATGTTTCCATTCACAGAGACCACACATTTAAAAAATAAATTGCCTGAATAAATTCAATTATCCAGAGGAGCAGAGGAAATCACATGCAAATGGCATTATAGGCACGGGCCATGCCGACAGCTTCGTGTTTATTTTTATTGTCTCACTCAGTGGAAGAGAAAAAGCTGTCAAGAATGTAACATCTCTTCCCTTTTAAGGATCCGATGTCTCTGGGGCTGCAAACTGTGTGAGCGATAATTCTGAGAGAAGAAATTTCTCCGCTTCTGCAAAGAGCCGGCTCAGGCTCTCCTCACTCAGTGCCAGCATGTAGGAGGGGCCTGGAGACCTGTGCATTTTACCTGCCTAAACCGAAGACTCCCACCTATCTGACCCGGGTCTGGGCAATGAGCTCTGAGGATACCAGAGGCAGTAGTGAGAACCTTTAATCCTACCCCGGAGAGCAAGGATTGCCTCAAGTTTGAGCCCGGCTAGGCTCACATGGTAAGACTGTCTCAGAAATCAAACAAAAATTTAAAAATTAATTAAAAATGGAATATCTAAGAAAATGAATGTCACATATATTAGCCTAAGATGGGAATGTCGGTTCTGGCTTTTAACACCAGCACTCTAACTAGATATAACTTTATTTAAATGATTAAACGGGCTTTTATTTTCTGATGAACAGTGTTTAAATAAATATAAATTTATTTGTTCCTCTTTTTCCTCTGTTCTTTCAGGATGACAAGAATAAATGAAGGGGACTTGGGCCTCCTTGACAGGGGCTCTGGCTCGGCCCATAGTATTTCCATGGTACCTGGGGTCTCAAAGCATGAAGATCCTGAGGCAATGTGGCACATGCCTGTGTGTTCTGGCCAATTCCAGATTCACTCATTCTGATCCCTCATGGAGGAGGGTGAAATTCTTACCCAGTGCCACAGTGCCTCCAACATCCTGGAAGTGAATAGAGCCTTGTGCGTGTTGATGGCTATGAATAGCAGGTCTGTGCAGGGGATTAGCCGCGACCACAGGCTTTCACGAGTGAGGTGGAACAGAGCTGGAAATGACCTGGAATGAGCCGCTTTCAACGTTTCATGTGGGTGTTGTCAGTTCCAAACCGACGGCTTCAATCACTGCAAGCCTTTCTCCCTGGGCTCAGGACTCTTCCCGGGGCCACATGCACACGGCTCTGGTGCAGTAGGGCCTGGGCATTCCTTGAATACACTTAGACCAGAATGTTCTGTCACAATTCACCCTCAGACGCCACTGGAACCCGAGAAGATGCTGAAGAAGATGGCAGAAACAGCCCCTATGGAACAGCAATTTTCCCAAGCGCACGGGGCTTTGGGAGGCACTTTCTCTGATCTTCTCCAAACAGAAGTAGGATGTGTGAAATATTGCCGCTTCTTTTATATGTAGAAGTGGAGGTTAAAGTTGGGCTCTAGTTAACAAACCATTTGAATCCACATGTCTCCAGTTCCTCTTGATGTACTTTTAACCACTGTGGCGCACATATGCTCATCGTGAGCCATCTAATTGTATTAACTTCATTGACCTTAATCTAATTTCTCAGCAAAGTTTGTATTAACCCTCCCGATGCCATTTCTCCATCCTGCTGCAGGCTGTTTCTAACGTTTCCCTTCGGTTTTGCAATGCGCTCATTAACATATCCATTTTCCTATGCTCTTTTTAATTGACAGCATTTTACACTTCTGCTCTTACGACTTATATTTCCAAGTAAAAACCAAGCGATTCAGTCAGATTTCTAAATAGCATTCTGAACATTTAACACTCCCTAGCTCCCAGCCCTGGTCTAACACACTCAGCAGTGAAGCATGTTCACAGCATTTGTGAACCTACTTTTTGAAAAGCATTATCCCGGGTCCTAGAAGGAATACAAACGTTGTGACGGTCAGATCTAAAAGCCTCGAAATCTTGGAACACAAAAACAGGGTTTCTTCCCTTCTCTTTACGGGCTGCTCATCCTTCTCCCAGTAAAAGAGCAAGTTGTAATCGTCAATGCTCTTAAGCAAATTCAACAGGGAGCTTCTACTTGACATAGATATACATCTTATCTTCCTAAATACTCCTCTCTCTCTCTCTCTCTCTCTCTCTCTCTCTCTCTCTCTCTCTCCTCTGTCTCTGAAATTACCTTGATGTTGTACCACTGAAAGGTCTTCCTGTGACCCGTACCTGGCTTCTGAGAAGACTGTGGAGATCTCCGGATGGTACACACACTCATACACACCTACTCAGTGCTTGGCAGTCACACGAGCTCATAGCTCCTGGCTCTCCCCAGACCAGGCTCTCCCTAGCTTTTCCCTTCCTTGTCCTTTCTAAGAAAATGTTAAGCTTTGGTGGTCTGTGTTTGATCTGTGGGAACTTGTAAGTTCTCAGTAACTATTTGCTTAATAAGTATCTCTTGAGAGATGAACAATTCCAAATCTGATCTCTAAGCAGAGAATGAATCACATTCTTCCAGCTGAATGTGTACCATCTAAGCATCTCCAGAGCTCAGCACAGATCCAGAAAGCAGTGTGCAGCAGAATGCCAGCTCCTGCCTGCATGACCTGCGGACTGGGGTTGATTCCCTTCTCTCTTTAGAGGCGCCCATTTTCTCAGTCAGGTAGAACTGAAACTCAAACCCCATTTTAAGTCAAGGGCAAGTGTTCAGACCTGGCTAAACATTCATTTTCCTCACACAAAATAAGAGATGCCAGTCTAACACAAGGGTTAAAATTTCGTAGATCTGTGCTCACTTTACTAAATGAGGACACAAGCAGACAACCTCTTTACTTCCAGACTTTTATCGTCCTAAAATTCCCATCATTCCAGCCTTTAAAACACCACACACACACAAAACATGTGTATTTACAGAAAGATAAATTAGGAATCTGTACTATTTGCTACTGCTGAAATGGAAGAGCCATCAAGATATGTCCCAATGTGAAGGCATGATTTTTTTTTCCCCTAGGCAATAAACAGGGATATCTCCTACTATGAGTGCAGATCTTTAAACTGTACTCTAGTACTAGCTAGTGTAATAACAAAACAACAGTAAATAAATATTCTATTTATGAATACATTGTTCACATAAAAATTGAGAGTTTTACAGCAAACCACAAGTCCATACTAGACATAATTAAATAAATGCCAAACAGATACAAAATGAAAATTCAATTTCCATTTGTGCCCCTTTTGGCCTCGCTGCTCTCCTTTATTCTTTTTACATTCTTTTAAAGACTGTTTACAAACTCTGACTGTGTTAAATGTAAGATGGTTTAATCAGATTTCCTGGTGACTTGTGGCTCCACTCAATGTCACTTCGAGGAAGGACTAAGTGGGCTTCCCTTCTGTGGATTCTCTAAGCTGCCTAACTGGTTCTTAGATTTGGTCCCATCTGACTGGCCGGAACAAGAGTAAATAACTTTACATCTGGGCAGAAAACAGGCTGCTAATGTTTCAGTGAAAGCATCAACCGTTACGTTTTCATGTTTGAGTGAGGAGAGGAAGCAGGGATGCTCTTTGCTTTTCCTGCTCTTCCAAGAATCTTTTCTTGTGCATGAGGTTGCATCTGTAAAATTTAACTCCGACTTCCTTGGGCAAGCACTTTTATGATATATAGTAGACAAAAAAATAAAATCCATCTGATTCTATTTTGTAATACTTACTTTATATGTCTCACTACTAATAAGCTGAGGAGCTGAGGGCCGATCTTAAATTGAGTGTTTCTCTCTCTGCCTTTCCCTTGCCCAACAGTGAGAATCCTGGTTCAGTTTCACCTCTGAGGATGGATGAGGTGTGGAGATTAATCTAGGACAGACTTTTCCAAAACACTAATTCAGGTCTAAACTAAATCACATATTATTATTTTATCTATGAAGTGTGATTTTAATGAAATTACTTTTAAGTCTAAAGCCCATAATGATTTGCTGACAATTTGACGATCAGTTCCAAATTTGTTTAAGAATTTATAGCTCTTCAAGTTTGATCTTTGTGGATGTTGTTTTAAAGAGTGATCTTTATCTTTAATTATATGTGTGTGTGTGGGGGGGTACTCCTTAGTGTAGGTGCTGGCAGAGACCAGAAGGTGTTGGATCTCTGGGAGCTAAAAATATAGGAAGTTGTGAGCTGCTTGAGGTGGGTGCTGGGGACAAAACTTAGGTCATCCCCAAAGGCAGTGGATGCTCCTGATGGCTGAGGTGACTCTCTGGCTCTCCACTGACATTTTAAACTTAGTCCCATTAGAACACGGTCTTCTAAGTAATGTCTGCTGTTACTGGCATTGTCACCAGATTCTAGACTTTCCACCTCCAGTACATGTCAGCAAAACAGCACTGATGGTGGCTCTGTGGAAGACTACAGGGGTTACCTGGCGCAGTTAACAATGGCCTAATACAGTCCTTAGTCCTCATGTCCTCTGTAGCCTGAACATACACTCCACAACCAACTTAAGTTGCTTGCTGGTCCACACATGTAGCTTCAGTCCCTGCCCCCCAAACAAACAATACAAGTTTTAGCTAGAAGGCCACAAAACCTCTGCACAGGATTCATTGCCAGTGGGTGCTGATTTTAGTTGTCTGCTTGGAATGTTTCCATCTCCAACTTGCCCTTTCAAATCAACACATCCTTGGAGATGTATTAAATACCTTAGTTTCTAAGGATGCTCAGCTTAGCCCCCTCTACTAGGGTGCCTCTAGGGGCCCATGGCACTGCTCTGCTCAGATCTGTCATGTGGAGGTGCACACTGAAGGTATTCTATGGTCCTCCAAGAAGATGATTCTGGAAGCAGCCGACCTCAGAGAAACCGCCCGAGAGTATACACAGGAAACCCTCTGTCTCAGCTCATGGTCTTCTCATGACTGAACTTTTGTATGCCAGCAATGCTAACCAGCTAAGAGAACAGGTTTTATTCACTGTGACATTTCCCTGGAGGATTATCCCACATTGTGTTGGCATTGGGGACAGAACAGATACCCTTCTACTGTGCTCCTCTGTTAATATGGTGAGCTTTCATTTGTTCAGTCAGAAAGTAATGCCCTCTCCCCAGCCAACTCCCATACTGTGGCAAAGATCTCCTCAAGTTCGCTTCTTGGCACAGAATTGTCATGGACTCAAGTATGACTTTTCAGTTACTTCAACTTTGCTACGACATTATAGGCGCTCGGTGGATTTAGATATGCCTTCCTCATGTAGGTATTGAACACATTTTTGTACATAGGAGGTTTTCAATAAGCATAATTAAAGTGGACTTATTTCCCTTCTCTATCATTGCTGGTATAGAAAGCTATTTAAGTCGTAGGTGAAACTTAACCTCCTCCTTCACCAGCATTTTCTTTCAATATAAGTCAGGGTCCAGGTCATTGACCGAATACAGCACCGGAAGTAAAGGTGGAAGTGAGAGCTACGCACACAGGTTATATAAGGTCAGGGTGTGTGTGTGGGGGGGGGGGGGGGACTGGAGAAATAACTGGAAATAGAAGGAAGAAACAGTTCTTAAGAAATCTGTCCTGGATGAAGAGAAAGTTGAACTGTTGCTTGCTGATTTCACACACGGTGGGAAACCCTGTGGGATTCAATTAAAATATGATGGAGATGGAGGAGGGAGGAAGGCACGCGCAACAAGGGCCCCTCATCTCTAAGGATGCTTCCTGTCTCTATGGAAGGGAAACTGCTCCCTGGCTGGAGCCCAGAGGCCTTCCAAGTGCCTAACACCTTTCCCCTACACAAAAAAAGCCTAACTCCATGTGGTCTGCTTCCAGGGAGGTGGGCAGGTAACAATGCAAACTGCAGGAAGAATGAAAATCCAAGACAGTCTTCAGTCATAATCACAAACAGGTTCATATTCTCCCTCGGAATGTATGCATATGTGAAAATACATATAGATACACATATGCTCTTAGCACAGAGAACTGGAACAACCCAACTGGTTAGGCTCCACCAGGTACTCCACAGAGATCCGCTTCCATTGTCAAAGACTCCAGTTGGTGGATCAAGGTTCACACCAGCAGACACCCCACCTGCTTTTCCCTCTGTTATGAAGATCTGATACTCGGGTGTGAAAACGGGACTTGGTGCTAAACTTTCCTCTTCGTGGATTAGGCTCCAATTTGAGCATTCTGTGTTCCTATTCTCTTGCCGGGACTCTGGGCTTGGGCTGATCTTTCAGTGTTGCTCCTTATGTAGGATTTGCTCTGATGTAGGGCCCTCCCTTCAGCTGAGGTGCATGCATGAGGCGCTTCACTCACTACAGAAATCTCTTTCTAATTATGGGGATCATATGGAAATCCCCTTATCCACCATGGAAATCTGGTAGCTGTTCCAATGGAACAGAAATACTTAACTATTCAACATTAGATGAAGGGACTAGTGTCTTTTAAATGAAGTAAAATCTGGAAGGCATATATTTTCCTGAAAAAATAATAAACAACACCTTTGAGAGAAATATTTAAAGAAACCAAACACCTATGTATAGCTCACATATTAAACCAAAACATTTCAAATACAAATAACCTAGTTTGAGGTTTTATTATGTCAGACCTTGATTTTATCAGCATGTCTGAACAAACTGTTGGGCAAGCATGAGAGGATTAAAGGGATATACTAAGAAAATAGTATTAAAGTAATAGTACCCCTCCCCTTATTTTACTTAAAAAATTCCATTGTCTTACTGGTGGCATGTGGTTACTGAAAATCTCCAGTAACAGAGATACCTGCTGTATTTCATGCGATGCAGACAGAGATTGATGTAATTCTAAAATGAAACATAATCTGATTTTTGTTTTGTGCTGGGTGAGGGAATGAATATTGGGATCAGATGGTCCATCTCAAATCACGACTCAAGTCAGCAAACAGACTTCTAAATAAGAAAGTCAGGCCCTGAATAGGAGCACGTGAGGACACAAAGGGAGAGGGGATGCAGAAAGGTAGATGCTGCATGCAAAACACATCTTTGTTACATGTTTTTAACGAAACTCTCTCTGTGCTTTACCCCCCTACCAGGCAGGACTGTGCCATTATTTTTCTAGGGCCCTGTGAATTCTTGCCTTTGAAAACCCCCATCCTTCATACCAAAGGAATAAATGAATAAATAAAACAGACTATTTTGAATTATATTTTGTGACCCAGTCAGTATGAAAACAAATACATTGGTCCTGAGTGTGAAAACACTTCATATTAAACACTCCCTTCTCTCTTCTGGCTTTAAAGGAAACAAAAGCATGGCCTTTGGGCCTGGAGTGTACAGCCAGCTGAAGGCCTTAGAGTGTCTGCTGGTTACGTTGGCCTACTCTACAATGGCAAGTCTCTCCCTGACTATTAGCTTTCTCTCTTCTGATTGCTCAGCAGCATTCGGCAGACTAACCTCCCTGCCAGCATTTATTCTCTTCAACCCTAGTGCACGCTACCTGTGTCCACCTGCGTGCCACCAACTTGCTAACTAATGCTTTCCTTCATGAGCTTCCACTGCTAACACCTAAAAAGCATGACATCAGCAAACACAGAGCGCACAGCCTCTGATCTCTTGTTATGCCCCTAGAAATTGGAATATTTACTCTCGCTTATATTTCTTGTTGGTTTGTCTTTTCTTAAGATTAGCTTGTTTTTATTTGAATGTTTTCCCTGTGTGTGTCCATGTGTGTCATATGTATGCCTGGGAGTCACGGAGGCATTGGATCCCCTGTGCTAGGAGTTACAAACAGTTGTGAGCTGCCATGGGGGTGCTGGGAACCAAACTGAGGACTTTATCCAGGGGAGCCAGTGCTCCCTCCCTCTGGACTATCTCACTAGACCCTCTTTAATGTTTAATACTAGGCAAAGCAGACAAAAGATTTTAAACTCTGTGTCTCTTTTGCCCAGATTGGCAGCAGAATTCTTTAAAAATAAATGAGTTCATTAATTTACATTAGTTGAGGGTTTATTTTATCCCCATAGCTTTCTTATCACACTCAAATGTATATACTAGATTATTCTTTGGCTGGACTACTTAATAACCAGCCTGCGACACAGCTGGGGGCTCTGCTATACAGTTAGTCATGTGCCCTCCGTGTTAGACAGTTGGGAAGATGGCTGTCTTCGCAAGAATTCTGAAGGCTCCATATGGCTCCAATCTCAGAAGCAAGGTTAGCCAGATGCATCCTGGAAATCAGAGGGTGACAGACATGCCCGCCCATCTCTTTACAGTCAGTGACAAATTCAGACTCGACCAGGGGGGAAGCATGTTCTCACCCACTTACAGAAAGGAGTCAAAATGACCATGGCTCATCTGACCAAACCTCTAAAATAAAGCACATTTCATATCCATATTTACTTCCCCCGTGTAAGCTTGCCTCAGTGGGGGTGGGGGTGCAGGGGCAATGCTGTCCAGTTGCATTTTTCCTAGGTACTAAGCAAATATGCTTGGAAGTAGTTCTTGGGTTTGACATTTGGTTTCATTATTAAACCTGTATCACTGAACACTCAACTCCAGGACCAGCACTGACCTACATCATCATCAGCGACACAGAAAGCTAACCGCTTGCTTACATGGGTCTGTATTTGCACAGCAGATGAACCCCTGTCCGTAGTGCCTGAACTGTGAGGTTTTGTTTTGTTCAGACACCATCATCGCCATATGAAACGTTTTCTGAAACTGAGTTATTTCAGCTTTAGAGTGTGTTATTTTCTTTACATCATCCCAGAGAACACATGGCCAGCTCATGGTAAGGATCTGTTACCCGTGCATAAAGGGCAGGATGAATGTTTGGGGAATTTATCAGGGGCTGTGCCATCCTTGTTCAACCTCTTATAGAACATTACAACTGTCTGACTTGCAGCAGGCTTTGCTCCCGGGGCCTTTCTTACCGAGGAGCATGTTCACTGCAGACAGAATTGACTGGGAAGTTCTTTGGTGGATTTTCCAACATAAAAAAAGAGTTGAAAATATTAATTTTCTTGAAGATGGTGATTCACCAAAAGTGGTTTTACATTGTTGTTGTTTTGTTTTGTAGCCAATCTGGAAGGCATAAGAAGAATGGGAGAATGAAAATATCCAAGTCACACTAGAAATAACAAGGAAAGGTGGAGGGTGGGGTATTCTCCTGGATTCAGAAACACGAAGACAACCCATTGCCAGTGAGATGCAGTGGAAGCTCAGGAAGGCAGAAAACTTGATATCTCTTTATATCTAATAAACAAACAGTATGGCGACCCAAAGAGGAAACGCATCTCAATGCTTGGCCTCTGCGGGCTATGGACTCTGGCGACTCAGTTGGTAGGATGCAGAAACTTAAACATTGACACAGCTTTTGGGAACCTTGATGAGGGGGCTCACTAGAACTATTTTCTTTCCAAAGTAGTCCTCAGATGAGAGGTTAAAGAACAGAAAGATGGTTTGGTGGGTAAAGGTACTTGTGAACAAATCCAACATCCTAAACTAAGCCCCCAGAGACCACATGGCAGAAGGAGAGAACTGATTCCAGCAAGGGTTCTCTGAACTCCACATGTGAACTGAGGTCATGCATACTCTAGACACACAGACACACAGACACACAGACATAAGGATAATAAATAACTTTCACAAGGAGGGTTCAGTGAAGACAGGAGAGATCTTACCCAATATGTGAAAGCTATGATATTAAAGAGTTTTTTTAATCTTTCAAGTACACCAGAAGGGAATTTATGGAAGGTAATGTTTCAGGGAGTGGGGTGATGTAGGCCTCCCTTCTGTATATGTGTTGCTTTTATTGGTTAATGAATAAAGAAGCTGCTTGGGCCTACGACAGGGCAGAAGAGAGCTAGGTAGAAAAGCTAAACTGAATGCTGGGAGAAAAAAAAAGCAGAGTCAGAGAGACACCATGGAGCCCTGTTAGAGACAGATGCACCAGAACCTTGCTGGTAAGCCATGATTGGTTAATTTGAGATATGAGTTAGCCAGAAATATGCGTAAGCTACTGACCAAACAGTATTGCAATTAATACAGATTTCTGTGTGATTATTTCAGGAGTCTGTGTGGCTGTGAAATGGACAAGCAGCTTCAGACTACAGTGGGGCACTGAAGAGATGGCTCCAAGGATGTATTGATCCTAAGATGAATAAATGCAGAACTGGTGAGATGTGAATCAAAGGAAACTATTTAAATTCAAATCAAGTCTGGGGAAGCCCTCACAGTTCTTAAACTACAGTCAAGGTAGAGAAAGTGTCTATCAGCTGCAGAGGACAGAGAGGAGTGCAGGGGATGCAGCTGTCAATCAACTGCAGAGGATGGAGAACAGTGCAGGGGATGCAGCTGTCTATCAACCGGAGAGGATGGAGAACAGTGCAGGGGATGCAGCTGTCTATCAACCGCAGAGGATGGAGAACAATGCAGGGGATGCAGCTGTCTATCAACTGGAGAGGATGGAGAGGAGTGCAGGGGATGCAGCTATCAACCGCAGAGGATGGAGAACAGTGCAGGGGATGCAGCTGTCTATCAACCACAGAGGATGGAGAACAGTGCAGGGGATGCAGCTGTCTATCAACTGCAGAGGATGGAGAGCACTGCAGGGGATGCAGCTGTCTATCAACCGCAGAGGATGGAGAACAGTCAGGGGATGCAGCTGTCTATCAACCGGAGAGGATGGAGAACAGTGCAGGGGATGCAGCTGTCTATCAACCGCAGAGGATGGAGAACACTGCAGTGGAAGCAGCTGTCTATCAACTGGAGAGGATGGAGAACAGTGCAGGGGATGCAGCTGTCTATCAACTGGAGAGGATGGAGAACAGTGCAGGGGATGCAGCTGTCTATCAACTGGAGAGGATGGAGAACAGTGCAGGGGATGCAGCTGTCTATCAACCGCAGAGGATGGAGAACAGTGCAGGGGATGCAGCTGTCTATCAACCGCAGAGGATGGAGAACAGTGCAGGGGATGCAGCTGTCTATCAACCGCAGAGGATGGAGAACAGTGCAGGGGATGCAGCTGTCTATCAACCGCAGAGGATGGAGAACAGTGCAGGGGATGCAGCTGTCTATCAACCGCAGAGGATGGAGAGCACTGCAGGGGATGCAGCTGTCTATCAACTGCAGAGGATGGAGAACAGTGCAGGGGATGCAGCTGTCTATCAACCGCAGAGAATGGAGAACAGTGCAGTGGAAGCAGCTGTCTATCAACTGGAGAGGATGGAGAACAGTGCAGGGGATGCAGCTGTCTATCAACTGGAGAGGATGGAGAGCACTGCAGTGGATGCAGCTGTCTATCAACCGCAGAGGACAGAGAGGAGTGCAGTGGAAGCAGCTGTCTATCAACCGGAGAGGATGGAGAGCACTGTAGTGTTTCTAATCTTCCGCTTTGGGGAGAGTGAAAGTAAAAATTGTACCAACTGTGAAATAGCTCATTTTAGTTTTTTTTTTATTATTGAAAAATATTTTATACAGACAGCATGGGGCTTCTCTTTCCTAGAGTTGGAAGCACCTGCCTGTCACTGGCATTTTGTGTAATTGCTTTTTACAACATTCCAGTTAAGACTGAGAATTATACATTACCAGAGTTGTTGGATTCTTAACCCTCTCCTATGAGGTTTCATACATTATATCCAGGCTCCTGTTTGAAAGAGGTTTAATGATCTTTTCTTATTTGCCAAGAACCATTTTGCTGTGGGACAATGGTCTTGTACCTTGTAAAAATTTGTCTCTTATGTTTGTTTATTAAAATGCTAATTGGCCAGGCAGGAAGTATAGGCAGGGCAACCAGAACAGGTGCATTCTGGGAAGAGGAAAGGTCAGTCTGCAGTTGTCACCCAGACACAGAGGAAGCAAGATGAGAATGCCTCGCTGATAAAAAGTACTGAGCCACGTGGCTAACACAAACAAGAATTATAGATTAATGTAAGGTGTAAGAATTAGTTAATAAGAAAACCTGAGGTACCAGGCCAACCAGCTAATAATTAATGTTGTCCTCTCTGTGTTTCTTTGGGACTGAATGGCTGCAGGTCCAGAAACCCCTATCAACACCATTTAACAGTGTAGTCCCTTACATGTGCTCATGTGAGCTACATGATAAGTCAATTTTGTCTTTTTGTTCCACAGAATCCAAAGCACAAAGAGAAAAACATATTTTAAACCTTTCTGTACAAGTTTTTAACTACCACCAAATCAGCTTTCTTTTCACTTTCAATTAATTCATGACTACTCATCACTTATGTCTATGTAGCCATATGAGATGAATCTATCCCATTCTGCCTTGTCTGATGACAATCACACCATGCCTGGGTTCCATCTCTGGGTGCATACTCTATTTTCACTCCTTCTTATACTTTAGCATTCTGTGCTACTTATTCTATATCCATCCTTAAGGGAAAAGAATTAAGATTCAAACAAAACCAGAGAAATTTTTTTTAAAGTTTACTTACTTATATCTAGTGTGAAAATTGACAACTGCTCTTACCTCTTGTTTCCTTGATTTCTCATTTCAGATATCTAATTTTTTATCCCCCCCATTAGCTTACATTTTCTGGTTTTATTCTATGTCATTTTCGTCTCTGACAATATCCTGCTGTGCAGCCCATACTCAGGGCTTTACCTCGCTGCCCTGCTTCCCTTCTTCTCTGCCTTCCTAGCTCTGGGATTAGATTGTGACACGCCATACCAGGATAAATTTCCTTTGGTGAAAAATACTGGACACTAACTTTCTGAAAGTTAAGAACCTCCTCAAAATTAATTACTAGCATTATTAGCCTCTACTCCCTGCAGGCTTCTAGGCCTCCGTCAGTCTCCATTCTGGGGGCTTCTTCTGCCTCTTCCCTAGTCGTTCCTCCTGGCTCTAAGGTTGTCTTCTACAGGAAGATCATCACAATCTTCCATCACCTAGCAATGGGGTGATTCCTTGGAGATAACTATAACCACTCTTCACTGAAGCTAATTTATAGCTAACAAATCCAGCATGGTTTTAATAGATGGATACGTACTGTACTCATTAAATTTATTTACTAAATAACTATGGATTTGCAATGAAGATAAAGGGCCTCCTGTTTCTGACAAGATTGTTCCTCTAAGTCTTGAACTTCTCAATGTGAGTCAAAAATGTTCAAGAAAGACATTGTTGAAAACTGCAAGAGACTGGTTTAAAAAGTCACGTTTTATTATTTACTCTAAAATATTACAAAGCGTACGAAGGAAATTTGGTGAAAATTTTGGCTGTTTATCTTTTGTTCGAAATTGCATAATGTTTACAATGATACCGAAAATATCCAAATTATTGCGACAGTGACAGTCCTGCGTAGTTTCTGACATGGCACCAGGGGAACAGGATGGACTGAACTAGCTCGCTGTTTTCATACTGATGTTTTCTTTTTTAGCAGTTCAGGCAGTAAGTTGACTCCGTGAACCGGCATAGAGAGAACAGGGGTCAGGGGTAAAACAACTTACAAACAGAGAGAGAAACCCGCGCCTTGGCCCCAGGCAGTACTCTCCCAAGCTAAATGTAGTCTGTGTTTCCAGGGCCTGCACACTGGATTCAGGACACTAGTGAAGCAGATGAGATTTCGGTCAGATCACAGTGACAATACAAATCAGTGGGAAATTCGAGGTCCAGGAGCAAATCTACTTGGCCAGGAATGAACCATTTCCAGCATGGGTGCCCTGGTAAAAGCCCCAGAACAAGCCAGGCGGATTTCCAGCAGGATGCTGGGAGTGAGTGTTTTTCTTGCTCCACACTGGGTCCCTTTGCAGATGTGCCCGGTGATAGCCCGAGACAGGAGGGAACACCAAGAAGCCGTGCTTTATTCTGGCTACTCAGGCCCCTTGGGGAATGTAATGAGAGCTTGGGACATTGTCTCCAGGTTAAAAAACAGTCCTAGTCCATAAATCAGGGCGACGAAGGGCTTCACAGATTCCTCAGAGCTCAGTTTACAGCCTTTGACGTGATTTGAAACTCAGGGTATAGAGAAAAGAAAAACACCTCCTCTGGCGGTAGGTGAGAAAGGGGTTCCTCCTGAGATGCACTCCAGGGCTGGGCACAAGGAGGGAGAACCACAGTGTGGGCCTTTGGACTCCTCCTTAGTCCACTTGGTCAGCCCAATCCCACACCAGATTTTGATGGATTTGTCAATATTCTAAGACAGATAACAATTTGTTAATTGTACTTCCTATGTGTGTATTTCAGAAGACACATAGAAGGCACAGTTGGAGAATGACAGAAAGCCACACAAATGAGCTCTGGGGCCTTGCTTCATCTCACAATGGCGTTTGTCCCTATGCCTGACTGTCAGTCTCCCAGGAAAGGAAGGAGAGTACCTGGGAAGAAAGGTTCCTGACTCCTCCCTGTAAGGCACTCCCTGTATTTCTCTTGTGGGTGGGGGTGGGGCCCTCCCTCATTAGGGGTTGGGCCTCACTGCACCACCTCTTTGCTACCAGTCCAGGGTCATGGGGCAAACATCTGCAGCATCCCGACCCTTCACATGCAAGGACGGTAAATCGTGCTGTGCACGCTGATAGCACCACAATTACAATGCCAAACGACCTAAAATCGCATCTTTCTTTCCAAATGGCCATGTTGTCTACTCAAAAACTATCTGTTGTCACTGTAACATAAAATATATTTTTCTAAGATAATTTGAAAATAGATAATGGTCTAACTAACTCTAAACCGTTAAAGAGTATAAGAAGGTGGTATTGTGATAGAGGAGGTGGTAGTGGTGTGGGTGTGTGTCTCTGTGTGTGTGTCTGCGTGTGTGTGTGTCTCTGTGTGTGTGTGTGTATGAGAGATAGAGAGAGAGAGAGAGAGAGAGAGAGAGAGAGAGAGAGAGAGAGAGGCTTAAATGCCATCTTTCTCCTAGGCAGCACTTCTCCCAGACGAAGAGGTCAGCGCTGTTTAGCCCGGCACTGCCATGTTAATTTAGCATGACAAGATAAAGCAGTAATCGGGCTCTGGAGGCTGTGAACCTCCCGCCATCCAGGGACACGCTGTGGCTGATCTGCACTGAGCATCACTTTATACCGCTATGGTTACAGAGCCCCGAGTCTGCACATGCGAACCCTGCTCTTCCTTTGGCCCCCTCCTTCCACCTCATTCCCTTGCAATGCCTGTCCCTCTGCTTGGTGCACAGGTAGCCCACACCCACCCACTCAGGGCTAATCTCTGAAAACTTTCTGCTTTGCATCTGACAGGGGATGCACAATGTGTCACCCCCAGCCACTCTGTCAGGTCGCCTCACTTACTGGAAGACATCCCGGGACTTAGATAATCCATTGATCCACTTGCATCAGCTTTTTTATTTCAGTCTGCCGAGTTGTCAAGAGCACTGGTTAAACCAGTGTTTCATGATCTGAGATTGACTTTCTAAGGCTGGGTTTCTCAGAGCTTGCCTTCCCACCCTGCACTCCCAGACATCCCCAGGAAAGCATCTGTGTCTTCGCTGGTGTGAATCTAGTAATGAAACAATAAAGTGTTTTAGGTCAGGACATTTTAGAGAGACTCGGGTTATAAGCATAAGAGCGTAAAACCGAACAAGCTTTGGAATTTCAAAGCATGGCGTCTGTCTCGTTCTGTCTGCGGGAAGCAAAAACACCATATGTAAAGGGGGGGCATGTTTCTCTCTATGTAAAACAAAAATAATTACAGAATCGCTGAGAGGACATAGGCCCACATGAAAGAGTTGGGGGGACAGAAAAGACGGCCACAGGAGCCCATTAGGAAAGTGAGAAGTCCGAGTTTGGCCCCGTGAAACAAAGGCAGAACCCCGTCTATACGTCTCCTCTTGGGGTCTAGCATTACAGACACGGGTATTTTGGTTGGGGATGTCAGTTTTAGTTGCAATATGTCAGATTTCTGACAGGCGAGCTGTGATATTATACAGAGTCTCAGATCACATCCTCCCTACATCATCTCAAGCTGTTCGTGTGGGCAAATTAGAGCAGAGAGATCAAAGGACTAGAAAGCAATAAACACAATCGTCATAAACAAAGGACCAAACTCCTCAAAGATCGTGAAATCCCCAAAATCTTAGAATGTACCGAAATGGGGGAAAAATGTGAGAAGATACAGTAATTACTTAAACCTTGTTAAAAAGCCACCAACCTCCCTGTCACTCGTTAAGAGAAAATGAGTTTGTAGACATTACCAAGTCATTTTCGGAAGAAAATACATCATTTAAAAGTATACCCATAATATGTCTCCATGCCCGGTTTATGCTGATACTATAATCGCATCGTGAGCCATTTGGAGAAGCCACAGTCAATACAGGGGATGGCTATAGTTTCCTAACACACACACACACACACACACACACACACACACTCCTGAATTAAAATTTTCAAATAGTTAATTTATGTAGATGGGTGTTTTGCCTGCATAAATACATGTGCAGCACATGCATGCAGTGCTATCAGAGGCTAAAAGAGGTGTCAGATCCCCTGGGACTGGAACTGTAGATGGTTGTGAGCTGTCATGTGGGTGCTGGGAATCTATCGCCTGGGACTCCGTCATAATTCCGTGTTCTACAACGTCTGCACACTTGGGTCTAAGTCCTGCATTTCGTTTTCACTTTGTTTGCTGAACTGTAGACTTCCCATACATGCGACTGGCACATGCTCAGTGAACACTCTTCCTCTTGACCAATCTGGGTTTTGTTTTCTCTTTCATTGCGGAGGGGGGGGGGGTGGGGGAGCCGTGGGCACTCTGTTGTGTTTAATGGATCAGCAATTCGACCTTCAGGTTCTGTCGGTATCTTCGAGGCAATCCGTCTTGAACCTGAGATGATGGGATTTAAGAGAGAGAGATCTGCACTGTTGTCCTAGAGTCTGGCACAGCGGCTGACACACGGCCCAGGATGCACAATACTGACATCGTTTTAGAGAACTATGACTTGTATGTTACAGCGCAGTGGTCCCCCGTGAGTGCAGGGCAGCCTGGTGTCTGGCAGATGGGCAAGCGCATTTGACGTTGCTCACTGGTGATGAATACACTGCCCATTTCTCACAGTGGGATTGCACTATGGGCGGACTCTAGTCCCGTGGAGGAATTGGTTCTATGCTTTCCCTGGATGACTGCACTTACAGAAATACCACCATGTCCTCATGTAAACCCTGAAGGAATGTCATTTATCCCTTGGTACCCTAGGTCTCCCTGGAGTGGGGTACTGACCTCCCCTGTGTCTGTCACATTGATGTAAATCAGAGGAGGGTGTTGGATTCCTGGAGGCAGAGTCACAGGTGGTTATAAGGCATTTGCCATGGGTTCCGCAAACCAAAGGGTATTCTAGAAGAGCCAGGAAAGACTCTTAACAACTTGGGCCCTCTCTGCTTGTCACACCCCCAACACACACACACACACACACACACACACACACACACACATATCACTGCCTTACAAGACATCCACAGATTGATGCTATTTGTTAGGTTAAAGATTAGCAAGCTCTCTGTGTAATAGCACATTGCACAAGCAAGAGCCTAAAGAAGCTCCAAGAGTTCCAACATGATGATGTGATGTCATAAAGGCATTTCCATGGAAGCACAAGCACCTGAGCTCAAAGCCTGACGACATGTTGAAATCTGGCTGTAGTGATATGCGTTTGTAATATCAGTGCTGGGAGACAGAGGCCACTGGAGTCCTGGGATTTGCTTCCCATTCAGCCTGTCTGAATCCCATCTCAAGAAACACCATAAAAAGCACAGCTTGTGAGGAATATTACCAGATATTATCTGTCCTCCACATGCATGTGAACATACACACACACACTCTCACACACACACACACACACACGTGCGCGCATCCAAAAAGTTAAGAAACCTCTGAGCTTGGGTAAACAAGTAGATATTGTTTCACCAGCCCACTGCAGTGTATTTCAAAAGCCCTTTAAATTCATTTGGTCTGGAGGAAAGGATTTGAGCACCCAGTTCACACAGCTCTTTAGTGTCTGGACTCTGAAGTCACACACTCAAATTCTATCTCTTCCTTAGGAGAAAAGTCTCTTCAGGAACAGGACTGTTTTCCTCCAGTCAGCTGGGGACACCACGGTGTGATATTCCTGAGCAGACGTACCAACGGGAGCAGTGATACACACGGTGTGTGTCACCGTGAACTGAAGCGCTGCGAATGGCCATCACCAGTTGACCTCAGGACCCCCTGAGAACTCCGTATATGAGAGTCACCTCTCAGGCTGAATGAAGCTTTGTGAAAAACTCACAAGAGTCACTCAGAGTTGCTTCTTGGGTTCTTCTGCTGACCCAGAGAGATGATCTCAGACACACAGCAAGCGTGTTCAGGGGCTCCTAGGTCTATGTGCCGAAAGGCATGGAAGCGACTGCCCCAAAGCCATAGAGACGCTGGGAAGAGACCCTTCTCACCCAAGACCAGTGTTTATCCAAACAGATGGATCTTCAGAAGCCTGGGGAGCGGTTGGGAAGCTTACTGCATTTAAAAGTGGATGCTCACAAACTATTGTAACTTGTGTCCCTGTAACTCACTGACACCAGGTTTTGATGCTCATGCATACACATTTATATCTGTATATAAGTCAATGCTACTTAGAGTCATTTGGGGAAAGTCTTTTTATGCCTTATCTCTGCATGTAAATTCTTATTAACCCCCAGAACACTGTGCTTTAGTTTAGGACTATCAACAAACATGACTAACTTTTATCTCAAGGCAGGCTCCATGTTTAAAAGCTAGGGAGAGACAGTGAATGAATGCATCTTCTGTACATAATCATGGCGGCGCCTGCCCTCCTGCCACAGAGGCAGCCCTGACTAAATGGCAAGCATCAACCAGGCACTTTGTCCTCTGGCGTAATCTTGTGGTCCTAAGGTCTGAGCTGGTCAAGGCTGACCCCCTGATATTAACACTGCCTTTCGTCACGTGGTTCATTCTTAAATATGGACTATAGGAAAACACCATAAAGAAAATGTGTAACCAAGTATCATGCTTGCAATTGTCAGCTCAATTTGCTGTGTGGTTTCGTCTGATTGCAAATACCACACAACTTCTCTTCTGCCAGAAAGGAACAAAGAAAACTAACCAAAAGAAAATGAAACAAAAGATAAAAACAGAATTTACTATCGAAAGGGCTAGAACCCTTGCAAATGAACCGAGTCTAGTTCTCAGCACACACATCGGGGGCGTGCAACCACCTGTAGCTACAGCTGCAGGAAATCCGCTGCCCTCTTCCAGCCTTCATGGGCACCGGACTCCAAGTACATGGCCACCCACAGACACACACCCACAGAAATAATTAAAAAATCATAAAGACAAATGTTTAAGAAAGAAAAGAAAGCAAGCGATAAGGGGGGGGGTCGCACAAGATGGTCAAATCTAATCATTAGTTCATACTGTGAGCATCGTAGATGTGGTGGAGCAGGATTTAAATGGTGTGCAATGCTTTAGCGTTCTGCTGGCATGGCGCTATTGCTGAGGTAAACTCTTTGAGCCCATGCTGTCACTATTAACCAAAGGAATAGTTTTCCCTCCAAGTTCCCCTTCCTCCTTTTCATTTATGATCTTTCGAGACAGCCTCGAACTGTAGTTCACATTGGCCTGGTGTTCACCAGGGAGCCCATGTTGGCCTTTAGCACATGGCAAACCTCTTGCCTCAGCCTCCCAAGTGCTGCCACCGTTCCCAGCTCGCTAGATTTTTCTACACTGCAGCAGAGGTCCTATTTCTGATTTCACTGTCTCCAGTGACTCTCTATACCTTTGATATGGAAAATTGTGCTAACCAAATGAGAGGGCCCAAACCCGCTGAAAGTCACCCTCTCTTACGTCCCTGCTTTGACATGGCCTCCTTGAGTTTAAAGTTCTAATGGCAACACTTGGTTATGATTTCAGGCCCTAGGCTCCGTCTTTGGCTGACTGATTTGGGAGCTTAAAGTCCATGTGGACAACTGAGTTCCCACATCCTAGAGATTTCTTCCTGTCTCTAGGAAGCAAGCATCCCCACTGGGAGGGCCTGGGAACTTATGGATTCTGGTGGGTGGTGACGAGAAATGGTGAACACATTCCTCTTCTCACAGTCCTTGATCAACAGCCCCCTCACTCTGGAAATAATCGGCTCCTCGGGTCCCCCACCCTCTTTCCACTTTTACTTTGTAGCCCTTCCCTATAAATTCTCCAATTTCCAAAACCTGAAAACAGAACAGCCAATGGACTAAAACTGAGATGTGGTTAAAAAGAGAGAAAACATGCACAGTTTCTGTGGCTACAACCGCAAGAGCAGCACTGTGTCCCCTGCAGTAACGTCCCTAGATGCGCAGCATCACTAAGAACAACCTGCAAAGGGAATTTCGGAACTGACAAAAGTCTCAGGATCTTGTTCTGCCAAATGAGGATACTGAAGATTAATTACCGCTTATAACCAGCCTCGAGTTGGAAAAGAGAAGGACACGGGCTTAGAACCACCTGAATGAAGTTCCTTTGTTGACCTGTGGTGAACTCAGGACATGCCTGTGTCATGTAAAGGCCACTGAAGCCTCCTCAACAATGTAGTCCTTGGTAACCACACAGAGTAGGAGAAATCGAAGCTGGCCACAGTGCGGACTGACAGATCTCCACAACCCCAGCTCTGAGAAGAGGAATGGCAGAAGGAAGCACACATCAGCACACACTGCTTGTGGAGTCTCCTGCCTGTGCCGTTTTCTGATCATGGAACTCTTGAGATCCACAAGGGGACGCATCAGGAAAGTTTTTCTGGATCATCACCGGTAGCTCGGACCTGTAAACCCAGCACTTGGACAGCTGCAGCAGGAGAATTATCAGAAGCTTGGGGCCAGCCTGGGCCAGTAGTAAGTTCCAAAGAGAAGCGAAGAGAAACGAAAGAACAGAAAGCTTGGAGGACAAGATGAAGAGCATGAAGTTAAACATCTCGAGTGAAAACCAGTTTGTGCACAAGTGGGTTGTCGCATCTTAGTTCCGGGTACAACTGATTACTGCTTTTCTGTCTCAAAGTTAGCTGGAGAGTAAGAAATGGCACAGCTTTCTACTCACAGATCAGGACCACGGCCACGCGGGGTGCCAGTCCTGCTCGTTAGAGCCCTCCCTGCATCAGCATCTCAGCCACACGAGCAGCAGAGACAGCCACCCCACAAACAAAGCAAACACCAAAGAACCCCAACAGAGCAGAGATGAGTTTGTCCCTATTGCTGTGAGTTTCCTATTTCAACAACTTTGCCAAATGTGATGTTAAAGACTTTACAGCGTGCTTGTAACTGCTACTTTTATTTTTTTTTTAACTTGTTCTGCAATGAGCTTTCTGTGCTTGGGGAAAGTATTTAAAGTAACAACGAAACCAAATGCCAGTGTGAGGAGTTTGCAACAATGGAAATTAAAACCGTGTGCAGGATACTCTAACCTGGGAGTTTAGCATTGTGTCTCAAGGGGAAACTGTCTCAGATTAAATGACTTTAATGACCCCCTCAAATCTCACCCACCTTTGCACCAAGAATTCCAACATCTTACATGAATTCTGTTTATTATATTATAGTGATCATCCTAACTTAATTCTAAATATAAATCCTCATGCAGAAAGACATAGTTTCTTGTTCATTTCTGTCGTACTTTCTCACAGGAGCCAGGCTCGTTGTTTGAACTAGACGACTGAGCAACAGGCCCAGGGACCCTCCATTCCCTGTCTTCCCAGCCCTGGGTTCCCAGGCACACACTGCTGTGTTCAGCTTCTGTGCTGGGGATCTCAACAAAGGCCCTCATGCTTGCAAGGCAGGTGCTCCCCACCCTGAGCCACGGCTGCAGCCCTAATCAGAGTTCTGGGACTTACCATGAGCCAGCCCCTCCCACCGTGGGGCTGAACCAAAGGGCACTGACAGGACAGAATGATCAACTGCCCAATTTCTCCAGCAGCTCCTGGGGTCCTCGCTGACTGTGTTTCTCTGTCTCCATCCCTGATAGCCCTAGGGATAATTTCCCAGCACAATACACATAGAAAAATTGAACTTCCATTCAAACACAAGTCTGGAATTATGTCTAGATAAACAGCATCAGGGGGTATTTTGTGACAATGCAGACAGGGTGATGTTTGTAACAATGTAATTTCATTGTATGATAAACATCAATTTACCATAAAAAAAAAACAAGTACGAACTCGTCACCATATTACCTTGCTGCAATTGAATTGGCCTTGTTCAGATAAGAAGCCTATCTCTGCCAGCAACAACAGGTTAGAGATAAACCCGGTGAAATCACGCTCCGTGTGGAATGATACCGTCTGTGATCATAACTTCACACTGCCACCCAGAAGATACGGCTTGCACGCTTACTTTATCTGAATCTAGTTTCTGTGCTGTTAAGCAGAGGGCAGCCCACATCCACATCACTCAATAGTAATTACACTTTTGTCTAGAGTATAGGAGAGGGCTCTCTCTAAACAATGCAATTCTCACTATTACCCATGGCACAAGGACCCCCTTGGCTTAACAATAGCCGGGCTTACCACGCCACAGGAACTTAATGCCAAGTTTGATGTACAAAGGTAACAGACATTTAAAAGCATATAGAAAGCATCAGATAAGAATAATATTCTTACTACCCCATAATTAAGTTCTTATTCTGTGATTTATTTTTGAATGGCATAGAAATACATTCTTCTTTCTCCCTTAAAATTTCTTAATAATATCCCACAGGTAACATTATCCTAGATATCAAAAAATGCATAATTGATTCTTCTATTGTAAGCAAAATTCATATAACAAGCACCTAAAGTCACACAGCTACAACACAGCAGTTAAAGATGACCTTGTGTGAAAAGATGAGCCCAAGCGCACCTGAGCATCCCTTCCTTTTCTCGGTAGACCAGACGAGTGCTTACTCAATGATTAAGGCTGCTTCTCCTACACTGGGACCTTGCTATGTTATACTTGGAATTCCCAGCATTTCATCTTTTATAAGAAGTTAACTTGAAAACACATCTCTAGCTCTTTCTCTCTTCCTCCCTCCCTTCTGCGCTCTCTCTCCCTCCCTCCCTCTCTCCCTCTCTCTCTGTTTGATGGACTGAGGTGGGAGTAGCCTCACACTCACGTGGTTTCAGCACACTCTGGTCCTACAGTGTGGGAGCACATTGACACTAATGTGCACCATCAGAGTGCACACTGGTCCTGGACACCCAGTTCTGAATATTTCCATCAAGTCAACAAGACCATGAATATCAGCTTTAAATGAGATACTAAAATTGATTTCAAATATATACAACACATTATGCGTATGTATGCACACACATATGCACACAAATATGCACACACAAAGTGGGGTGGTGGGGTGTAACTTGAGTTCCAGTGACCCGGGTGACTGACAGGGGGAGGAGGGCTTGAGCCGGAATCAGAGGCAGTGTGGTACCTCTGATTTTGTCTCATGAAAGGGAAGGTCCAGGGTGCAGCACACTGACGCTGCTCTTGTCTAAGTTGTACACGGCCACTAGCTGGACCAGAAACAATGCAAACAGAAGTATCTGTGCACTTATTTTTTTTAAAAAATAAGATTCAGTTACATCTAGAGCAAGCCTCTCCAATGATTTCATACTGAAAATAACATATTGTTCCTTCAAAACAAGAACAGTTTAAAGAATCAAAAGGAAGCTTGAGGGAGACAGAATAGGCTTTTAAAAAAATAGACAACAGATTATTCTGGAACCACGGGTGGTGGTGGCTCTCATTTCACATCACATTTGCACTGGAGCTGAGAGCTCACCGACAGATGCGGCATGCAACCAGACAGAAAATGAGCGCCAGAGGCAGCCCCACTGTGAACACCAGAGGCCCCCCATCCCTTCAGAGCTGCCCCCATCCCTCCGGACAGTCACACTCTCTTGTGTTGAGAACTGTGAGCTCATCTGCTAAAGATTGTCTGTATCTTCCGTTCGACTGGTCTATAGCAGAACTGCCCTTAAGGCTTGTCTGAAGCACAGAGCTACCCGTTTGTCTCTGAAACTTTGAAGCAGCAACCAAGCCCTGTTTAAAGCAGAAAACAGAACAAAATGCAAATCCACGGATTGGGAAGAAGACTCGACGTGGTCTGTAGAGTGCTTGCTGCATAGGCCGAAGCCTGGGACCAAATACACATGTCAGAGTCATGTGTGGTACTGTGTGCCTGGAATCTCAGCCCTGGGGGGGTCGAAGACAGGAGGGTTCCTGGATGGACAGATGGACAGTCCAGCCAGGACCAGTGAGGCCCACATTCACTGGAACTCACGGTCTCAAAAATAAGGTGGAAACCCCCAAGCAAGACACCAACAGTGAAATGTGGCTTCTACGTGTGTGTGTGTGTGTGTGTGTGTGTGTGTGTGTGTGTACCAGGATAACCGAATACAAATGTACACACATAGACTTTTAATCATACCTATGCACAGGACATACATACGCAAAACACACACACACACACACCCACACACACACACACCAAACAATCAACAAAAGATACAGGAGGACTTTTACTGCGGATAGGTTAAAGGTCAGGATGGCCATCCTCGTGGCAGAACTATTCAAGGCCCAGCTTTCTGGAGATGATCAGGGAGTTAGGTTCTGCTGTTTAGCCAGTTGTCAAGGTTCTGAGGGCTCATTTACAAAAGAAACAGTAGCATCCCCCTTGTCATCATTTCATCCACCCATGCCTGGATCCCACAGGTATGAGGTATCTAATAGCCTCACAGGACCATGTATATCACAGGACTGCATCCTTCCCAGCAATTCAAAACCTACATAGAATTTAATTCTCAGCATTTGTGCTGATTATAGCTACCTGGAAGTTTCTCTTACTTAGGTCTTTAGTTTTGCCTCCAAATACAGGAGCTCAGAGAGGCAGATTTACATCCTTATCTGGCTCTCTTTCAGACCTTAACCCATTCATAACTGGATCAGAACAGGACTCTGAATTCTCATTTCTATTTCGTGAGGAGCATAGCGTGCACCAAGTTTCTGTCTCAGGAAATACCTTTGGACTGAGGTTTTATATGGAAAGTCTCTCCCTGATTCTGCCAGGCAGGCTTGCAGGAGCTACTCCGCGACACAAAGATTATGACGTGTTCTCCATTTTCAAAGATACTGAGTAAAATTGTAGAGATTATATTTCCTTATGAAACATTAAGACTCTATTGTGTGGCTCAAACAATGGTCTATTATAAAAAGAAATTATTCGTGTTGATTAATACTACCACAAATATAGCCAATTAATATGATAAACGTTTAAAATAGGTCTTCTTCCAGGAGCTTCCTTGCCGACTTCTCCTCAGAGTGTGCACTAGACAGCATCACTGTAGCTGAATTTCTACAAAACTGTCACCAAGAACTGACGTGTTTGCAACTGTGCCTCTAAATACTTAGTATTTATTGAGCCATCTCAACTTAAGTATTAATCGAGTCATCATAAACTGAGTATCTATTTCATGCTCTATTCCAGGAAAGGGAGAGAGGGAGAATCAGTAAGAAATCCTGGGTATCATGTAGAGACAGACATCTAAGTGCACAGGTCACAATATGGAGCCTGATAAAAGGTACGAGAGCACGGGGAGAGCACAGAGTATCACTCACTGTGCGAGAACTGAGCGCACCCATCTAGTGCACCTTCACCTAGTCGGGTGAAAAAGCATTATTTACCATGAAGATGACATTGAAAAATCAGAAAGATATCCAAAGATTAAAGGTGCTCAGCCGTGTTCACAGCTGGGCGTGTGTGAAGCTGGGCATGGCCAAAGCATTGCATCTGTGCAGAATATCGAAGAAGCCCACTCACAGAGTGGGGTGGTTTGTATGGGAACTGCTGCTCAGGTGAAAACTGGGATGAAATCCTGGAAGTAACAACACCACACACACATTCGACGGTGAGGAATACCATACAATCCTTTCTCAGGTAGACAAGTCAGTTGGAGAGGGGAGATTCATCTAACAGAAGGGCTCAGAAGTTGGGGTGATGATGTGTTCAAGTGTCCACGTGAGAAAAGAAAAGCTGATGAATACAAGAAATATCTGAGGCAGAGACAAACTGTGTGGTGTGAGAAAGTTCCTAGGTTGATATCGCTCATATGGAATGGATCATTGGCTTAGAATCCCCCCCCCCAAAATTATACCACAGTGGGTCTCAACCACTTTGGGTCACAGAACTACTGAAGGACTCACTGGAAATCATAGCACAACTCAGATCCATTATTTCAATTTTTGAATACTTTTATTAATATTGTGAACCTATGTGTGTACGAGCATGGGCACATGTACACCAGGGTCTACGTGTGGAGGCCAGAGGAAATCTTTCCAGAGTTGGTTCTTTCCTTCCAGATAAGTTCTGTGGATGTAGCTCCCTTCGCTAAGTCTGTATGGCCAGCATCCTTCCACGTGAGCATCTCACTAGCTTGTTATAGACGCTCATAAACAGAATTCCCTGCTTCAAGGAGACCCATAGATCGCAGACCAGACCTTCCTCGCAGTGTCCCCAATGTCGCCATTTTCAGCAACTTAATCTGCCTCTCTCAGGCTCATTCATCGTTGAGTGTGCTTAAAATTATCTTATCGTTATCTTGGCACCGTTCTTTGAGCCATCCTATTTATACTCAGTCCTTCAGCCTTATATATGTATGTCACTGTCACAGGGAAAAGCCCCTCCAAGAAACAGTCTTGGTGTGGTACTGTCTGAGAGCAGGCAACAGTCAAAATAGTAAGCAGAAGACACATCACAGAGACACAATAGCAGGTGGGGAGCCTGGTTGCTCACCCTGCTGACCGCAGTGTCCCGTACCCACCTGCTCCCTTAGCCTGGCATTGGACAGTAAGTGACCGAGTGGGGAAGAGGGAGCAATCGTGGAGAATGTGACCGAGCTTGCCAAGCGACAGACAAGAAGACCTAAACTATGCCTGAGTTCTTGTGAAGAAGGGTCAGGACCATGGGCCCAGAAGTCATCCTGCCTTGGTGAATCCTGGTTCTATGACCTGGAACATCTTTGACTTTCACCGTGCCTCAGCTTCCTCCAATATAAAAGACAATTAATAGTAGTACCTCACTAGATTTACTGGATTGTTGGGAAAGTTATGAATTATTGTGGTATTAAGAAAGGCTTAATCCCCCCCCTTCTGTGTGTGTGTGTTGCATTAGCGAAAATCTGGACATAAGGTCAAATTATTGGAGGAAGTCTGACCCACGAAGACTAGCAATAATGAAGGCAGGCCTTTACAACTAATCTATCTTCAACATTGCATGAGAAAGCATAAGAAAATGACTTTGATTCTTGCTAACCTTAGCCATGTCATCTTAACACGATAGTTGCATGTGGTATGGATTTCTCCCTAAGTATGTGTTAGAGACAGGATCCTCGAAAAGCAAACAAAGAATTAAATATCCTTTCTTATATCCTCTTGGAAAAAAAAAAGCGTTTACTTGAAGGAATTCTATGAAGTCTGAGGTGAATCTTCTCTGTGATTCTCAACCACATGATCATTTCAAGCAAAGGGCTGAAGCCAAGCTATTAGAGGAATGGGCTGGTGGACGAGGAGACCATAAGAAACCCACCCTTGTGTGGTGCTGAGCAGGGGGGTCCCTAGGACCACAAGTCTCTTGCGTCAGCCGAGAAACTGGCTGAAATTCCTCAGAGTAAGGCTTGTTGGGGAAACTCACATGTACGGGAAGGTGAAAGGCTGGGAGCCTCTCGCTCTCCTCCTCTTCCAATTTCTGTCTGCTTGTCACCATGGCTACCTCTCCATCTGTCTCCCCATACGGAGAGGCTGGTCGCTTGGAAGACATCCTGGAAGGAACAAAAGAGGAGAAAATAATGAAACCTCCACATAAATCCTTAATGCCGTCATTGTGTGGTGAGGGGCCATTGTAACAGAAATGCCTTTTTGTGCTGGCAGAGAGCAGGAAGCCATCCAAACACCACTGCACAGCACACACAATCAGAAACAATGGCCAAGCAGGTAGCGACAGAACGGGGCTTGTTTGCTGTGAGAATAATACGCTAATATAGCACTCTCTTGTATTCTGGCTTCTTAAACAAGAAAATTCACCTAAGAACGCCGCATAATGCAAGTCCATTCCATTTAATAGGGGAAAAAAGTATCCGTCTAGTTTTACACTTTGATAGACCTTATTCAGAACAGAACATCTGTGAACAGCAAATACTATGGGGCCGTTTAAAAGAAAGAAAAGCACTAAAAATTCCTCTATCAAAAAATATATGTAATAAAATAAATACATGCTCTCTGCTCTAACAAATTTACATTGCATTAACAGTGAGAGTCCCACGAGACACAGAAATATGCCCGGAAGCAGTCCTCAGAGAAACTAACAGAAAGTTGTGTATTTGCTCAAAACTTAAGAGCTACAAACATTTTATCATTTGCGTCTAGTGAAACATTTAACGTTTGGTTCTCACACCAACATACTGAGGGAGCAGATCCCACACGGATATCTTTTAAAGTTCCGTTTCTAGCTGCATGCACCCATACACTGTTCCGATGCTGGTTTACAGTATTTACTCCTCAGAACAATTAAGGCCAGAACGGAATCCCCATGCTTTGATTTGGTAAGCGAGGCTGAGAGAAGCAGGCCTTAGATAAAGGGACAAGAACCGAGCATTGTCTTTCTGATTCAGTAGGTTTCAGACTGTCATCGGAGTTTAAAACACACAGCAAACCTTTTCAGTGAGGGCGCAGCTCTTTCTCCCATCCTGAAAAAGTTTTACACAAAAATGGAACTGAGATAAAACGCCTAGTGTAAAAACAACCGGCTGTCCTGTGGTATGTACAGCTTGATCTGAGCCTGAAAGAACGGATCTTTTTTTTTTGTCCTGGTTGTTTTTCAACATACAAAGAGTGCCTGTAGAACCTTCCCCTTTCATTCTCATCCCGTGGGACAAGAGACAGAAATCATATTCCCTGACAGAGGCCTTTACTACTGTTATGCATAGCATAGACTGGAAATTTCAACTGTATTTCCAAACGATCTGTTTCTCATCCCTGACGAGTGATTCTGCTATTAATAATAGACTCTTTCTCTTTCTCAGATTATTCTTCTTTAAACTGAGAGATAGCATCTGCCTCTTAAGGTTTTTGGGGGAAAAAACCCAGTGGAGTCCCTGTCTCGGGCCAGACGCTCTGAGTGCAAGCTCGTGCTTATATTAAAGAATTTAGACCCCCACATGAGTCTCTACGCTCAAAAAAATAAAAAATAAGAAGGAAAAAAAAAAGAAAGGAAGGAAGGAAATAAAAGAATGGAGCTTAAAAATTTCTTCTAAGAGTTTAGCTGTAAAATCACCGTGCAAGTCAAAGTTGCCCTCAGAACCTTCCAGACTTGCCGTACATAGTGTAAAGGAATAGAATAAGTCACCAAGTGCTCTTAAAGGAATCTTAACACTGGTGCTGTTGACCAGCAATGATCCGAGCAGATCAAGGAAGGGGCGGGAGTATCTACAGACAGCTGTCACACGAGCGCTCAGTCCTCAAGTGCTGCTACTTCCGACTCCAATGCACAGGCTTACCCCAAGTTCACTATGAACGCAGATGAGGGTGGAAAGACTAAACTAAATCCAGTTAGAATTGTTTAAGTCTCATTGGTAATGTGGTTAACTGCATTACTGCATGTAACCCTGGGAATACTCGGATCTTAGGGTTCTGCTCCGTTTTGGACCAGCGAACCCCGCATCGCTTATTAGAAGAGGATGCTCAGTGTTTAAGGTCTTGGCGGAAAGATTTGTCAGAGCACACTAGTAGGATGATTTTTAACCATTGGTTGTTTCATTGTGATGAAGGCTCTATGCTTGTGGCTTGCAAGAGCATCCATGTTGTTATGAGAATCGATAGATGGTATTCTAGGGTCCCCCACCACAGCCACATGTGCATTCAGTCTTCCTATACCTAAAAATTTTAGGCTGCTGACAACTCTTGGTCCCTGGTCACCAAACAAGAAAGCTGGCTCAGCTGGCCTCCAAAGTCTTCACGACTCTAGCATTCTCAAAACCAAGACCAAAGTGCTGATTTCCACTTTGTTAATATCCTTAGTAATGAAACTTCAAAATACAGAAGGAGAACTATTGGAAAACCAGGTAGAAAGAGATGTTAGCCTTGCTCTCAAGGTGGATAGCCACCTCGGGGCTGAGATCCACAGCTTGTGCAAGTAGCTAAGTGATCTTCCTCTGACACACCATCCGATGGATGCAAAGTTCAAGGTCAAGACACTAGAAGGCAACTGATGCCACCAGCTCCATACTCAAAGTTTTGTCAGATGCCCTGTGCATGTTGGCAGTTGGAAACCATGCTAATAAACGTCAAGTAAAGCCTTTTGTAAGACAGGTGCTTGCAGTAAGAACACGCATGGTGATGATTCAGTAAGGTTAAGTTGGTAAAAAATCCAAACAAATTATATGGAGAGCCTCAGCTGCAGTCTTCACAGCAGTGAGCAGTGTCCATGTTTCCTGTCACTCATCCTCAATAGCCAAAGGAGCAATGACAATGGCATTTCTCCAGTTCTGTCTACCAAAGGGATCCATCTTGGGTGGAGCCCAGTCAAGGTTCCTGAAATTAGGGAGGCATCACAGATTCCCCTTGGTTTAGGAGAGCCGCAGCTATGACACTTGAATGGCTGTGTCGCAGGGTGAGGGCACCTTGGGGCAATCTGAGTATAATGCATGTGCTTTACCAATGACAAACACCCAGACTACAGAGAAACCAGTCTAACGCAGACAGAATTTAAGATGGCGGCGCCTTGTGGGACAGTGTTTCACGAGAGTCATGGTAGTGTCTTAACTCACTTTTGTGTCAGGCCAAGGAGACGTTCTTCAAAGAACTCATGTGTCTTCTAGACTGAGAGAGACATTTTTAAATCACCAATAAGTATTGGTCTAGCCTTAAAAAGTGCAAGACACTTAGCTAGTAAGAAGTTCTAATGACACCATTGGTGTCTCTGTTTCAAGAGTTGCAAGAAGTGACTAAGGGGATTTTATGTACAGGGAATAGAAACAGTGAGAGACTCCTAAGGTTAAGACCCAACCAAGCGAACTGTGGCACCCCCGTGCCTGGTTTCTCAAGGCCAGAGGCTCGGGAGGTCCCAGAGAATGGTGCACCTGGTGCACGTTCAGGGAGAAGAATGACAAAGAGGAATGAGAGTTTGGGGATAAATAGAGCTGGGTTTCGTGGAGGAAGGAAGGGTGGAAGCTGAGATGCAGACGGAGACACTTTTAGAAATTCACTATAAATTTAGGGTTCAGGTTTATTTAGGAAAAGGAGCAGATTGAGAAGCATGGATGGAATCCCATCTCTCCTCTCTAGCGCTCCTGGGATGCTGAGTTACATGAATGGAGTAGATAAGCAACGGTCCCCTTGGAAGGAGAAGCCAGCTTCGCTTTTCGGAGTCACTTCTGCGTTCCTCTCTACTGTAAGGTTCTGCATAATCATGCTAGTGTGCTAGTGAGCCAGTCCTCCCGGAATGACTGGGTCTCTTGCTGCCGCAGCAAGGGTCTCTCTGCACGGGGGAACGCCCTGCTAGCGGTCCCTCGTGGAGAACACACATACCGGTAGAAAGAGTGGCTCAGACCACCACCAGAAAATGAAACCAATGGTGCTCAGCACCAGCGACAAAGCAGGCTGACCCTGGGGAGGGGCGGTGTCAGAGAGTCAGGATGCCTGCGTGACTCCTCCGGGAAAGCTATTTGCATGGGCTCCTAAGTGCAGACTAAATACCAAAGCCATTTAGAGCTCCTCCGTAATTCTAAAATAGTGAATGCCACAAAGCCCAGGTGCTCATCAAAATCCCTGGAGCCTGTGAAAGTGTCATGTTTGACAGAATAGGTTTCGAAGGTGTGAGATGTTGAACTGGGAAGGTGATGGTGGGGGTTGTTCCGGGGTCCAAACTGACCCTGGCGCTTTGAAGATGGAAAGCCAGCAGGGCCCAGGAAGACTCAAGGGGTCAGATTCCAGGCAATGGCTTTCAGTGTAAAGAAGATGGAGCAAGGGATACAGATGACATCTGTGTATTGGAGAAGGTGACAGTTCTTCCCGAGAGCATCTAGAAGAGACTCGCCCCAGGCGGTACCTTGATTTCAGGACTTCTGACCTCAAAACTGAAAGTCAAAGCCACTCGGTGTTAGCAATGGGACACTAACACCCCAGTCATCTAAATGTACAGATGCCACACTGGCTGTTCCTGAAGTCTCTTCCTCCCCACACGGACAGCCTTGCTCTCCGTCTCTAGCAGATTTCTCCTCAAATCTCTCAGCTTTCTCAAATCTCCTCAAAAGAGTTCCTTCAAACACTCTCCAAAGGCCAAGCTCCTTCCTCCCCACTTTTCCTGGGCATAGTATTACATACTTATTTCTTTGTTTATAATCTGCCTCTCCCACTAAAATTTAGGAACAATGGAGACAGACCTTTTCTGTTCACAACTTCTTGACTTATATCTAAACATCTCTGAAAATGGTCTTTCGAAGACCCCTGTTAAATGGACAACTACTAAAGCAGGGGACCTCCTGACTGTGTGGGGACAACAGTGACTCCAGGTGCGGGCAAGTATGGCCATGTGGCAGTGTCGCCTGTCTTCCTGGAGTTCCAATAAGTGTCTGTGTAATTTCTACCTTCTCATGTGCTGACACTCATACATCATGGTGCCTTGTGCGTGTTTGCTCCCCAAATTTTATTTTAAAGTTCTTCCAGTTATGTTTCAAATATGCCGGGAAGTCTGGAGAGATGCTCAGTGGTTACGATCGCTCACTGTGCAGTCATGCAGATCAGCATTCTGGTCTCAGTGAGGGCTTGCTGGCTCACCCTGAAACCAGGCCCTTGTGGGGCACTCACTGGCTCTGACTTCCTTTCCCATAGAGTCTAGTCCTCCAGACTCAAGCAGATACAATTATTGGTGTATCAGTACAATCCCTAACAGGCACTCCACCATATCTGTCTGATGAATAATGAGAAGAAAAACGAATGAAAAAGTGAGAATAATTTGTGCCTAGGAAATAACCATTGTGTCATGAAGAAACAGTTAGTGGGGATATATTGGATTTTTTGGATTGCCTGTATGTGAGTAAAAGAAGACATATACCCATTTATCAATTAATCAATTCATTCACTTAAAAAATACTTAGAGAAAGACCCCATATCTCAAGTAGATGGTAACAGAATTAATAAGGAAAGAATATTTGGGGGTAGATGTCTGTAGCACAATTACAAACGTAGAGGAAACAAGATGAGAATGCCTTACTGAGAAAAGGTATCAAGCCACATGGCTAAACACAGACAGGAATTATGGGTAATTTAAGTTGTACGAGGTAGTGAGTAACAAGCCTGAGCTATAGACCAAACAGTTATAATCAATATATGCCTATGTGTGCTTCTTTGGGACTGAACGGTTGGAGGACCAGGACAGAAACTTCCTTCTACAGATGACTTCCCAGCAATGTGTACGCTATGACAGATGGGTCACATGATGATGCTATCTCAACAGATAAATCAGAGGAGGCTGCCATAACTTGTGAAGATAAACACAGGAGAAGAAGCCTTCATGAGAAGTGACGTCGTAGCACACACAGAGAAACATTCTGACACACACACACATACTCACATACTCTCACACATGGGCACAAAATTCACTCACATACACACACTCACATGTACACCCTGACACACAGGCAAACACTCACACATATCAAATAAAACTGAAATGTTTCTGAAGGAGAAATAGAACCTGCTTTGGGATAGTGGAGAAAATGCTCTGGATGAAGCAAGGTCGGTGTGGGGTGGGGGTGATACAGGAGATGAAAAGGAGGGGACAAATTACACACTAAAGTTATGGTCAAGCATTGGCTTTCAGTGCTAAACTAGAAAGCTTAAATCTATACGAGGGCAGAGAAGAACTCGCCAGAGTTCATAGATCACATAGCAGCATCACCTAGTTGCTGTGTGTGTGTGTGTGTGTGTGTGCATGTGACAGGCACACATATATGTATGAATGTGTGTATGTGTACGTGTGTGTATTATAAACAAATGTGAGAGCATATATACATGTGTGAGTATGTGTATGTGAGTGGACACATGTGGAGGCCAGAGGCCAACCTCAGGAGCATCCCTCAGAAACTGTTTACTCTGCTTCTTTCAACGAGGTCTGAGGCCTAACTTCCAGCTAGACTAGAGTGACTGGCCATGGGGCCCCAGCTGTCTCCACGGTGCAGAAGTACAATGGGAGTCAGCAGTTTCTTCCTAGGCGCTGGAGACCGAAGTCGGGTCCCCATGCTTGCAGAGCAAAGCTTAAGGACTGAGCAATCCCCCAATAACCAGTGTTTTAGAAAGAGGGATAATTTGCTTCCAAACCGTTCACTCTAAAGAGGTCACTGGACGAAGATGAGTGAGCAGAGAAAACAACTGAAAAAGATGGAATTGGTAAGGGAGGCAGCACAATTATCCTCCTGGCCAGTCCATGGGGTTAAATGCTCGACACATGACCCTTCCCAATCCTGTGTCGTGTTCCTCACTGCCACGTGACTTCCTTGCTCGTTGCTCTCCAATACTAGTGTCTGACATCCACCCTTCCCTCCTGCTAAGACATAGGCAAGGGGTGGATCATGTTTGGGAAAACACTTTAAACGGTTAAAAACATAACATACAGCAAGCACAATAAATAAATAATTGTGCAATTCTTTCCTTAGCTTTTGTTTAGAATGTAAACGTCTCTATCAATCCCCTAGGTTTTGTCAATGGGCAGGTCCTACAGGATAGTGTTGGAACCCTCACAAGGTGGCCCGTGTGAACTCTTTAGGTCATGGGAGCCTTGCCCTCAGGAGACAATGGGGGCCAAATCCTCTCTTCCTTCTTGTTGTTTTTCCAGCCAGGCCATAAGGTGACCGGCTCTATTGCACACATGCTCAGTGCAGCCCCCTAGCAGTAGGGCCAGCCCACCATAGAGCCAAGACAGACCTTTTTTGTTCACATTTTGGCTATCTTGTGTGTTTGTAACAATCACACAAGGATGACTGATCCCACACTCAGCGAGGACACAATGTTCTTCAAAGTCCTTTGCCGTAAGAGGAGAGACAATAGCTGAGGACACGTATAGACTATTTTTTTTTTAATTTAAGAATTCAGAATGAAGATAATTAACATAAGGAACAGAACTCAACTGTGTATTAAAAATCTCTTCACTATAGGATGTCCTACAGGTGGAATTGAGAGATCTGGAGCTTGAATAAATCCGTTTGAACCCAGATGGGTGAATCAAGCAACACACCCCTCTGACGTATAATCTGGTTACACGCTTAGAATGTCACACTAGCGACGGAAAGACAGTATCTGCCGTTGCCATTTGTCTATGAATTTCAATTGTTGTTGTTTATGTCTTACAGTTTATATTTCCCTTCTCCCTTACAAGATTTAAAACATCATTTCCCTACCAAGAGTTGTCCTCCTGGATGCCGAAGACACCACATCGATTCTGTAATCAAGTCTGTGGTTTATCATATCCAGAAGTCTGCTGCAGAATTTATTTATGGTAAACACGCAGTCTCCAAACTTCGGCAACACATTTCTCTCCTTAAAAGTCTCTCCCCTTCAGTGTCTCATGCAGAACTTGCTGCCCCCCTTGTTTTTCAGCTTAGCCTCTCCCCATTGGAGGACCTCATGCCCGATGCTGTCCCTAAGAGGCTTGGATGGGTCCCCTGGCTTCTGCCTCATGTGTGTGGAAGCGGGACTCCCCCCAAGCCCTGTGAAGACACTCAGACAGGGCACATGGAGGAGGGAGGCTTGTGTGTCTTACCGCACTTTCGCCAGAGTGCAAACTGACAAAGCTCAGCATCCTGTGCAAGTCTAAAAACAAAAGCGCCTGAGCTACAGCCACTTGGGAACTAATCTGTTCTGTTTAAAATGGAACGGGTACACAAAATATCCTTACTGCGTATTATAAAACTTCAAGCTGCTTTTAGAAAAGTGTCTGGTAAAAATGTCAGAGCCACCAACAGTGTGCATCAAAGGGACTTTTTCAGGACTTTCTCCTCCTTCCCATGGCCTTCCACGCTCTGGCCCTCAGCATTGGGATCACGTCCTACGTCCCCCCCCCCCCTTTATTTTGTTTGTCTGTTTGCTCTTGCTTTTCTAATAACAGTAGGGCCACTTTCAGTTCTTTGGTCCATGCCCCCATCTGCTGACTGCCATCACCATTCTCAGCAGGTATCTCTGTCCAACCTCTTCCCTTCCCCTAAAGCCTGAGGAACAAGGAGAGGAAGAGCAAGGCAGCTCCGGGCCATCAAGGATAAGACTCAAATGAACAGAGAAAGATGTCAGGAGTTAAGATCAGAGAGGAATTGGAAGTGTGGCATGGTTTCCATCAGCATTGGGAGGGAAGAAGGCCTTGCATCTCAGTTTCAACATTTTAAACTAAAAAATAAAATTAACTTTAAAATGACCAATTTCTGTTTTGTTGTTGTTGTTGTCTTAAGAAAAAAAAAACTGAGTTAGTCAGTATTTAAAAACTGTCCAGATTGAGCACGGTGGTGCCTCCCTTTGATCTCAGCACTTGGGAGGCTGAGCTGGGGGTGCAACAGTGTGAGACCCCTCTGGAATACATGGCACAATCCTATCCTTCCCCCCAAAAAATTAAAAACTAATTTGTGGCAACAGGATTCCATCCTGTGGTGTCTGGAATCTGAAAGTGGATCCTTTCACCCCTGCATTCTTTTCTGGGTCATCAATAACACAAATCACTAAAATTTCAACCCCCAATTTAGAACACCTCTCCCAGGGGACCACTCCAAAAGTTCTGAGTAAAAGATGCTGCCCCAGCTGGAGGCTCACGCGTTTCATCTCAGAATCTCTCAGAGGAGGAGGAAAAGCAGGAGTTTCCAGTCAGCCTCATGCACATAATGAGTTCAAGGCCAGCCTGGGGTACTAAAACCCTGACCCACAGAAAACATTGATTTTCTTTGTAATCTTTTTATTTAGACCATAATACATGGTCTATGGATCAAAAATGCATTTAATTGAGTCTTCAGTTTTTATTATAGTTGCTTAGAATTAAACCATGTTAAATGCTTAGAACTCAAAAGGTAGAGTTAAATTAAATGTAACTATCCTGCACTGGGTACCACACTACTGTTCAGTTTGGAGAAAACGTCCAGGAATGTATTCTGTCATCACAGCAAGGAAGAAAGAGGAGTTTGGGGGAAAGGTTGCATGATAAATGCAAAGCCATTTTCATTATTAAAGAGCCAGTAAATGTTTCTAGAGAGTTCTAAATTGTTCTTTAAGAAGCATCAAAACTACTCCTCATTTGTGTGCAGAAAAGAAAAAGGAAAGGGGAGTGGACATTTTCTCTCTGCAAGAGAGATAACAGAATCCGCCACTCAGGAGCCATCAGTAATCCCTCGAATCTCAGCCCCTTTCTGCCTGTCAGAATCACCAATTTTGAGCTACTAACATTTGATTAACCAACTCCTTTAACGATGGGATTGCTAACCTCTAAGTATCTTAAAGGAAATGTGCATGATTGAGGTGTTTAAATATTAAAGATACAGTCTTTTAAGTTGTCAGGGAAAATGACCAAATGTAGAAGTTGTAAAAAAAAAAATGAAAAAATTAGTGCCTGTCCAGAAATGATCATTTGTTGTGAATTATTCAATTCATGTATTGTAACACATCGGTCATTAATCACAGAAACAGCAGTTTAACCTTCAGCCATCTACAGGTTAAAAATGTCACAGTCCTTTTGTCATGATTATTTATAAATTCCTTAGAATAATGTGGTATAAGGAGCTGGGACTCAGAAGTTTGTTATTTATAGATATGGAGAGTATACATTTTAGGGAAACAAGAAGCTTTTTCCATTTAAGTCAGGTCTTGCCTTTTTGACAGCTCTAAGTCCACAGGATGTGGGGGGATGATTTAAATTTTACATCAGAATTGTGACTGCGCTGGACTTTTCCCCCTTTCTCAAGGGAGGCATTGTTCTTGCCTTTCCATAACCAGGCGTGACAGCGCCAGACTGGAGTCATACGGTGGGCCTCTGAGTCAGCACAGAGCAGACCTCGTCCGCGTCTCCGCAGATGCCTGGCTCCTCGTGTGTCTGGGAGTTGGACCAGCAAGTGCAGCTACCTACATCCTGGTGCTCACAACAGATAGAGTGCATGGAAAAATCTAGAGAGAGCAGCAACTCTCTTCCAGTACAGGCTGCAGAAGGCTTTTATTAAAACTCCCCTTCGACATGGCCAGACCAAAACCAAGCAAAAATCCTAAGCCCTGTTTTAATTTAAGTCGCAATTCTTTTTGCTAACCCTGAAGTTTAGATGCAGGACACACATGTCATTGCGTGTTCTAGACTAGAGAAACTTAAAGGAATTGAAAAAGATCAGAAATCTTCTGGATGTTTCTGATTCCTAGAGCTGTCACTTCTATAAATCTCTGATGACAAGCAGTTAGGGAGGCGGGGAAAGGAAAGGGCACAAGCTGAGCCCCCTAGTCTCAAGCACCCTGCTAAGACAGCTATTAAAATGGCCTGTGGAATCCCTATAAACAAGGGTAATCTTGCATGGTCATCAGCACCGCTGCCAGGGAGAGGAAGAATCCTTCTCTGTCTATTGTTCTATCCTTAGATGAACTCTTCAGGGAAATGGAGGTGTTCTGTGTCAGGTGTGTGTGTGTGTGTGTGTGTGTGTGTGTGTGCGTGTATAGAGAGAATGAAAGAGAGACAGAGACAGAGAAAGAGAGAGACAGAGACAGAGAGAAGCCTGGGAAGGAGAAGAGCGATGAATGGATTATATCAGGATATGTCAATTAATAATAGTCTTTTTATGAGAATATCTTAATTATAGACTGGACATCTCATTTTATATACTTAAAATCATGTGCTAATTGTTCTTATTTACTATAGATCACTCTAAACTACTTACTTGAAACTTTGTCTATTTTTAAAGAAAAGCAGGAAGTAGGAGCAACTTCTGCCAATCCATTTCCCTAGAAACCCGAAAGTCACAGGGTATACATGGAGCAGGTAACTATAAACCTATAACTCCAAAAGGCACAGGCCATGTAAGGAACAGGGAACTATAACGACCACAGTAAACGTCACTACTCTCTTAATGACTCAAGTCATTTTCTCAGGGCTTTCAGAAGGATGGGATTATGTCTACCTAGGCTTCCAGTGTCGTTTCTTAGCCATCACTGTCTTGAATAAAGATGGATTTCCATTGATGAACATCACCTTTCATGTGATGTACACCACAAAGCAATGCTCTGAACTAAGAGAGAGCATCTATGTAGGGTTAATGGCATGAGTCCTCTGCATAAATATCATTTCCCTTGTTATAATGATTAAGTCATGTTGACCTTTTCGGGATGTCACCAAACCGCAATAGAAAACCTAGAAATAAAAATCAAATTTGTCTTTCACAATAACCTTCTTGAGTACTTATTCTTGAGGGTCCTTCCCCTCTTCTTACCTAGGCTTCTTTATGGCGGTCCACACTCCTGTTGACTGAGCCCCACCCCTCTCAGATGACAGGCTAAGTCTAAATAAAGAGCAACTTGTTCTATAATCAGATGTGACTTTTTCTGAGTATAGCATATGCCTTGAAGTAAAATCTGTTGGCATGTTTATTTTACTTAGGATCTAATAATGATGACAAAAATAATTAAGTAACCAGTCTAGTTTTGATTTCTTTTGTTTTCAAAGGTCATTGTGAAATCACACAAATTAAGTTATCTAAAGCAATTCTCCAGAGAACAACCCACAGCACAAATGCAAAAAGGTCCATAGTTTTCAAAAATGTCCACTGGCTAGCCCACTGGAGAGAAATATAGCGAGCCCCAACCGTCTTCCAGATTCAAATAGCCCTGTCAGGGAGGGTCTTGGCTTTGCTGATGGCGGGCGGTTTGGAGGCCATACTCTTTTTTTGTCCAAGCCCACACAGTATTGGTTACAGGCTGTGTCTAGTGCAATTGAAAAAAGGGGAAAATGAACGCAATAGGAATGTTTGTGTTATATTCAAAACAGACAGCAGAGAACAAATATACAAGGGCACAGGTCTTCCCCAGGACAACAGCTACCGTGGAAAGAGACAGACTTTCTGAGCTTCCCAGAACAACTGAGGGATTTGATGTTACAGTCTCAAAAGCACTAAAAGCCAGGGGCACAGCGTCTATCAACTCAAACTACAAAACAGTAAGGCGCAGCTAGGTCTGGAGTCACAAGGACACCAAGCCTGTCCATTGGCCTCTTCCTTGCCAAAATCCCTTTGCGTGGATGAATAAAAATTAAATCCAATAAGCTTTGCTGTTTTCCAAGCTTGATCTCCAAACTCATTCTATGTCCTAAGTATTTATCTTCTTCTCCCAGTAATCTTTCTTGGTTTAACACATTCCCTGTTGTTTTTAGAAACACACACACATATACGAGAGAGAGAGAGAGAGAGAGAGAGAGAGAGAGAGAGAGAGAGGGAGGGAGGTCTAAAGCATAGTTCCTATTGCTACTGTGTGCAGCTTAGGGATCCTAGCTCTTTACTGTAAAGGTGAAAGAGCTATGGAGTATTAACTGAGAAGATGATCACCTTCCTGGACCGGAATCAAAACCCAAAGGGTATGGCACATACTGGCGACAAAAAAGAACTCATCAATATTTTATAATCCTTGGGGAAGTGAAAAATACAGAAATATACAGAAAGTACAAGATCTGCCAACATATAAGGCTAACAGCGAGGTTCCTCCCAAACTTGCCTCGGTTTGCACTTCCAGAGTGTCGTATGGATGGTCTGAAGAAAACACTTTCCCTGTGTCTCTTGTTCTACATAGTTCTATGGCTAAGCACGTCCACTGATGAATATTGTCCAAAATACTGTCACTCCAAGAGACACTGCTCGGCTAGACTGTAATTTAGATGGTGACATCACTAAGTTGCTTCTTATTAGTTGCTAACATACAGTCAACAAAAATTTTACTCATCAACCCATGTATTCACCCACATTTCCACACAACACCACAATTGACCACACACACAGGCACACACATGCACACACACACAAAGGTGTTCTCTTTTTCTCTTTACAAATATGTAAAAACTAATCCATGTCAACCCAAATGCTGGAATTTTGTGCTTCAGTGCAGGGTTGACATTTTCAGCTGTACAGGGGCTGTGTCTGCCATCTCGGTGCTTCTCCACTGTTCCCCCCACAACTGAACAAAGGCCCAGCTGTATAAACCAAAGAACACAGTTAAGGGATGGATAAAACAGGGAGGGCTGTCTGACATGCTGACCACTGTCGGAACTTATGAGGATAAAGGAGCCTTGAAGGAGAAAAGTAATCACCCATCGCTTCCCCCCAACCTTGTAACCACATGGGGAACATTTTTTCCACTCTCCAAACTCCCCATTCCAGTCCCCCACAACTGAAAGACCTTTGTATTCCAAGAGGGCCAGAGTGCTGCCCAACCTTCCCCACCCCTCCCTCCTTTTCTTTGCTCCTTTTCTTTTTCTTGTTTTGTTGCTGCTGGAAAGTTTGTGGACAGATGATCAACTGGGCTCCTTCAAAATCTGTTTCACTCTACCTACCATGCTGCCACTGGTTTTTTACAGCTGAGCAACCTACTCTTGACTTCAAAATAATTATTTAAGCTCAAAGACTTTAGAAGATGGTACGTTCTATTTGAAAATGCAAGCGTATAATTGGGGTGAACTGGATGAAGACATAGAGGTAATTCTTGTAGGATACATACGTGGAGAGGAGTTTGTCGGGGAACACTCTAGTGTCGACCAACTGTGACATGAGATTGTAAAAGGAAGGAACTTTTCCCTGGAGTGGATTAACCCTTTCCTAAACCTCAGGCCTCCCAAAAAACTTTAAGGCCTGAAGATGATTAACCAGGGATACCAAGATGCACTTCCCAGTCTCAAGTTTGCCATCCCTGCGTACTAGACTGACATTATGTACAAATGACATGAATCATATTTCTACCAAGACTGCTATCATAGGCTCACTGGCTAAAGAGTTAGCCAGAAAATTAATTAACCAAGGAAATCCTTGGGTAGAAGCCACCAGCCATTTATAGCCAGAGATGTATCATATGTAAAGTTGGTTCTGTTTCGAGCTGTGATCTGAGGTTGGAACAAATATTTGAGCATTATTAAATCCTCTGTTTACCCCCAGCCAGCCCCAGAAGCAGCACTGTGCTGAGAGGAACCTATGGGGATCCTTCTTTTTCACATGAAGTAAAGCTTCATTCCTTCATCCTTCTGTATACAGTTCTGTTCCACGTGGAGTGAATATTTGTCCCAGCAGAGAGTTTCCTTAGAGCAAATGCTCAGCCATATTTTTACAAGCTGCCGCCTCCAATCTCCCTTCTCCAGGGCTTGGTGTGGACAGCAGCAGCCACTCGTGTTCCTACTTGTTTCATGTGGGGGACTCTTTTAGGAACAAGTGGGGAATCAGCTTCCCGTGTTAGGTTATCATGAAACAAACACATCACAGTGTGTTAAAAAGAAAATTCCCGGCCAATGTCATATCCAAATTCTCACAAAGGAGTGGAGTACGAGGAACAGTGTGCATACAAAGGAAAGAAAGATCTGGAAACTTACTTCTCTGTGATCACAACCTTCCCATCTCCCCTCCAGTTAGCATGCCTGACCCTTCAGACACAGGCGCAGATGAATCAGCTGTCATTTATAAATTGTTTTTAAACACAAAAAACTCAAAAAAAAATTAAACTAACACTAAGACACCATAAAAACAAATGGTTCACCTCCCAGGAAATATGCAGACATGTCTACCTAGAACTAGTCAACAAAGGTATTGAACAGCATCACTCATAGAAGCAAAAATCATGGAAAGAACCCAAGTTATCAATCAAATGATAAATGGCAGAAGTATGCACAGTAGAACATTATTTTGTAACAAACAGGAGGGCCTGCTGATGGATGCTCTAACATACAGAAGCCCATGTAACACTTGGTTACATAATAGAATCTGGTCACAAAGAATGAAATATTTGCATGACTTATGTGAAATGTGCAGAATAGGTAAATTCATATGACAAAGTAGGGAAGTAGCACCTGGCCAGTAGGAGGAGGCGTGACAGAGAAGAGTGATGTCTCCCGATGGGAACGAGATGCCGTCAAGAAGAACAAACACTGCCAGCTTAGATTGTTCAAGCACAACTACAGACATAAGGAATTACATCTTTTATGAACTATACAGCAAACATATATACACTACGTCACATGACTTACATTTCAAACAAATAGTATTGTAAAATATTATTTAAAAACCTATACTATATTTACTAATGTCTTCAACTTTACCTCTAGAAAGGGAACTGAGACAATACCTAAGCTAAGAACTTCTCCTGGCTAGAAAGCCACAGGGCTAGGCTCAGAGCTAGAGCTGCCTCTAAGGATGGTAGTCTCTTCGACCATGCTTTTGGCTTTCCGTTTCAGGAATTTGAGTTACACACCCATCAACCACAGTTTGAAACTGTAAGTGGAAAAGTCCAGAAAGAAGCAATTTGAAAGTTCAAGACAATGAGCTGCTCTGAGTCATATCCAGAACCTCGGATGCGAATCCTCCCTCCATGCAGCATGTCCGTGGTATCTGTACCTCCGGCACGTGATCCATCCCGCACCCATCCAGATTTACAGACTGGCAATGTCATGATACTTATGTACAAGTAGGGCTTCATGCAGTCACTTCGTGCTATATTACAATGCCATCTCCATCTGATCACACGGAACCTGGGCTATGCTGCTTCATCCAGAGAGAAAGAATGAGTGAAGTGCTATGTACCCTGGGAAAGAGAGAGGCCATATTCCCTTAATCTTCACAATTTTGTTTTAATTATTCTGCTGTGGTGGATGACTGCCATTAACCTCTTACTGTGTGTAATCTATTAATTAAACCATAACACAGGTATGCATAGGTTAGAAAAATAAATAGAGTATATGGGACTGAGAATCCAAGAATTCCAATTGTATGACCCAGGGATGCAGATATTTCCTGAATCTTTACATTTTTATTATTAATCACAAATGAAATATAGAACAACTTTTCAAAAGGGAACTTAAAAATATGCCTCATGTTTGGTGTTTCTAATGGTGTTAAGAATCCACGAACCTAAGGCTATGAGTTTCACATCTTGCTATGGGATAATGCTCTTGTATACTGTAAAGATTTATCACTCATATTGGTTTAATAAAATGCTGATTGTCCAGTAGTCAAGCAGGAAGTATAGGAAGGGCAACCAGACTAGGAGAATTTTGGGAAAATGAAAGGCAGTCACTCAGTCACCAGCCAGACACAGAGGAAGCCAGATGAGAATTCCTTACTGAGAAAAGAAACCAAGCCACGTGGCTAAATATAGACAAGAATTATGGGTTAATTTAAGTTGTAAGAGATAGTTAATAATAAGCCTGAGCTAATAGGCCAAACAGTTTGTAGTTAATATAAGCCTCTGAGTGTTTTTTGGGACTGAATGGCTGTGAGACCGAGTGGGACAGAAACTTCTGGCTACAACTACTCTGGGCTAAAGACTCTATCTCAAACACCACCAGAACTGATATTCCCACCAGTGAGTAATAAATGTACTTATTTCTACTACAGTCATCCAGTGTAAGCGTTGGGTGGACATTGTAATTAAATCTCCATTAAGCAAATATTTTTCTTTGACCTTTTCCATTACAGCCCTTTTTATGTACTTTCTTTGCATGCCAATTTTATACTAATAACAGCTGATGGAAGTTATCCACTAAAGCATAGATTATCTCATTGCCACTGCATGCTCTGTGGCGTGTCCTCAGGGAGATCACCAAGCTCTAATCCTAACACGTACCAGCGTCCTTCCTGCAATGAAGGTCTGTTTTCTCACAGCCAGCAACGTCAGCCTGCAGAGTCTGACCCCAGATGCCACTCTTTAGCCCCGGTCCTTCTCTGTGGAGTCAGGAAACTTGCAAGCGAACCATAACCTCTGCAAATAGCTTGTGCCATTACATCCACAGCTATTTTTAGGGGTGAATACATAAGCCCCCATCTTCAGAGCCTAAGATTGGTTCATCTCTCAATTATTTTTTACAACTATTGCTGATGCCAGCTATATAACCAAACCATAACAAATTATTTCTCAGAGTGAAAAGGGAGAGAGAGCCAAGGCTGAAGATGCTATGAAATGTATGAGAGGAACTTGTTACAAACATGTTTCCATCCTGTGACCGCGGTTATGAAAAGCCATGGTGTGTTCCTCCATCCTCCTCCTTATCATGGTCATCTGTATTCATTTAGGGCAAGTCAACAAAGACTTAATTAAATAACATTGATTTCCCTGAATAAGAAAAACCTCCAACCAATTTAGAGTTGGGATTTTCTTGAGGTCTATATTTCCAGTTTTATTTTTTTGAAAAATAGTATAACTTTATCACAGCACAGGAGAAAGAAAAGAATAATAATAATAAAACAGGCATAGACAATAGGAAAACAATAAGGTCACAATGTGTAAACATGAACAACAACCAGAGCTTATTCAGATCCAGGGACCTGAATAATAGTCAATTAGTGACTTCCCTCCTAATTCAGTGCATTGTTTGAAAGAATCCTTACAAGTCATTAACTTGTTCTTATGTCTCCCGCTCATTCAACACAAATCTCAGTCTGCAATGAGTAATCTACCTGAAGGCTAAACATTTCAGTACAAAACTTTCCCTTTTAGGTCTGTCCCCCAGCTATGGCGATCCATTAAATAGATTTTTCTCACAGGAGACTGTTTAACCCAAATCACAGGGTGTTCACTATCAAACCATGAGCTCCACGCTGTTACTCACTCCGGTATCCAACATCAGATCTAACATGGGGCAAAATCACTGAGGCTGATGCCTGAGGGTCATTTCAGAGAACGTGCTCGGAGAGCACCAACTCTGGTGGGGTCCTTTGTCAGCCCAACACACAACATGACCGCGATTCTTAACCTCCCTGAAATGTGTCCAACCGTAGAAGATACAAAGACTCCAGTCTTCTTACTTTGATGGGGTCCACAAGAATCTACAAATGCACACAGCACCGTGCAGAGCACTGGCCATAATTACTAAATGCTGTCTGCTCTTATCAGTGCTGTTATTTGGAATTGAACTGGAGTGAATCTCATTTAAGGCGCTCAGCAGTAAAGCACCCGTCAGTACAGGAGATGAATATTCTAATTAGCTATGACAAGCGATCTGTGTTTAATAGAATTGGACCTTAGATAAAGAGTCAAGAGTTACTTTAATATTTCTAGACAAAAAATTTTCCCCTTTCTAGTGAAAAATAAGAAGACTTAGAATACATTGTATATGCCTGATTTCTGAGTGACACGGGAAAAATGAGGGAGCATGGTGCAGGACATAGCTAGACAGCATTCTGGGTCTTCAGCTCAGCCTGGTTTCAAACTCTGTTGAAATAAATTCCTTCTGTTCAACAAGAAGAACTGAGGTGGGATTTCAGTTTCTACCAGAGTACCAGAGTTCCACGCTTTTACAAATGCAGACAGAGCACAGCCCCTCTGCCCGGCAATTCTTCCCAGTCGATGTATAAAAAGAGATGCCACCAGCTGCTGGCTTCAAGAAAGCTAAACGCCCCTAGGAGAAGAGACTAGGATGTGTTAAGATTAAAAGACCAGCTTTGGGCAGTTTTGCTAGAAACGATCATTCACGGAAGTCGTTTCCTCTTGCAGTGTGTGTAAGTGCAGACCTGCAACAAGGCAAAGGCGCCCTCTTCTCAAGAACAGGTACACAGGACAATGTTGTGTCGCCGGGCTAGACTTCCCAGCTTAAGTAAATCATTTATTTGAAGTTCCCTTAACTTCATGCGTGACATTCTGAAGAGCTCTGAGGACTCTGAAGTCAAAGCTTAAAAAATAAAGTGTGGCATTGCCTAGTAAACTCAATACAAAAAAATATAAGAATTTGTGTGAAGGAAACTTAAAATTCTCATTTCAAGTCCTAGCATTTCTGAACACGGCACAAGAGTAGATATGAACCAATTCTTGACTTCGCTGCGAGTTATCGTGGCTGCTGGTCACAGTCATTCCTCAGTACCCAAGCTGATTACTTAAAAATGTTTGTTTCAAGACCAAGGAATAGATCCTGCAAACACTCTCTCCTCGTCAGGGTTAGCATTGCTTTGATAAAGCACCAAAGCAACGTGGAGAAGAAAGGGTTTGCTTGGGTTCCACTTCCACATCACAGTTCATCATCAAAGGAAATCAAGACAGGAACTAAAACGGGGCAGGAACCTGGAGATAGGGGCTGATGCAGAGGGTATAGAGGGGTGACGCACACTGGCTGGCATCCCCTGGCTTGCTCAACCTGCTTTCTTTTAGAATCCAGGACTACTGGCCCAGGGATGGCACCACCCATGATGGGCTGGACCCTTCCCCATCAATCATTAAGACATACAGTCTGATTTTATAGAGGCATTTTCTTAGTGCGGTTTCCTCCTCTCAGATGACTTTAGCTTGAGTCAAGTTGACATAAAACTAGCCAGTACACACTCCAAGAGACAACATTTAAGCTAGAATTCTCTATCAACCACTGGGCCAGAGAATAATAACAACAACAACAACACCCTCCCCAATGGACTCCCCGCCCCCCCAATGCAAAGGTCCCAGGGAGATTATTTATGGCTATAGCAGAAAAAAAAAAAAAGCAGACTGAAGAGCTACTTCAAACTGCAGAGACGGCAAGTTAGTCTCAATGCCACCAATCACCTGCCATATGGTCCAGATCCCCTACCCATGGAGTATTCAAAAACTATTCAGAATTAATAAGCATGGCTGTCAGTGGATCGTCAAGAAATGGAAACCCTCACCCATATTTTGGAAGTAATGTGTGTAAATACAAGATCAAGTAAATAACTACAATCTACGTGGAATTAATACTTTCGTGTGCGATAATACTGTTTGAATTACTAATGGGGCAACGTATATTTCATAACAAATAATGTACACAGTCATTGTTGTCCATGGAAAGCCACGGAGTGTTATCAGGGTCATATTATTAGAATTCCCGATTTGGTACAAAGGGCCTGCATTCTGGCATAACCCACAGTATAAACATTTTTAGCCGCTTGTCTGGTGAGGTCTCCTTAGGAAATTCCTGTCGGGATTTTTAAGAACCCTACCCCTGCCCCAAATGAATTGACTGGTCCATTCCATGATGTCTACGACACACAACCTTTCTAGAGATGGAGAAAGGTGCTGGAGTCACTGTGCTCGTGTTTCCCTCAGATCAGAAGCGAAACTGCTCGGTGGGTGCCTACTCTTTGTCAGGTGCCCTATGTTCTGAAGATTCATGTTTCCACAGGTGATTCTAGTGCCACCCCCTAGCCCACAGATTGCGTCCAGCTAGGCACGAGAGGCTGCATGTTCTCATGACAGTGAGCTCCATGACCCAGCTATCCGGACGGGAGACAGATGTCAGCTGAAGTGCTGTGTTCAGGGTTCAGACGTCCATCCCCAAAGCCAGCTTAGTTGAAGTCTGTTCTTTTTCCTGTAAAGTTTTCTCCTTTGTTTCAACAAGCAGCAGATTTCTCAGTGTTTCTATGATGCTATCTGGTAGGATAGCTGACATAGTTAGCCAACCTAGCACACTGTGGTAACTAATAGAACTTCATTATTAAGATGTTAATGGGTCTGAGGTGGGCACAGGAAGTGCTGGGAAATGGAACTTTTGATTTAACTACAAGGAAGGCTCATGAGAACCCATTGACAGGGTGTGTACTACATAATTGCAGATACCTCATGGAACAGCAGCTGAAGATACAAATGTTAACTAGTCAACAGTGTAAAATCCTTCATTTTTAAAGATGAAGTTCTAAAAGCTGGTGATAGATTTCCATCCGTTAACTCTAAGAATAGGGACAGACTAGAGTTTATAACCTTACCTTAGACTTTCTTTAAGAAAGGGTCTCACTCACCATCTAGCTCTGACTGGCCTAGAACTCACCACATAAGACTGGCATTAAAAGCACAGAGATCAGCCTGCCTCTTCTTCCTGAGTCCTAGGCTTAAAACACCAAGGCCTTTGACCTAGGACAAGTTTTTCTTTATGTTATGGCGTCTCAGCATTCCAGTGTGGGGTAAGAAGAATGCGCAACAAAGAAACACGTCTTTGCTCCCGGAAGGTTGTGTACTCTTCCACAAAGCTGGCAGGAAGCCTTCATTTCGCATCTACCATACCAAGCATCACATCTTAGGTCTCCTAAAAATGACTTCAAAAATTATCCATGGGGCTAGAGAGATGGCTGGAGTTTAATCCCTGAGCATTAGCTACTGGGAGCCGCATGATGACAAGAACCAACTTTCCGGAGTGGGTCTCCACATGCTCACCCTGGCATGCATGCATGTGTGTGTGCGCATATTCACCCTGCTGTGCATGCATGTGCGTGTATGCATTTTCACCCTGGTGTGCATGCATGTGCATGTACGCATATTCACCCTGCTGGGCATGCATGTGTGTGTACGCATTTTCACCCTGGTATGCATGCATGTGCGTGTATGCATTTTCACCCTGGTATGCATGCATGTGTGTGTGCACATGCTCACCCTGGTGTGCACACATCTGCGTGTGCACACACACAAATATCAAATAAAGATATTCTGACCCAGCCAAAGCCTTTCAGGGAAGAACTGGTTCTTCATCTGCTAGTCAGAAACTTGGTTTATTCCAAACTTCTCCTACATTTGATTTTTTTAAAACATGTTTTACCTGCCTCTATTTCAGGAACTTACATAGAAAAAAAAAAAACATGCCCTGACATGCTTCATTGTATGAAGGCACAGGGGACAGGGAGACAGCAGACTCCCAAGAATGTCCCCTGATGGATGGACATGCTCCTGTGACCTCTTATGACTTTGTAGCTTTAAGTGCAGGCTGCTGGTCCACGGTAGACAGCCATGCAATTATTAGGAAAATCCAAACATCCCGATTATTTGTGAACATGTTTCCTATCTCTCAATGGTAGCATAATCAAAAGAAAACCCATAAGCAGCCACAGGCACCTCAGCAACTGCATGCCCACAGCAGAGTCCTGACAGCGCCAGTTCTGCAGCCCTCAACACTAGCGGTGCTTCATCTGTAACTCTCTATCTAAATGTGGTTAAAAACTATGCCTAGCTTCTTACACAGCACCTAACATAACATGGTGAGGTGGCCCTCCTTCTCCGTCATTCCTACCTATCATCTGGTCTGCTCTTCATGACAATCCACCAGGCAGCAGGGGAAGCCGAGCGACAGAGGCAAAGGACCTCCCTGGAGTCCTACACCCAGGAACTAACAGGTGACAGCCCGTGCCTTTAGCCACTCTACTGCATATCTTCACACTCTGTCTGGAGACAGAAGCTGTATTTCACAGAAAACAAACAAACAAATAATTAATTAAAAAAAAAAAAGGAAATAACAGGTCTTCCGGGTAAGACACTTGTGTTCCACAAGAATGAACACGACAGTTCAGAAAATTTCAACTAGGCTCAAACATGTTCAGATGCTGGGCTCTGTGTCATTCTTCCACTGGCCACAGAGATGGTCCCAGAAAGCCATATGGACGTGATTAGTGGACGCGCAGCACCAGGGCCAGGTATCAGGTGTCAGCACAAGCTGCACGGGTGCTTTCCGCAAGCAGAGGCTTCACTTCGGACAGGTTTGCTTATCTGAAATCCTTTGATCCTCTTTGCTGGATCAAAAATATTCAGTCTATTCATTTGTCTGTTAGTGCAGCTCATGAACAGAGTTTCCCATTCATAAAGCCCTGAGTGTCCATACATGTGTGTGTGTTTATACACATTAAAAATAAATATATGAGCCGGGCGATGGTGGCGCACGCCTTTAATCCCAGCATTCGGGGGGCAGAGGCAGGCGGATCTCTGTGAGTTCGAGACCAGCCTGGTCTACAAGAGCTAGTTCCAGGACAGGCTCCAAAACCACAGAGAAACCCTGTCTCGAAAAACCAAAAATAATAAATAAATAAATAAATAAATAAATATATTCATATGCACACAAATGCACAAACATATGTAATATTAAGATAACAAATTAAAAAATTATCAATTCAAAGCCATCAGTGGAAATATATGTTTTTAATGGCTGGCCATTTAGTTTAGTTGCAATACAATTTACTAATTTTCAGAAGCTTGCATTTCAGTTGAAATGTCCGTCGATATACTTCATTTAAGCAACAAACTTTATCATGGCCTCTTGCAGAATATAAGTTGCTCTGGCACCTAGACAGCGTCCTCTAAAGGAGTCACAGGGGGTTCCTCAGACCCCGTACCCCACACGGATCATGACATAGGGCCAAACATAGTACACACAGCTTCCCAGCAGGCTGTGTTAGAAGCAGAGCTTCTGATATGACTTCTACTTATCTCAGGAAGAATAGAAAGCAAAAAGCAGAAAAAGCACTGGACAGACCTGGAGTGGAGCCGCCTCCCATGAAATAAGCCTGCCCTAAACTAAGCCCTGAAGAAGAAATGAACTAGGAAACAGCCCTGCAAAACCTACTGACAAATTTTCCATAGTCAATTTACTGTTTCATTTGAATTTCTTTGTTTTTTGAAACTGGCTCTTGTATATCCCAAGCTGACCTCACACCACTGTGGAACTAAGGGTGACCGTCAACTTCAGGTCCTCCTGCTTCCATGCCTGAGTGCCGCGATTGCAGACCTATGAAGAGGAACCTCGTGGGTTGAGGCCGATAGAACATGGGCTCTGTGGAAGCCAGGCAAGTGGTCTCCCAACTGAGCTGCAGCTCAGGCGCCCCCCACACCAGTCTGTGTGTGTACGGGCATCAAATATGAACTCAGCAAAATCCAGAGCAAAAGTGTCCTCTTCAAGAGGGCATTGTCTATAAACGATGCTTATCAAAACTAGGAGAAGGCGGGGGTTGCGTATCCTATGCTTTCTTCATTTTGGGGGGTGGACTCGGGTCTTATATACCAAATACTTACATGTTGCAGCCCCAATTATCTCCAACAGCGATTGCATTTGTGTAGTTAGGAACAGTTCTGATACCCAATCCTTCTACTTACAATATATTTTCAAAGCAAACCAAAGTTAAAATAGGCACTGGGCTGCCAGAGAAGCCTAATAAAGACGTATAAAATAATCACCAGGAACAGAGCGTCAATCAGAGGAGGCCGATCGTGATTAAATAAGGGCATTTTAGAAACCTCAAATTTCCGTTCATAAGTAGAATTCAAAGCAGCTGTTCAACCCTTGTACAATGCCTGCCCTAGGAATTAGAAAAAAAAAGCAAATTATGGAAGCAAAAAAAAAAAAAACCCTATTTCTCTGAGACCTCAAAGTTAATATGGACTTAAAAAAATAGAAATCCAAAGACATAATTTTACATTTTTATATTATGCCAAAGACTGAAAAAAAATTAGTATTCTAGTGTTGGGTCCTCTGTTTTGAGACACGAAACAGAGGCGTTTCCTTTAGAAGCAAAGGTCTTAGGGGACATGTCTGTCACAGCAGTATTTTCTGTCCCACTTGTTGGCAAACTCACATTTCAAAACAACAACAAAAACGAGCCTCCCCAGCTCTCTGTAAAGCAAGGAGGTAGAAAGAAAAAATATTTCAGAGCAAGAAAGCAAACAGACTGTAAGGACTGCGGCTCAGACCAAAGGCATCTGCTCCCCAGCTCCCGCTCCCCACTGCCGCCCAGCCTTCCTACAATCGTACAGATTTTCCTAGGCGGTGGTGCCATTTTAGCTTTGTTTTTCCCAGAGTTCTGGCAATACCCATCGCTGCAGGCAAAGCAGCAGAGCCACCAGCAAGATCCAAACCGGAAGCAAGAAAAGCTGTTCTCTTTTCCTTCCCTCAACTCCATTACTAATTTATTTTTTTTTCCAAAGTAAAACTCCCTTACTCTATCCAAAACGGCAATCACTAACTCTGGAGCCTATAAGAACTGTTTCAAAGATGAAAGAGCCACTGCAGCCTGCCCCACTAGAAGAAGGACTACTGAAAACACTGAGCAAATTTCTCCTGGGTCCGCAGTTTTGTCAGACAGGAAGCAAGTGAGTGTGTGGCTCTTTAAAATAAAAGACCAAAGGACCTTTGTTCTGGCCCCTAGCATGCCTCCTCCTGAATTCCAACCAATGTGGCTGTTGCCAGCACAGCTTCCTGTTCGGCCTTGATTAAAAAAGAAAACGAAGGGGAAAGAAAGAAAATAACAGCAAAGAAAGAAATATCCAACGCATCCTGCCATGTATTGCCAATCTATCAATCACCATGCAAAAACATTACTGGGGTGCTTTGGGAATTCAGTCCACATCTACAGCCTGTGAACCTCACCCCTCTTAAATGCAGAGCTGTGAGAGACCACAAGGTAAACCTGGCACTTTGAAACAAAAGGAATCCCTTTATTGTATAAAAAGATGTACTCATGGTCATTGCGACTTACAAATTCTCTCTCTCTCTCTCTCTCTCTCTCTCTCTCTCTCTCTCTCCATTTGCTCTGATGCATAGCTGTAGTGGGAAGCAGATTTGAGGTACCACCGAGAAAGTGAGATACTGGAGGCCACATCCACTGGTAACCCGTGTCACATGCATTGTGCACTAATGACCTTCTTCATCTATCAGATTCACAGCAAGCGTTACCATCTGATAGAACTTGATAAGTCCTTCTGAGGCATTGCTATGGTGCAAGACATGGGGGATAAAGACAGAGGAATGTTTAGTTATACACTCACAAGCTTGGGAGCACAAACTGCTCACACACTTTTGAGGGACGAGAGGGGCTATCTGGAAGTTGAGGGAATATGCCACTCTTCCCATTCCATCAAGGGAAGTATCGCAAAACACAATGAGCTATCGACTGATGTTCTGATGCACTAACGTAAATTAATAAATAAATTATAGGCAAAGACATCTACTTTGGCTATAGAGTAGGGGACAAGTGGGAGCTGACTTAACAGCCAGATAAGTGTTAACATAAACCCACAGAAGCTGAAATTGAGTTCTGAATGTTCATGGTTGAGCTACAAGATGTAACCAGCTCTACAGCAGGAGAGAGGCGTGCACAGCAGGAAGCCCCAAAGTCCTGAGGGGCACTACACCACGAGATACATGATCCTAGATCATGTGTCCCAAGCTTTCTCCTAAGTTCAAAGGCTCAGTCCTTGGCCCAAACCTTCAGGGGTACAGTCTTTCAAGCTACCCACTGCTAGAACGAGCTTTCAGGCCCATCCTGGCTCACCCAAAGATGTTCTTACTATGCGTCATTATTCTTGTCGGATGTCCTTTCTACTCCGTGCCAAGGGCTCTACAGCCCTTTCGACCTCAGGATCTCAGCCTTCATCCCTGGCTCCTCACTGTTGCCATGGCAACTTGTGGGTATCTATTGTGGGTTTAAGAATAACATAGTCTGCGATATTTGCTTGAACAATTCTACTTTCCACACGATTCTCTTCACTCCTTCTCCATAAACGGTGACCAAATTAATTTTGAAGGCCCGAATTTCATAAACAAATAGTTACCAAATTGTACCAAATTCAAACTTAGCCATACCCATGCTTTCTGCTCTCTTCAAATTCACTTTTATTGATCTGTGTATGAGTGTGTATGTATGTGTGTGTGTGTTTGTGCAGGGATGTAAGGTGAAAGAGATGTGTTCTGCAGTGGCCTGTGGAGACTACAGGGAGGTCTTCTCTCCCCTTGAGTTACAGGTACAGGTGGCTGGGAGCCTCTGGCTACACACGTCAGGGACAGAACTTGGGTTCTCTGTAAGAGCAGTCTACAGTCATTCCTGAGGAACTTTGTCTCTGTCTTCCTGCCTGCCCTTTACTGAAGTGATCTTTCCAAAGTAGAGCCATTACAAAGCAACACTAGTGTCACCTGAATTCTTCTCAGAGACGAGCTGACATGACAGGCAACAGATGACTCCTTTTTTATGTTTGATACAGCCATAGGCCATGCTTCATTGGTTAGTAGATAGAGTCATTTAAAAGCCCAAGACCACACTCCAATATAAAAACTTTATAAATAAGATGGCATAAAAGAAAATTCAACCTACAATTAACATTTTACATAATTTACCAAATGTGATAATATTTTGGGTAAATACCAAATATACTACAGTCATCTTCCCAATAATTTTTAGCAGTTTGTGTGTGTGTGCATGCTCAAGAGTGTGTGTGTGAGAGTGTCTGTATGTGAGTGTGTGTGTATGTGTGTGCATGTATATATGTATGTGTGTGTGTGTGTGTGTGTGTGTGTGTGTAGCAGAAGTGACTCTCAGGTGTCTTTTCTTTTCTTGTTTTTGTTGCTGTTGTTACTCAGGGCTGTCCCCATTCCTTTGGAGACGAGGTCCCTTGCTGACCTACAGCTTGCCTGACTAGGCTAACTGACTGCCCAGAACAAACAGACATGGTCCTGTCTCTGTCTCCCTAGTGCGGGGACTGCAAGGGGAGATCACCATGCCTGACTTTTCCTGTGGCTCTAAGGACTGAACTTCCGTCGCCAGCAGTGTGTTAGGCCTGAACCCTACCCTCGGCTCTTTTTGACATTGTTATACTGTCACGGAATGAATAAACATTTACTAAAATACAAATATAAAGAAAAATTTAAATATAAATGGATCATAGGAATTCACAAAACAAATACAGCAGAGAGAATTATTAGTTATTTGTTTTTAAATATATATACATATGTATACATATATATATATATATATATATATATATATATATATACACAAACACACGTACCCAGTAAGCATGTAATTGCTGCTGTTTTTAGGATACTTCAGCAAGATCAACATTTTCAATCTAAAGTAAACCTTGGTTAAGCTGGTCTGTTTGAATCTATGAAGCTTCACGATTTATTCTTGTCTCATGAAAACCCAATACCCAGCATACTTTCCACACGCCATGCCAATAAGGCTCCTAGCTACGCTATTATGGATGTGAGATTTGGTAATTATCACAGCAGTGTAACATCAGAACAGCCACCAACCACATATGACAACCTCACACATCAGCATGATGCTCTGATTCCGGGCCACTTGGAGGACTTCGGGAAACCTCCCTCAGTCAGAAAGGCAGAGAACACCTTGCTAGTGCTATGAGAACTATACGTGAGTCATTCTCGTGAGCCGCATTAATTTTTCCTCAAACGCAAGCTGCACATCCGTGCCATTTTTAATATCTCTCAACAGAGATGACCGGAAAGTGGTTCATGGTTCACCTACATACATAATATATTTAAAACAGCTCCATTCTCACACAGCAAGAGAAACTAGGAAGATAATTGGTGATGGGCTGATGGGTAACGGGAAACTCCAGCATCAAGTCGAAGATGGCGATGGGCAACATATGCAAGCAAAAGGTTGGTGGTGCTCTATGAAGGAGCATCAACGCTACAGCCATGTTTTGCATCTTTTATGCAGGGTTTAACCATTTTCCAGTGTTGTCCTTCCTTAGAATGAATGAGCATTCTACATAACAAATGATCTCACTCAAAGAGATCTGTGTGAAAATCACTCAGATTTTTTTTGTTTTTCTTTTCGGAGACAGGACTTCACTGTGTCGCTCTGGCTGTCCTGAGACTTGCTTTGTAGGCCATGCTTGAACTTGGAGCGACTTTCCTGTCACTAAGGATATTAGTGTACCACAGCCTCAGGGGCTCTTTAGCATCCTTGAGGCAGAAATGACGCAAGCTTGTTCTCGCTCTTTCAAACAGGGTGATCTTAGAAGCACACAGAAGCTACACTCGCGTGTCATTCTGACGTGGTTCCATATGCTTTGAATCCCCAGGACAACCAAGAAAAATGAACGGTGAGAATTGAAAATCGATTAGGAAGGAGTCACATGGTGCCCGCCAGTTAGGATATACGCCACCGTCAACAGCCAACAGGGCCATGCTGACCCCAGCAGCTGAGTACTGGCCCTGCGTGTTCTTTGAGGACAGGCTTAGTAAGGAGACGGATGGCTACAATGGGACACTTCCCCCGCACTAGTGTGACCTGATATTAGGATTAGCCATGAGCGTGTGTTTCCTATTACTTTTCTATTAGATGCGGTAAAATACAGAATGGGATCCTCCCCAGTCTCCACCCCTATACTCTTTACACTGGCATTTCAATTTTGTAGTCAATGGTAAGCCTTGAAATACAAAAATGGCTTCCCTCATCAAATAAGTAATTAGCAGAAACTACCCTGAGAAAATCGTTTTTTTTACCTTTTACTCTACAGAGCCGGAGACGCCTCCCTAGCCTGCCTCCCCTTTCCTCTCCCTCTTCTTCTTCTTCTTCTTCTTCTTCTTCTTCTTCTTCTTCTTCTTCTTCTCTCTCTCTCTCTCTCTCTCTCTCTCTCTCTTATTGAACTTCTAATACATAGGACTAGAATGATGAAGAAAAGGAACGCTTGCCTTTCAGTCCCTAGCCTGCCTCCCCTTTCCTCTCCCTCTTCTTCTCTCTCTCTCTCTCTCTCTCTCTCTCTCTCTCTCTCTCTTATTGAACTTCTAATACATAGGACTAGAATGATGAAGAAAAGGAATGCTTGCCTTTCAGTCTGGTACTCATGTCCACGTGAGTGCACAAGGCATCCTACCAACTCATGGCTTTAACCTGCTTTCAATCACTGTTTCTAAGAGAACACCTGAATCTCGGCATGAGGCACAGCAAGAAAAGACCCAACATCAACTCCCCACTTTTCCACAGTATCAAATTATATCAAATCATGGCCTCATACATTTCTGACAATGAAAACCTCATAGCAGAGTCCGGAAATGGTTTGGAAGGTGTAATAGCGTATGGTTACATTCCTGAGTTCTGCCTAACAGGAGACAGAGATGCACATGGAAAGATTTCAAGAAGAATAAGTCTTGCCAACACCAGAGGGAGACCCCAAGAAGTCCATCGCAGAGCACTGGTGGTCGTGACACACTGATTCGAGAGATAAAGTACAGGCTATCATATGCCTGAATCCATGTCACAATCTCTGTCTATATCATCATACATGGAAAAGTGAAAAAGCACCAAGGGACCTAGCTAGTCCAAACCACGTCTAAAAGAGGACGATTAACCCAAGAACTCCATTTTCCAAAGCAGACTGCCTTTAGTTTGCTTGCCCCAAAATAGTGAGTCTAGATGATATGGTTCAGTTTTCTCAGAGTTTTAGCAGGGCTGGGAAGACAGCATGACAGGTAAAGAGTCTACCATGCAAGCCTGAGGAACTGAGTTTGGTTTCCCAGACCCCATATCAGATAAAAAGGTACAGCACACGCCTGCAATACCAGTACTGCTGTGTTGAGATGGGAGATGAAAACTGGAGACTATCCGGAAGTGTGTGGGCCAGCTAACCTGGTATACATACTAACAACAGCAGGTGAGTCCATCTCCAGCAAGCTGGAAGGTGAAGACATACACTCTGGGTTATCCTGACTTCCATGTGTGGGCCATGATCATAGTTGTATTTGAGACATAAACACACACACACATGCACACACACACACATGCACACACACACACATGCACACACACACTCTTCAAAAGTCCTTATAGACAGCAATGTCATTTTCACTGTCATTCGAAAACACAGCAGCTGGAACCAGCGGTGGTGGCGCACACCTTTAATCTTAGCACTCAGGAGGCAGAGGCCGGTGGGGTGAGTTCAAATCCACCCTGGTCTATAAAGAGAGGTCCAGGACAGCGAGGACTGTGACAAAGAGAAAAAAACAAAACGAAACAAAACAAATAAACAAAGGTCACTGTAACTACTTTGTTTTCCTGCTGCAAAAACTGCCCAGACTCATAAAGACAGGCTCCAGTCCTGCCTCAGGAATAAAGAAATGCCACGACTACTTCAGAAGTCTGTCAAGTTGGTAAAAATGTCACAGTGCGTTGCTATGGGAATGCCCCTTCCTCTCCTCCTCTCTCCTTCCTCCTATCCTCCCTCCCCTTCCTCTCCTCCTCCCTCTCCTTCACTGCATCTGTACAAGAAAACATCCATTCTCTCCCTTCACTTGCTTCCCCTTTCTCTCACCCTCTGAATTCTAAGTCAGTCTGTACATATACATTTGTACTACACAATCCAAGATCATGACACAATATTTTCCATAATTAATGTTATTTCTGTCACCTTATTAAGATGATGATTGAGGCAAATAGTAATGACTCATGGACTATGTAATAGTAGGACAATTTCTCTCTACTGTAATTTAAGGGTAACTTATTCATCCAGATCATGTTCCAAAGAAAGACAGGATCCATCTTTAAACTCAGAGACATCTCTCCAGCCTCCGGGATCTATCTTTAAAAAGTTCCCCAAGCCCTGGCAAGTAGTTTCCCTTAGTATCCTAGAAGCATTTGTAGTCTTCTCTGACCTACGCTTTAAAGGCTATGACTCCATCTTGACTCTTTAAGTCTCTTTAGGGTGATGATATTATGAGTTGCAAACTGTAGAGTGACTAGCAAAGCTATCAAGATGCTCGCTTTGAGGCTCCTTAGTCTCCAAACAGTCGTGACAGTCTACAGGACTGACATGATACCCATCCGTGAGATGGCCATGAGGTGTACATCCAAGCTATACAGGGCTATACAGTGAAGAAGCCTCCATATCTCCCAGTCAGGTTGTACCCAGCAAGGACCCATGAAGTCAATGAGGAAGGATACTGGGCAACAAAACCTGTTAGGAGGCACAGGGCATCCCAGAAAGCAATGAGACGACATGTTAAGGAACATCACTGGGGCCAGTATACAGGAAAAGCGCTGGACTTAGAGGTTATTGGAGCAGCCAAATGATCCAGCTCTAATGTCCGGCAGCTGTCATCAGATGTCTCCACTGAGGCAGGAGCCCAGGAATTCTTCATTTCAGCCTCTAGGAGCTCACTTCTGTGTGACCCAGGAGTTTATAGAGAAGGACAAAAAGTAGCATTTGAACTGAAAGAGAACCCTAACTCCCAAACCCTGGAACCTGATGCTACAGAGGCAAGTGACACCTTTCTCTTTGCACATCCCTGCTTGTCAACTACATGCCTGATGATTTTACATGTCTGGATCCATGTCTGCTGAAACAGCACAGAAATGAATAGATCTATTATAAAATATCATAGGTTTTAATTCTCATCATTTGTTACGTATACAAAATGGTCATATGTTTTTAAAAGGAAATTAATGTTTGGTATAGCTTCAGCAGACCAGGGTGTGCCATCTGTACCCCTGGGTTTTCCTGCGTGGTTCATTTTATTACGTTCACACATCTAACAATGATCTTTAAAAATACCAGGTTTTATAACTACTAAAAGTAGAAGAAAATAGCTAATGGCCAAAACCTGGGGGCTGCTTTTTAGAAACCTAAAGGAAGCCTGGCATGGGGACATAGACCTACAGTCCCAGCTGCTCCAGATGCTGAAGCAAAAGATCCCAGGTCTTCGAGGCCAGGCTGGAACCCTAAGAAATTTAGCAGGAAAGAAAACAAACAAAATAAACCAAAAAAAGAAGAAGAAGAAAAAATAAGCCTACCATACACATCTTGAAGTATCCATTATTATCCATTACTATCTCAAGATTGTTGGCCCACAAACAACTGGCTGTTACTAATTTGTGGCAAATAAATTTAACTACTAAAATAACAACAACCAATCAAAACAATAATAAATTAGCCTTTGTGACTTCTTTAAAATATGACCTCCAGAATCAAACAAACAAACCATTGAAACACTTCATATTTAATTAGCATAAAATCCGAATTATTTTGTGTAGAAAGTTTTGAAATCCCAATGTCCCTTTGTCCTCAAATAAGGGTTAGCCCCACATTCACATCTGTAAAACCAACAAGATGACACAAAATCTCAAACTCTGTAACAATGTCAAAAAACAGAAGCATCAGTCTGGTCACCAGAGAAGCCATGAGCCCCCACTGATCCTCTGTTCAGAAGTCCAGGCCATATAAAGGCTTCTGTAGTACTGACCAAGCAATAGTGGATGGGTAATGACATTCAGAAGTCTACAAAGTTCATACTTCACAGGGTTGGTCTATATCTCCACATTTGATATAAAAAAAAATATCTAAAAGAAGCACGGAAAGCCATCTTTCAGCTTGAGAAAACAAGACTTTACAGAAATAACATACATAGAGATAACAGAAAACTCCCACTGGTGAAAACATAACCGGATATACCTAAACAGCACGCGTAATAGTCAGTATAACCTAGGCACACAAGGACAAGGCAGCCTTAGGTTTTATGAGCAGGCGTAGTTTTACCTAAGGATATCTAATACATTTGAAAAATCTATCTTTAGAACCACTATTTTTGAGACCTAACATAACATGACAGCTTGTATTGATCCAACAAAAAATAAAAACATTATATTTAGTACTTCGCAATGAGGTTTATCGTGTTCCCCCAATGAGGAGGATAATGACAACCTACGGGTTTAATCGAGGAACACCATCCATCAGCTGTCATGCTTCATCAAAGGGAGCATCCACAGGCTGCGGACACCAGTCTTCACCAACTTGGCTCCAGGCTCCTCATTCTGGCCACACAGAACCTCTTTCAACCCTCAGCCCCCAGCCTAGCGCTTCCCTCCCAGGCCTTAGAGCAATGAAGGGTGTGGAAAGTAAATAAACAAGCAAGGGAGGTAAACACTGCTGAGTCATGCAGGGGGAGGTGGCCTGAGGAGAAAATGGCTGAATTGTTCAGTTGGTGAGGCCAACTTTGTTCTATAAACTGTCCAGGAGTATCGGGTGGGTACTTCCTGTTGAATCCATCCCAACATTTTGAAATGTACCTGAAAACAGAATCTGGCAGGCTGAAGGCTGCTGCTATAGCATTCACAAAAATGCCCTTCTCCTGGTCAGTGGAGCAATGGCATGCGTATGCTCGACTTGACTTTCTGACCTTTGAAGAAGACAGTTGTGGGAAACAGCAAGAGAGAACACCCCAACCCTATCGCTTATGGAGGTGAAGGGCCGGAGAATGAAAAACTAAACTTGGAGCTTAGCATCTGGCAGGAGGATAGCTTCGGTCGGTCCATGACACTGAGCCAGACTAGTGCAGACAGAACTTCCTGCCACAGGTAGCAAAGAGTGCTTGTCGTGCCAAGGAACAGTCAATGTGTTATCTATGACTCTCGCAATTAGCAAAATAAAGTTGTGTAGCAAGTGTATCATCTTAAACGGGGCACAAACAAGTAAACTGAGGCAAAACTAGAAAAATGAAGCAAGTTACTCGAGGGAACCCAGTATAAACGCAAGACAGAGGCCTACACATAGCATGCATGGGTACACATTCATATGGGTAGACACATGTGTGTGTGCATGTGTGTGCTACTCAAGGGAATTCAGTATAAAAAACACAAGACAGAGGCCTACACATACCATACATGGGTATGCATACATATGGGTAGACTCATGTGTGTGTGCATGTGTGTGTTACTCAAGGGAACTCAGTATAAAAACACAAGACAGAGGCCTACACATACCATGAATGGGTACACACACATATGTGTAGACACATGTGTGTATGCATGCACGTGTGTGTGTGTGCACTTACAATGAAGGAAGAGACTCAAATCCAGGACCTTTCACAGTCCAGACAAGCACTCCTGATTAGACTATATCCTGAGCTCTATTACATATATCTTTAGGGAGTGGAGTTAAACACAACCTGCAGCATACAACAATTCCAGAAACACAGCTACCAGCATTTCCGACTCTCAGTTTATGAGGATAGCGTGCACAGAACAAGGATAAGGAATAGTTGGCCAGTCTTGTATGAAAATCAACAATGTCGGTTTTAAGTATGACTTCCAACATGATATCCTGAACACAGACTTAAAAATCAGGTTGTGGACACCTTGCAACTCTCTGGGTAAAGTGTGAAGGCTTCTTCCGTGCAGGAAGTCACTCTTTCTCCTTCGAGTGTCACCTGACGGACTCCTTGCTGCACAAAGCTCAGAGCTTCCCCTTTCTAACCACAGAGTGACCCCCGGGAACCCCCAGTGCCCAGTTTCCCATCGGCCAGAGTCCAGACCACCCAAATCGGATCGAGTTGTAATCTGCAATCCTGAGTGACAGAAAAAGCATGCGGTACCCCTGCACTGTTCTCTGGATGTCAGTATCAAGACAAAGCAAGAGAGACTGCTTTCACTTCACAGTGATGGAGAAAGGAGTGACCACCAAAGGAAATGCCTAACGCTAGACTCAAACCTTAATGACAAATATATCTAAAGCATTGCAGAGACTATTAGAAGAGGTGGCAATGGACTGAATGTCCGGTGTCAGTACCGTGTGGGTATTAACTTCCCTGATGAGGCAGTTGTTACACAAGTATGGAGAATCACATTCTTAGGAAGGGTACCCACCTGTAACTACATCTGAAAGTGACTTAGAAAACAGATATGAAGGATGGGGATAAAGGATGCCAGTAAGATCACTTTGCTCTTCGATCACTCTCAATATCTGTGCACTTAGATTTAATTTTAACTTTAAAAAAATGAGAGGACTTGGGCGGTGAAGGCTTAAAAAATGCATGCCATGTGGGCACAGGACCCGAGTCTGATCCCTAGCACCCACGTGAAATCCCAGCACGATGGCACCATGGGTCTGTAATGGCTGTACAGAGAGGTTGAGACATGCAGATTCCTGGGGCTCCAGAGAACCAGCTTGGAATCCAGGAGATGCAGGTTCAATGAGAGACCATGCCCCAAAACCTAAGGTGAAGGGTCATTAGGGAAGACACTAACAATGATCTCTGGCCTCCACATATGTGACCACGTGTGTGCATGTGCCCCTCCCACATGCACACCTATGAACTGAGAGACAGAATAAAGATAGGTTCTGTATTTGACTAACGTGGGTTTATTCAAATTAGCCCTATTTGATTTTAAAAAATGAAACAAATAGTACTTTGGGCTGATGAATCTGATATGTCAATATTGTTCATAAGTAACTAGCCATTTTTATAAACAGCATTCTAAAAACAATTATGCCATGATTAAAAGCAACAGTTTATACAACAAGCTTTTTCTTATTTGTGAAGACAAAATGAGAATCTCAGGCCAGGCGGTGGTGGCACATGCCTTTAATCCCAGTACTCAGAAGCAGAGACAGGTGTATCTTTTGACTTAAGAGGCCAGCTTGGTCTCCACAGTGAGTTCCAGGACAGACAGAGCTATCACGCAGAGAAATCCTGTCACGAAAGAGCCAAAATAAAGACAAAACAAAGAAACAAAAATAAGGTACTCAATCCGATCAATGTAAGCAAGGACAAGACTTTCTTATGGTCCCTCCAAGCATCAGCTTGCACTTCTTCACCGCTCCCGTCACAGTGACCAGTGCTTCCCTGCAGTTAGACAGTTTGCCCGCAGCAAATGCTCCATCACAGTGACCAGTGCTTCCCTGCAGTTAGACAGTGTGCCCGCAGCAAATGCTCCATCACAGTGACCAGTGCTTCCCTGCAGTTAGACAGTTTGCCCGCAGCAAATGCTCCATCACAGTGACCAGTGCTTCCCTGCAGTTAGACAGTGTGCCCGCAGCAAATGCTCCATCACAGTGACCAGTGCTTCCCTGCAGTTAGACAGTTTGCCCGCAGCAAATGCTCCATCACAGTGACCAGTGCTTCCCTGCAGTTAGACACAGTGTGTCCGCAGCAAATGCTCCATCACAGTGACCAGTGCTTCCCTGCAGTTAGACAGTGTGCCCGCAGCAAATGCTCCATCACAGTGACCAGTGCTTCCCTGCAGTTAGACACAGTGTGCCCGCAGCAAATGCTCAGCAAATACTTTTAGAAAGATGAGCTGAGATGCGGATGCTGCCGACTGGACACCACGCCCAAGTTCAACGGAGTCATCAGAGAACCTCAAAGGCTCCTCTATGTATTAATTCATTCATTTCACTAAGTTAGAGTGATGCTTGAGGGTGTAATGAGGGCCAGCAAGACAAAGCATTTCTCAGAATGGCAAAAATCACCCATCCATCAGCACGAGCGGCTTTCACACGCCGCCTGGGAAGATGCCCCTCTCCGGTGCTCTGCAGATTCAGGTCCAGGTTGCATGGAGGCATGTCTTGGCTGCACTCTGAACACTCTGAAACCTGAAGTCAGCTTAAGGACAGAGGTGGGAGGGCCCTCCGATCTAGGCAAGAATACAACTCAGTCAGGAACTAATTGTTCCCCATCTCTTAGCAACAGCCTGGATGGAAGAACCGCTATTTAAAGGAGATAGTTTACAGGACTTGTTAGCCTTTTCTTAGATCTCTGCCTGTATCCTTCCACCAAGAAATCTACATACCTGGCAAACATTAGTTTAGCTACTTATAGACGTGCTGTCTCCGACTAAGTTTGTTATCACCCAGCGCTCCCTCTCTTATTTGGTCCCTACTAAAAATGGCAATGTGAATAAGGGCTCTTGGGAACTCTTCTATTGAACACAAATTAAATACCCATAAAATAAATCTACCTTCTGACAACCAGGCCCTCTCAAGAGCAACTGCAGAGACCTGATAAAACCCCGAGCTGCTTCTCCTCAGAAAATAACTCATCATGACTGCAGAGAACTCAGGCTTATTCTTAGCCGAGACTTTAGTTTTATGAAGAATTCACTAAATTTATTGTATACATGCTCAGTCACATGCATATATATATATATATATATATATATATGAGATATGCCACAGACTGGCTAAAGTTTTAATATCATATAAACTATATATTGATAATATGTACACTATCACATTATCAATATATGTATTCATACGTATGAAATATATCCAAGAACCACTAACTTTTATATATCATAAATATATTGCTTATAAACACTTATAATGCACACAGATATAAACATATATGATCTATGTATGTATTTGTGCATGTGCGTACGCACAAATCTCTATGTTTAGGCTTATTGTTTTGTGCATATTGTAAATAACATATGTACTTAAACATATCCTTGCATACATACAATAAATTTTATAATGTACATTTATGTCTCAAATATATGTGGGTATAAAATATGTTATTTTATAACATGGAAATCAGCTTAAAGTACGGTGTTTTGTTTGTGTCATTGTTATTGTTTTTTAGGAAGTAAGTCATTCTTGTAAGAGTCAAGGTCATGACATTTACAAATTATTTTATATTTTTTATCAGCGCGCATCCACTGTTACCTGCATATGGACTATTCTAGGAATTCTTTCTTTTCTTTTCTTTTTTTTTATTTTTTTGGTTTTTCGAGACAGGGTTTCTCCGTGGCTTTGGAGCCTGTCCTGGAACTAGCTCTGTAGACCAGGCTGGTCTTGAACTCACAGAGATCCGCCTGTCTCTGCCTCCCGAGTGCTGGGATTAAAGGCGTGTGCCACCATCGCCCGGCTAGGAATTCTTTCTAATATCTTAGCATCAGTTAGGAGATGTCATCTTGTACAATTTTTCAACAGATGAAGTATATCTGAAGTATACAATTTATCTTCTCTCTCTCTCTCTCTCTCTCTCTCTCTCTCTCTCTCTCTCTCTAACTGTAGAGAGGGTCTCATTGTGTCACCCTGGTGGGCCAGATACTTACTAACTTACTGTGCAGGCCATGCTGGCCTTGATCTTACAGAGATCCACCTTCTTCTGCCTCCCAAGTCCTAGGATTGAAGGAAAACTGACCTATGAAATGGAGACAATTCTGGTACCAAGTTCGCAGCTGAGGAAATGATGTCACGAGGAGTTTACTCAGCTGGGAAAGGTCACCTCACTGATGGATGGCAGTGTACTCCTGGGGATTCCCACGGTCACTCTAACATCCACCTGTAATACCAAAGCAAGATGTCTAGCTCTTGCCAAGCGAGGTTTTGGGGAGCCAAAGAACACCAGAAGTTCAGACACATCTACCTTTGGAACAACACTTAAAAATCAAAACAGAACAAAGAGCATCATGGGTTACTTCAGGCTTACACTCCTCTATGAGCATCTAACCTTACAACTGAAAAACACAGTGCTGAACACCAGGAAGACACACTTCATTCCCAAACGCTCGCCTGCTTCCAAGAAGCCTCCACTGTATCACCAATTGTAGGATTTTATTGTCAAACACAATTTCGAAATCAAATCCCCCCTTGTAATTACTATCATTCTCTTGCTACTTCTCAAGCCAGTGGATGAGGGTTACAACTTTCAGCAAAGGATTGATATCACATTCAATATACCGTTGTCAGACAACTCTTCAAAACTTTTATGTGAACATCTAAAAGATGAGAATACTCACATACTGACAACTTAGGATAGTATAAAGAAGGTACCTGGCTGATTGCTGAGCTCACAAAAATGATCAGATACTATTTCTAACAAAGACAGGGTCTTTGTATAAAGACTAGATTTTAGAAGATGATGCATTTAAAGGTACTGAGAATGAGCCGCGGGGAGAGAGGGGGAGATTTTATAGTTTCACAGATCCCAGAAAGGGATTCCAAGTGTGGATTTATAGTCAGTACCTTTTAAACCAGAGAAGATTTTATACAGGCATCTATAGGATACACCCCGAAATCCACTGGGCACACCAGATTATGCCAGGAATAAATTTATTTTTAAAAAGACAGGTTTCTAGAAGCTCACCTACAATCTGAGAGTGGTTGCAAATATTTGTTATCCCAGAAGTTGAAAAGCAGAGGCAGGAAGATTGCTGCAAGTTTGAGAGCAACCAGCCTGAGCTACACAGTGAGTTCCAGGATAGCCTGGGCTATAGAGTAGGGTCTTACCTCGAAAACAAAAACTAAAGCATTAATTAATTTAGTAAGTAATGTCCCAATTAGTGTACAAAATGTCTAACACATGCTTTAAATGAATAATTTGTATTTAAAGTAATGCCTGGCATAGTAGGTATTTAGATATATTCATAAAAAAAAGAAATAGTTTTCCTTCAAAGCACTAAATTCTTAAGTTCTATGAGCATTTTGTTTTCTGTATCAATAGGAGGGTGGCAGTGTAAGTGAACTCTTTAGCACTGGGGTGTCGTTAAAGAAAACATCTTATCTAGAATCCGTGAGGCCCTTGGTTGGGCTCCCAATGCCACCAAGAACATTAAATAGGATAAAGTAATAAATACAATTAAGTTAATAAAAAGGAAGGTTCTGGAGGGCTGATAAGCACACTCCAATACTCCTACCTCAGGAGCTATCCAGTAACTGCTGCATGTCCCTCTCCTGCCTGTGTGAGGTTGGGAGATGGTGGAAAGCGAGAGTCTGGTAAAGACAGAATAAAGAAGGCATTCAAAGCGACTTGGAGTCTGGCACATAGCATGTCCATGCTGAATGCTTGTGCTATCTTTACATCTATATTTATAAGTGCGTCTCCATATGCATAGAGAAAGAGCTTGGATGGCATCTTGTGGGTCAATTCGGAAAGTTGTGTACAGCATCAGCTGGGAGACAAGAGCTGAAGGCTTTCTTCCAACCACAAACCCCTTAACCCACAAGACAGAGATGAGAGCTGTACATGGTGGCATCGTAGAAAATAAATATAACTGTCCGCTCCACATGTTTAGTCTCGATAATAGCCGGTCTAGCCCTTAAACATCTTCCCTGCTGTCATGCCACCATAAGGTCTGGGAAACTGATGGTATATTTCAGGCAAAAGTCACATTATACATATGTGTAAAATATCACCTACTTGTAGAACTAAGAGCAAAGAGTTAATAAATACTGAAATCTGTCTGGCTCCTTGCTACCCTGCTGAACCGGGAACCTCTAGACTTAAGGCACTGATCAAAATGTCTTCACCTCCCTCCACGCACAGAAGGTATATAACATTATCCAACAGCAATATAAAATAAGCCAAGAATATGAGCTGGAATTCCAATCTGAATGGAATGTTAGGCTTCCTGGTAGCAGACTAACAAAGCAAAAATACATGAAAATAATTTTAATAGTATATCTTAAGCCTGTAGTTCCAAACTTCACGAAATACAGAATCAAGAGTAAAAGGAAAAAAATAAAGCCCTTCAAATTCTTTTATTTTTTTTTTAAATCCAGTATGTGGTTCATACCTATTTTACACATTGTTTACACTACTCGTGTTTCAATCACTCAGCAGGGGCCCTGGGTATTGGCTGCCATAGTTGAAGGCATTGATAAGTTGGGGTTCAGGAAGTATTTCTTTATATTGCATTAAATCACTTCTTCAAGAGCTAGGAAATATATCAATAGATATCACTCAATCCACATAAGTAAACCAGATGATTCAGTAAGTAAACACAATTCTAACAGCTTGATTTTCCTAATATTTAGAAATAAAAACATATTTTAGCTAAAGGAATTACAACAGGTGAAAGAATTCCTCACTAAACACAGTTGTGTCTGCAAGGTAGTCAGGAGTGGTATGTCACCTCCCTTTAACATCTACGTGTGTGAATTATCTAGCTAGCCAGCAGTCTCCTAGGCATTGTGGGGATTCCTGCCTCACTTTGGGCTAATGGAAGCATTCTCACAACCTCTCATTTTGCCTATACCTCCTGATTTCCCCTCTGCCGTGGTGATCCAGCACCTCTCTGACAGTAGAACACTCTAAAACCACAACGGAAGACGTGGAGCTCTGGAGCGTGTCTGGGCCCATGGCCTCCATGCTGATTTGCTGCTCAGCCCAGAACTCGGGCAACATATTTGGGGCTCTCACCTATTCCTAAAGCAAACATTCTTCTAACTCAGAGCCATCTGCGGCTCCCCTCCCCGAAATCATATGCGGAGGGTTGTCTGGTATCTTTAATACGCTGATGCATAGCTCTGGGACACGCTTTATTAGCACAACCATTTTGCTAGGAGAAGAAAACTGACACAGAAGAGATTGTGGAGGGAACAAAATTTTGGCTGGGGTTCTTGTTTTTATTCTTTCACTGAAGAGAATCACTGGGTCGACATGCTTTCAGCAACCCTATGGTTTCTCTAAGGTTCCAATAAACGTGATACCATTCATAACGTGGACAGTGGTCTCTTTCATATACTGCCTATAGTCACATACTTAAGCGCCAAGCAGATGGTTGAAATCTGTTTTGTATAAAATGTGTGCTTTTTTTCCAACTGTGTTCTTTGTATTCATGTTCATCCTAGGCTCTCGCCATCAAAACACTGGCACCGTGTCGATCATTAGCAGCGTTTTAGACAACTGGTAAGTAAGGTATTCACTGTTCCCCACAAAATGTTCAGCTAACATTTCCCAGATGTATAATTAAGGCAGAAGATGATCTTCTTGAATTGGTAGCAGCACTTTGGATGGCTTCTGGCTTTTAACAGATTATATCAGTGGAAAACAATTTTAAACCAAAAACATGGGCCCTGTTTCTTGGGTGATTTTTGTCACTTGCTATAAAGCTGTCCTTAAAAAGAAATCTGTATAGTTCCCCTTCTTTCACCTCCATATTCAAAAATAAGGAGGAAATTACCTCCTCCCAATTTTACTGGGAGCCTGTACAGCAAAAGAGACTTATGAGGATAGCAGTTTCTGAAAGTCACTTGGGATTTTCTACAGTTCACACTCGTTGTGCAAACACTAGTTTAGGAAGCATTGGTGTGTGTAATTTTTTTTCATTTGCAGAAAGCCGGTTTTTATGTTGTTCAATAATTAATTCTTTAAAGATATTTATTCTTGTGGTTATGTGTAAACACAGTTTACCTGGCTTACAGATTAGTGCAATGTGAAATTTGAAAATGTACTTGGTACAACAAAGGTTACCAAAGCAACTACTAGTGGTCATAGTTTCTGCACGCAGAGGGAAGAAAGAGGCGCTTAGGAGGTTTAGTTATCAATAGTGGACAGATATAACTGAACTTATATTGGTGAGATTCAAGTTATGAGGGATAAATTGTTAAAATGTCTCAAAAATGGTAGTTATAGGCACAGCGAAAGTGAGGTACTGGTCAACCAGTTCCTTATAGCAACTAGTGTGTGTGTGTGTGTGTGTGTGTGTGTGCGCGTGCGTGCGTGCGTGTGTGTGGGAAAATAGTCTTCAGACACCTGAAAGACATTTTTATCAGACAAAGAATAATTTTATTAAAGTCCTGATTATTTTTCCTCTGCTAGATAAGAAGTCTACTTTTAAGACCCTGAATTCAAAAGACTGCACTTAGGCCTACCAAATGTTCTCCTAAAGCTTTGTGATTGTAAGCACGATTGTTTAGAAGGTAGGGTTAAAAAAAAAAAAGTATACTGACTTTTAAGCCCATTTTGTAGACACATGGCTGAAACCCAAGGAATTAAGTGATTTCTGCATCTCAGAGTTCTCATTCCTGCCTTAGAAACGGGAACATATGCCAACCTTGTGCATAACTGAATGCTAGACCATCAGACGTATTAGCACAAAGTAGCCCGACTGCGCCCTATACACATTTCCCCTGCTTTAACAGTAGGGCTTTGGAACATTGGCCTTTGGTCATAGAACTAAATGCAGTTTTGGTTTTGTGGGCTTCTTTATAAGTTGGCTTTTTAATAACTTTTACATCTTCGCAGGGGAAATGAGAGAATAACACTCATTTTTATTCCCAAACTCAAAGCAGCAAGTATAGAAGAAAAAAGTACTACAATCGTTAAGCAAAAAAAATAATAATAATTCATAGACAGACAATTCTTACATTATCTGAAATATATGGTTCTATACTTAAGCAATTTGTTCAACACTTTCATGATCCCCCAGACATGTTTTCCAGGCTAGAATAATACCAAAGGTCCTTAGGTATGCATCAAAGATTATACTTCTGATGGTATAACTGCACATTTTTCCTTCAAATAGTTTTCTTAAAGAAGCCAGCCTGCAATCTTCCAAATGTGAAATAATAACAATATGGTGAGAACATCCTCTCAGATGAAACATTTTATTGCCTCTCTTTGGTTGTTACAGCCCTTCTTGTCTTAGAGCGCTGGCCTTTCTCTTCTTGAAGCTGCTGAGCAGTAACGGGCGCAGCTGGCTAGACTGGCCTCAGTACTAGCAGTTTTTTTGACTCAGAGGAACGCGGGAAGTTTTGCCCAATCACTTGCTCTTCCTCTTCCTTAACCTCTCTCCCTCACAGCTCAGAGTTTTATTTATTCAGACAAAGACCTGTGTGACTATCTAATCTTATTAATTCTTCTAGTTTATGACTACCCTGTCAGCCTGTGGAACTATCCTGTTTCCGTGTTCCCAACAACACCCAGCACTTTGCTCAGCCACACATTTATAATTTATCTCTATGATATTTGTAATTGACAGGAACGAGTGCTCTCAAGCACCTGGGAGTTTTAAGCAGATAAAATACAAATCTGATGTTTTCACCCATTTGACGTAATTCATAAAAGTGTCTGTCACTTCGCCTTACAAAAGAACCATGTATAGTACTTAGATAAAAACTCCTGAGATATCCCACGTGAACCTGTAGAACGGCATCTAATTGACGAATTGACAATTGTGAATCCCCGTGGAAAAAGACTAGCTATGAGATAAAATCCATCTCTAAAGGAGAGACTAAATGCAGGAATTTTGACCACTGAATTCAGGAGCTGGGAACCTTTCAAATGAATTTCAAAGTGACAACATTTTAGGTAAAGTGGAGAGATTTTCAAGACATCTTAACCTCTGCCTCACATTAAAGACTCTAGGAGACCTCAGTTTGTGAGAAAAGGGAAGTTGACGATGTCAGGACAAACTCCTCATTCTTGTCTCCTGCATTATACACCAAAGCATCAGCAAGGAGACAGACAAGTGGAATGCTTGGCTAAGCGAGGAAAGTCTTCTATTCATTATAGGGCAAATATCTTAAGATTGACACGATACTGTTATGTATATACTGGGCTTCTAACTTTAACTTTCTCACTCTTTGAACAGGAAACATCTACTGTCCCCAAATGCTACCTCAGTCCTCCTGACCGAGTCAGTTATAAATGCTCAGCACCTATGCCCCACATCACCACCTTCGGGTACCTAAAGCCAGAGTGCCCGAAATGTCTGTGGTGCACCTTCCCTGGCATCCTGCATTGTGGGAGAAACAGGAACCAATATTACTTGTATTCTAGGAAGTATTTCTTCCTTTCAAGGTGATCTGCCCCAAACTGCTCCATCAGGATTGAGCAGGACTGATTCAGGATGCCGACTGTCTCGTAAGTAAAAAGAATTCTCTTGAACTCCAACTTTGTACATGGGAATAATTACAGGATTTCCCCCAAATAACCCCTTCACTGCTAGCCAATTCTAATTATTTTTTAATCTACTCATAACAGTATACATCTTATGTTCCATCACGCAGCTCTCTGAACCTGCCCTCTGTGTCTTTTGGATCTGTTTCTATTACCCTAGAGGAATGCTTTTAAAACATTAAACCTTAAATTGTTCAGCGGTCAAAATCGATTCATTTTATTTTTCCAGTAATTCTAAGTTTATAAAACAATACCTTAACAAGATGTGTAGCCCATAATCCCCCAGGACCTAGAGACAATTCCCAAATTTAGCTCTGATTTGGAGGAGAGGAAAATGTGGATTTCTCTTTGTTTACACATGCCCAGGTGTTCTGTTGACTAGGCCTTTGTCTATTAAAGTTTCCTTCTTGTTTGACAATCTGATGCTAAGGGTGACAATCTGATACTCTGTGTTCAGCTATGGTTGGCACAGGTCAGAGTTGAATTAATGAGTTAATCAGGGCCACCGCAGTTTGAACACAAGTTCAATCCTCCCTCTTCTAAAGAACTGGGAACAACATAGAAGGGCTTCCAGGCTCTCCAGCCTCCGGCTGACACAAAAAGAGAAATGAATTCTTAACATTTATTTTATGTGGCATCTTCCTGGAGTCCCCTTTCAAATCTGTTATGAAATTCAATAGCAAATATTCAAATGGGATAACAAAAACAAGGGAATGAGCAAAGGGGCACCAGGACAGGAGTGAGAAAGAAAAAAAAAAATCTCTCTGGACTTTGTAGCCTATTGCCTAACAAACTCCTGCCCAGAGTAAATACCCAAAAGGAAGAATTGTAGCAAACACACAATTGTCTCAGCTCCACAATTAGAGCCAGCATGGTTTAGAACTTTGTCGAGGGATCTACATCAACTCAGGATGAAGAAGCAGTGCCATGGAGTAGGACTTTTCCACTTCATACTCTTTTATATGAAACGTATGTCATTTTCAACGTCTGTGCTTCCTTTCATTAGGAGGATCTCTCATTATATATACCTACATACGTATAATTTATTAAAATGAGATTTCAACAGCTCACATGAAAAAGTCTCAGAGGTGGGGCTCAGGCAGCTCACCACCCCTTCGGTGACTCCCTCTTAGTGCTAAGTACACACTGACTACCATTTGAAATAAATTTTGATTAAAAATGTACAAAAAAAACCCCACACATACACAATGTGCTTGGCTGTCTCCTTTCCCCTGGATTCAGAAATTTAAAAAAAAAAAAAAGCAGGCAAAGTGGGTTAACTCTTTCATGTCTGCTTTCAGCAATGTCCTAAAATCCCATCTGAGAAGGTACATCCCTCAGGACACCAGAGCTACTCACAGCTCTAACTGACCTATGTCTCCTAGCCTGACAATACCACATCTTCCAGGGCAAGGGGCTTCTAGCGAATTCTCTGTGCCCTCAAGTTCCCATCTTCCTGTGCATCTATTCTCAGTGCATTTGACTCAGAGGTTTCAGTGTGACGGAGATTGAGATGAGCAGGCGGTGCAAGCGAGGCCAGTGGCATCCGGGCGCCTCCACAGCAAGAGAGATCCCAGTGGCTGCACGCATGCCTGTACGCATGCCTGCGGAAGAAAGAGCGTGTCTTCTGTGTTTGAACGTTTTCTTTTCTAAAACACACATTCTTTCAGAGATGTGAAGGGCAGAAATAGAAACACGACCACACATGAAACTTTCCCCGGTGCCTGGCAGCAGCTCTCCTGCTTTGCCCCCCTCTTACCTACAGTGCGTGATGAGACTGGCAGGTAGCCCTAATTCGTTAGTAGCCAAATTATTTTTGTCCGTAAAGTAGGAGAAATCTCCACAGCACATGAATGAGACACAATTTACTAGTTTACACACATTTTTATAACTCCGAGAAACTAAAACTCATTCACAAACGTTCCTATTTCAGCTTCAGCAAGAAGGGCCACCAGTCTACGAGAGAAGCACACTTGGGAAGGCAGGACTTCATTCTCCGAGAGAATACGAAAGAGGGGGAAAATCTGTTAACTCCAATAAAGAACTTTTCATCCTTAATGTAGGAAAAATAAACAGCTTTTCCGTGCAGCCGCACTCCACATCCCATTTGAGTCAAAACATTTCCACGCAAGGCATTCCGAAAAACGTCATTTAGTAGTAAGTCTGAAGGACTGCAGATTTAAACTCCTAGTGACAGCACAGTCGCGTTAGACAGCGTAGCTCACAGTGACTAGCAAGTCCATCCCTGGAGTCAATGCCATGCCCCCTTCTCCAAGCTAGAGAGGAAAGCAGCAAAGACAAGCAGCCCGGAGACACACATGCACCCACTGACGAGGCAGAGGAGAGGAAAGAGTAGCAACTGAGACTAACGAGACAATGACAAATGTATCAATAACGCAGCAGAACTGAATTATCCAAATGATACTTCTTAGATCAAAGAGAGAAGGCAAGAGTTTGGAGACTCGGGACATGAGGAGTCAAGCTCCAGCCTGAAGTCATTTCACTTCGGATCTGAAATATCTCTGAACACCCTGAAGCTTTTGTTTTTCGTTTTCCTTCTGTCATGTTTTATGAATATAAAGGTCCTTAAACTACCTTTTAATAGATTAATTACATTCAAGCTGGGTGAAAGAAGGGCACAATGACTGGAAAATGATACAAAAGAAACAGAAAGGATGCATTTTAACAAGTTCATCAACAAACCTGGGCAGTGCGCATGAGGTGCAGATTACGGTTCAATGGTTCCAAATTGGCAGAATTCAAATTGGGTTCATATTTGGGTTTTTTGCTTTGTTTGTTTTTTTAAACCACCTGTCCTAAAACGACATTGTTTATGCTAATTATCTTTGTTGACGCTGCAATTCTGTTTGTTTACTGCAATTCTTTTAAAATGCCATATCCCTCAGAATAGTTCTCACCAGAATTCTTCTAAATCTCGCCTTGGTCTGGTCCTTGCCGGCAGCCCAACGTGCAGAACGCAATGCCCACAAAGAAGGCGCAAGAGCTGGGAGCAACTTGGAGGCTGTGACTTCTCGGGCTGGCAAAGGCTGGCAACACAGCACTGCTGAGCTTTCACTCCCAGCCTCCAAGAGAAAGGGATGCTGATGTGGAGAAACGCACACCCCCCTATTGGACAAGCAGAACCATACGCCACAGGATCTCCCGAGGAGATGGGGAACTCTCAACTAGCAGGGGAAAGGAAGGGGAGACGACAGCAAAGAAAAGGCAAAGAGGCTTCCAGGCTGCAGGGCAGAACACAGAGTCAGAGGGGGAAAGGTTCCTGATTCACAGGAAGGAGTAGAAGACAGTCTCCAGATGTAAACCTAAATCAACCCTGCTCGTTTAAGGAAAACAGTGTTAGTCTTTAGTGGGTCTTTTTTTTTCTCTTCTTGCTCTAGCAATCCCCCTTGATCTACTTCATGTGCACCGCATTTGAATTTTACATGTTCTGCCAATGAGAGTGCCACCCCTAGGTGCAAAGCCAGGGAGGACAGAATTAAGGAGGAATGAGATCTCTCTGTAAATTTCTTCTCCACTAGCATGTTTGGATTAAGAAGAGTGGGACTCACACGTAGGTGAGTCACACCTTTAAGATCACTGCCATCACTTGACTCAGAACCGAGCACACTGACTTAGCACAAGAGAAGAATGGAGAGTTTGGCTTCCATTCCTTGATGCCCCATGGTATTGGTTAATCTCACTAAAACTACAGAGGAATAGCAAATTTACAAGGTAAACAGCACCCAACAGTTATGCCTTTAAAACTAATCTATAAACGAGTTGTGTTTAGACCACATAACACATACCTGCACGATACAACATACGGCTTAGGTAGCTAAAGAATGGACAAGGAAAGACCAGACAATAAAAATGAGACACCCCTTGGGGATAATGCTCTGTCAATGTGGCATGAACAAGATCCATGAGATACAGCCTCCAACCCTTAGAAGGCTGAGATACTCCAAAGCAGACAGGTTTTCTCATCTGCCTCTGATCGACGATGCTCATGTAAATCTCAGTGAAAAAGCTTTCCAAGAACACTCACTTTAATATGTGCTTCTGATATTTGAGGCACGGTAAAAAGTGCATCAACATGTAATCAATAGCAACACCCTCTTCCATTTCTCCAGCCTGCTTTCCCCTGATCTGGCCACAGTGCCACCTGGCATTTAACCCTGCATTGTTCTTGGTGATCACTGAGACTCCTGCCAAGTCTTCAGGCAGAATGGGGTGTGGGACAGAAGTGCGGTTTACACGCTGCTTCTAGTGAGCTGCATTCCAAACCAAGGTGTCAGCTCAGTTGAGCTCACAAGTTATTAGGATGGCAATTACAATCTGCAATGAATGACTACGTCCTCCAGCAAGAAGTAGCAGTGAGTGAGGACTAGCTCAAGTGGCCAAAGCAACATCAGAACACACTGACCATGAGACCTGTAAGCTTACAGTTGCCTTGGGGTGACAAAAGCCAGGCAGGTACCTTTTAAATTCCTGTCTGGAAGCTACCTGCTAACCTGAATGGACTGGTAACTTAGGAGCAGAACAGATTTTTTTTTATATAAGACTCCAATGATATTGAATAAATGCCCAGGTAGAAAATATATTTTATTGGGAGGAGCAGTAACTAAAATACCAATATTGGGAGGGGTAGCCTTACATGTTGCTAGTAGTTTCCCATGGCAATTTGCAAAAATGATTTTCACAGACCTGGAAGGATATTCCCTGCTTCAGAATAAAGTGGGGACTTTTATAATAAAACAATCTCTCCCATTGGGCTGACTGTATATAAATCCAATGGGAATGGGCTAAGTGTAAGTTGAGCTAATTCCTTTTCTTTTGCATGAGGTCTTGACCCTGCAGGGCTCCCTTCGACATGGGGAAAGAGGCTGCTGTCGGTACCCGTTTGGAGAGAAGCACACCATTGCATGAGGGAGGCTCTGAGGCCACATGCTGCATCCTTCACTCCTAACTTTTCTTTCTTTCTGGGAATAGCAAGTCTTTTTTAAATAGATGCACTTTGAAGTCTTTTACTTCCTTAAATGAAATTTTCCAGTTGGACAACTGAGAAGCATGGTAGGTAACCTGGTCATGGAACACTCACATGGAAGACGGCCACACTCATGAAGTAAACCAGCTGACAACTGTGCCGGTGATAAAGTCTCAGACATGGTTGTTTCTCCTTCAGCAGCAGGAGAGTCGCACCACAGGCTAAAGCAAGTATTTCCCGTGTTGAAGTGTCGAGAGACAAAAGACATTCTCAAATGAAAAACCTGAAGTCACAATATCTCATTCTTTAACTCTCAGTTGGATGGAAGGACAGTGACTTCGCTAAGACCTCCCCGGAGGGCTAGGGATGCTTCTATTCACGGCACGTGGACAATGCTGCCCATTGTGGTGCGTAGCCATAGCTGGACCCGAGGTCTGTCTCTCTTAGCATCTGCGGGGCCATGCATTGCCCATTCCTCCCGCACCTGAGATTTGCCCTTCAGTCACCCAGTCAGCCCTGCAGGAGCTGCCGGGAAGCAGGAGCTGGCTGTTCAAGCCTGCTACTTCTGAAATGCACCTCCCTCTACCTCTTGAACACCCTCACAGACAATGACACTGTCATCTGCTCCTTAGCTATGTAACAGCCCTTTGTCAACCCGAGACTCTTGAGTCTGTCCCTTCCTGCAGCTGGAAACACCGACACTCATCACCTAAATCTGCATCCTTAGACTGATCTGAAAGTTTTAAATTATTTCTTGAAGTTTCCAAGGCTCTGTCTATTGGGTAGGGAGGAATCAGAGAAGATGGGCACTACCCTACCAGTGACGTTAGAGATACAAATCACTTAAAACTTTAATGGCACCTGAACTCTGACTAATTGCTGCCCACTACGCCTAATTTTCCATTTATGAAGACATTAGGAATTCTTTAAGAAGACTAAATGAATTTGAGTGAAAAACTCTTTGATGGCAGGTGAGCAAATAGAATGAAAATTGAGTCAATAAAAATGACCTACTTATTCAACAAAAGTTGCAAATCGCTGTTGAGGCACAGGAGAACACAGAGAACAAACCAACCTCATTCTGATGATATATGGTAGTGCTATTATGGGGTTGCTCTTTGGAGAATTTCAATATTCAGCCCTGTATCGATCTACATGATCTGCTCTGTGAGTGGCAATGGAAGAATGAGGAGTACACAAACTGTCAGGGCTTTGCTGGGATTTGGGGAAGTATTGCCCAATCTGATCTCAGGGTAAATTATTAAAAATGCTAGATTGTGAGACAGTTTTCAAAATGACTTTAACTACTGCTGCTTACACATAGGGCACATATACACGCAAACTACTTGATTATAACCGGCTTATTTAATTACCCAGCTAAACATGGATGCCCCTGCACAATGCAGAAAAGAACTTAAAAACATCACTAGAAGGGGAACACAAAACAATGCTAGAAGAGTTGAGCGTTAAGATGTAAAAGGGAAAAGTTTGGCTTAAAAAGAGATAATTGAAAAAAAAAATACAAATAAAGTTCCCAGCAGGCAGCTCGCCTATAAGAGAAATAGAGTGTAGTCTGTTAATGTGTAACTGCCCCTTTATAAAGCCTGGCTGATAACACGCTACAAATCACTGGGAGTTTTATTTGCAAAAAAATAAAAAGTATATATCATAAGGGTGTTCATCTGTACTTGCTGGAAACTTACTCTGTTCAATTAACAAATCGCTCCATTAGGCAATAATGTGCTCCAGTGTGAACAACTTGAGTATCCACATAGAAACAAGACTGCGTTTGCAAAGGAGAGCTCACTGGCCAGCAGAGTTCATATGGGAAACTTTGGGGAAAAATAATTCAGAACCTTGAGGAACGATCCGCCTTCTTAGTAGAGAGGATCTAGAGCTAGATCAGGGGGACTTAGGAGCCACCACCTTGTCCACTTTCTTCCCTGGGCACACAGTGGCTTCTCGGGGATGTGACCACAGTCAAGCATTATTTTCTCCTCCACATTCTCTCTCCCCCATGACTTCAGTTCTAGAATGTTTTAATCCTTGTCCTTTCTTTTTTCGTCTTTTCATCTCAAATTCAGGCGTTTGAGTGATAAACAGCTTGACTTAGCATATTTTTAACCAGCTGGTCTAGCACCTAGCTTGAGTTGCATCGTCAGATACGACAAATGTTTATACAGAAGGTATAGCTTGCATGAAAATGAAAAAAGCCTGGGGATCTTGCATCCTGGCTTTTTTTAGCTTTTTTTTTTTTAAATTCACCATACAGAATACGAAGTTTGAGTTCTTTTTAATGGCAAACAAAAATCTATTTATAGTTCGAAAACTGAACTTATACTAGGATACGAACTCAAAGTTGAAAATTGTGATGTGTAAATTACATGGACAGGAGGAGGGCTAGAATCCTTTAAAAGCCCACATGTAACTTGCAGCATCAAACGGGAAGGGAAGTGCACATACCTCTCTAAATAGGAACAACTAATTACGAATACAGTTAGCTCCCGTCACAGCACAGCGAAAAGTCTGGCTATCAAAATACAGTTCAGACAGCGAGCACAAAAGTGAGCACAAAACTTCAAAAGGGGGTGTCCTGTTCATCCCCGACCTCCCCTCTCCAGACACCTCCATAACTATCTACTAATATTTAACTGTGATGTTAAATTTTCTTTGGGGAATAAAAGACAACAACAACCCCGCTCTCCCATATCAACAAAAGGTCCTGTTTTTCCAAGCAGTTTCCAAAGTTTAACAGAGGGATCAAACAGGAATTTAACAGCCTCCGCTTTAAACACCACTGAAGCCTTCATCACTTGAGAAATTACAGGAGGCAGAGATCCTGAATATGCGAGTCGGCTACAAAAGGTGTGTGGGGGCAATCAATGAAAGCAGAAAGTAGGAGACCAAGCGAGGAAGCGAGCAGCCACGGATGGGGGGAGGAAAGAGAGATGCTTAATGTTCATTTAATTTCCTGCCTGTGATCCGACGCAACCTAAAAACATTAGCAGTAAGCTCGGAGGAGACTTTGCAAATCAGTTCAATTTGGTCCGGGCAACCACAACAGAAATCAGCTCCCAAGGCTGCAGAGACCCTAGCCGCTCTCACACACGCAATCCGGGGGAGGCATCTTGGAGGGGATTCACAGACTCCTGTGAAATGGAAGAGTTTGCACTTCGGTATATTAGAGGGAGAAAAACCAAAGAGCACTCACCTTTCAAACTCCTGAGGTAAATCAGGGTCAGTAAGCATGCTGGAAAAGCACAGCTTCCCTTTGTCACGGCGGCCACCTATGATCGGCTCCAACTGAACCTGTCAAGTCAGTCCAAACCTTCTAAACCAATAGATTCTCTCTCTCTGTGTGTCTCTCTCTTCTCACTCTCTCTCCCCTCTCCCTTTCTCCCTCTCCCTCTCCCCCTTCCCCTCCCCTCCCCTCCCCTTCTCTCTCTCTCTCTCTCTCTCTCTCTCTCTCTCTCTCTCTCTCTCTCTCTCTAGGACTCCTTGACCATTCTCTTAAAGGGGTAGTACACTTACAGCAGCAGTCTGGCTGCTGCCCCTCCGCACAGCCGCACACGCTGGCTGCTAGCATTAGACAACCTCCTGGTGCCTGTCTCTTCCTCTTAATTCTCTCTCCTGGACATCACGGAATGGTAGAAGTCAACTCGTAACATGTCTCCCAGGCTCTCTCCTCTAAATAATAAAAGTCACACCATACACACAGACACATACACACACCGCCGCCACCACCAGTATCACTGTGCAAAATACATTTGGGGCTGATTAAAAAATAACTTTGTAATAACGGAGCCCCAATCAAACTGAGTATTAACTAAGTAAGCACTAATAGTCACGGCATTTTTACACAAAGAATTGTTATTCCTCACCCCCCCCCCCACAAGCGTACACGGAAACATACAAGCATGTGTGTGTGTGTGTGTGCGCGAGCGCACACACACACACACACACACACTCTCACACACACAACAATCAGGCATTGTTCTGAAGGAAGAAAAGCAACTTTGACAGATTGAAATATAGCAGAGGCCCCTTCAAGGAAACCTGTAAACAGCCTGTCACTCACTCTGTCGGGCTCAGAGCTAGCTAGCTTTCCACAGAGTGCTCGCAATGTCCTGGCAACCCAGGCAAAGTTTCTGTAGCTCCAAACTCCAGAAACCAGGCATGGAGGAGAGCAGGTATTCGCATGCCAAACGCAGCATACAGGAGTGCAGGAAAATCCCAAACTCCAACCAGAAGACAGCCCTGACCAGTCAACTGTCCTGCTCCCGAAGAGCACCCTGGTGCTCAGGGTGGACAGAGCCCCTGAGCCCCCAGCCCCAAGGCTCTTTAATTTCCTCTGTCCAGGCAGCCACAGATAAGCTGGACAAACTCTGGTTCTCCAAATCCTAAGCTGGCTGGCAAGGCAGAGCCTCCATAGCAGTTCCAATTATCTAGATAAAAATCTGGCAGGCAAGGAAGGGAATCAGGTAATGGACCTTTGACACGGATTGACAGAGGTACCTCCACAAGCAGGAGGGAATGGTGCCGGCTCCCATGCACCGCAGCGTCTGGCTAGGAAGTTCTCTCACACTTACAGCACCAGAGAGTGTACTCTCCACACACAGTCACTCACACACATGCTCTCCACTCCTACTGGGAGGGTTCATTGTGCACAAAAGGCTACATTACAGAGCCCGCCCCAATAAGGGAGAGAGGGAAAAGCCTTCCATTGTTGAGAGGGCAGGTCAGTTGATTAGATTTTCTGTGGAGAATTCCACGAGGAAATTCCCTTCAAAGCCGAAGTGATTAACTGGGGGCTACTCTGGAAATAGGAGAGACAATGGCTCAATAGTCCGCACACCCAATGTCCAGCCTGGCACTGAACTCACTTTAAAAAAAAAAATAAAAATAAAAGCCAGACTCTCTGTGCTTTTCCATAGCCCCTCCAGCCCCCTCCACTCCTTCCAGCTTCCCCTCCCAACCCCTTTCAGTCTGCAGCTGGATAACATTAAGGCCCTTTAAAACCACAAGGGTTGACCCTACCGCAGTTTGATTAGGTCCCACTTTTTTTTTTATCCTGGCGACAGGCGGACAGTAAGTTTACTCTTCAGGCATACACAACGACACGCCATACACATATTCTGAGTGAAAATCACGGATCGCTTTTCCTGTTGGTGTATTTATCCGTCATTCAGCGCTAAGAAATTTGGGGACGAAGTTGAAAATAACTTAATCATGAGACCCATCGTTCAGGAGAGATCCAGAAACACACACACAATCAAAGTCGAATAGGCTTTGAGTATGTCACTATGGAGTTAAGACACTAACAAACATGGAGTTACGACCCACCCTGAAAAGCTGTTAACTGGGATGTGTCAAAATGACTTGGGCCTCATTTCAGCAGTTGGGGAGGGGGAAGGATATTACTCATTATTTTTTTTATCCCATTAGCCTCCAGTTATTTTCTGTTACAGCGCCAGCCCACTTTTAAATAGAAAACTGAGAAAGTCATGGCATTTATCATAAATATCTATTTTTTTAATCCTTGAAGAGTTCCATCTTCTAATGCACTCTGATGGATAATGTATATAAAATAGTATTTTCTTCTGTCAGTGATGGTCACAGGAACTCTAAGGTTCCATGTGTTTTAAAATGTTCAATCTCTTTTTTTCCCCTTCTAATTAGTGACTATTGTTTTGTCTTGGATCAAGAGGGAATATGAAAGCAAGAGAAAGGGTATGTTAAGGGGAATCATGGGAGTGGGGACAGCAGAGGAGACACCGTGGCAGCCAAAAGCTAGAAATGAGGATACCGATACCGGCCATAAGGCAGGAAGCTGTGATCCACATGGTCCCAGCTGCTGTCTCCCTACAGCATCAACCTCTGGCTGTTCTTTGATGTTCTAATCCTGAAGGTCACCAGCACAGGTAAGAAAACTGGTTTTCAAAACCAGCTCTGTTACAAGGAGAGACTTTCCCCACCTTCTGTTTGGCTGCTGTAGCCACTACATAATATATGCACACTTCAGAAATATACAAACGCCAAATAAACAAAAATAACATATGAGAAACTGCAAATGGTTTGAAAGTGAGTTTTAGATCTGAAGCTAGTTACCAGGTTTGGGGAGCTGTCTCCGTGGGTAAAAAGCTTTGCTCTGAAAAGAGGAGGACCTGAGTTCAAATCCTCATGTAAAAGATACAAGTTTGAGCAATACACGCACATGCATGCATGCACACATACATTTTAAAAACAATGTATATACATATACATATGTGTGTGTGTGTGTATATTTAACATAGTCGGCTTGTTAAGAGCTGAGACAGATTAGAAACCGGGCAGAAAAATATGACCCCTTTAAAAATGGCACCTTAATTATGATAGTTCAAACTAACAGCACTAAGACCACGAAGACCTTGACTTGGGTAGAGTAGAGCAGGGATGTTACTCAGCATAGCCGAGGCCTCCGTACACACCACCAGTTCTGCCAGTGTTCACATGTAGGCCCAGGGGAGGTGAAATCATAAGCTGGCGAGGAGTCCACTACCCTGTCACTTGTGACATCAGAATACATAAGAAGCACACGCAAAAAACATAGAGCTGAACAGAGGCCCCCGGACAGTGCTTTTGTTGTGTGAGACCTTAAAAGCTTTCAGGAAATTTGTACCCCAAATTAAAGTTTATAAAATATTGGTACCATGATAATACTGTGTGTAACAGTGTGAACACTCTTTTTTTAAAACTAGGTCTTGCTGCATTACTATAGAGCCCAGCCCACTCTTGAACTTATGGTCCTCCGGTTTCAGCCCCTGCCTGTTTAGAGTTGAAGCATGAGTTGCCACCAGCTTAGAATAAGTACTTTCAAATATGTCTCAAAAGTTTGATTTTTGATTTGAATTCTGTAGTAGAAACTTGGAGTCCCATAATGCTAGAGTGTCAGACAAAAGAGAAAAATGCACCCCAAATATTTAATCAAAATCTGCTCTTTGGGTACAGTAGGCAATGATATTAATCCAGTTGTCCCAATGTTTAACATTAAGTATATTACTTTAAAACATTGTTATTTTGTATGAAATGCTAAAGTGCTTAAGTATTTCAGGACCAGCACATAATGCATTCTAAATAAACTTATAATACTTAGTCAATTACTTGAGCAAATGAAGATACCCGGCTAGTTATGTAGCTGGAACTGTCTACATTAACAATGATATCATGATTGATAGACACCTACTCATAATCAGAGTACATTTTATAAGATAAATGGATCGGGACACACTGGTATTGTTATTATCAGTGTGGTAAGTACTACAGCTTCAAAAGAATTCAAGAAAATGTGAAATAACTTTAACTGTAATAATTTTGGTATTATTTTTTAAAACGCAATCTCATTCTATAGCCCAGCCTAGAGTAGAACTTCCATGTAGTCTAGGCTAGCTGAAAATTTCTGGAACTTCTCATATTCAACCCCTGCATGATTGGTTTCAAAGGGTTTCTGTTTCATAAAATAATCAAATGACCACATTACAAGTGATTTGTTATTGTCTAAGTGTCCCATATAAAATACAGTAAGAAGAATTCCAACCACAAGATTCACAACGTGGAAATGAAAACCCACTGGTGAAAACTGGAGATGGCTGGAATCAGTGGGTTCTCTGGGTACCATGTACAAACGTATACACGGAACTGCACATTCGTCTTGCCAAGTGGCCAGGGAAGAGAAACGCTGACAGGGGTTCATTGTGGTCTGCCGTGCTGGTGTGGCAATATCACGGAAGACGGAACAAACATGAGCAAGCGTGCTTTCTTGCCAGTGCCATTTCTATTGTCACACAGGCTGGGGAAATGGAAGGCAGGCTCAAGAACACCGCTGGAAAATTCTCAAAAGAATCCTAGAACTCTTAACACCATGCACAGGTCACTCCTCAGTAGAACCCTTTCTCGGGTAGGTGTCGCCAGGGTTTCCTCTTCCTTTGAAGACAGCTTCCCTCTCCTTGTTGCCGAAAGAATGGTTAAACACCATCTGCCTGGAACCCGAAATGGCCATAGGTAGGGAATGACTTCTAGCATGTGACAGCTATCGCTAACGTGTGCTGCAGCTTTCATACTTAACGCAATTTCATGGGCTATTTTGAGAGAGAAATTATTTAGTGTGATGGCCGTGCTAAATCCAGGGACTACCGATGTCAGACAATTAACTGACCCTGACTCAGGCATGCTGCTGGCTTCTGTTTTCAATCCTCCCCAGCCCCAAAGTTGGGAGATCTCTCTTTGCAAAAATTTAAAAAAAGGAGTTTCCAGCCGGCGTACAAATGTGAGTCACTGCACAGAGGCTCGGGGAGCCTTTCACCAGCCTGTCACTCAAACGGAAGACTTACCTTATAGTGGCCTCAAGTATTGCAGGGTTAGACTGCTTGAGACAGCACCTATGAACTAGTGTTTATCTGTCAAAATGACCTCCAATTTGGCCCTTTCTAACATATGTATGCTAGGGAGTGCCCAAAACGGCAGTCCATGAGTTCGAAGTCTTTCTAAGGTCACTAGTATATCTGAACAAGTAGCTCTCCAATGTCGTCTGTGAGGATCCTGTTCTTCAAGGGCACATTCCCCTTTGACTCTTACTCTGAGAGGCAACACCACTCCAGTCTTGCCTTCCTTGTTTGATATTATGTATTTTCTTCATCATTACCTTAAAACAGTGGTTTTTCCTTTGAGGACTTCTTAATCTGTAAGAAATGTTTGAACACACCATCTCTTAGAACAGTCAAAAGAAAGATGGCGGGGGGGGGGGCTGGAGAGGTGACAAGCCCTTGGCTTAAGAATCCTTGCTGCTCTTGGAAAGGACAAAAATTCAGTTCCTCACACCCATGTCAAATGGGTCACAACTACTTGCAGCTCCAGTTCCAAGGAATCTGATGCCCTCTTCTGGCTGCTATGGGTAATTGCACTCACATGCACACACACACACACACACACACACACACACAATTTAAAATCTGAAAGAAAATACACTGTCTCAAACAGAAAACAAAACAAGAAAAGAATTGCTGTAAACAGTGAGACACAGCAAGAAGAACCCTGACATTATTTTATTTCTCCTCCTAAATTCCCAAAGACAAAGCTGAGTTTAACTATCTCAACATATTCAACCACAGACCAACAGCAATAGGTAAGTCTCAGTATATAGGTGGGTATGTTGTAATCTTAAGATAACGCCCACATTTTAGATGAAGGTGGGGGGAGGGGAACACCATCCTATCCTCACAAATGTCTTGATTTAAAAGATGCTTATTTGGGCTGGCAAGATGGCTTAGGCATCGCTGTCAAACTGACAAGCTTGGGACTCACATGATGCAAGAGAGAACCAAGTCTCATCAGTTGTCTTCCAACCCCCACACACCTGCTGTGACACACACACACACACACACACACACCAATGTGGTATACAAAATGAACAAATAAAAATTAATGAATAGATGGATATTTAATACAACTATTAAAAGGGCTGACAAATCTTCCTTTTGTCTTGTGACAGCAACAAATCCTCCCGGCAATGTTACCCTCTCTTTCAGGATGGTTACTGAAGGTTCCCCTACCTTATGTCAACTGGTTTTCTGGTGCTAACTATATTAATAGAATTTCTGTCTAGCAAAACCATTTAATACAGAAAAAAATTCAACTAACAAAGTAAAACCAACTGAATTTATGTCCTTTAGTTTTTCACTCGGCACACACAATCACCTCTCCTGTGACACAGGAGGGCCCTGCTCGCTGTCAGGGAGAAGGGGCATATGCTGATCCCTCTGATGGCAAATGTACAAAGCTCCTTCTGAGTGGAAGACTCACAGAACTCTCAGAAGAGAAGCCACTCACCTGTGGCCACACCTTTAAAAGGGTCTCAGAATCCTTTAACCTGTTAAAAAAATTCAGGGAACAAAGAGGGCTTAAGAAAAGACCTAATGGTAGCCCTGCCTCGCTGCCAAAGCATGGCTCTGGGTTTTCAACATTGGGGAAAGTCTACCCACTATTTTTGCAAATGTGACTCAAGAAAATTTTACCAGTGTGTATGTGTTGGGGGGTCGGTCTATGCTCTACACACACAAACACACACACGCACACACATACTGTATAAATACAAATACACATACTCTCTATTTTAGAGAGGGGATCTTGTGTAGTGTAAACAGATCTCCTCCAGTCCCAGGGCTAGGACTGCAGAAGTACCACGATACTTGGTATTACACTGATTTTTTTATGGTAACTAATCAAGGAAGAACTGAGAATTGACCCTGGCTCGTAGGAAGGAATTTGGACAATTTGACTTGTTTTTAAGTTAACTGCATCCATCTATCGTCTTTATTCTCCTTTGGTTGCACGCCGAATGAGTGGCATAAATATTGCTTGTAACACATGAGGATACTATCTATTGCTGCCCAATGTACTTATCTCTAGTGCAGGACAGAGTAGGGGTAAAATATGGAGGCCTTTGCTCTAGAGAGTCTCCTGTTCCTGTCTGGCTAAGGATGAGTTAGTTCTTAAACACTGAACAGCTTAAGGAAAGTGTTGCTAGCATTTCTACCAATCCTAAACAATTCTCCTTTTTTCTACAATCTGTCTTTGATAAATCAATTTATAATTTCTGAAATAAGATTTTCGCACTTCTCAGCTTGCGCCCAATGTATTTAGGCTGTTTGAAAGACATTCAAACACGTAACAGGTTGCTTTGACTCACTAAGGCGTGGCAGAACTACACATTCATGTGTCCATAAACACACACACACACACACACAACTAAGTTTTGTTAATAAAGCTAACATAGTTAATTTAATTAAATTAATGGCTGTGAAAACCTAATTGACCATTAACACGTCAATTATTTCTGAGGACTAATTTCATGACTAAATTAGTCTATGATTCTGAAAACTTTCAATTCAGAAATTTTATTGCTCTGATAAGTACAATTATATTTTTTATTATATTATCTCATCTAACGAGAGGCTAAAAAGGAGGTTCTTTTTTTTGCCTTGTATTATAAATGGGTTTTTTCTCATACGCAGGTACTGGTTAGAGTCTCCCCTCCCTCGACTTCTCCCAGTTCCTCACCACCTCTCTTCCCCTCCAGATCTGCACCCTTTATGTTTCCAGAAGAAAACAATCTTCTCAGAGATAACAACCAAGCGTAACAAAATAAAATGTAATAAGATGAAGCAAAACCATCATATCGAAAGTTGGGCATGGCAACCCAATGGGAGGAAATGAGTCTCAAGAGCAGGCACAAGAGTCGGAGACCAACACTTTTCAGAGTCCCACAAAAATATGAAGGTGACAGCTATACTATCTGCACAGAGGACCTGGGCAGACATGTGCAGGCCCTGTGCTCACGTTTCAGTCTCTGTGATCTCATACAAGCCTTTTTCTGTTGATTTAGAGGACCTTGTTCTCCTGGTGTCCTCATCCCCTCTGACTCTTAGAATTTTTTTGTCTCCTCTTTTGTAGGATTCTCTGAGCTCTGTGGAGAAGTATTTGATGGAGACCTCCCAAATGAAATAGCTCACTTGAACATGGACCAGTGGGTTAAAAATTAAAAAAAATAAAAAAAAAGTTGGCTGGTGGTGGTACATGCCTTTGATCCCAGCACTTGGGAGGCAGAGGTAGGTGGATCTCTGTGAGTTCAAGGCCAGCCTGTTCTACAAGAGCTAGTTCCAGGTAGGGCTATTACACACACACAAAAAAAAATCCTGTTTTGAAAAGAAGAAGAATGAATGAATGAAACAAAAAAGCCAAACTAACAAAATAAAATAAAATAAAAAGTATTCTGTCCTGATGTAAAATATCAAAGGAAAAACAAAAGATTGTAATATCATAAGTTCTGAAAGGCAAATGATATTTAGAAAGAGAACTAGATTTTTTTAACATGCTACAGATCCACTTATAAAATACTACCAAGCTGACTGTTCCTTTTATTTTTGTGTGATTGTCCACAAAAATCAGTTACTGCCACCAGTAACTTAGTCATGCTGCATAAAGTATGAAAAAATATGCATTTCCAAATGAAGGCACTAGTCCGGTCATTCACAGGCAAGCGAAGGATCTCGAACTGATATTGTACTTCAGTCCATCCTATGTGGATTAAAATCTTACATTGTGAACACAGACCTTCACACACGAGGGAGAAAGCTAGTGGTCCCTAAGTTGGAGAATGATTTGAGGGTCAAGTACTTACTTACTTGTTTACCAAAGGCCTAAATGTTGATTGACTCAAAACAAAACAAAATAAAAAACAAAAACCCACAATGACTTTGAGACGAGAAACCCTCACTTTTAAACCTTACATGAGGTCTGATCAGGGACTAAGAGTCTCTAAATATCTGTCAGATATGCCAGAGTCTAAGCTCACAATAATAATAATAATCATAATAATAATAATAATAATGGAAATTACATTTTTTTTTCTTTTTCTGGTGTAAGGAACTGACCTCCAATTCAGTCAACCTCCATAGCCAGGTCATTATTTGTGCCCTGAAGAATAAAAGTTCTGACTCCTATTGAATGTTTGCCCTAAATTTTATTAGGGCACATTGTGAGATAAAACCAGAAAAATACACCTAAGCTTTCTGCTAGCAGGGCACTGATAAAAGACGAAGATCAAACGATAAACTTATAAAATTATGGTCACATTAGGATGTGGGCTTCGTGGTCGAGTTTATGAACAGTCACTGGGCTCCTACTGAGGAGGAACTGTTAGGAACATCCATTCGGTTACTGTTTCTCTACAATTTTAAGAGAAAGGGCAGGGGAAATAATTGGCTGGTTTCAGATTCCACAACTGATAAGAGGAAACACGGACAATCCAAATGGGAGTCAGCTGACTGGGAATGCAGGGCCAGTGTGCTACCCTGGGAGCCTGTTGGTAACCAGAGAAAACGACCCAAGCCCCATTGTGTGATGGCAAATGCGTCTGGGGGTTTGGGGAAGAAATCTGATTTTTAAATAACGTGAAAAATATCTAAACCTGAAGTAACAGTTCTTACACACTCAATAAAATATATATTATAAAATTGGCTGAAATGTCCCCAAAGCACTAAGAGAATTGGAGCCTTGAGAGGGAAACACGAATAATGCGGAGACAGTGCACACTCGTATTAGTAAATACGATGATACACTACCATCACGAACGCGGGCAACCCTAGGATTGAAAACAGAATGTCTGAATATAAGCTTATCTATATATAAGACTTATTATAGAGCCTTAAAAACAACACAGAAAGATGGAGCCAGGAGAGCCAGCTCAGTGGTTAAGAGCACTGACAGCTCTTCCAGAAGATCCAGGTTCAACTTCCAGCACCGACAATTGGGCAGCTAAAAAACGCCCTGTAACTCCAGTTCTAAGGACCCAATGCCTTCTGACCTCTGCGGACCCCCTCACACACTCAGGTGGATGCTCCCACATAAATAAAACAAAAATACATCTTTAAAAAAAAAAACGCAAGCTGAAAAGACATACGAGGTCCCTAGGTGGATAGGTGGTATCAGGTATCACAGCGTTTCCATCAAAGTGAACTCTTTCTAGGCTAAGTATCAATTTAGCAAGTTCAAAAGTAAAATGTAGACACATGTTTAAATTCCAAAAGTTCTGTGAACTTTTTTCTTTGAAGATAAAGAAGGACGAGTAGGAAATGACTGGTGCAAACGGTCATAGTTGTGGAAACTAGACCCACGCAGCTTCTAACGACCTGGAGAGAGGGGAGATAGACAGACTTCCAAATACACACTCCTTGCATGCAGACCACACAGCGGCATTTAACCAGGAGGAATATGAACAGGGATTATGTTCCACATGGAAATAAGGCATAAGCACAAGAATAAAGCTGTAAATTACCAGTGAGGTACAAACAAACTCAAAAATAATTTCAAAAATCAGACGCTCTTACTATCAAAATTCACTAGTTACAAATAAAAGATCAATAAATCAATATAGCTCCCAAAGTACAGAATGACAAATCGTGGGCTGAAAATATGCAACGTTGTCCTTATCCAAGAGAACAGCTAAATTCTGAGGTCAGCAAGAAAACTATCAAAATCCCAATAATAAAGCAGAAAGCAAATTGTTCCAAGGGAAGACGAAGGGCTGGCAAGCGGACAAAACGTCCAACACTGCCAACTCTGATGGGCATTCTGTTTTCCAATACAGAGTCACAACCATCTTAACTGTCCGCCAAGGAAGGAAAACCTTGATACACCGTGGGGCACACAACCCTAAGAATCTTGTTCTCCCCCTTGTAAGACTTCCTTGCAGACGAAGCTTCCTTCCAGTGCCACGCTCTGCACCTCATCCGGACCACGGGCTTCAGTCAACACAACACAGAGCTTCCTAAATGAGTGTTCCACCCTCTCGCAGCATCTCCCAGGTCTGACTAGTTCATCCGCCTGAGGCTTAGATCCAGGGGAGATCTGAAGATAAACGGGGCCCACACCAGCACAATCAAGGCAACTCACAGAGACCCACAGACAAGCCACACCTCCATGTGACAGGCAAAAATAAAACTGTCAATGCGAAGAGACACCTGATGGATGTCACTCACGTGTGTCACTCACAGAAGGCGTGCGTACGGACAGCAGCTTGGGGAGAGGCAATAAACGTCCAAGTGGGCATTTTATTCCCGGTCTTCTCAGTGAGGAAAATATTTCACATGTACAGGATGACATCTGTTCAAAGCGATTTACCATGCTAAGGCCTAACAGCTAAGGACTGGCGGTAATAATTCAAACGGCAGGAACTCGGGTCTGATAGCACAATGGAATAGTACACAGCCCTACATCTATTGCTTATGTTAAAGTAGTTCAATACTCATAAATTCAACATATGCAATTAAACTATTAATAAATACTCCTGAGTAATTCCCTATCAACCATATACAACACTTATTAAATTCTATTAGAAGACGTGGGCAGATGAGTTTTTGGAGGGCTGTAATTCATTTTTATTTGACGTGTCAGGAAGTATGAAATTCTCATTTATAATGATAATGCCCAACGGAGAGTCATTTGCATAGAACATGGTTTTAGTTTTTGAAATAACATTAAACTAAATAAAGCGCTCAGAAACACATTCCTGAGGATGTACACCTTTATAATATAACTAAAATTTGAGAGATGATGATATATGTAGAACAAACACTTGAACACATCATGCATAACTCTTTACTGCCTAGCTGGGACGACATCAAGCCTGGTCTCCACTCCATCAGGCTGGGCCTTGCCCACAGCCTGCATCCCCCACCCCCTATGGTTGGTCTAGCAGAACCGCACTGCTGTGGTAAACTGCCCAAGCCTCCCTCCAGCTTCTCAGGATGGTTCCCATTCAGGCTCACTGGGTTCTAGCCACTGCAAGCCCCTCTCTCTCTGTCTCAGCATTATCTTCCACAGCTCAGGTATGGGCTAGGCTCCATGGTCCAGGTTTCTGTTTCATCATTCAACCCCAAGGCAATTTCACCGCACCAGATGCCCAGGCCCCTCCACTTAAAGAAAATACAGAGGACTTTGGAACCCTAAGCTCAGGCATGGAAACAGGAATAGCATAGGCCTCTCCTTCGTCCAGTTCTCGAGGTTAGGGCACCTCCCATCACTGAGTGCACGGCTAAAAGAAGCTGGTCCTGGGGCTGGAGATGGCTTAGAAAAGTCCTTGTCACTCAATGATGAGGGTCTGATGTCTGGTTGCCCCGCAGCTGAATAAAAGCTGAGCTGACATTTACACGCCCCGCCTCTAACTGGGAAATGGAATCCCTGAGGTGAGCTAGGTAGCTGGACCAGGCAGGGCTGATGAGCTACAAACAGGACACTTCCCCAGTGCATAAGAGGGAGAAAAAGCGAGAGAGATCAAACTTCAGGCCTTCGCCTGTATACCACATGTGCGCACAGGCACACTCACATGGAAAATGCCAGCTTTAGGCCTGCCTAAAATATAGGAACTACTATGCACACGCCAAGCACACAGGTGAACTGAAGAGACAATTGTGTCCTTGCTACAGTTTAAAGTTAGGGCCTGTGGACACAAGGTGGTCAATTACGTTGAATTTAACATAATGGCAGTAATATCACCTAAAGGGACTCCAAAATGAAACACTGAAATATTGCTCTGGACCCTGGCTAAATGTGACAGGAGACAGAGCTTTGTAAGCATGAAAGGCTCTGTGACAGATACAAGCAAAACAAAACAAAAAAATCGACAAAGCAAAGAAGCCAGGGAAAAGGCCTATTTCATAGCCACTGGTGTGGGATCCTTCTAAAAGCCAAGGGAAACAGAGTCCATTTCAGGCAAAACCGAGCTATGAATTATATAGCCTCTGCCATGTCAGCTGCACACTTCCTGCACACACACATACATGTGCACACTCACGCAGATAACTGCGTGCACACACACTCATGCTCACGCTCACACACATAATCGCACACGCACTCACGCACATGCGCATGAAGAAAGGCTGAGGAGCTAACCCGGGTGTACCACAAAGCAGAAACACCTCATAAATAGGAAAGCAGCAAGTCAAGGTTTCCAAGGAAATATGGCTAGTGAGAGAGGACAAAAGGAAAAAAAATCCTTAAAATTAAAAATATTTGTGAAAATAATAATGGCCTGGCTATAGTTTCCATAACTCAACACGTCATCATTAATTTCACAGCGGCAATAATCCCTGTCAAATCCAACGTCTACCCCATTTCTCCAAGTGGCTGGATGCTATTTTAGCAGTTAGATAGTCGGTGTCATTTTGATTGCATTTAAGGTGATTGAGAATGCAATTGCTCACTGTTGCCCTTACCATAGGAATGAGTCAAATCTAAGTTTTCCTCTAAAAATGTTCCGTTTACATCTCTCCTTTGATGGATTTTCCTGTTGTCTGACTGCATAGTTCTGTAAAAACCATTATGTGACATTATGCCAAATTCAGAGCCTCATAGGCAACCTGAGTTTGTGATTCGTCCAAAAAGAAACCCACACCCCAGTAAAAGAAAATGTAATAAGGATCCTGTCCAATTAAGACAATTAAAACACACAGAGAGGACCTTATTGCTGCTCCTCACCCTTCTGAGAGTCTAGAAGCTCGACAAGATAAAAAGAAATGCCACCACATATCCTACAGACACTCAGTCTCTTCTGGTTCAAGGAAAGTAAGAAATGATTTGAGAGGCAAATGGAAAAGAAAGCTCTAAGGCATGTGTCTAAGAGAGCAAGCAGTCTCTGAAGCATCTTGGAATAGATGCTAGCCTAGCCTGAAAACAGGGAAACTGTCCTGTGGACATCCTGACGTGTTAACACGCAAGGGCCACAGCACAGCTGTGCTCCGAAATCATCATCCCAAACTTTCCAGATGGAAGGTGGATTCTACCACTTCAAAAACGAGAAATATATCTTATTAATCTCTCTAATGCCTGTCAAATACATATAAGCGTGCTTTTCAATCATTCATGTGCCATGTGGACTGTGTTTCTAAGGTCTTAAAATGATAAAAGCAGATGTATGAGTACAGGGGTTTTCTTGATCCTCGAATCTGCTACATCCATGCAAGAGCATATTTCAGCGTCAAGGAGAGAAGACCAAACTTCTAATTCAAACATTAGCCAGCTTTTACAAATGGCTTAATCTGTATCTACTTCACCGTCCTTCATGAACAAATGAAGCCCAGGGAAGTCGAGGACATGCTTTTATTCAATGGGTAAGTTTTGTAACGAAGTTATACATTGTTTACATTTTTAATTTATGTACATGTGTGGGTGTTTTTTCTGCATGAATGCCTACACACAACATGCACAGTGTCCACGGAAACTGAAAGGTGTTGGAGCTCCCGAAACTGGAGTTACAGATGGTTGTGAGCTGCCATGTGTGTGCTGGGAACCAAACCCAGATCCTCTGCTAGATCAGCTGGTGCCCTTAACCACTGAGCCATCTCTTCATCCTCCAAGCACACACTGCTTTTAATAGGTACTTTATATAGATAAAACCAGCTACCTAGTAATCTAGTTGCAACCAGTCAGTTAAAAAATTAAAAGTAAGCCAGGTGTTGGTGGTACACACCTTTAATCCCAGCACTCAGGAGGCAGAGGAAGGGGGGGGGCATCTATGAGTTTGAGGCCAGCTTGGTCTACAGAGTGAGTTCTAGGATAGTCATAGATACACAGAAAAAAAAACTGTCTCAAAAATTAATTAATTAGTTGATTAATTAGTTAACGCAATAGTGTTCAAAGGTTTTAGTCTTGGAATTTCTTGGAAAAAGAAAAAGAAAAATCTTAGAAAGAATACACACATTAAACTAAAATATGGGTTAGAAAAACAAATCTCTTTTCACAAGGTTGTTTGAGATCTTCTAAATAGATACAGAAAGACATCAAGGTATGAGAAATAAATATTAAAATTTTAAAATTTAGAAGACTTTAAAAGAAACTCATAAATATCTAATAGCATAAACTGTTTGAGATACCACAGGCCTGTCCTTTATGGTGTGATACTATTCTCACCATCAGATCTGTAATATACTTTAAGTTATGTTTATGCTATGTTTATGGGCATTTTTGCCTACATGTTTTCTGTATGTCACTTGAGTGCCTGGCCTTCATGGAAACCAGAAGAAGGTACTGGATCACCGGGACGAGAGTTAGAGACAATTATGAGCTGCCATGTGGGTGCTGGGAGTTGAACCTGGGTCCTCTGGAAGAACAGCCAGTGCTATTGGTCCCCGAGCCCTCTCTCTAGACCATATTTTCACTATCTTGTTATAATTTGTGAGTAGTGATCACGTTTCGTATCTCCTACAATCTCCATGGATCCCTCAGAACAAACAGTGTATTCCCTTTATTTTCTTTGGAGTCACCCCGAGGGCAGTACAGAGATGGGAAAGTCACTATTTTATGCTTCCTCGCAAAGACTTACTCTGTCTGCAGAGAGGTAACACAAGACACCCACAAGTCTCTAATGGGATCACATCTCAAGCAACAGCAGCCTTGAAAGGACAGCCCAGACACTCCCAGAGGAGACTGCCAAGGCTTATTTGTGTAAACTCCAGGATAACAATGTGTGCTTCCCTAAGTGTTTGCTACACGCTTTATTACCGCTATTTACAAAAGCGATATGCCAGGTAATTCAGTCAAATCGCTCACCTCGGTGCTTTGGAAGCACTCAGAGCAAATAGAATCAAATCAAGTTGAGAAGAAATGGCCTTATTAAGACTATTTTAAAGACGACTTGTCCATATTAATACACAATATGGACACATGTGTCTATACAATTGAAAAGCTGCTCATATTCTTACTAGCCATGGCTCACCTGGAGAAACAGTCTTTGGCCGTGAACCTCAGTAGGTTCTTCTGTTATCGAAGACCTGAACTTGTAGCATCAGCAGCTGCTGGGCACAAGGCTCAGCTAGAACCGGGTCAGAGCCAGGATGCGGTTCCCAGCAGCCCTAGACACCGCATTGAGCAAACTCTTCATACCACACAATCCCGACTTATACTGCACCCTCATGTGGGGCACGGGCAGGATCCGCATGGAGGACTGCATGCCCGCTCCCCTCCTCATGGAGCTCATGCGCCATCTCCACATCTGGTGATCAGAACAGGCAGCTGGGGACAGCTGTGGAGTCCAAAGTCCTAAACCTGCCAACTCCTCTGGGGCCGCACAAGCGAGTGTGAGGTCAGTGTTTAACTGCCTGTGGGGGTGTCCTTTGACCTGACTCTCAGAGTCAGGGTGAACACTTGAGGAGCGCATGCATTGAACTGCTTCCAGGCACTACCAAGACAGATAGGCAACGGCGAAGATCTCAGATGTGGAGCCCAGAGACCCCGCTCCCTAGTCTAGGACCACTCCTTAGCTGGCAATGGGACAATGGTTTACCGTTCCCCCACCGGTAACACTTGAGAATGACAACCAAGCTCCCTACAAGTGGTCAGACATCAACCTGCCTTTCAATCCTTAGAGTGGACAAACCGCTGGGGAAAGTTTGTCTCATCTGTCGCTTGTTCCTGTCACTCTTATCCTCAGAGTTGAGGAGCCAAAGTGCGAGGGAGGTAAACTGAGGGCCACACACACACACACATGCGCGCACACACACATGCGCACACACACACACACACACACACACAGTACTCAGTTACCTCCCCACACACTCATGTCTTCAGATAAAATGCAGCGTCCAAGAAAATAAGGGAAGGCGCCCTCAGTCTGTCCGGGTAACAGCGCTCCAGTTTCCTCCAGACCCAGAAAAAGGGGGAAGAAATAAGTCTAGGCAGAAAGTGAAAAGCAAAATAAATTATACGACAGAAGAATATAGCTATCATCATAAACATACAGAAGTTTAATACAAAGATGGCCAGAAGTAAGAGTTTTCCAGAAAGCACATGGACTAGCCCACACCGGTTACATCTATTAATTTAATTAGCAAACGGCTTATTTTTCAACATTAGCACTTTGTGTACAGAACCAGGCAGGCCAGATTTTAGACACTGTGCCTGCCGAGTGTAGATGCTCTCCAGTCTACAGTGAGGCTTCTACCTTGTTGCCTAGCCAAGCATAGGCCGGCATGTACTGATGGCATCTGAACTTAATTTAGCAACAGCAAGGTGGGCACAGTTATCGGCATTTGTGACCATGTGACTGAGGGGCTGTGACTGGTCATTTCTGCCTGGCATCCTGCAAGAGTACTGTGTGCCATAGCACCACCCTGGCACATGAATGACACAAGACAATCCCACTCCGGGCTTACTGCTTTTAATGCTATTACAAAGTTGAGTGATCAAAAGTTAGAGACTGCATACATATCAATATAAACGAACTTATATTAGTTAGAAATCTCAGAGATGATGCAACACTATAGAAGCTCAAACTGTTATCATGAGACACAAAGGGACCTAGGTGTGAGCTGCCATTTATTCCCTCTCTTCACCTGGGTTGTCTTTTTAATTGGACATAATGACACCTTTTGGAAAAGATTATCTAAATATTTACAATTACAATAAAAATGCAAAGCCTCTTATAAACTCTGAAATGCAATATTAGCATTATAAGTTAGAGCCAATAAAGTATGTTTTAAGTAAACTTAGGAAAGTAACTTCAGTGTATAAAATAAAACACACACATTCCATACAAGACAATCTCCTTCGAGAACCCTGCTCTTCCCAGAGCTGAGGATGTTTCCTTTTGAGCCAGCGAGGGGAGAGAGCAACCCACCAGTCTGATGCTCAACCCACAGTCAATTCTGCTCAGGTTATTTATGTTACATACACCATACACCATGAAGCAAAACCATGAAGCATATCCATCGAGCTTTAAAACCTAAGATTCTTCAGTCACATCTTTGGATCCATGATCTACAGAATACTAGTGTCAGAACACACACTCTGAGGGATGCATCTGAAAACTCAACACTAGGTGGGTCCATGGGGATAGAGAGAGCACTCGAGACTGCCGTGGAAGCCCTCTGCTCACACACACGTACCCCAGCATAAAACGCCACCGGAACTGAGCAACGCTAAAGGCTCCACCCATACTTTCAACGGATGTTCTGGTTATACATAAAGAAGAAACAGAGAAAGAAATACATAAATACTTAAGTGACTTCTTTTTTTTCTTTTTTTTTTTTTTTTTTTTTTGGTTTTTCGAGACAGGCTTTCTCTGTGGCTTTGGAGCCTGTCCTGGAACTAGCTCTGTAGACCAGGCTGGTCTCGAACTCACAGAGATCCGCCTGCCTCTGCCTCCCGAGTGCTGGGATTAAAGGCGTGCGCCACCATCGCCCGGCCTTAAGTGACTTCTTAAGTGAGTGTTTTCACCTCTGAAAAAGTTAAAGTGCATTACACACCAGGCTAAGCTCTTCAACCTCAATTAACAATCAAGGAAACACCTCCAAGACATGCTCACGGAACAACCTGATAGAGATACTCAGTTGAGAGACTTTGTGATGACTCTCGACTGTGTAAAAGTTGAAAACACTAACCAACACACTGTCCATAGCCAGAAAACCAGTTCAATAAAAGAACTGTCGTTTCCTCACTGAAAACAATCTGTATCACCTTGGGCATGATCAATCACTTTTCAAAACTTTTAAGAGTTTACTAAGCTACACTGAGAACATTAAGTCTGTGACTAACCCTTTGAGGACACACTGCTGTTGGGGTGATGGTCATCACGTAGACCCTGGAGCAGGACAGAAGACACCAAGCGACCTGCCAGAGGTAAAATGAACAGACTCCACCCACAGCTAGAAGAGCTCTTTCCACATTTCCTGCCCAACCTTCATTTTCCAAAGGGATTTCTTTCTTTTTTTTTTTTTTTTTTGATTTTTCGAGACAGGGTTTCTCCGTAGCTTTTGGTTCCTGTCCTGGAACTAGCTCTTGTAGACCAGGCTGGCCTCGAACTCACAGAGATCCGCCTGCCTCTGCCTCCCAAGTGCTGGGATTAAAGGCGTGCGCCACCACCACCGGGCTCCAAAGGGTTTTCTACGCTTGCTTTGGATACCTTCTCGTCTCTTCCTAGACAAATAAAATAGGACTGCCAATTCGGTGTCACAAAAAAAATGGCATTTCTAAGAATAGCAATAGGCTTCCTTCTCCTTAGAAATCCCAATGGATATACCATATCACTTGACCTTGGACAAGTTGTGTTTAGTCCATGTTCTCCTTCCTGACGGCAAACACTGTGGTGACGAATGTAACTTTGCTTGGCTTCTTTGGCTATTGTAACTTTTGTAATTAATATCTTGAGATCAAAGCTGCTGGACTTGAACATCCCTGGTCACGCTTTCATCTCCCAGTGGAAATTCCTTTATCCTCTTTGTTTTTTAATAACACCTAAATGTACAAGTCCAAAAGTAGCACCATGATCCCATCCATTGCTTTTCCTCCTGGCCCTTGCAGGAATCTCAAAGCCAATGTTGTCACTAAGCAAACTCATCGCTGTCACTTCTTTGCTCTCCACCACAAGTTTTATATCTTGATTTAAGGAGACAACATCTATTCAACGGTTAAGATGTTCAAACCCAGAAGCCAGTTATTTTTGTCATGATGTATTAACTGTAATAACCCCATAGTGAATTAAATGACTAATAATTACTCCCATAGTCTAACTGAACCTTCGTATTATTTGATCAATTTTACCCATTTCTCCACCTCTTCTTCCCTTGATAAAGACTCTGGTATATAATGTCAACATACTTGTATAAAAAATAAAATGCTAACTTTGATGAAAAGCAAAAAACATGTATATGAATATTTATTTAGATAAATAACCTGTTATACATTAATTCATATATTCATAGATATTCAGTTATAAATTGCAAATAATTGAAGAGAACAAACAGGAAGAAGACAGAGGGAGTTATAAGAAAGGAATTCTGCGTCTCTAAGATGAACTCTTACCACAGATACTTTAAACCACCACTATTTATTGATCCTAGACATGGTATTTAGCTTTGTCATCCTATTGACTGTGATCTTTTGGCATGGGAAACAGGAAGTACAATGAGAACATGGGATCTGTGTCAAAAAACTGTCATTTATATTTTGATATGAATAAATTAAGTCCTGATCAATTGCTTCCAACATCCCATGAGATCATCAACACAGAGTTAGAGTTGGTTCAAATGGGGAAGAAAGAGATAACAAGTTCGGGATTTAAAACATCACCTCTAAAGGACACCTTGTTACTTCCTCTCAGGTTTATATTTTAGCCTGTAAGGAAGTAGAGCTGCTGGACCGGGATGGCTGGAACTGCTCCATCAGAAGCAGAGGAGTGGAACGCAGTTGCGAGTAGATGTGGTTTAGAAGTAGCCTATTTCAACAAAGCTCACATGTTCAAGTTCTGCCTATAGGTGAATATGGAATACAAGTGGGCAAACCATGGGCTGGGAGCTCATGACAGTCACTTTCAACTCTCAGCTTGATGCAACCAGGAATAACTTGGGAAGAGCCTTTTTACAAAAAAAATGTTTATTTGCTTGTTTATTTTACATGCATTCATGAGTGAGTCTGTGCACTGTGTGCATACAATATCCACAGAGGCCAGAAGCGGGTATCAGATATCATGGAATGAGGGTTGCAGATGGTTGTGAACTTCCTGATATGGGTGCTAGGAAATGAACCCTGGTCCTCTGCAAGATCAGGAAGTATTTCAACCACTCATATGGCCTGCATACATATGTGCAGGCAAACATTCATATACACTAAATAAAACAAACAAAACTTAAAACAGTAGAATTCACGAGCAAGGAACTCAGGACCACGAGGGGTGCACCCACACACTAAGACAATGGGGATGTTCTATTGGGATCTCACCAAGGCCAGCTGGCCTAGGTCTGAAAAAACATGGGATAAATCCGGACTAGCTGAACATAGCGGACAATGAGGAATACTGAGAATTCAAGAACAATTGCAGTGGGTTTTTAATCCTACTGCACGTACTGGCTTTGTGGGAGCCTAGGCAGTTTGGATGCTCACCTTACGAGACCTGGATAGAGGTGGGCAGTCCTTGGGCTTCCCACAGGTCAGGGAACCCTGATTGCTCTTCGAGCAGATGAGGGAGGGGGAATTGATCGGGGGAGGGGGAGGGAAATGGGAAGCGGTTGTGGGGACGAGGCAGAAATCCTTAATAAATAAATAAATTTAAAAAAAAAAAAAAAAAAAAAAAAAAGAATCAATATATTAACTTGTGGATTAAATAGTAATTTTCTTTGGGAAATAATAAGCTGGCCTGGCTTATTCAAATACGACTCACAACATTATTTTTGTAGGAAAATGTGTTGCAAATTCTAAATTCCAAACAAACTTGAAACAACCTGTTCACAAGTTTGGGACAGCTTGCACACTGTGTGTTTGGATATAAGAAGTTAAATGACACCTTGGTGGATAAAAAGTATCAGGACATGTGATCCACATAACTATTATTAATTTTCAATAAATCCAACTGAGTACCCAAAGGTGTGCTGAAGTAGAATTTCAACCTCTGCAAAGTGGACTTGGGAAATTTCCAAGAACAGATTGACTCACGGGATTTTCAATGTCCAAAAATTTGTCTTTCACTCAGAAAGCAAAGAATGCCATGTTGCATATTTCAACACTTATGTCTTCATCTTAAATAAAAATCAAGACTAAGTGGAGCCAGTGTCAAAAGCAAACGAGTCAAGAAATATCAAAGCTAAAACCACCCTTTGTTTTATTTTTAATGCGGGAAATAAAATTTGGGCATAACTAATAAGAAGCCGGGGTAATAGTGACGTAAAAGAGTCGCGCTGAGACTAGACTTGGATCACCACGCTTCCCCGCGGCCACCACCTTTTACTGAGAGCCGTCATTTTCTCCTAAACAAACCAATGTCTGGTTCTTATTTACAATACATGTTAGAATAATGGGAAATATTTGCTATCAATCTAAATGATAAGGAACCCATTGCCTTGATCAAAAACTCATGGACAGCTGCTATCCTCTCTCACCTGGAGCTTCAGAGCTAGGCAATTACTCTGCTCATATGCAAGTTGAAGCTGATACAAACCAGACTTCTGTTGACCTGTCTTTTCTACCCCCAGAAATGAACTAAATATAAGAACTGAGCTTTCTTCATCTCTCTGCTTGATGACCGATCATCTCTCTCTTCTTTTCCTGTTTTAAGACTGGCTCTTACACATAGCCAGAGCTTGCCCAGAGCTTAGGGTGGCCCCAACTTGATACAGCCTCCTTGCCTGGCCTCCCCCAAAAGTGTTGCGTCACAGATGTGAGCCCCTACAGTCTGACGTTGCTCACCCTTAGATGTTGTCTATAAATATCGTCTAGAAACCTCACGTGGGCATTTCTCCGCTACCCTTCCGTGTGTTTAGGTGTCCTCTCTCCTCACCTGTGCCAGCCAACTGCTTCTCTGAACAATCCCGTTTTAATATATCAGTTAAAGCAATGCTGTTTGCTCATCTGATGAAAAGGGAGAGTCGGACTCCTCCCTGGGTCTTCTTCCCCCCTGGGTAGCATTCCCCTCGATTCTGTTATACACTACGGGGCGGTGACCGTCGTGATGCATATTTTACTTCATTTCGAGCCACTCTACACTAGACAAAGTATATGTAAATTGGCCTGATTAAAAAACATAGTGTAATTCTATGTCTTAGCTTTTGTTTTGTTTTTTGGAAGGGAGCCTTTCAACATCAGAATTTTCTCTCATATCTTCTCTCGCTTCTGTATCATATGGCCACGTTTAGACCCTGTTAATACATGGCTTCCTAAAGTCCTTCTTCTAAGACCCCTTGGTTTGCTTTTCTGGTATACCACTTGACTGCACAGAAGATGGCGTTTTCATATTGGAAGACTAAACAGCAAAGAAACCAAGTGATTGCAGCATGATAAGTATGTTTTGCATGGCATAAAACATAAATATTTATTTTTTCATCCTTCCACCTCTGAAGAAATCACTTCATTTTCTATGAGTATTTACCACCACTATTTTATTTTAATGTCCATAATTTCCCCTTCCTTAAAGTGCAACATCCCTCCATCTGTGTAACTGAGGTATGTAAGAAAGCTCACCGCGGTGTTGAGAGATGGCCACCGACTCTGTTTAGGAATGGAGATTACTGATATAAAGTGAAGAGGATGCTTTCACGGCTTCACCATGAACATCGGCGTCACAGAATACGGTGATGTAGGAGGGTGACCATCCTTTCTGCTTCTCCTAAGTCAGGGACGGGAGTAGTTGTCTCCCAGCCCTGTTGTCTAAGGAGAAATGTTCTGTGCGTTCTCGGCGGCCATCCACTCTGAATGAACAGAAACATGCCCCAGTGTGCAGTCTGTAGTGGGCGGAGTTAGGGACCAGAGTTTCTTAAGTTCATACTTCATTAAGACACTACTATGAAATCACCAAACACCATGATATTAGTTTCTTAAGCAGTCACACTTTACAAAGTAAATCTGAAAAAAAATTAATAATTTATTAAACTCAACAAAATAAGAATTGAATGAGTTATCTGAGTAATTAATATTAAAAGTAATACATTTTAAGGTAATAAACAACAACAAGAAGAAGAACCTTGACTATACTGTCAGGTTTGTAGACGTCAGTTTGGGCTAGCCACATAACTCAGAAGCCACCAGCCAGTCTCTCTCCCAGCATGGGCCCCACTGGCTACACGGCGCAGGACAGTGTCAGCTCCCCTTGCCAAACATGGGTCTCACCTGATCAAGATCCTACACTCAATACTGGAGAGTGGAAGCAGCCAGGGCACACTGGGATCTGTGGCCCACCTCTCTTCGGTCCCTCCTTAGTGCCCGTGGTGTGCTGGCTGGTTTCATATCAACTTGACACAAGCTAGAGTACTTTAAGAAGAGGGGCCCTCAGTTGGGGAAGTTTCCCCACCAGATTCACCTGTGTACTTTCAAGACTGATGACGGCTGTGAGCATGCCCAGATCCCTGTAAGCTGTGCCAGCCCCCTGGGCACAGGGGTAGTCCCAGGTGCTTTGTAAGAAAGCACGTTGGTGAACTGAAGACCCAGATATCAATCCACACACCTACAAACACTTAAATTTTGACAAAAAAAAAACAAAAGATATAAAATGGAAAAAAGAAAGCATATTCAACAAATGGTGCTGGCATAACTGGATATCAACATGTAGAAGAATGAAAATAGATCCATATCTATCGCCAAGCAGAAAACTCGAGTCCAAATGGATCAAAGACCTCAACATAAAACCAACCACACTGAACTACATAGAAAAGAAAGTGGTACGTACACTTGAACACATTAGCACAGGAGACAACTTCCTAAATATAACCCCAGTAGCACAAACACTGGGAGAAACAATTAATAAAAGGGACCTCATGAAACTGAAAAGCTTCTGTAAAGCAAAGGACATGGTCAACAAGACAAAACAACAGCCTACAGAATGGGAAAAGATCTTCAGCAACCTCATATCAGACAGAGGGCTGATCTCCAAAATATACAGAGAACTCAAGAAATTCGTCATCAAAAGAGCAAATAATCCAATAAAAAGTGGGGGTACAGACCTAAACAGAAAACTCTCAACAGAGGAATCTAAAATAGCTGAAAGACACGTAAGGAAATGCTCAACATCCTTAGCCATCAGAGAAATGCAAATCAAAGGAACTCAGATTCCATCTTACACCTGTAAGAATGACCAAGATCAAAAACACTGATGACAGCTTATGCTGGAGAGGATGTGGGGTAAGGGAAACACTCCTCCATTGTTGGTGGGAGTGCAAACTGGTACAGCCCTTTTGGATGTCAGTGTGGTGATTTCTCAGAAAATAGGAAACAGCCTACCTCAAGACCCAGAAATACCACTTTGGGGTATATACCTAAAGGATGCTCAATTATACCACAGGGACATGTGCTCAACTATACTAGCAGCATTAGTTGTCATAACCAGAACCTGGAAATAACCTAGATGTCCCTTGAATAAGGAAAATGTGGTACATTTACACAATGGAGTACTACACAGCAGGGAAAAAATAATGACATCTTGAAATTTGCAGGCAAATGGATGGATCTAAAAAACATCTTATTGAGTGAGGTAACCCAGACCCAGAAAGACAAATATCACATGTACTCACTTATAAGTGGCTTTTAGACATAAAACAAAGAAAAACCAGCCTAAAATTCGCAATCCCAGAGAACCTAGACAACAATGAGGACCGTAAGAGAGACATTCATGAATATAATCCACATGGAAAGTAGAAAAAGACAAGATCTTCTGAGTAAATTGGATGCATGGGGACCTTTGGTGAGGGTTGAAGGGGAGGGGAGAAAATGGAAGGAGAGGGGAGAAAAATATATAGCTCAATAAAAATATTTTTTTAAAAAATAATAAAGCAGGTTGGTAAGCTATTGGAACAAGCCCTTAAGTGGTGTTCTTCCACAGCCTTGACATCAGTTCCTGCCTCCAGGTTCATTCCTTGAGTTCATGCCCTGATGTGTAAAATAGATAAACCCTTTCCTCTTCAAGTTGCTTTTGGTCGTGGTGTTTTACTACAGCTATCCACACCGCAACTAAGATCCATGGCATAAATACTACAAGTTGACAGTCAGAGTTCTATCCACAGCCTTAGAGCAGTGAAGGGGGTTTAAGGAAGAGTCTGCTGTTCAGGCTTGCACAAGCATCCTGTATCCTGTAGTTGACAGTCCCCTGAGACAAGCTGCCTGCTCTGTCAGGTAGTTCCAGGGTTCACATCGTACTTTCTGATGACAAGTTTAGTTTCACTAAATGGGAAGCCTATGCTGTTCTGTTGTATATAACTATGGGTTCAGCAGTCACGACTTTGAACCCCATGTCGCAATTCTGAGGTCTCTGGGCATTCATTCCCTGCAGAAGAGGGAATAGGGGATTCCCATCTGAAAAATTAGAGATTGGGTTAGGTATTTGGAAATGTCCTTCCAATAGGGAAACAGAATAAGTAATGCAATATCAGTATCAAGAAGGCATGAATCTAAAATCACTCATTAAATGTACTAAAGTCATACTAATGCAAAATTGTATGTGAATTCTTAGCTAAATATGAAATTTTGTGAAGGAATGGAGCCTTCACTTTTAATATGTGTATGGATATAGATGTAATGGGTTTACAGTCACACACGTACGTGTATATATCTGCATGTATATATATATATATATGTATGTATGTATATACAGCTTTAACAGTATAAATGATGATAAATAAAATTTTACAAACCAGTTTTCTCTGTAATTGTGCTATAATCTATTAATGACTTAAATCACTTTATTCTGAGCCTGATACAGTGAATTTAAAACAAAAACTCTCAATTTCTCTACATGTATTTCAAGATAAAACAAACCGAAAGGAAAAAAAACAGAGCCCAAACAAGGCAAAGCTCCATGCACAACTCCGTAAGTCCCCAACAGCAGCGCCACAGCTTGGATACTAGGGGTTCCGAACAGCAGGGACACAATGACCAAGTTCTCCTTTGGGACGTTTCGATAGATCATTCTTCAGTGTGCCCTTTCTATACTGACCAGGTCATTTACTTTGTATCTTATTGAAGAGATTTTATGTGTCATTACTATTTAGCAATGAATCATAGATAGATGACAGACAGTCTGTTGGGAGACAGATAAGAGATAGATAGATAGATAGATAGATAGATAGATAGATAGATAGGTGGTGGGTGGGTGGGCAGGTGGAAGATCCATGGATGGGTTCCAGAGCACAGATCTTGCCTTACGGAACGCTTAGGGGAACAAAGAGTCAAATGGAAGGTTATTTTCAGCATAGCGACTAAGCATTGCACAAAGAGTAATGTTGTCAAAGGGGCTACAGGGAGCATGGTTTACCTCAGGGGAACAAGAGAGCTCACTCTTTGATCAGTCATTAGGAATTTTCCAAAAAATGGGTTGTTAAACTGAGGCTGAGTTTGGAAGTCCACCAAGGGTTGGACATGTTAAGAGGCCAGTATGCCTCCTGCACACACACAGTGAGACAACAATCACAGATGTGGCCAGATCACTGGATGTAGAAATGATCGTTAATCCTTAGAATAGGAATGCTAGCTATACATGGGGAAGATTAGAGAGAGACTATATGTAAATATACATATATTTTGGTTGACACATGAAATGATAATTGCCTTAACTGATCACTGCATATTATATGCAAGTAATTATTTTGTGTACACTTTGAAGCAGCTGATTGCAACAAGGTGGCTTTAGAATCTCAAGGAAGATCTACAACAAAATCCCTGTCTTCCTGAAGATTAATGAATAAAGACATAACGACATACAAAGTACAGATCTTTTTGCCCAAGGACCTCACACCACTTTAGGTACTCATTAAGTACAAATCACTGTCATTACCAAGATCCATCAAATTAAAGTGGTAATGGAACAATAATAACAATCAGATTTTATTTCACAAAGCCTAATATAGCATTAAAAGGAAACTAAAATATTTGCCTTGCATCATATGGGAGATTTGTTAGTCTGTGAAGAAAGTAAAAACTGAAGTCGATCAACCAACACAGTTAAGCTGACAGATATTAAATAACTAATTAGAACAATGTTGTACTTCATGGTCAAGATTAGTGTTTTTATGCTAAAGTGGCGGGCTACCATGGTCAAATGAGGTAGAGGTGGGATCAGATTTTGAAGGTGTATGTGGATGCCCTCTCTTACTGCTAAAGGTGAGGCGATCATGAGTCACGGTGGCCCTCCTCTTCACCCCCACACTTAGCTGCCATTCTTGCCAGCCAATTCAAGGCTTCGAACTCCACTTTCCAGTTTCTTTTCTGTGCTAGTTGAAGACTCATTTAAAAAATCTTTTTGTCTGCTATTAAGAAAGAATTATGAAGGCTCTTCTCTCAAGTACAAAACGTAGTAGAATCCAGTTCGTTAGCAGATCTTCCCCGCTCTTACAGTTAATAAGGCTAATTTCAACTATTGAAGTAACATATTTAATTGAAAACCTGCTAAATGGTAGGTACTATCATAGGAGATGTAGACAGGGCGAAAGTGAAGACAGACACGGGGGGAACAAAATTAAAATGCTGATAACTGCCACGAGGAGAATTACAATGATGTGATCAAAAGCGGTTGTTTTGACTTTGTGGTCAGAGGTGACCTCTCCATTGCTATGAATTTAAGTTAATTCTTGAATGACAGGAGGGAATTCCACGTGGGCTGGGAGAACTGTATTGGCATGGATCTGTGTGGCTGCTGAAGGAAGTGACCATTAGTGTAAGCCTAGCTGGTGCGCAGTACAAAGGAGGAAAGGCTGATCATGGGGGGGAGGGGGGAGGCAAAGGGGATAGAGGAGCAGGAGGAAGAGCAGCTTTAGAGGAGCTGGCTGCACGGGAGAGCCCAAGGGAGACAGTAACGCAGAAGAGAGGAATCCACTGAGCAGTTTAAAGAGAGGAGAGGGGGTCTGGTGGTGCACACAGTGAGGAGCACAGCAGGAACATGGAGGTGGAGAGACTGGAGTTTAATTACAGCAGTACCACAGAGAGACAATGGTGGCCCGCCCAAAGTGGTGTCACAGAAAGGTAGACAGCAGCCTGGTTTTGTATTCACAATCTTCTTGGTAGTGCAAAGATTTTTGGTGAGTGGGTGTAGAACTGGTAAAGATGAGACTCAAGAGTGACCCAAAGATTTTCAAGTTCAGAAAATAGCCGAGAGATCAAGTTGTGAAGAACGACGGAGACAAACAGAAGGGTAGGTGCGGGGGACAGGTAGATAACTCTGGGCTCTGGTAAATGACAGACACTTACCAGATGTCTGGATAGTGATAGCAACCACTCAAATAAGTAATAGAAAACTAGGTATTTCAGGGAATAACATAGACTGGCAATAAAAATTTAATCACCTTATTGGTAATTTTGGGTACAGGAGATTCCGGCCATATTGGAAGAGTCGATTTGTATAGGAGAGAGTCTGAGTTATTGTGAGAAGGTTTTGAGTATGAGTAGATCAAGAAGAGACAGCACAGGCTTAAGCAACTCATTGATGCTGGCATTAACTTTCAGTATTTTAGAATGGTTGAGGAAATTAATGTCTAATGAGGCTAAGGGTTGGATTAGCTCCTGGGGATACTCATATCTAAATAGTCATGCATTTGAGGATGGTATGGGAGAAAGCAATAGGAAAATAGCAATTAATAAAGAAGATCCTTCAGTCACTAATATGAGTGTATGATTTCTTTATGGCTCCGTTATAAAATAAAACTGTTGTTAAAACCAGAGAGAGGGCAATGAAGTGGGACCTTTGAGACAGTCTGCAGGAGGTGGAGAGAGGTGTTGCTTGGATACATGTGGATTCAGCCAGGTCACAAGTGATGTTGGGAGGCTGAAAGTGTTATCTTAGCACATGTGTGATCCCTGTGCTCCCATGAAAGGTAGGGAGGTAGGTCGGGATAATCTCCCAGAGCTCAGGGGACTAACTAGCTTGGGGAACACAGTGCAAACAATAAGTGATTCATTGTCACACAAGGTAGAAGGTAAGGACTGACACCAAGGGTGTGCTCTGCCTTCTCCATATGTGAGTCATGGCAAGGGCAGGCATTCACACATATGAAAACACACACATATAGGTACTGTACATGTGCAAAAACACATATACACACAAGATCTTTTCATTAATAACTTTCTTTAAAAAAAAAAACACTGAGTTCCATCTCCACCTTACACATGGTAAGAGGAGAGAATCAACTTCCTCAAGTGTCCTCTGACTTCCACATATGCAACATGGCACCCCTGACCCCACGTACATGGGCATGCACAAACACAAACACAGAACAAGAAGTAGGAAAAAGTCAAGTAGCATGATCTATGGAGTAAGTGTGATACACTATCTCTTTTGCTATGTAAATTTAACCAAATGATCCAATTTCTCCCCAACAGGTGTGTGCATGTGTATAGAAAGTAGAGTTACCCAGATGTGTGTGTGTGTGTGTGTGTGTGTTCTTGAGTTTACAGCTAAACATGGATTTTTGAGTATACTGTTTATGTATTAGGGAAATATAAGATCAGTAATGATTTCTGTGGAAGTTTTTACTAACTTCTCAGTATCCTATACTCACTCTGGGAAAAAAAGAAAATAAAAAGAAACCTCTAAATTTAAAACAAAAGCAAGTGTTTCTTTGTTCATGGACTAATGCATTCATATTGTGGCTACTAGGTCCAGTAACCAATTTCCCATCATACTAATATGGAAAAGCTGGGGGAGGCTGTGTGGTGTGTCCATGTGCCCCCATGTGCAAGGACTGGTGCTCTAACATTTGAAAGAGAAGCTACCGTTGCACTCTGAAAATGGTCAAGGTTGGATGGAGAAAATATCGAGAGCAATTGGATCACAAAGTTACAGAAAAATCAACATAGCAAAAATACATCTTTGCCTACAGAAGCTCCAGAGTCAGTCTTTAGAGAAGTGGCTATGGTTTGGCCTGAGAGCTGCCAAGAATATTTTCTTCCAAGCGGTCCTTGGTGCTTCCAAGCGGTCCCCGCTGAGATGCATTGGAGGCTCCAAGATGAACAGAATGTTAAAAAACTAACAAGATTTGTGAGAGTCTTTTGGCAAAGTTGACAACAATTAGTGTCTATTAATTTTTTTTATTAGTCACACAGTAGATGCAACAGAGGATGGGACACTTAAACGTATACATTTGATACCTGTCAAGGCATAGCATGAATGTAAATACTGATGAAAAGTAGGTGCCTGGGGAAGAGAGAGTCGGGGACAGAAAAATTGGCCAGGATTGAAACGACACACAGAAACTGTGACATACTGAACACCGTCCCTCATTCTGGACTGGAAGCTCATCTTAAATAGTCTACTCAGAGCATCTATGACCACGATCTCTGTCCAGCTCTAGGCTCCAGTGTGGAGCTCAGGATAGAGTGGCACTCCATTCCGCGGGCTCTTCTCAGGCATTAATGTCCCAGCTCTATGTACCATCCACAGAGGAACTGGAATGGCCTCTTAGAAAGAGCAACTTCTGGTGCTGTCCTCAGGAGAGAAGCACTGAGTCTCCTCCTTCTATCTCTGCAACAGGCTCTGATTCTAAGCTAGCCCCTCACTCTTCCCATGGTCCCATGCAATGTTCCTCCTGTGTGTGGGGTGGCTTTCTTCCCCCACCACAGATACCATGAGTGTTCTTTTCTCCTTCTGTGAAACTCTTCCGACTCACTTAACCAGATCATCCTTCTCCACACTCAGATGTTTCACCCAGAGGTTTTCTTTGATCCTTGGCTCAATCATAACTTTATTCTCAGTAACCTCAGCTCTGCTTCCAGCACAGTGTCATGGGAGAATTTCTGAGTTTGAGGGATTCTACAACAAAGACAATTCTTCTATCTCTCAGTTATGTTTCCAGGGACAGAAGTTGCTTGATATCCAGTAAATATATAAGAAGTAATGACAAAGTAACTGAGAATGAATGAATGAATGAATGAATGAATGAAGAGACTCTACTCTCTTCCTCTCTCAGCGATGTATCAATTATAAATTCTCACAGAATACTGTATGACCTGTTATCAACTCTTTGGAAAAATAGTGTTGTGACTGTCTTTCAATTTTAATTAATAAACTAATTAGCTTTTTGTGATGCTGGGAATTGAACCCAGGGCTGCACACATGCTAAGGGAGTGCTCTATCACTGAGCTACATAAGCCCAGCAAAAGACAGAAGTCTAATTGGTTCAATATCATTAAGTATAACTTCTAACCCATTCCCACACTGTCATTCAAGGTGGTTAAGGGAACCCTAGATAGTGATTGTTCTTTCAAATGAAAGATTAAGTAAAAATTTTGAAACAAAAACAGAACAGCTACATCAGTGTGACATACTGAAGAGGAAAGTCATGCACACAAGAAGCAAGAGCAGCGCCAACAACATCAACAACAACCAAACAGCCAGTAGTAACAACTCCCGAGATGGAGAAAGAGGCAAAGAGATCAGAAGCCAGTTTTACAGTAATACATCATCCAACTGCCCAGTTTTCAAACAAAATTGACAAGGCATACAAAGATGCACAAATAGTTACTGGAACATAAGGAAAAGAAGTTGGCACAAGTTGTCTCTGGGAGGCCCTAGATCTCAGAGTCGGCAGACTGAGCCACTGAAGTCATCACTGCAAGGACGCTTAGAAACTAAAAGTATATAATACAAGACGGTTGTTTAATATATCACACAGACAATAAAAAGAAAGCAGCCAAACAAAATTTCTAGACTTGGGAAAATATATAAAAATGACATGAAAATTTGACGGAAGGGGTTTTTAAGGATTCTTGAATGACTATAAGAGAAAGGGGAAATTATGAGAACAGACTATGAGAGAGCTCATCTTAAGAAACAGGAGAGGAAAAGCACAACGAAGAAATATAAATGAAAAACACCTGATGACGTACAATGCCCACATGGGGACTTCCAAAGGTAGAGATGAGACAATAAGAGTAAATGCAAAACTTCCATAAACCACTGTAACTTAATGATAAACATTAATTATGTACTGTAGAAACTCAATAACTATTAATATAAAGGAGCTAAAAATATACAATATATTATGTAGATGATAGCCAAGATATTGGCATCTCCTATGAGTGCACAAGAGAGAATCAACAAGGGGAAAGCCCCCAGCACCTTGAAGATATAATTAATTAATTAGGCAATTAAATAATAATAACTAAACAAACTGGGAAAACAGCCAGGGCTGGCAGCACAAGGCTCTAATCCCAGCTGCTCAAGGAAGCTGAGGCAGGAGAATCAAACGTCTAATACTTTTTAGGGCTACAGCGATTTCAAAGTTAGCCTAGGCAAATCAGTAAAACTCTTGCCATATTTAAAAAATAAATTTAAAAGGCTTTTGTAGAATTTAGTAATCTTTTAGTAGGAGAGAGAGGGGGAAAGAGAGAGAATGCTTCATGATATTTGTTCCTCTCAATTAATTAAAAATTCAATTGCCAGGGACTAGAGAGAAGGCGCCTTGAGTAAGGATGCTTGCTGCTCTTCCAGGAGAACTGAGAGTAGGTTCCTAGAGCCTGTATTGGGTTGCTAATGACTACCTGTAACTCGAGCTCAAAAGATCCAATTTCCTCTTTTGGCCTCCATGGGTATTGCAGATATCACACAATAAATCTTAGAACAGCATTTATGATCCTGTCCTCATGATCTCATTGTGTCCATGGTCTAAGGAAGGCGAACACATAGAAACATAAAGTAGTGTGTACCAAGGAGTACTGGGGAGATGTAGGTAAAAGGTACGCAAGGCTTAGCAGCCAAAAGATGGACAGGGTTTGGAGAACTGGTATACCGTAGGATGTCAAATGTTAATAATATATTAGGAGAGAAAATGTGTTAAGAGAGTGGATCATCAGTATTTTAGCATACACACACAACTCACACACAAACAAGATGAGGTAACATATATGTTGACAGTCTCACAATGCTGAACATTTGCTTCAAGGCCACTATTAAAGTAACTCCATGTGTGTGTATGTTTGTATGTGTATGTGTGGGGAACAGAAGAAAAACACACAGAAAGCAATCAAGGGAAGGACACCAGATCAAACAAAATATGGGTAGAGAGAAAATGGGAAAAGTTTCACTGACTTTCTGAGATTTGAATACATACAAAAATAGTGTTTTCTGATCAAAATGAATTTAAACTAGAAATCAAAAAAATGTAAGAGGAAATATAAGATGTCAACCAGTAATTGGAAATAAGGACACAATTCTAACTAACCCATTGATCAAGGAAAAAATAACAGAAAATTAGGAAATAGTATGAGCTAAATGGAAACTACATTCAAAATATTTATGAGTCAGAGCTGAAGCAGTGGTGAGGGAAGAATCATAAGAGCAATCACTCACGGTGGAGAAATTGTAAAGGTGCTGAGCTTTGATGGCGATAGTTTTCATTTGAGACAACAGGAAGGAATAGTGAAGTTAAGCAAACAGATGTCAGAAAAACAGGAAAGACTAGAGTAGGAGTCAGTAAACCAGGACAGAAAAACAAGAGAGAAGAAAATCAATGCAAGCAAGGTTGGCTCTGCAAAATGATCAATAAAATTGACAAACTTACTGCTAGACTAACCAAGAAAAAAAAACAAAAGGACTCAGATTAAGAATAGAAGCAAAAACTGGCCACTACTGACCTTCCGTATAGAAACTCAAAGAGTTATAAAGGCAGCTATGGAAAAATCTTAATACCAGTCAATCAGAAAAAATATATACACTAAAAGAAAATTTTTCTTAAAAAGATTCTAGTTACAAAAAAAAAAGTCTCAAGACATGAAAAATTTTAATTAGACCACTGTTTTAGCTTGCTTTCTATGCTGTGATATGCAGTATGATCCAAGGCAACCTGGAGAGTAAAGGATTTCTGTCATCTTTAAGTAGCAGTCCATCATCCAGAGAAGTCAGGACAGGAACTCAAGGCAGGAACCGAAGCAGAGGTCATGGAGGAATTCTGTCCTGGATTGCTCTTGTGGCTTGCTCAGTCTCTTCATTAAGCATGTGAAGACCACCTCCCAGGGTGGTCCCACACAATGGGCTTGGCCTTCCCACATCACTCTCAATCAAGAGAATACCCTACAGTCTTGCCACTCTGAAGGAGGCAATCTCAGATGATTACAGTTTGCATCAAGTTGACAAAGAATTAACTAGAACAGTCTTGCCACTCTGAAGGAGGCAATCTCAGATGATTACAGTTTGCATCAAGTTGACAAAGAATTAACTAGAGGCTCCAACATCAACAGAACTTAGGATCTGTGACTTCAAATCTCACACGATAAAGTCTACCTGCACACAGTTTCACTGGTACGTTCTATAATTTAGAGGACAAAGTCAAGACTCCTTCCACATGCCAGGAGTACAGGTGTGTGCCACTCAGCTGTTTTGCTCATTATCGCTCACTAAAATCCATTATTAGTTGGCAAACATGCCCAAGAATAGTCCCGAGCACACCTTAAAAACTCAGTAACTGCTTGGTAAATGAAGACTTGTACCAGAGATGTGACTATCACAGTGACTAACACAATTTGAAACTGTCATTTGAGAACATTTATTAAAAGAGAGAATATAAACAGGAGCAAAATGGGGAACTGATTTCATTGCTTCTTTTGTAAGCATCGACTTTTAGGTATTAGATTTTAGAATCCCCCTGCCCCGTGGAAAAAAATATACAAAAGAAGAAAAAAAAAACAGAAAAATCTTACAGTTGAAGCCCCTGAGCCTTTTATCTGCATCTGGAGTAGTTTTGCATTGACAGGTGACCATTTCTGATCCAGCCCATGACTTAAAGGACCCACTGATGTCGACGGCTTTTGTGGTGCTCATTAACAGGAAATACATAGTGACGGGGGGAATCTGAAGTAATAGGGTCCTTTGTGGTGATTGCACGAGTCTCCACAGGAAGAGACATACCTGTGGGTTCTAGAAGAATTTTTATTGTGTTCATTATACCATTGTTAGGTGTAAGATTCTCCACAGGAAGAGACATACCTGTGGGTTCTAGAAAGAATCTTTATTGTGTTCATTATACCATTGTTAGGTGTAAGATTCTCCACAGGAAGAGACATACCTGTGGGTTCTAGAAAGAATCTTTATTGTGTTCATTATACCATTGTTAGGTGTAAGATTCTCCACAGGAAGAGACATACCTGTGGGTTCTAGAAAGAATCTTTATTGTGTTCGTTCCACCATTCTTAGGTGTTGAAATTGTGAGTACTAACTTGGAAGTTCTATTTTTCTCAGAAAATACTTACAGAAAGATCATCTGATGGACAAGACCCAGTAGCTGGACAGGAAAGCCTACTGGGTACCCAATGGCTACTGTCAGTGATCTAAAGGGAATCCTCATCTTTTCATCAGGATTATATGACAGAAAGAATAATAAGACAGGCGATTTCCAAGAGAAACATGGTGAAATGATTCTTGTCATATACGGTGTGGTGAACGACTCCATGGTCAGGACTGAGAGGCGAAGAGAATGGGGGAGCTCACAGCATAGTGCATTTCCTAATCTCCTCCTCACGAGTCAGTCGGAGTCTGCACCCCTCTCAGAAGCTCTTGGAGGAGGGGCCTGGCCTTTCCTGTAAGCAGAGGCAGCCCTGCCTTGTGGAGCTGTGTTGTCTGCACCCCTGAGGCTGTTATCACCTGTAATGGTCAGGCAGGTGACATTTTAGCATGCATCTGTTGTATTCTTTTGTAGCACAGCTAGTGCAAAAAAAAAAAAGAAAATCAAAATAACACCAACATGTGTTTCCTCCACAATGCTTAGCTGATCCGCGTGATTTCTCAACTGAAGGGATGTTTGAATTGGGCCGAAAGGCTTTCTATCCTGTATGTCTGAATTATCTTCTTATCCGTCGGATTCCTTAGCATCTAAACGGCCGCGCAGTCTTCCCCGTCAAGAAGAGGGAACAGCTAAGAAAAGAAATACTTATCTTCCTTAGTGTAAACTCTTTTGAAATTCTGAAGTATAGCTGCCACTCAATAAAGCTGAAATGATTACAGGGGAACTGACTCTAGACATCAGAAAATATCCCAAATGAAAGAGGAAGAATGTTCTTTTTCCAGTTGACTAATTTAGGGACAGTTTGATCCAAACCATTGGCGATGACAGCAGAGAAGAATAGATGGCTACATTTACCATAACACTTCTAAGGATTTTCGGTGCCTGTTTTGTTGAATATAATGCCAAATAAACAAGAACTCTAATAGATAGACCCATAGTATCAATTATTAGCCCTGTCAATCAGAGGATGAAAGCCCGCTACAATGGGCCTGACAGAACCGGCTATTATGATTGTTTCCACAATGTTAGAAATATGTAAATGAAGACACTTCAGGAAGATTTTTGACACAACAGGTTTAGCAGATAGGGCCTCATTATGTCAGTCAGGGGATTCAGTGTTGAGGACGCTTGAATGGACAACCTACAAGGAGAGCTCGGAGTAAATTTGAGCAAATTTTTTTTTTTTAGCTTGGGAGGGAAGCCAAGGTGGTAACATCCTGAAATTATTTTCTTTCAGGTAGTCTGTCCCTTCAACGTAATAGTAGAAGAAAATTCCTTTTTAAAATACCTGGGTTTCAAGGGTATGTTCTAAAAGCTCCGAGTTTTTATTTCTCGTAGGTTAATTGCCAGCTTATTGAAGCACCGCCTCCCCAATCCTAGCATGAGAGGAAGTCTTGAGAGGGTGCCTGGCAGCCAGTCTGCAGAGAGAGCTCCCTGACCTCCTGTACGTCACAGCACTAAGGCCATGTGGGCTTGCCTCTAGGAAAGGGTGAATCGACCTACAGCTTCTTGGCTTTACAGCAAACAGTACGTGGTGGAAATATTGTCACATAATGTCCAGGATTCGGTCATGAGAAGTCTTGCTTCCTTCCCCTGGGTCTTCTGAAAAACTCCCGCAGGAAGAAGAGGTCAGGTGCTGTGTAAGAGACAGCTGCATTTGGGCTTCACCAAAGGCATCAGCATCAGGCATCACCCCACTGAGAGGCCAGATACCCTGCTTCAGCTCTCTCCTGCACCCACCCCGTGAGACCCTGAGAGGACTCCAGCCTGAGAACCCACTGTAGCTAAAGGCAAAAGGCCAGGCGAGATGTGAGCTAACCCCACTCAAACCACAGGAGGCGTCTAAAAATGAAGTAGCTGACAATGACACATTTCACCACATTCTAAAATGTATGAGTTCTGTAAGAGAAATAGTACATGAAGAAGGACAAGGTAGCAGTCCTTTAGCCCAATAAGACAGACAGGCCGCTAGAGGATGAGCTAGGGAGGACTATGCCCAACTTTTAAGCCTTAGAAATCAGAATACTATTCTAAAATAGTGAACGTGCAGTTGCTGAAGATGGAAAAGGAGTGAGTCCCACTGACCATGCCGTAACCGGTCACATTGTCCCTTGTTTGAATAAGTATCATATGGACTTTCTGGTAAAACGGAAATCAGAAGGCTGGCATCAGAAGTCACTGATGTACTCGAGCTGGGGAACTGTCTGGAATGTCACAGGGCTACATGCATACAGGACTGTTTATCTGCAGAAGACCCACGGAAACTGGTCAATTTATAAAGCGGGAAATCACATCCATGCAGGGACACACACACAGGCAAGGGACATGTCCACAGATCCACCTCACATACATACACATGTCCCTGGTGGTGACTTTGTAGGCCCCTTCTTGCCTTCTGTTCTCCTTTTTACGTCTCCCGAATGGGTAAAGTTCCCATATATTTCCTGAACAGCTTTTGTCTCAAAGAGTAGTTGGAGATGCTGATAGCTCTGGCCCATATCTAGAGCAGCCCCATTGTGGTAACAGCTCCTCTGCTGCCCATTCTTCTGCTTTGCCTGCAAGCTGATTCATGGCTCAGTTGACTGGAAACAGCATCCCTCCAGTACTGGAGGCCCGGGTTAATGGCTATCGCTCCTGAACATCCATTTGACTCAAATAAACCTCAATCGGTAAGGAGCTTGACTTTGGATGAGCATACATCACTCCACCTCCCATCGAGGGAAACTTTTGAATTACACTTTAATTAGGAGTTCTAATCGCGGCGGGGACGGCAGAGCACATGGAAAACAGGGAGCTAATAAGAGAAGGGAAAAGAATTTGTGACCACAAAGGGCTCATTTGCAGTCCTGGTAAGGCAAAGCATTTTTACATTCCTAGAGTATAAGAAATCATTTTCACATCAGACATGTAAAATCACCATTAGGACATTTGTACGTCCTTGAGGCAAGGGGCACCGCCGTGGGACAATGGCTAGATAGTCCTAAACTGTGACGCAAGTGTAACAAACATTAGACCGGTCTGCCTGACACGATCCCAGAAAACGGACAGCTACTCCTAAAGCTGACTTTGACTGCTATGCAACAGCAAGATGCTCACAGGCTTTCTAGAACTAGCAAACCCCCTAACTCTTCATGCTATGTGAGCTTTTAACATTATAATAATTATTTTTTAACAACTAACAGAATTTCCTCAAATACCACCAGAAATAAAAAAAAATGAATGGGAAGTTTTCTAGAATATCGTAATTTAGTTTATCAATGGGTTATTAATGGTACAAACGAAGATTTTTTTCTTAAACAATTTCCTTCCATAGTGGCCAGGGCCAGCTGGATGACGGCGTGCATTGCAGACAGAAGGAAGACTCACTTCTACGATGTCACTCCTCAAGCCAAGCCCACAGTTAGGGGTTTTCCCCCAAACTGTACATGACCAAGAAATACATTTCCTGTGAGCCGTATACAACTTTCTCTTTATCCTATGAGCAAATACATGGAGATTCACCAAATAAGAGACAGTCAGGCACTTTTGAATTTAGTAATTCAACACAGATAGTGTTTAGATGAATGAAAGTATTTCATAACCATTCCTTGAATCCTGTCAAATCAAACGGATCACCCCCTCACCACAGAACGAGCCCCCAGAGACCTAGGCTTTCTGTTTCCTTCTTTGGATTCACTGCCATCTGAGAAGGTTCAGGAAGAATCAGAGCTGCTTTAGGATGGGAAATCAGCAGATGGCACCGTCTCCATCCACTCTGATCCCGGCAGAACATTAGAAGTTCCTGCCTCCAAAGGGAGAAAGCAGAAGGTTGGACCGGAAGATGACGAGTGGGGTCATCGCTTCCGCAGGAGGAAACTGCCAGATTCACCCTACAGCTAGAGGCTGAAGAACCCCCACTGCCGGTTAACTATGATCTACTGACAACCTAGGGGCCCTGCGATGTTGTAGAAGGTTGACACAGTCTGTGGTGAAAGACCTGTTCTACATGCAAGAAAGAGGACAGTTTTGTGCATGCAAACAATATTTGTACTTTCATTTCCTTGCCTTCTCCGGGTGTGCTAAATGAAAGCCCTTACACAGAGATGGGCTTCCACCTGACCTCAGTCTAGCCCGGAACAGCAGCAGGCTGGTGAGCTTTCTAGATGAGGAAAGGGGCCCCTGACGCTCCCTTGGTGAGTGACCCTTAGAGTCTGTGGCCTTTCTAGAAAGAAGGCTTTCCTGGGTAGAGTTAAGCTTATCAACTTCTTCATCTTCCTATGTCAATGACAAGATTTCTCATTTAAAAAAAAAAAAAAGCACCGGGACCATGTGTTTTCAAAGGCCAAATCACTCCAAGAATGTTTAAATCGGTTTATTCACAGAGAAGAGAGTATCTTATCAGTTGGAGAAGGGGGGCTTCCGCAACACACATGTGTACTCAGCCAGGAATCACCCTGGTTCACACGCCTGAGGAAGCTGCTTGAGTCGTGATAGGCATACATCGCTTTGTCCCAGGAGAGGACCCTCCCTGCTGGTTTGGGCCCCGAATTACTCTGCCTCTTGTTCCACATGAGGGACCCACGGGCTGAGAAGAAAACCCATGTGATGTTGGAGGAGAATTCAGTGTATTAAGAGCCATTTTCAGAGCATAAGTTTGGGATCTGAGCCAACATTTTATTGTTTTTTAATCCACAAAATATAATGAATACGATAATGAATTAGAATTCCATAATGCAGGTATTTTTATAAACTGCTAAGACCACTGAAAAGTCCTATTTGGTGCCAACATGTTACGAAGAAACAAGAACCGGGTAGCTGAGTAGATGCAGAAGAAGCAGGGCATCAAGCTAGGAACATAGCCTCGTTGCTAAAATGCTTGCCCAGCAAGCGGGAAGTCCTGGACTCAATCACCATAGCAGCATAGAACTGGGCATGCGCAGTGGTGTATACCTGTAATCCTAATACTTGGAAGTAGAAGTCAGCAGGATGAAGAATGCAAGGTCATCTATCCTATGTAGAAAGTTGAAAGGTAGCCTGGACTACATAGGCCATCCTTATCTACACAGACCATGCAAGGATAGCCTGGGCTAAATGGGATCCTATACTCTGATTGTTTTTTTTTTTTTCAAGAGGAATGAGCAACACCTTTTGAGGTGAGAACTTTTGTGGCTTTAAAGCGGTTTGCATCATTTTGTTAGGAGTGTGGTTTGGAGGGAAAGCTGAGGAGCACGATGCAAGAGTGCGGAAAGATTGGGTAAAACAAGACAGAACACCGCCCCACTTCCTCAGTGCCTCTAGGGATCAGAATGTGTCAGCGGCTCCTCATCCCTCTCTTGGAGTTCCCCTTCATCCTGGGTCATCCTGTATACTAAAGCCCAAAGCACTGTGCTCAAGCAGGATGGGGATCTGACCAGTTTACCAGAAAATGTCCTGACTGCTCAGCCTCTCCACTGGTCCCTCTCTTCTCCTGAGTCATCACTGTCTGTCCTCTGAGGCAAGGAAAGTGGCTATCCTGCAAAGACTTGAAATTCTCGTGTGTGACCAAAGCCACTGGAATTGGGCCATCATCAGTGGGTCTCAAGCTTAGGCAAAGTCTTAGGCTTGTCTTACTGACTAGAGAGTCACAACATATCTTAAACTGTATGTGACCACACAGAAAGGGTAGGCTTCAGGAAATCCATTTGAATATAAAAAGGAAGAAAGTAGAAAAGTCTAAATTAATTTGTCTGGGCAAAATTTGACTCACAAGTAGATTGTTAGAATTATCAATTATTTTGTTCAGTATAAAATTTTAAATAACTTCTAAAATCCACATTTAGGGTACCATGTTTTTAACACAAACTATATGGTGTTGGGAACCACAGTCTATTGTTCCCTAAGTCCTTGGGGGGGGGGGAGGGGATTCAGAGGTAAAACTGCTGGCTTTGTGTGGTGAGGTCATGACCTTTGGGAACTTGGGAGTTTATCTCTTTCATCTTGGCACTCCCCTGAGACCTCTAACTTACAGGGAAATCAAGCCCCAAGCCTGGGCCAGACACAACGCGGCATTGTGAGAAGCTAGTTTCTCTCTTTCCTTTGGCCTCTCTCTCTCTCACTCTGTCTCTCTCTCTTTCTCTCTCTCTCTCTCTCTTTCCCCCCTCTAAACAAAACAGATCTGAACTGAGCCAAGGAAACAAAAATGTATTGTTCCTCACAGATGGAAGCGAGTGTCGCCTAGGTAACCAGATTAATCTCCTCTTTCTCTCCCCTTCCTCTCTTGTAGTGCAGTAATCGGTGGGCTCTTTTCACAAAAAAGCCAGCCTCAAAGCTGGGGCTCTAACTAGGTTCCTAATTAGCTGCAATTTACAATGAAGACAACATGATGAGATAATAGAAATTTGCAAAATAATGACATACCTCAGCAAAATATTCCTCCTCCTAAGAACCATTTTTATACCAAAACAATGGAGAGGGCCCTTCTGAAGCAAAGCTGGAAAATGGTGGTGTATTATATGACACAGAACAGTATTGTTCGCCTCTTGTTCCCCCAATCAACAGCTTATTGTTTGGCATCTTAAATAAAAATGACTCAAATACAGGCCACATAATGATCTCCATTGCGCTAATACACTGTATATACCGAGTCGTCAGAAATGCCGGGGAGCCATTGCCAGCGGGACAGTAAAGTAGCAGGCTTGGGCAGGTCATTTACAATACAATGCAATACACATTATTACTGCTCTTAATCACACATATCTTCCTGATTCCTGTCAGGATGAAACTCTGACATTAAAAAAAAAATAGGGAGGCACCGAAAAAAGGGGGACTGCTAGGAATGAAATATGATGGCTCACACTTGTTCTCGTGTGGTGTTTAGCTCAAATGAAGCAGCCTCTAGACTGTTAGCCAACAGCATTCTCTTGTGTGACATCAAAGACTACCATTCAATGGGGGCAGAAAAGAAATCACAGGGAGACAGCTCAGGGGGAGGGGCTCCTAGGAAATGACAGACCATTAGCAGTAATCTCTACCTTATGTCCAAAAGAGCAGAGCTGGGGGAAGAAAGGCCAAGGCCACACCATCATGGATCTCTCCATGAGGGTCCTCAGAACAGCAGCTGATCTGGGGACAGTGGCCTGGCAGAGAAATGCGTTGGGGAAGATGTGACGCTGTGCTCTCCAGGAGCAATTTGTCACCAGTGACAGGAGGGGCAGCCCCCCACGGATGGCGTGAATCGGAACCACTGTGTCTTCTGCAACATGGAGTCCACATAATAAAAGAGAATCCCAAGCTAGGCTGCGCCTCCGAAGACTCATTCATAAGTGGCAACAGACTGTCTAGCCAATCGGGGGAGAAATGCAAACACACATGATAAAGTGAGGCTCCATTTGCTTGTGGAGTCGGGAGAATGCAGGGTACAGCTGCACACACTTGAGGACCACTGGCCCCAGACTTCCCCATAAATAACCGCTGACTAGAAACCAATTGGCCAGGGACAGAAAGTACATTAATCCCTTGGTCATTTGGCTGTTAGCAATAAGACAACTCAATCCCCTCACAGAATAATCAGAAGGTAACAAGTGGGACAGATTAGAGATGGCGCCAAATGGACTCTAATGACTTTGGAGGAAAAATTGTTGTATTTGGTAACAACGTTCGCAGCAGAGGAAAGGCAGGGGAAAGGGTGGACCATCTGGGTGTATCACAGCTACAGAGAGCTTGGCATGGGCCTTTTGGAAACGTGGCCATATCATGTTGACTTGTGTAGGGCTATCAACCTTTTCCAAAGATTGGAAAAGAACAAAAGAATCGAAGCCAGGAGAGAAAGACAGCAAAGCCTGTGACCTGCTGCTAAAAGCCAAGGGAGTTTGCTCATAAGTGACTGGGTTTCTGCTTCTAGATTTTCCATGTATTTGACATTTACAGTAAAATAGGAATCTCCTCACCCAACACGGGCTCCTTTTGCATTTTATGTAATCCTTACAAGAAATGTTCTCATCCTATAACTCAGCGGAGTGGGTGACTCAGTAAAATCGTCTTGTTGGAAATAACAAAATGTGTTGAGCTGCGAGATGACTGTGTGCAGTGTTGGAAAGAGCATTTGGCTTGGAGATGCAATGCGGCCTTCCCTGGTTCTTGTTCCCATCTCTTTCACTTGTTCAATAACTCAGCTTACCTTTCCTTTCAGAAGTTGCTCAGAGCAATGAACCAATGGGCGTGGACTCTTTATCCCTTTGTGCTCTTGGCCAGAAGCCCCACCCCAAATCAGTGGCATAATCCCTCTCTTCTGCTCACCCAGCCTGGGCAGCTGAACACAACTGGGGACCTCTGCCACACCCACACCCGTGCTCTCAGCACCACCCAAGAGCCTCAAGGGTCCTTTCTCCCTCCTCTCAGCCCTTCACAGCCAGCACCAGCTATTCACTGATTTCTTTTGGCCAACAGTTTCCCCATCACGTCTAGATGCCCTCACTTCCCGCAGAGATGCCCTTCCGCCCTATCTATGCACATCCTAGGCAGCCTTCCGTGTAACATCTCCGCAGAGCCAGAGGACATGCCTCTATCCCTGCTGGGAGCTTCCTCTGCAATCACGGGAAGGATCCCCTCTGCTCTCATGAACTCGGGACTTGGTCGCGCCGTTCCCCTCCCATCCTCATCCGATCTTCTGTTGCTCAGCTCCATCTCACAAACCCACACACCTGGCTGCAGCCAGCCAGTCTCGCATCCCTGCCATCTTTCCACACCCACCCGCACTGCCTTACTCTTTCACAGGACATTCTCGAGGGCCATGTCCACTTCACAAACATTGGTTCGATATGTAACTGAAAACTCAAAAGCAACTCCCTTCCCAGTTTGAGGCTTTGTACATTTTTCTTTTCTTATTAATGTATCTATCAACAAAGAAATGAAAACACTGTACGGACAAGAACTACAGCAGTCAACGTGCCTGCTGTGTCGGACTCCAGCTCCCAGCTACAATGGAAGCATGAGACAACCTACATTCAGGAGTCAGAAGAAGCTTTGATATATGGAGTCTCTCCATCCTGACAGCCCGTTCCCAAATAAATGGCAGGGAAGCTTAGTGTTAATTACGAAAGCTTGGCCTTAACTTAGGTTTGTTCATAACTATTCTTATAACTTAAATTAATCCTTATCTTTTAATCTACATCCTCTCACATGACTTGGTGGCCTTTCCTCTGCAATGCCCGTTGTGCTTCTCCACCTGGCTGGTGACTCCTTTCTTCCTCCCAGAGCTCTTGGTCCCTGGAAGTCCCTCCTCACCTCTTCCTGCCTAGCGATGGTCATTCAACTCCTTACCGCACCAATCACAGTGACACCTCTTCACACAGTGTAAAGGCATATTCCTCAACACTTTCTCCCCAGAACCTTGTCACAATTGGGAAGGAGAATGAGGCCTGTACTATCTTAACTAGAGAGCCGACCTCTAGTTACCTGACCTGCAGAACCCCTACTCTCCATTCAGAATCTCATCCTCAGTTAGAACCTGACTTGTGGTGTCTTGACTGCTCATTCTGCATGGTGCCCTCAAGAAATCAACTTCTCTTCAGTGGAAGTCCCCCTTCACAGGTGAGTCTAAAAGGTCCAGAAAATATATCATGGGATTTTACCTCCTAGAAATGTCAGGAAAGTTACACTCATGAAGTCTCCATCAAAATGGCTGCCTAAAAATACCTGAAAGAGGACAACACCAAAAGTCACGATAATACAGAAAAGGAAAATCTCATCGGCTTCAACCCTAGACAAAGAACTATAAGCAACTAAGAAACACTGAGAGCGAGAGAGATGGTTTCCTTCAGAGAAGAATCCCAGACTGATTATCCTAAGGGTTAGCCATGAACTGAGACATTATATGAACTGGGCAGGTTGTATTTCTAGAGATATGAATACACACACACACACACACACACACAATTAAAGAGAAAGAGGCCATGACTCTAAGAGCAAGATGAGTGCCTGGGAAAGGTTGGAGAGAAGAAATCGAAGGGGGAAATGATTCGATTATATTTTAATTTCAAAAAATAAAAAAAAACAAAGATTAACATAATAGGACACTAACAACTACGGCAGGAGATCTATCTGAAGAATAATAATAATGATTGTGAACTAAAGTGCTCGCCTGCCTTAGAGACTATGGATAATGTAGCTACTGTCTGCTCAGTAGAAGTCTACCAGATGACTCGGGGAAACAAGCAAAGGAATCAGCAAGCTTGGCCTTTGGATACCTAAGTATGGGAGACAGAAGGATGCTCCAACTCTCGTGCCCCAGCATCTTGGTACTTATTATTTATTTATCTTGAGACCCGAAATTCAGAAAGGAAAGCTCTGACTATGGTTATGAGGTGTTCCATCGTTGCCCAAGCCTAAATTTACACACAGAGTGAAGACTAGGCTTTTTCTAAGCTAACTGGGCACGTGAGGACAAGAAAAGATCTATCCTCACGAGTTCACTGTGGAAGGGTCATGAGGTCCACCCAGTATCTCCAAGGAAAAGCTCAGGGACTCCGAAAATCAGGGTATGACTTCACAGGATATCACTGTATCTACACCACAGCATAAGCCCTCCTAAAATGAGAAGCAGTTGAGGGAGGAGGCAGGTCAAAACTTCTACCAGAAAGTTCTTCCTGGCAACTGTCATGGGCCTCTGCTCCCTGGAGTTCACCCTATGCTCAGAGCAAGGTGGACAAGCCAGACTGCGTTGGTGTCTTTCAGAAAGCAGGTCACTTGGGACAAAACAGAACATATAAGCATGCATTCTTGGGTCCTAGACTCATGAATTTCATAATTATTTCCTAATGACTTAAGTCTTACAAAAACTTGACCAATCAAGGATGAAAAGACTGTATCAACGTCTTCAGAATACAGAAGATCTTGGAGATAGGGCCCACCACTCATCACCCTTCCAGGCCCCATGAGGGGTCCTTAAATAAATAATGAACCTGTGGCCTGGACAATTGAGGGAACTAATCCTAACCTGAGTTTCTCTCCCTGCCCCCAAAGTTAAACCAAGCAGCAGCCACGAAGGTCCTCTCTCAGCCTGGCCTCAGTGTTCAGCCAGCAATTTTTATTTAAAGGAAGAAAACAATTAAGTAAAACCTTGAAGTAATCTGCCTCCGCCCGCCCGGCCTCTTCATCCCTCAATGTGCGGTGAGTGAGCGTGGTAATCAGGGCAAAGGCCTGCTATCATTCGGCCTTAATTAAAAAAGACACAGGCAGCGGAGCCGTGAATTAGAAACGTAGTACGTACTACCCCTGATTAATTCGAGGCTCATGTTGGATTAATAATTCCAAACAAAGAACAAAAGGAAATTGTTATGCGAATTGCAGCCCTCCCAGGCCAGACAAAGGTCAAATCGCAGGATTTCAATTTCATCCGGAGCTGCTTAATCAAGTCCCTCGGAAGGAAGACCATATGTAGCTCTGAGGGCCATCATTGTTTTCCTCTTGTTGCCGGACCTGAGAGGCGCACAGTCATCCTCTCAAACCGTTCTCAATTGCTTCTCCTCTTTCCCCGCCAATATGACAAAAGCTTTATTATTACCAGGGCCTCAAGACGACGCGATCTGCCCTGCAGAAAACAGCCCAACAACTGCTGGATTCTGTTCTATGCTGGTCACCGCTGGCACCAAGGCCACGGGCATCGCTCCCTCTCCTGCGAAGGGTCTTTGCCGTCAGTGACAGAGAGAAACAACAAGGTGACATGACAGGCAGAGCGTTAGGAAGGTGATGAGCGAGAGAGGCTGGTGGTGGAGGTTCCCATCTGCTGTGAAAGGGAAGTTCATGAAGGCTAGAGAAGTCTACCAGACTTCTCATTTAAAAACATAAAGTTGCCTACACAGTTATGTGAGAAGCGCTACACGGAAGGGAAAGAGGCCTGTGCTTCTAAACATCACTGGGTCACAAGAAGCTACCCACTCCTTCTTAAAAAGTTCTAGTTTCTTCTACCTTGAAGCTTTATTCTCTTATCAAGCGCAAAGCAGTGAAGCGTCCTGGAAAAGGTAGAGTCCCCCCAATAGATGAGATGTAGATGCTTTGACAATGTAGGGACTCTTGCTGACATGAAAACCCTCTTCATCTTGTCAACACTGAGGTGCTTCCAACTGTGCCTTCTGAGGACCAGGACAACTTCGTCCTCCACAGTGAGGCCTAGTGTGCCACAAATGACATTCCTGTCGTTTCAGTGGCTCCTCAAAACAAACAACACTAAAAATCAGTCTGGAGATTTCAGTGTGACAGTTCTAAGATTTTGTTTGTCCTTCTGGAATAGTTACTAGCATAAGTATTTGTGAGTATTCCTTATGTCTGAGGTGACTCACAGGAGCATGTAACGGTGTGCCGCATACCAATGGGGAGCCAGATACCAGGGAGCACTGTCTGTCAGATTTACACCTTCCAAACTGATAAACTATATACTTGAGCCTCAGACCTCTCCATACAACACAGGAAAAAGAGCCCACCTTCAAATTCTCTTGACTTTGTGGCAGGAATTTACTTTATGAAATTTTACCAAGGCTGGTCAGGTATTCTCGTGTTCGATTCACTCCTTCAGGGAACATACACCATTGGTTCATCCATGTATCCGGGTGCAAACAGGTATTTCCTGAAGGCCTACTATGTGTGATGTGCAGAGCATAGCAAGGCACTGATGATACCAGGTAGACTTCAAGATGACCACATTCTTGCTATTGTGGTTTGCACAATTCAGTCCCAGAGACAGAAAGTAGCCACACAGATGCATAGCTTTGTTGAGATTACAATGCCATAAAAAAAACAAATGACCTGACCTGAATCCAAGATTGACCCGTTAAAGGAGCTGTAGGGGTTACCCAGAGGAAGCAATGCTTTTTTTCTTAGGCATAAACTCAGATCATGACTTGAACTTGGTGTAAAGCAGTGAGGCTCTCAGGTGTTGAACATCCTGTGGAACTTGAACTTGGTGCAAAGCAGAGAGGCTCTCAGGTGTTGAGCATCCTGTGGAGAGTGGATCTTTGAGGAAAGACATACCCTAGATCTGACTTGACCTGGGAGAGAGCAGCTCAAGATGTACCAAGAGGATCGTGTAGGTCTTAGGGCATAGAAGCAACTGTGGAAGCCATGTTTGGGAGTCTGGTGTCATCCAAAAAGATAGCAAGGAATCCTATGCAACTCTGGGCGTGGGCATTGTCATGACACAGTCACAATGTGGGGTCACTGTACCTTGACTTCCAGTCTACAAAATGCTGACAGCCAGTCACCGTTACACCAGCCACAATGCTTTGCACAGTAGACGGATATGATTGGCAAGGACAACTCAGTGGGTATCACTGACCCAACGGTTCTCTTCAGCTAGAAGTGTGGTTGAAGAGGACTCTCTTGGGAGGGGAAGAGCTAGCCCTTAATGAAAGACATTTTGAGATAATTAAGGTGAGAATTATCTTACTGCACACTGGGTGATAGCTGTAGTCACCCAGGAAGAGCCCAGCGCTTCAAAAAAGTCCCTTAAGTTTGTGCTCTGAACCAGCTGGATTTCCTAACAGGCTCATGGCTACTGTGTGGCCTGAATGAATTCCCAAAGGACAGTCATGACGCTTGCCTTCCGAAACACCCAAAGCGTGTTTGGCCATGTCCAAATTAAATTCCCTGTCTGACATAAAACAGTGGGCTTTCAACTTAGTATGGATCCTAAGCTATTAGAGCACTGTGTTTCAGTGCCCAGGAAGCTTCAGGGACAACAGTTTCCACACGACAGGCAGCTGCTAGGAGGGAACAAACTCTTGGGCACTTGTTTTGACAGTTGCCCCGTGACCAGTCTTGGAGGGTTATTCAAAATTTTCTCTTAAAGCAGCTATATTTCCTTTTTGAAATGTAGTATTTAGTAGTTCTGAGTATTTAAGAAAAACTTCAGAAAATGGATGAAAGTTTAACCAAATTCCAGATTTTAAAAATATGTACCATTACTATATACACTGAGGTTTACCGAGTCTAACTGGGACAAGAAAAATGTATTTTCTGTTAAACTTATTGACTTATTTAGCTTGGAAACATTACTAAAAATTATAAAATAAGTGAAAAAATTAATTTCAAACCATATTATTACTTTTACTTATATTTTCCAGGTGTCCATACATTGCAAAAATTGAGATCATTTCAAATATTTTCTTCAAAAATGTCATGAAACTTTATTAAAGTGACTCTATTAGTCACAACATCAAATGTAGCTGGGCACAGTAGTGCACCTTTAATCTCAGCACTTTGGAGACAGACAGGTAGATTTCTGTGAGTTTTGAATAGCCTGGTTTTCCTGGAAAGGTCTGTGTTAGCCAAGGTTACATAGTGAGATAATACCTCAAAAATGTCAGCTGGAAGTGTTGGAACACTATGTTCTCAGCCTTGAAGGAGCAGAGGCAGGGGGATCACTAATCAGAAGTTCAAGGCTAGCCTAAACTTTATAGTATAAACTGTCACAAAATCAAAACCAAATACAAGTTGTGTGTGTATTATATTTGTATATGTGTGTATGTGTATATGTATATGTGTGTATGTATGTGTCTATGTATGTGTGCATATGTATGTGTATTTCCAAATGTGTGTATATGTATAGGTGTATGTATATTTGTATGTAAGTATGTATGTATTATATGTGTATGTATGTGTGTGTCTGTGTGAATTTTGCTTAGTTCAGAGAGTGTTTTCCTAGCAAAATCAGACCCCCACCCCAGTCCCCAGCTCCACATGATGCAGTCATGGTGGGACATGCTTATCATCCCAGAACCTGGGTTTAGGGTGAGACACATCACATATATGGTCAGACTCAGCCGCACAGGGAACCAGAGTCCAGGTGATATACCTGAGACATGGGTGCCTCAGAATGAAACAAGACAACAAACAAAAGATAAAAGAACAAATGACTGAACTCCTGGGAAATAAGATATTATGAAAGAACTTGAAATACTTATTATAGCTAACCAATTTTTCCCTGCTCACATGGACTAGGAAATGGGGTGGCTCTCGCCCGGGGCAAGCACACTAACCTGGAACAAGTAAGAGAAGCCACGTCATCAGCACACAACCTCTGAAAGGAATGCATGGCTTCCTGACACGCATTCTTGATAAGATGGGAAAGCTACCTTTAAATAAATCCTTTGACTCTGAATGGCCAACGCAGGTGCTTTCTGGACGACCACTGTCGACAGAGCCACAGGCTGTGAGAATGGTAAGGAAAACCGAAATATCCCATGATGTGTCCAGAGACCTGGTGGAGAAGGAGGCAAAGGCAAACTAAATTTGTCCTTCCGGGTCCTTTGTTTCCTGCTCCCGGAAGGAAATGGTGTGGACACTGGATGATGGTCTCAGTAGCCTGGACTTTCTGGACTTCCACAGACGACAGATCCTAAGCTGAGAGAGTATTAAAGTTTTCTTATCTCAAGAGAGAAGAGATCCTTTAGGAAAACCATGGATTATAAGTGAATATTGAATGAGGAGAAAGAGAATACCACTTGTGTTGGGTCAGCTGGGAAAGTCTTGCTTGGTTCTTCACAAGATTTGAACTTGACCAGAATTTCTAATTTAGCACCGAGATGTCTCTGCAGCCCCCTGCCATGGAGCACCCACCCAACTCAGGAGACAGGACGGCTATGTGAGTAGAATCATGCCATTGCAGACACACACCCAACATGGCCAGAATCGAGACCATAAGAACAAAGAATATTCATTCATAGGTTCACTTTAAAGTCAGATGGTTCTGAAAAGGTACTTCAATATTGTTATAATTACAAACCCATTCTCTAGCATTAATTCTTGACAGACAACTGAAATATGTCTCTAGTTAAATACTCTACCACGCCCAGTGCACCAAAATGCTTCGTGAAGATAAAGTAGATCAGTGACAATCAGTACACACCTTCTACAAATGCCACTTCCTCAAAACGTCATTCCCTTAGCTGCTGAGACTCTCACCTCCTTGTCTACAGGCTGACATTTTACATTTTCTTCTGCCATAACTGTATGTGTACTGGATCTGATAAGGACATTTTCATTCAAGTAGAGGAGGTACTTTGAGCATATTGCCTTCTTACCCTTCCCTTTGGCCTCTCCAATTAATCTCCTTCATCCCCCTGGGCAGTTTTCCATTTTCATGTCATATGTACATATATGATTCCATGTATCTATATAAAATACAGGATGTACAAATGAGAGAAAAACATATATGTGCAATATATATGAACGTAATATAATTAGAGTACTCATGAAAGTTCTGTATTTCCCTCAGGAACTAAAAGCCAGAGGCTCACAAGTTCAAGCCACCATAGGCTGCATGGTGAGTTCAGGGCTTGCCTGAGATACATGAGACCTTGTTCTGAGAAGAAAATGCCCATCCTTTTCCTGTACAGTGACCATCCTTGAAGGCTGCGAGCTCTACCTGCTCTGCCTACAACTGGGATCCCAGGACTGAACACAGGTCTGCCAGGGTCAAGCATCTCTGAACGAGGGTGGATTGGTCACTACAGTAAGACTGGTGGAGCTGAGTTTTAAAGTAGTCATGTGTCAAACAGGTAAGACCGAGGCTAAACCAAGAATTGGACAGAGGAAAAAGTCCTACTGACTGTACCAAGCAGAGACATTCTCCTCTAACCACTTACCGGAACAATGAATAGACTGACTTAAAACTCAACAGGCAGACTCGAAGAAGTTGCTACAGCCCTGGATAAGTTCAGAATGATAACTATGAGATCTGCTATATTAAATCATGACAGTAATAGCTAAATCTCCCATCTTTTTCTGGATCACACCTAGAGCCCAGACCAGAGAGCCGTAAGTGACTCGTAATGACTATAGACTAAAGCCTGAGTCACACCGTAACGAGGATGGATTTATACGGCCCCGCGGATGACATCATTACGGTTTCAGCCACACTAATTAGCAGCAGAAATCTACTGCACAGTATTCAGTGGGTTTCAGATACATCTGATATTTGTTACTAAAACAAGTAAGAGAAAGGACACACCACACAGATCCAAGAATGTTTAGTCTCGGTCTATGCATCAGTTCATGTTACATAGAAGTAAAATCAATTATATGTAAAAATAAATACCCACATTTATTTTCATGAGTGACAATAATGTCTAGCTGCTCTCATATGTGGGAGATACAGGGGAGAAAATCAAAGTGTTTTTCTCCCTGCAGAAGGCTGGCATTCTTAATTGAAGATTTATGCTGTTTATTATTGATTATAATGCTCACAGACTGATCATAATTCCTTTAAAACCAACATAAAGCCTCATCGGCTTCATAACACATTTAAGTGTAACTTAATGAAATATTTATTCAGAGCCAAGGATCCTCCAATACTTTTTCATTAAATACAACTGCATTTGAACCCAGTTTTGCCTTATTAGTGCATACCTCTTGAGTTATGTTGAGGTAACCACAATTGTGTTTTTAGATGTTCATGGCTTTCTTCTAATGTTCCATTTTAAAGCTCCTATACATCTTAAAAGTCTCAAATAAAGAAGAAAATGAAGAGTGATCTTAGAATTCAATATACACAAATTTGAGAATGTTGTTTTGTTTTGTTTTCAAGATGAGGTTTCTCTGTATATACTTGGTTGTCCTGGACTTTCTCTGTAGACCAGACTAGCCTCAAACTCAGAGATCCACCTGCCTCTACCTCTTGAGTCCTGGGAAAGACAACAATCAATTGTGAATATTTTTTTTAGTAGTGTTGGCTAACTCTATTTAATTAAATAGTTGAGAAATGTTGGTAACTTTGATTTACTGACTCTAGGCAGACCTTCATAGACTTAAGGCCTGGCTATCATTCATCATTAACAGCTCATTTTATTCTCATTACATGAGGTTGATGTGATGTCACCTGTACTGTCTTGAGACACAAAGTCATGGACTCGGTCAGATATGGGAGGTGTCAGGCGTACTGAGTACTCTACATATTCTTTGTATCCAGGGTCTTCCAGCTCTGTCAACCACAAAGAATGGTACTGCCTAGTAGTCTTTGTCAAACACATTCTCTCACCCTAAATAGACATAGCAACCTAGGGAAGAAAGGGGGCATCATGTTCTGTCCTCAGTCACACCAGGTAACCAGGGACACCACAGTCTGTCCTCGGGCACATCAGGTAACCAGGGACACCACAGTCTGTCCTCGGGCACATCAGGTAACCAGGGACACCACAGTCTGTCCTCGGGCACACCAGCTAACCAGGGACACCACAGTCTGTCCTCGGGCACACCAGGTAACCAGGGACACCACAGTCTGTCCTCGGGCACATCAGGTAACCAGGGACACCACAGTCTGTCCTCGGGCACATCAGGTAACCAGGGACACCACAGTCTGTCCTCGGGCACATCAGGTAACCAGGGACACCACAGTCTGTCCTCGGGCACATCAGGTAACCAGGGACACCACAGTCTGTCCTCGGGCACATCAGGTAACCAGGGACACCACAGTCTGTCCTCAGGCACATCAGGTAACCAGGGACACCACAGTCTGTCCTCATTCACACCAGCTAACCAGGGACACCACAGTCTGTCCTCATTCACACCAGCTAACCAGGGCATACAGAAGTCTGTCCTCGGTCACATCAGGTAACGAGGGACACCACAGTCTGTCCTCATTCACACTAGCTAACCAGGGAATACAGAAGTCTGTCCTCGGGCACATCAGCTAACCAGGGACACCACAGTCTGTCCTCGGTCACATCAGGTAACGAGGGACACCACAGTCTGTCCTCGGGCACATCAGGTAACGAGGGACACCACAGTCTGTCCTCATTCACACCAGCAAACCAGGGACACCACAGTCTGTCCTCGGGCACATCAGGTAACCAGGGACACCACAGTCTGTCCTTGGTCACATCAGGTAACGAGGGACACCACAGTCTGTCCTCACTCATACGAGAACCAGGGGATACTACAGTAGATCATCAACCACACCAGAAAACCATCACAACCAAAGACCACGAGGGTGACATAAAACCAAGCACAGAGCAAAGGACCAGACAGGATGAAGCTAGGCAAGCCCAGCCTGGACCTCACTGGACTGTGCTGGGTACCTTATGGGCAAAACATCTTTAACAAAGTGCCTAGGATGCATGCTAAGCACTGCTGGAGTTGAAAGAATGAGCTGGCACACGCAGAAGAATAAAACTGCCCTTACCCTACACCATTTGTGGAATAGAATATCTGTTTATCTATGTAAAGAGTGTTGCTATTTCACCTGGGCTGCCTAAGGCACCTGATTGGTCTAATAAAAAGCCAAACAGCCAATAGTTGGCAGAAGAGGGATTGGCGGGGTTGGCGGGTAGAGAGAAAAGAAGAGCCAGCCAGCCAGAGCCCAGAAAACAGAGAGGACGCTGGGAAGCAGGATGAACAGTGCTTAGATGAGGTAAATGAGCCTCAGGGCAGCACGCACACTCATAGAAATGGGTTAATTTAAGGTAAAGAAGCAAGTTAGAAACTAAGCCAAGGCCCAGCATTCATAATTAATAATAAGTCTCCATGTCATGGGGGTGGTGGTCCAAGAAAGCCTGTGACACCATCTTCAAAGATAAACTCAAAATGGGTGGATTAATGAAAGGTAGAATCCAGGAATATAAAAGGACTGCCAGGGACCAGTGAGATGGCTTAGAGGGTGAGGCTGCTGGTTGCACAGACTGGCACCAAGAGATCCCAGGAACCCGGTGAAGGCGAAAGAACAGGAAGTTGCCATCAGAACTGCACACAAGCAACTCTGGGCTTAATGTTGCTTTGACTTTCCAACAGAAAGGACAGCTGACACAGAGGTGATACACACATCTCGGTGGAAGGTGATGTCATTGTCCATACTATCTCCACCACACATTATTGTCGACCTGGAAAATTGATTCAAAGTACATTTTTGAAATGCCAGCAAAATGACATGGTTACTGAAAATACGAACACCATACGCCATTTAACATACAAGGAAGTCAGCGAGTTTGGCCCCTAGGTTCTTGCCACGGTAAGTATTTGATGTACTAAACACTTGGAAATAAGTCTATTTTAAGTGTTCAACTATACAAACCACAATGTGAAATCTCCACAGTGAAGTTCGTGTGGAGAATTAATTTATTGTACTTCCCAATGGCAGCTCCTTCTCCACAACATTAAAAGGAACTCACTCATTCATTCACCCAGACTGAGACAGGAGTACTGGGTGGATAAAGCTATAAGTCTATCCAGATAAGGTTAGGAAAGATTTACTGGCTGGGAGCATCTTAAGACTGAGCGACCAAAACAGAAGTGTAACAGTCACAGCACCACACAGAAGTGAGTACATTTCTTCTTCAAGGACCTCGTCACCACTCCTTTCTCTTGTGCCAGTTTTAGGGAACTAATATGGTGGGTCACACAGCCTTTACTTTTAATGTTTGAGTTTTCTTAACTTTAATTTTTAACATTAGAAGGATCCAAGTTGAGATTTACAAGCTGGAAGCTAAGTTTCAAGAGGTCCTAAATCATATTAAAATCCAAGGTGATGGCTCAGTCACGAAAATACTTGCTACACTAGCAGAAAGATATAAGGTCCCTCCCACCACCCACATAACTATCCCAGTCTGCAGTCCCAGCAAGAGGATCCCAGGGTTCATTGGCTCGCCAGTCTGGGAGAGGCCTTGAGTTTCAGGTTCAGTGAGTATGCCTGACTCAAAAATTAAGATAAAGGGTGGTTGAGACGATACTAGATGGGGCCTCCAGGAGCCACAGACACATATACACACGTGTACAAACACACCCCATCATGGGTACATACACAAAGCTGCCTATACACATGCACAGATGAACACTCACAATAAAATTGAGGATGAACACAAGTATAAGATTGTCAAGGAGCTTGTCCAAATTTAAAATGCTTCTATGACTCCAAAATGTTAAAACCCAAAACAGAACAAAACAAATTTGCATCTTTTAGGACAGTAGAAAATTAATCTCACTATTTCTGCTAAACCTTATTCTTCTCATAACTTATTATATTGACATATCCTTTGCTCAATATTATTCATTTCATAACTATTGCATGTACATATCAGGCTTCAGATAATTCATTTCAAGTGCATCATGGACAATGAGCACATTTACCCCTCTGTCTTCTTTAATTCCGTTCCCCCTAACTTTCTAATTCCTAACTGTCGAATTTTCTCCTGAGTCCCTTCATGATTTTACCACAAGAAGCGGAATAAGAGTCACAAAGCATGGCTCCAGATAACTGCCCTGGAAATGCAAGAGAAATTCCCACACGTCTTCAAGAACGCTTGACTGTAGAGCGGATGATTTCACACGCCATTTATCACATTATGATCTCAAGACTTGTGAGATCTACCTTGTATATATTATTATATACTAAAATAAGACTACATAACCTTTATATCTGTCTATGCACAACAGGATGCCTGGTGCCTACACAGCCCAGAAGAGGGCATTGTATCCCTTTGAACTGGCGTTCTGATGGTTGTGAGCTCCCATAAGAGCGCCAGACACCAACCACAGGTCCTGAGAAGAGTAGTCAGTGTGCTTACCTGCTGGGCCACCACTCCAGCTGCATTGCATCTAACTTTCAAAAAGTACAATGAATCTCACAGGATGGTCCCAAAGCGATTTTTTTTAAGGTATTGCTTCAGATACCAAATGAGCAACAATGGCTACCGTTCACAGGCTTTTTGTGGCCATCCAGTTTGGGAGGCCACTAAAGTAAAAGTTTGCTACAGAACCAGAGCTCTCGGTTTGCAGAATCAGAAGCCTCATCCAAGAGCTGGACCTCATGGGCCTTCAGAAATAATCAGTGCAAATTCGAGGCAGGTGAGTATGTAAGACAGCAGCGGGGAACTTTCAGAAACATTGTGTGTTTGTGTAATCTTTCAAGAGTGTAGGTAATAAATCCTAACCTGCAGAAAATGTAACAAATATGAATTATTTAGGCACCAGGGGTTAGGGCCTAGAGCCAGCACCCTTTCCTGAGAGTAGAAGCGCCCCTGTCCGGGGAGCGTTCAGGCCGGACAGGTGACTAACAGGAAAGCGCAGATGATACCATAGAAGTCGTCTATTTTCAATCACGCCTGTGATTTGAAGACTGTGTTCGTGAAGAGGGGGAGACGGCTCAGCCAGGAGAGAGCGCGCCGTGCAAGAGCAGGACTGGCGTTCAGATCCCAAACCCACAGAAAGGCTGCGTGGAGAGGGCACCGCACCTGTAATTCCAGCCTGTGAGAGGCAGAGACGGGATCCTCATAGCACACTGTCTAGTCTAATAGGCGGACTAGTCTAGATGTTGAGCTCAGAGCTCCGTGAGAACCCCACCTCTGCATCAAACAGGGAGAGTGGCCCAGGAAACGCCAGCCCTTCCCAAGGAGGGACATGCACATGAACCTGCATAATGTGAGCACTCACACAAATACACGCGGCACATGAATACAAACATAAAAACAGACCAAGTGTGGGTATGTGTGTGTGTTGTGTGCTGCATGTGCCTGTGTGTGTCTCTGTGTGCGTCTGTATATGTGTCTGTGTGTGTGCGCGTCTCTGTTTGTGTGTCTGTATGTGTGCATCTCTGTGTGTGTCTTATGTGTCTGTGTGTATGTATCTGTATATATGTGCGTCTTTGTGTGTGTGTGTCTGTATGTACATTTCTCTGTGTGTGTCTGTATATGTGCGTCTCTGTGTGTGTGTGTCTGTATGTACATTTCTGTGTGTGTGTGTATATGTGTGCGTTTGTACAAACCAGAGATTGAATACAAAATAGATTTTTAAATTCTGTTCCACCTTGCTTTTGAGGCAGGTCTATAGTGAACAGAAGACCATCCCTTTGGCCAGGCTGGCTGCTGTCTGGTAAGCTCCAGGACTTTCCTGTGTTCACCTCTGCAGTACAGGGGACACAAGCACAAGCCTCTGCATCTGTCTTCCACATGGATTATAGGGATTTGAACTCGTGTTCTCACGCTTACACAGCATACAATTTACCAAGGAGACATGTGCCCTTCCCTGGAGACTTCTGTCTTATAGGCCACATGTCCAATGTTTTTAAACCTAGCCTATGTCTTAAGACTCTAACTTTGGGTCATCCAATCCCAGATACAGGCCATTTTTATTTTCTCTGATGAAGAAAGTGAAACATCTCTAGCCCATTGACAGTCACCAAAAAAAAAAAGTCTTAAAGCTTTGAAGAGAACAAAGAATCCCATTCATAGCCCAGAGCGGGACTGAACTGGAAGGCGTTCATCTTTCTCAACTCCCTAGCCGCCCGTGTCTCTAACACAATACACCTGGAAACAAAGACGGCTTATGAGGCATTCAAACGGATCTCCTCGCCGCTCTCCTCTGGCTGCCTCGCCCTGCTGTCCCTCCTGGCCACACATCTGGTGACCATGTGTGGCGACACTAATGAAGACTTTCCTGAGTAAGCTGCAATTAGCTCTGACTGCCTGGAAGCTTCTCCGGGCTGTAGCAAAGTAAAGGATGAAGATGGCCGACTGGGGTGGGGGGACAGACGGGGGACCCCTTTCCCTTCACAAAGCTGAAATTTCCCAGCCACCCCCCCCCCCGGGACTCCCAGAAACGCTGCTGGGAAAAGGATGTCCTTTAAGGTGTAAGCTAGTCCTCCTAGCCTCCAAGTGAGCATTTTACCCTGCACGATTGAATGCAACAGGCAAACGGCAGCTCTGCCACAGCCTTGGAACAATGGAGAATTGTTCAGCAGCAGCCGCTCCCCCTGGCTGGCCTGTGAATTATACTTTCCTCACAGTTTATATGCTTTAATACAATAAATTGGTCTGTTTTTCTATTTGATGGATTGGAGGGCACTGGGGAAGGAAATACACTGTACACAATTAAGCTGTCTTGAAAACACATACTTTTGTTTATCCTGGGTCTCTTCCCCCTCTCAATCAAGCTGCTAATACAACTGTTTTAAGTTTCGACAACAACCATATTAACTGTGGGTCTCCACATGAAACAGAAGTGCCCAGCCCCAGCGTCTCCTGACCTTTCAGGCTCAGGCTCCCGAATCCCGTTTACATGTGTGTCTGAAAACACAGCCATTTGTTTTCCATGGATTTTATTTTCCTCGAACCTCAAAAAATTGTGAGGGCTCCCTACGTACTAGATAACAGTAATAAAAGGCAGCGAGCACATTAGGTTAGAAATAAACCACAATTCCTGTGTCAACAGGACTCAAGGGTGAAGAATCCCTAAGAAGAGAAAGGAAGGGGACCTCCCTCTCATCATGTAAAGTTGAAAAGCCTTTATTAAACTCTGTGCAAAACAATAGGTGTAAATATTTACAATATTCACAAAATGTACAAAACTCTCTCTCTATTGGTAGTTCCCAAATTCCTTCCACCTTATAACTACAAAATGCCAGTGGCTTGGCTACCTGGCCTCAAATCCTCAGGCTGCAGAAGCTATGTCCTGAGAAGCAGAATGTTTGTTTCTACTCCTGGTGGCTGCCTGGTGCCTCTCCGTCCTCCTCAGAATGCTCAATTGCCCCAAAGGAAAACTAAAGCCGTCTTCCCCATGTTGGTGGAGTATTTGTCTGTCTGTTTGCTTTAGTTTTATGTCAGGAATAGCCTGGACACTGTGAAAACAGTTTATTACATAGAACTGTTTTTAAATTCAAACACTGAGGGCCTGGAGAGGTTGCTCAGTGGTTGAGGAGGATCGGGGTTTGGCTCCCAGTGTCCACATGGAAGCGCTTAGCCGTTTGTAACTCCAGCTCCAGCGCATCAGACACCCTCTTCTGGCCTCCTTATGTACTGGGCACACATGTGGTGTTCTTACATACGTGCAGGCAAACTCTCAAACACTTAAAATGAAAATAGGAGAGTTATCTGTTTCAGAATGTCAGTATAATTCCAAACTCAGCACAAGTTAGTTGCAACACAGATTATCTATAGTGATGTCATCTCACTATTAAAATTTAAATTTATTCCCATATGCATGAGAAATTAGTTTTATTAAAGATGATAGTTGAGGCAAGTCAGTTATTGACCATGAGCTCTCAGGCTTCGGGAGGTGTTTGTTTATGAACAATCTGTAGTTATTGTCAGGAGGTTCTTCCACCTCACATACAGAACAGCTGGTGGCATCCCCAGAGACCTCTACTAAATCTGACAAGATATTGTAAAAAAAGGATTTTCACATTTCCTGGGATTTCTGACCACATCTCAGGGACATACCGGTGATATTTATTTATGTCCACAAAGAATCATTTTTTTTTAGCGTGCATTGGTGTTTTGCCTCCATGTACGTCTGTGTGAGGATGTTGGGTCTCCAGGAACTGGAGTTACAGGCAGTTGTGGGCTGCCTGTCAGTGTTGGGGACAGAAACCATGCTCTGTGCAAGAGCTGTAAGTGTTCTTAACAGCTAAGCCACCTCTTTAGCCCCACAAACCATCTGTAGATGGGGATTCTACATCTTTACTAGGCGAGGTAATAAGCCATATACAGATACAGTAGGAGCAACCTGCAGACTGAGCCTAGCCAAGATCAATCTGCAGGTCCTGGTCCCTATGGTTCCTTCCTCCCAGGCAGAATAGACAGCTTCTCAATGTGATTCAAACTTGGTTTCTCTAAACCATCAAGTCAGGGACACAGCATGGGCACAGCTCCACCCCAATATTTCAGGACGTCAATGGGAGAAGTGAAAAAGCGAAGTAATAAGCCATCCACACCATGAGTGAGGACGCTGGAAGTTGTAGACGCTGGTAAACTGGAAAGGACCTGATCATTGCAGATGTCCCCATGAAGGCATGCCCCTCTCAGCTCTCTCAAGCTCAGCAGGAGGATGCTATCTTCACCGGCGTGTTATCGATGCAGCAGCTATAAAAACGTCACCCTCTCGAGAATGGCTATTTACAGTATTTCACAAGAAGGGCATTCACGCCATCCAAATGAACAAGGCTGTCTCTGGACACTTCATAGGTTAGCCTTAGCCATGGGGGAGGGGGCGGGCAGAGGGAAAACCATTTTCAAACATTTGAACTCTCCCTGACCCCTGTACACTGTTCAAGTATGCACTTAAGACAATTCAAATAAATAACGCATATCCACGCATAGAGAGCTGACGCATAGATGGCGAGCGTGGGTCCCGGCAAAGCGATAGGTTGACGAGCAGAGACTAACTGTTCCGCAGTCCATCCTCGGACAAGCACCAGCGGAAATCCCATTAGAAAGGTGCGCTCCATGATTTGAATCGATAATTCTGGGAACCAGGGTATGGACTTGCTGTGAACCAGCCGCGGCCAACAGAGCCGAACAAGAAAAGAAACAAGCCACCTTGTCCCCACAGTGACCTAGAACTTCTCAAGGCTGCAGTTATCCATGGGGGAACAGTGGTCAAGGAGGCAGGGAAATATCAAATGTACGAGAGGGAACAATGACCTGCTTCATTAGAAAGATTTGCAGTGTTCAAAATCTCTGTTGCATCTCTCCTTCAAAAGCTAAATATCAGATTGCATTGAAATAGTATCGCATACATGCGTACATATGTTCCTTTCTATAGGACCAGATCTGATCATTTATGCTAACTTATTCTCTCCCAACATAGACTGGTTTTCTTCTAGAAAGTTCTGTTACTACTATGCTTCAGTAGCACCAAGCCTACATGATTTATTTTGTTGTATCTGTGTAGGAAGGTATGCCCTAGCATTCATGTGTAAGTCAGTCAGAGAACAGCATTCAGGATGGAGTCTTCTTTCCCACAATGCCATCTGTATTGTGATGCTTAGGAATCATGAGTCAGTTTATGAGTCAGCAGATTTAACTCCTGAACCATCTCCCTAGCCCAGGGCTATCGTTCTAAGTTGTTAAGAAAACTGCAAAGGCTTAAAGTTATTTTTGGTTGGTTTTGTTTTGTTTTCAAACAAGGAACAGTGGCAAAGGTAGGGTTCCAGACTTGGTAGCTGAATACATAAATCCCTGTGTGAGCCACGCATAGAAAACTCCCTGCCATCTCTTGTTCGGAAAACATACACACGCAGCACAAACACACACATGCACGTGTGCACACGCACACACACACACAGAGAGATGAGGGTAAAGGGAGGAATTGGAAATTTAAAATGTGAGAAAATCATTCAGTACATGTTAGCGTGTCAGCACGCAGGGAGCGAAAAGCATGCTTTCAGAAACAGGATACAGCAAGAGATAAAGAGTGCAAAGGCCTACACTGTCAGCTTAATGCGATCTGGAATCCCCCAGGAGACGCTCTGGACTGGGTTAACTGGGCGGGAAATCTGCTGTGGCTGTGGACGGCCCTAGTCTATTGGGTGGGATCCTGAGCAGACTGGAAATACGAGGGTGAGCAGAATGAAGGAGCTGTGTTTCTCTGCGTCATCGGGACTGCAGATGCAATGGCACCAACTGTCACCGCTTCCCCTATGGCAGACCCGTACTCATGAGACATGAGCCGAAATCGCCCTAACATGAGTCTGTGAGATGAGCAGCTGAGAGGAGAACCCTCCGAGTCTTTTATTCTGCTGGAAACCAAAACAGAGAGGCTCCATCAAGTAAAGCGTGTGCCCCATTCCAGGAGGCTTTGAGGGCAGGGCTGTACAAGATGACCCTGAACACAAATCCACCTCCTGCTCTAAGACATCCCAGAACAGATAGTGCTGCCTCAGGGAGCAGGGATAGGGGGTCCACCTGTTGCCACTCTCAGTGGCCAAGAGAAGAGGGCTTCAACAGACCTGTGGGTGGCATGTGACCAAGCATGAGGGGTACCATACACCTAAGGAAAAATATTTCTTTTGTGGAATAAATTGGTTATGCAACCACAGATGGCCATGTTTTTGAGGCCCATTACCACAGTGGCACCTTCCACTTCCGTATGGTCTTGCTGGCGGGGGGGGGGGGGGGCGGATAGTTTTTTGTTTTGTTGTTTCTTTTAAAGGTTAAGAGATCCAGCAAGAATAAGACAGCCCTTTCATCCAAATTTCTAACACGTGGTTTCTGTGTATAGATGTTTGGGATTGGGACCCAATGAGATGCAGGCAGTCTGGGAGTCTTATCTGGACCAGCAAGTTAAATAATTTTCATTCTCTGAATTATCCCTGCCTTTTAAAATCAGTTTACTCCTTGACTTTTCTTATGATTCCTAGCTTCAAAAATGAGAGAAAATGGCCCAGATTTGTTGGGTAAGTTCTCGCTACTGACTTTTCTTAGGAAGAGGGCTTTAAGAGTTCTTTACTGATCCCTGGCAGCATAGAAGCATGGTTTTGGGGTGAATAGTGAGGTACAGAAATGCGAGCCATCATGGAACCATGAGCTCCCCCCACCCCCACCGCCCTGTGAGTCACTCAGTATCCCCAGAAGTAATAAAGCCTCCCAAGAAAACAGAAATCCCAAAGGAAGTGATGGCTTGGTGGCTTTTCCTGTGTCTCAGGAAGACTGCCTATGACTAAAGAATTTCCCAACTGCTAGACTCATACAAGCCAAAACAAACAGCTTTAAAATTCTTAAAGGGTACTGTGTAGTCCTAATGGCCTAAGTACTCACTGAAGCCAGGTTCACCAACAGGGAGGTGAATGGGAGGCAAGGGGCTACTCCGGAGTTCATTGACCAGAGGAAGAAAAACTCTACAACACGGCTTCAGTAAGGAAAGGGGAGGGGGCTGCAGAGAGATGGTTCAATGGTTCAATTCCCAGCTTTTCACTGTGTAGAATTTTAGTTCCAGGGGATCTGACTCCCTGGTTTCCAACAGTACTGTGAACACAAATGGAACACACACATACACGTAAAATAAAACAGTACAACAATTTACTGTCAATTTAAAAGAGAAAAAAATAAAAAGGAACTATTCTTACCTGCCTGTTAAGAACACAGGAAGCCTCCAGTTGATAATGATGGGCAAGCATCCACACCCAGAGTAAAGCTCAATGCGTCAGGGAATGTTTTACTTAGTATAACATTGGTGCAATGATCCCAACATTTTTAAAATCTATACAAATCCTATATAAAACTTTATTGAATGTAAATGTTCATATCTCACCCTTTGCAAGCGCCCAATACCTCTTAACAGCAGCAACACTACGAGGACACAAAATTTTAAAAAAAATTCTCTAAGATATTGCAACTGAATCAAACCAATGCCATTCATGAAGTGGGGAACTTATCAAATATCTGTTGGCCCCCTGGAGTGATTGCCTCTGCAGGAACTTCATCTGCTGGTCTAGAACGGAATTAAAACTTCCCACCAGTGCTAACTTGCAGCTTATTATATATATGAACTATATGGATTGATTTTAAAAGCATATTTATCTTTATTTTATGTATATGGGTGTTTTGCCTCAATGTATGTCTATGCACCGTATGTATGCATTACCTGTGGAGGCCAGAAGAGGGTGTCAGATCCCCTTAGAGCTGGGGTTATAGACAGTTGTGAGCTGCCTTGTGGGTGCTGAGAGAAGAACTGAATCCATATACGCACAAAGAGCAACAAAAGACTCAGCACATGAGGTTGTATTATATATTAAAATGTTGTAATAATCATTATATATTATATATTTGTGAATATGTATACATAGTTATGTTACAATAATATTAAAAAAATAAAAGGCTATCTATCTGAGGGTTGGGGGAAGGGGCCTAACGGTCGGAGGAAGAGGTCCTGAGAGTTCCTTAAAGGAGGAAAGGTAATGGGGCTAATGATGTAATTCCATTTTAATTAAAAATGAATAATAAAATGCTAAATCCTGCCTGTGAGCCCCTGCAGGTCCATCACCTTCACTACCCACGTTCAACCATGTCATGTTGATTCCTCAGCAATGCAGCGCACAATTACCCCGCCGTGTATTTGAAAAGTTAATACACGTGTCAGACATGATGAAGGGTGAGTTCTGAACCATATCCAAGAAGCTTGTAAAGACATCCTCTTACAAAATTAATTTAAAAAAATAATCAAAATTAAAGTTGAAGAAACCCTTGGTGATGTCCGACTGCTACCCTTGAACCTCGACTTTCTAACTAAAAGGCCTCTAACAAACTAAAGAGATCATAAAAATAAAACTTACAAATGCTCCCAATATTTGCCACATGGTTTAAATAAATTATAATGATTGTATATCATTGTTGGCTACTCATAAATTATATGAATATTTTATGCTCTTTGCAAAAGGAAATGGCACGATTTTTCATTTAAATTAATTCATATGAAATTTTTCTTGAGCATCTTATCGAAGATGAGTAACCCGGTGTGGTCCACGCTGGTCATCTCAAGCCTCAGAAGGCACAGACAGAAAGACTGTGAGTTCCCCTAACATGGGCTACATAAAAAAGACCTTGTTCTAGAAACAAAACAAGCAACAACCCAGAGCATCCTTTATTTGCCCTGTTTGAAATCATTCGTTCTAAGAAATGAAAACTTTATAGGAATTCAGGCACTAACTAAAATAAAGCACTAAGTTCAAGAATATCTCCCCTTATCAAGCACCAGAATACATTATTATTATTCCTTAACAGGAAAATCCTGACTCAGGAAAACTGTCACGAAGGACAGACTAGTCAATTCCAGTCAGGACTTGCTTTAATAGAGTGATTCCTAAGGATTTTAATTATTTATATGTGGGTTTTAAAAAGCGACTCGTATGTATGAACACCAAGGTTTTTCATCAACCCTCAAATAAACCACTTCTGCCTTCCACACAGGTACCCAGACTTAAGAACCCCTAAGAGCATCTAGGATGGCCAAGGTGGGTGGCAGGGGATGCTTCTCTGTCATCTTCCCCCTACAGGTGTATGAATCTCACGGACCTCACCAGACACGAGATACAGGAACTATGTCAATCTTAGGTGCTTACATATTTTACTCCCTCTGCCTTTAAACTTTGCTTAAGAGGAAGATATCAAAATTATAACCTACATATAATTGCTTAATAGTGATATCACAGGCAAGAGGCCGGAGAGAAGTCAGGAGAGGTGTTATTTAAGGGCTTGAGAAATGGGGCCCAAGCACAGTGTCCTGAGACACTTGTGTAACCGAAGGTGAGACGTGAAAACACGGTATCTGCTCAAGAAACATCCAGAGGCATGCCTGAAGCATGCACGAAGACGAAGAGACATGCTGGAACACACACCCAGTCTCTAGATAAACGACCAGAAACTCTCCAACGCTGCCACCCCTAATTTCCAGAATGTTCCTGGACAAAGGATAGCACATGGAGCAGGGTAGAGTTGTTTTATAAACTGCACAAACCAATGACCATTTTAAACTATTGTCTTAAGCTCCATTTAAAAAGTAAGCACTAGATGCCCGATAATAGTTGTGTCTTTTATACAGGCTCGAATCAGACAGCAGAAGACTTTCTTGAAATCTTTCATGCAAACACAGTCTGAAGTGTGTACTCAATGCCTCCTTTAACCTTTGTTCATGGCTGTCCTGGAACTCACTCTGTAGACCAGGCTGGCCTCGAACTCAGAGTTCGCCGGCCTCTGCCTTCTGAGCGCTGGAATTAAAAAGTATGCACCACCATCGCTTGGCTCATTTTAAAATTATATACATGTTATATAAAATTTGTACATAATATATCTATAGACATGATGGAAATGCATCATAGAAAACTTAGTATATAATTGGATATGCGTAATATTTTTATTACAGCTGTTATGGACCAAATGCTTACATGAGACACAGGTGCACACAATACAAATTTTTGGAGGCTATGGTGCTCTTGTTGGTTTTCCTATATGGACGTGGATGTCAGCACGCTACAAATAACCACTTCTACATGATCCTATTGATAGCACAGCAATGAAACACTTAAACTAATAAGTCACGCGATATTTATCCTCATGTAAAATCTGTCGTGAACAGTAGAGCTGGGCACAATCACAATCATGTCATAAGTATGCTATGCTCATCTGAGAACACGTGGAATATTTCAAGCTTCTGGTCTGACTGGCATATTGTCAAGTTTCTATAGATAATATTATTTACTACCTTCCATATCCATAAAAAAATAATGTGTCTATTTTAAAAAGCCCAAGTGCTGGGCCATTTTCTTCAGCAAGAGCAGCGTGAATTTCACAGGCTAGCTATGTGTCCTGTACACAGAACTTCCCTTTAGCTGTGTTCATGGCATTGGATATTTAATGCCATTGGCTGCTTCCCCCCAGTCAGAATATGAAGGACAATAAATAGTCCACCAACATGCATATAGATTTGATTTACATCTCTTATCCAAACAGACTATCCTTCACCCAAGCCACCACAAGATGCCAGCAGTGTTTGTGGGTCCTCACTATTCGGTGATTTCCATTTCTGTTTCTATATAGTGCATAAAACCTTCCACAGACGTGGTTCTGAAGCAACACACTGTCCGTGGGCTGAGGCAGGGCATGGTGGTTAATAACACCTCCTCCTCCAGAGCCAAGTCCAGTTCCCAGTATCCACATCCGGCAACTCCCAACTACCTGTAATTCCAGCTTAAGGGACTTGGATGCTCTCCTCTGGCCTCTAAAGCACAGCACTCAAGTGCTTATGCCCACACACAGATACTTATCCCCCAAGTAATTTCAAATGATGGGCTGCAAGGCATTTGCCAAAGTTTCATTCCTATTGTGAGTGCTAGCAGCGGCTTTAGGAACAGACAGCCCAGGGCTGAGAGATGTAAAAGTAACCAATATTGTTCCCATCAGGGCGTGAATGGATCTCAGGGTTCACATTGTACTGCCGGCTACCTAAAGAGTGCGATTGTTTCTCAAGACTTTCTGGTTCATAAATTTCCTGTCGAAAGGAAGCAATTGTTTTTGTTTAAAGGAAACATCCTGAGTTAAATTAAGCAAAAGTCCCATTTTCTGTCAACAGAAGACAGAGCGAAGAGTTACGAAGGTCGATAAATACTGGAAGGAAGAAGTCCAAGAGCAGACATCAGACAGCGAGTGTGCATGAGCATGGGGAACCCCAGCACAAGAGCAGACATCAGACAGCAAGTGTGAGTGGGCACGGGGGACCCCAGCACAAGAGCAGACATCAGACAGCAAGTGTGAGTGGGCACGGGGGACCCCAGCACAAGAGCAGACATCAGACAGCGAGTGTGCATGAGCATGGGGGACCCCAGCACAAGATCAGACACCAGGCAGCGAGTGTGCGTGGGCATGGGGGACCCCAACACAAGAGCAGACATCAGACAGTGAGTGTGTGTGGGCATGGGGGACCCCAGCTCAAGAGCAGACATCAGACAGCGAGTGTGTATGGGCATGGGGGACAACAGCACAAGAGCATTTATCAGGTAGCGAGTTGTGTGGGCACGGGGGACCCCAGCACAAGAGCAGACACCAGGCAGCTAGTTGTGGGCATGGGGGACCCCAGCACAAGAGCAGACATCAGGCAGCGAGTATGCATGGGCATGGGGGACCCCAGCACAAGATCAGACATCAGGCAGCGTGTGTGCGTGGGCACGGGGGACCCCAGCACAAGAGAAGATCTGAGTCACTGTTCCTTTGGTCTAAACATTTTGTGTTCTGTGTAAGCCTGATATATAAACCTATGGCTGACGTGTGCCAGCCACCGGGGACATTGGGAAAACAAAATATCTCTTTGTCTGAGTTAATCTTTTTATTGAACTGTTTTATATTTTGCGCAGGCCGGATCAGAAACGTGGTTAAAGACATGAAAACATAGGTGCCCGTGGAACCAAACTTTGTTACAATTCAGACTGAAGCAGGAAAGGGCTGTGTGTTCTACACACAACCCCAAGCTCTTCAGCAGGGCTTGCTCCAGGGGAAGAGTGTCTCCCTAGCTGATAAAGTGTGGTGTACAACCATGTGTCTGCAGCCAAAGGCAGTATTTGAGTCTTAAAGGTCCCCTAAATGCCTGGGTCTTAATAGCTTTGTTCCCAGCTCAGAGTGTTTCAGGTGGTGTCTGGTGGAAGAAGTTGGGTCTTTTGGGACAGTCCTTCATAATATTTTAAGACCCAGTCTCTCTTCTTGCATTTCCTTGCTTCTCAGCTTCCAGGCCATGGATGGCTCTGGTCATCAAAGTTCCCACCACATTAAAGCACTCTGCCACAGGCCCAGAAGCAAGGTACCACCTCACTGCAGACCAAAAGCTGCAACAGCAGCAGCCAAATGCACCTTCATCTGGTGTACTTCTTTCTGTGGCTGTATGGCTGTCTGTGTGAGTGTGTGCCCCATATGTGAAGGTGCCCACAAAGACCACAGGACATCATGGGGAAGCAGGCACTAGAGGGACAGGCACTTGTGAGGGACCTAATGTGGGTGATGGGGATGGAATCCAGGTCGTCTGGAAGAACAGTCAGGCTCTTAACCACTGAGCCACCTCCCCAGAGCCCAACCCTTTGTTTTTTTAAAGTTGATCATCACAGGTGTTTTGGGATAGTATGCAAACACTGAATACCATATCTCCCTATGTTCTCTTTCTTGTACATTTCCCAAACTAAATGCTCTGTTATCTATACCAGTTGGCTTCTTTGTGGACGTGGAAAATGAAAGGAATTATTCACATAAATTAAAATGAGACCCATAGCTACCCATTGAAACTCAGTTTATTGTTATTGAACTATATATTATTTCAGAGAAAGGGGAATAATTTTTAAATTCTAGATGAGATTTTACTTGTACAAAACCTAAAATAAATGATTTATCATTTACAATTAATTAGTCTCAATTTAACCTTAAAACAAAGTATATTCTTCATCAATATGAAGTAGCATGTGCTTACTGAATAGATGTGGGGTAAATTAGACAGGACATCCTCAGCCCCGAAGGACGATCTTATGTACCGCAAACACTCAAACAACATATGCAACAATGTTGCCATTTTGGTTATTCATGAAAGTCATCAACTCCCGTAAATAATGCACAATTTGGGTAAAATTACATAAATGAACTGGGGCGTGCACGTCTTTGATTTATCCATGCTTACAAAGCCTGTTCACTGATTCACATGGCAATCCATCAAGTGCTTCCACACATTCCACACAGCAGGTTCTACAAAGGCGGGAACACCTGGATAGAGAGTATAACTCCTCCTGTCAGGAGCCTGGGGAAGCAGGTAAGGATGCTACAATACCTTTGCAGCTAACAGACTCAATCAGAACATGTTGGGTGTAACCACAGTATGGATATCTGTATGGGATCAAAATATTATCATGGTTGCAGTGCAGGAGGGGGAAGGTTGTTCCACGAAGTCTATAAGTGAAGGTTTTTCTCTGCTTTGAGGCTCGTTCTTCAGGGAAATCATGCTTTTCTAATGTACATCCATCTATTTTCTTACAGCATTAAGAACACCATCGTGAACACAGTCCTTAAGAGTGTTTCTCTCTCCATGAGATACGGCTAAATGCTTGATTCAAAAATTATGTAGCGTTCTACACTGTTAGATGGATAAGCCCTCGCTTGGGTTGGGACTTGGCTCAACAGTGAAAGCAATTGCCACAGAGTTTGGATCCCCAAGACACATGGAAATATTAGGAAGGCATGATGGCCCATCATTCTAGCTTTGAAAGGTGGAGTCACTGTGGAGTCCGAGAAATGCAGGCTCATTTCCTCTTTGTCTGAGGGTCAGGGAGTTTGGAGATTGACCAGCCTCCATGCCATCCTGACAGGTGGTCAGAATTTGCGAGTGTACTTCTGCTCCTTCTCTTGTAACTATGAGATCACCTGGGGAAGGGCAGCCCCCAGGATACAGGACCTAGAGCAGCTTCCCTACCTAGACAACAGGATGCTAATGATTTGATATCTCAGAGTGCTAAAGCAATTGACTGTGTGAGTTATCCTCTCTGTCATGTTAATAAAGTCATTTGTTACCTTCTCCCCACCCCACCCCCAAATCCCTTTACTGGGTCTAAAAGCTGTGGAAAATTAAATGGGGTGGGTTTCAGGATTTCAGTCACTGGAATGCCCTCCGGATACTTTCTATAGTTTCTGTCCTGTTATTTTGTATGCGTCTTCATATTCTTTACTATATTTCTAAAATTCTCACGCCCCTACCTTGGTAAGAGGTATTTATGTTGAGGCCAGAGATCCCCAGAGTAAACTGGGAAGCAAGATGTGACATATTAGGGAACCACGATTTACTTTTCAGTGTTATTTCTTGGTTGAAGGATTGGTTGGTTTCATGTAGGCATCTACAGATGTGTATCTACAGGAACATATACGTGTATCTATATGGGGTGTATGCATATGAAATTCATAAAGATCAGAAAATTGCTGCAGATCCCATGGAGCTACAGTTCTGAGAGGTTGGGAGCTGTTTCATATGGGAGCTAGGATTCAAACTCTAAGAGACCTCTGATCCTCTTGAAGAGCAGGTAACTCACAATAGTTGACGCATCTTTCTATCCACTCCATACCTCTGGGTTTGACTGAGAGATTCTGCCTTAACGAATAAGGTGCAGGAATTGATGGAGGATGATTCCCGACATCAACAGACTTCCACATATATGTACAGACATGTGTATGTAGGTCTGCCCACATATGTGGAAAACATGCATACACTCACATATATCACCCCACCTGTTATGATTTACCTGCGGTCCCGAGCAGCTCGCGGCAGTCCGGTGCCTGGTCCCGAGCAGCAGTTCCCTGAAGGGGAGAGCCGCCAGCCCCGGGCAGGACCCAGCCATGCAGCGCTGAGCTGGTCCCTACGACAGTGAGTCCCCGGAGACAAGCGGGGGGGGGGGGGGGGGGGGGGGGGACGGGGGGGGGGGGACAGAGAGAGAGAAAGGGGGGAGTGGAGAAGCGGGGAGAGAGGCAGAAGCGAAGCTGCCTCTCGGAGAAAAAGACGGAAAAGAAAGCAAGCTCAGGCCGGAAGCTGAAGATCAGCCTGCCTCAGCAGATGGGTTAGGGAGTGGGTGTGGCTTGTACGAACAATCATAACACCACCCATCCAAGGAAACTGGAAAAAGAAAAGAAAGATCCTACAAGAGCTAGTTCCAGGACAGCAACCAAAAAGCTACGGAGAAACCCTGTCTTGAAAATCCAAAAAAAAAAAAAAAAAAAAAAAAAAAAACAGAAAGAAAGAAAAGAAAAATTCATTGTGATTTCTAAACTTGAATTGATACTGGTTTGAAGTTTTGCTCAAAGGACTTGGTTTTAAACTGATTGTAAAATGCATTTGGGAAGACTGCATGCCAGTCATGAAGTCATGTTATCTACCAGCAAGGGACCCAGCACTTAGCAAAAAGGCAAGAATGGTCACCTGCTGGAAGATGAGACATTTTTACCATCTTGAAAGAGGATAGGTGGAAGCTAAAATATTGGAAAGAACGTAGCATTGTAAAGCTAGTTATATATTGCTTCTGGATTTTCTGCTCCTCTAGAAAAAAATGCATACATACATACATACATACAATGAATATATGAGCAGAGGCTAGCATCAAGAATCTAATATGTGGCTATAGTGACATAGCACACAGTATGCCATGCACACAGTAGGATCTACTTATGAAGGCGTGGGCAGTATACCTGCCTACCTGGCATCGCTCTCTACACCTTGGGTGAGCTCCCTTAGACTCCTCACTTACAGTCTGAGGATCCACGCTGCCCCACAGACGCTGACTTAAGGATTAAAACCTCTTCCACCAACACCTGTGGACAGCGGGCACTTCTTCCTTGGTGTCTGCTCATCACATGACCCGCCAGCTTCTTCAACAATGGTGAGAAACGATTATCACCACCGACTTCTGAAATGCGTGTGGAAGCCCTCCCTATGATGGTTGGGGTAGCGCACACATCAGGCAGAATCTGTGTCTATGTTCCCACTTCAAAGGCAGCGTCATCAGGTTTACGAGCTCCTCACGCCATCCAGGGGATTCCTTCACAGGTTGGAGACTTTTCATAGGAGTCTGTCTCCTGGCATTTCAAGCTCGCTGTGGGGACCGCCAGGGAACTGCACCAGTGCCCTGTGTGTTTACGCTAATTCCATAGCTATTATGTGTCTGCTGTCACTGGACTGTTTGGGGTTTTGTTGTCAGCGTTTGAGGCAGGCTTGTGGTCGCAAAGATCCCCAGTGTCTGTATTTCAGGTTGTGCGGTTTGCCCCCTGTCTCTCATCATTGCTTTTGGCGCAGTCCCTTGACAGGAAATGAGAGATTTATTTTATCTGGCTTGAACTACATTGTTCCTCCTGACTGCTAGTGTTTCTTCACTCTAAATAACAGGACTTGGTGCTCAGTCTGCCAAAGGTCAGAGCCTGAGGGTAATAGACACATGGAAGGCAGGGGAAGGAGGGGAGGGGTGGGCAATCAGGATCGAAAAAAATAAAAAAGCAGTGGTGATGTCAAAGTTAAGTGTGCTGCCCCTGCATTCTGAGGGGCTGGAGATGACATTGCTTCTGAAAAGCTCCAAGAATTACTGTTGGCTTGTTTGTTTACCTGTTTGTCTGCTTCCAGATGCTGTTCATTTAAGATGACAGTGTACAGGAAGGTAAGCCTGAAATTCAAATCTGGCTTTTGAAAAGGAAGCAAGAGTCACCTGGGAGGTGGTAAAGTCTGATTAATTCTTAGGATGCGTCCATCTGTGTTCTTAATATTTAACTTGAGGTAAGTTCAATTTCTCTTCAGTTTGACTTAAAAATATGAAGGAATCACGACAGTGTACACAACTTGGGAAGTCAACTTAACTAGATAAAAGTAAAAATAAATGCTACTCCATCTTGGGGCTCAGTCCCAAAGAAAAAGTTTATGTTTAAAAAAACCCTAAAATACAAATAAAAATGTATCCAGACATATCTTCAGATATATTTTTCTTTTCCTTTTTTAAACTTATTTTCCTTTGGAAGTATGAGATAAAATTGTTTAGTTTACAAAATACCTTTCATCAATAAGGTGAGTAGATGGTCACCCAAAGATACAGTTGAAGGTAGCATCTCACTGACAACATGGAAGAAGACAGCATCTCACTACCACATGGAAGACAGACAGCATCTCACTGACCATGTGTAAGAAGACAGCATCTCACTGACCATGTAAAAGGAGACAGCATCTCACTGACCATGTAAAAGGAGACAGCATCTCACTGACCACACAGAAGAAGACAGCATCTCACTGACCACATTTATAAAATTCTCTCTTCATCCAGCTGCCCTTATGCTACTCACAATGTTAAAAACCGAGACCAGATGACCACCCAAAAATGTGATCCTGGGGGGGTGCCCACAAAAAACCTACATCTATGTCAACATAAAACTTGTAGCAAAACTTCACAGCCATATTGTTCTTAAGCACTGCGAAGAGAAAATGATCCAAGATCCATCAACTGATAAATGAATAACTAAAATGTGATCTAGCCATGCAGTGCCTAGGGGCTGGCGATGACAGAGCCACAAAGTAGTGGCATGTCAAACCACACGAATGAAGCATAAAGGCTTTTGCTATGCAGATTCAGTTAGTAACAAAAGACATGTAGCAGCAGACTGCTTAGCCCGAAACGATCACACAGAAACTGTATTAATTAAATCTCTGTTTGACCAATGACTTAAGTGTATTACTAGCTAGCCCTTACATCTAGTATTAACCCATTTCCAACATTTTAAATTTTACCACAAGGTTTGTGGCCTACCAGCAAGGTTCCACCATCTGTCTCCAGCAGGGCTACATGGCTTCTCTCTAACTCCTCCTTCTTTCTCCCAGCATTCAGTTTAGTTATCCCTGCCTACCTCTATTCCTTGTGCAGGCCCAAGACAGTTTCTTTATTAACCAATGATAATTACAGCATACAGAGGGGAAATCGCACAGCAAAGACACACATTATGATTTTCCACATGGGAAATATATTGGATATGAAAGTCCTTGAAGGAGAAAGGCCTACGGGCTTCCCAATGTGCCTGTTTGGGTTGAAATAAAACTAAGTAGAGACTATTAGTAAGGCTATCTCTCTGTGGCTGATGAGAATGGCCTACTTCTAGTGATGGATGAGGTCTGTGGAGTTCTGAGAACACACTAAAATGTTCTTCAATTCCAGGCGTTAGTTATGCTTCATATGCTGAGATCCAAATGTGTGCTGTGTCTCCATACACATGTAGCAAAGCAGAGGTGTAGCTCAGGGGTGTGTTGGGTCCTTTTCTTTCTGCTGGGACAATGTGACTCATAAGCCACTTCAGGAAAAGAGAGTTTTAGTTCACAGTTTAAGGGATAAAGTCAAACCAGGCAAGCAGGCCACTATGGGGAAAATATAAGGCAGCTAGTCATGGTATTCCCACAGTGTGAGGGAGAACATGCACAAGAAGGGGGGCTGGGCTGCAGAACCTCAAACCCTGTCACCAGAAAGTAGCCACTCCCATCAACAAGGCTCCGCTCCCAAAAGGATCTGTAGCTTTTCAAAATAGCGCCCACAGCTGGAGAATAAGTGGGCAAACACACAGGCCTGTGGGGGACATTTCACGTGAAGCTTACAGAGGTGGAGGGGTTGCCAGGCGTGCGTTGAGCTCTAGCATTGCCATAAGAAGGAAGAAAGGAGGTGGAAAACCTTGGCATCTTCACACCTGGAGGAGGAGAAGGATTCAGAAGCAGAGGAAGAAACAGTCAAAAAAGTCTGGGCCAACTAACAGCAAAGAGGAATTGGGCTGGCCTACAATGTTCCCTCAAAGTCAGCAACGCTCTGGTCAGCTGGATCCAGGTGACTGGAGAGTCATTAAGAGGGGGACCCCTTAGAGGAGGCTGGCTTGTCAGCAAAGCTTCCTGGGGGACTTTAGAGCCACAAATAGGTAGTTCCATCCTCACCCACACTAAGCCCTCCTCACCAAAGCTAAGCCCTTTGTCAGCTTCCAGCTAAACTGACCAGGGATTTGTGTGCCGCACAGACAGACACTAAGAACTGAAGCGGTGGAAGAAGTTACCATAAAATGTTTAAGCATCCACACACTTAGCCAATAGGATTCCCCAGTGCTATCTAGATTTTGTTCTTCATGCTCAGATGTGATGTCAGCAGCCCAAAGGTCAAACTTGTTGGGATAATTTGAGTCCTGTGGTCTATCATGACAGACAAAATAATCAGTAGGCAATGACACCACACCCCCGAACCCTCCATCCCCCAAAACCTCCAAAACTTCTCTTTGGAGACCCTTAGATATGTAAACGCGGAGTTCAGCGGGTTTACAGTGGGGTGCTTCTCTGCGGACGTTGATGCTTGTGTTCCCATCGTCTTGAGATGCCTGTTCATGGAAAGTTTCGAGGCTGAGCTGCTTGCACATGGAAGCCCACCACCCCAGCATTCTGGTTATGTCTGCCGCAGGGAAGTGGAGCCAGGGAGACTTGTCCGTGTTTTGCTAATAGCCATCTGGCAGGGATGCGGTGGCAGCATGCGGAATCTTCACAGGGCTCTTGTTTTTCCTTCTCTCTGCTGGGTAACTAAGGAGATCACCAGACTGCAGGGCCTCCTGCCAGACAGTAGGCAGGTATGTTTATGAGTTTAAGGGGCTTATTTTCTTCCAGTGCTTGCCCATGCTGTGGGTGCAGAGGCAGGAAAGTGGAAGAGAAAGAGGGTTGATAACTAAGGGAGTCGGGACCGTTATTACAAATATCTTTGAAATTTGTGAAAATGTATATTTTGTCCCAAAGTCCAGGCTGAAACATTCTCTATTAAGTAGGAAAAAAAAGCAATCACAACTCACAATGGCAGATGAAGATTATAAAAGCACCATGTCTTCCATCTCCTGAGAACAGGTTCTGGGTTCTCCAGTGCTCCCAACTCGGCGCCAGGTGCAGAGGTCCCTAGTGCACCAAGCACATTGGGAATGGTGTACTCTGGTCATCGTGAGCAGGAGAGCCATTTCACCGAGATGAAGGGCGACTCTGGACTAGATCTCGCTCAAATTAGCCATAGTAGGTGAAGGATACCAGTGGAGGCCTGATGAAAACCTCTAATAAGCAGATGCTCACAGGAACAAATCTGAGAAGTTCTGAGCGCCAGAACAGCTTTGGTCAAAAGAGAAAGCCCGCCCTCAGCCATTGGCCAGATAGTATTATTACAGACAGAGAAGCCTGGTGTTCTGAGTCCAGAGGCAATGTCCGTTCAGCAATCTACAGTAACATCATCAGAGATTCTCTGCATCCAGGACCCACAGACAACGCAATGGTGAGGCTACATCTCTGATTTTTGAGAGCGTAGAAAGAGAAGGAGCTCAAATTGCCAAGCAACTGTGTAATTGTTCAACTAATGAAGCTGTTATTGCTATTGCCATTGTCAACTGTCTTCCTACAAAGCCATGCAGAAGGCCTCCCAGAGAATAAGCGAGCCAGTATTTGCCTCCCTCCTCTTAATGGATTTCAGAGTAAATGAAATCACAGTAGAAGCAACATCACAAGATGTATAATTTCTGTCACATTAACACCACACTTACAATACTACATTGCTCATTTAATAACATCTTTAATAGTGAATTTATACATCCTATGCTGCTGGTATGAGTTGTCTGAAATATGGTATTGACACCAAGAATTAACTTGTTTAAATTGAAAACATGCGTTTCCCAATTTTTTTATTGATTTTTTATTTTTAATTCTTTCACAGCTAATTAATTTTGATGGAAAACATTCTTGTAAGAATTACTAGAATTCACCAGAATATAGTTTAGCTAAAGACTTACCTATCAAATGCATTGCCCATACTACAATTTTTTTAAAAACGCACTGGTGTATACGCATTATACATAACACGTGGCCTTGTGTGGACATTTTGGTGCAAGTCTATAAAGCGCATTGAGCATACTGTCTTAAAGTTTGTATTTGGAGCTGGAGTGATGGCTCAGGGGCTAAAAGTGCTTGCTACTCTTGCAGAGGACCCTGGTTTGGTTCCCAGCCCCACACAACAGCTTACTGAAACAGCGCCTGAAACTCTAGCGCCACAGAATCTGAAAATGCACTCCAGGCTTCCATGGGCGCTGACCGAGCGCCCACGGTGCACATACATACATACATGCAGGCACTCACATGTGCACACACAATGAAAAATCAATATCTATTTAAAAAATTAATTTTCTTACACTAGAACTGGAAAGCCTATAAGCTATATGAAATTATTTTGTGTCAAGTTGTGAAGTGTTGCTCTTGTGGCTATTTCTGCTGTTTGTGTGCTGTTACCTTACATACATGACCTTCAACCAGAGGCTATATTCATTGGCTATTCTGACTTTGTAACAAACTTACAAAAGTGTGGTTTTTAAACAAAAAATATCTTTCCTTCCTAAATTTCTGACCATTAATCAGTCAAATCAAAATATCAGAGATTACTCATTATAAATCCTTGATTTATGTGTGCTCTCTGTGTGCTGAAATCTGGGTCTCTTACTGCTACACCCTTCATGTCAGAATCTCAGAATCCAGCACTCTGTGTCCCTACATGCTTGTGTCACGGTCTCCCCCTAGAAAATCTCAGACCATCAAACCCAGACAACATAAAAGGAAACACAATTCACTCTATAAAGAGATCCTTAAAGTTACAAAACAGATGACCAACAGCAGTCCTTTAAATGGTGATTTTTTTTCTTCCACTGCATTTCAGTTGAACAAGAGGATGCCATCTCCAAGTCCTATCATTGTATAAAGCAGGCTGCCACTGTTCTCATGAGATTACCACACCCCACATGCTTCCTTGTATGACGCAGCATAGAGTTGACCTTGCTAGAACACAAACCTTGTCTGGTGTTTTACAGATTGTGTTAATCCGGGGTTATGTGGTAGCTTCACACCTGGCACTCACTGTAATTCACAACAACATAACTACAAAGCTATGGCTAAGTGTCTTGCCCTTAACTTCCACCTACAGAAATTGAGCATTAGCCGGGTGGTGGTGGCGCATTCCTTTAATCCCAGCACTCGGGAGGCAGAGGAAGGCAGACCTCTGTTAGTTCGAGTCCAGCCTGGTCTACAAAGGGAGTTCCAGGACAGGCTCCAAAGCTACAGAGAAACCCTGTCTCGAAAAACCAAAAGAAAAAAAAAAGATGTTGAGCCTTCTTGGGAGCCACGAATCACTGTCCCTGCTCACTGGGAAAGCTGGAAAGGCGTGGCCATTTACAGGACCCTTCCAAAAGAGAGGCACTAAAGGCACAGACTAAGTAAATAAATAGAAACCTCGGTGAACAGACGTATTCCTCTAGGGCAATGGGTTTCAAACTTTTTAAAACCTGTCAAACTAATTCTTCAGCGGAAATCCTACAGGCACAGAGCATATATAGACAAATACTGCAGGTTCTAGCTGCCCCTCTCACTCACTAGGCACCCCCACAGATCCCATAGTTCCCTTCAAAATGACAGGAAACTCCTTTCTTCTTTACTTATTGCTAATGAACCAGCAGTCCAAACGGCAATTTTCCCATGGATGGAATTGCAGCATATCCATCTGCAAGCTCCTCCATCAAACAGGGCGCCCGAGCTCCCTGGTTTAGAACGGTACCCAGGGCATGGGTCTCACCCACACAAGAACGAGGCGATGATGGCTATGAGAACGGCAGTCGCTTAAAGAATGAGTGGCTAAATCTCCATGACACAGGAATGGCTTCCTCGCCCCGTGCCAATGGTCCTGTCTTTGCCAGCTCTAACACACACACCCCTTCCAGGAATGACATTCAGCCATCCTGGCAACCAGAATTAGAGCAAAGAAAATATGAAATTTCTCTTCAAAACATAAGTGGAAAGATGAGCGCTACGCCAAGCAGAGAGCACCCAGATTCAGCTTGTGTACTGGTAAATGTCACTTCAGAGGAAGAAACCCCATGCGAGTCAAGTAAGCAGGGACAGGCAGACGTCAGAGGAGAAGAGGCAGCGACATTGTCACGGGGGCTCAGCGAACAAAGTCAGGCGGTCACGTCAGCGACTGGCTACAGCCGTTACTGATGGGAAAGGGCAGGTAACGAACAGAGGAGAGCGTGGATGGAGACGCTCCAAGTCTGCACTGTCCGTGCCCTAGTTAACTGTCCACCTGACACAACCTAGAGTCACCCGAGAAGGGAGCTTCAGAGAAGACGGGCCTGCAGGCGTGTCTACGGGAGACCGTCTTGATGACTGGCTGATGTAGGAGGGCTGTGCCCATGGTGGGCGGCACCATTCCCTGATAAGGGCGGCCAGGGTTGTATAAGAAAGCTAGCTGAGTGCCTGCACGGTTCCTGCTTCAGCTTCCTGCTTGTCTTTCTGGCCCAGCGTTCCTCCACGACAACCCCTTTGTAGCCTGAAGGCTGAAATAAGCCCTCTCATCCCCAGGTTGGTTTTGATCAGAGCACTTTATCACAACAGCAAAGGAGGTTGTGTCATGTGACTAGACTCAAACAAGAACTCCAATGTTAGAGATGCCAAGGGCTAAAGAGATAGACCAACTATTGCATTGGTTAACCTGACTACGTGCTATTTCAGTTTGTAGGTGGCAGAGGACATAGCAGAGCAAGGTTCATTCCAAGAACCCCGATTTAGGCCAGGCAGATCCTAGGCCAGGGATGCTGTCTCATCCCCTTCAGATAAGTCTCCTGGGAAAGAGAAGTCTACCGCTGAGAGCTCATAGCTTGTCTTCTGATTATCAGAGACAGTGAACACAGTGTCCCATGGTCCAGCTACACTATTGATCACCAATGCCTAAGATATGGAAGGAATCGATCACTGCCCATCCCCACATCAGAACTAAAAAGAGAAACTTTTACCACTCAAACACACACCTCAACGTCTCAGCCCACGCATCAGGAATAGAGGGCTCTTTTATTAATAGACTTGCTAAGAGACCTGTGTTCCATGTTGTGTCTTTGAGCCAGAGTCTTGTTTAGACCCAGCTGGCCTTGTACCCACCCTGCAGCTGAGAATGACTTTGAACTCCTGGTCCTCTAACTTCCACATGTTCAATGCTGGGATTAGAGCTGTGCCCCACATCGCTCAACTTATGTGGACCCCAGAGCTGCGAGACTAGTGAGGTGCTCGCTCTGATCTAAAAACCCCAGCCCCGTACTGAGCACTCATAACCTGAAACCTGACAACAATGCCAAGACATAAAGATTCTTGCCGGAGAAAAAGATGTTTCGACCAAATATTAAATGTTCTTTAATTAACCTTTCTAATCATTCTGGGCGAGACAATATGGACAGTGGACGGGGAATAGAATGTATAGACTCCTGGGAGAAAACACGGTTTATTTCCAGGGTAAGAGGAGTCAGGTCTCGATAAATGCACAGAGCTGGGAGCCATGTGAAGGCATTGGTGCTGCAGGCAGCCTGCCTTACTTCCCAATTAACTAAGCGGGTCCCACTGGCCTCTGGGTCCCAGGGCCCCCAGCGTTATGATGTGTGAGGAGAGGATGGCAGAGAGTTCAGGGTCTAGTCACCTGTGCAGTCTCGTTTCTGCACAATCTCAGGCTCCCTCCTTTAAATAAGAAAGTTCAGCATCAAATTCAACACTTCATGTAGGATCCATCTCTGAAGCCGTGTGTGTATGCGTGTGTACACACACACGTGTGGGTGCTACTGCAAAAGCCACGCATAGTTTCCCACTTTGCCCACCCAACAGAGAGAAACACAGATGAAAAGCATTTTCAAAGGACAGTTCTAGCTCCTGACGAAATATGAACCAATTTCATGCCGATTTAGGTCTGTGGCTGGGTCTTGAAGTCATTTAGATTTTTTTAAAAAGCAAATTGCTTTCAAATATATTAATATTAAAATGAGTATTGTATTTTTTGAAAGGCAAATTGGTGTCTACTATTTCTCCTCCATGTCTGCCTCTTTGTCTTTTCAGGTAGTATTCAGGATAAGTCAACCAGACCAACTGCACAGTCTGAGGTGGTATACAGATCCACATTCTGCATGCAGAGACCTCTCTGGGTCTCTCATATGCTACATCAGAAGGCCATAAAATAAGCAACGATATGCCCCCTCCACTTGTTTTGCAAGGTGTCTTTATTTAATCAAGCTTAATATTTTATTAAGAAGGAGATGAAGTAAAGACAAAGCCGAAGAGTTGTGTTTTGTCTTGAGTCCTAACTTATAGAACGATTAAGTACGGACAGTGATTGGTGTAGTATGAAATCAAAGAAAATTAGGAGGACAAAGACAGAAGCACTCGGAGAGAAGGGGTTACCCACACTGGGGCATCTGTAAGCAAAGAGTAGGATAAAAGTCTTTAGCAAGGGAAGAGCACGGTTGTTTTCAGGGTAACTCTGTGAACAAATGGAACTTCTGCATGAGAAACTCTCCTTGACTTTCCTTGCCTCCTGGGGCAGTTTCCTCTCCTTCTTCACCTACCAGCAAACAGATCAATAACTTTGTGGCTTTGACTTTGTGTGTGTATAACTTTGAAAATTGGCATTTTCAAAGCTTTTAAAGTTATGCTTTTTATTTCATCACAAATACTAATGAATTCCTATTTTTTAAGTAAGAAGTCACTGATAATTTAAAACAATGACCATGGGCACGGACTATCCAGCTCCCTGTGCACAGTTGAGAAAATTACCTTTTAAAATCACTGTGTGACTTGGATTGGCGTGCACGGCTATAAATCTCAAACTTCCCTCATGATGCTGTCTCTTCTGTCTTTTCAGCATACGGCAGGTACACGGTCCCGTTTAATCCAAAGGGACTAGGAGCAGGACGGCAACCTTGGTGGGCTACCACCGCCACCACTGGGGCAGTCTCCAGGTGAAAGGCCTAGAAACTAACATCGGTGACAGCTTGTGTCGCCTTTATAGTTTGTTTTCAAAAGCATCACACACAGACACCGCGCCCTGTGTTTTATCCAGAAAACTATTCTCTGGAGTCTGCCTGGAGAGGACTTTGTTACTCATGAGTATCACCCGCTCTGCACTTATGCAGAGCAAGATAGCTCGGTGCAGCTTTAACTGCAAGGATTTCCTCAGGCGGTCTCTGTAAAAGGGTCAATGACAGATGTTTCCATTAAATCTGACCTACCTCTTAATTTTGCCATTGCCTGATAATATCGTAACTTTGTACTGATTTGCATGGGCAAATGGAGTCAGTCCGTAACAAGGGGCACACAATCCCCAGCAAAACAAAAGGTCAAATCATTTGAAGCTGATGTGTACAATAATTTTTTTTATCGCTGCAGCTTTTTCTAAAAAGAAAAAAAAATCTCATTTTGTGGCATGCTATTGTTTACAAAGAATTACAAGCTATGTTTTCAGAAGCCCTGGGTGATCATGTGTATCTGTGGGCAGAGCCGTACACTTCTTCCAGAAGAAATCAATATATCTCGTAGGTACCCAACGAGGATAATCACACCTGTCTGTCAGATGTTCTCCTGCTTTTTATACTAACTACAACCCCGAAACAGTGACTTTTCTTTGCTGGGAGATTAGTTGAGGCTTCTAAAATGCTACCAGCACTTTCTTGTTTATTGGATGTTGTTACTATGCAGGGAGTGGGGATACTGTAAATAAAGGGAATAGTGCTTGGGGTTGGTGAGAAGATACAGGCTCTCAAACCTAGAGGACATCACACTAAAAGCCGCACTTTAGACGTGACCAAACGGTGCTTTAGCCGCCCAAGAATGTATCATCTTGAATGTGTGCTAGAACGCGGTGAATAAACCCCTTAAAGCAAATGACTAATTAATGGCAGTTCACAGGTTCTCATCTACGATGTACCTCTGGTAGGTGGGTTGAATAAGAAGGAATCCAGTCAGGAGGCCTCATGCACATCCTTGGAGAGAGTACCTGAAATTTCAGGCTATGGACCAGCCTCAAGAAATGCCGCATTAGGTTAGCTAAGTGCATTCTAGTCACTATTAGGGAGCTTATATTATCCTTTGCCACAGAAGTACTATCTGTAATTACATAGTGTTTTATACATACATACATACTCTATGCCTATCATATTTCATGTTTACCATCGGAGTCTAAGCTCTAAGACATTTAAATATTGAAATTCTAGCATTAAATTTTACTTTGCTCTGAAAACAACTCCCCCCCATTTCTGAGAATAAGTCCACACTCAGCACACCACAGCCCTTGTCTGGAAAGAACAGAGGCTCTATCAGAGCTTGAAAATGTCACCTATTAAATGGCCCGTGTTTTCCTGTTTTGCAAGTTCAAGGCACACGTGTCGCCTGGACATTTCAAGCCATGCTACTACTTAGAACTCTGCTTGCCTATTCCCCAAGGAGGTTTGCTTTTAGTTGACAAATTTTCCCAAGAAGGCCATCTTGTCACCAGGTTGCTCAACTTCTAGAAATGGAGGCAAAGGAAGATGGAGCCGTTCAAAGTCCACATTCTCTGAAGGAGCATGCGTGCCCATGGGGCTCATTCTTATTTACTTGGAATACTCATACCTACTCATCAAAGCCAGTTTCAGATGCACAGTTCATTCCAGGTCAGAGACAGTGCTAAAGTCCAAGGAAAGGAAGCCTTTCTCCAAGGAATGACAAAAGAAAGCAACATCCAATCAAAGGCACATCTGAAACCACAAGAACACCAACTATCGCAAGTAAGCAGTCCACACGACCTCCGTACTGTGGATTGCAACGAATATAGTGTAAAAACTATGCTTCTCTTCCTTTACAAATCAGTGTCATCACCTACTTTAATGCAATAAATGAAATACCAGACAGCAAAATTAGTATCAAAAACTGAAAGCGATACAGTGGAATTGGCCATATGTACCGAGTAACAGAAGAAATTAAGGATTTTAATCAGGATCTGGTCAAGACTGTAAACCTAGACCTGTTCCTGGGGTAAATCATCAAATGAAACTGAAAGTTCAAACAGCTGGCCATTAGGGTCAACGTTTTATAGTAAGTTCTAGAAACAATTATAAGGACCTAAGAATGAGGAACTTTAAAGGCTATATGTCTGGTCTATACTATAGCCCCGAATATTTACAAGGTCCTTCTAGAGTAGACAGAATTTTCACCCATTTTAAAGACAATGAAACTGAGACAGGAAGGCTTACAGATTTGCAGGAGGGAAGAGCGAGCTAGCCAGTGGTGACGGAAGGAATCCCACTGGCTGTTTTTATTCCAAACTTAGCCTTGCGGTCTTGCCACTTCTTTTCGGAGCTTGGGTTTTGGATGGACTGAATCTGGCTTCATTGTGCATTCACCCCTGTCTTTGCTATGTGAGCTCGGGCAAAGTTCCTGCATTTGTTAAGAGAGAAAAGATAGGAGGCCTCATTGTCATGGAGATCAGTTGTTTTGGCCTGGTTTGCGTTTCTCCTTTGGTACAAAGACCTTCTTTTCCTGTGGGAAACAAATAGCTCCCCCATTCTCCCACACGAGGTGGGCAAATGACCAGGGGCTTGGGGGGAAAAACAAAACAACAACAAACAAAACAACAAAAAGAAACCCCTGTCTATCTGTCCAGTCACAAGGTTGGAGGAAATTTCATAGTGCTACAAAGGCCAGAACAGACCTAACACTTTCTGATGGGGCTGGAGAAGCTGCCGCACCAGGGAGCACCAAGACAAAGCTTGCCTGAAAGAGAAGCCAACAGAAAAATGGCCGACCAGCCTGAGAAGTGGAGAGATTTCTTAGACCCGACTGTCAGGATGCAATCACACTGGAAGCCAGTCAGTTCCTGAAGATGCCTCGGCCACCACCAGAGCACCTCTGCCCTTTTACCAAGCAAACACAAACACACACTGGGTTTCTGTCACATGACCATGAGACATTTAACTCCTCTATCACCTCACAGAGGCGACCTTCATGCAGAAGGTAACATTTGGTCTCAGCACGGACACAAATACTGGTGGATTCCGACTACAACTATTTTAATGACCATTGTGTCCAGGTTCTCACACAAAATTTGGGAATCTTAGATGAAAAAAAAAAAAAAAAACAAGGCTAGGAAAAATAAATTACTATGATGTTGATTTCCTGTGCAGGCATTGCCAAAGAAACTAGGGGAAAGTTTTAGCAATTGCCACATAAAGTATTAAGAAATACCAAAACTTGGCTTCGCACCCTTTTGAGACAGTTGAACATTCCCAATTGGATGCTCAGAGTCTCCGGAGGGACTGAGACATCAAATTATTAGTTACTGTCATCTATCGTTGTGCGGTCACACATCCGAAAGTTTATCCATATCCAGACAGAATAACGCTTTGCAAAAGCCAAAGTCTACATTTCGGTATCATCACCATGTCAAGGCAAACCTCCACACGATGACCTGAACATAAGGTATCACAAGATGCTTCTCAGACCTTCCTATCACACCAGCCAAGAGCCCAAAGTCATTTCTAGCTCCCCAGTCAGAACCAAGCTACGTAAGCTTCCCAGGGTTGCCATCTACCCATCTACCCATTGCATCGACGACAATATGCCAGAAAGAAACTTTCTCCTTCCATCTCCAAGCAAGTGCTATAAAGTGAGGAACAGGACGGCCCCGGAGGGTCCACCTCCAGCCACCGCATCAATCACGAGAACACTAAAACACCGCATGCAAGTCATTACTACAGAAAGTATTCTCTTGCTCTATGGCAAACGGCTTCACGCAACTGTAGTGTTGGAACGGGAGCTTTGTTCTGTCTTAATGTAGCCATTTGAGAGAGAAAAAATACATGTAAAAAGTAAACCAATATTAAACTAATTGCCACCAAACGCCTCCATCAGACTCACGAAAGAATATTACCATAGGTTCTGAGATCCAAGAGGCAGACTCTGGCCCTAACAGGGAGAATGGCATGTCAATTCCATTATGAGGATGGAACTAGAATGTGAACCAACCCACCCAAGGAGGGAGAATGCCTCTGTGACTTCGAAAACCTATTTTACTTCATACCTGTCCTACTGCACGACTGATAGATATAGCTGGCCCCAAAGGGGAAACCATTCTCACTGCTTTTGCTCACTCTTTCTTACCAAAGCTGCACTGGAACTTCATGAGCTTGTAGCTTGTGCGAGAGAACACTCTTCCACTCGTGGACCAAGCAGGCCCTTGCCAATGCGAAATCAACTTGACCATTAGTTGAGCACCAATTGTCCATACGTGGCAGGGATGGGCGAAGAGATGCGTAACAGCATCTCAAAGTTCAGCTACCAAAACCTCCTGCTTTAACAGAGCAAGTGCTCCTCAATTCTGCTTCCTCTGCAGGAAAAGGGGGCAGCAGAGGGTGTGGCCTCCTGGCAGCTTTTTAAAGGCAGGGCTGGGATGGGCAGCGCTCACCAGCCAGCCGGCCACCCACAGGAACCTGGTGCCTATAGGAAGCATGAGTTGTAAGAAAACAAAGAAAGCAAGCATCCAGGCAAGTGACTCCTTCAAAGAAGATCATGGGCCTAGAAGCTCATGGAAAGAGAATCAGGAGATGGGGTCCTGGCAGCCTTTATGGACTAGCCCTGGACAAGTGATTTTATGGCCCACTTTCTTCAGCCACGTTCTATGGAGGCGACTGCTATAATTTACAATAAAAATATTATAACAGAAACTCGCAGGAGCGAGATGGCGAGAATACATGTGGGCGCTGTGATTTAAGACGGAGGGAGGATACATGCTACATACAATTACAGCATGCTTTATCAACCGGTGTATTACCTAATGTGCTATAATGAACTCTGCGCCCATGGAAACTCTGAAATCATTCATAATTCCTAAGTGCTGCCAGATGGGTGGCTAGAATGCATTTCAGCCCTTCCTGAAGCTTGCACCCACACACTCACTTCTCGGGTCAGTTTTTCCAGTGGAAACCTCTGCGTTTAGACACGATAGAGGAGACCCCTCTTCACTTTACAGGGGTGATTACATATGGGACTTGCTTCAGATTTGGGGAGGGAACATGTCTTATTCATAGTTTCATAGCTAGTGACTTGTCCCATAATGGATGTTCAGTAAATATGTACCCACGGACGGAATGTGGAAAGGAAGAGCACACGGTTACAGGGAGACAAACTGCTTGGAAAGCAGACTTTGGTTCGCAGCTCTCTTCATTACCTGAAGCAGTAGGGGGCCAGCCTGGTCTCTCGGGCACACTAGGCGAGAGCCTTCCCACCGAACTACAGCCCAAACGAAGGGTAAAATTTAGGAGTGGCATAAATGTATATTACTGAACGCATCGATGCAGAAGCGTTTGCAGTTGGAGAGGAGTGCTGAAGATTGCCTCTGTCCCAGCAATTCTCCTTGCTGTAGTCCAGTTTTGTTCTTCTGCCACTTCTCAGAACTTTCTAGAATATATAAGAGGTCCTGCTTCAAGAGACCCTTGGCACTCTCAGTGGAGGTCTGTGGCTGTCCCCAGCAATGCTGAGAGGGTCCTAACTTAGTGGTCAGCACATAGGGTGCTGTAACGGCTGCACAGAGTTGGTGACTTCTGGATATTACACCTGTCAGAAGAAATATTCTACATTTTTTTAAACAAAAGCAGGTAAGTCACAAAATGCAATGAGACAGAAAAGTGGGTGAGGCTTAGGTCCTGGAACTAGACATTCTGGGTTCACCATGCTTTCTTTGTGAGTCTTGGCTGTTTGTACAAGGAGTCCTGAGTGTAGACGCTCAGAACCCACATGAAAAGCTAGATGCAGCGTCAATGTGATTCCAAGGTTGGGTATCTGGGGTTCGGTGGCATTGGGCACAGAGAGGAGGATCGCTAGGCATCACTGGGCAGCTAATCCAGCAGAATCAGCAAGTTCTAAGTTCAGTGAGAAATATTGTTTTTAAAAAAAATAAGAAGAATGGGAGAGGAAAGAGGTTGATGCAGACCTATCCCTGACTCACACACGCATGCGTAGCTGTATCCTCACATATAGATGAGCACATGTACACACACACGCATGCGTAGCTGTATCCTCACATATAGATGAGCACATGTACACACACACGCATGCGTAGCTGTATCCTCACATATAGATGAGCATGTGTACTCACACATCCACATAGCAAAACAAAGAGGGGTGAAACAGATGAAATAGTTGCACAACGAAGGTGCTTAGTCGATGCCCATTGGAAGCGTGACTCCTTTCAAAATTATTCTCAAAAAGTCTATAGGAAGAACTATTCAGAAATGAGCCAAATGCCATAAAAATTATAAAATTAGAATTGTAATTGTCTGTATGTAAATAGAATATATAAAAACTTCCAGAGGGTCAATGTCTAGAGAGACATCTTTCAAAGTTTATTAGAAAAGTTGAATGGGAAGCTGGGCATGGTGGTGCACACCTGGAGTCCTAGCACTAGGAGGAGGGCAGGGCCAAGGGACCACTGCCATTTCAAAGCCAGCCTCATCTATGAGGGCTGGCCAGGGTTATGGAGAGAGAGAGAGAAAGAGAGAGAGAGAGAGAGAGAGGGAGAGAGAGAGAGAGAGAGAGAGAGAGAAATATTGATGATTTCTACAGCAATCCCTTCACTCGTTCTGGAAACAGAGGCGCGTCCCCAATAAAATAAGCTGGCCTTAAAACTGCAGTTCCTCATGAAATGTTTCAGGAGCCGCAAGAAGGACAACACGGCACCTGCTGACAACTCTTCACATGAAGGAAGCTGGAGACACGAAGCTGAACACGAAGCTGTGGTGTTCCAGAGCACCGCAGGTAGGAGGCTCCATTTGCCCTTTCACCTAGAAGTTGCCAGCATTTGGAGAGAGCGCCACCAGGGCTCAGTGTGGTCAGGAGAAAAACAGTTACTGTCTGAGTCAACACATGGCCCTGGCTTTCCTGTCAGCCCCTCCCTTCCCAGCCCTACTGAATCCCAACCCCTCTGAGTCTGTCTAAAGGTGTCCCTGTCCATCAGGAGACGCAGTGCTCACATAACTGAACTCTGACGAGAGGTGACTCACTGCAGAAGGACCCGCGCTGCAGCCATTTGGTCAGTTTGGGACTTGTTTTTAGAACGAGTGCCAGTTGAGCATAGTGGAAGCCTGGGTGTGTTTTTACTTTATGCCTCAAATAAAACTAAGGAGCTGGGTATGAATAATCCAAGTGGCAGGCACCTCCTTGGATACTTCCAAACCTTCCAAAAGCCATTCTGAGGCGCACGGAAGAGCAATACAGTCAAAACAACCGCAAACATCCCAACCTCCAAAGGTTTGTCCCAGAATAAAACAGACAAGAATCATCAACAAAAATAAGAACATAACGACTTTATAGATGACATCCCAGCTCCAGTCTTTTTCCATATTACACTATGTGAAAACAGACTTTCTGGAGAATAGTAAACATTGGGAAAATATTCCTAGAAGTTAGAAGGCCCATGGATAGGAAGACAGTGTTGTTATTTTGTATCTCTCAATAAGACAGGGTTTTCCAAGTTGTCTTGTATAATTTGTTACTGTGTGTTTCTCAGCACAGTGAGGCTGATTCGTCTTCAGGAGTAAAACCAGCTGCTTATCTGCTTACTGGTTAGAGATCTTCCCGCCTTTCCAAGTCGTGTGGTTTTCCTTTGGATCGCTCCCGATATTGACACCATCAGAACAGAAAAGCGGAGGGAGAGAGCAAGGAGGACAGGCGGGGAGGGGAGGGGGGTGCCTGAGCAAAGAAGTTAAAACCCAAAACTAGAACAAGAAGGGAATGAGCAAAGTGCTACAGAGTTTCCAGAGAGACTGGGAGAGGGACACAGCAGATGAAAAGAGACCTCTAGTAGGAAATCTGGACTTTACTCCTCACTAGGTCCTTAAAAGGGCTTCAAAAGGAGATCACACAGTAGATAGTGTGCTTGTGGCCCAGCCTGGTGACCTGAGTTCCATCCCTGGGACCCATATAGAGAAAGGACAGACTGACTCTTGGGAAATTATCCTCTGGCCTCCACCTGTGCCCCAGCACCATGCGGAGAGAGATACTTAGGCACACTAAGTCAATAATGCCAAAATATTTAGAGGAGATGAGACTATAGACAGGCATTGGCGATGCTGTTAATAAAAATGTGGAAATCTGAACTCTTGATCTCCATGAAGAGTAAAGAGGAGCACCTGAGAAGGTTGGGAAAGGCTCTACGAGAGGACATTCTTAGAGAACAGACTGTGGCAATGCCGTAGCAGGAAGATTTCAGAAAGCACATGACCTGACAGGCGTCTTCTGGGAACTGACAGAAGTCAGGTGACCAATCCTCATCTGCTGGTCAAAGACTTCCTTTGCTGATGTCCACTGTTTGTGATCTGCTCAGTTTTTCAACTCAGCACAAAGCCCGCAGTCTCTGTGCTCGTTGAGTGACGGATGCCTTTTATATTCACCCGCCACCATTCTCTTTCTGAGATAGATCATGTTCCTCTGGTGGACATGCTCAGACAGACTCGGAAGAGCTGGCCCTAAGGCCCGCAAGGACCCTGATCCTGTACCTGCCAGGGCTGTCAGACACCTGTCTTCCTAGGAAGAACTGGAACCACCCAAACAGGGCCCTGCTTTGATATAAACTACGTAGTACTCAAAGCCCAAGATGGTTCATAGGAATTGGAAGGGATGGGGGTTGAAAACCAGGCTAGGGAGGTAGCCTTGAGGTCATGGCCTTTGCACACTTAACCAAACATTCCTGTCAAACCGTGCTCTGCCCAGAGAGGGAAAGAAGGCAAAGTGAGAAGGTTCCTGAGTGCTGACCACAGATGTGATAGGAACAGGTTTCGCTGAAGCTGGGGAGCCACGGCGTCCTGAAAGTTGTTGCGCATATGCCAGAAGCTAGCAGGGCAAGCGGCACCGGGATCTCTGGAATTGAGATATCGGTGACTGCAGAGTGACAGATCTGTTGGTGTGCACCGGGAAAATCCCTTCCCTCGATGTCGCAGCGGGATCCCTCCTACCACATGCTAGTTCAGCACACTAAGACTCTTGAAGGATTTTTGGCAGCGGGGAGACCTTACAGCCTCCTAATGCTTTTACAAGCTTGAGTTTTTTTTTTCCTTTTCTCCCCGATGTGCCTCAAGATTTCATAACAGGAGAAGCATGGGGGCAAGGTTAAAATGCTTTAATGGTCCCCACAGGCTATTTAAATAAACACTGTGATTGCAATTTAGACAATCTGGAGCCCATTCAATACGAGATCCCCACCTCAAGCCTCAGCTACTACACAAATAGGGAACTCACCGTATGCTCTACAGGGCCCGTTACTGCTGCTGCTTCCTGACGGTCTCAGAGCGGTTAGCCAGGCCTGACATTGCACCATCTAAATCTGTCAACAGGTGGAGAAGGAGCGCCCCTGAGCAAACATCCTGACCTCTCTCACACAGCTCGGCTTTGTCCTGGTCCTCAGGCACCAACACTAATCTCATACTGTCCTCAGCGGCATTGGTCCTCAGGCACCAACACTAATCTCATACTGTCTTCAGCGGCATGGGCAGAGATTTCTCCAGCAGTTGTAACAGAGACTCTGTTCTTTACATTCACACACTGGGTGTGCTTATGCTGTGCCTTCTGGGCCCTCCCTGGCCACTTCTACACACACACACACACACACACACACACACACACCAAGGCCACAATTCTGAATAAAGCTGGATTAGGCAAAATCATCAGCTACCTCTCATCTCAGACAGACATGTGAATGAAGGGAAATGCGGCCCATGGAGCACTTTGACCAGACACTAGTAAAACAATAGTCTATAATGTAGAGTTTGTCTGCACCAGAGATTAAAGTGGGTGGAAGAACGAGGTGGGCAATAAATATCCTAAAATACAGTGTGCCAAATTGAGACAGTGGGGTGGTGAAATACATGGGAGTGTGGGGTGTTCCTTAGCCACTTTCATCCATCAGCGAGTGTGTGGAGCCACGCGTCTCATTTCATTTTTATATACTGTTGAAAAAAGTCAGAAAAGAATTCACTTTAAACCATAGAGCTAGAAAATACATTATTGATGCTTTTTTGTCCTTACGTTTAGGGGAAACATTTTAGATATACTTTGTGTTTGAATGAAAAATCTTAGGTTTCCAGCTCAAAGAAGTCTTGGTGATGTCTTTATTAATACACACACAGTCAAATATGTAGGCTACATAGTGGTACTGGCTCGATGGCTGGCTCAGTATGTAAAGCACTTGCCCTAAAAGCATGAAGACCCATGGGATCATCAAAGCACCACAAAGTCAGGCAGAGCCGTGCATGCCTGTGTCTATAGCGCTGGGGATGCAGCGACAGTAAGGACCCCAGAGCCTGCTGCCAGTGAGCCTTACTGAACCGGCGCTGTTCAGGTTCAGTGAGAGATCCTCTCTTACACAAGGAATAAGAGGCGATGCACCTACATCCAGGCACAGACAAAAGCAATCAACCAATCAGTGAATACATGACAGACGGCAGTTTAGGGAGACACCTAATACACCTCTGGCTCCACACACATCCACACGTATGTCCATACACATGAACACATATAGCACACACATAACAAATCACACATACATCCTCAATCACATATACGCACATAGACCACACACATCCCAACACATGCAAACATACAATCTACACACTCCAAGGCAGCAGAAGACAGTGATTCCTCCCATCACCCCACATAGCTTCTTCATGATCAAGCCAGCTTTTCACCAGAGGCGCCCTCCACAGATGCGTTCTGCATAGAGCAAAAGCATCCTCGTCATTTGGGTCTTCCAGGATCAAACACGTTTGAACCTTGCTTGGTAAGTCTTGTGCTATAAATGCTCTCTATTTTATTCTGAAGTCATTTGACCCTAAGTACAACAAGTTAGACATATACCTCTGTTCAAGACTGAAAAGAAATATAAGTAACTTTCTGGTAAGAAAATTGCATCTGTGTTGCTGACTTATTATATTTAAAATACTGTAGCGACAGCTAAACAGGAATCCAATGGATAACCTCACACTATAGTGATGCTAATCATGCTACGGCTGCCTCTATTCCGTGCAGAAGGCCCTCTACTAAACCTACTGCGCATTGCCTGGGGGACAGCTATTGATGTCTCCATTACAGAAATAAACGGCCCATGAAAGACGAAAGATACAAGCTTAAATGGCAAATTGACCAAACCTGGTACTTTTGGGACCCACACCCTCTATTTCCACTCCAGTGCTCATAAACATGTGGCGGACAACTGGATCAGAGGAAACAAACGAAAGACTTGAGAAAGGGAGAGGTCATTTTGACAGGTTCAGCGAGGCTGTTACCCATACCCTAGCTAACATTTAAAGAAACAAAGCAACAGACACAGAAAATCTGATGAAAGTTTGGACAGGACAGGGTTCTCTCCTCCTTCATGTCCGCAGCCGCCATCCCTGCATCTGTAAGCCATGAAAAGACCGCGGAAGGGTTGACGATCAGAGGATGCTGAAATACTGCTGGGGTCTGGCTCCCACTCCTCAGTCAAGAGCTAACGGTGTTCTGTATCTTCTCCTCCAGATCAAATGACAGGAGTTCAAAGTAAGTTTGCGATGGAATTTGATAAGTTTATCCACACGTCAAACACCTGTGACAGCTGTTCTGCCATGTGTTGAGAGAGGGGAGGGAAAAGAGGAGGCACAGAGCTCAGTCCCCTCCTGTAGAGGCCAGGGCATGGCTTGGTAAGAGAAGGACAAGCCCACTATGACAGGTGGCTATCACCGAAGTGTGAGCTCCTGCAGGAGGGGTGGGGGCAGTTTTGCATCAGGAGAACCACACGACAAAGTACAGGTCATTAACTATAATCAGCCATCACGATATATGGGGCAGATGAAACCTACAGAGAAAGTCAAAGTGCTGAGATCAGGGTGGGCAGGCTGTATAAATGGGGGTGGGGCTGGGCAGCCACCAGAGGCTCACAGATTTGAGAAGAGAAACTGCCCAATGACAACTGCTCATGGGACACAGTGACATAGTGACATATACCATTCTTGACGCACGTCCCTAAACTCTTTGGTGGCAGAAACTTGGCCACAGCCACCCAGGTCTATTCCAGGGTTCTGACTGCTCATACCGTTTTACCATATTTTCTGTGAGACATGGCTAGTCAAACTTCACTACTACCACAAGAGAGTAAAATAAATTATAACCTAATAAAATGGTTCATATATCTTAAAAGATGCATCTAAAATATCAGTGACGCACACAGCGATTCAGCTGCTTCTATTTTATACTCATCATCACACAGAATTTTCATGCATGCGTGCATGTGTGCGTGTGTGCATGCATGCGTGCTTGTGTGTGTGTGTGTGTGTGTGTGTGCAATGTCTGGGGACACCAAAAGATGACTTTAGATCCTATAGCTTGGATACTTGTGGTTTTGGGCAATAGGGGTGCTGGGAATCAAACTCAGATCTTATATGAGAAGCAAGTTAAACAAGGGCTTATGCCCTGAGATATATCTCCACCGCTACAAGAAACTTCTTACATTCTCACCTCACATGAAGAACATGTGGAACCGTGAAGAAATCACGGAGAATGCTGGAGCAGAACAAAGGTACCCTGATTCTCTCACTAACCTACCAGCCACTTAAGTGGGGTAGACTGAGAACTGTGTATGTGAGAGGCTATTGTTCTGACCTCTAATGCTCTCCTCTATTTAACACTGTCAGAGGCACACAAGTGAATCCGTCCTGAGAACCCCGGAGGAGCGCAACCACAGGCCAGTCTTCCAGCTGCAGCATTAATTCTAGAAGGAGCAATAATGATGCATTTGGAGGGTGTTAGTTTACCCAACCGGACAGCACAGGAGCTCAAGTTTAATTTGAGTCAACAAACATCTTATAAAAAGAACAACAAAAGAAAGGAAGGAAGAGAGGGAGAGGGAAGGAATGGAGGTGGAAGGAAGGAAGGGAGAGAGGGAGGGAGGGAGAAAGGAAGGGAGGAAGGGAGGGAAGAAGGGAAGGAGGGAGGGGGGAAGAAGGAGGGAGGGAGGAAGGAAGGAAGAAAGGAAGGAAGGAAAAAAACAGAAAAAGAAAATTATGAAGATTGCTATTGTGAGATTGTAGGGGCCAGGGATGGTTGTGATGCCAATCTTTGTGGTCCAGGCCCCTCTGTCTGCATTCTAGCAACTGCTATGCTACTCCACAGACACGTGGTCTTCTGCTATGTCTATAAAAACAGCCCATCTACTTACATGCATGGTAACTATCATTGCCTTGAAGAGATGACAAGAGAATTATGTGTAGCTTCCTTCTTTTGATTTATAGGCATTTTCAATAAAACTGCCAGCTAGGAGTGAGAGTCCGTGGGAACCCATGAAAATGTGTCCAGGTCCCTGAAGGACTGTCTATCATCTTCTAGTAAACATCTGTATTAAGGACCAGAAGTTTCCAGTCGGGATTCAGATTTGCCCCTTCTGTTTGGCACAAGCTCTCCTCACTGCTTATGGAGTTGGCTGAGGGAAGAGGAGGAGTAATCCACGCATGAAACTCTGAATAGCAACACTGCTTGTTGTCTCTTCCTTCTTGCTCTCATATGGGGGATTTTTCTCCGCAGATAAACTTCATAAAATGGTGGAACACCTCTCAAGGCTTCTTAATTAACTCCTAATACAATCCTACTGGTCTGACACATTGCTGATAACCTATGACCATTTTCTCCTCATTTGCGATTTTTTTTTTTTTTTTTTTTTTTAGCAGCTCAGCTCTCTTCAAGATGACCTTTCACAGTGAACCGATCATGATGTTTTCATGGAAAAATAGATGCTGTCTTTCAAAGCAACAGTGTTTTTAAGGTGTTTTGTTGTTTTGGTTTTTGTTTCTTGGTTTATTTGTTTTTCTTGAGACAGGGACCGCCTGAATAGCCTGGAACTTGCTCCTTAGACCAGGCCGGCTTCGAACTCACCGAGATCTGTCTGCCTCTGCCTCCTGAGTGCTGCGATTACAGGCATGCACAACCACACCTAGCTGAGAATTTTGAAGCTTTAAAGCAGTGAGATTTGGAATAAAATTGATTCACGGGGGCTGGAAAGATTCCTCAGCGGTAAAGGGCACCGGCTGCTCTTCTAGAGGACTCAGACTTGTTACTCAGGAGCCACAGCTCACAGCCATCTAGAACTCTAGTCCCAGGAGATCTGACATCCTTTCCTGCTTTCTGCAGGCACCGAGCATACACATCACCATAGACACACATGTTAGCAAAACACCCATACACAATAACACGACAAAAAGTTCAATAATCGTTCTCTGGATATTAAACTTTGCAGCGAAGATCTGGAGTACCTGCTGCCTAGAGAGGGTGTACTTACCCTTCCTTCCAGCACAGTTTAGCACGTAAGGTCTAAGACACCTCAATGCAATGATGCTACCCTTCTGGTTTTAAAGCTTCACTCAAGAATTTTTCCTTAAGAATTGTAATTTACTTAAGAATTTGCGGACATTTCCAAGCAGGAAAGAAAACGCTCCTTGCCTTTCGCCAGCCCATGAGAGAGAGCATCCATAGCTCATGGCTCTCTTCTGCCTCTATGACTCCGGTGCATCCGAGGAGTTCTGGATTGCACACTGACAGCATGCCACCAATGATCGCGACCTGGTGGATGGTACCAAATATGCGCACTCAGATTTGAGTGTTTTAGGAAGTGAGCGATGATTTCAGAATCTGAAACCGGAGGCGAAACACAGCTACCACCTGCACCTGGATAATCCCCAGCGCTGATTAGAACACGAACGGCATTAAACAGAGTTAAACATGGCTGTACGTCTGGGTACCTGTTTGATTAATGACGCGAGTACTGACAGACAGTTGCAATATGGAATCAAATGTTTACACCCAGACAGCACATCAGTCATTTAGCCCAAATTTACCTTCCTCCCACACAAACCTGGTGTCAGGCTCAATGTTTATTTCTGTAAATTATGTTTTTAAAGAGAGAGCTCAACATTCAATTTAAGGCGTCTTTACTGTTTGTTTGTTTCCCTACGAGTGAAACTTGATGGCATATGCCACACTATAGAAATCGAATGTTCCACAAGGTCTGTGTGTTCCCGGAATGGTGAAACCCTTAGGAGGCAGACTCTACTGAGAGGGTCTTACGTCACTGGGGTTTTGTGCTGAAGAGGGGCTATGTGGCTAAGGCCTCTTCCTCTTTCTCTCATCTTTCCCAGTTTTGACAACTACATGTCAGGTCCTACCTTGGTGTTCTTCCCCACAGCCCTGGAACCAAGAAACCATTAGACCATGGACTGGGGACTGCAAAACTATGAGCCAAAGGTGACTTTTTTCTTGTGGGTTTACTATCAGCTATTCCAGTGTAGCAGCCAAGAACAAGCGACCCCCTCCCACCCGCCAAAGATGGTTTTATGTGCATTAGCTCTTGAATTGCTGTCAGTGCTGACCTGAGACTTTTCTTACGTCTCCATGTCAATCCCGACTCATGTCTGACTCTACTGCATGACCTGGGAAAGTCCACTTCTGCTCTTCTGATTTCTTTCCTTGTTTTTCTTTCTGTAAACGCACTTTTGCCAACTCCCCACTGATAGCCCTTTCATTTTATTAATAGTCTATGCCAGTTAGAAACAGGGCTTGCAGATTTTCCTCAGTTTAAAAAATAACATAAAAATGGAAAATCAAGAATATATTTGTCAGTAATTTCTTTTGAAAATGACTAAATAAGGTAAAACCCCCTTCTCTCATGTAAGAAGAATATGGTCCAAGGTCTCAGGACACAATACTAGTTAACTCTAAAGTGAGGGATGCAACAACAGTGTTTAGTTGTAAAGTTCGTCAGTACAAAGCTATAGACTAATTCTAAACTGACAACAAGAATTAAAGAAACATGTTTAGAAAAAAGTTGTACTTTTCAAGATATGGTTGAACTCCTTTTTGTTTCTCAAACAGCAGACATGGTTGGAAGAAGCAAATCCAGAGTCCACATGCCCTTCTGCAGGAATCGAATTGAAGATAACCCTGAGGAGGCATGGCGTGGTTTTGGTGGGTTGATTGGGCTTCGCTAACCCTCTTTCATTGCTCTAAGTGCTCACAGAGGCCCAGGGAAAGCTACAGGGATGCAAAAACCGTATCAAGTGAGTGATCCCAACATAGCTACATTTGCCCACAGAGGTAGGATGCTGCTCCCTTCTGTTTCTTTCGGCAGCAAATCAGAAGAGATGCAGTTAGAGGTGGAAGAGGATGGACAGAGAGGGTGCTGGAAGGACTAAGGGTGGAGGAAGGAAGCTGGGGCGCGAGACGGCCAGAGGTGGAAGGCAAAAGTGGTTAGAGCTTATTCATTTGACTTAGTATGTTGAATAAGCCTCCTCTTCCCCTGCCCCTGGAGTTTACATGGTATGGGCCATCTGAGACGTCGTAGAAACCACTGAGATGATTTGCTTTCATCAAACCTGCAGTTGGATATTCCTCTAATTAAAAGGGAAACCATCACCTAAAAGAAGTGCATTTCTCTTCTTTATTTTTTTCTTTCTTTTCTCTCTCTCTCTCTCTTAAATTTTGGAGAGGGATCGACCATATAAAGCCTCAGAAGCCAAGCCTTGGTCTGTTGAATGAGGGAGCGGATTGTTTAATGAGAATTTAAGGCCTGGCACAGCCTCTCTGCACCCACTTTCCTATTCTCTATTATCTATCCACTCAATAATTCCAGAAACTTCAATCAGATTCTGACCAGAAAGCAAGCACACAGTTCTTGGGACAGAATGATAATACCATCTGTTTCCATTCTTCCGTGGGCTCTTTCCAGCAGCCCAGGCCAGCATTCTCATTGCTTGCTCTGTAATGACACCGTTGGCAATTTAAAGGAAGTTCTCCGCGTCACCTGTCCTCTCCACGCAAGCACGATCTTTTCAATTTGAAAATTTCTGAAGAATTTTCACATTCGATCAATTGCATACGAATTGTACAAGTAAAAAAAAAAATCCACATCTCTATTTTGCCTTTTTGTGACCACCAGGAAGTCAGCAAAGTCTTCTCAAGGGCTGGGTTTGGCATGGGGCTTCTACTGTGCTCTCTTCCAGTGAAGATGCCATTTACGTTCAAAATAAATCTAAATCATCCCTAGAAACAGAAGCAACTGACTTGCTGAGATTCCCCTGCACAATGACTTATCTAATGGGATGGGCTCTCCGCATCACCCCCTGCCAGTGACATCGCAGTAACGTTGATCAGGTCTAACGAAAAAGCAGCCATACCTCTCCGTTTCCTCCCAGTCATGCTAACAACCGAGAACTGAGAAGGAAGGTCAAATATTTTAAAACTCTTTGACACAAGGAAAATTAGCCAATGGGATGGAAAAAAAATATACACGCCAAATAATTCATCTTTGCAGATTTTAACAATCAATATGGAACGCCATATGAGAGCCATGGCTCCGACAGTCTGGATCAATCAGGAAGATTGGCAGTGGCAAACGACACAGACCAATTTTTGTCATGCAACCACAGTCGGCTTTGCACTCTACGTGTAACCAAGGCTCACTGCGGTAATTTCCCGACACACCACACAGTCCCTTCCAAGCTCCGTTTCCAACATATCCAAGGGCTTTTCTGAACCAAACCTGACTGCAAACCTTTGAAGACTGGCACACAGTCCTCAAGACGCTCCTTGTTTTCCTTCCAAAGGCTGCATCTTTAATACATTATATTGGGTTTTTCCCATCACACATGGAATGTGTGAAATTTCTAAGCTCCTCTTCACTTATCTAAATGGAACGTTGGCAGCCAACAGTTAGCGGTTGGAGACTTGCTTAAAAAACGATCAAGCCCTTTCTAGATATGATTGCAAGAAGTATTGGTGCCAAGATAGAAATTTCAGTCCTCATCATACGCAAAATCAATATGTATGCTTCACCCTGGAAAGGAAGCTACCTTGGAAATAATTAATAAAACATCAAAGGTGCAAGCAACTTCAAAAATCCACATGAGACCAAAATGTTGGAGGCAATTAAAAGAAATTACTAATTTATATAAAGCGATACTTCCCTTTGAAAGGTATTTTTCAGATGTAAATAAATACATATACACATAGACGTAGCAAATGAGAACGGAAGCTATGCTTCCAATCGGTGATTTAAAGTCAACATCCTCAGCAGCAATTCAGAAAGCTACGCTCCATACATAAACTTCGAAAATCCTCAAGAATAACTTAGAAATATCTAAATAATATCAAAAATAGGGAACTCTGAAAATTATATTTTTACTCAGTGGCAATTCAGAGTCATATTATTAGAACCGAGAAAAGCCTGTGCCTGAGGAAATCCTGACTGCAGACGACGGGGACAACACAGTGACACTCGAGTGGCTTCTGCATGTCACTCTCACGGGTCCCCACTTGTGTTGTGGCAACATAGATCCCGGCTGACTGGTGTAATTTTAAAACATGGATTTAAGAGAGGTGTCTAAGAAGTGACTGTTTATAGGGACTGGGGCCAGGAATACAATTCTAGGTAGAGGGATTATAGCACAGTATGTGGGAGAAGGGACATGTGGGGAAGGACCACTTCACAGGTGAGACAGTGTTCTTTAACTTTGAATATGAGTTATAGGTAGGATGTGAGGTGTGCAAGGCTACAGGCTCCATAGCATGCAGGAGGGGGGCTCTGCAGGCTGTGTAAGGCTTGTACAGGCTGTATGGCATGCAGGAGGGGGGCTCTGTAGGCTGTGCAAGGCTGTTACAGGCTTCATGGCATGCAGGAGGGGGGTCTCTGTGGGCTGTACAAGCCTGTTTCAGACTGCATGGTATGCAGAAAGAGGCTTTGTAGGGATGAGATACTAAGGTTCTAGTTTATCTGGCTTCAGGTGTTCTGATAGCTAAGTTTCTGACTATCGTGCCTGAGCACACTCGTACATATGCACACACACATACATGTATATACATAATGGAGTCAATTAAAAGAAATTACTAATTTATATAAAGGAATTCTTCTTGTTGAAAAGTATGCATGTGCATGAATATGTGTGTGTGCGTGTGTAAAGGTGGGCGTGTGTGCACAGAAGTCAGAGCTTAGACGTGTTTCCTCAAGCACCCCCACTTCTTTCTGACACAAGGACTCTCCCTGACCTCGAGACTGTCTAGTAACCTCAGACGTCTTGCCAGTGAGCCTAGTCCCCACCTCCCAGCACTGGCAACACAAGCCTGGGCCACCACATCAGTTCGTTAAGGTGAGTTCTGGGGATGGAGTTCAGGTCTTGGGAAGACAAGCATTACCCACTGAGCCATATCTCCAACCATACAGATTTACATTTTTAAGATAACTGGCATTATCATTGAGATTACTCAGTGAGTAACCTGAGCAGGAAAAGGTGGTTTGTCTACTCACAGGAGACTTGAGTCAAGTTGTTAGAGAAAGTGAGAATGCCGATGAGGCAGAGGTGCTCGCGTTTTCATGGAGAGCTCTTTTCTAGGCCCTGAGCTGACACTACAGCATGCCAGATTCAAGGAACAAGGACACACACCACACACACACATACACATTTACTTTGTCATCTAGCATATATATTGACATTATATATCAGATATACTTGATTTGGCTTTCTTAATAAAATTTCAACCGCCCTAGCAGCAAGTGGACGGTGAATTTTATTCTCAGTGGAGAGTTTCTGAAGCAGAGACATTACTTACTGTCTTGAGAGCGAGACTCTTTCACTTCTCCTTTCAGCATTGATCTTTACATCCGAGGTTCAGCAAAATCTACCATGACTCCCAGACACGAACAGGGCCTATCTTCCACAGCAAATGCTTCTATTGTTACAACATGAAGTTAGACAAAACGATGAAAGAAGGTGAGGGTATGTTTAAAGTAACAAAATGCTTTGATCGTAGAACTTAAGTCAAATGCTGCTCTAGAGAAGCTTCAACCAGCACCTGCTTATCAGGGTACAAGACTGCCTTGACTTGAGCCAGGTAAAGTGACTCTTCCAGTAGGAGCTGAGAGGATAGCCTGCCGTGGGCACAAGGGACAGACTTAACTGTCAGCTCCCACTTCTACAGCTCTTCACTTAAAAAAATTAAATCAAGCTGTCGAATTGAGACAATTGAAAGCTATTTTTCAAAGTTCTATCAGATACAGGGCATGACAAAAATATTGATGTCTTAATTTATTTTAACTACGTGAACGGGACATTTACTTATCCAGTGGGTGCATCAATAATCCTTACTGAAGTCACTAGTTAAAATTATCATTCCTTTGGATCGTGTGTGTGTGTGTGTGTGTGTGTGTGTGTGTGTGTGCTTGTGTGTGTGTGTGTGTGTGTGTGTGAGTGGCTGTCCATCTCCTACCTACCAACTGTCTAGTGAGGAAGATGGGTTACTCATGTTATTAATGATTTAGTTGGTAAAGTATAACTTAACCAATTAACACTTTGTTTTGGAATATCCACTTTTAAAACTTATCTTTTCTACATAACGCCTATAACTGATCTGTATTTTACTAAATTATTAAGCAGCTATAACATAGCAGCATTTAGACATCGTTATTCATGACAGAATTAAGAGCAGCTGGTAGATAAACATTCTGCATTATTATATATTTTCCTAGAATGCTATCCAAGCTATGTGGGTGGGGCAAGCCTCAAAATTATGATAAATTCTTTTAACTTTAGGAATAAGTATTACTTTTATGTCTGCTTTTCTAAAAAAAAAATTCCATGGAAATTTTGATGAAGTTACTGAGAAGGTAAATTAAAGTGTTCTCAAAACCTATTTTTTTTGAAAAGATACTGAATGTGTAAAATCAAAAACCCAAACCATCTAAGCCCTAATGCATTTTAGTCAGAAGTAGCATTAAAACTACACAATACCAGGCACGTAGCTATCTGGGAACATATTTAGTCTGGATTAATCATCCTATGACTGTCACGTTAAGCTCCATAAATAAATGTTTAACTTCTAATCCAAACTATTTGATGTCAGCTAAGTATAGCAGTTTTATCTCCCATAATATATAGGACAGTGTTTGCTCATCTTCCAACATTCCTAGAAAGAAACACCATACTTTTTAAACAAATGCAATTCTGGCTAAGTTGTCTTTAGTCTCTGCATGGATTCTCATACGCCACTGGCTTTATTTCTAACGTGGGATTTTTGTTGCTCTATTCTATTGTCATCTGGAAACTCCACTAGTACTTTGGACTTTGTTGGATTTCCCAATGTCTGAAGATCTGCTGGTTTGCTCTTTGAACTGCCAGTCATTTCTGTTGTAAAACAGTATCTGATGCTCGGGGAGAGACCTGCGATTTGTGTGTGTGTCTCCATGTCTCCACAGCTCTTTAGTGTGCCAGGAACAGACATTTAGTAGGCAAATCAAATGACCAAAAGTCTTTATCTGAGAGGAAAGGATACTGCAGTCAGTCTATCTATCTATCTATCTATCTATCTATCTATCTATCTATCGCCTATTTCTGTTTCTCTAAAAAGAAGTCAAGACTTCCAGAGAAATCTTAAAATCCTTTAAAGGAAAATTTCACATACTTGCATATATACACACACAAGTTTGCATCAAATCAACTGGCCTCTGGAATTATTAATAGTAATATGCCCATGACTTGTGAGTATAATACTTAGGGCATCAAAGTAAAATGCAAAGATGAAATATAGAGAAATTGCAAAGTGATCATTTTCTCTCTCTCCCCTAGCTGATGGAGGAACCTTTGGAAGCAGAGTGGAGCTCACTGGCTTCCGCAGGCTCCCTGGAGCTCACAGTGCCAGGGAACTGGGAATCAGAGAGGTGAGCTCTTTTCATCACTCCTCCAAAAAAAAAAAAAAAAAAAAAAAAAGAAAGAAAAAGAAAAAAAAGCTTACCGTCTGCGAAAAACTGACTTCATTTGATTTACTCTCCAAGACTGTTTTTTATTAAATATGTTTGACTGCTATCTCTAATTAAATGTAGAATTAATTTTGGCAAACTAACCACAGATGCAGTTTATGTTCAGTTTTATCAGACAGATTTATTTAGAAGCTGTCGACTTCTTGAAAGACTTCATTTTGGAGCAGTTTTAAATTGCTAACAGTAGCTGTAAATGGGGCTACTGTTCTCTGGAACACTAAAGGAAAAGCATGCTATAAATGTCCACTCCATCTGTGAGGAATCATAAAACAATCACATTCCTTTATTTTTTTTTCCTCCGTAGGACCTTTATTAAATTAGTTCAACTCAATTAAAAATAACTTCAAAAACATTTCGGGCCTTTTGTTTCATGGAATAGTTGGAACTCTGGGCACGGAACGCCACCCTTTTAACTAATCCCTTTTACTAAGCGGAGGAGAATGGCAGTATTGTGACTTCAGACAGTGCCTTCAAGGGTCTCTACTGTACCGAATTGAGGTCACCGCAAGACAATGCCCAACACCCAGTCGCCATTCAAACATTCTTCACAACTCTATCAAACGTGTCTTTCTTCCCCTTGGCCCGCTTTCTCCCATGGCAGACTCAGAGGACAATGGCAAGGCCCCCAGCACCATTTATGGTCACCATATTTGCACATGACAAAGTCCATTCTTCCCGGTTTGCAACCAGCCCCCCCCCCCCCCCCCCCCCGCCACGTCCCCCTCCCCGCCCTGCTTCAACCCCTTACAAAGAATGAGACTGAGAGAGACTTTCCCACCATTACTGTTACTCAGACATCTCTGGTATTTAATGTGCTCTTCCAGGGCTGGTACCTGACGTTTGAGAAGCTCATTTGCTGTTTTCGGGGACTGAGGAACCAAGCAGAGAATTAAATACGGCCCCGCTGTTGCCAGACTAGGCACAATGGAGCATGAGACTTAGCCAAAGCAGAGACACATGGTAGAATCGGAGCCATCACACCTTGTACTTGGGTTCGCATCATCAGGACCATAAAGCGTACGGTGCGCCCACGCACCACCATGCCCCTGCCCCGCGAGTACTGTTTACTTTTGCTTGAGAGTTTTTATAGCCACAGCTACAAACAAAACAAAATCAATTGCTGTAAATTTTCCTCACCAGAGTTACTCCTCCAAAGGAGGAGAGAAGTTGTACCTACTGTATCTGCCTCCAAAGAACAAGAAACAACACACACTGGCAAGCGGTTTCGTCGGTTGTTAGGATGAAGATTTTAATTTTAACTAAGAAGGGGATTTTCAGGACAATTAGTGCGATGTGATATTCTCTGCAAGAAACAGTGCCCTTATTGAAAAATGCCATCTGAGTCGGAATGGGGCACTTGGTGACTCATCCTCTGGATTTCTATAGTTAATGAGAAGACAAATAGACGGAAAATAGAAATATCGCACCTGAAAGGCAGAACCGGAAGTTCTCCTCAGCTTTTGCATGGTCCTAACCCCTCTACTCGCTCTTTTCCAGTCATTTTACACAGATCTTGCCTCACTGACATTACAAGCAGGTAATCTTTGTGCTGGGGAGATGCTCTCAATGTTCTTTCCCCAACTGTGCTAAGACATTATTAGGGTCATGCCCCATCTTCAATTTTTATCAACACCTAACCCTTTGATTAATGTGCCCTGAACTTGCACCTCTGTGGGATGCCCTCGCATAAGCATGCATGCATACAGAGCACACGACTGCAACAGGTACATTCCAGCCAAAGGATCCAGCTGTGGTTCACGGTATGCAAGCTGGTGGGTACCTTTCAAAGCAGCTTAGAGAGTTCTGGAAAGATGCATAATTGAAGAGTTGCAGCTTCATAGTGTGAAGGGCTGGAGAGACCACAACACTATAGTACCCTGTTGTAGCTTATTTCCAAATTACAGAAGCCCAAAACTGTTGGAGGCACTGCGGAGACATCTTTTGCTGATTATCCACTCCCAACCCAAAGAACATCATAAGGAGTGTACAGGGATGAAGGAAGAAGCAGTAGTCCTTGGGCCAAGGTCTAGGGAAGTCTCTACCTACAAGCACAGTTCTCACAACTCAAATGTGAAAGGATGAAGACTGCAACAAGGAAGAATTAGGCCTACTCTGCTTCTAATGAGGCGACTTATCCAGTGCCCATGCAAACGGAGGTTAGGAGATCTAGCCTTATATTATGTCTACTTAGCTGGACTTTAAACACCATCCTAAGTATATGTGATTGGCAGGAAGAACTAGGAGCAAAAAAGAAGCCTGCTTCATGATGTCACCAGAGAAGGGAATATAGATGGACACATTGCTTGTTCACAGAAAGAAAGAAAGAAAGAAAGAAAGAAAGAAAGAAAGAAAAGTGTTAAAGAGGAACAAACATACCTGTGTGGTTCAGACATGGGCACCAATGTGATCTTCAGGTGACACACCATGTGTAACTACCAACTGAGGACAGTCATGTGACACTTGAATAGACACAGTGGGGATACAAAAGATGTGGGGAGCTTGGTACATTCAAAAAACAGAAGGTGCAGTGGGGTCAATAGAAGGCTGACTCAAAACACTCCCAAGATCTACACTGGACATTAACACAATATTCTGAATATGAACCTCCAAATGCCTTTGGTAGTGAGGTCACTAGAGCAATGCTGTGACCAAGTGGGTTTCGTGAAGTTTCTACATCATGACAACAGAGCCGCTACAGATGGAACTCAGGGCCTTACAAAAGGCTTGGGTCATGGAAGAGGCAGCGTTCATATCCTCCAGCAAGACACCATTCTCAAAATGGAGCAGCCCTCTCCTGCACTTGGTACTGTCCCAGGCTGCACCTTTACCTTGCAATTCAGGTTGTAAATCAGTCACACAGTTTTATTCATTGCTGGGATAAATAACCCAATAAAAAGGAAGGTCTGTAGTGCTTGCTCATAGTCAACACAGCCCATTCAGGTGGTGAAGCCATTGCTACAAGAGTGAAGTGGCTGACTGAACTTGCCTCCGGCTGTCAGAAACCCAACTGGAAGACATTCAAGCCCTGCCACAGAGAGCCACTTCCTCCAGCAAGGCTCCACCCCCTACAGTCTCATAGCTTCCCAAGCAGTGCCACCAACTGGTAACCATTGTTCAAACACATGAGGCTGTGGGGAACATTCCACATTCAAAAGACATTGACTTCCAAACAGTGAGAAACACATGTCTGTAAGCTATGAGTTGCCCAGTCTCTGATATTCTAGTAACATAAATAGGCTAATTCAAAACCTAACAATTACTTATTTTGTTCTTTTATTGTCTCTTGATAATTGCCTTCATAAATTACATTCTCTCTTTTTAAATATTTATTTTATTATTGACTTATGTGCATACATGTATATATGCACATATACATGCAGGTGTCTGCAGAGGTCAGAAGAGGACATGGAATCCTTTGAACTGGAATTATAGGCAGTTGTGAGAGACTGAGGCACTTGCAGAGACTCTAGTCCTCTGCAAGAGCTCCAAGAACCCTTAATCACGGAGCCATCTCTCCAGCCCCTATTCATGCAATTCTTCAAAGGGAATTTCTACTTAGAACGATTGCTTGATACATTTTCTTTTAGAGTTTATTATGGATGAAAAGATTAGAAATAAACTATGAAGACCGTAAACTTCCCTTCAAACCTCTCTGAATCCCAGCTGTCACGCCGGCACTGCTATTCAGTTACCATGACTTCGGGCATGTTCCTGTCCACATGGTTTCTGTCTACAGGTCCAGTACAAACTCAAAAAGATCAATTGTCCCTTCATCTTCCACTTGGCTTTTATTGATGTTTGTTTGATTTGGTTCCGAGAGCCTCACGTACCCTGGACTGGACGTGGACTCCGGATCCTCTGGCCACCATCTCCCAAGTCCTATATCCTTTGATTTATTGTTATCATTATCTTCTCACTGTCTATTCTAATTACCACAAATGCTAAATCTTACCTATAATCATCTTTGTGCCCATGGATAAGCTTTGCATGACAAAAGGGCTTTGAGGTCACATGGATGTCAGCCTTATTTGCCTTCTCACCACCCCTAAAGGAAGAGCCACCATCACACCCACAGTCATACTCTAGGAGCTCAGAGTCCCTTCAGATCTACAAAGATCACATACAAATCAAGGGTACTCTACAAACTTAAGATAATAAAATCAGCTGATATGGAAAACCCTAACTAATTTGCACAATGTGGCGATTTGAATGAGAAACCCCACTTTGAATAAGAAACCATCCCAACAGGCTCCTATATTTTAATGCTTAGTCACCAGGGAGTAGAACTTTTTGAGAGGCTTGAAAGGATTAGGAGGTGTGGCCTTGCTGAAGGAAGTGTGTCACTAGGGCTAGGCTTTGAATTTCAAAAGCACATTCATGCTCAACGACACCATGTTCCCAACCATGATGGTGATGGACTAGGCCCTCAAACTGTAAGCAAGCCCCCAAATAAATGTTTTCCTACAATGAGTGCCTTGATCATGGTGTCTCTTCACAGTAATACAATAGTGACTGAGACACCTGAAAACTGTGCACAAATAGGAAGGGTGGCTCTTCCACTGGACACAGTACATCCATTTGGCGGGATCCTTGGGGCCATGAAAAGCACGTAGCTGAGTGAGAGGTTCCTGCTTGAAACAGTCCATGTGATCCGAACATGCTCCTTCACCTAGTGGTCACAGTCCCAGCAGGTTTCACAAGCTCACTGTTTCCATTTCACAGAGATGACCAAGCAGGGAACCCCTACTCTCCACCCCAGTGAGTTCCCACAAACATTGAGCATCTACTACAATTTAATCTAACATGACCACATTTGCATCTGGTTAATTACTTGACAATAAGATGCATGTGTGTTGTATGTGACATAGGATATAGCTCCCATTTCTTTATGACGCTATTGCCTACTGTGTGGGCTAGGGAGGTACGTAGACATAACAGCAAAGGTCTCAGATGTTAATAGTTGGAAGAAGAAAAGATTTTTTTTATTTTGAATCCATGGTCACCAGCTGAAACAAAAATATTTACTTAAAAATGGGCAAAGGAATTAGCACTCAAAGGGTCCCTCTCCTCCACACTTCCCTCATCAAATAAAGCTTAGTAAGCACCTTAAAATAGCTAAGTAAGTCCCTCAGAAAACACAAATGTCATAAGTAGTCCACACAGACAAGCATGAACCCACTGCAAAACATCACACTGGGTGGTAAAACACCCCCTAAAGCACTTCTGAAACTCACTTTTCCAAATCATGTTTTCTTTTAAGTACTCGAGAAAGCCAAGAGTATTCAAAATGTCTTCTCAAACCATCTACCTGTTTCTGTGTGTCCTGAGGAAGCCTTACTAAACCCATTCAGCTGCTAAGAGAGAGAACTCGCTTTCCAAGTTCTGCATTGTCAGGAAACTCTCGGGCTTTAGACACTCAGGCTTCGAAACAACTGGAAAGCCTGGAGAGGGAATGATCGCTGCAGACTAGCAATGCAGACCCTCTGATTCCATTTCCTGTAAGAGAAAAATGATCACAGAAACAACTTGGCGTATAGAGACTGGTGCTGGAAAGCGCAGAAGACAGCTGTGCTGTCCCGTATACTTGTTTGTAAAATAACCTTGAAGCTACAGGCTCTGGATGGTGGAATTTTATGAGCACTGAAAGGGGAAGGGGGGGGGGGGGACAAAACAGGGAGAGGGAAGAGCAGGAGGAAGAGGAAGAAGATGATGAATGAGGAAGAAAGAGGGAAGAGGTGAGTTCAATGAGAGTTCCCCCTTCAGCTTTCAGCAAGACAGCTCAGCGTATTTTGCCCTGTGAATTAGTCACCACGTCCAGACACACATAGGGCAAGACAGATCTCCAAACCCAATGGACACAGACAGACGTCTTCAGTTGTCTGGTGGTTTAGGAATATTTCTGTGAATGCTTATCAGAGTTTAAAGATCACACTTTTACAAAAAGAAAAAATTCAACTATTAAAAAAACTAAATTTTTCCTAATGTTTTCAACGCACATTTAATTAAGTCAGTGCTAAGGATTTCTGCATATTTCCTTACATGTTGGACACGTGAACATATAGCAACAGCTACATGCAAGGCACACGTGTAAAGACCACCAGATGAGTGGTCTCTTTCTACATCCATGCAGTATATATCTTACAGCTCACATACGATAATACTCATGTGTCATTTTACAGTTACTTTTTAATAATACAACCAAGGTAATGCTTGTTTCAGAAATGGCTGAGATTTCAATTCCTGGTGAGTAGATGTTGGAACACACAAGGTCACCTTAACAAACTGTCAAGGAAAGGAGTTACACCTCGGTTGCAGAGCCCACTGGCAGCCTGCATTCCCCGGTGTCAGACGGAACAAAGACACACACCCTACTGTTCCCGGCCCACCTTGCCTTCTGATGCCCCCTAGGTGGAGCCAAGAGGCTGTGGTGTCTACCAGGGGGTTTACCTGGCCTTGAAGACTTGCATGTCCACCTGAGAGACACGCGGATAGATCTCCAGTGGGACCAGACCAGAGAGGGTTTGCAGGTTAAGTTTCAGCTGAGAGCAAATTCAGGAACTACAATCCTGACTGCTACACAAAGTACAGTAAACACAACCTCCTCCCCTCCCCCGCCCCCGTGTGCTCCCTGATCCTTTGGTTTGTTAAAGAGATGCTGCATTCACCCATACTTGTCTCCTCTGGGGATAGACTCTGGTTGTTTTTATTTGAATCTTCCTTTTAAGGTACAGAAAGGAGTCAGTCTCTAAATATTCACAATTCATATCTTCATTTCATATGAATTAGAGATAAGAATAAAAACAGCTCTTGGATCTTCCCCTCCCAATCAAACTCACAGGGTCTCCAGCAGGGCCAAGAAGGCTCTGCAGCCCCCTGTATGCTCTGAAGGCTGAGTTTCTGTTGCTATCCCACAATCTGTCAGAACAGCTTGGGGAGGCTCTCCTACTTCCGCTGCAATCTCCAGGTCAGGACTTGAGCCTCCTTTACAGTTTAAACATACTAAATGCACAGATAGGCCTTTTCATAACCCCCCTGGAGAAACCCAGGGATATTGTCAACAGCAGCCTCCTAGGTGAAGTCACATTGCTCTTGTATATCTCTACAACTCAAGAAACGAGAGCTGGATGTAGTGGTTCATGCCGTTAATTCCAGCACTCGTGTGGCTGAGCAAGTAGACTGCTGTGAGTTCAAGACCAGTCGGGGCTACATAGTGAGACCTTGCCTAAAAGAAAACAAGAGGGAACACAGATTTTAGGAAAAAAAACACGTTAATTTAGAACACTGACTTTATCCTATTCCTTTGTAATTAAGAGCTTTTTAATAATCTGTCTTAATAACTGTTTGTGTGATTATTTATGTATACCATGGTAAGATTTTATTTATATAAGGGAAGTCTGCTATCAACTGCTCCCCTATTGCAAAGTGATGCACTCTAGTTATGCAGATATGGGCTAACAAACCTCCCCAAACTCAGGAAGAAGTCATGAACTACTAGTTGGTGAATAAGAGGAAGCTGGTGGAGGAAATTCCCAGTATTAGGTGATGAGAAAGAAATGTATGTGGATGACCTGGAGATCTGCTCCTCCTGAAAAGACGCCCTGTACACACGCAGTGCACACATGTTCACGGACGTGTGCCTGGCACACTTCTGTCTTCCCACCCACTACTATTTTCCATCCTTTGGTTTCTATAGTTAAAGGCTCTAACACAAACACTTCATCTTACTGAGTCTGACATCCTCGGGCTAGTGTGTGTGTGTATCCCCGTGTGTGAGTGTGTCCGTGTGTATGTGTGTGTGTGTGAGTGTGTCCATGTGTATGTGTGTGTTGCTATCAGTAAAATGGCTCCCATGCAGACATAAGGAACTGAGTTCCAATGTCCCATAACTATATAAAAAGCCAGGCACATTGCATATGCCTATCATTCTAGTGCCGGGGAGACAGAGATGGGAAGAGCCTCAGAAATCATTGACAAGCTAGCATAGCAAAAATGATGAGCCCCAGGCTCAGTGAGAGACCCTGTCTCAAAACTAAGATGGGCGGGGAATGAAGAAGACACTGACATCAACCTTTGACCTCCACATTCATGCACACACATGTGTGCACATACATAATCAACACAATAAATAAGTGAATCAGAGGTCCCTCAATCGCCTCAACGTACTTGAGAAACAATAACACAACCCCGCTGTTCATAGCGTCCAATGACAGCCACCCATTTTAGTTAGACTTTGAAAACGACAAGACCTTTCTTCATTCTCCTTGGGATGGCACCGAAGAAGTCATCGCCAGACCATGCAAGACTGCAACCGAGCCGTTCACTATTGGTTTGTACGCCTGCTACACCAATAACAAAACTACAGATGACTCATTAAAGAGCAAGCGTAGAGATCCACAAGTCATCCACTCCCGACTGAGGATGAAAACACTGCTCTGCTACCCCCAAAAAGTCAGTAATAGCACTGTGTAAAAATATCCCTACATTTTTCGGAGGATAAAAATATTAGCAAAGTTGGAAGATGAGAGAAACGCGGTGTCTAGCTGATCATGGAGCCCTTATTTCAGTCTTTGCTTCACACGAGCTCCCCGCCCCCTCCATAGGAGAGAGCAGATTTTTCTGTTCAATCCTAAAAAACAAAGAAGGACTGTGGCTCCCCTCCCCCCGCTTCTCTATACAGTCACTGGGGCCCATCTGCATCACCGGCAGCTTTACCAATGGCAGCTTTGCCAGCTCTCCCACAAACTGATAGATTGGAAAGCCTGGCATGAAAATGTTCATGCCCTGCCATTCTGAAGAATAAGCTTTAAGTTTGAGATTTACACAGGAATATTAGGGCCTTCTATATGACTGTACATATGCGCAACTTCATATATTTCATCTGAAGAAGTAATTGAACCAAATGGAAAAATTCAACTTGTGCGAAATTATTTTTTTTTTGGTAGTAGGCTACAGAGTGATATTGTCATGGTTGACAAATGTGGGAAATTGAGGCACAGAAGTACCCACTTAGGTGAGAAGCAAACAGCATATGACAAAGAGCGAACGACTGGGACAATGCCCAAACCTTATGTGCCTCCTTCCCTGCTCTAAACAGCAGATTGTCAGAGACATTCCTCCTAGGGACCCTGCGAGAAGAGACCTGAGATGCCAGGGACGGGGAGTATGGGACCCCACGCCTATAGTTCCTCCTTTCTTAGGGCTTGTTACCGCCACATGCCTTTAGAATGATGGATGTATTACTGTGACTTTCTAAGGTCTTTCGTTTTCTCTGTTATTGTCCAACCTCTATCACGTAAGAATTATAAAGCAGCGTATAGATGCTATTTCTTCAGTTAAAGGAACAGAGAGATGAGAACAGATAGGGCAAATTTAGGACAATTCCCAATATTACCCAAATTGATGGCTTACTAGTAAATATTTGATATGAGTCATGGAATCATAACATCTGATTAAAAATACCTTGACTCTGGCAGGGAAGTGTGGCTCATAGTTAAAATCCCAACACCAGGGAGGTAGAGACAAGTGGATAATGACTTCATAGTTTTTATCTTTAACAGTTATGTGGTGAGCTGGGCCAGCCTGGGCTACATGAGACTGTGTCTTAAAAGCAAAAGGTTTTGAAAACCCCAGGAGATGGGGCTACTCCACTTTGAGAAGAAGTACTTTTATCAGTGTTGGGGGGTGCTCAGTGGCGAAGCACTGCCTCATATAGTCCAGGCCCCGAGTCACATCTCTAACACTGGAGATGAAGGTGTCATATTCAAAATCTTACGGAAATGGTTTCCCTCTCTTTCCATTTAGTTAGGTCTTGGTCTGGCAAGCAGCAGCCCTGCAGGTTTACAAGTGCCCTCTGTAAACTATTAATTTCAGAAGCCATGGCAGTGGGGGCTGCCTCACTTTGGAATGGTACTCAAGGGAACTGGGGTGGAATCCCAAATCCCCTTACACGTCTACATGACCATCAAGTATACAATGCAACTGTGGGGTGCTCTCTCCCAACATGCGGTCAGAGGTCCCTGATAATTAAATTTCCTCAAGAATATAGGTAGATAGCTAGGTGGGTGATAGGTGATTGATGGACTGATTGATGATTGACTTACAGGTGCAATCAGCTTGTAGAACAATATAAAATTACATTAGCACATTTGCTGATAAATTTTCCTTAAACAGTTCTATGAAAACTATCTTATGGTTAAGGATATATGAACATGCTAGACAAATTCTAAGGTATGAATCAAATATGTTCATATTCTCGGGTTAAAACATAGAAAACCTTTGGGCATTACTCACTCTGATGAGCGGCCCATTGGGTGTGGTGGCGAATGCCCAGCAGAAATTGATCTGTCACATCGATAGTAAGGGAGGGGCAGTCAGAAACGTAAACTACATTACATCGAAGCCCCTGAACTAGAGCTCAGAGAATTTGAGCAGCAGAGTTGGGGGACTAGGGAGACCCAAGAACCCCAGAAAAAGAGGACCCCTTTTGGGTTCTCAAATTGACATAGAGGTTTTGGTATCCTATGGAAAATACAAGACACTCTGTGACTGAGCTCTTGGCTGCTGTATTTCCTGTATTCCCTGTCATTTAAGCTCCAGAGCAACACTTGAAGTAGGGAGCACAGGGGAATTCTTAAGTTTTGTTCTTTGTGGCATACAGAACTTTACCAGGAATCATAATTCCTAAAAACTGTGGGCTATCTCAGGAATACAGGTCGGTCTGGATGGTTCCAGACATCACAGGTCCTGCATTTAATAAGACATATTATATAATAACGACAATACAGTACCGTTGAAGCTCAAGTCTACACATCAGTAGAGTGACAGTGTTATCTTTACATACAACATCAATGTATTGTAGTTAAAATTAAAAGGCAGGATTTGAAAAGTTGGAAGTTTCTCCATGGAGGAGAAAAACAAAAACTACAAAGATGGAATATTATTATGTAACACATTTTCATGAAGTAGAGCCAAAAAAAGACAAATGACTAAATCCACTTGGAGAATCCATGCTCAGGCTAGGGCCGAACGCACCTTTCCCCTCACAGGGTCTAGCCACTCAGTATTTGACACCTGAGAAGCTGGCCTGGCACAGAGATTCAGCTATGCCCTTCAGGGACAGCCTGCCTGCCGTTTCGTCTGCTGCCATCAGCTGGTTTGTTCAGCATGAGCCCTCCGGTGGCTCACCTGTCCTCTGGGAGCGCTTCATTAACTCTGTCTACCTGTTGTGTCTGAGTCCGGCCTCTGCTGGATGAGGTATGGTGCAAACAAACTACTGGTCATCGTGGGAAAGTCCTCCCCACCATGAGCCCAGTAAGACACCCTAAAATTTTAACATGCCTCCCATAAACATTTAGAGAGTGGCTTCGCTACAAAGTTCAGGCAGGAATGAGGAGCGTGTGAAGAGCAGATAGTGTGTAGTCTGAATTTGAATCCTGCCTCTTGGGAAGGGTCTTAAATATGCCAGTTATTCCATATTGGGAAAAAAAGTGTGATGGATATGCCAAGTGTCAATTATTTGAGACTTTTGGAATCTCCTGCCCGTTGATCCCCTTTCTTTTCCAACCCACCCTCCCTGGAATACCCTTTTTTTGTCCTTCTTAGAAACTATTCCAGCTGGTCACTGCTAAGTAAATGATTCCAGCCAAGACCACTGAGCATGCTAGAGGCAAAGGGGATGGAAGAACTTCTTGTCTAACCCTGAAAGTAATGATGCCATGTGGCTAGAGGCCCAACACTTCACAGTCATCTGGCCCACTCCAAAAACCATTGGATCAACAAAGTGTTAACTATTTTAAGGCACTTAGTTTGGGGTAGCAAAACAACCAATGAAAATCACACAAACACATATATACACACACAACTAAAATAAGTGTAAAAATGCTCACTGCTGAGATCAGACATGGTCAGAGAAGGTACCATCTGGCCAACTGTATTACATGTACTGTATGCCACACAGTCAGCCTCCAGGCAGAGGACAGTGTAACTTTGGCCAACTGTATTATATCTACTGTATGACACAGTCAGCCTCCAGGCAGAGGACAATGTAACTCCAGCCAACTGTATTATGTCTACTGTATGACACACAGTCAGCCTCCAGGCAGAGGACAACCACAACCACAGTCAAACTCCAAGCAGAGAACAATGTAATTCCAGCCAACTATATTATGCTACTGTATGACACGGTCAACCTCCAGGCAGAGGACAATGTAACTCAAAGGGGCAGAGCTGGAGTCTGTTCAGAACACACTATGAGCCTCTGTCTAGGGATGAGCTGTAGCAAACCGTGGTATTTGAGTTAAGAAATTATAGTTGCTTTGAAGTTCTCTCTTAAGACACAACTACAGTCCAGTATTTCCACAAAAATGCACAGTAGGCAACTATGCTTTCTTTAAAAATTATTCTGTAGGGTCGGCAGTGGTGACAAATACCTTTAATCTCAGTACTCTTGAGGCAGAGGCAGGCAGATCTCTATGAGTTCGAAACCAGCCTCGTTTACAAGAGCTAGTTCCAGAACAGGTTCTTAAAGCTACAGAGAAACCGAAAAACATAAAACATAAAATAAAACAACAACAGCAAAAACTGTTCTATAAAGACTTTATGTCTTTGGGCAATTTATGATGATTAATGTTATCTTCATTTTAGGATTTTAAAAAATGCTCATTGATACAAGGTATTCAATCAGTTCTCAATCATTTCTTATCAGTTCAATTTAATCAGCTCATCAGGGAGTTAGCTGGTCTTTGGACAGTCAACGCTGCCACTGTAATTTTTCTATTCCATCTGAAGAGACCTTTTTATAGCAGAAGAATTTCTGCTTCTATAGTGGACACGGTTCTCAGTGTTTCTGTTTGTTCCAGGCACCTGAGTTCACTCATCTGTCCTGTGACTGCAGTCCCTACCCAGGTCTTAATCTCTTGAACTTACTGCAGATAGTCATTGGCTTGGGAAAACTGACCGTGCTAAGAACTGTCTGTCCCAGGGCAATCCCGGAAGTTTGAAAGTCTGCTTCTGCATTTTCATTCCTAATGATTAACAAATTGCTCTCCAAGGCAGACACACCCTTTTTTCCTGCCATGAAAACTGTACAAGAGTTCCCATGGTTCTTGGCCATCACCCACACCATCTCTCAGTCATGTAGCTTCATGTGTCTACAAGACGTCATTTTATCTCAAACTTGTGTGTTCACCAGGAAAGTCACAAATAACCTTATTGGCTGTCTATACCTCCCCTTCTCCTTTTCTGTGTATCTACAGTGCCCATTTCACTATTATCTTTTGAAAACTGAAGACCAAGGGAGTTTGGGTTGTTTGTGTTTGCTTTGCATTGCTTTTCAAATGGTGTCTCAATGCATAACCTAGAGTGACCTAGAACTCACCACACAGCCTAGGCTTGCCTAGAACCAGCTGAGGTCTTTCTTCCCCCATCTCCCAAGCACCCAGGTCTACACCACCACACCCTGGGAAGAGTGAGTTCTAAGTATTAGAAATTAACCTTTGTTAAGTCCCCCCATCCCACCTCTACTCCCAGGTTACTTGGCTCTTTCTTCTGTGGCATCTTTGGGGGTGTTTAATGACTCCAAATCTGCTAACCTTTTCCTTTATAAAAATCTCTCCTTCCTCTGAGGTCATGAAAATCTGCTTTTTGACAGTCTTTTTAAATGTTTCCTTTTCACATTGAGGGTTCTGAGCCACGTGGAATTTATCCTGTCACCAGGGTCTATTTTTACTTTATGTCCATATGGGTAACCAATTGTCCAACACCATGTCCTGAAGAGACCAAACTTCCCCTGCTGCCGTTTGATGGCAGCTCTGTTATGGCTCATGTGGTATTTGAATTTAACTCCTTCTGGAATGGTACTCCCCACCGGGGGCTCCATGATCGAGTCACTCCTAGATCCATACTCTCTAAATCCTTGGTGACGCTCTAAGTTCTGATATTGTAGAGAAAGTCACCTCAGATTTTCCCTCCTCTTGAAAATTGCCATAACCATGTCCTCACTGTCGTTCTCTGTCCTGAGGAGATCATATCTGAGTCAGGGCTTACCTTCTAGAAAATACTGGTGACTGTCTTCAAGGCGAGGCCCATGTTACAGTCCTTATTATTATTTCCTCATCAGTACCAGTCGTGTGTGTGTGTGTGTGTGTGTGTGTGTGTGTGTGTGTGTGAGAGAGAGAGAGAGAGAGAGAGAGAGAGAGAGAGAACAGCTGACTTTCATTGGGTTTAAAAAAAAAGGGAGGAAAAATATAATTTGAATACTCTTTTTTTAAAAAAACACTTTTTTAACTGTTAATTACATTTTCTCTTTCTAATTTTGGCTCCATATACCCTCTATTGTTCCCTAAAATGTCTGGGGGAATTTCCTTGTTCTCCTTCTGAACTTTGTTTTTCGAGACAGGGTTTCTTTGTGTCGTTTTGGTGCCTGTCCTAGAACTAGCTCTCGTAGATCATACTGACCTTGAACGCACAGATATCTACCTGACTGCCTCCCGAGTACTGGGATTAAAGGTGTGCACCACTTTCCGGCTTCCTTCTGAACTTCTTAATTATTATTTTATTTCTTCCTAAATCTGAACACAGACAGGAGTTCGTCTGTCCTGGAAAGACATGTTCCATGCCTCCTCTGTCATCTGCACTGTGGTCTCTTTGACAGCTCTGAAGATCTAGGTTCACAAAGAGTCAACCATCCCATAAGAACAGATATTCCTGGGTCTTAGAATTTGACCTCTCCCGAGGTTATCAGTAGCCAGTCACTAGCCAAACAGCTGTCCCTTACTAAGTACAAACGTCAATGCTGCTCATTAACGCTATCACCTTACTCCATTCTGATAAACTAATTCACAATCTGAATATCTAAACATATGCAATTTTCTGACAGAACATACATTTAAACAATGTTGTAAACCACACTTACATTACTTATTTCTGAAACATCTTAAGCACACCCAAAGGAAACCCCGTGACACACTCAGCACTTGCTCTCCCTTACCTCCTCTGTCCCCAACATGGTCATTCATTTTCTGTGTTTATGTATGCGAGTAGAACCATTCAAAGTTCATTTTTTTATGCCTGGCTTCTTTCACTTAGCACAACACCTTCAAGGCTCATTCATGTTTTAGGGTGCACCAGAATCCCTTTTATTATATGGCTCAATAATATTATACCTTGTGCATAATGGTTGATATCAACTTGAAGGGATCTAAGTCTCCTAGGAGATGAATCTCTGGGTATGGGTAGGGTGTTGTAAAATAGTGCAAGTTGGACTTTAGTGGGTTCCATGGCAACCATGGTCGGGACCAAGTGAGAGAGACCTTCAAACCATGGTAGGCAATAGAATATTCCATGCAGACAGCTTGAATATGGAGTTTATTTGAGATAAATGGAATAGGAAGGAAAGAAAGGTTGAGAAAGAGGGTGACAGAAAGAGAGAGAGAGAGAGAGAGAGAGAGAGAGAGAGAGAAGAGAAGAGAAGAGAAGAGAAGAGAAAATAGGGAAAGTCCTGCCTGCCCTTTCTGAGGAACAGCAGGAAAGAGAGACCAGGAGTGGACAGAGTGTGGCTCTTAAAGGGACCTTTACACCTGTGCGCATAATAGGACTCTGAGCTGGCCAGGGTACAGCCTGGGCACATCCTGCCAAATGATAAGACAGGCCAGCATAATGCCTGAATCCTAACACAGAGAAATTCCTAGGTTGAATTAACTGATATAGACAGATCCACCTAACTGGGTAGCTTGGCAGTACTATCCCTGGGTAAAAACAAAGAAAAGGAGGTCATGAACTTGAAAGAGAGTAGGGGCGTGGTTGGTACATGGGAGAGTGTGGAGGACAGAAAGGAACAGGGGATATGTCGGATTTACCTTACAAATAATGTACATCAAAAAATGTACAAAACTTTAAAAAATGTACATGAATGTTCCCATTGCCTTGACAAACACTCATCCTGCACATCAGAACAAACCCAAAAATGCGAGAACCAATGGAGCCTGACTGTGCAGAGGAACTTTCCATTCTAGAAATATCTGTCTTGAAATGTCAGACCACCTCTTCTCAGGACCCTTTTACATCCCCTTCCTTGTTCCTGCACATATTTTGGCACAGCTGGTACCGAGGACACGGGCTGTTCACCCTTCCTGGTGTCATTCCTGAATATGACTTAGCAAAGGCTCCAAAACACTCAACGCTTTGTCTCCTCAACCAGGCCCTCATCAGACAGCCAAAACCATCGCTGGCTGGCACCCTACCCCTCAAGGAGCTTGTTCTAATCACACCTACTGCAGCATGCCGTCTAACCTCACTTGTCTCCCTGGCTATAATCAGGTACCTAGCACTTGAGACTTTTTTTAAATGTCCAAATTACACCTGATAATGCTGACATTCTAATTTGTGGTCAAGATCCCCAAGGAAGCAGAGTCTGAGATGGAACTTCACTAGAGGGCTCAGCAGGTAAAAGTGTTTCCCTCCACCTCTGGTGACTTGAATTTGATCCCTGTGAACCACACGGTGGAAGAAGAGAATTGTGACTCTTGAAAGTTGTGCTTGAAAAAAAAAAAAAGAAAGAAAGAAAGTTGTGCTTGAGTTCCATGGGTGCTGTGATGTGTGTATGCACACACAGATCTAAGAGAGAGAGAGAGAGAGAGAGAGAGAGAGAGACAGAGAGACAGACAGAGAGAATGAAGTACACCGTTAGATAGGTAGACACTAGGAAGGAAAGGACTCCTCACACAGGAGCCAAAAGCTCAGGATATCCAGCAGTCTGCATTGAAGAACTTAGCAATGGGAGCCAAGCAGCTTTTGAAGAGCACCCCACCTCCAAACCCCATGTCTGTTGCTCTGAGAAGAAAAGAGCTTCGAACCACTGTCTAAGAAGCTTTTCTTGACATAGTCCCTGCTCAGATCTCCACTGTATCTTCTGATTGCTCCCCACTTGTAGGGAGCATGTCAGCTTCCCCTTGGGCCCCGTGTCCACCTCCAGCCACTTCGCTTGCCCCTCCTTGTTCAGGCACACCTTACCATGTGGTGTGGACGAGTGACCTTTTCTCACCCTTCAGCACACGGGGAACCTCTACAAGTTCTCATGAAGTGTTGAATGCCCTCTTTATGGCACCCATCCCATCTGCAGTTACTGTTTCGGCTCAGTGATTGGTTACTCCAGGAGAACCCAGTCACTGGGAATAGGGGCTGTTTGACCTGAGCTCTCTGACAGGACACACAGTGGGTGCTCAGAACTCACAGAATTCAAGGGTTGTCGGGGTGCTGCAGATAACTGCAGTTGTAGGGGAATATAAAGATATCTATCTCATTCAAAACCCCAACCTTCTACTTGACTCATTCAGCATCTCAACCCCCACCTGCCTCATTCAACATCCCAACCCTCCACCTGCTTCATTCAACATCCCAAACCTTCACCATCCCAACCTCCCACCTGCCTCATTCAACATCCCAGCTCTCTACCTATCTCTTTCAACATCCCAGCCCCCACCTGCCTCATTCAACATCCCAGCCCTCTGATGTTGATCAATGGCAAATTATTATTTGAGGCTGTGCGGGAAGGGTGTGGGTATGTATTCAGGGGGTAGGGGTATCTATCACTACCCTTTAGCATCAGTAAGTAGGATCTTTTTGGCAATTAACATTAATCTACAAACACTAGACTATGGAAAATGGCCTCATGGCAAGATATGTGGTTCTTTTTAAAAATCTCCCATGCTTAGAGGGCTACATGTATACAGTTTAAAGTTACCCAGTGTTCTAAACCACCTGCATGGACTTCTGCGTTGGAGATGATGCTCTGAGTGGAACAGGAGTCTCTGCAGTCAAGGATTTCCTCTATCCACGCCTGTCAGATGGTTCTATTTTCAGGTCTAACCCTGACACAACAAACAACCAGGATCCTAATCTCCGCTAAGTGATCTGTTCTTTTCTTTCCTGAATACAGAACTGTTATTTTGGCGAGAATTAGCGGAGCACAGTTAGTACAATATCACTCGGTGCCTTCCTGCGTGGCACCTGCTGTATGCTGTTTATCTCTTGTTAGCGGCGTAGGACAACAAACTGTGTCTTTTACCAGCTCATTGAGAGGAGGAGGAAGCCGCGGCAATGGAATTGTTATAATGCTCAATGGTGTTGATACAATTATTTCTAAGTAATCCAGCTTATACATTCACATGCACGCCATTTGTTTCTTTGGGAAAACCTCCCACCACATACTTTCCAAAGACCTTGAGCAGATAGCAGCTTGAATAGACAGACAAGTAACAGCAGTGACCCACGGTTTCAAACTATTAGTAAAAGTGATTGCAACTGAATTAATGCAGGAGATGGAAATGAACTAACATTTCTCTTGTACACACTTAAAACTGTGTAGACAGCCTGTTGTTAAGTTCTTAAGTGTCACCGAGGGACCTTCAGATTTGAAAATGTGGTTAAATCAGACCTTTCAAAAAGAAAAAAATTCTATAGCAGGGATGTCCTGGGGCATGGCTCATGTCCACAGAACACTCAGAACAGCACTGTCCACACAAACATGTCCAGCCTCCGTGTGTCCATACGAGGGACAGTTTGCTATCCTATCTGTGCATGCGGTTTCACTCATGGACGAGATTCAACAGTCGATGCTTGAAGGACACACAGGGGATGCCTCCGGATATTTCTCATCTTTACATTTTGTTTTATTATGCTGGAGACCCTGACTGAACTTTGTTCCAAGCTATTACCCTATGGCAGAGGCCTGAGGAGTGCAGATCTCACTGCCATACAGAACAAAAAGGAAGAAGGAGCGTGGACATTACCATGACAAGGCTGCCTTTACAGTTTTGAGGTGGGAAAATAAAATCCCTGACTAACAGGCCTGGCTAGCACAGGTGGGAGAGGGTTTGAGAGGGGAGACCACGATCAGGTTGAAGCCACTGAGAACCCATAATGGACACACACTGCAAAGCAAATTAAAGTACCCCATTAATTGCCACAGCTGAAAGTGAGGTTCAGACCTAGGACCTACATTAAGAGGCATCGCAGGTACTCTTGGCACCATCTGAGAAGCCACTTGTTTGTTTGAGAAAAAGTTAAAACCTTTGGCTTATTTATAATTTATAATTTGTACATTATTCAGTCTTCTCGACTTTGGGGAACTCGGTTATCATCCGTGATCATTTTTCTCAGTATCATTATCATAGGTATCACTTGAGCTGCAAAGAACAAGTCACAGAGGCATTGTGGTGGCATCTAACTTCTGCACACAGTGGTGCACAGAGCTGTCCTATGAAACCACGGGAAAAAGGTGAACTTCTGTATGAAGGCCACAGTGGGACTGGGGATTTGGCCGGTATTTCTGGAAAACACGGTAAGGAATGTGTATACAATGGAGTGATGTAAACACTGAGTGGGGTCTGCCATGATCTTTTTCCTGTCAGGCAGTCCCGGTGTTTCCCTGTCAGCATCATGCAGTGACTCCTGAAGCTAGATCGTCAAGGAGGGGCTGGGGAGATGCTTGGTTGTCAAAGTGACTACTGCACAAATATTGAGACCTAAAAACAGACACAGAAAACGTGCAACAAGCTAGGCATTGTGGCACGTGCCCTTAGCTCCAGTGCTGGGGACTTGGTCTAGACAGAGCGTGGACACTGGCTTCAGTGACAGACAGACTCTCCCTCCAAAAGTAAAGTACGGGAGTGCAGGACGAGTGAGGAGGATGCGTGATAAAGAACTCAGGCACATGCTATCAAGTGCATACTACACAAACAGACCACACACACACATGCGCATACACACATGTGCACACGCGCGCGCAATGCACACATGTACACATGCACACACATGCACATACACATACGTGCACACATACACGCATGCACACACACATGCACATACACCATATACCACACAAACAACTCATGCACACAGTACAGGTAGCACAAATACTATTAAAAACTCACTAGACAAAGCATCAGAGATGTGAAGGGCAGAATGAAATCCCTCACTAGTATTATCCAGAACAAGCTGGGAGAGGAGAAAGTTCTCAGTCTTATCTGGAGCTTTACTTGAAAGAACTGATAGCTTCATATGTCTCCTGTTATTAAGCGTCATAAACGGTTAACTCTGTTAGTGACTGGCACCTGGTGGCACAGACACCAGAGGGGCTCAGATGTAACCCTGGAGCTGACACCCCCATGTTGGAAATCACTGATAAACAGCATTGCCAAAACAACAGTGTGCTGCTCCAGCTGCTGCGAGTTCAAACGACTACTCAGTTTAGGAGAAAGAAACATCCTCTACGCTTATCCAACAACCAAAACGTCACTTTTCCATTGGAGAGAAGACTTCGAAAATCTAGAAATAACTTCTGAGAACCCAGATGCATTACTGGAATGACCACTCAATCCTGAGGTAGATAATATAAGGCTAGGGTAGACCACACGAGGCTAGGATAGAACATACAAGGCTAGGGTAGATGACCCGAGCCTGGGTAGATCATACAGACCTTACACTAGATAGATTTAAGAAAACTCTAAAATCCTAATGCCATGATTTTTGAAGAAAAATAGAGATAACTTACAGACATGCAGAGTGATTGGAAGAACCATCAACACCACTTTTAATTTACTGCAACAATTCATAGTGGGACTGTGGGTGCCACCAACAGATACCAGGAAGGAGCTGTGTGAGCCACTCTGGAAACATCAGAGAAGAAGCCTTGAAATATCTCCCCTGAAGTTGACCACAAATGACCTCAGGGAAGCCAGAGTATTGTTCTCTCTCAAAGACAGTAAGATGCCCCAGCCCAGCAGTGAAGTTTGATATTATTCCCTTGCCTTCAGAGAGCTCTACAATCACAGCAGGGATCCCTTGTAAATGAGACCACGGATGGCTCTGCTTTCCTCCACCTGTGGACTCCCCTGCCAGACTGTAAATGTCCTCAGATCGTCACAGAAGAGTCTGTCTTTCTCTGGATGGCAACTAAGACAAAGAGACAATACATCACTCACTGAAGGATGAGAGCGTTATCGTTCCCCCGATAGCTCCAGCTATGTTGTAGGTAACCGATAAGTGCACACCAGTGTCTAACAGAGACGAACTTCCCTGAAAAGGGTATCTGCTTAGGGGTGGATTAGACACCAGAACTCTATCCAAACTCCCTTTTTGAATAAAAAAAAAACATCAAGAAAGCAAATGATTTAAATCTATTTCATTTTTCAGAACATTTATGGGGAATCCTGCCAAATTTGTAAATCAATAATGAAAGCATTTGTTAAATAGAACACAGCTGTTCCTCGCTGTACATGTATGTGTGTGTTGGACATTGATTTACACATAAAGAATCTTAACTCTAAGAGTGTCCTTGAAGGCAGTGACCCAGTCACCAATGCCACTGTATTCGGAGCATCTGAACTCCAGGGAACTTTCTGAGGAGACAGGCAGTCAGACTTTCTCAGATAAGATGTACAGAAAGAATTCTTAGTGTCATCATGAACAATTCAAGAATCACTTCCCTCCCACTCCTTTTCACAAATTAGGAATTCTGTTTCAAGCTTTGCCCTCATCCTGGAGAATGCCTTCACTTAGTAGCAGAAGAGATGGGTCGCTCTTCCATTGCTTGTTTCTTCATCTTTAAATGTGTTCAATAAAAAACACAGTGGCAAACCTTCATCCTTAGAGGTAGTGAGAGACATCTTTGAGAAAAGACTTACATAAAATGCACATACTATAATGGATAAAGTGGACTTTTTAAATCTATTAACTCTTGTGTTTCAAAAGACAAATGTTAAAGATTAAAAAAGCCAGTCAATGAGAGGGGGCATGTCTTGGATGGAAGATGACAAAAAATGCACATCCTGAAAAGACCACCAAGTTAACAGGGTTCCACAATTAACCAATGACCTAAGAGAAACATGGGCAGGGTCTCATTAAATGAACCTTAATATTATCATCCCGTGGTCCATTCCTTCATAATTGCCTAGGAAAACAAAACATGCCTAGAGACTTGCACATGAAGGTTCACGTATCTTAATTTTATTTAAGATTTATTTATTATTAATATAAGACTATTTATTTAGATTTATATCTTAAGGTATTCACATACCTTAATTTTAAAATAAAGGATGTAGAGCTAGTAATCATTAACAAATAGACCATACAAAGAAATTTCTATGAAATTCGTCATACTGTGAAAACGAATTGACCGATGTGTACAATAATGAGATGAACCTCACAATAATTATACTGGGTAAAAGGTATCAGACACACAAGGAATCCTGGGATAGAAAATTCTAGAAGAGGCAAACCAATCTTGAAAAAGTGTTCACCTGGGGCCAGAGGGGCGTGTGACTCAGACCAGGAAGGGCATGAGAGTACTCCAGGAAGACATAAACATGGAGGATGGGAAGGCGGTCACAGACACCAAAGCACAGAAAACCACGTACTGCAGAGAGGCACAACTCATTATTAGGAATGAGTTTCCAATAGAATTGATTTTAAAACAAGAAAATTTACTGAGTGTGACAGCTCACGCCTATAATCTCAGCAACTGGAAGGCAGAGGCAGAAGGATTACAATAAGATGGTGTCCAATCAAGGTCAGTTTTAGAAAAAACAGGAGAATGCCATGCTCAGATAAATAAGTGAAATTGTGGATAATGCAGGCTGCTTATCACTCTCCTGGGGAGATAAAAGGACAGAACTTCTATAGGAATGGGCTGGTGCCAAGCGAGACTCGATACAGGTGACGTGACCTGAGTCTACCAAAAATGATAGCAAAAGAGGAAAATGGGACTTAAGATAAAGGAAAACAGTTGACTCCAAAGATAAGAGCAAAGTGAAAAAAGTTAAAAACCACATGACAATACATCAGAATCTGTTTTGGGTCACGTATAAAACAAATTTCAAATTGCAATGTTTACTAACACATATGTGTGAATGTCACAATGAAGTCCAGTAGTTTTGAAGCCAACTAAAATGTTAATAAAAACTTACTCTCATGATAAATACTAGCGAGCTACTCTCCAACATTAGTGGAAGTGGATACAAAACCAGACATCCCCCAAATTCAACACAGATTAGATTCGCTAAGAACATCCAAATGATTGCATGAAAATGAGCAATGCTGTGCCAAAAAGATGGAAAGGCCCTTGATGCCAAGTCTGGCGCTCTGCGTTCTATCCCTGGACATGCGTGATGGGAAGAGAGAACTGATTCTCAAGCTGTCCCATGACCTCATTTGGAGTGTTGGGGCAAGCGTGTACACATACACACACGCACACACGCACACACACATGCACACAAATGCACGCATGCATGCACACATACACACCCCTACCACCCCTGCCACATATCCACCCACAACATGAACATCGTTGAAGCACCAGCTTTCTTCTGCTTATTTCATTTAGACTCATTGTTCATCCTTACATTATTTTAGAATATACATATATATATTATCAAGCGCCTGGATGATACTCCACAGATCTTCTTCTAAATGTCCTTTATCAACAGGCACCTGCCAGACAAAGCCCCTCACAAGCCTCGTCGGAGAAGTTTCTACTTGCAGGAGAAGGTAATTCACATGGAGACTACCAGCTGGTCAGCATGCAGGGAATAAGAAACTATGGAGCCCTCAGCTCAAAATGGGCCACACACCACACTCTGTCCTGCAAGGCTCAGGGATCTTCATGAAAGATGCTGGAAAGACTCCGAGACCCAGAGGTGGTGGAACACTCCAAAGAAGTGGCATTGTCCAAACACAACAGGGAGCTAGAAACTCAAGGCAATTGAGTCAGCACACACAAGAACTGAGCAAGTGCAAGCCGAACAAAACGCTACCATGGACAGGGGAAGGTGGGCGAGAAATCACACCAGTCGCTAAGGACCGCTTGGCATTGGAAAGCTGCTCGGACAGGGAGGCAGTTTTGTTTAATTTTGTCAGCGCACGTAAGTCAACCACACTCCAGGGCGGACTCCACTCCCATCCGACTGGTCCAGGACTTGTTGGGAAATCTGAACTGGACTCTATGTGTTTTATGGGTGGGTGGGGCGGCCTCAAAGTTGGGTGGGGAGGAAGTGAGAGTGTGAAGGGTGGGTATGGGAAAAGTGGGTGGGGGTAAATAGGATCTAAATATTTTCTATGAAATTTTCAAAGAATCAATAAAGAATATTATTTTTAAAATTGTAAACAGCAAATTTGCTTCTAAGCTATACAGATCTGAAAAAACTGATACTTGAACAGCTCCATATTTTAATGTTTTGTGGAGAAAGTGTGAGTTTCTAGACGAAAATAAGAATCATTTATATTTTTGTTGATATTTCGTTAAATTTTTTACTCCAGGATAAAGCTTGATGAGGAAGGGGTTAAAGTCAGCCTTTATCTTTAACCTGACAGGATGAAGGCCTTGATCAAAGAGAGGGCAAAGCTAAAACTGCCCGGGAGAGAAAGGACCGGGAACAATCGCCGTGTTCACGCCAGCATAGAGAGGGTCACTTCGAGAGCATATCCACCTGCCTCTATACCTTAATTAAAAAGAGAAAGATGACAGTGTCCACTACCCATCACTATGGCAACATTTAAACATCAGGCAATTTTGACCTGTGGAACTCAGAAGCAAAGGCACATGAATGCAGAAGCAAGCCCGCACCGAACACAGGCCAAGGAGACGGGAAACCTGTGGGGGCTCCACGCGAAGTTTTCAAATCAAGTGTTTATCTTACTCAGGCTTTCTACAAGTTAAAAATATTAACACAAACATGCTAATGAAGGGGCAGTGGGGAGTCAGACGTGTCCGCGGGGAGGACCCTTGGAAAGAGGGTTTTAAACAATCCCATTGTTTCTCCATCCACTGCATTGTCTCTGCCCGGCACCGGCTCTGCAATCCGCGCTCCATCCGCCCTAATTGTCTGCGATTGCCATTGTTCCATCCACTCCATTTTTATTCTGCAGAAATATATTTCACTTACACTAATTACTGTTTGTGTACATTTTTGTTAATTATAGATGTTACAGCCTTTGTTTTTCTTCCCATTTCTTATCTCCTTATCCAATCCACAACATTGCCCATTCTGTCACGACGGAAAGTTATTCAATGCCAGAAGAAGAAAAAAATGTAGCTTTCTTTGGATAAAGCAAGCTAAGTTTACAGAACTGCTCTTAGCCCGAAGACATGCACATCGTTGGTCTGGAGACAACACACATACTATGCCATGGACATCAGTCACGGCTTAGCTCACCGGTCACTGGTCCTCTGGATAGCTTTCCCGGCTACACGAAGGAAGAAAATGTTTAACAAAGACACACAACGATATTTATTAGCAAATCCAGCAATCAGAAAGCAGGATACTTTACCAATCTTTCCTCACGTCTCAAAGCGACCCTCACAGGTGGCTCTCACCTGCTCCAGCTGTAAAAGACATCTGGCTTGAGAACGCTCAGCTTACCAACATGAAATAAAGGACGAACGGCTTTCCTATTTAAGTTATCCCTTTCTCGGGATAGTAAGGGCTTCAGAAGAATATTGTGTGACGAAGGGTGTACTCTCATTGTCTGTTCAGTTGATCCTGGGCAGGTTACATCCTCACTATTAACTTTTAAAAGCCTGCTCACCGTTTCTAGCTTACTCTAGCTAGTGATGTGTTGAAGATATTTTTCTGCTCTTATGCCCAATGTTCTTAACAGCAGTAGCTTCAGAATCCTCAGGCCTAATATTACAGGATCATTTTACACAGCCAAAAATCAATCTTTTTTCTGGAAGGTTTATTATGCAATTATTATACCTTGTTGTCTTAAATGCTAGATTTTGAGAATGTGTCTTAATTGCAAGTAGTCCGCTTTTTATATCATCATTTTTGGTTTTAAGCAGTCTTTTCTATTAAAAAATCAGACAGTGGCGTTGGAATGCCTTCTGCCCGTACTAAAACAATTGATTTATTTATGTTAAGGGACAAAATGTAACTGACAAAATCCAGTTAAGTTTTCATTTGAACTGACTTTTTATTTACTATGTCCATCTCACCCTAATGTAAAGAGGGATGCACCACTAAGATTTCCTCTTAAGACGTCCACAATTTCAGGGAGTTTCTTTATGAGAAAGAGTCAAGGGGGCCTTAACCCTAGAGAAGACTTGTGAAAGTAAGAACAGGTAGAGAATGTCCCCTCCATCAATCACCACAGCATCTGTCCGGCTCAGGCTCGCTGCATCTCAGATCCACTAGGGGGACCATTACACAGTGGAAGCAGGCTGTTCCCCTCGCAGGTATTTCCTACTTTCTCACTTAATAACACAGTGAAGGGGAACACTTTTAATAGCAACAACAAAAGTATTCTCAACCAAATGACTGGTAATGTATTTTTTTAAGACTGAATACTTTTTCATTTAAAAGCTATTAAAGTCCACATATAGAAGCTCACTCCATGGCAGGTGCTCTAGTGGAAATAATGGATGCAGGAGTAGGTTCATTCCAGGATGTACAGAAACTATGTGCCGTAGTCACAGGTTTATTGTAACAGTAATGTCACTGATATTTTCTGTTGACAATCTAGTGTTTGAATAGTCAAGCATCAACATGAATTTAAGAGGGTGCATTCAGAATGTAGTAATGATGCTCACCTTTTGAAAAATATTCATTTTATTTTATTTGTAGGAGTGTCTTCCTTGTGTATAGTATGTGTACCACCCACATGCAATGCCTACAGATGCCAGAAGAGGGAGAAAGATCTTCTGGGCCTGGCATAATACATGGCCACCAGCACCACGAGTGTGCCAGGAACTGGGCAAGGACAGAGCCATCTCTCTAGCCATGATGTTCTCACCTTGTTACAGACACCTGTGAGACCATTTCCTGTCACCTGTCACGTGCTATGTCCCCACCTCTAGGGAAGCTCAACCTCCCATTTGATGCAGTTGGAGGATCTGTCATCACAGGAATGGCAAGGCATTGAAAAGTGAAGCAGAACAGCAAGCATGGCAAAGGGAAGGATGCTCACAGGCCAGGAGCCATCTAGGCTCATGTATTCCAGCAGGGACCTCACAGCTCCCATAGCAAAGCTCATTCAATGAGGAACAGGGCTGGCAAGATGCCTCGGTGGAAAAAGGAAAGGTGCTTGTCTTGCAAGCCTGGTGACCCAAGTTAGATTACTGGAACTCATGATGGGAGGAGAGAACCAAGTCAAAAAGTTGTACTCTGACCTACACACACGTACACTATAAATGTGAGCGCACATACACACACACACACACACACACACACACACACACACAAAGGTAACAGGTACCTACACAATAATAAAATAATGTCTCACGAACTATCTGGGATGGGGTCTGGGCAACTGGTGACCTTGGCCTGATTTCATGCATGAGTACGTTGTTGCACTGTCAAATATCTCCGCTGCAGAAGGCATCACAAGTTGTCCAGGCACTCGCCATGCTTCCCTGATCAGGCAGAAGCAGAAAGCCTGGTTCCTGGCACTCAGCACTGCACAGATAAGCTGCAGCAGTTTGGGGTCCTAGGAATCATTTCCTCAGAAGGCTGACAGGCCCCATAGGAAGTTTGTCAGCTTCTGAAGCCACTACTCACGAGATGACAGCGGCTAGGAGACAGAGACAATGTCTCAGACATTGTGGCATGTCCCCAGGCGATCACAATTGCCCACGGGGAGGAATGCTGTACTAAGGAAATTCACATTTCTGAACTGTAGTCACAGAGAGAAATCTGGAAAAGGCTTCTTGACATAGTTGAAATGTTAGATAACATCTATCAAAGGCCAAGGGAACAGTCAGTGAGTGTCCTGCTGCAGAGAGCATGGCACACACAATAGGGCTCTGAGGGAAGGCAGGCTTCTCGAGACAGCACCATCCTTACCTCGCCAAGGGTGACTAACATACCTCCTCCGAGTTAAGGCCATGTTCCAGCACCGTTGAGGAGAGCCTCAGAAGCCACCAGAACCTTGGTCATTTCGGTACCCAGGAAACCCACATCTATTGTCGAAGAACAAATCCACTTCTCTTCTTAGTTAGCTCAAAACCAAAGTTTATCAAAAGCCCATTTTCCATACAGAGAAGCCACTGTTCGGTCGGTTTCTGGGCTTCTCTGTGCACGCTGCTAATTTCGAAAACTTCAGTTTTCTTTGTGGGCGCAGTTTAGTTATGAGAGGATTATTCTTGTTATACTTTTGAAGCTTTTGTTTTAATTTTTTCTTATTATTTTTTCCGAGACAGTGTTTTACTCTGTAGCCCCAGTTGACCTGGAACTCACTCTGTAGCCCAGGCTGGCCGCGAACTCACAGAGATCCACCTGCTCCTGCCTCCGAGTGCAGGGATTAAAGGCATGCACAACATCACCAAAGTTACTTTTTAAACTTACCACACTTTGCGGTTCTTAAAATCTCTTCAGACACACGATGGACCACAATCCCTTTAAAAACGTTTCCCTTTCTTTACCAATAACAGCTCATAAATTTGTGATTTACAATAATTTAACATTTACCCAATTTTCTACTTTATCTAAATTCCCTCTTTTTTTTTTTTTCTGGAGACCAGGTGTCATGTATCACAGGCTAGCCTTGAGCTCACTATGGAGCTGAGGAAGACCTTGAACCCCTGATCTACCTGCCTCCACCTCCCAGGTGCCACTACCCTGCTCAGGGAGAAGTCACCACCTGGTTCAGGTTCCCTTAGTGAGGGTGGGGAGAAAGCTCTGGAGTCTTGCTTTTCTGTCTCCATAATGCAGTTAAGGTTATTGGTCTTCACGGTCAAGAGCCAAGTAAGGAAGGAGAACCCACACACAAAGAATCAAAATTAACAGAAGTTGCTTATCAAGAACATCTACCTAATATAAGCGGAATTGTCAAGACATTTAAGTTTATTTTGATTTTCTTTTTTTTTTTTACTAGCACTGCCAGGCATGGAACCATGGGCCTTAGCATATGAGGCAAGTACAGTACTGAGCTACACAAGCAGCCCTGCACCTTTGGTTAAATAGTATTACCATTGAGAGAAAGTCCCCAGAAGAAGCGAGCTGGCCAGTGACACTGGGAATCCGGTCATCTCAAATGCACACGTCTCAGAAACTACAGGCAGCATACCTGGCCCAGATGGTCCTTTTCTTTTGTCAATAAAATGTCTTGCTAGCTAGCTATAGCCACTCACGTGCAAGGATGGATGGCTTTGTGTTAGAGGTGGTGAGTTTGCCGTTCCTTCTCTGGTCCTTTCCAGAAGAGGTTTCCTGAGTCTTGTTGGAGGGTTTCCAAGAAAGTGTCATGCCGAAGACACAAAGAGGGAATGTAAGAGACTTCACACTCGCATGCAGGGCCTTCGAATACCCGGGTGCTTGTTTCTGAATCACTGCTGTTACAAACACCCGAATGATAAAATTACATTATAATCTCAAAAAACAAAGGAAATAATTTAAAAGAGTTCTGTTGTTAAAAATGGGATGAACTTTGTTCAGGACTTATTCTGTTCACCTCAATATTTGGAAGCTTATTTTCAGGTTTCTTGTAAGGACTGAAAAGCATGGAAAAAATTACAAGACTTCCGCCACCGCTTTCCCATCTTATCAAAATAAAGGACCTATTGTTAAATAAGGTTTTATTGTCCCTTAACTGTTCTGAACAAAAGTCATAAATAATAATAAAAATGTAATAAATAATATAAGGCACCCAAGTCTTGATCTTAAAAAATATAACATTTTAGTTGCAATATAAAGGAAAGAAAAGAGGGGAAAGTAGAGAGATTTAAAATTGGAATAATATGTACCTGAATATTTAACGGTTCAACATATCTATTCCAGAGAAAATACTCAAAACAGAAACTTGTAAATATACACACACACACATATATTCGTTCAACACTTTCTGGGCTAAAGTGGCAGATTGATATACTGGGTTTCAGTCTGGTCACTGAGAGCACGACATTTGAAAACTGAAAGCAATTCTGTAAGGTTCAGAACACAATAGAAGGTGGTCTTTCCAGTTTACAATTGCTGCAGCTTTTCTGAATAAGCTACTGCAAGCTCAAACTTACAAAATGCTTTAGATACACAAGACAAGTTACAGCTCAGGTACAAATAATAAACTACCTCTCCTGCTGAGTAAAGGTTTGCCTATGCTCCCAAGCCTCAGACATCGTACTGTTGCTACAGTTCTTATTACAAAGGGTAATAAGAAACTGGAGAAGGGGTAAGACAATGGAGGGTAGGAGGTGTCTTGATTGCTGCCTATTCTTCCCGAGGATCCCATCAAATGAAGAATGGAAAGAAGCCTAAGCAAGAGAACAAACATTGTTGCTGCCTGGAAGACTCATGGCAGGGATACAATTGAAGATGTAACTGGGACTTTCATCTGGCCAGCTTCCAGACAGTTCTGGAATTCAAACAGAAGCCATGAGGAAAACTGGACATTGATAGACCCAAGTCTCCACCTATCCACTTCATCACTTCAGGCACACTGCCTGGAGTTCATCTGACAGCAAATACCAACACGCTCACCAAGGGAGGGCTTTTGCTAACGATCCCAGCAAACCCTCAGGAAGATGTCTGTCCAGGAAGGCTGTTTGTCAAGGCTTTAGCATCAGGGTGCTCTGCCTTCTCCCACCACAGGAGTGATTGCCCACCAACAACCCGTGTCCACAGACACAGAGACCAGAGTCTCCACAAAGTTGTGTAGAAAATCAAGAATCATCAGGTAGCTTGTGAATATTCATAACACGAAAATGAGAGACCAGATATTTTATTTTGAATCTGGGAAAGAAAGTGGAAGGAATAGAACTTTTAGAATTAAATCTCAAATTAAAATCTTCAGAGAGACCTCAAGGGAGAATTGAGTATATAAAGGGAGATTCTTAGAAAAATTAATCAAAGAGGAAAATATTTTAAAACATTATTTACAACTAAAAACAGAGAGGATTAAAATATTGGTTAATTTTTCAAATTAAGCTTCCATGTGAAGATAGATTGAAGGTGTAAGAGGCAAGCTAGAAAAGAGGCACGCAGAAAGGGTGACTGTCTAAAGCAGGCTGAGTTGCGAGAATAAACACTACTGGAGAGAATTTACGTGAAAAATAATGATGTGAGAAGATCAAAAGTTGCCAAAAAAGAAAGTAAAATAAGAAAAGAAGATATCAGAAAGCCCATCTAAAGAAAAGAATAGCCGACTCCAAGAGATCCATAGTTATAATTTGCAATGTAGCTATCTTAAAAAAAAAAAACCTCACAAAGCCAAAAGAGTGTGAACGCTGCTAATTATAAACGTTTCAGATGAACATATAGATAAATGTTTGGAGATGTCATCACGCTTCAAAGATAATGCTTCTTAGAAAAGAATGCGAACATCCTTCTATCTGACATTGTACATAAAGAAGTGTGTGTGTGTGTGTGTGTGTGTGTGTGTGTGTGTGTGAGAGAGAGAGAGAGAGAGAGAGAGAGAGAGAGAGAGAGAGAGAGAGAGGAGGGGGGCTTGGAGGTGGGGAGAGTAGGAAAGGAAGACAGAGAGAAAGATGGAGACGTCCCATCTTCCTCAGTGGCCACAGTGAGTATGGGCCTAAGTAGACGCCAACATGGATAAGTTGCTAACAAGGTAGTTGAGGTTAGTGAAGACACAGCACCATAAGATGGGAGAGGGGATGTCACTAGGGAGATCAGATCACTTCTGCTGCAGCCATGGAGGCCAAGAATCCCTAAATTTGATACATCCAGACCTGGGCTCACACAGTACTCACAGCAGAGATTTTCCACATAAGGTTGGCATGAGCTTGATTGGCAGTCTGGTTACTCTCTGGATCTGTCCCCAATATAATATTTTAAATGCATAGAGCAAACAGCACGGAATGATGAAGGAAATGACTGTGTGAAAACAAAAAACTAGATGGAGCCAACATTTGCTGTACTAATAAATGGTTCTGAATATATGCAATGAGATCTGGAATGGGCATAAGACGAGAGTTAATAGTATCTTATAGATGTTTAGCAATAGGTAATGCCATATGAACACATTTCTGAACTCCAATGCTCACAAAATTAAAAGGGTAGAGATGCAGTTGAGGCTCGCTGCCTGTGCTCCATTTCAATCTAAAAATTAAGAAAAACATAGGTACGAGGCCTCTAAACTCAGATTTCTTCACCAATGTAACTATACTCTATGTGAGGCATTTATGATTTAAAAATACCAAAAAGAAATAAAAATATTCAGGAAGCACTTTTGGGCGCAGGGGTTGGTGAAGACACTTGCCATGCATTGTGTATATATTTTTTTATTTTATAAATATTTTTTGAAATGTTTTGAATGCTTTATTTTAAACTTAAAAATGTGCCTATCTTGCAATATATGGATATATTTGTCTCTCTACATAGATCTCTGTACATGCACAGATGCACATAAGATACAATGATACAAAACTGTGGGTGATATATCTCTCAGACTTGATTCAATCATCTAAAACTGAAAAAATATTCCTCATGGCAAAGGAGACAATGGAATAAAGAGATGATCTAATATTTGACAGAATTTATGAGCCATATGAGAACACGCTGATATTCAAGATGTTTAGGGCTTGAAACAATCAGGGTGTGGGAACACACCCCGATTTTAAAATGAGTGTTGATCGGCTACTTCCACTGGATTGAATGAAACAACCCCTCATAGAAGTGGGGGTGCTGAGAAACTCAGAAGAAAGTCCAAGACCCCTCATAACTCAGAAGAAGCTTGAAACTACTGAGTCTCAGTAGAGACCTGCTTGAGATCCTTAGGCCACTGACAGTTGATGGGGAGAGGAGGTGCTTCAGTGCGAAGCTGCCTGCACAATTGGGCTCCAGGAATGAACACTATGTGAGCTATCACCACTATGGGGATAGATGGATCTTTCAAAGAGAAACCTGCCTCTGAGTTACCGGGTTGTTGTAAATGACCTCACTCACGCTCCTGAAAATAACCCAGGGTACTCTATTTTTCCAAGTCAGGTTTGGACGGAATAATTTCTTTGATCTCTTTGTGGTGTTCTATCTATAGTAAATGCTTGTTTGGTTACTGTCCCCCCCCGGTGCGCCCCCTCCAAAAAAGACACACAACCTTGAGCAATAATCTAAACTGCTAATTTCTAAAGAAGAGATATACATGGGCAATATACACATGACAAAATACTCAAAAATCTCTATTTTCTAGGGAAAAAGAAGTCAAAACCACAATGAGGTAACAGCTCACACATGATCGAATGGCTATGAATAAAATGATAGCCCCTTGGCCAAGGTGTTGGCCTCTTTGTACATGGTACTAGGAATTTAATTTAGTTCAGCTATTTATGAAAAATTTCTATCTATAAACTCAAAAACCTAGAAGCCAGAGCAGCCATTTGATCTAGTAAGCCTCCTTTTGTTATAAATCAAAATGAATCAAAAGCCTCATGTCTAAGGGGCACTGTGCTCCCCAGCCTGTTTCAATGTGATTCACTCTCTGTAGCTGAGAAGCAGAGGAGGTTATCGGTGGATAAATGCACACAGACAAGGTGATTTGCCTACACAATGCAGGGGACTGTGTGCTCAAGAAAGAATAAAATTTTGCCATGCCTGACACCATGGATGGAGGTGACATAAGGCTAAGCGAAATAATTCAGTCTCAAAAAGACAAATACTACATATCATCCTATTTATATGTGAGACCTAGGGTGCTCTAACTCAGCGGGAGGAAGTTACCAGAGAGTGAGACTGGAGGTAGTGATGGGAATTAGAAGATGGTTTCCAAGGATATAAAATTGTGGATGGGTCACAAGAACACGTTTTAGCTGATCCACTGTTTTGCACAGTGACCACGGTCAATGCTTATTTCAATGGACCTAAAAGTCTTATAATGAAGATATCACAAAAATAAATAAGTGGGTAAATTGTTGGGAGACCACAAACTCTGCAGTTCATTTCCTGATGCATTAAGATCAAACTATCACACAGCGCAAAACAAACACAGGAGGAACGGACATGCTTTGGAATGCAGAACTTTGAGACCTTCCTTCACCTACCTTGAAATGACTGGCACGGGCTGTTCTTAATGCCTTAGTCGCTGACAAGGAGATATTAAAACATGTTCAATGTTTTGATAACAGCGGAGCTCTGAGAGACAGTCACACAATGACAAATAATGTTGATAATGGCCTAGGAAGTCTCTGCCCATCAGTAATTATCATTTCTCACAGTAAACAGAGGAGAGCATCTGAAGAAGAAAGCAGACCGCTGGGCCAGGCTGAGGTCCTCAAAGTTTCTGGTAAAACAGCAACTAGCGTAAGCTGATCCTTTTTTTTTTCTAAATGTCTTTTTAAAATTTGTTTTTATTTTTTCCATTTTATATACCAACCACAGTTCCCCCTCCCTCCCCTCCTCCCACTCCCCACCAACTTTCTCTCACCCAGGCCCCCCATCCACTCCTCACAAAGTGTAAGACTTCCCATGGGGAGTCAACAAAGTCTGGCATATCAAGTTGAATCAGAACCAAGTCTTTCACCACTGCATTGAGGCTGAGCAAGGCATCCCTCCATAGGGAATGGGCTCCAGAAGGCCAGTTCATGCACTAGGGATAAATCCTGGTCCCACTGCCAGTGGCCCCACAGACTGCCCAAGCCATAGAACTGTCACCCACATTCAGAGGGTCTAGTTCAGTCCCATGCAAGTTCCCCAGCTGTCAGTTTAGAGTAAGTGAGCTCCCACTACGTCAGGTCAGCTGTTTCTGTGAGTTTCCCCATCATGATCTTGATCCCTTTGTTCATATTATGGCTCCTCCCTCTCTTCGACTGCTGCTGTGGGACAATAGTCTGGTACCCTGTGAAGATTTGCTACTTGTATATTAATAAAATGCTGATTGGCCACTTGCCAGGTAGGAAGTAGAGGCAGGGCCACGAGAACAGGAGAAGTCTAGGAAGAGGAAAGACGCAGAGGAAGCAAGATGAGAATGCCTCACTGATAAAAGGTGGCGGACACAAACAAGAATAATGGGTTAATCTAGGATGCAAGAATTAATAAGAAGCCTGTGCTAATAGGCCAACCAGTTTATGATTAATGTAGACCTCTGTGTGTTTCTTTGGGACTGAATGGCTGCGGGACCTGGTGGGACAGAAACTTCTGTCAACAGAGTGCAGTAGTAGAAAGGGTGCCTGAACTGGCCTTCCCCTGTAATCAGATTGATGACTACCTTAATTGTCATCATAGAACCTTTGCCCAGCAACTAGTGTAGGCTGATGCTTATCAAGACAATTTCCTGGGCCAAAGAACCTGGCTACTCTGTGTTTTCCTTCTGTCTTGTTCTCTCTCCTTTCTCTCTTTCTCTCCTCTCTCTCTTTCGGCATATCTCTCTGTCTCTCTCTGTCTCTCTCTGTCTCTCTGTCTGTCTCTCTCTGTCTCTCTGTCTCTCTCCTTTCTCTCTTTCTCTGCTCTCTCTCTTTCTCTCTCTCTGTCTCTCTCTCTCTCTGTCTCTCTGTCTCTCTCTGTCTCTCTCTGTCTCTCTGTCTCTGTCTCTCTGTCTCTCTGTCTCTCTCTGTCTCTCTGTCTCTCTTTCTCTCTCTCTGTCTCTCTGTCTCTCTCTGTCTCTCTGTCTCTCTGTCTCTCTCTCTCTGTGTGTGTGTGTGTGTGTGTGTGTGTGTGTGTGTAGCAGTATAGGGAAGTCAGAAAACAACTTAGTAGAGTCAGTTTCCTACTCTCACTTCCTGTGTCCTGAGATTTGAACCCTGGTCCTAGGACTAGGTGGCAAATGCCTTTACCTGATATCATCTTGCCTGCCTTACCTGGTTACTCTAAAGAGACACTTGGAATATGAGAAAGGCTTTATTACATAGATATAATACGTAAAAGTTAGTGACAGCAATAACTGGGAGTGTGTTTGTGAATGTTCCCTGCAGAGAGAAAGACGGACTTCGGGAAATATCAGACAGTCTTATTCTCAGTTAGAAATTTAACAATGACCTCTGTAGACCTCTCTCTTGACTTCTGGATCCATTCTCTCCTGTCAAGAATTTGGGATTGTTCCATGATATTTGGCCACAAATACCTCTAAACTGTCCAGATTTATAACAACTTTAAACTGGTGTCTTGCTATTAACCATTAAACTCTAAACAGTAGTTCTCAACCTTCCTAACGCCATGACCCTTTAATACAGTTCCTCATGTTGTGGGGCCCCCCAACCATAAAATTATTTTTGTTGCTACTTCATAACTATAATGTTGCTACTATTACGAATCTTAATACAAACATCTGTGTTTTCTGAGGGTCTTGGGACAGTGAGAGGGTTCAGGTGGTAAAGAAGCAGGTTGCCGAGCCTGGCGACCTGAATGGGATTCTCGGGCTCTCACGATGGTAGTGGAGAACCCACTCTGGGGGCTTGCCTTCTGACCTCTGCATATGTGCTGTGCCACGCATGGATGGTGTACCCACTCATACGTACACACGGCACACACACACACCTACAGTAAATATAACATCTCAAAAACATCTTTAATCTCTATAAGCGAACAAAAAGATCCTCATTTTATAGAAACGTTTGCACCATTCAATCCAACCACCATCCAATACCACAGAAACTACTAAGATGGGCATATAAAAAATATTTGAATGAGAAGACTAGCCAGCTACAGGCCAGCTGGGAGCCTCAAGGCCCTGGCTGGTGGGAAGACATCCATGGGCCCCCTGATGCAGTTCTGTTCAGGCCAAAGGCTAACCAGCCACAGGCGAGTCAGGATCCTCAAGGCCCTGGCTGGCAGGAAGATATCTATGGGCCCACCAGGCTCCTTACAGCACCAGGCAGGGAGTCCCCATTATGATAATCAAATATGTAGTGGAGAAGTAGGAGAGAAAAGGAAACAGAATGGTTCACACACTGCAGAAAGAGGCAGAAAGGAAGAAAAGAAGGCGGTGGGTCATGGTTATATCTGGGTGAAGGTGCGGCTGCTGCCTGGGGTCCTACATACAGCAGTCAGCATCTGTGTTGATGCCCATGGCTCTATTGCTGTCAATGGTCATGCTAATTTTGGTGGTCTGGGATGCTGCCACCTGAGGCGGGGTCCAGGGACCCTGCTGCCACTTGGAGCTGTGCAGATCTATGTGGTCTTTGCCCCCACGATGACAACCAGCCTAGACTGCTGCTGAGGGTCATGTCTGGGTCTGTGGCCGTATAGCGGCCAGGGTCTGGATTGACATGTGTGGTTTCTGTTGCCATCAAGAGCCATGAGGATGCCCAGGGTCAGGTCAGCCACCTGAGAAATCCAGGTTGGTGTCCGAGGGCCACGATGCATTCAGATCTGAGTGGCTTATGCCGCTACCCAGTGCCATGGTGATGTCCATGCCAGAGCTGTGGCTGAGGGCCATGTCTGGTTCTGTGGCCAGGGTCTGTGCTGACGTCCCAGGCTCCTATTACCATCTAAGGCTGTGCAGATGCCCAAGGTCTGGGGCCATGTTGGTGTCTGAGGGCCACACTGGGAACCATGTTGATGTGAGTGACCTGCACTGCCAAACAACGGTGACATCCAGACCTGGCTGCGGCTGAGTATCATGTCCATGGTTCTACCACATCTGGGTTGTGCTGAAGTCAGAGTCTTATACTGCCACCAAAGGTTACACAGAAACCCAGGGTGAGGGCCACAACCTGTGGCCTTAGTGGTGTCTGGGGCCATGCTGCTGCCAAAACTGTCATGACCTGAGTGGCCAGTGTTTTCACCTACAGCCAGAATGTCATCCAGGCCCAAGCTCCTGCCGAGGGCCATGTATAGGGCCACCGTCCAGCTGCAGCTGGGGTCTGTGTTGATGTTTGTGGCCAGTATCACCTCAGGAGGCCTTAGGAACCAAGCAAGATGAAACCAGAGGGCCATGCTGAGTCAGCCCCACCCTTCGCTGGCCCAAGGAAAGCTGGCCTTGCCTCTTACTGGACACTGCAGCCAAAGAGCTGGCCCTGACCCTCACAGAAGAGAGAAGGGTCAACCAACCTTGAGGGCTTGGGCATAGGGGAGCTGACTCCACCCTCTTGTCTGAGGCTGGTGACCCCAGTGGCCTGGACTGACCAGCTTAGCTACCACCTAGGCCCACAGTTGGGCCTTGGGTTGGCAAACCCTAACGTCTACCACACCTAGGAGCTGCTGGAGCTCATGAAGAGGTTGGTCCCGTGAAACAATATCCACAGGACTGCCATGACCGGTGAGGACATGGGATATGTCAGAGGAGCTCCAGTCATGATGGTGTACCGGAAACCAGGGGCCTTGAGACAGACTGCAATGAACATTGACTGCTAAAGCTGATAGGGCAATAGGGTGTAGTGTGAGACACACTGAGGCCCCCAATGCCGCCAGAACAAATGAAGAGGTGTTAGAGAGGAAGGAAAGAAGGAGATGCAAAGAGGTTTTAGGTTCTGTTTTGTTGCTGTTGTTGTTTAAGTTTTGGTTTTTTTGTTTTGTCCTTGTTTTCATTTGTTTGCTTACTTTGTTTGGATTTCTTTTTGGGGAGCACTGCAGGGGTAAGGAGATGATATGAGGGGATCAGGAGGTGATCAGAATTGGGGTGCATGATGTGAAACTCCCAAGAATCAATACAGAAGTTAAATTTTTAAAACCCTGATTGCTGAGCCCATGACATAGTCTACAGTCTATCTGGATTACATTTTCCTTTCCCGTTTCATAGAATGAGTGCAGATTCTCGAAACAATCCCAGAAGTGAGCAGAAACTAACTTTAATACAATTAAATAAAGCCACAGTTCCCAGTGTGCCTCTAAGAGCCTCTGCCGCTCATTGTGTCTCAGCCTCACAATTCAACAGGCATTTAGATACCAGGAGCTGTTAAAAGTAAATGTGATTTCCATCAATCGTGAACAGATATTTCATTAAGACTTAAGAATGTAGGATCTTTCTCTCCTATTAAGATTTATTTATTTATATTTCATACGTAGACATATTTTTTGTGCATGAATATGTGTGCATCATATGCATGCCTGGGGCTGTAGAGGTCAGAAGAGGGCATCCAACACCCTGAAACTGGAGTTACAGATGGCTGCAAGTATCAAACACCCTCCCTTTTGTTGTTTCTGGGGACAAGGGCTCTCTTTACTGTATAAATATCACAGAGCATCTTTGGCCATTATGGCTTAATATAAAGGAAACCATACAATGTACCACCATCTCCTTAACCCAGGGTCTCTGTTCCAAGACTCCATTACATGGTCCATTGGATAGTTACGAGCCCTGTGTCCACTATTCTTGTTCTATGGAGATAGGTCTGAGAAAATTGTAATTGATAAATTAGACACTGTAAGTAATTATAACTACCAATAAAATTTAAAAAGTGTAATATGCAGTAGCAACAGAGTCAGGTGCTGCTTCATTGCCTCTCTGTGGAACACAGGCAGCTGAATCCACCCACTGCCGTGTGCTTCTGAGATTCACAAAGCACTGTGTTCAGCTGCAGCCCGTGCATTTTTACTGCTGTATACTTTTCCATCTTAGGCATGAGCTGCAATTTATTTATGCATTCTGTATTTTCTGGGCGTTTCAGAAGTTTCTTGTTTTGGGCCACCACGCACAGAGATTCTCCGCTGCATATCGTTCAGTGAACATATGTATGTGCTTCTGTTGGATCTACACTCAGAAGTGGGACTGGAGTCACAGACACACGTTCATATGTTCAGCGGCAGGATATTGTTAAACAAGCTTCCTAAGTGGTTGAGCAGTTTACACTGTCAGCAGCTGAGGCCTTGAGTTCCAATCCCTCCACAGCCTTTCTTGCCGTGCTCCTGTTGGAGGTCCATCCCACCCACCCCATGAATACGCACCAGGAATCTACCAAACTGAACACACTTTACAATGGTTTATCTTTTTAAACACACAAGTGATTAAAATATGCACAACAAGAATTATTTTATTAATCAAAATATATGATTAATTCATTTAGAACTACCAAACTGTCTATACCCCTGAACAGTATGGTTTTAATTAAATAAGATATTATTACAGGCTTAAAAATATCAATTCTCAAAATCCTCTTTAAAATAATACTCATTTTTGTGCATGTAAGTGCCCTCGGAAATCCGAATTGCGTATCAGGTCCCCTGAGAACCGGAGTTAAAGGGTTTGGGAACTCTGTGATGTGAGTGCTGAGGACTCGATGTGATTATAAGCAAGAGCAGCGGGTGCTCTTAGCCACGGGACCTTCTCTCCAGCCATCAGCATCCTGCTTTTTGATGTTTTTGTTTTGTTTTTTGAGATAGGGTTTCCCTGTAGTTTTGAAGCCTGTCCTGGAACGAGCTCTTGTGGACTAGGCTAGCCGCGATTCACAGAGATCCGCCTGCCTCTGCCTCCCGAGTGCTAGGATTAAAGGCATGCACCACCACCACAAGGCCATAAGCATCCTTAGAATGCCTATTGATGTCTTGACAACAAATCTGAGGAAGAGAAATAAATCGCAGCACATTCCTGATCTTGGCTACGGCCAAGGACTCATGTACGAGAGAAGGACCCGAACTGAATCACAGTTCCATTTTACTTAGTGTTGACTAGGTCCTTCCTCCCCTATTTTTTTTTTTGCTAAACAGTTAAAGAATTTAATTGTGTGTATATGTGTGTCGGGGGGGAGGTATATGTATACCAGTTCAGATGCCTAGGGAGGCCAAAGGTGCCGAGTATCCAGGGAGCTGGAATTATATGGAGTTGTGAGCAGCTCAACGTGGGTGCTGAGAATCAAACTCAGGTCCTCTGCAAGAACAGCGTTTACCCTTGACCGCGGAGACATTTCTTCAGTGCATGGATGAACATTGTAAAACATGGGTGTACTAAATCGCTAGATTTGTGACTTCTCTTGGAAAAAATAGTGTGTAACCACGAACCCAACACATGAGCAATCTCTCTCTCTCTCTCTCTCTCTCTCTCTCTCTCTCTCTCTCTCTGTCTCTCTGTCTCTGGCAGGCTCTCCATCGTGGAAGGTCAGTTGCTGTACCCAGGCATTAGTCAGTGCACTTAGGGACAGCTGGTTCTCGCACGCAGACCTACTCACGCACTTAACTTCCTCATTTTGGAGTTTAAGCTCATACTTAATTTTGTGATATCAGCCTCTATAACAAGCCATAAAGACTTTGGGCATTGAAGAAAATGGCTCCAGCTAGTATAGACTGCTAGTATGCAGAACAGATGTGGGGATGTATGCTCACACAGGAACGGACCAGGCCAGAGAGGAGCTGGAGCTGGGCTTCTAAGTGTCTCCCTCCACAGCAAGTCCCTCTGATGCTTGTAAAAGTTGTTAGAGTTTAGCCAGTTGGGCTGGCACATCTCTGTAACCCCAGCACTTGGAAAGGAGTGAAGACAGGAGGATCAGAAATTGAAAGAGAGCATTGGTTACATTGCAAATTCAAGGCCAACTTGGGCCACGGAAGACCTTGCCACAAAGAAGTTATAGAAGGCAGAAGTTCTCCTCAGTGGCATCAGTGCATAAGCCCAAGATCAAGACTGGCTCACTAGGAAGAGGAAGGTTACGATTGAGGACAGACTGCCACCATGGATTAAAGCATGCCATCCCCTCAAGTCCAGTGCCTCTTAGGGAGGCAGCAACACTGTGTCCAGAAGACAAAGGTGAGTTAGAGAAGCAGAATGTCTAAAAATAATCTATCAGACAAATATGCCGGAGACGCACACATAAGACATTACATCATTTAATATATGTGATTCTATTAGATATTTGTATATGGTATAAACCTAATATCCCGAGGGATTATTTCAATGAGGGAATTCATCATGCTTGCATTTTGTTTTCATTTCTTTCTCCAAAGAAAAATGTAAAAGAGAGAACATTTCTTAAGAGCGATCCCTAAATGTGATATGGAGTTCCGCATGGTGTTCACTGGGAGAGGGCAGTAGAGGAACCACAGACCTGTGTGTTAAGGACCTGGCATGGTGTTCACTGGGAGAGGGCAGTAGAGGAACCACAGACCTGTGTGTTAAGGACCTGGCATGGTGTTCACTGGGAGAGGGCAGTAGAGGATCCACAGACCTGTGTGTTAGGGACCTGGCATGGTGTTCACTGGGAGAGGGCAGTAGAGGATCCACAGACCTGTGTGTTAAGGACCTGGCATGGTGCTCACTGGGAGCAAAAGGATGTTTGCTGAAGGGACCTGGAAAAGCAGCTCTCTCTTTAGAGTCAAGTTCAGCACCGGAAAAGGTCAGGGTCAAGCATGAAGCTCACGCACAGCCATGGCACTGAGAGGCATTTGACAAGCACGTTTGATTTAAACACCGCTGCAGAAGGGCAGGGTAATGTTGAGCGGATGGGGCTTTGATGGTGTATGTAACACTGCCTTACCTAGGTGGAGGGACAAGAGCGTGGCACTTGGCATCCTCACCGAAACTTGGGAGCAGGCATTGCTTCCTAGACACTAGCATCCCGGCAGAAGTTACTTTTCTTTTGGATTGAAGCAAGTCTTTCTGCTAACGTGTTTTCAAAGGAAAGAAATGGAGAGGGGGCAAGGAGATGGCTCAGACGGTCAAGTGTTCACCATGTGGCATGAGGTCCTACATTCAGTTTCCTGAACCCATGCACAACAGTTGTGAATGGTGCCCGGCAGTGGGGATGTAGGGGCAGGTGGATAGCAGCTAGTCTGGCCTCATCCACCAACTTCAAATCTCGGTGATGGGGATGCAGGAGTGAAGGGGAATCTCAATCAATCACCTTGTTGGGGGGTGTGTTTACCCCAGGGCCCCAAATAGCTTATAAAACCATCCATGTATGCTTGTTTGTCCCTTTTGTTTCCTGCTCTTCCCTGGAACCTTTCCTTTGTAAGTTCTCCCTTACTAAAGCTGAATATATTATATAGAGCTTGCCTGGCTAATTCTGTTCGCCATTCATTTACGCCATAACACAGGGGCAGGTGGATCGCAGCTAGTTTGGCCTCATCCACCAACCTCAAATCTCAGTGATAGGCTCCTTTTCACAACATGAGGTGGACATTCTCAAGGAAAGGCATCAGAGGCTGACCTCTGACCTCTACATCTATATCCACATATATGTGTTTCTGCACACACTTTCACACGCACACATAGACACACACATAAACACACACAAAGAGAAAGGCAACTACTTATTACCACCTAATGTGTATTTCTAGACAGGACACTATTCTTTCTGTGACTTATCATGAATATTAAACATTAGCATAAAGAATCCTCTTCTAAGTTATTTACAGGAAAATTTTCCCTCCCACAAAACTCACTCTCAGTTGCATCTTCCCCAGGCCTTTCCCCTTTTTAAACCTACAAGTCATCCTGGGGTCGAAGCCTGAGTAACCACGTTTAGCTGGGCATACCAGAATAAGTGGTAGAAATCCATGAGAGCTTCCTTAAGAAGCAGAATGGGTGGGCCAGAGAGATGACTCAGTTTTTAAGAGCACTGGCTGCTCCTGTACAGGGCCAGAGTTCAGTTCCCAGCATCCAACATGGCAGCTCATGACTGCCTCCACCTCTGATGCCAGGGCATCTGATGCTGTCTTCTGGACCCCACAAGTACCGTACAGACCCAGCTCTCTACACAGAAGTTAAGATTAAGATAAGTCTGTTTACAAATCTGCCAGTTATGTTATTTTACAATGCAAACAAATGGCTTGGAGAATACTTACATGGGGTCCATTCTGAATAGAAGAGCAATGGGCTCCCATCAAATACAGTCTACTCCAATGCTTTCATTAGAAAGCTCCGTCTATAGTCCTCTGTGCTGCTCGCAATGCTCACTCACCTTGTATTCTCTGCCTCTCCCGCACAGCAATCTTTCCTGATGTGCACACTCAGCGGTACATGGTTCTCATTGGACAAAGCAGACTTTAAAATAAAGCATTAGTATTGTGCCTTTTGTCTCCTTCACAGAAGTTCCTGAGAGGCCAGGGTCATACCATGCACATAACAGAACACAGCAAACATTGAGCATGCATAGTGGGGCTTTCTGTGACAAAACCATCGCTGGTGAATACACAAAACAGGGCAGGAAGGAAGAATTCTGAATGTTGCAGGAATATTTGGGGCAAGAAGAACAATTTCAAAAGCCAAGTGTAATGACATGCCACAGCCACAGCAGGTCAGGAGTTCAAGGCTTCCTCAGCCATACAGCGAGTTTTGGGTCATCCTGGGCTGGGAACCTATGATATTGTTTGAAGGTGGACCATTCCATGTAGTCTCACGTATTTTAATTCCTGGCCTCCAGCTAGCGGTGCTGAATGAAGAGGTTGTAAACCTTCACAAGATGAAGCCTTGTTTGAGGAAGTGGATCACTAAACTCAGGCCTAGAGGTTCTAGCCCAGCCCGACTCCCAGCTCACTCCCTGCTGCATGTGGATACAATGTCACTAGCCAGCCTCTTGCTTCTGCCATCGTGCCTTCCCTCCTTGTTCCATGTCTTCCCACTGTGGCAGACTCTATCCCACTTGACTATATAGACCCTTCTCCCGAAAGTTGCTTCTGTCAGAATGTTACCACAGCACTAAGACATAGCTAAGACACCCTCCACAAAACAACCAAACTGAAGACTCAGACTACAGGTCTCTTTGAAGATCACAGGGGTTAGCATCGTCCTCCAACATCGTCTCTGTGGCTGTTTTTAGTGTTTGTTATAGGCAATTTACAGGATAGGAAAGGAAGGGGAGAGAGGAGGGAGGATGGTTTCAGAGTGTGTGTTTTCCTCTAGGACATCAGCATAATTCCAATCCCACCCTGCAAACCTCTATTTAGGAAGAACTGGGGTGCAGGCAGCTGTTTTCACCACGGGTCATCATGGGGAGCTCATGAATTAATGGGAATAAAGCATTTCCCAAAGATAGCTACTATCTCCCCTACTCTCAAAAGGGTCATTCAGCTTTCTTAGAATCCAACCATTCAGTGTATAGGGACTGAAGGAACAGTGGTGACATCCATGAGGGTCGTGTCTGTGACATACATTCAGATATGCTCCTGTGTGAAGCAGGGTTTTGTTTCCCCGCGGATTCCATCCCGAATAATCGAGTGACATCACAGATGTCCTCAAGCTCCAGGCACAAAGAGAACCTCTGTCAGTGGAAGATCAGAGACATTTTCTGATGATTATAAATATAACCAAGTTTTCTAAACCAGAGAATCATGAATCACATTAAAATTAGTCTATTAATCGGGGTCAGAACTGTGCGATTCAACTCTGCCGCTGAAAATCTGTGAGGGGTTTATCGCATGTCCCGAAGTTTCTCTAGAGGAGGAACCTCAGGGTAACTCACAAAAGACATTGAGAGCCTGTGAGTAAGACAATGGAATCATTCCATGCAGCCACTTCCCCTTCTCTCCGTTGGCATTTGAGCTAACTGTCCGCTTGCTCAACCTCAGAGCCTGTGGGTCCATTCTCCATTTCTCTTCTCTTCTTTCTTCTAGTCCCACATCCCCAGTAATGTGAATCTGCTCCTAAGACCCTCTGCCTCAAACCTTCACCACTGCATGGTGCGGCTACGCTGCTGGGTTAGCGATGCTCTTGGACCACCTTTCTCAAGATACAATTAAAAAATAGGGGAGCTGTTTAGATCATCTCTGTGATGGTCTAATAGGTATGTTGAGGTTAAAGTCATAACGAGTGTTTGATGTATGTGTCTCCTTTCTTTCCTTCAGCATTTAAGCAATTTGGTGCCTCCCTCGTCTTCAAAACAAGACAAAATAACAATGCAAACATTCTATAATGTCTAAAACTTCCTTTTCTTGATGTATCCCTCACTCTTTACTCCTAGTGCTGGGGGTTTTGCGGAGTTGTTTTTTTCTACCAGTTTATGTTAAACTTGCAATAATCAACAATTAATTGTAGTCCTTCCTTCCAATGTGCTAGAGTTTGAACGTGTTCCCACAGTCCACATGACAGAACACTAATCCCCAGTATAATGATGTGGATCTATGAGGCACTCAGAGGACTAAGCATAAGAGTTATTCTGGGAGCAGGGCTCGGCTGACACCTGGCCTTCGGACCCTTATCCTCACCATTCCTTGCATGAAGAAGAGGCTATTCCTGTTCACACTCCTTTCAACCACAGGATGCAATGGCTGGAAGTCCTATTAACGACCAGATGTGAAACTCTTGGCCTTGATCTTGAAGGTCTTCAGAGCTGTATGAAACAAATCTTTATGATTTACCAGATTCTAGAAGTTCGTCAGAGAAACATCTGTCTTAGATACAATCTCTCCTTTGCTTTCATGAGATGTGGGGTTTCCCCCTGTATGCTGTGATTACCATTCATGAATAAAGAAACCGCTTTGGACCTATGGCAGGGCAGAACTTAGGCAGGGAAAGCAGATAAGGAAACAAGAGACTGGAGGAAGAAGGGTGCATCTAGGCAGGGTGGTGGGGCTAGCTCAGCAGAGAAGGGTGTTGACTGTACAAGCATGGATCCCCAAGATCAGGTCCCGGTTCTGCATGCACATCTGTCACTCCATTCCTGAAGGGGAGGGAGCGGGGGTGGGGGTCACTGCTGCTTTCTGACCAGCAGTCCTTTCTGAGAAACCTTCAGTGAGAGATACCATCTTGAGGAAATTAGAGTTACAGAGGTACAGAACCTCCTATATGGTCTATGTACGGACATGCAAAGGCATGCACACCTGCCCACACACAAGAAAGCATACACAGAGATACCAAAGAAGTAATATTGGATATATAGATAAGTGATAGGTGATAGGTAGATAGGTAATAGATATTGATAATTGATGATGGGTAGAAAAATGAGTGATAGATAGATAGACAGACAGACAGACAGACAGACAGACAAATAGAGATGATTGATAGATGATAGATAAATGATAGACAGATACAGATGATTGATGGATTGAAGCACGATTAATAAAAACTCAAAGAGGGAGAAACTGGGGTTCAACCTGAGGGTCAGAAAAGCAAAACAGCCAGCCACTGGCTTTTACTTAAACTCAGTCTGAAATGGTGATCCAGCCTTCAAGAATCTCAGAATGAGACTGAGACCGAGAGCTGTCTCCTCCCATTTTATAATCCTCTCTAGGGCTGGGATTAAAGGTGTGCACCACTGGGTTTAAAGACATACATTGCCGGGTTTCTAAAGCAAACTAATGTGGCTACTAGGATTAAAGGTGAGTGTCACCACTGTTTTGTCTTTAAGGCTGACCTTTGGGGCTGTTTTACTCTCTGTTCTTCAGGCAGGCTTTATTTATTGCAATACAAATGAAATGCCACTACAACAGATGCTAGCCATAGATGATTGGTAGATAATAGGCAGATACAGATGATTGATAGATAAGCAATGAAGAGATTTTCAAATGTGATATGCAATGCTTAAAAAATAAAGCATGTGAAGCAGCTGGATGGTATAGTTGGAGAAGGTACAGCTGTACACATCTGTGCACAACCGGGACTGTGTGTATGGAAGCTGGGATACAGGGAGGGCTTCGCACGCAGCCGTCCTCGAACTGACTGAACCAACTTCAGCTTCATAAAGGAAACAACAGCTCAGGGTGAGGCTCTGACAGGAAGCAGAAGCCACATCCTGCAGGGATTTATTGAATGTCCAGGTCATGAGAGGCTATCGTGGGGGAAGAGGCTAACATGTGGACGAAGAGATGTGATATGATTATAAAATAATGTCCTTTATATTTGGAAGGAGTCATGCAGGCTACTATGAGAGAGAGAGAAATCTGGGAACCTGGTTTGGTAAAGTAATATGACCAATTTAGGAAACTGCGACTTTAGCACATGGGAGAAGGAAGGTGGAGGGGGAAGGTGGCAACGGAGAAAGCTCAGATGTAGGAAGCGTCAAGGTGTAATATGTAAATGGGAAGACTGGGACTCGCTGGCACACTTCAACACGATTATGCATAGTTACAAGAACATCTGATGACTATTAATCTATACAAACAGATGACTTCGCTTCACATTGTGATTGTAATGGGTCTAATCAGTTAGGTGGGTGATACTAATTTAAAGGGAAGACTAATTTTGAGAAAATATTGAAAATACATTCATAATGAAGATTCGCTTGAAGACATGTTAAGCACCTTTGCAGTTGAATAAACACTTTATAATCATCAGCAACATATTAAGGGCTTTTGTCTCTGTCTTAGAAGTAAGTTCAGCACAATGGGAAGATTGTTCTGTTGTGACGATTGTGTTCTTGACTAATCCTTTTGAAAGGAATGCTGTCAACTGTGTTATTCATAACCCCACAGCTTAACATGATGGTTCACCCTCTAAGTTCATTCAATAAAACACTGCTTCTTTGATTACATGCCTGTCTGTGTGCAGACATGTGTGGCATGCATGTGTGTATACATATTTGCATGTGTGTGCGCATGCATGTGGAGACCAAGGCTGACGTTGAGTGTCTTCCTTGATCAATCTCCACTGTACACATTTTGACAGGGTCCCCCTTTGAACCCTGAACTCTCTGCTTTGGCTATTGTAGCACACCGGCTTGCTCCAGGAATTCCCTGTGTTGGCCTCCCTTTGACTGGGGTTACAGTTAGCCTGTTACACTTTTGGTTGGCCTTTTACTTGGCATTAGGAATTAGAACTCCTCTGACCTTCACAAGTGTGTGGCCTCTCCCGGGTCCCATTCCTTACACATTTGAAGGTGCATGTGGCCCAAGCTCAGGTTTATTCCCGTTTCTGCTGGCCTCATCAAAAATGTATCAGAATAGACCGTCACATAACATTTTCTTGAGTTTGGGTTTTCGTTTTTAACTACACATGCTTTCCATTTCCAGTGTAAAATGGGAATGATCAATAGCAAAAGAGTTTCCATGAAGCAAGTATTAGAAGTATAGATCTCTGCCCCTTGCTTTAGAATAGAATTCTTTTTAAATTTACTTAAAATAAACAGATGCATTTCATTTCATGAGTATTTTGCTCGAATATATGTCTGTGCATGACACGCATGTCTGGTGACCATGGAAGTCAGAAGATGCTGTTGAATTCGCTGGAACTGGAGTGACAGATGGTTGTGAGCCCCGTGTGCATGCTGACATCAAACTGGATCCTCTGAAAGAACAATTGCTCTTAGCTGCTGAGCTATCTTTCCTGTCCCCAGAATAGAGCTCTTCGCATTCATTTGTTTTTGTGGCTTTGAGTAAGATCTGGCCAAGTGGTCCATGCTGCCCTGGAAGCACTGGTCCCCCTGCCTCTACCTTTCAAGGGGTAGGATGATAGGTGTGAACCACCAAGCCGAGACTGATGTATTTATTATTTTCAGCAATACAGATATCCAAGATTAAAACTAGGAATGCGTGTTTACAGAGGTGTGCACATGTATTTGCAAACATCTAAGTTTCTCACTCTGCCTGTATGTAATATGCACGTATGGCATTTATCTGGGAAGATACTCAAATTAACAGCGCTTGCCTTGGGAAGAAAACAAAGGGATAGGAGTTGAGAAGAGAACTGGTGGACCTATTAAAAATATATTGAAGGAGCAGAGAAGGCAGATGTGAACTCTACCGTCTAAAAGCAACGACACAGATCAGTCTATGGCTGTTACGGCTCCTCAGACAATGGCAGCGGGCTGCTACCAAACAAGGCTCTAGAGCCAGGGTGAAAAACGCAATGGCCACTGCATCTAAAGCCCCCTGAGTTCCAAGGAAGGACACTGAGAGAACAATGTGAAGGGTTGGAAATAGAATGTCCCCTGGCAGAGAACACAGTCCACAGTCTGATCCTGTTCTAATCTCGAATCTCCAGTGCACCTCAGAAGTTCACCTTTTAAAAGAAAGGTGTGTGTGTGTGTGTGTGTGTGTGTGTGAGAGAGAGAGAGAGAGAGAGAGAGAGAGAGAGAGAGAGAGAGAGAGCTCACATGGAGGCCAGAGGTCCACATTTAGTGTCTTTACCAACTGTCCACCTTGGTTTTTGAGACATGGTCTCTCACTGTAGAAGGCAAGGCTCACAATACAGTGCTTACAGTTCCTATCTCCCAACAGTGCATCCTGCCCCACAGTACAGAACCATCCAATAGGATCCTTGAATTTTATCTTTACTTCAGTGCTTTTTCAAAAACAGACTTCATAAAACATCACAGAAAAGCAATTATAGGTATATGATTTTCCTTTTTTTCCCCCCACTTTGCCTCCTTGTGCTGTGTTCTGGAAATCTCTTCCACACTAAATACCCATCCATTGGGCTTCATGAGGAGTCAGAAAATGAGAAACTGACAATGGAGGCATTGAAAGTCCTATTCCTCCGGGAGAGGGGACTATGGTAGTAGTAATGGCCGCAGGGTGGAAGTTATGAAGCGACTTATGGACACTAAGCTTCTACAGAAATAATTCTTAAGGGGGACACTCAAGAACACTCTCAAATGTAAAAATTGTTCATAAATACTTGAATTCTGGTTCTAACACTTAAAGGGCAAAACCAACATGCAGAGAACCAATCAACGATGAGAAAAAGCTACAGCATCCATGAGTCAAATTTGAAAGCCTAATATTTGAAAAAATAGGACAAGCCTAATGAAAGGGAAGTGTATTACAAGACATTCAAAGGTGGGGGTACCACACAGAGGTTTTGCATGGTTCTGGGGTACCCCACAGAGGGTTTTCATGGTTCTGGGGTACCTCACAGAGGGTTTTCATGGTTCTGGGGTACCTAACAGGGGGTTTTCATAGTTCTGGGGTACCTCACAGAGGGTTTTCATGGTTCTGGGGTACCTCACAGAGGGTTAACATGGTTCTGGGGTACCCCACAGAGGTTTTGCATGGTACTGGGGTACCCCACAGAGGGTTTGAATGGTTCTGGGGTACCCCACAGAGGGTTTGCATGGTTCTGGGGTACCTCACAGAGGGTCTTCATGGTCCTGGGGTACCTCATAGAGAGTTTGCATGGTTCTGGGGTACCCCGCAGAGGTTTTGCATGGTTCTGGGGTACCCCACAGAGGTTTTGCATGGTTCTGGGGTACCCCACAGAGGTTTTGCATGGTTCTGGGGTACCCCACAGAGGGTTTGCCTGGTTCTGGGATACCCCACAGAGGGTTTACATGGTTCTGGGTGTACCCCACAGAGGGTTCGCACAAGTGTTTAGTTTTTGCAGTTTTCTGGGGGGAAAGGCCAAAGCTCAGACAGCAAATCCCATAGTGACAAAGGTCCCTCCATCAGGGTGTAAGGATCCTAATATTGAAAAATAGACCTAACCCATGCTTGTGCCCCTCGGTGACATGATGGCACAGCACCTGTCTGGCTGGGCATGCTTTGGTTTTAGCTAATATTTCTAGCACTACACCCAGTGTAAAACCACCTGCTCACGCTTTGACAAAGAAGCCAATCAAGCTTAGAAATGAGACCTCAGGTCTTGCTACTGTGAGCAAGTAGATCATTCAGGAAATGTCACACCTTGGGGAATCTCAGGCAAAGCTTTCAAGATGCAGCCTGGGCAAATCTGGGGTGGTTTCCTGGGGGTCAGCATTTTATGACCATGCCTTATCTAGCAGTCAAAAATAATCAGAATCTCCCTCTGCACTTAAGACAAACAGGAGAGAGGGCAGCCTGTGAAATTCATGGGGCTAAGGAACTGCCTCCCCTTTTTAAGAACACCATCAATTAAACCCAGGGGAGGTGGGGACAGTTTACTAGTTAATTAGTCCTTGGATGTGGGTCTTTCATGTGTAATTCAGAACAGGGATACCTGGTGTGAGGCCCTTCTAGCACAGGGGGAGCTGGGGAGCCAAACAATGCCAGGAGAGGTCAGCACCAGAAAGAGACAGGGCTGCACAAAAAACATTCCTGTGTGACCTTCACCTGCTGTAAATAAAAAGGGAGTCCAGTGGGGTCCTCTTCCCACCAACCCAGGGAGAACAGATTCTGGCCCTCTTGGGGAGTCCTGAAAAGATGTGGTGCTAACTAATTGTTTTATAACCCAATTAAAAGGGAAGCAGAAAGCCAGAGAAATGCAAATAGAGCCACCAGGACTTTATCACATCCTGATGCATGCATAGCACAGACCAAAATTAGTGACTCCTCCCGGTGTGACTGGAGTAGCCCAGGTAACACTCCACAGAAACAGGGCCGGAGGATAAATATCCTAGTCTGTGGGAGCAGAAATTGAGCAAGCAGTTCGTTAAAGCAACACCTCCCCTGGTGGATTCTCAGAGGATGAGGTCATTTTTTTCCCCCTAATTGTTGCCTCTAAACTTTCTGGTTGTAGACAAGTTGATAAATGTGGCTGAAGAAAGATTCCTGTTTGAATTGAGCCAAACCATGTATGAATTCAGCTGCGGTGTCTGTTTAACAGCAGAGTAATAAATGTGCGGAGGGCGAGGAGTATATTAATAGCTTCATTCAGAAAAAATTGAGAGATGGGATCTGCTGGAGTGGGCAGCATTTTCAAGACCCTTTTAAAACTCAAGGCCCTGAAAAATTCCTTCTAAGGACACTGCCCAGCAACGCCAAAGGAAGTCAGCTATGGGGAATCTTAGCTGAGAAGAAAAGAGACCAATAGTTACAAAGTGTTCAAAATACTGCTTCAGCTCCAGAGAAAACATCACCTCGTGTGCCCAGTGTGCTGGCACACACCTGTGACACCAGCACTCACAGGGCAGAGTCAGGCAGATCTCTGTGAGTTCTAGGCCAGCCAGAGCTACACTGAGAGACCCTATCCCAAATCAACAAAATAAACAGAAAACTCCAAATGTATCAGACTCTTTCACTATGGCAGCATTGACTTCTAAGGGATAATGTGGTTTCAGTGTTTATATCCACACAAACAGAAAGATACACAGACAAATAGGCAATGAAGAGGGAACACAGGAAGAAAAAATGAAAAAGGGCTGGCCATATTGAAGCCTATCTCCAAGCTCTCTGCTACGTTAGGAAGGAACAAGGAGCCAGAGATGAGAAAGCTGAAGAAAAACAGTAGACAAGGTGAGTACAAGGGAAAGAGAGCCCCCCAAATGACTAGTTAGAAACCAGGCTGGCGAGCGAACTGGGGGAACGGAAGCTGCACTGTTCCTGCAGAGGACCCGAGCTCAGTTCCCAGCACCTACATTAAGCAACTCACGACCACTTAACTCCAACTCCAGAAGACCCAATACCCTTTATGGACTCTGTAGGTACCTACATACATGTGCACGTACACACATGGGCACATGAATGTACACATGATATTAAAACTACATGAAAAATGCTGAAGACAATTTTATGGGACTTACAAAGTTGGGAAATTTCATTTGTAAACACTCAGCCGAAGAGTAATTTCCTCCCAACTATTCAAAATTATTCATCTCACAACCTGACTACTTTGTTAATAATCAAAAAAGACTGCATTTTCTCTGTATATATACAACATTTTAATGAAATCTCATTTAATTGCCCGGGCTGGCCTTTTAATTTCTCCAGACTCAAGCCATGCTCCTGCATCAGCCTCCACTGTAAACAGAGACCACAGGTGTACACACACGTTCTAGCCAGCCTTGCTTGCTATTATTAAGAGTGTTCTCAGTCAGTTGTAAAAATGTATAATCTGTCTAGATAGGAAGAATGACAAGCCGCTCTGGCTGAAAGGCAGAGAAAGCAACGTGGCTGTGAACCAGGCTGGGCACACAGTCTCAGAAAAAGCCACAGGAAAATGTTCCAAAGCACCATGTCCCCCAAGACCACACAGCGGCTTCAGAATGCCGGAAGGACCCCAGGGTCCTTGCCAGAGTCACCCGAGACTCATTGTGCTGTTTTCTCTTCCAGCTGAGAACTATGTGCTACTAAACAGCTTGTGGGAGCTTCTGTCACTGTTGTGAAATACCAGAGACAGTGAACTTATAATGAGGAAAGGTTCGCGTCCTTGTCAAACTAGCTCGATATCATGGCAGAGCAGAGCAGGAACACATCATGGGACTCGGAACAGAGAGAAAAAAATGGAATCAAGCCATGTCCTGGGTCCTTTGGAAGGACTCAGAAACAGAGAGCAAAGACCAGCAAAGAGCTGGTCCTCCCTCCAGAAGGTGCCACTACCTTGCCACAGGGCCACTCTGCAGAGCAGGCTTTGAACTCATGAACCTTAGGGAGACTAAGCTATGGTATTGGTACATCTACCCAAATGCTAGACAGGAACCAACTTCAAGCAGAAAATGTGGCCTCGTGGTTTAAAAGGCTGTCTGTCCTCCATCATGTTAGAAGGTCTGCTCAGGTCACAGTAGGTGGTGGTCCAGGAGCAGGGTGAAGGGAGGACAAAGGAAGGAGCAAACCTCAAACCTCAAGGCTGCCCTGGCTATCCACTCTCTCCAGAGACACTTGACCGCCTAGGACTCTACACTCCGTATAACATCTGCACCATACTTTCAAACACAGCCTACACAGGAACACTGGCCACCGGTGTCCCTTTTGAGTCCTCTTAGAACTGTCTGGCCGGAAACCCGAGTTGGAGGAGTTGTTCATCTCTCTAACTCATCAGAGGAGTTCCATGATCCTTTGGAACACCCAAAACACAAGTCCCCATACCCCATCTGATTTTGCCCAACAGTGAAATGTCTCTGGCTGGGTGGCCTGTGAAGACTCGCAGACTACAGCGTGGGTGTGCGGATGTGGTGTGGGAGCCTGGTGCAGAGGAGCTCCATCTTGCTTTTCTGAGGTGCCACCACCCTGCACCGGTGGATAAAGGCATAAATACACCACTGAGCGCTGTCCCAGAAAATGCAACGGACAAAGTCCCGTGTGCCCGGTGGGAAAGCAGCTGCTGTTAGGGCGGCATCTTGGCAGCTAGGAGAGAAGACTCATGTGGGCTCCACTCTAAAAGGAGGCTGAGGGTTTAGAAGCGGGCAGTCTTAGCTACAATTGGATGCGGAGCCATGTGGTAGACAAGACCGTAGATACGGTGATGATCAGTATTCACCCAGGAAATCAAGACGCGCAGTGCCGCGGGACAGTCCTGGAGACAGCCTGTACGGAGGCCCAAAGCGAACAGATCTTTGCTAGGTGATACAGCATCACCACAGAGCATGCCACGGCTCAGCCAGAGCTACCCACGGGAGAGCCAGGGAAGACAGGTTAATTAATACTCCTAGGAAGGTAAAGGGTTTGGAGTGGAGCACTGAAAACAAGAGCGGAAGGAAAGAATTAGAGAGGACTGGAGGCGAGGCATGGGCAATTGCAATTCACGAAGCAACGGGCACGAGGGTAAGAGGAGGGAGAACGGATCCCAGGGACGATGGGACCCACAAGTCTCTGTGGGAAGTGGGCATGGGAGGGTCAGAGGCAGTGGGATGGAGACTGGGCGGGCTCTGAATCCACTCCAGTGCAAACTCAAGTGTGTCTCTGCAGCTGCCCTGAAGAGTGAATAATACCTGTCAATTTATTTCAGACTGGGTCTTATTGACCTGGAACTTACTTTGTAGACCAGGCTGGCCTGAAATTGACAGGGATCTCTACTCCTGTCTCCAGGGTGTAAGATAAAATGGTCAGCATGCCCAGCTATGAGTAACGTTGTAACTCACAGACAGGAATGCTCGCAGCCTAAATTGGGTTTAAGCACCAATGTCAGTTTTGATTCCACGAACCTGGCAGTTTTTTGGGGTGGAACTGCAAGTTTTCCTTCTTCGCTGCACCTGCATCTTAGGTGTGTGAGTGACGGCTTGCAGTGGGGGTTATATGGGAGGGGCAGCCACGAACCCACTGGAGCATAGCTAAGGGGTAGATGCATATGCACACACTCGCTCACATGCACGCGTGCGCGCTTGTGCACACACACAGACATTCACACACACACACACACACACACACACACACACACCATAGTTCTATTTTAGAAATGGCCTTTGATACTACCTCAAAAGTTTATTTGGAGAATGTGTTTGCAGTTCAGTTGGTAAAATGCTTGCCTAGCAAACTTGCAGCCCTGGCTTCAATGCCTTGTACCATGGTGATGTTTGGCTAAATTCCAGCACTGGGGAGGTAGAGGCAGGAAAAATCGAGAGTTCTCATTCCTGGCTACAAAACAAATATGAGGTCAGCATGGGCGATATGAGATCTCGTCTCAAAATAGATAAACAAAGGAGGAACGGAAGCCGACTTTTCACGTATTCTGTTTGGGGCTTGTTTTCCCTTTTAAGCGTGCATGCTGTCTGGTGCACAGAGACTGGATAGAAGCCCTTGGCTATTCTGGCGTAAATAAACTTTTATTAGGAATATTATATTACAGACATTTTAGAGATCTGTTTTCACTCAAAATCTTAATCTGTACTCCAAAAATGCCACTTGTTACTGAAGAGGCTAATAAAGGTTGGGAATTTTAAAATATCTTGGTTTTAGAACTGATCTGAAAAGGAAGCTTAGTATTTATATTTCAGAGAGATATTCTATTCCCTTTTTTCAAACCCAACAACCTTGTGGTAGTTTGTGGTACATGAAAAAAGTCAATTAATTAAATAAACATCAATACAAATACAATTATTGATAATTATAGGTGGCATACAGGGTTCAATAATGTAAAATAATTGATCCACATTGGATGCTTTTTCTTTTGAGATTCTGCTGGGGCTATGAAGAAGCATGGGGCGGAGGGCTCTGATCCCACCCTCCCTTGACACGTACCAATATGTCGTAAGGTTCCTAGCATCCTAGTGTGTTACAACTATAGCCCTGCCATACATAATATTCCTAAGTCACAAATATCATATTCTTGGTGCAGAGAACCAATAGGTTTGCGCATCCATGAGAATGGGAAAAAGGCACAGAGTTAGAGCAGGATCACATGCCTTTCAAACTTTCAAGTTCAAGACTAAATCAGCAGGTCTCCCTGGGAGGATTTACCTCCGGGATTAGAGCCGTCCAAGATGAAAAGCAAAGACACCAATAGGCAGAGACGGGTGACCAATCACCAGGGAATTATATGCCATCATCCAGTAAGAGCAAGCTAGAACAGGGCTCTTGACTCAATAATCAAAGGGCACCAAGCCACTGTGGAGGCTGTGAATACAAAGTACTCCTTTGGACATATTGATCTCACCTATTAGAACGTTTTGGCAAGGGCTTTTTACTTAAAACGATGTCAGGCTGTTTCACCCCAGCACCCAGAGAGCACAGACATGCCAGTTTGGCCATTTCACCTCAGTGCTTGGCCTCAGAAAGACAAGAGTGGAAAGGACGCCTGCTTGTTTCTGAAAACGGAATTTTTCTCATGCGCGTCTGTTAACACTCCCTTACACGGTACTTTGCATTTATTTTGCAGAGTCTATATTGATCCTACACACAGAGAGATGACACCACTCTCCTCCAGGAGGGCCTGTCAATCAGCACGCCATCTCTTCACATACAACATGTTCCATATTTTCATTGCTAACACAACCAGTGGTGTTTTGGTTTCATCCTGCATTAAGCTAATGCTACATTTCCATGAACGCTTAAACATGGAAAGAAAAGCTAGAATTTAGTATACATCCACTCGCGCAGGGGTGGTGGGGCGGTGGCTGGAGGAATAAACAGGGGTTGTGGGGCATGAGGGAAAATACACACTTGCGTTTCAAATGTACTTAGTCTTAAACCCAAGCCCAGAACTGTACCCTTGCAGAGCGGCCTGTGCCCTGAGTCTGTGCAGGTGAGTGGACAGATGATAACAGCTACATTTAAGGGACATCAACATTTGTCATACCAATTGCGACTACTGCAGGATGATCTCGGACACATCCCCCCCTTCCTAGAAATGACTGTAGAACATTCCAGCTACCGTGACTGTGGGCATCCCAGGCAACATAATAGATGACACCCCGACTCCTTAAAGAGCACCCTGATAATATGCAAGGCTAAAATGTCAGAAGCTATTAGAGGCCCTCAGATGTGCGGTAAATCTCCATCTCTGAGTTTCCCCCTCACACCACACAACAGCAGACAACAGGCAAGCAAACTGCTCAGCTGCGCGCGTTCCAAGCCGAATAATTACAACTTGTCAGGAAGAATTAATTTTCCCATTTCTCATAAAGATGTGTAAAAATTACCATGTTATTATACACTGACACTCTCTGGAGGCAGACACAAAATTTAATTTTGAATTCTTTCCGCATATTAAATTAAATCCATAAATAAGAGTTTAGGCATTCACTCGGAAGCATATGTTCATTGGGAGCGAAAGCCAACATGAGCCCGGCTGTAATGGCTGTTGTAATGTTTTAATAGCTCGCTTCTTCTAAGCACCAATAAATTTACATGATCATAACAGTCGTGGGCATACAAGAAGCCCATTACTGTCTGGGCATAAGCAGCAGCGTTAACAGGATGGAAAAATGGAAAAAGGAAAAAAAAAAACTCTTCAATAAAATTAGGCAACTGCACTTGTCAGCTGCTCCATGATTGAATTTTTAATATTGTGGTCAATTGGTCAAAACAAATAATGGGATAAAATATCTTAATGTATTTAGAGCCTTGGTCCGCAGCTAGGTTAGCTTGCAAAAGAGCGGGCAGTTTTGTGTGCTCATGGGTTTGTTGGCTTTTCAGAATGAAAACCTTTTCAATCCTGCTATTCTGAACAATTTTAGTTGTAGAGATATACACTGCTGTACGTCATCTTCCACAGGACATTTCTGCTCATTCCTGGGCATTTCAGGCCCAGCTCAGTGGGTAGGAGGTTGTTTGTTGTAGTTTTGTTTTTTCCTGTGGAGTCTTCCCTGAAAGAAACTGGGAGGGCGCTAGGAACTGGGGCACAGTAGCACCCTGGCCCCTACCTGCAAGTCACAGTGGTCTCCAGTGGGGACAAGAATGGACACAGGGACTTCACCAGAGTCCACACCGTGCTGAGCACACTGGAGCCTTAGACCATGAGTGTAAAGACAGGGCCACGGACCATATTTATTTATGGTCTGTTTTCTTAGCACACACACGACTTCATAACTCCTCTGGGTGCCTGTGCTCTGGCTGCGAAGACAAAATATTGTCCAGGTAAAATTCTGATGTGGTTAAAAAAGCTCAAGTATTTTTCCAGGTTCAAGAGTCCAGAGTAGCTTTCCTCACAGTGCAAGCGAGATGGTGTTCAGATTCCAGCCACTCGTGGAAAAGCCAGGGGATGGGTAGGCAAGGCAAGTGAGGAGAAAACCAGGAAAGGACTGACAGTGAGAGACACAAGTCACAGAGATTTTCCCCCAAGTAAGCGCCACAGAGCAAAGAAAAAAAGAGAAAAAGACAGAAAGAAAAGGATACCTTTTGGGGCTTTCCATTTATTTTTAAATTTCTGCCTGGGATATTTCTGAGTCTTTCAGAAAGATAACAAAATGAAAGGATGAGTATATACTGAAAAAGAAGAGACACTTTCCCACAACTTCATTCCATGATTCTAAAGCCTTTCTGAACAAATCGCCATGAATGAGGAGGATGTTTGAAGTCCCTTGAAATCCCTCTTCCAAGGTGTTTAGTACAGGTTGCTACTAAAATAGGTCACCAGGTGAGCCCTAGTTACATGCAAAGCATCGCCACGTGCTACGAGGAGGAAACACACACTTTTGCCACCAGGAGATGTTAAGGGAAGGACAGCTGCCACGTACTTCGGTAATGGATTGGTGACAGCGTTAAAGGTCAGTGAGAAGCTGGAGAGACAGCACAGAAGTTAAAAGCACAAAGAGCTCAGGCAGAGAAATGGTACCGAGGGCAGGTGGCTAACAACCAAGCTTTACTCCAGTTCCAGGGGAGTCTGATGCCTTCGGTTGGCCTTCAAGAGCACCTGCACTTACATTCACATTCACACCAAAACACACACACACACACACACACACACACAAATATGCAAAGGAAAGAAAATTGAGTGTCTCCTTGACAAACCGGCACTTGAGCAGCTAAGAATAACCCAGGGCTGTGGGTAGAGCATTAGGGGAGATTCTGAGTGGTGGACGACGCTCATTTTGCCCCTTTCAACTCACAGTCTCTTGCTTTGTATGTGGCTGTAGACTATCAAGACCAAATGACCCCCTGACTATTTCAAAAAGCCACCCCATTCTTCCAAAGGACAAGCTGACCAAATCTTACCACACAAAAGAAAAGATTTTTTTTAAAAGAAAACTCTTTTGAGTAACGAAGGGTTTTTTTCTCTCTCTCAAATATGATAGAAATGGTCTGATTATTTATTTATCTGATGGCACCAACATGCCATATGTCCAGATTTCTAGGAACAATGTAAACAGGTGGTAATAAAAATTTGGGTTAGTAGGGTCTGAAATATAGAAAAGGAAATTTGGAAGAGGTTTGAGAGTGGGGGTGGAGGTAGAGGACTCCAACTGTTGAGTCAATCACTGCCTGAACTCTGTTTATATACAGCTGTGAGCTACCTCCTGAGTGAAAAAGAACTCAGCTACAAAATAAAGTGACCAGCGTCATGTATGCTTGAGGTTTCAGTGTGGTAAAATCTCTAAAAGGATTCCGTGCTTACATCCCTATTTCCTCTTTTGTTTTCCTTTGGAATGGCTCTTTGAAACACATGAGTGTTCTGGTTTCCCACACTCCGGAGTGGTGGGCTCACTGCACGAACAGAGCAATGCCAGGCCCACAGTGGAGCAGCCATTGGTGAAGGGCAAGCGGGGAGAAATGGGTAGGAGGCTGTGGTGCAGGCTGGCCTTTCTCTTCTCCACCATCACCCATCCCATCTCACGGGACTGACTGGGCTGACGCAGGAGCCTAAGTACAGGAGAGAGGAAGGTCTGCTGGGTGATTTCTAGTTTTGGACTAACGTGGGGTATGTTGAATGAACTAGAAATCGGTTTTGTTAAATGTTTTCAAATGATGTCAAGGTTGGTTTAAGATTGGCTGTGGTTGGAGCGGTAAGTGGAGAGAGCGCTCTAACCCTCTCCCGACTTGTGTGGGTGGATGGACAAAGATACCCACTCATCAGTGGCATCCCGATTATCCTGGGGTTCTTCTGTCCATTTCCTCTCTCTATGGTGTGGGTGGATGGACGAAGATACCCATCCATCATTGACAATCCTGGTTATCCTGGAGTTCTTCCATCCATTTCCTCTCTCTATGGTGTGGGTGGATGGACAAAGATATCCACTCATCAGTGGCATCCCGATCATCCTGGGGTTCTTCTGTCCATTTCCTCTCTCTATGGTGTGGGTGGATGGACGAAGATACCCATCCATCATTGACAATCCCGGTTATCCTGGGGTTCTTCCGTCCATTTCCTCTCTCTATGGTGTGGGTGGATGGACAAAGATATCCACTCATCAGTGGCATCCCGGTTATCCTGGGGTTCTTCCATCCATTTCCTCTCTCTATTGTAATTGCACTTCATGCTTTGTTTTGGTTTTGTTTTAAACATACAAGGTTAGTATAAGTTAAAGCAATAGGACCTGGATCTCCTACCCCACTAGAAATGGTTTACTAAAATATAAAATACTTGAAAAAATATTTGAAAAAGAATCCTTGCTACAATATTGCACATCAGAGATTCATCAACATTGTTCCCTTAAAACCAGGAAACAAACACACTGAGCCTCACCATCGGAGTTCCAGCCCATGGCTTGTGTGGGGCTGCCACAGTGCAGGGAACAGACTTGTTTAGGAAGAGACAGGCATGAGAACTGGGGAGATGGTGCATTACAGGTGACTAAACATTAGACTTCTCATCAGCACAATGTGAAGAAAAAAACAGAAGCAAAGAGTAAAGGGAATTTGTGTGGGCTAAAAAGAAAAGATATCCTGCGGCTGAAGAGGTGGCTCAGCAGTTAAGGGCACTGATTGCTCTTGCAGAGGACCCGTTTTGGTTTCCAGCACCCATGGTGGCTCACAACCATCTGTTAATGGCAGTTCCAAGGGATCTGACTCCCTCTTCTGGCCTCCACAGGCACTGCACCCCTGTGATGCACAGACATACACGAAGGGGGCGGGGATCCCCAAGGCAAAACCCAAGATAAACGAATCTTAAAAACTAAAAGGAAAAACACCCTATTTCCTCCAGACATGTTGGAAACAGAAACAAGTCAAACAAGCATCAGTGTCCTGAAAAGTGTCTTGGTTTAGTGACCAGAAATAATTAGTCTCCCGCTGGGGTTACTTTGCCCCCAGCTACTAACAGAAAAGCAAGACAAAGAGATTTATTTGGTCCCAAGATACTCCATTGAATCCAGGACAAAGCTAAAGAACTACGAACAGAATTACCTGCGTCTCAGGTGGTACAATACTGACGAATATCTTGCATATCATCATAGAACCTTCATCTGGTGATGGATGGAGATAGAGACAGAGACCCACACTGGAGCACTGGACTGAGCTCCCAAGATCCCAATGAGGAGCAGAAGGAGGGAGAACATGAGCAAAGAAGTCAGGACCACGAGGGGCGCACCCACCCACTGAGACAGTGGAGCTGATCTATTGGGAGCTCACCAAGGCCAGCTGGACTGGGACTGAAAAAGTATGGGATAAAACTGGACTCTCTGAACATGGCGAATAATGAGGGCTGATGAGAAGCCAAGGACAATGGCATGGGGTTTTGATCCTACGTAATGTGCTGGCTTTGTGGGAGCCTAGCCAGTTTGGATGTTCACCTTCCTAGATATGGACGGGGGGGGGGGGGGACCTAGGACTTACCACAGGGCAGGGAACCCTGACTGCTCTTTGGACTGGAGAGGGAGGGGGAGAGGAGTGGGGGGAGGGGGAGAAGGGTGGGAGGAGGGGGAGGGAAATGGGAAGCTGGGAGGAGGCAGAAACTTGGTTTTTTTTTCTCCTTTTCTCAATAAAATAAATAAATAAATAAAAATAAAAGAGAGCCTGAACCAGGCAGTGGTGGTGCACATATTTAATCCCAGCACACGGGAGGCAGAGTCAGGGGAATCTCTGTGAGTTCATGGCCAGTCTGGTCTACAAAGTGAGTTCCAGGACAGCCAGGGCTACACAAAAAAAGAAGGAAGGAAGGAAGGAAGGAAGGAAGGAAGGAAGGAAAGAAGAAAGGGGGGCTTAAAATGGAAGGTTTAGTAAATGTGTGTGGGGGGTCAATAGGTCAACAACTACAATTGCAGCTGCACATCTACAAGGGGATAAGACAGAATTCTTAAAAAAAATCATTTTTATTATTGTAACAGGTATGTGTTTATATTTGGTTTATATTTATTTCACTTTGTGGGGGTTCTTTGTCTTGAATGGTTATTTTCCATTCTAAATGTTGTACTCTACCCACACAGACATTTGTTTACATATCTACATGAAATATCCATATATACACACATATATACATACATATGTATATGTGCATATGTAGCTTTCCAATGTGGTGAGCGTCACAATGTCTGGGATCCCAAATAGGAAAATATGATTTATAGTTGGAAGAAAAGTCAGTCATTCAGAAAGAACTCAGAATCCTCAAGGAAAAAAAATTCAAGGAAATACGTGGAAATTTTAGAGAGAAGGCAAACCTAACACTGAGAGGAACCTTCCAGTATTCACAAAAATGAAAGATCTGTGATTAAAACCCAGTGTGACACATAGGACACAGGTGACAAGAGCAGACCAGAGCAGGCCGCTAGCACAGGTGACAAGAGCAGACCAGAGCAGGCTGCTAGCACAGGTGACAAGAGCAGACCAGAGCAGGCCGCTAGCACAGGTGACAAGAGCAGCCCAGAGCAGGCAGCTAGCACAGGTGACAAGAGCAGACCAGAGCAGGCAGCTAGCACAGGTGACAAGAGCAGACCAGAGCAGGCAGCTAGCACAGGAAAGCACAGTATTCTAAATAAACTAGATGGAGAAAGAGAGGGCGGGGGGAGAGAGGGAGAGAGGGAGGGAAGGAGAGAGGGAGGAGAGAGAGAGATTGAAAAGGATCAAAAACCGATGGCTCAATGGTTAAGAGCACTGACTGCTCTTCTAGAGGTCATGAGTTCAATTCCCAGCAACCACATGATGGCTCACAACCATCTGCAATGAGATCTGGTGCCCTTTTCTGGTGTGTGGGTATACATGGAAGCAGAATGTTGTACACATAATAAATAAATAAATCTTTAAAAAAAAGCCCACTTGGCGGTGGTGGCACACTTGTTTAATCCCGTCACCACTTGGGAGGCAGAGGCAGGAGGGTCTCTGTGAGTTCAAGGTCAGTCTGGTCTACCGAATGAGTTCCAGGACTACCAGGGCTACACAGAGAAAACTTGTCTTGAAAAAATAATGGAAAAAAAGCTCAGAGAACTGGTGAATTGTGCAAATTCTTAGGTATATACAGAGTGAAATACAGAAACCAAGCAAACACCGACAAAATGCAGCTGAAAAATGTTCAGATCTGGGCCATCGTGAGGACTCAGAGAGTCAAAGGTGAACATCTGGGCCACCGTGCAAAGGTTTGTCATCAAGCAGAAAGAAAGCCAACTCCATAGTGTTGTCTTCCGCCCTACATACACGTTTCTTACTTAATTTTGCAACAATCCCAAAGCATCCAAAGATATTATGACAAAAGCAGGTGTATGTCAGTCATGATCATAGCATCTAAGATTCTTTTTAAGTGTTAATAATCCTTATCCAACTTACTTCCTCATAGGAATGTAGTATTAGTTTGAAAATGGTTCAATGTTATTTATTATATTACCTAAAATGACTGTAATTGTATCTGGAGAAGAAGAGAGAGAATATATGCAAATTCCAGCAGTCATCATTTGTAAAAGTTCTCAGTGTTTAAAGACAGGAGGGAATGGTCTCAGCGTAATTAAGAGAATTTCTGAAGGTCTAGCGCCGGGCTAAAGAGGAAGGGGCCCACCAGGTCCCATGGTCAGAGGGAGGTCACATTTCCGGTGCTATGCTGGAGATTAACAAGGCAAGTAAGCAATAAAAGGCCACTAGGGGCGAGAGCAGTGAGTGACAGCATCTTCCTCTTAGTCAACAGAACTGCTGGTGTCTGAAATGGTGCTTAGTTTACATTAGAACAGCTAGAACTAACTAGTTCAGAGGGACGCAGAGTGAAAAGCAATAAAGACAAACTCACTGCATTCGTTAGACCAAAACAAAAGCAAAAGCTGATGTTCAAAAGGCATCGCCATTTTCAACCACATGGAAACAACTATTACCTAGGAATTTATGTGACAAAAATGGGCAAGAGTTTCAAGTATATTTCTAAGTACTAAAATTATTACTGAAGGGATTTAAAAATAGAGAGAGAAATTTGTTCTTTTATAAAAGGACTAAATATTGGTAAAAAGTTGGTCTTATCCAAGCCATTCTATCGGCTATAAGCTATTTCTACACAATCCCACTGAAAATGCCCAAAACTTATCTTTTGGTAGAAATTGCCAAATTTATCACAAAATTAAAACAAATATGAACACAATAGGACAGCAGGGGGTTCTTTGTGGAAAAACAATGTACCTGACACACCCCAGTTTAATTTCCAGCCACTTCACTAAGCTCTGATAATAAACAACACACAGTATGGTTACAAGCAAGCAGATCACAGGGCTGCAAAGAACTTCAGTGTCTGATGCACAGAGACACAGGAAACTGCTTATCACGGAGCCACGGGATGGAGACTCCATGACAAATATAAACAGTTTGCCATACAGGTACCCAAGACTGCAGAAGTTACATGCAGAAATAAAATCCTCCATCCAGACCTTGCAAAACATGCTAATATCAACACAAAACTGATCTGAGGTCCAGGTATAGAACCCTGGAGACAGGCTTAGCGGTAAGAGCATAAGTATCCCTTTCAAAGGACCTTAGTTCGATTCCCAGTACCCAAATGGTAGCTCCCAACCATCTGTTACCCTCACCCTAGGGTATCTGATGCCCTCTTCTGGTCTCAGCATACACCAGGCACATATGTGGTGCATAAACATTCATGCAGGAGAAACACCCTTGCACATAAATAATTTTTAAAAATTCTAGAACATTATAAGTGTATTTTGTGACTGTATGTAGGGAATTTATAGAAAATATGCAAAAATGACTCAGAGAAACTTAAATAATCATCTAAGGGTAAAAAATTAGATCACCACATTTTTTGTAAGAAAAAAAATATATAAATCATACATATACATGTGTGTATAAAACCACAGTTCTATAGAAGTCTATAAAATACAGAACTCTAGCGTCACGGGAAACAGAGAGCCAGGATAAGCTCTCCAGGGCGATGGGCTTGCTCACTGTCTAGTGTTGAGAAGGCAGGTTGGACGGACGCCAATACTTATCAAGTGTTAGTCTTGAAATAGTGCTGCTCAATGCATGTCTCGTGTTCCTCACACGGCTGGTATAACTGTTGCCTGGAAGATGTACTGCTTCACTGCGTCCCTTTCCTAAAGTACATGTTCTGGCAGGTGCATGTTTGTGTCTGCTCACTCCATCCGCAGCGTTCTCCACGCCTACAGGAGGACCTGGATGACAGGGCTCTGGAAGACACTAAAAATGTAGGTTAACTCATGAAAATTAAAATGTATTGGGATGGACTTTTGGTTAAACCAGGGCAATAATCTCAACCTACAGATATGAGATGGAGCAGCTTGTGTTGCCTTCAAGGAACAGGTCCTGGATGGATTTGTAGATTAAGGTACAAATTCAGTCAGCAGCGGAAGGTAGATGCATTAATTTGACTGGAATTCTTTAGGGAAAGGGAGTGAAATGATGGGAAGAGGTCAGAGCTGGAAGATAACCGTTACCTAGTGGGGGCAGAAGTTGTCCTCACTGTGTGTGAGACGGGAAACTGTGATGATACATGGCACACCGGAACACATCCTCTCCAGAGGCCACAAGGGAGAGCTCGGAACCAGTACAAAGTTCTGTGAATGACTGAGGCAGGAAAATAAAACCAGAAGGAAAGGTCAAGGACTTTGTGAAAAAGAGGACAGAACAATCCACCTCACAAGAGCCATCATAGGGAGAATGGGACGGTCGATAGTGCAGGGATCACGGGGAATGCACGCATAGGAAACACTAAGGACCATTACTTCTAAAGTGGGGTTACAGAGGGGAATGAGTAGGCCGCATATAAAGATGGTGTTGGGGGACCATGCACACCTGCAATCCCAGAATTCAAAGGTGATGGCATGAAGGTCACATGTGCAAGATCCTTGTCTGCATTGAGAGCTGTAAGGTCAGACCTTATCTCTGAAGAGACAATGGCACCAGAGGAACAGCAAAGAAAAACACTGGGAAACATGACAGACAAAAGTCTGGTGGTTTGTGCTCTGTCCTGGGAGGTATAAATGACACAGGAGACCGGGGACAGAGGGGAGTCCATGTTTAATGTCATAGTGGACTGGGGAAATATATACATTAGTGATGAGAAATTGGAGGAGGACAGAGGAACATTTTAAGGTCACCAGATCAACTCTTTGATCTTCTGTGAATTTCCTTTTACAAAGTCTTAAGAGATATTTGGGAGAACGCATATAAGAAATGTGTATTTCATAAAAGTCCAACTTTGGAAGGAACTGGATTTTTTTTGTAAAAATAAAAATAGATAAGCCAACCTAATGAGACACTGTCTTACCTACCATTTATTCGCATCTTAACTGTAAGACGAGAACTGTAATTTCTATCATAATTGAGTAACCACGCTTCGATGTGTTTTCAGAAACTTTGTCTGGTGGTAACGTTGAGGAGGAGAGATCACGTGCCAGAGTAATTCTTTTCAAAGCAAACTTGATGTGACAGCATTGTCCTGAGGGCATCATGATAGTTGCTTGGTGTTTGAAGGCAACTCCTTCCCGAACAGCTCAGACAGCGAAATGAACACAATATACTGTCTATGCCCTTGAGCTTGGGTGGAAGCCATGGAGAAAACTTCTCATTGGTTTTAATTAGGGCTGCAGAGAACCTGTGTGCCAACGATTTCTTGCTTTCCTCAAAGTATGGTTTTATGGAATTTGAGGCAAGAGGCAAAAGAAAATAAGTTTGGCGGGCTTTTTGTTAAAGACCGAATGTAATAAATGACATCTATTCCATCGTCCTGTTTTGATATAGCACCCCTGCTTTTCTTTTTTTAAATCGTTAACAACTTCAAAGAATCTAGGAGCAGGTCTCAAAGAAATCGTGAAGAAGTATTAAGACATTTTCCATCCTTACTGTCCCCCTCTTACTAAAGGGCTTTCCGGAACTCTAGTTTACGACACAGTCGTGTCCTGTTCTGCACAGATCACGCCTCGAATCCTTGTTAACTCCTTTATACTTTCATTAGAAAAACAGAAGTGGAATGGCCCTGTGTCTTGGGTATAACTATCTCTGGGAGGAACTCAAAGCTTTTCCTCATTCACTAATTTCTGGAAGGGATATTGAAACATGCCCTTAGGCCATTGATAGAAGAACCTTTTGTCTATGGATCATTGAATCCAGGATGGTTTGCTTGTGCATGCTACGAATTCTTATCTGGCTGACTTCAGTTACTTTGAGTCAAAGTATTCTTGCTCTCCTAAGGGGTGTCCTAGGATGGTCACACACTGCAGCTAGCCTTGCTGTTCCTGTCTTGGCCAGTCTACTCTTGGGATTCCCACCCATAAACTACAGGGACTTTTGGATTGTAGAGATCTGACAGGTTTGAACCTTTAAAAATGTATCCCTCATGATGCTTAATCTCTGACGTCAAAGTGATGTCAATCAGAGTCACCATGGCAACACTCCTCTGATATTTCCAGATAGGCTGATATCAGGATGAAGATCCACCTTAGAAATGGGTAGTACCGTCCCAGGGACTGGAATCCCAGATGGAATAAAAGGGAGGAGATGAGCTGAGCCCCAGCCTTCCCCTTCTCGAGGATGCTGCATGAATAGATGTCTCACACCCAGGGGGCTGTCCCTTACCTACCTTGAAGAACATTACTTTCTAACTGCGAGCCCAAACCAAGCCGTTCTTTCCCTTGTTTTTCTCAGGCCTTCTGTCCCAGTGAAGAGAACATTAACTAATTCTGTGTATCAATCTTTTTAAATGCTTGCCTAACGACAGGCACACATTCCGTTTCGGATGCTGCACCATTGTTGCTCTTGTTTTAATTATCTTAAATTTGAATAAAAAAAGTTTTCAAGCGTGTCAACATAGTGGATTTCCGGTCCTAAAATAGGATAGCATTGTATAATTTGATAAGTCTTTGCTGAAAATATTGAGCAAAGAGAGCAGAATGATCCGGTGGTTTCAGCTCTGCTCAGCATTGGCACGAGAAAAAAAAAAAGAACTGTAATCATATCTAATTAGTGTTAAAATAATGTTTCCCTTTGAAATGTTTAATTAGCTCTATTTTATGGCATAGGCACTCCTGATGTGGCATTTGCCTTAGAGCTGGAAGATGCTGGTGAGTTAAACAGTGCAGTGTTCCTGCGCCCTGTGTAGGCAGACCCTGGCAGGGAATGGCTGTTGCGCGCAGATGCCCGGACCACTGCTGGATTCAAGATGCTTGCTTCAAACAGCAGGCCCTCATCTCAACCTTTGTTACTTCCACGGAGCCTTCCACGGAGCCTCCCACGGTGCTTCCCACTTGCCAGCGCCATCCCAGGTTGTCAAAGACCTTTCATACGATCTGCCCTCCAGTTCAGAGACAAATTCTATTAGAACTTGTGTTACCTCCTATTACATGCCGATGCCCGCTGCCAGCCTGTGTGCGGCCTCTGACACTGAGCTACTCACATGGGGTGGGGGTGGGGGTCTCACAAAGCCAGGGCAGAATCACTGGCATCTTTATAGGTTGCTGGTCTCCAGGCTGCAGCTAATTTAATTAACCTTATTACAAATACAGCTTCCTTACAATTACATCACACATCAGGTATTACTTTGATTACTGCTGTTTCAGAGGAACATGAGCTTTCTGATAGCATTTTTAGACAGGCCCACAGTAGCTAGCTATGTTCCCAAGTTGTAAATGTCCCTGGATCCTGGTGAGTGAACTCTGTTCTAACGTTCTCACTTAAACAAAGGCATCCACTGCAAAGTGATTCTAAGACATGAGACATATAAATTCCGGGTACAATCAATGTGAGACCAATTGCTGCCCTTTACTTAATATTGAAGAAGTGACCCTGGGGTCAGGAACACAGCTCAGTTGGTTGGGTGCCAACATAGTATGTACCAGTTCCTGGGCTCCGTTCCCAGAACTAACAGGTATGCCCACATGTGCCTGCTAGTGTTAGCACTGAGGAAGTGTAGGCAGAAGGATCAAGAGTTCGAACTCACTTGGCTACATAGTAAGTTTGGGGTCAGCCTTGAATACATTAATTAGATACTGTCTCAGCTAAACAAGACAGAGGCTAAAGGGGAATGTTCCTGGCCTGTGAAATGGATAAGGGTTTTTGCTTTCAAAGCACTAGTGAGATTTTTAACAAAAGAAATGTCTGTTCTCATATAATCTTTGTCTCTTTGTGTCTCAGTGTCTGTCTGTCTGTCTCTCTCTTTCACACACACACTGATTATATATATATATATATATATATATATATATATATAGAGAGAGAGAGAGAGAGAGAGAGAGAGAGCACTAACACAAGTTTGTGTGAAAGTAGCTTCCCCTTCCCAGGCCTTGAGGCTCAGTAACTCTGGGGAATGAACCCATCCTATGTCTTCTAGATAAATGGTCAGCAGAAGATGGAAACAGGCTCCTTTTGATGGCCCTTGCTTACCACCTGCAAGCAGTTTGCAGGAACTACCCCCACTCCTTATTTTTTGGGAACTATATAAAATCATCAGTAGCATCAACTCCACACACCAATTCTCAAGGTTCCTTCTCATGTCAAAATACACAGTTACATTTGCTCAAATAATGCTATTAGCAGGTGCCAGCACCTGCTAGTGCCAAGCCTGAAAGGCTGCTTAGTTTCTGTGGTAGTCAGAGGAACCAGAAGCACTAGCCCTACCTGCAGCCTTCTACTGACCAAGGCAGCTTTATTTAAATAGACTGAACGGGCAGCCAGGGAAAGGTGGGTGTGTGAATACTATAGAGAGCCACCAACACAGGAACATGAAGATGACTCGGGTGTGGTCATTGAAAGAAGATTATTAAACAAGCTAAATGCATAAAACCAGGAGAACTGTTGATCTGATAACCCAGCCAACGTAACATTTGGGGCGCATCTCAAAAGGTTGATGGATAGTTTTAGCTTGAGGAAAGTGTGTGTAGTCTCATTTTTGAGTTAAAAGGGTCAAGTGTGTGTTCAAAGGCTGGGGAGACAGCTCAGAGGTTGGGAGCATTTGCTGCTCTTGCATAGGACATCACGTTTAATGACTGACTTAGAATTATTCCCGAACAAAAGCATATCCTCTAAAGTTGTCATTGTGTTCTTTCTACGGCATTGAGAAATTGCTCATGGAATGGTCAACCAAAAGTTGAAATCTGAGAGAAATATGCTTGTGTGAAGTGAAAGGTTTTTCACATGAAATGATTGGTATGCTGAGATATAAGGAATGTTCAGCTCCTTCACACTATTCCAAGTCCTAAGACAGACATGCGTAATGATCGGCCCACGACACTAACGTTTCAGTTAGCAGTCCGTGCTTTCTGTGACTGTCCGAATGACATCCTCCTTCTCCACTCTACTCTCAGCTTTCTACTTCCACCCCCATTTCACACCCTGACTTCCCGGCTCTCCTGCCGCTCCTCAGTGTGTCTCACATGTGCATGCCGTTCGTTCTTTAGATTCTCTAACTGTATTGATACTTGACGGTGATGCCCACTGACTTAATCAGTGCTCCGTGTCACAAGTGATTCTTAGGACACACTTAGACACGGCACAGGTTTGAAAACAAAGAGCTGTACTGAAGTTTCACTCTGTAAACATTATGAGCTTAATTAGAATCATAGCTAAAATGCAAAGAACTCTTAAAGAGGAATACAGTTCACTTTGTAGCAGGTACAACTTGGCAAGCACGTTTTCCCATACCATATTGTGCCTCTCAACTTTCTTAAGGCTGCTGCGACCTTTAACACAGTTCCTCATGCTGTGGTGACCCCCGGCCATAAAATGGTTTGGTTGCTACTTCATAACTGTAATTTTGCTACTGTTATGAACTGTAATGTAAACATCTGTGCTTTCTGATGGCCTTAGATGACCTCTGTGAAAAGGTCATTCAATTCCAAAGGGGTAGCGATGCACAATTTGAGAACCGCTGGTCTAAAACATGCTTGTCGGTGGCACTAGTATGGTATGATGTGGTACATACATGCCTAGATGGGTCGCATTCACTGCAGTGTTGGCTCAAAGTATTCAGTGTCAGGGGACATGTGAAAGGACCAACAGGCGGCGTTGAAACTCATGTAACATGGCTAGGAGTTGGCCACTCTTGAGTGAGCCTTGGAGAGGCCAAACCCCGAGGACCAGTGTCCGAGGACATGCTGTCCTTGAGCACAACCCTGAGTGCTACCTTCATGGTCACCACATCCCTCATATTGGGTTGTCTGAAAACTCTCGGGGGTGTCTAGCCCCTCGCTGGGCAGTGTTCCTTGTACTTAACAGAGACTGACTTTTCCAAGCATTGCTGCTGGAGCAGACTGACGATTCAACCACCACCTTAGGAAGAATTTAGACATGTAGAATTGCTGGTAAGGTTATGTTAAGATGTTTCTGTTAATGACCTTGAGGCAGGAAATCTTAGAGAACAATTTAAAGTTTATAAAGATACACTTTTATTAGCCGAGCAAGGGACTCACTGCGGTCAGGGAACAGGAACAATGGCAGCCTGGCTGTTTCTGACTGATGTGCTTTCTTTCTAGGATGGGTTGATGGTCAAAGGTGATGATGAATTCCTTGTGTCCATTTCGGCTATCAGATTCCTGATATAAAAACTGTTAGGATGTGGGTATGCACCCTGGGAATCTAAAGTAGAGCTGACTGACTGCTTTTCATAGAAAAGACTTCAGATTTGTGATTCTTTTATTTTTTTTTATAAGGCAACCTTTTGAGACAAGTAATAAAATGACTGATCTTTTCTTTGTACTCACAAAAGTGGCTGTTCAGTAAAAGAACTAGCTGAGGAAAAATACCTTGCTTGCTTACACTCTGTTAATCTATAACAAGTTGCTCGGACACGATGCATGTGGGTTCCTGAGACAACTTGCTTTCCACCTGCAATATGCATAATGTTTAGCCATGTAAAGAAAATGGAAATCATGTTTTTAATTGTATTCATTGTAATAATTCACTTAAAAGTAGAATACAACGACAGTTTAGTTTTTTATATTGCTTGAAAGATCCTGCTGGGGTAGATGAGCTTTAAGGGAAAAAATAAAGAGTCAAGAGAAGCAAGACCGCAGGAAAGATATAGAAGGAGAGTGGGAGAGAGACAGAAGGGAAACATCAGGGTAGAAAAATAGGACAGAAAAGGAACAGAGTAGAGAAAACGACGTAAGAATAATAAAATGAAGAGCTAATCTTTGGCTCTCAGGAAAGTCCTCACATGTTTGGTGCCCAGTAGATCTCCTGCATCTCCTCTTCAGTTTCTCTGACCTGCTAAGGGCTTGCCATTCATCAGCACCCTAGGTGAGATCCTGACATGTGGGCCACGTGTGTGTGTTTCCCTTTTTCATTGACCCCAGAGAGTTAAAGTTTTTACCCCTTGGCTCTAGAGAATTAGGTTTTACTTGTTTGGATAGAAAAGTCAAGTTGTGTAATGAGTTCACCGACTCCTTGGCTCCTCCTCTATCCCTGAGATGCTAAAACTGGTAGGTCCTCACAGCAGCATTAAGTTACCCTATGGGCTAACTTACTATGGGTTTTACTGATGGAATGGCCATTGCTGTCTGGTCCTGACAGAAATCCTTACCAAGTTGCCCTAGTGCTATTGTACATAAATAACTGTCAGCTAAGTGACCTTGGTCCCTACTAACACAAGAAGCGAAGCACCACTGTTTGCTGCTTTAACAAACTTTGTGACTCAGACGTGACAAACAAGTAAGGTGGGCAGAGATGCCTGCATCCGAGCCTCTGCCTCTATCAGGAAGAGGCTGGCTCATTCTTCTAGCCTTCTCTTGGTTCCACTCCATAGAATGATCCTAAATTCCAATTGTAAGGTGGCAGGATCCTCTCTCTCTCTCTCTCTCTCTCTCTCTCTCTCTCTCTCTCTCTCTGTGTGTGTGTGTGTGTGTGTGTGTATGTCTGTGTGTTTACTAATTCAGAAAATGCCATCTGTCTTTATTTGTTCACGTTTTTAAGATTCAGGCTAGAGGTGAACTAGTTATTTAAGTAAAGGCAGTTTCTACCAAGGTCAGTTTTGTGGGATTTTTTTTTAAAGGGAAAAAAAGCCACCACATTTAGACAACCAAAACCTTTCAAATGATTTTATGAAATTAATTAGCATATAGGTCACACTAACACTCCCATAAAAGGGGGCAAGGTAGCAAGGGAGCCAGTGCACCATCTCTTTGCTTTACACCACAATAGCTAATGGAATAACAATATTTAATGAAGCAAAAGTCCTTGATCCTCTGGCCACTGACAAACCATCAGTGCGATGTGTGCAAATTTTCAGAATTTTATTCTCTCCAGAAAAATGCTTGATCGGTTAAATCAGGCTGAATTATTCTTACTTAGAAGCCATGGGGGGTTCAAGTTTATTTAGAATGAATAAAAATGTGAAAATGTACTGATTTTACAGAAATCCATCAATACTTATTTTTAACTTTCTTGCTGGGTTAAGCCATGTGACATTTTAGACTATCGAAGTTGGCTGTGGTGTGGAATAATAATAGCTGCCGAGTCTTTAAAAACACACCCTGAACTGAGCTGTCCCTTCGAACCTGTCACCTTTAAAACATTATACTCACTCCAGCAAAGCCATGGGTTGGTGTCATTTGGAAAGTTCAGTGGCTTCCTTGGGGCCAAGGAGCCCATCTCTGTTTCTCCCACTGGGTAAGGATTTCCAGTGATTCACTGGACTGAAAGCTGACAATCTGTCACTAAAGAATGAAGCATTGCACTGGACTGAGCTCCCAAGGTCCCAATGAGGAGCAGAAGGAGGGAGAACATGAGCAAAGAAGTCGGGACCACGAGGGGTACACCCACCCACTGAGACAGTGGAGCTGATCTATTGGGAGCTCACCAAGGCCAGCTGGACTGTGACTGAAAAAGCATGGGATAAAACTGGACTCTCTGAGCATGGCGAACAATGAGGGCTGATGAGAAGCCAAGGACAATGGCACAGGGTTTTGAACCTACATAATGTGCTGGCTTTGTGGGAGCCTAGCCAGTTTGGATGTTCACCTTTCTAGAAATGGATGGAGAGGGGAGGACCTAGGACTTACCACAGGGCAGGGAACCCTGACTGCTTTTTGGACTGGAGAGGGATGGGGAGAGGAGTGGGGGGAGGGGGAGAAGGGTGGGAGGAGGGGGAGAAGGGTGGGAGGAGGGGGAGAAGGGTGGGAGGAGGGGGAGAAGGGTGGGAGGAGGGGGAGGGAAATGGGAGGCTGGGAGGAGGTGGAAACTTGTTTTTTTTTTCTCCTTTTCTCAATAAAAAAAAGAATGAAGCATTGGAACTGTTTGGTTGGACAGTTTCTTATTACTTTGAAATAATTTTAACACTGTTTTATAAATGTGAACAGTAGTCTTCAAGGTCCAAAGCAATAATTTTGCAAAGTGATATTCATGTGTGTTGATGTGACATCACTAGCATATATATTGTGTACGTAATAATTGGAAAACAATAGTTTCCACTTATGACTTATGGTCCCCACTGGATTTTTCTATCATTTGTTCACTCATCTATCTAGCCATCAATAAAGACATATATTTAACTATTTATTCTTCAGTAAATTCATTGGCATTCATGTGAAATTCAATGGGGTAGAATCATTTGACCTGCAATGAAATTCAACCACCCACAAATGCATAATTTTTGGTTTTAAGGATCAAAGCGAGGACCCCATGAATGTAGACAAACCCTCTCCCACTGAACTACACTCCCAGCCCATACATCAGCCTGAACCCATCCTCACCAAGCATTGGGAGAACGATAACAGTGTGCTTCATGAACCCCAAGGGCATACAACAAGCCAGCCATGATTCTTGCTGCTTCCCTGACTTTCTGAATTCTTACAGAAATGCTGTGTGGGTAACTATCTCTTCTGAAGCTGAAAAAATGATTAAAATAATTGAATCATGATGGAGAATCTTTATTTTTTTCACAAAGTCTATTTTAAGAGAAAATATTTAATAAATTTGTTTACTTTAAATTTACCAACTTTCTTTTCCTGCTTACTTCTAACTACTAGAATAACCTTTCGCTTGGGTGAAAAGCTCAGCGCATTTCCAGCGAACTGAGGATCCATCAATTAGGTGCAGGCAAGACACGGTCACCTGGCATCTCATTAACTGATTCAGGCTCGTAGCCTCCTCTAACCCTAGCTCTAGAAGACAGTCTGAGGAAAGAGGAAGCCCTATTTATCAGCTTATTTTAAGGACTAAGTTCCAGAGACTACCTGGGACCAGTGTTTCTCGACCTGACAGTCTAGTCAGCCGTCATTCACGGCTAAGAAATTGACAAGGTGGATAATTATGGAGAGACAGAGCTGAGGTAGACTGTAACAGCGTATGGAACACTCAGACATTGTACTTGTACAAAAACATCGCGACTCTCCAACGTTTCTGACAATAGATAATGGAGAAAATATGTTAGGCCAAGGGATGCCTTCAGGCAAACTGTCCGAGTCCTGGCTAACCAATAATCAAAGTTTTAAACCCAAATAAAGGAAATGCACGAGCAACACATCCTGTCACGCAGATTCTTTCCCATTCAATAGGCAGACAAGAAACACCACAACATTCAACTTTATCTACCACCGTTATCCCTCACATAGAAAGGAATAATAAAAAAAAATGATGACTAATTTGTCTAAAAAGAAGTTAGTAAATTTAAGTGATGAGAAAATGAGCAGACAAAAATTGTTCCAGTATTGTTAGTGATGTGGTTTAAAAAGGAGTGTGCCCCTTGAGGCTCCCAGCCCTCAGCTGGAGTTGTTGCTTGGAAAGGCTGTGGAACCCAGCTAAGTCACACAAGGTGGATGCTTGAGAGTCTACCAACCCTAGCAAACTTCCTGTCTAGTTCTCCGCTTGTTGATGTATCAAGATACGAAGAGTTTCAGCCACATGTCTGCATCAGCTTTCACTTCATACCATCCCCAGATGCACTGTCCTCTGAAACCATGGGGAGAGATACACAATTCTGCTCGTGAGGTGTTTTAATACGGCCAGACACAGAGAAGTGGTGTGGATGACAACCTGCACAGTAGAGAGAAATAAAAATGATCGCCAGTAGTCCTGAGGGTCTTGAACTTTGAGTATATCAGTGGTAGAGAGAAAAGAGCATCTAGAGGCCTAAAGGAAGATGTTCTCTTCTTTATGTTGCTGTGACAAATGCTCTGACCCAAAGCAACTCACTGCCCATTACTGGGGACTCAGCTGTGGTTCAAGAAGGAACCCAAAACAAAACCCATGGGGGCACGTTGAGTCATGAGTCTTCATGGTGTTCTTACGACGAGAGATACGCTTGACCAGAACCACTTCAGGGGTCCAAACACTCCAGGATCGCTAGCCCACACAATCCCACCAAGGTGGAGGATGCTTTTAAACGAATAAGCAAGTGTCTATCATGTAAGCACACCTGCCCAGCTCCAGCTTCAGATCGTCATTGTTGAGCAAACTGGCTCTGAGCAAACGTGATACGATGATGGATCACAGGGGTCGGTGGTTTATCCCTAATGACCCAAAACAGACAGTCCCCACACCCTCACCCAGGACACATCCCAAAGTCAATGCCAGCCAATCTTCCCAAAGTGAGAACATTGCTGGGCTGAGTGTCTAACAGCATGAAACAAGAGCACAGACTCTTACGGAGGGAGAACCACGAGAGCGTGAATATTCCCTTTTATCCTCTTAGAAAACACTCTCTGCTAACTGGGTTTACACACAGAGCATGCTTCCCAGAGAAATACTTCCCCCCTTGTCAAACAAGGCTAAGGTTACCTAGTTTGCCTCCTAGATTCAAACAGCAGCCACCTGACGACCCATCTTCAACAGATCGTTTTTAGCTTCGAAGAGACAGGGAGCCGCTGCCCAGTGTGGGTCACATGTCTCCGACGGGGAATGTGACCTAGATGGTGGGCACCAGTGCCCTCAGCCTCCTCCCCTCCTCGCAGGATGTGCCTGACCCTCTTTTGGATTGTTTCCAATGTAGGTAAATGAGCACGGCAGATATGAGCTGGTGCAGGGCCTGCTGTGAGTCTCCTCCTAATGAGGCCCGGAGGACGGGAGCTGGAGGGCCTGGACTAGCTGGGCTACAGGCACTACCTGACAGCCAAGCTTTTAATTTCACTCAAGTGCAAACAGGGCAAGAATAGTCCTAGAAAGCCTTTTAAATATGAGGAAACACACTCAAATCAGAATATAATCCAGTTAGTGACACAATGGGGCTTTTAGAATTGACCTACGGCAGACGATAGAGGAAATTATTTACACAAGTCCTCAGCTCCTGGCAGAGCAGGAAGAAGGTCTAGCTCCTTGGGAGGATCCCTCCCTGTCAAATGCACATTTGTCTTAATAAACAGTAGCCCTTCTGATCCGGGTTCTGAGAGGTGACCACAGGGCCATGCGCTTGGTGCCAGGCCCCTTTCCAGACACCGCATTAAAGAGCAAACCCAGCAATGCTCAGTCGGTTCAGCCACCCTGCATGCTCATTAGCTCTTTGGGTTTAGTTCCCTCTCTGGATGTGTTCTGAGCTTTGTTCTGTGGTGTCCACCCTGTTGCTTTGTGCAAGCCATGGTTTGAGATCTAAGGATTCCCATCACTCTTAAACTCTCCAAAGAGGGGCTGGAGAGATGGCTCCCAGAGGTCTTGAGTTCAATTCCCAGCAACCTCATGGTGGCTCACAACCATCGAAAATGAGATATGGTGCCTTCTTCTGGCCTTCAGGCAGATGTGCAGACAGAACACTGTACACATAACAAATAAATAAATCTAAAAAAGAAAAAAGTATATATCACCAAAGAGGGTGATGACCAGTGACCAACTTGGTGGATGTGTCAAAGGTGAAGGTGGAAGGCAGGAAGAGGTGTGGCCACCACCATGCAGTCACTCTGGTTAACAATACAGCTTGACATAGCTCAACCTTGCCACAGAGCAATAACTCACGTGGCACACATGCCACTCACCCTGACTACATCACTACACAGAGCATCTAACTAGAGAAACATCACAAAGCTGCACAATTATTGTGTTAGATAAAAATAAGATTTGGAATGAAGAAAGAAAGGAGAAGCACCCTTGTTCTCAGATATTTTTCCTGATAAAGATGTAGGAGCCTTCTGCAGAGCTAGTGGGAGTGCAAGAATACACACAATTCCCTTTAATTTCTTATTTAGTAGTTTGCATTCTTCTGTAGCTTCCCTGCTTTCAAATATCCATCCGTCAATTTATCAGCCATCCATCCATTCATCCATGCATCCATCATCCATCTACCCTCAGTCATCTATCATCTATGTATGTATGCATGTATGTATGTATCTATCTATCTATCATCTATCTATCTATCTATCTATACATCATTCAACTATTCTCTATCAGTCATCTATCATCTATCATCAATCTATCAATCAATCAATCAATCTATCTATCTATCTATCATCTATCAATCAATCTATCAATTTATCTATCAATCTATCTATCCATATATCTATCTATCCATCATCTACTTTCTATCAGTCATTTATCATCTATCTACCCATCTTTCTTTCCACTCCCTCCTTCCCTCTTCTTCCTCCTCTCCTACCTCAGCCTATCTTCAGCTCCCTCCTTTCTCCAGAAACAGAACATTTGTGATTCTGCAACCTGTTTACTGACAAAAATGGCTGACACGGTTCAAGATACTGACTCAAAGGTATTTTAACAGAAAAAAATAGTATAGCGCAGATTAAACTATCTATATATGTTGTAGGTTGCTTGCCTCATGTACTACCAAAACGAGAGCTCTGAGTATGAGGGTTAGATAGGAAACATGACCAATGCCTACCTTCCCCTCCCACCGCTGGGAGTCCCCTGACCTGCAGTAGCACTGAGGGATATGAACCCAAACACTCAGCTGCCTCCGACAGGAGAACTGCACATCTGTACTGACTGTGATTGATGTTTTATTGTTCAAACACTCATGCTTTAGGATATAAAAACGTGAGGCTTTCTTCTCTAAATTACTGTCAAGTATATACATTATAGTAATATATGTTTTCCTTTTTAATTAAAAAAACTCCAATATATATATTTGTATCTCATTTCTCACTTCTTGGCATATAATATTCACTTTTAAACCAAAATTAACATTTAACTTATCTACTAAGGAGAAAAAATAGTAATGTTGCCTTTTTAACCAACCAGGTGACCTATCTGAAGGGGTGAAGCTAAATTAGACTTTCCTGTCCAAATTGCCAATTATTCTGGGTGTCTCCAAGTGGAAATACATGGTTCATACCAAGTCCCCATCAGGGTGCTGAGAACACCCCAGGCTTTCTCTGTGAGCCTACAAGCACAAGGCGAAAGCGACAAGGACAGGGAACAGCATGGATATTTCACACTGCGGTCACCTACACTGCCCACACACTTCCCCTCTCCCTCTGAGCCCCCCTCCTTCCATTCTGTGCCTTGTGCATTTTAATTAGTAAGGTTTGTTAAGACATTCTACTTCAATTACCTTTGAAACAAAAGAATTCTTCTCTCAAACACTGCAATTTTCTTGTCGATATTAAAAGAGCTGGTGGCAGAATGCTCTAATTATTCTATGAGTTTTTAAAAGACAGATTTGAAAAGTCTAGGGTGTGCTGACATAACAGAAGGTTATGGCTTATTTTCTGCTTGAAACAATCTTTTCCTCCAAAAGAGGTTAAGTGTGCTCGGAGGTGTCTTGCAAGCCCCTTCTCCTCTCACTGGTTCTAAACAAAGGTAAATGGAACAATGTCTACACTTTCTAGCTACTGTTTCTGTGACTGTCTTGGTACTCAGCCGTCAGACCTGTATTGCTCCTGAGAAGCAACATGCTCTCTAATGCATACTCTGTGTCTTCCATTCCCGTGACATCACTTAGGATTTTGCTCAGTCTGGCAAATATTTGCATTTTAGTTTCTTACCCCCAAGAGATTTATCTATCCATTTTCTTAGAGTCCAGCAGATCTATGTTGAGACCTGGTATCTATAGATAGTGGTGTCACACGCTATGTGTCTTGTGAAATAAACCAACACGGTTCTTACCTTCAAATGGACGAAACATAGGTAATTTATTAGTACTTAAAAGTCCCAGAAATTACAAAAAGTCATATTTCATTTCTGAAATGTCTTTCCTCAGTGTGGAACATTCTAGATTACTTAGATTTTCTAAGTCAGTGGATTCCAACATTTCTTTTAAAATTTCAATGTTCTAATTTTCAATTTTTATTCTAATGTATAAATAAAGATATAAGTCATGTGTATACACATATATGTATACATATATATGAAGGTGATGTCATATATATGTATATATGTCTAGAGACAACTCTTGAAAGGGCACAGCACTATTTAGCCAACAAAGATTTTGAAGACATGCTAAGGAACTCAAGTCCAATCCAAAACTGAGGGACTCTATTGATGGAGGAAGGTCATTGGTTAAATAAAAAGAAACTGCTTGGCCCTCATTGGTTAGAAGATAGGTGGAAGGAGTAAACAGAACAGAACGCTGGGAGGAAGAGGAAGTGAGCTCAGACTCCACAGCTCTCCTCTCGGGAGCAGACGCCTCAGAGAGACGCCATGCTCCCAGCTCCCAGGCAGATGCACGCGATGAAGCTCCGACCCAGGATGGACATAGGCTAGAATCTTCCCGGTAAGCGCACCTAGGGGCGCTACACAGATGATTAGAAATGGGCTAAATTAATATGTGAGAATTAGCCTAGAAGAGGCTAGATAGAAATGGGCCAAGCAGTGATTAAATGAATACAGTTTGTGTGTTGTTATTTCGGGCATAAGCTAGCCAGGCAGGCGGGGTGCTGGGGACGCAGCCCCGCCGCCCTTATTACTACACTCTATGTGTTGTGGGAGCTTGATCCATTTAGCCAATGACATCTGGGGTTACTTACCCTGTGTGTATGGTTTTCTCTGAATACAGGACCAGATAAAACTGAGGAGGGGGTCACATACTCTTTGACTCTGGTTAGAGTCAAAGAGAGCAGCTCTGTCACTGTGGTAACACCATGACAGAAAGCAGCTCGGGGAGGAAAACTTTCATCTTACTGTTATAGAACACCATTAAGGGATGACAAAGGCAGAACCTACAGCAGAAACCTCAGAGAGTGCCCTTCAGGGGCTTGTTCCTGCTTAGCAAGCCTTAACTATGTAAATATCTTAAGCCCACCTGCCTAGTGATAGCTCCACCCACAGTGGCTGGGTTCTCCTGCATCAACCTGCAATCAAGCCAGTGCCCCACAGGTGTGCACACAGCCTAATCTAATCTGGGCAGTTCCTCGGGTGAGGATCTTTGTTTCCAAGGGAGTCTAGTGGACAGTAATTCCTAACCAATATGCTATCATGACATTTGCTAGAAAACAGATAGAGGAACTGAGACGCAAACACACGGAGATCGTAGAGAGCGATCCTGGAAGCAGGGAGACAATAACAAACATAACAATAAGTCTGTGAGAAACGCTCAAGTAAATGGGAACTATGAAAGGGGAAGTATATTCTTACACAGTGCCTAAGGACGGTGCCACCCACAAGGGGCTGTGTCCTTCCATATCAATGAGCAATGAAGATATTGTCCACAGAGATGGGCCTGTAGGACAATCCAACACAGATAATTCTTCCACTGAAGTTTCCTATTCCCAGGCAGTTGACAATGAAGATTGGCCACCTCAGTGCAGTGCATCAGACAGAAGGTCAAAGGTTCACTAAGCACTTATGATGGAGGAGAATCATCTGTCTATGTGTTATTTTCATTGGTTAATAAAGAGACTGTCTTGGCCCTTTGATAGGATAGAAAATTAGGTAGGCAGAGTAAACAGAACAGGATGCTGGGTAGAAAGTAGTGAGGCAGACGCCATAGCTCTCCTCTCTGAGATGGAGGCAGATTAAGAATCTTCCCAGTAAGCCACCACCTCGTGGTGCTACACACATTAATAGAAATGGGTTAATCAAGATGTGAGAGTTAGCCAATAAGAGGATACAGATAATGGGCCAGGCAGTATTTAAAAGAATACAAATTGTGTGTTGTTATTTCGGGGCATAAGCTAGCCAGGCAGCTCCTTCTACACACTTACAGGTCAGATGATCATGCCTCTCGATTCAGCTTGGTGACCTAGGTGGGCCCCACCCACCTTGCCCCTAGCAATATGATATAGACATGACCCTGCCTGTGCCACACTCATAGGCGTCTCATCTCAGATGAAAATAATTCCATCTCCCAGGGCTAACTCTAGGGTGTCTATAGAAGGTTCTGAGTTTCTTTGTTTTACTAAAACCTGAAACTTGCTATATTTTTCCCAAACAATATCTATTTGGTTTCTAACTCTAGCTATCAAAATTTTTATTTGGCAAACAAGGTAAAACTATGCCTTTTATACGCCAGGGAGGATTTTCTGAGGGCTTTACAAATAGACAGTTTTCTCAGACTCTGATAAGACCATGTTGAGTTTACAGAGCAAACGGGACTGAGAAATAATGGGAAGAGGTAGAAGCAGAGCCAGACCTAGGCAGAGACAGGTCCTCTGTCTCCAGCAGCCTCCAGCTGTCTCCCACATCTGGGATCTCAGAGGAGAAAGGAACATGTAATCATCTAAGATGCAGTCGTGTATGTGAGAGTCAGGGTATGTGTGTGAGAGCACCCGTGTGAGTGTGTCATACATGTGTATGAATGTAAGTGTGCATTGTGTGAGTGTGTATGTATGCATGCATGTGCATGAGTGTGCATGTGTGTTTATAACATATATAGTCTTAAAAGCAGTCCCTAGAGGTAGTGGAAAGCAGAATGTGGGCATTCCTCTAACAGGCTCGTATTCTAAGAGCTTGATTTCTTGAGGTGAGCAGCTGACCTGAATGGAGGAACTGAGCTGCCAATCCCTAGGCCAGGGCTCGCCCTCCTTGCCTCATTCCAGGGTTAAACTGTGCCTCCACGGTGAGACGTTAGATTGACTCCGGGCTGTGTTAACCGCGTTGCTTGCACACTCTGCTCTGTGCTCGTGTGTATAACAGCAGCGCTCCCCTGATTATGCCTTTCTCCCACTAAAAGTGCCAGTGCCGCAGCCACTTACAAACCCATTTGGTGCTATTCTTGTTCTTGAGGTTTGTTTATTTGCTTTTTAAAATGCATTGCATTGTCTTATTTTTTTAAAAAAATCTTCAATAAAAATAATTGCAAGGAGGTGGGAAAAAAGATCGATGACCTGTAATTTATATTTCAATAGAGAGACTAAAATAAGCTGCTTTTATTTTTGATTTAGCTTAGAGGATGGTTTTAAAGCCCTCTCTTGACAGCTACTACAACCCTGTACTAAAGGAAGAACTGCTGGGGAAAATTCTCACTCTCCCAAAATATCAATAAAATGAGCAAGAAAAATTAGCTTCACAGCGGGCCGCTTTAATGAGACACAGAAGCAAATTGGACAAGGCGGATCATACGATGCCTTTTGGAATATAATAGAGAATAGAATTAGTAAGTATAAAAGAAGACCCATCAATGTAGAATTCAAACCCCCAGGGTGGGAAGCCAATCTCATAGAGCGATAAGGAGACAGGCAGGCAGACGTGTGGCTACAGGTGTGGAGGACACGCATGGGTGTGTATTCATGTTGATGGATGCAGACGTGCCTGGTACATTATCCTATGCTGATCTGGTGTGCTCTCAGCATGGAAGCCACAGCACAGAAATAGCAGTCCTACAACCTGAATTTCCATGATAAATTAAAACAGGACTTGTTCAGCTCTTAAACGTAACCCAAGTGGAGGAATCAACTCCTTTCAAAGAGATAACTACCTCCATGAGCCTATCAGAGAGCTTCTTACAGTGAATAGTATCGCCCATGTAAAAATTAAGGACATCTTCATGATTATAACGATATTTTTTCAAGGAAGAGAAAACTTCACTAGTTTCTAAGAACTTTCTGCATTCTCATCTTTGGAAATGATTCTTTGAAATCATGCTCACCTTTTAGAAAATTCCATGGGGCATTTTTTAACTCCTCAGAAGAAAACAATATATTCTGGATACATATTGTCAGAACCCATCCCTGTGCTAAGGCACAAACTCATCTCAAGGCTCTGGGCCACATCTTTCAAACTTTACACTGCGACAGCAAATCCTCACCTCCAATCAGTTCCTCAGAGACAGTTTTTAATAAGCAAGGTTTCAAAAGAAACCATTACACATGATTGTTTGGTTAATGAATTGTCTCCGTAGCGTCACACAACACAGACATGATTTTATCTCCCACTGCTGGGATCGAACCCAGGGCCTCAAGCATGCCGGGGCAAGCTCTTGCCTAGTCGGCCACACCCCCAGCCGTCCTGCTACACAATTCATTAGGGGTAAGATATGAATGATTTCCATTCTTCACCTCAGGTAGCCAGCATTTCATAACTCCGCAGCTGGCATTGCACCAAAGATAGTTTGATAAGAAATGAGAAATATTAAACTTTAGCGGTGGAGTTGGGACACGCTGCATTTGTGCTCCACGTGTGATCTAGGCCGAAGGTCTTCACTAATTCCACTGTAGACGTATAGGAAGTTACGGGTGCAAAGTTATGCTGTGTCCCGCTGCCCTCCACATACACACCATGGTCAAGGCTGTGTCACCCCTCTCCCCCGCACCCCTACATCATTGTCAAGGCTATAAATGTATCCCAGGAATGTGGAGCACTGACCAAGCAAGCCGGTAAGGTGGGCAGCTGTGTGAACCACAGAAAGTGTCCTGGGAGAAACGGGGACGGAAACCCAGAGGGGACATATGAGCATAATAGTGCTTTCAGGGGGCAGGCCTGTTTTATTTACTTATTCTTTTACGTTGATTTTTAGAGACAGGATTTCTCTGTAGCTTTGGAGCCTGCCCTGGTACTCACTCCGTAGACCAGGCTGGCCTCAAACTCACTGTCTTTGCCTCCTGAGTGCCTGGATTAAAGGCGTGCACCACCAGGGCTCTGCCAACAGCCATGTTTTAAAGATTCTTCCTTGACCGCAGTAGCTCATGCCAGTCCCAGGGAAAGGAAAGACAAACAGGAAACAGAAAGGCTGTTTGTAAAACTCATGGGGAGTGTGAGAAACAAGGGCGGTCTCCCGAGCAATGTACAAACCAGCAGGGAACCGGGGGAGCAGAGGAAACTCAGGCCCCATCTACCAGGAGAGCCTAGGATGGCAGGTGACAATTCTACACCCTTCAGTAAAAATGAGGAAATCCTACAAGGGCTACATGAGCCAGGGCCACATCCAAGTGTGAAGAAGACCAGACAGGGCAGCAAGTATTCTTTTCCAGGCAAGGGAAACCATATTACTTTCAGAAGCATACAGAGGAGGGCTTTGTGTGGATGGCCCAGAAGGGTCACGTGTTGTTCCTGCCCCAAGACTCATCTCCCCACACAAGCACACACTTAAATTTGAGAGTTAAAACTTGAAAGCTAGGGAAGGTGTATAGGAAAAAGAGATCTAGGAGCCTCCGGGAGGAAGCCCCAGGGGAAGTTGTGGGAGGAGGAGGAGCAATGTAAACACAGTATTCATATAAGAAATTAAAACAATAAATTAAAAAAAAGAAAACTTGGGTGTGACATGCGCAGTAAGTTATGAGCAAGCAAGACACCAAATCGGCTTGCAAATGCCATCCCTTGGGAGGTCACAGAAGAGTGCCACCAGTGCCTGGTGTCACGCTGCAGTGGAGGTCACCTGCTCTGAAGGCTTTTAAGAATGTGGGCCCCGCCCACACTGATAGGACAGGAAATGACCTCCTTGAAGGAAAGAGTGAGTCTTGAAGAGAGGAAGGATGTGTCTGAGGTTTTCTAGAGAGGGATAAAAGCTCCAGGCGGAAGAGTAGAATGTGTGTAGGCATATTGAAAGAGAACAGAGCGCTGGGAGGGTGGGGTGTGCATGTGGGTACATGTGTGTGCATGTGTGTGCTTGTGTGTATGTAGGTACATGTTTGGATGTGTATGCGCACATGCATGTAGACATGGACATACAGTGTGTGCATGCATGTGCTTGTGTGTGTGTAGGTACATGTTTGGATGTGTGTGTGCACACATGCGTGTAGGCATGGACATACACGTGTGTGCATGTGTGTGTGTAGGTACATGTTTGGATGTGTGTGTGCACATGCATGTAGACATGGACATACACGTGTGTGCATGTGTGTGCTCGTGTGTGTGTAGGTACATGTTTGGATGTGTGTGTGCGCACATGCGTGTAGACATGGACAGTGGTAGGGAAATGGAACAAAATCCTGGCCCCAGGTACATGCCACATGCCGTGACGGTTAGCTCTGTGAACTTGATACTCCAGAACCGTTTAGAAGACAAAGCTCTAGGCATGTCTGCCTGTTGAGGGAAGGTCTATGCTGAGCTACCTGAGGGGACAAGGCCACCCTAAGTGTGAGCGGCACTGTTCTATGGGCTGGATGGAGGGTCACTGAGAAAGAGCAAGGAAGCTGAATGCATACACTGGTCACTTTCTGCTTCCTGAGTGTGGCCGTCGTGTGACCAGCTTCCTCCCGCTCCCTGACTTTCCCACCGTGATGGTGACTTTCCCACCACAACAGACTGGACACTCCAACTGTGAGTCTAAGCAAATCCTTCTTCCCTGGCCTGTTTTACTTGGAAATTTTGTCACAGCTATGGGAAAAGGAACTAATAATTTGGTCAGAAGAAGTCCCCAAAGGATTGTTATGGTTTGAATATAAAATGCCCTCCAGGCTTATGGGCTTGAATTTGGTCCCCAATTGGTGTGGCACTGTTTAGGGAGTTTGCAGGTGTTTCAGGATGTGTTGCCGGGGTAACTGACACTCAGCAGTCCAGCTTCCTGCCCTCAATCAGCTTCCTGATCGGCACACAGCAGCAAACGGCTGATGTTCCTACGCTGACCCAGCACTGTTCCTGTCGCCAGGGCCTCCTCTGCCATGACAAGGAAGCTTTGTTCCCTTGGTGACAGCAAGAGAAAAGTAACCAGTGTGCAATCCTGAAAGGATTTTGGGCCATCAGGTAAGGCAGTCATACTTTGCTTACATACATTCAGACTGAAAGGATAAAGGGGAAGATACAAAGTCTGCAAGCACCAGAGTTCACATGAATAGCCCTGGGCTTCCCTCCTGAAGGGGAAGAATCAGGGGTCACTACCACCCATACCGAAAAGGATAACAGGGAGTTCTGAATACCAGAAACCTCAACTCCAATAAATTAGAAAGATGGGAATAGGTCCAACAACACGCAGCGGTATATGTCAAGCAAGCCGCTGCTCCCTCTGAGTGAAGTGTTCTCTCATGCAAGGTGGAATCAGGCTCATACAACTCCCAAATTTCTGCAAGAGTCCAGAGGGGTTTGACAGAGGTCCTAGTGGTCAACAGTCACTGGCAGGCAGGGACTTGCCCAAGATGGAACTGTCTGTGAGCTGCACAGGGAAAGCAGGGGTGAAGCTCCCCAAGGCCTCGCTTTTCTTGCTGGAGTGGGCTTCCTGGTGATGCCACTACCCAAGCCACCCATGCTCCTCATAGGAACCCCCCAAACCTCATCATTTCACCAAGTCAGATTTTCCGTGGGATTTTCTTCGGCCTGTTGCTGGTGTTCCACAGGAGGTGGATGGATCTGTTAATCTCTCTTGAGGGAAAGTCAGGCAGCACCGTGGAAATGGACTTTTCCCAAAAGCATGAGAAATTCCATCAACTCTGAGAGAAAGGGATTCTCCATCTTCATTCCCAAGCCCCCCACAGAACTTTATTAAAAGGCACTCTAGGAGTCGTGATAAAAATTAGCGGCTTCCTTGTGAAGGCTCGGTTTATATTTTAATTTGCTATAGCACTTATTAAAGAATCTAAAAGCATGAAAGAGAATGAATGAGAGTACGTGTGTATATGTGTGTGTGTGTGTGTGTGTGTGTGTGTGTGTGTGTGAGAGAGAGAGAGAGAGAGAGAGAGAGAGAGAGAGAGAGAGAGAGGGGAGAGACTGGCCTATGCTACTCAAAGTCATCCCTCGATGCTGTGTGTCTCCCCCTCTCATCTTGCCCGTCACCCCATCCCACCGTCTCACACATGTATACACTTGAGTTCTGAGCCATCAATCTTGCGCAGGCTGTCAGCTGACAGCCTAATAGCATGAAAGGGGGATCTGCAAACAAGATGGTCTCAAGCCGCTGCTCATGACCCTGAACCAATCAGGCCTGAGCTCCCTTTGCAGCTGAGAGTAGCCCTTTAATCACTTAACTGCGTGGATTGGTGTGACAACTTGAGAAACAAACCCAGAGATCTCCATTTTCTTCCTATCTGCGGGCCTCACTCTATCCCCAACAATTAAGTTGAAGCTGTCATATTTTGAGACCTAATCAAAGCCTGAATGAGGGACAGCTGATAAGCCAGCCTTCGAGTTCTTGGATTACTTATTTGCAAGGAATGCGATCTTTCCCAGCTTTCTACCTGGTAACCATTGAGAACTACTCAAATAGCAACGCGGAGAGGTTAAGGGCTTTGGCAGTGGCTATCAATCTTGGCTGTACAAAGGATGAACCATTGCCATTGGACATCTGTTGTCAGGAATGAGGGACATTTTAATATCCGTACACATTTTGGAGTTCAAAAGCAACCGCAGTGATCAGAATTTCGGAGTGTGTGACTATAACTATCCACACTACATTCTGAGGTTTCACCATCATTCTGGGAAAGAAATCAGAGAAACAGCATCCTTCACAATAGCCACAAGTAGCATAAAATATCTCAGAGTAACTATAAGCAAACAAGTGGAAGACTTGTATGACAAGAACCTCAAATCTTTGAAGAAAGAAATTGAAGGAGACTCCAGAAAGTGGAAAGATATCCCATGCTCTTGGGTAGGCAGAATTAACATAGTAATAATGGCAATCTTACCAAAATCAATCCACATATTCAATGTAATGCCCAGCAAATCCCAGCAAAATTCTTCACAGACCTCAAAAGAACAGTACTCAACTTCATATGGAAAAGCAAAAAGCCCAGGATAGCCAAAACAATCCTGTACAATAAAAGAACTTCTGGAGGCATCACAATCCCTGACTTCAAACTCTACTACAGAGCTACAGTACTGAAAACAGCCTGGTACTGGCATAAGAACAGACAGGAGGACCAATGGAACTGAATCAAAGACTTGCATATCAATCCACACTCTGATGAACACCTGACTTTTGACAAAGAAGCAAAAAAATATCAAATGGAAAAAAGAAAGCATATTTAACAAATGGTGCTGGAATAACTGGGTATCAACATTTAGAAGAATGAAAATAGACCAATAACTATCACCATACACAAAACTCAAGTCCAAATGGATCAAAGACCTCAACATAAAGCCAGCCACACTGAACCTTATAGAAGAGAAAGTGAAAAGTACACTTGAACACATTGTATATTTAGGATACCACTTCCTAAATATAACCCCAGTAGCACAGACACTGAGAGAAACAATAAATGGGACCTCCTGAAACTGAAAAGCTTCTGTAAAGCAAAGGACATAGTCAACAAGTCAAAATGACAGCCTATAGAATGGGAAAAGTTCTTTGCTAACCCCACATCAGACAGAGGTCTGATCTTTAAAATATACAAAGAACTCAAGAAATTGGTCATCAAAAGAACACATAATCCAATTTAAAAAATGGAGTACAGACCTAAACAGGGAACTCTCAACAGAGGAATCTAAAATGGCTGAAAGACACTTAAGGAAATGTTCAACATCCTTAGTCATCAGAGAAATGCAAATTTAAACAACTCTGAGATTCCATCTTATACCTGTAAGAATGGCCAAGATCAAAAACACTGATGACAACTTATGCTGGAGAGGTTGTGGGGAAAAGGGAACACTTCTCCATTGATGGTGGGAATCCAAGCTGGTACAGCCCCTTTGGATGTCAGTGTGGCAATTTTTTAGAAAATTGGGAAACAACCTTCCTCAAAACCCAGTAATACCACTTTAGGGTATATATCCAAAGGATGCTCAACCATGCTACAAGGGCATATGCTCAACCCTGTTCATAGCAGCATTGTTTGTCATAGCCAGAACCTGGAAACAGCCTAAATGCCCCTCAACTGAAGAATGGATAAGGAAAATGTGGTACATTTATACAATGGAGTACTATACAGCAGTATAAAATAATGACATCTTAAATTTTGCAGGAATTATTTTGAGTGAGGTAACTCAGACACAGAAAGACAATTATCACATGTAGTCACTCATAAGTGGTTTTTAAACATAAGCAAAGAAAACCAGCCTACAAACCACAATCCCAGAGAAGTTAGACAACAATGAGGACCCTAAGAGAGACATACATAGATCTAATCTACATGGGAAGTAGAAAAAGACAAGATCTCTTGAGTAAATTGGGAGCATGGGGACCTTGGGGGAGGATTGAATGGGGAGGGAAGAGGCAGGGAGGGGAACAGAAAAAATGTAGAGCAATAAAAATCAATTAAAAAAAAAGAAATTATTCCTCTGAGTTTTCCAAACTCTACTGACTGCAGAAAACAGTGCTCCATAGGGAACACCCAGCTGAGGAAGCTGTCAGGTGTAGACTTCAGGGAAACAACAGACCCTCCCGAGTTTGAATCCCGTGAGGTGGGAGACTCGGAAATCCAGGTGTAAACAAGCGGTAGGTGACTCTCAGAGTCACCACCTCTAGAACGATTTCTACATTTATGGATTCATATTCTTACAGGTGTGTGAGAGAGAACCTGCATGAGTTTATATGTGCCACCTGTTTACAGAGCCTAGCGAGGCCAGAAGAGTGCATCTTGAAAGAGTTCCAGGTGGTTGTGAGCCACTATGTGGGTCCTGGGAATCCAATACAGGTCCTCTGCAAGAGCAACCAGTGTTTATAACCATGGCACTGTCTATTCAGCCCAACTTCACATTTGAGAGCTACTCAGAAAACTTGAGAGCAAGCTGACCTCCTCTCTCATCATGTCAACTCTGGAAAACGTTATCATTATTTGGGGGTTACAAGACATCTGGGGCATTTGCACTGTGATCATACCTGTTACTACTGCAGATCCAGGAAGAAAGACAAGCAGGGAGAAAAAGGAAGCACAAAGCAAAACCCAGGTAGGTGTTTCCCCCGTGAAGGGTGTTTCTCGGTGAACACAATCACTAAGTATTTATGTCAGTGTTCTGCTTTTCCAAGACAAACCTCCTCGTAAACTGATTGTCTCTCACACACAGACACATCTGTCTACCCCAGGTAGGGAGCCTGAAGTAGATCAATGTAGAGATAGCCCCAGAACCAATGGGTTTTATTGGGGTTACTTACAGGAATATGGGTAAGTAGTCACTTAGAGAGGCAAAGATAGCCTCTCACCCTAGCCCACCCCAGCACAGGTGACAGTCTCCCATGGCCTAAGGATGGAAAGTCATTATCCCATTCATCGATTGGAGGACCGTGGCGAGGACAGTGCTCTTAGTATCTTCCCATTTTTCAGCTGAGGAGAGTGAGGTAAACTAGAGGTTAAGTAACTTGCTCGAGAACCCATAATTGGCTAATTGAGCAATAGAGCAAATTAATTCCAAAGACCCCTTTTAACCATGCAGTGTTGTGTGGGGCAGTCACCCAGCAAAGTCATCATAAGGACCCCACGGAAATATCAGTGAGGTAGTTTGTTAAATCCACAAACTTTCTATGCTTTCTACGGACTGCCTAAACTGACGATCACAAGCCGTCAGTGTTAGAGCCATCTAGAAAGAAACTCCAACGTCCCCATCGCCATGGTTTTCTCTCTCGCAGATCCTATGTTTTGGACTCCCAGCAATGCTTCTATTTTCATATTTAAGAATCATTGCTATATTAAGAAACTTACTTTGTTCAACTCTTTCTCCTGACTACATGCTGTGGGGGCCTCTTCAGATGCCGTTCATCTAGATAATGGTGTACAATTTTAGCTTGAAAGCTAAACAATAGGTCCGATTCTCATTATTCTCTTGGGACAATAAAATTAGTAACACTCAGCAGGGTCACCAGGCTCCTGTCACACCAGTCACTGAGGCTTTCCCACTCAAAAGACACACGGCTATAATTGACCTGGGACTATGTTTTAATTTGTGTGTCCCCACGAAATCTTTGCCAGAACACCAGATTAAAACCAACCCTAAACAGCTTTGCCATTTGTCTCAAGGATAAACATAGGCCTTTAATTTTACAGATGGAGCGGAGTTTCCTCTAAACTCTGGGGCAGTCCAAGACAAGGACTACAATACTGGAAAGGCTACTTTGAGAATCGGTCATCAGTCAGCAACACCAAGTGTCCCTGTGACTCAGAGTCAGGGTGACAGTGTCTGTATGGAAGATCCAGCATGAAATATTTGGTCACCTTCAGATCAAGTCAGGAGACAGTATGGTCACCATAGATTACACAGACAATAGCTAGATAGGAGACAGGCAATGTGTACTCCAGAGAGAAATTAAGTATAACAAATATCTATTTTAATACAGATTCAACTGCTCTGGCTCCGTGCATATATGCACAAGTGAGCATGTGTGTGTGTGACAGTAGATGTGTGTTAGTTGATGCATGTACTCATGTAAGTGCATGTAAGAACACTTCAAAAATCAACCTCAGGAACTCCCCACTTTCTATACTTCCTTCTTTCTTTTGAGATACCCTCCCAATTTTGAATCAGGGTCCCTCTTTATCTGGATCCTGCTCCTTCAGCTCCGCTGGCTGGCCAGAAATCCCCAAGCTTATACCCTGTCTCTTTCTTCAGTGTAGGGATAACAAATGCATCTCTGCACTTGGCTTTTCAAAGTGGCTCTTCTGGGGATTGAACTTGGGTCTTCATGCTCATATGCTGAACAATTTACAAACTGAGCCATCTGCCCAGACCTCATTTGTTTCTTCTTAGTCAAAGCAGCATGAAATACAGAGTCGTTGAGCAAAGGATGGTATGGTAAAAGCCTACTATGTGCAGGGGTCAAAAAAAGCATTTTGAGCGACTATTCCCTGTGGTGATATTTCACTTGTGTTTTAATAAAGTTTGCCGGAAGATCAGATAGTAAAACATCCCCACTGATCAGCCTTACAGACCAGACAGCAATAACATACACCTTTGATCCCAGTAACTATGCTAGTTTGCCACAGAAACCAGGCAATGATGGTACATGCTTTTAATCCCAGCACTAGAGAGGAATATAAATGGGAGGAGATAGCTCTCAGACACAGCCTCATTCTGAGATTCCTGGAGGCAGTATCGCCATTTTGGCCTGAGGTAGAGGCAAGAGCCAGTGGCTGCCTGTTTTGCTTTTCTGGCCTTCAGATTGAACACCAATTTCTGTTTCTGGGTTTTTACTAATTATGTCCCCCACAAAAGGTGGCTCTACTTAGTTTCTTTTACACATGCCATGAGCTGGAATATACATGCATGCCTGCGTTTTTATTGTCTTTCCTGAGACAGGGTCTCAGAATATAGCCCTGCCTGGTCTCCGACTCGCTACATAGAGCAGGCTGGCTGTGACCCTCTACTAGTCCACTGCTTCTGCCTTCCCTGTTCCACTTTTACAGGTGTCTTCTATTTTCACAGGAGCATCACTCTTGCTTGAAGTTGCTGGTTACTTTAAAGACTGTGTTAAAGCAAGCTGTAGACCAGATTTGGTCTTCTCCCAAAACTTTCATTTAAAAAAACAATAAGCTCACAATTTTAAAATGTCCTGCTTTCCTTGTATGCAACATATGTATAATATAACTCGATTATTTTGGAGCTACGATACACAACTAATGTCCTGTATATTCCTCTGTAAAACAGTTTTCATCTATGATAGATGGGGACACCATAAGAGATACATGTCACTCTAGCATCCTTAACTGGGTTCTTCACCCAAGTGTGTCTCTTCAAAGGCCATGTTTCCCCACCTTCTTCAAAGGCTCGCAACAGAGGAGAACTGAAGGACCACCAAGAACACATCGCCTCGCCTCGGAAAGATAATTTAATAAAAGCCAACGTTAAACAGATAAGACTTAATCTCTATGCATAAAAATAATTCAGCAGAAGTGGTTTGTCACATATACATAATATCAGGGTGCTCCTAAATCTCACTGACATTATCACAGAATGCAAAACTTAACTGATAAATGTTGCTTAAACCAAGAGCTAAGTCAATATTTAGCAATGTCAAACTCTGTTTACATAACAGAACAGTGTCTAGAAAACAGAAAAACAAAGGAAACGAAGGGTAAGAGGCATGCTCGCTATCATTTTTCATGGAAATTGTATTGTGCTATCCATGTGCTAAGGATTCTGTTGTCTCTACTAAATAAATAATCATTCAGTTAAGGAGAGAGAAGAACCCATTTGACTCCATAAATCTATGACAATAGTCAAAAGCCATCCTTGAGATTTTACTTAGCTTCTTGCTCAAGAATCAGGCTTTCAAAAGCATAAACTAGTATCAAACAGAACTGCAACAGATGAGAAATCACTGAGGCTCTGGCTCCCTTGGCAAGTACATGTCTCTGCCTTTCTGCCCATCCCTGTCTATCTCTGTCTCCCTCTCTCTCTTTCTCTCTCCCTCCTATCTTCTCTTCCTCTTTCCCTCTCTTTCTCCATCCATTTTCCCGGTTCCCTTTCACTGCATTTTATCTCTTGAGGGACCCCTGACAAGTCCACATCTGGAAGGCATGGTCCCTTGTATGGCATTTTGTGAGGCAGTAGAAGTTTTAAGAGTCTCGATTGGTGTGAAGTCTTTAGGTCATTGGGTTGTGCCAAGTTGTCAAAACTATCAAACCCACAAAGTAGATTGCAAGGTTTTCATCTTTTCTCTTTGTCTGAGTCATCGACACAAGTAACTACATTCACTAAGAAATACATGCACAATGGACTTGAATCTCTAATGTCACGAGCACAACAAAACATTTTCTCCTTATAAGGAGGTTGTTTCAGGTGTTTGCAGTAACAAAAAGTTAATATACACACAAAAAACAAACAAAAACATATTGTTACAACATGACTTCCCAGGAAATCACAAGAATCATGTCTGTAAATGAGGTTTGAAATGTTAAGCGGAAGTATAAGCTTAGAGTGGAGACAGTTTCTAGAGTCTATCTACTCAATTTTGCAAATTTAGAATCTCCTTTTGTAACTAATGCTGACAGAAAGCATAACCCATTTTCTCAGACTCCTCTTCTCGTGTTTCTTTGTCATTTTCTTTCCTCCATCCAAAAAATAAGGAAGTATAAGATTAAGATAAAATAGAACCCCTTACAAATTTCAAAACTTATTTCCTTACAAGTTTGTATGTAAGGGACTAGTGGGATAACTCAGTAGGTAGAGGTGCTTCCTACCAATCCTGATACCTGAGTTCTATCCTTAGGGCTCACACGGTCGAGAGAGAACCAACTTTTGCATGTTGTTCTGACTTCCATAAACACACACACACACACAATCACACAACTCACCCATGCACACACATTCACTCATATATACTCATGCACACACACACACACACACACACACACACACACACAACTCACCCATGTACAAACCATACACACATGCACTATGTCTTGCTATGTGAGGAAGTGCTGGTCTATTTTGTTGGATTCTCCACTTGGGGCTGATTTTTACCAAAATGCCAATTGAAGAGGGAGTGCTTATTCGTGAGTTCACTGTTGAAACATTTTGTCTTGTAAGCCTAACACCTCCACCAAACAATCCTGTTTAAGTTTATGGTGACTAAGGATAGCCATCTAAATAAATGACTGGAAAGTAAAACAGCCAACAACCTTCTTCGATCCTGCTTCTCATTTATTTCTATTCTCTTAATGTGTACATCTTTACCTAATGTGCACCACGAGCAAAGGTTTTAAACACCCTGTGCCTCAGCTCCCTCCTCTTTTCACGAGGGTCCACCTGCCTTGCTGAGCGTTCCTGACAATGGAAAGAATCAGTAATGGAGAAAGCCCAGAAGAGTTCCTGGGATAGAATAAACAATTAAAATACACGAGTTAATGTTATCATTTCTTTGTATTTTATAAGGTCTACTGAATAAGGCGCTTCAATCCAGAAAGCAGAGATGAAAAGATTAATCACCCTTGCTTTGGGAGAGGTGAAAGTTCAGAGCAAAAGAATGAGTAACCAAACTTAAGAAGGCTTCCTGTCTTTGCCCCAGACTGCTGTCCAAAGGGTATGCCTACAAGCTCTGACGTTTTGAATGCTGAGACAGTTGGTTTTATCTGTCCACTTTAAACAGCCCCCTTGGAAGAGAGTCCCAGTGAGAGCTTATCTAGACTGGGCTAGCTAGCGGGTACATCTATGTGTGATTGTGTAGGCTGTATGATTTGGTAAGACATACACCTGAAAGTGGTGTCACAGATACCAGGGTTGGTCCCTGGACTGTTAAAAGAAGACAATGCCATCCGAGCAAAGGGCACCGTGCACTGATCCCCCCCTGCTTCTGAGGGTGCATGTGACCAGCTGTTTCAGGTCCCTGCCTAGACCTCCCTAGTGATGGACTGTGTTTGAATTGTGACCTAACATAAGGCTTTATTTATCCTCTAAGTTCTTGCTGGGTGTTTATCACAGCAACAAAGAAAAGAAAGAAAACTAGAATAAACAGAGTCAATTGATAGAATTCAGTCACTAGTCATATGGGTTGAGGACGTAGCTTGCTTGGATGGCAGAGTGCTGGGCTGCTGTGTGAGGGGTCTTCATGCTGTCCCCAACAACACATACTAGGTGTGGTGGTATGTAGCTGGACTCTGAGCACTCGGCAGGTGGAGGCAGGGAAACTAGAAATTCATGGGCTATAGAACAAGTTCAAGACCAGTTTGAGCAGCATGTGACCCTGTTTCAAATACATAGAAGATAAAACCAACTCGGAACTTACAAACCAAACCAGAATTGTGGCTGGAAGGCCTCCTTTGAACACTGTCCACCGCTGTTATGGATAACCAGTCATTAAAACATGGTAAAGGGGTTCCAGCAAATGAGAAGTAAAGGAGGGGAAATGTAAGCAGACCACAAAGCACATCATTCAAAGGATACAGGTCATAATTTAGGGAGAGGCCTCTGCCAAATGTCCTGAGTCAGGGAGGCTCATTTGTAGCTTCGGGCGTATTTAATAACATTAAGCAAGAATACTTAAGTATACACACGAAACACCGGCGACATAAATCACGCATCAGTCCACATATTTCAAAGTCAAAGCTGTAAAGCACAGTGATTTGTGGGAGCAACCTAACAGCTCTCATATATTAGCACCCTTTTCTGAGAATACTTAAGCATATTAGTTATCCAAATTAGGATTTTGTTGTTGTTGATGGAGCCACAAAAAAAATGCATAGAAGCTTTAACTCTGCTCACCTGCAGGATGCATTCAGGGAAAGTAGAGCTTTCTCTAATATCTCTAAAATACATGATGTACATAAATCTAATTCACGGTGACCATTCTTAATATAGGAATTATTAGGGGAAAATCCCAAATTTCCAGGTTATAATTCCCCTTAATATATGAGATTTTTTTTCCATAAAGAAGCTAAGAACCATATTCTAATACTAAAATATTAGGTGATAACAACACAAACATTTGATTTAACTTACAATTTTTCAGGAGAATTATATATTCTTTTTGTCAATATTCAAGCTAGGTTATTATATTTTTGGCTCCCAACGACGCTGCTAGGAAGCACGCACCCACACCGCATGTCTCCTCATCCTGCCCGGGAGCCTCTTCATCTCCTCATGGCACTGATGGCATTATTTTATTCTTGCTTGAAGTATGGCTTCCCCAGCTGGCCTGAAAATTTCATCAACAGCAGATTGTGCCTGATGCTGATGTTTTAGGCAGGTACAGAGCAGAATGCCTGTCTGAACAGGTTTTAAAACTCTACTATGTAGGTTTGAACCCTGCTTTGGAACCTCTTAGCTGTGTGACTAGCCCTTTTAAGCACAGTAATTTTCTTAGCATATCGGAGGGTTAATTAGCAATAAAAAAAACCCGTTTCCATGATTAAAGGAAAACACACACAAAACAGTGCACAGTGCCCGCCCCCACTGGAATTTGACTTTAAACAGTGTCTGTTATTAATGTTATCTGTCTGCATTGTATCCCAGAGGACCACACAAGGGCTGGCACACCGAGAACTTTTTAATATTTCCTAGATATATGAGCCATTTTGTGATGGGGATATGGTAAGAAATGGATTCTGGCTTCGTACTCAGGGCTTTAGGGACCAATGACTCTGTGCATCTTATTGCAGCATGTGTTCCAGGAGTTTCCATTAGAAGGGCAACGCAGAACATCATGATCTCATCAGGAATAGAGGAATCAGCAAAAATAAAGCAAATAAAGGTGAAATGTCCAAAGACATTCTGGGTTGCAGACTCCCTAAGACTTGAGAACAGGGCGGAAGAACCTGTAGGAAGAGCAGGATGGGGGACGCACACACACCGGTTCCAGCACATGGTAGGTCACACTCCTGACAGGTGAAGCTTAAGAAGACACAAGGTCAAGTCCATCTCAAAGATGCCACTTCACAGGCTTTTATTTCTGGTGGCTCAGAAGAGCCTGCACACCTAGCACATCTAATAGGAAAACCAACCCAGAGTTATGATGGGTTTTATGTCTAGGCCAGTCTTAGACTCCTTCTGAAGATGACCTTGAACTTTTGATCCTTTGGCATCTACCTCCTGAGTACTGGGATCAGAAGGTATGCTACTACAACCAATGTACAGGGCATTAGGGACCAAATCCAGAGCTCTGTGCATGCTGGGCAAGATCTCCCTGCCGCACCTAGGAAATATTTAATAGTCTATTTTATTACTGCAATTGATTGAGTGACAGTGGTGGCAAGCTGCCCGAACAGGCAGCAGGGAGAGCCGTGCTCTCTCCCATGGCCTTCTGAGCTACGGATACACTACTCAACTGCTGACTATCATCTGCAGAGAGAGAGAAAGTTCTTTTATAGCCAGGAATAAAAAGTATTGCATCAAAGAAAAGAATCAATTTGGACCGACAGAAAGGCATTTTCTTCCTGTCTTCACTTCCTGGCTTGTTTTTACCATATTGGGCACAGTAATATTTTTGTAGTAGTTGTCTATATATTAGTTTACATCTACATCTCTACCCCATCTCTCACCTTTCCTTCAGTTTCATTTTTTCTTGCGATCTAAGAACAATTACTTGGCCATTCTTTCCATTATCACCCCTTCCTGCATGTCCTTCACCCCTTCTCCTCATTACCGATTACCTTGAGGCTCCCCGACGCTTGGTAACGGAGTCTTGCGTTGTTTCTCTGACATGTGAGAAAATAAATCAACTGTGTCTTAGTTATCTGACCAAAATTCTGCCTTGCAGAGTTTGGAAAGCTTCCCTTCATACAGACCAGGGTCTGGGAGACCTCCAGGTCCACCATAGCTAAAGGGACAGACAAATTTGACTTTAGAATGGCCTAGGAAAACTAGGGCTTCTTCACAGAGTTCTATTGTAAAATCTTTGAGGAAAATCTTTACTACAGAGAAAGGAATATGTAACTTTTGCTGTTCTTATAGATTTTAATGGATTTTTAATCTACGATGGCAGGCTATAAATCCAAGCTCAAAAGAAACACAAGCGTGACTGAGTGGGATGGTTTATCGGGTTGCTGACAAAGAATTATAGATATGACCAAAAGCTCGGCCTGCGCAAAGGGGGAAGGCCTCTAAGGAACTTCTCCAGCAATTTGAATGCCTCATTTCTTAAGGCATGAGGCGAAAGCCAGGGGGTAACAATGCTGAATGATCCGTGGCAGTCTTTCTGCTAAAACTCCAGTTCATCCCATGCGGCTTTAACCTTTGACATGTGAGGGCTACTGCTATCACATGCAGGATGCATCGAAGGCAAGAGAGAACAATAACCAAAAATATTTCTTCAGTACTTCCAAGTGGAAAGATAAGGTGTTAACTCTAAAACTGTACCATAGCTAGTATTTAGCTCATGAAGAAGAGGAGGGAAAAGAGGAAAAGGAAGAGGAAGTAAATAGAAAAACCATCAAGAAATCAAAGTTTGAAATAGTGGGAAATGCTACTAGCCCCTAGTGGGCATCATACAGACAGCTGGCCACAGCACTAAGGCAGGCTGAAGCAGGAGGGGCTGCTTAGATGTCACTCATTAGGGTTCTCAGGAAGGGAGTAATAGGAAGGAACTTGACCTGCAAAGACTTGCCTTGCATGTAATGGATTAAAGGAAGATCCTGGAGGTCGGAGCAGGCAAGATTTACAAAACACTGCTGCCAAGAGGTGATGACGGCCCACATTGCCTTCTCATGGAGTAAGTACATGTGTGTTTAGGGAAAGCGGCCTTTCAAAATATTAGGAAATGAAAAGCTTCGTCAGTCATGCTTGACGTATGACCCACAGGAAACACAATCTGTCTGGGGAACAATCCTAAATTGAAGGTCTACCCTGAACTGCTCCCCTGCCTCCCCTGGGTCTGACTACCATACCTTGCCCAAGCACTTGCACCAAAGCTTGCTCTTACCCATCAGCAATTCTTGTAAATGGCAGACAAGGTGGTGAGGCGGCTGATGGCTTCAACAGTGTGTACTCAGCACCCTCATTTCCCCCAGTCCTCCCTCGGCTGGGAGAGTCGGTGTAAAGAGAGCGATATTCCACAGGTCTAGAAAGAGGGCACGAATCCCTCTTTGCCATGGACGTCTACAGGTTTGAAAATCTGAGAAATTCTTTGGGTTTTGTCAAAACTGACATCCGTCATAACTCAGGTTACGAATGTGTGGAGGAATCTTCCTGTTAGGGTCCTGCTGAACGTTTTCAATCTTTGTTCTTAGCACTGGGGATCAAAGCCAGGGCTTCCTACACATGAGGGGAGTGCTCTATCGCTGAGCTCCATCTGCACCCCAACAGTGGTCTACATTGCATACCTAACCGGGCACCAAGTACAAATGAAGCTTGCGATGGGTGAGCGCCCTCTAGCCAGAACTGTGCTGAGATTCTCAACCTTCCTTGGTGGGAGGACCGCTTCTACCAGCCAGCTCCTCTTAGGGTGAAAGGTGAGGCTGCTCCCAATGCGGGAGCTTCCTAGTTAGGGAAACCAAACTCTCCGAACCCTCGGGTCTGCAGGACCTGCCCTTGTTTCAGCTGAGGGTCCCAGTCCCTCCTCTTGCTCTTCTCATTTCAGTCCAGACTGTCTATTTCTCAACGGCGCTCTGCGCTATTTTCTCCACATGAAAATTATGTGTGAAGAACCGTGAAAACAAGACACTGCCCAAATATGACGCCACATGGAAACAAGTTCCAAAATGGAGACATATTCCTAAAACTGAGCTCAGCTGCCGCAGGTATCCAGCTTCTGGTGCGGGATGTTGGGCTTCTGTTTCACAGACAATGCCTTGAAAAGAGGAAGCATGGGCAGTGATGAAACTTCGCCAACTCTCTGCTCCTCCTGAGGCAACTGATCGAAAAATGCAAGAGTGTCAGTTTTCATCACGAATGTTTGCCTCTTAGACAATATTTTTTAAAAAATTAAGAAACAATGACCAAAATAATATAAAAAATACAAAGCTAAAACTCAGTTTCAAAAAAACAGGGCAGAACTGTAAAATCTCATGACCTAGAAGTTGGATGGTATTTTCCATTGTAAAGGGAGCCATGTTTTTGTTTCTGAAGTCCCAGAATGAATAACTTTAGACACATAAGTCTCTGTATAAATGTAGAGATGTGTTATTTAAATGTTGCTTCATACAGTTCCATCAGGTAAGAGCATACTTAGAAACAATGGTTTCGCTCCATTTAAGTAATTCTTAAAATCAGGGGTACAGGACTCTCTCTTTGGAAAATCTGTGACCTCTCTCTCCATGAGAAAAGGGATGTGGTAAGATGGGACAACAGGAGCTTACATAACCTCCCGGTGTCACATTCTACATGGCCACCATTAAGCACCAAACGTCAGGAACTTCATTGTGGCATCAGTCCTCTCTCGCCTCTGGACCAGACCATAACCGGAGCCACAGCAGATGCCGGCATGCTCTTAGACTGACAAGGATTTCTGTGTTACTGTTTGGGGTCATCCTTCATATATAACAAGAAACACGCTCCGGAAAATGGACTCGCAAACCATCACCTTAAGATCCATCCTAAAACCTTATGTAAAGATGTGTTAAAATACACCAAATTATTACAGTATAGCAATCTTTTTTAACCAAGATTCCAGGGACCTCAACTGGAGGAAGCTTTTAGTTAGGAGCAAGAACAGCAAAGTAGATGACTTCCCTTTGAGCAAAGGAATGAAGACTGTGTTTGGGGACATTTATATGAGTTCTCTCTTTCCCTGCTGTGTTTGGATGAGGCAGGACATGGCCATGGGAGGATCTTAGCAGGGAAGAGCAGAAAATGATGAACTGAAAGAGTAACTTCCCTGACTAGACCCTGAGCCACGCTGACCCCATGAGTCCTTTCAGTAGGGTCTGCTTCTCATCCGTTTCCCTGGCCTTGGTCACTCACTGCAAGGGCTACTGAGTGTCTGTGATTCACCAGAGTTGTAGCAGTGTGCAGAAGGTTGGTTGCCTGGGACAGTGTACCACACCTAATTCCCCTTGCTCAAGGAGGAAGTTGACCGTGGCTGGCTCTGCTGATGAAGTTTCCCATCTCAGCATTTTCTCGGGTCCCCAGAACCTTCCCAACTTCCAAAAGCTAGTTAGCTGGTTCCCAGCAACCTCTGTTGCTGCAGGAGACAACTTCTACCACCACGAACGAGCTTCTGCACAGAGTGGAGGTCTGACCCCATGCCCTTATCATGGTGACATTCTGCAGTACTCCATGGGCAATCTTCCCTAGTCCCCACTGACAACGAGCCTTTCTTGTGCCTGGTACTTTTCAATAACTAGAAACAATACAAAAAGCCTGACATTTTTAATTTGCTTATGTTCTGTGCAATGGATGAGATAAAAAGGTGAAAAGAAGAGGAGGAGGGAGAAGAAAGAAGAAGAAGGAGAAGGAGAAGGAGGAGGAGGAGGAGGAGAAGAAGAAGAAGAAGAAGAAGAAGAAGAAGAAGAAGAGAAGGATGAGGAAGAAGGAAACTAGCCATAATTGTCTAAAGAACATTTTAGAGAGCGTGATATTTAAAAGAGCTCAGCTCCATCGTAGAGAACCCAGAGGTGACTCTGAAGGCAAAACTCACATAACGCTGCCAAGAGCCATTTCTGACCAAGGACTATATGCAATACCAATCCAACAGAAAGCCCCTTATCAGTGATCACAATATACTCCTACAATGCTAGCAGAGTTTTGTTTGTGAGGCAAGGAATTGTCCTCAGCACCTTTCCATTAGATCTGACTTCAATGGCAGGTCAGATACATTGAACTATCGATGAAAGGAAGAGGCAGGCCACTAAGCAACACAGCCATTGAGTGCTGAGAAGGGAGAATTTGCACAAAAGCCAGGACCCCAAAACAGCTCTGACTCAGGGCTTATGTTTTCCTTACTGTAAGTACAGTTGCCGGGCACCTTGTAAGACTAATAAATCGGGACCAAATGACTTTGATTTTTTTCTTCTTTTCCTAATTGTAAAATAAAATAACAACATTGATGTGGGAGTGTCATATATCAATCTGTTGATTTCATTGGTTAAGCAATAAAGAAACTGCTTGGCCCTGATAGGTTAAAACATAGATGGGAGGAGTAAACAGAACAGAATGCTGGGAGGAAGAGGAAGTGAGCTCAGAAATGCCATGCTCCGCTCTCCCGGGCAGACGCACACGATGAAGCAAGCCGCCAGGTCAGACATGCTGAATCTCTCCCAGTAAGACTGGAGCTACACAATTTATTAGAGATGGGTTGATCGGGATGTCAGAATTAGCCAGTAAGGGCTAGAGCTAATGGCCAAGCAGTTTCTTTATTGCTTAACCAAGGATTTCAACAGATTGATATATGACACTCCCACATCACAACATCAATAAAGAACCTAATAATCCCAACTCCAATCAAAAATGTACCAGGAAAACACTTTGGAGCCAGGGTGGTTTTGAACTCGACGCACTTATCTTTGAGAACAAATTCTCATGTACAGTACTTTTAATATATCTCTCATCTTAGGAAGTGTTGATTTGATGGAATTTTATCTTTCTATAGATTACAAAAGAAGATCTGGAGTGAGCTAATTTAAAAATTGGCCGTCAACATTATGACATATCAAGAAATTTTTGCTCTTAAAATCAAAGGAACACCCTTCTGTCATACACATCCGAATGGAGTGTGCTTAATGCAGGGAAGAGATCGACATTTGATGTCGGCACAAGCCCCATCACCCTGGAACTAAAGTTTTGAATTGCAGATGAAGTCACGCTCTGCAAAGAGCCCTATAGGCCCTTTACAAGCTCAGCAATTCCACCACTCATCTCGTCCCCCACCAGCACCTTCCCGCAAGGCAAGGAACATAGGTAGACGTGAAGACCATCCCACAGTGCAGCCCCACGCCTCCTCTTCACCTGCTGCAGCCGCCGCCACCATCCTCTTTATTTCTTTGTGTGTATTTCTTAAAGAGAAAACGAACATTGAATGAAAGCAGACAGTAAATGTGCAGAATGCAGACTGGAGAGAAGACTCAGGAGCCCATCGGCTTGATGCCTATGCAGGAGAACGTGAGCTCAGATCCCCAGCATCCAGGTAAAAGCCTAGCATGGAGGCATCACCTGTAACCTCCAGGAGGCAGACAGCTCCCTGAGGTTCATTTATCAGTCAGTGAGCTCCATACTCAGTAAGAGGCCTTGTCTCAAAAATAAGGAGCAAAGACAAAGAATAAGACATGTGAGGTTGACCTCTGGCCTCCACATGCAGACACACATGTGGACATGGGCATATACATATGAGCACACACACAGGCCCACAACACATACTATTAATGGAGACTAAATTCAGTACATCTCACACAATTTACAGCTCCATTTTAAAGGACAGTCAATGTACACTAGAACTTAAAACTAAACAGGGATACACAAAGACTTCAGTGTTCTGTATCCAACCACAGGTAACAACAAAAACCCTAATAAACAAACAAAGCCAGACCAGCAGTTAGATGGTTAGCAGGAAGAAAGTAATCATTTGATTAGGAACCGATGAGCATACTGTAGTTAAAATGTTCCTGGTCAAGGTTTTGAGGAATCCCTAACAACTACTTGGGGTCAGGACCCCATGTCCACAGCCCATCTGAGCAAAGAGGATCAGTGCTAAGTCCTGTCTACTGTCAGCCAGGGTGTGGGGTCAGCCCTGCCTCAGAGCTCAGGGGCTCACCTGCAGAAATCACAGCAACACGTGTTCTCCCCAGCCGCCTTCTGGGACTTTCTACATGAAGGGACTGTGATCTCTGAAATATCCCTGCTACACGTTGGTACAGATACTTAAAGAAACCATCCTTCGTTTCTCCAGAGAATTATAATTCAGAGGATATACTCTCTTAGAATAAAATCAAAAAATCTTGGTCTCGGACTCATCAAAGCAACAAACGTGTAGATATTGGCAAGGCCCTTGTTGAATTGGGGAGGCTCCCTATATACTTACTTTCGCCTTTTATTGTTTTTGAAGAAATTGACTCAAGTGTGGTAATTAAAATACATTACAGTAGGTACAAGCAGAACTTGGAAACCTGCCAGTGTTTGCAAGAACTTATAATTTTCTTTTTGCCGAGGAAAAAGGTAGTTTTGACATCTTTGTGCAAAACAATCACTAACAGTCACTTACAATTTCTGGAAAATCACTGTTTTAATCGTGACCTTTCAGCTGTCCTTGATTGAAAAAAAATTGGCCACCTACAGAAGTAATTCTGTTGGGCCCTCATCTATCCCCTGATTGATGGCCGCATGTGGTTCTCCGTGGTCACAATTATAAAGAAAGCTATATAAAAGTGGCGGAGCTTAGCTTCCATCTCATCGGACGAGAATAAGACAGTCCTAATTGACAATAAAAAGGGACTTTCTCCAAGTGACATTTTTGCCATGTACCTGCACGAAAAATCAAACAGCGCATTTTTCTCTGATTAAATGTGTATTCTTTTGGTTACCATCCAGCAAACCATTAATTTAGCATCCATTGTGTAAAGGGGATGATACTGTACTCTGTTGGGGGTGATAGAATGTGGATAAGACGGTTTCTGTATTTAAAGGAGCCATTAGCTGATGAAACACTCAACCCGCTAACATGTAAGAAATATGGAGCCAATACATTGAACCCGGAGATGTCCTGCCTGCATAGAGAGATGGAGCCAAGCTGGGTTGGGTTAAATATGTCGATAGGAAAATGTTCATACATTTACTTGGAAATGACATGATTAACATGTATTTGATGGTATATATTATGTCACACCAGAAATCTTCCAAAAATATTAGAAGTTCCCGAGTGTTAGCATGGGAGGTTTTTTTCAATGAAAATAAAACAAAGCCTCGCCCTCCTAGTCAAAGGTTCCCACCCACCGCACAGGCAACAGAAATAGAAGCAGCATTCAGGACTCCATTAGAAGTTTATTGAAGCACCGTGGGGCTGGAAAGCTTTTAGGAGTTCAGCATAAATCATTCAATGCACCAGAGGGGAACAAAAAGGCCTTAAAAAGATTTTCCCTTTGTATTCAATTTCTATGAGTGATCTCCAATTTACAACCTTATGCTCGACCCAGAAATTGAATTAATCAATACAATTATCTTTTAGAAATCCCTTTTGTCAACTATAGTAGTTCATGGGCCAGAAAGGAAGGTTGAAATTTCCCAGATTGCGAACTGGCAGGCAAGGCTGAAGGGCTGGCATCAGGAAAGGTCTGGGACACTGTGTCCTGAAGGGTTACAGAAACCAAGCGATCCTTTACCCTGGACACACAGCAGGTGCTCAGCAGTCTAAAATAAATTGTTCGACCAAAAAGAACACTATGGGTATATTTACAGGCTCTAGCCCCGAATACTAATGAAAAACATCCGATAGAAATCGATTCTAAGTCATCAATTGAAAATAAGCAAACTCACATTTCCAGATATCATAATCACCAATTTATACAAACTCAGAGTTATGGCTGTGAAATGGTCCCCACAGGCTGGTGCACTGGAATGCTTGGTGCCCGGTTGGCGGTGCTGTTTTCAGCACTGGACCCTTCTGAGTAGGGGCCCCGCCGGAGGAAGTGTATCATCACTGACAGAAAGTCTGGGGCTTCACACAGCCACCCGCCATTCTCATCTGATCCAATCTGATTTTTGAAGGCTGACTCAAAGAACCAAGATGGTTATAGGTTTTACAGCTGTGTCTTGCCCACCACGGTAGACTTTATTGCCTTAACCAGGAATCCTATCGTGTTACCCAAGTCTTAGTACTGTTCTAAGGTCACGGTTATTTCCTACAATCTGTGAAGGGATTGAGACAATACAGCTAATTTGGGTATGCATACTACTTTCATACAAGTAAATAGGATGGAAGGGTTTTTAAAATAGTATTATTAATCTTTGATAATCCCATACATTCATATAACATTTATTGATCATATCCACCTATGGTTACTTTTGTCCACCCTTAGAGCCACCGGTCCTTTCTTCCCCCCAGCCCCATGTCTATCTTCTTATCATTATTGAGAACTCCCCGAGGCCAGGCCTCACACACATGGGTGTGTGGCCATCTACAGGGGCATGAGCATCGCCCAGGGACCACTCTCTCTGTTGCCACTGTGATGAGTATTCTCCAGATATCACACCCCACCCCACCCCTGAGCACCCCAGAAGCATCAACTGTCAATAGCTGCTCAGTTAAGGGTAGGTCATCGGAGGCCCCTCCCCCATCCCTGTGGAATGTGATGACTTGATTTATTCAGATAAGTATGGCTGCTGGGGGTTGACGCATACAGTGCCCATACCACACAGGTCAGATGCTTTGTTGTATTGTCTTCATTGTTCCTCCTTCATTCATAAAACAAACTTCACTAAGTCTATCTTAGAAAAAGAAACAAAGAACTCATCCTTTCAACCTAACTAGAACTAAAAATAGCAATTCTAAAACAAAAATAACGCTTTGGTTTATATTTGAGCTTTGGCAACACAAAGTTCATATAATTTTTGTCTCTTGATGTTTAACATGTTCTTCATGCAAATCTTTTTTTTAATAACTTGGGTTTGATTTTCTGAACTTCTGTCTTCTGTTCTACTCGGAAAAGGAGGATTTTTTTTTTTTTTAAATTTCAGGTCATTGGAATGTGATCTTTATAGTATAAATGTGAGTCTTCCCCAAAGGTTCATGGGATTTGCATAGCTTGGCTCCCACTGTTCATCCATCAGATGCTGGTGGACCCTTTTAAACAGACCCCACTGGGAAGTCTTGCATCCTCTGGGAGTCTACAGGTGCACCTAGCTAGGATAGCAGGACCCTGGCTTTGCATCCTCTGGGAGTCTACAGGTGCACCTAGATGGGATATCAGGACCCTGTCCTTGCAGCCTCTGGGAGTCTACAGGTACATCTGGATGGAATAGCAGGACCCTGATCTCTTTCTTTCTGTCCCGTCTCTGATGTGAGCAAGATGGCTTAACTACACATCCCCATCTATTGTGAATATGGACCAGAACCTCCCAATTGCTGAGCCACTAATGAACCTCTCCTCTTTCTGAGTGTGCTAGCACAGATATTTAGACATTTGTTACAGTAACGGAAAGTTTGTTAGCGCAGGCATTTTTCACAGCAATGAACAGTTTGATAGCACAGGATTTGTTATAGTAACGGAAAGCTGACTGAAACAGTGGTATACAGCCCTTCTTTTCCATGACATCTCAACATGTTCTCTGGTTGTTTTCTGGATATTTTTATTTGGAAATGTTTTGTCTGTGAGTGCTTTAGAATTTGTTTTTGTTTTGTTTTGTGGAATTGGAAAACACTAGTGAAGTCCATAGGAAATCTCTGAAATCCCCATGAGATGGCTCTTCATCTCCCTTACTAACCTCTGAATCCTCAGCATGGTGATGTAAGAAACATGGTCTGTGCTTCTCATTACATAAAAGTCTAACAGGGTCACATCGAGGGAGAGAGGGAGAGAGAGAGAGAGAGAGAGAGAGAGAGAGAGAGAGAGAGAGAGAAACTCCTGCTTTTCCACGTGGGAAAAAACCCTGTTCTAGCACAATCAGGGAAGATTTGCTGAATATTTTGGGTGCTGGCTGAGTTATCTGAGAAGAGATTCTCAATGAAGGATTTCCTACATCAATTTGTCCTGTGGGCATGCCTCAAGACAGGGTAGATAGCCTTGGTTGTATTAACTGATGTGGAAGATCAATTCCCTAGGTTTGGGTGACCAACTGCTTCAGGATCCTGCTACCTTGATCCCCTTGCAATGATGGATGTTAGCCCGGAATCATTGATGGACAATCAGTAGCCTGGAATCATTGATAGCCAATAGCCTGGAATCATCATTGATAGCCAATAGTCTGGAATCATTGGTGGACGATAGATAGCCTAGAATCATAGATGGACGACACCTGGAGTCATTGATGGACACTAGGCTGAAATCATTGGTAGCCTGCAATCATTGACAGATGATAGCCTGAAACCATTGATAGACGATGGCCTGGAGGCTGAAATCAACTCTTCCCCCTCCATCGCTTCTTTCCAGGTGTGTACCTCAGTGATGGAAAGGAAAAAGCTAGCACATTTTAGAAACTTTTGATTGGGAATGAAGGAAGATGCACAGAAAGAAGGGCCCGTACAGCTGCAAGAGGATCCCTGCATCCCAACTCGTCAGAGGAAAGGGGTGGGTGTGGGGAAGGGATAATATGTCCAGCCTCCCTTACTGTAGGCAATGAGGCAGAAGTGGTACAGGCCAACCCAGGAAGCCTAAGTGTGGAGAAGGGGCTGCAGGCATGGCTGAACAAGCCCAGAAAGGAGGGGCTGTCCCCATTTCACCAGAGGTCTGACAGTTGAGGGAGAGTGTTGGTCCTTGAGTGCTGTTGTTGGGACAGCAGTTCCCAGCCACAACACAGCCACTGTGACTAAGGCCATACGAGATCTGTGGGAAGGATGTTTATGAATGGAGACCCTGCCAGGGCCTTGTTAGAGCAGCCCGGAACAAAATTAAGAAGGGCTGAAAGCAGGCAGCACAGTTCACTTTTTCTCCCATCTTTGACAGTTCAACGTATCAATATCCATGTCCCAGCACCAAAATGTCGGAGTAATTACCTCCTGACCCACAATTAAAGCATGCCGCAATTTCCAGTCATGACAGCCGGTTCTGTCTGAGTCATACATTGAACCAATTAAACTTAGAATCGCAGTGTCTGAACGGGTGACTTCTAATGGAAAGGGCCAAAGCTCGTGCCCTCCTCCACATCCCATCGTATCTCTGGTTGGTAAAATCAGGGGGAGTTCAGCTGAACGGCTTGGAAGCTGGCCCATCCCAGCAGATTGCGCTGGGAAGAGATAACGCTAGCCTGTCTAGGTATGATCGGTGCCAATGACTCTGACTAAAATTAGAAGAAAGGAGACAGTACCTTGGCTCAGGCTTGTGTTGGAGACAAGATTCTATCTCCTGTTAAAGCCAAATGATGGCAATTCAATGCCTGTCTGCCAGTGGCACCACCAGCGCCACTGCCTAGCAATCAGAAGTCGTTCAGAATCCAGCGCACCTAACAAGAGCGGCCATTTCTTAGATTAGTCACTTAGTGGAGTGCATCCTAAGTGCCAGGAGCTCAAAGACATACGTGCACGCGTTCTCAAAGAAGAAGGTGACTCCCGCACCGCAGGCAGGCTGAGGAAGACACAACACCAATAGAAGCCAGGACCGTGTAGATTTGGGGTGGGTAAGGGACATTAGCTCTTTATTAATGTTAGCCTGCCAAACGAAAACCTAACAACAAAACACACTAACAGAGTGACCTCATTCCTCCCCGCCCCCAGCACACCACCCAAAGACCAATAACGTTTCTGTCGCATTTCAACAAATGCAATTCTGCTCTGATCTCATATGTGTCATGAGGCACCATGCCACTGTGGAATCAAAACCGGGCCAGGAATCAGGAAATCTGGGCACATTTTTTTCTGGATCTGTCACATATTAACTCTGTAAAATCTAACCTCTCTGCACTTTGGTTCCCTGTCCACAAAACCCGTGATGTAGGCGGAAGTGCTCCAGCTCTAGTCTTCTGATACCCTCTCAACCGTTTGTATAGTGCGTGTTAGCAGGAAACCGTCCATCGGTCCTGGGTCTGTGAGCACAGTGGTTTTCTCCAACACCTCAGCAATGGCCCTGGGTATTTCAGGAATCTAGACTCTAGGGGCTGACCCTGGAACTAGATAGAATAGCATAGTCAATGTTCACCCCAAACACCTTCTGTTCTTAAAGGCCTTTAGGGGGCTAAGGAGATGGCTCAGTGCTTGCTGTGAAACCCTGAGTGTCTTAGTTCAGATCCCCAACACTCACGTAAAAGTCAGGTGTGATGGTGTGTAATTGCAACCTCAGCACCGGGGAGCAGGCAGGAGGCTCCCTGGCACTCACCGACAGAGACAGGGAGCTCCAGGTTCAGTGAGAGACTCTGCCTCAAAAGGTCAAGTAGGAAGCAGTAGAGAGCAGCACCCAAAGGCAGCCTCTGGATTCCACATGCACACACGGTGTATACATTTACATAATATGGGCATACACACACACGCACACATACACAACAGTTTTTTCATTTAACAAAGATAAGGTAATTCTGCCACTGCCCCTAATTTTATATCCCTAGGATTTTCAAGTGAGGAACACTTTATTCAACTCAGTCGTCTGTCTCGAATGCTAACACATGTCTCAACAGAGGATCAGGGATCAATTTCTGCTCAGCATTTTGGAGACAGACTCCTATAGTGCCTGACCTGACCTTCTGATCTCTGGTATTACTGGACTATCATAGAACTATGTTCAAGAAAGGCAACTTCCTGGACGTTCTGTGAAATGGCCCCTTCCCTCGCTGACCGTGACTAGGGCTCCACTCTTACCTCTCGCTCTTACTCGGGACTTCTGGGCAAGGCCTACAGTATTTCTGGTAAGTGTACCCATGCTGAACGCTTTGAGGACCTGACTTGTGAAAGTTATGAACTCCCACTCCCCAAGGTACACTAAGGTGACATTGCATCCAGTTTGAAGTTGTAGATGCTTTGGAAATCGAGTAGACCAGTTAAGTTGTTATTTTTCTTCTGGTTGAAAGAATATGTGAATTATCTTGACAGATTTTGTGTCATGTTAGGCAGTCCCCTGTTGCAGAAAGAAGTTTTGTGAACAAGATGGCCTAGGTCAAGTTGTATTCTAGGTCACAAAGACATCATTAACTCTAGAACATATTTATGCAGTGTGATTTCCTAGCTATGAGGCTTGGGACACCAGAGGCCACTGTGGGTCATTTAAATGCCCTTAGGGACAGCAAAGTGTCAGTTGTTGCAAATACATCTTACAACTTCCTGAAACATAAAACTTTTGCCCATTAATGTGTGGAAACCAGGCCGCTGGTGCAGAGGCTCCAGGCGATACAGCATGGTTGCTAATCCATTATGTCAGAGCTGCCAAGAGGTCTGAAATGGGGACTGTCCCCAACTCACTGGCACCCTCGCTGTAATTTGCAGGGCTGCCCTGTGCAGTGGACACCTTATTTCCCAGGCAGCTTTGGTTAGGGTAAAGATCTCCTTGCATGTGCATGGGGGTTAATACATTAGTGTTGCTTTGACCCCAAGTATGCTTTTAACATGGAATTTAGCATCTACTACAACAAAGTCAACCCTCTGTTGGCCTTAAATCTTGATCCCCTTGGGAAGGCTTCTGGAAATTATTGTTTGTGATTCCACAGACAACGTGGCTGCACTCCTGCACTGGTATGAATAAGCAGAAGCCATATTGCTAAGACTATTGTTCCTACTGGCAAATTGACCAACCACAGAGAAAGGCACAGAAAAGACCCTTGAAGCTTGCAGGTTGTGAGGAAGAATGACTTAGCAGAATGATCAGCAGTAACAACGTAGCTCCCAGGGCTCTACCACGGTTCCCGGGTCTCTACCGTGGTTCCCGGAGCTCTACCGTTGTCCTGGGGCTCTACCATGGTCCCTGGGGCTCTACCGTGGCCTCCGGGGCTCTACCGTGGCCCCCGCGGATCTTCCGTGGCCCCCAGGGCTCTACCAAGGTTGTTTATTTCCTCTTAGAACTCTCTGATGCTGTTCTCACACCTGCAGCAAACATTTTCCCACAGTAACCAAGGCTGCATGAGGCATCCATGTGTCTTATGTGAGGCATACATATTAACCTTGCACTTTCCAACATCACTTTCAACTTTGAAGTAATTTCTGACTTAAGCAAACACTACAAAAGAGGTATTCATGGTTCCCGAGTGTTGTTTCCCAGCTTCCTTACACAAGAGCATCTCACAGAACCCTGATACAAAGAACTAAACAATAAAGCTGTACCACTGTTAGCTGAGCCACAGGTCTTTGACTTTCAACACTGTCCATGGGTACTCTTTCCGTGGTCCTGTGGATTTCTTTCCACCTGGGACAGTGCCTCAGTCTCGGTTGTCAGGAGCAATATTAAGACATTGCCTGGTGACTTGAAGGATTTCATTCAATTCCGATTGTCTCATATTTCTCCATGAAAATAAATAGAGATGAGGAAATGCACAGATGCAAGTGTGTGCCTGTATGTTGAAGCTTGCGGTCAACCAAGCCATGCACCTTCTACCTTGGCTCTTTTGAGACAGGGTCTCCCGCTGCCCCAAAAGTTGCCAATTAGACAAGACTGGCATACCAGTGAGCCTCAGGGACCCGCCTGACTCTACTGTGCCACACACAACCCACAAGCACACACAACCACACTGGGTTTTGATAGGTTTGGGCAAACTAATCCAGGCCCCCATGCTTATCCAGCAGCCCTTTACCGTCTGAGACACAACCCAGCCTCGTGGCATTCATTATTAACAAGAACATCACAGAGTCATGGTTCATCGTTTTCTGTGGATCACTGAAGACATAGATGATACTGACACATCCTGACTGGGACAGCAACTTTGAGTGTGTCCTGGGTTCTGTCTGCTAGGTTCTGTACTATAAAAGCACTATCTTTCTCGTTACAAACACACATTCTTGAGAGACAGAATTTTGTCACCATGTGCACATAACACTGGTTATTTTCACCTACGTCACCTACTTGATGATCCAGCCCAAAATGATTATTACTGCAACATCTATCAAATATTTACTTTCAATTATTTTTAAATTTTTATTTGAGGTTTTTTATTTATGTGTATGTATGTGCCTACTTGTCTTGGTGTGTCATGGCTCATGCCTGCAGTGCTCACGGAGACCAGCAGGGGGTGCTGAATGCCCTGGAACTGGAACTGCAGGCACTGGTGGGCTGCCCAGTGTGGGTGCTAGGAATCAATCCTGCAAGAGCAACAAGTGCTCTTAATCACTGAGCCATCTCTCCGGTTCCATTTCTTCCATTTATTGATTAGTATTCTACCATTCAGAAGGATTTTCTTTTCTTCCTCATTTATTTATTCAGCAACTTTAACAACTTTATGGAAAACTGAGCTGACCCATGGCTGTCACAGGCCACACAGTAGGCAGTCAGAAGCCTCTTCAAGTTGCCCGATGTTGCTTTCAGTGCCTCCTGAACTTATGGTAACACAATGTTGCCAGTGCTCAGCATGCATTCCTCTGGGCCCAGCCCTGGAATCATCCAGGTCTACAAGGACTCTTGGTTTCTCTTACTGAGAACAGTACTTAGTGTGAAGGTCTAGAGACCATGTCTGCTCTCTGTCATCAGGTGTACCTGCTTCCATGCCCTCCCTGAAGATAGAGCCAGCACCAGAGAGACGCACACCTCTCCGTTTCTGTGTGGGTGTTCATGGCTGTCATACATGTTCCTTACTGACCTCTTGAGATATAATCCAACTCAACAGGATTCTTTCAAGATTTCCCCCTTCTTTAACAGTGCAGAAAGACAACTCCCATTCCCAATTGTACAGTACGTTTGGGTCACTTCCCAGAGTTTTAAATCTTACTATGGTGAAGAAGAAAATCAGAGAGAGGAACTGAAGTACACAGTTTGTTTATTAGTTTGATTGATGGTAACTGATTGACTGAATTATTGATTGATTGATTGATTGATTGATTGATAGTGATGGGGATGGAACCTAGGGCTTTTGTTATTCACACTATCTGTTTCACTTTTGACATTAGATTCAAGCACACATTCTTCCTGAGCCCAGAAAGGCAGGGGAGAGGATCAGAGTGTTGCAGCACCTTTTCTGCTGCAAGGGGAGGTAGCAGGTCCTCAGTGCTGTCTCCAAGGCTCTTAAACTCAGCCAGGCTCTTCTGCCCTGGCCTGAACTTATTTCCCATGCCAGGTAAGTTTTTCATCCCAAACCTCACTGATCCTACAGATAAGTGACACCCTCTGCGTAATTGAGTTTGACCCCACAAGACCAAGTGCACAAGAAAGGGGCTGGAAACGAAGCCTCCAGACAGCTCCAAGAGTCTGGTAGCACTGCCTGTCTTCTCTCTCTTGCCCCCATCTCTCTTCTTCACAATTCTTGTGAATATAATGCTCTTTCTTTGTTATATTCTGTTTCTTGTGGGGTTCTATGAACTCTCTGGTTGGTTGCAGATTTGTTTTTTTTTTTTCTTCTCTGAACTACCAGCACAGTTCTCAGAACTAAAGTACATTCAGATAAACATCCCTCCTCCACCCTCCCTGCTCCACTTGTTCTCTGAACAGCTGTTCCGAGAGCCTGGCCTGTTGAAGTCATTGATTTGTAAGTTTCATGTTTATCCTTCTTAATTTTGCCCCAATTAGCAACTGTGTGTACTTATTTGCTTTTATGCCCCCTCTATGTGGTTCTCACTGTCCACTGTGTCACTTGGTTTCCTGATACGTGAGAGTCCACCCCGTAAAGATTGTGTAGTATTCTGAGTCCTTGTTCTAAATGGGAATACTGAAGACATTTTAGAAATTTACCACACTAAGTAACCTGAGATACAGACATTTTCATCCTACTGAAGATATGTCACTGGAATAAATCCCTAGGAAGAGGATTAATGGGGCGAAAATTTGCTAGTTTGAAATTTTTCCTCCACAGAGAGCGTGTTCCAATGTCTGTTGCCTTCAGCAAGTTTGGGGACCCATGCTGTAACTTAAGCTTTCCCCAGATCGCTTTAACAGAGACACCAGAAAGCGTCACGAGTGGTTAGCCAGCATTTAGCTTCTCTTGTTGTCCAGAGATATTGATTAAGCATGACGATAACATTTAAGAAAAAGTTTAAATACAATCTACAAGGTGCTGGCCAAAGCACCTTTAGAAAAAGCAGTAGTCAGCCCTGGCCATACCATGGAGGACAGGGTACAGAGCAGGGTCTTTTCTTTAAAGGGCAATAAAAAACAAGACTTTTCAGTGATCCCCCCCCACACACACACTCCTTGGACGAGATTAAATTGCACCTCATTTATTTCTCTAAGATCTTTCCCCATAAAATAAGAAGTGGCACGCGGGGATGAGTCATTTGCTTAAATGTCTGTCTTCGCCTTTCACTCTGAAGTGGGGATCATACATTAATCGATGTATTCATCTCAACTGCCAGCGCTACACTCAACACATAAATTCCTCTCTGATAAGATTTTATTAATAGCTTATTAAAATAAAAAACCCCACTTCCTGAGCATGTTCCTGCCAGATAGCACCCCAGCTGCGTTCCAGCGTCAGCTCGTTTCATCCTCTTGCCATCACGAGGGGCCTGCTTCCTTCTTATTTCTCCTCTAGAGTCAAGGCCGCAAAGATGTTGGGAACAAAAAGTACTTGCTTAAATGAAGGGATCAGAGCAAAAGGAGCTAGGTAGCCATTGGATTAGACTGAGAGCTGGGACACCCTGACACCCTTACTGAGCTACATCACTCCCTCTGGGCAGCAGCGCAGAGCAAGCCTTCCTGACCCCTCTGGGATCTCCCAGGCAGGAAAGGCTCCCATTGCCTGCACGGAGGCCATTGTGGACTCAGGTAAGCAGCCCAAGCTTGCTAATGTGTCCCTCTAAGAAGCAAAAGGAAGGCTGTGGGTTTAATGGACCCTGAGTAATCCTGAAAATGCTTTCTGCAGTCTTTACCATCAGGACCAGCAAAGTTCCGGCCCCATCGACACACATATACCTTTACTAACCCCCTGAGGTTTATATACAAGCATCCTATTAAGAGGTGTCTTTCATAGGATGAAATCTGATTTCCTCTTGGCCCTCCTGTCCTAATCTGTGTTTGGAGGTCCAGTCTCTGTGCCCAGAGCTCCGTGGGTCAATGTGCTATATTCCCATAGTTCTGCGCAGTTCCACGCTGCTCATCCCCAAACATAATGTCAGCTATAAGACATATGTGTGTGATACCTGGATCCAATTTGCCCTGTTTGTACTTAAGGGGAAATAAAACACTGCTTTAGCTCTTAGAAATGGCAATATCACATTATTTAAGTCACTGTCACCCAATAGGATTGCGGGTCTGGTAGCACTTGCTTTCCCAGCAAAAGAAAATTACCTGTAATGTATGGTTTAAATAATTACTTAAAAACAAAGCGTCTCTCCTGCCTTCCTTGTTTATCTGTGGAAAGCAACTCAGCAGGGCTGTGTATTTTCATAAAATTGCCTTCCGACTGCTAATGGCAGGACGTCTGTTAGCCTGGGAAAAGCGATGGCAGCCTGACTCCCGTTCCTAATATTGGGAGTTAGTCCAGACACCTAAGAGCCAGAACTCCGCTGTGCATTTGACTATGTTATCAACACTTTGCTCGCTAATGATGCTAGCGACAACTCTGCAGTATGGATGGGTCAGACAGAAGCGGGAAGCTCAGAAATGCGATCCCAGAAGCAAAGGAAACTCCTTCCTCTTCCCCACCAGGCCCCGGCTCCCTTTTATCAACAGATCAGCTGGTGTTAAGCTTAACCACAGGGAAGTAGCCAGGAAGTCTCTGCTCGGTGCTCCACTTCCACCTTGAGTGGAGAGCATCCAGGAGCGCCCAACATGCACCGCTTCACCAAATCACAACAGAGGGGTTTCCTGTGGCGCGCCCGCGTGCCAGCTATCCAGCAGAGGGTCACACGGATGACTCCTCCGTGGCTTTTATTTCCCCCAGAGAAACATGCAGCCAGGCTGACTGCTTGCCAGATATTCCCAGCACCACAGACCAGCAGGGCTAAGAACACCCAGTGGAGTAGCCACAAGCAACTGTGCGAACACCTGTGCCAGCCCCTGTTCCCGGGGACACCCCGGGGCAAGCACTCAGGCGTCAGCCAGGGAGGCTCAGGACTCTGCTCTTCTAGCTTGCGTTTCTGCCCAAACAATTCTCAGGCAACATGGGATCTTGGTTGGGTTTGGCAAATCTCTAGACATCGCTGTGAACAACGACTGCTAAGAAAATGGCTTAAATCTTCTACAAACGCACAATTTGACGGTAAATATAGAAGGGGAACTAGAGAAGTGAGTCTTTCCCATCGGTGGAAGAGTAAGCCGCAATGTTGTTTACCACTTCGTTGTGGAAATAATCCAGCTGCACTCAGGAAGAGGAGATCTCTTCTGAGGAGGGCACAGTGGAAGCAGTGATGAGGTGCTCAGGAAATATGAGTAAGGAACCAGCAGTGTCCCAAGTATGGGGCTTTAGGCTAATGCTCATTAGCATATAAACGGATGAATGGGTGGGAAGATGAATGAGGAAATGAACAAGTGAACGAGCAAACAAATGGATGGACAGGACGTGTATGAATGGATACCTGAGCAAATGGATGGACGGAAGTGTATGAATGGATACCTGAGCAAATGGATGGACGGGAAGTGTATGAATGGATCCATGAGCAAATGGATGGACGAGAAGTGTATGAATGGATACATGAGCAAATGGATGGACGGGAAGAGTATGAATGGATACCTGAGCAAATGGATGGACAGGAAGTGTATGAATGGATACATGAGCAAATGGATGGACGGGAAGAGTATGAATGGATACCTGAGCAAATGGATGGACGGGAAGAGTATGAGTGGATACATGAGCAAATGGATGGACGGGAAGAGTATGAATGGATACCTGAGCAAATGGATGGACAGGAAGTGTATGAATGGATACATGAGCAAATGGATGGACGGGAAGAGTATGAATGGATACCTGAGCAAATGGATGGACGGGAAGAGTATGAGTGGATACCTGAGCAAATGAGTCGCAAAAACTTGGAATAATCTGGAAATGATGAAATTCCAGTGAGTGGATAAATCTGGCTCTCCGTGCTTCCTTACTCATGTATGCATCTCTGGCAGGCACTATACAAAATTTTAATATATTAAATGAAAAAAAAAACAGAGCATGGGATAGGTGGGACCACACTTAGTGGAACACAACTCCAGGTGAAGCTTGGGAGTCTCTGCTACCTTCCACTTCTCCCCGTTAGCCTCTTTTAATGTCCACTTGGAGGTCAGACCTCTGCTCTTTCACAGGACCCCCTCAGCCTGCACTGCCCTCCCTCCATGGACCCCTCAGCCTGCACTGACCTCCCTCCACGGTTGCAGCAACTGTCACCCTCAAGTTTAAAGTCATAGGGCTCCATACTCTATCTCCACGCTGACTTCAGCAATCTTGGGGAAGAGGTATTTCCTTCGTGTATTCACATGGACCTCATACACAAAGACTCTAGAACAATCCATTCTCCCTCATCCAAAATCAAATCAACTTAGAAAAACAAGTACTTTTTCTGATTTCATTATCTGTGCATTGTATGGTTTAATTTCAGGTATCCAGTGGTGAAAATTGCCCATCGCTACTCTCTAACATCATCAAGCCCCACTGATCAGCTCCGGTTCCCAGCGGGACCTGTTGTCTCTCCCTGGATAGAACTACCCCATCTGACTTTGCTGCATCCCTCCTTCATGACTGCATTGATCTCTCTTCCACCACATAGTCCTCCACATCAGCACAGTGTCAATGGATTCACCCAGGACATAGCCCACAGTATCACATGGCTTTGCAGTGGCATCCTAAGCCTAACAAGCCACAGCCGACTAAGGAGTGTGAAGATTCCATGTTCTCCAAGAGCAGCATGTAACTCACCTGGGCATTAATGACATACCATAAATGTATTCCCAGCACCTACATGACAGCTCACAGCTGTCTTTAACTCCAGCTCCAGGAGAGCCAGTGCCCTGTTCTGGCCTCTACACACACTGCAGACACACAGTATACAGACATATGCAGGCAATCTTAAATAAAATTAAAAAGATAAAAAACTTTACAGATATTTTGTATGAAGGAAGAACTAAAATTTGAAGAAATTTATTTGAAAAGGGGAATTAAGTGAAAAGAAAATGATATGAGCTGAAAAATTTGGAGTATCTAAACAATGGTGATAATTTTTATCGAAGAGGGTGAGACTGGGCCTACCACAGGGAGAATCTAACACCTGTGTGACCAGAGGACAAGGGTTGGCCACTGACACTCCAGGGCACAGAGAACCCTTCTTCAGTGTCTGAGAGAAGACAGGTTTGAATTTCTCCAGACCTAGCACAACTGAGAAACCATGTTCAGCAGGAATGACTCAAAAATAATGTCACAACTCTACCTTATTTCCTGTTTAATCATAAGAGCAATTCTAATTCTCCTTACTGAAAAATAAGAATTTTGAGGAAAAATGAAACTAAATAGTCATATATATGTACAAATATTTCAGTACATAAGAAAAAGTATGTGTATATAATAGAAATTTAGAACTATATCATTTACTTATAACTTGTAATCATTTCTTAAATATATTTCAGTGTGTGAGGAAAAGTGTATCTATATCTCTCTATATATAGTAGAAACTAGGACTCACGTAATTATAATTTGTAATCATTTCTTAATATACTGCTGTTAAGTTTTTGGAAAATCCCTGATGGAGTTATTTGACAGCAGAACACAGATCACGGAAAAAGGCTGATCCATCTCCCAGAAGCCTTTTCTGCATCCCTTTGATTCATCACATGAGAGGAGGATAATGGCAGGAATTACTCTGCCTTCTAAATTTCAATAACATCTTCTCTAACCTAACAATCTTTCTGAAAACATGTGTGGCTATTTTCCTCTGCCATTTCTCTGAAATAATAGCCTTTGTTCTCATTTGTAGTATAAACAGTTGTGACTAAGAAAGGCAACTCCTTGTTCAAGCAATTGTCTATCACCTATGGGCATAATCGCTTAACAAATGTAAAAAGGAAACAGAGATAAAAACCACTCTGGATGTTCCGTATGTTTGATCACTTGGTTGTAAATACAGATTAATAACCTCTACTTAACCAGCTGGTAACCAACCACCAGGGTGGTCTCTATGCTTCACGCTCCCTAATTCCCGCTAAATCATTTGCTTATTAAAAAACAACCCACCCCATTTTCCTTTTTCATAAAGTCTTATGGATCATGCGGCAATTATACGGAAAGCATAATGTTAATTTTCAAAAAACTCCACTTTGCCAATAGAACATAAAACTCGAAAGTTTTTCTGGGTTTCCACAAAGCTATACAGCTTTATTATAAGTGGTAACCAAATGCAGAATTCAGATGATTAATTAATCTTCAAAGAGATTAATCAGATGCTCACAGCTTTTACCACTATTTATCATAGTTTCAGGCCCTTTTATAAAACAAGTTGCTAAGTAGAGGCAAACGGTGTGGTTCGGACTATAAGGATCCTCCACATCAAAGGCATGGGGATGAAAACCATACTCGAGGTTCTGATAAGACACCGTTACCCTCACCCGTGTTGGCAGAAGTCTATGCCCATTCACCATTTATACGCACATTTCGAAGCGATGCACACCACCTGCCGGGCAGCAGCCAGAAGACGTCCACTAAATCTCTACTTCTAAGGGAGAGTCACAGTCCAGCTGCTCTGTGAGGACACATGGCTGTCCCCAGTCTCTCTCCTGTTTCTCTGCCCCTCCATCACTGGCCTTGCCATTTCACCACCACCCCAGGCAGAAGCTCCAGCCCTGCCCTCCCAACTGAAGGTCTTTCCTCCTTGTGGGCCAAAGGCATGGCCCTGTGCTTCTGCTTTTTTATAAATAACAGAGAACTACCCTAGGCAGTGTGGTCTCCCTTCATTATATCCTATCAATAATATACATAGCTAGATTAATCATCACACTGTATTTCTGTATAGAATAAGCTTTTCCTTATATGAATAGAAAAATCATCTTTTTATTGAAATTTCTTTTGATACACAACCCCTGAAAAAAAAAATATCATGATGTCCCCAAACAGAACTTCTTGATTTCTTCACATATCAGTTTAATCTAGGTGAAATATTTCAGTTTCATTCTTTATAAAACGGTAAGCTGGTGAAGGTGCCAAATGTGACCACGCCTCCAAGGGTGTAAAGCTCAGTGTTCAAAACGGTTCCTGTTCTGCGGTTTGTCACAGTGGCACCATTGTTTGGAAGAATGACCTCACGCTAATGTCCTCATCATCTTAAAACCGGCTCTGTTGATTTGATGGCAGCTTAGGGCTGTAAAGCCAGTAGGATGTTGAGGCTCTTTTTGCCGTTCACGACATCTACACACTCAAGACAGATAGATGCTGTGGATTGCAGTGCTTTTCTGTACCTACAACATTTTCTGAGCTTACGTAAGCAAAGCTGATTTTGAAGAAAACTTTCAATATTTTCCAGCCATCATTACCAGTAAGAGTCAAATTAGTGTGTCTTTGCATCGCACAACGTATTATTTTATTTCCAACAGTTTCCGGAATAACCCCAGATATACTTTGTTAATACATATTTATATAAAATGGCATTTTTAAGAGTGATCTCTTATAAAACCAAACTATTGATCAACTCTAAAAACCACTGAAGATGTCCTGCAATAGCAGGTGTTCAACCAGGATTTATTAATTCATTAGGTAAAAAATAAATAAATAAGCACGTCCACCTCCTGGTGTGCAATTTTGCTTTCAACTTTAATAAATGGCAAAGTAGTGTGCATACTAAAGAGAAGGCCGAAAATAAATTCATTATAATTTATCATCAGTAGATATTTGATTTATATACCTATTTTACACATCTATATACTGGAACTGCATAAAAATTTCTCAGGAGGTAAAGAGTTATGAGTGGAAAATTCTAGAAGCTTTGATTTATAGAATATCTGAATACCAAGACCATTCACCACTTTTCGCTTACACTTGGTTGGTTTGGGTGATTTTCTCAGCAGTATTTGTAAGCTCAAACCTGGGATGTGTTTATCGCTAGAACGCTCCTCATGAAAGTTTTCTGCAGGCGTGGTTCTCAACCCTTCAAGACCACCCATCAATCCGATGGCTATAGCATTTTAAATAAGCATTTTGTAGAACTCATACTTAATCTAGGCAAGAACATTATTTAGCATATGGACAGCACCAAGATATTCCTCAAATTACTTTTCTTTTAACTAAAAGGTAATATTCTTTCAAGGCATGAACCAATTAAAACTTGTCTAATCTCTACAGCTAATACCTGAAACAACAAAACCTATGAAGTACCCACAAAATACCAACAAGAAGCTCAATTCATACACATGTAATCATTTTCCCTTAGGAGACGTGATCAGACAGAAGGACAAAGGCATTGACCTCAATCTGTGATGAACATCAAAATACCCTCTGCTGAGGTATTCTGAAGGAGGTGGGTAGGTGGGCTGGGCTGCTGGGACCCCAGGGGGAATTAGAACACAGGCAGCGACAGAGAGGGACCCTGTCTTCTGTGAGCAGCTGAACAATAGCAGCCAGGGTTAAAATCACTGTTTAAGACAATGGAGAGACCCAGAAGATGAACACAAGGTCATCAGCCTCCCTCCCAGCAAGCCTCGGGGCAAATGCCAGCAAGCTTCCATAACCCACTGAGGACACAGATCCACAGACAGACCAACAGCCCAATAGTCATGGTAGCTGGTGCCTAGCATCTTTAATTAAATTTCATTTTGCACATGATGTTCAGCATCAACTAGTTAAAAACTATTGCTAGCACTGGGGGCAACTGTGACGAGCGCCCAAAGCCTTCTGGGTTGACCTGAAGGCAGCGTGTACAGCAGAGGAGTCGAGGCAGATGCCCCTAACACAGAACTTTTACCACGACAGTTATATCATCTAACATTCCATGTATTTCAAGAGTTGAAATCTGGGCAACTCATTAAAAAGTCTTTGTTTTAAGATATTGTAATAAAAAGAACAATTATAATTAGATTTCCTATGCATCTTACTAGGTTTCAAAATTCCTTCCACTTCACAAAAGTTTTTTTTTAAATTATTTCTCATATTCAAATCCTAGAAATCATGTAACGGAACTCTGGGCTTTGGACACATGAGAGCTGGCTGCGATCAGAAAACCTGCAAGAACTAACCCCAGCTGAGAACTCACAGACGCCAGCGACAAGAGATTTGAGAGCTGTACAAATGACGGAAATAACAATCAAAGGCTATGCCAGTCCTGACCTGGGAGCTGCAGGTCAATCTCTCCCACTTCCGGGTGTCCCTGCTGCTCTCTGCTTCTTGAGACACTGAAAAATAAAAAAGAAATAGCAGCTGTTCAATAACCTGGCAGTAGTTTCCAACACTCAGGTCTATAACATCAGACACTACAGAGTCAGTCCAATATTTGTGCTACAAAGTTTTAGAATACATTTCACAAATTTGATTTTAATACTTTGCTTTTCTAGACCCGATTTACAGCCAATGGCGGAATCGTTGAACTGTGCCATTTAGTAGCTGGTAATGGATAATCGGTGAAAAATAACCAAAGAACCTTATGTGGATGACATTTCCAATGCTGGTGAAACTTGACGTGTAAAATGGGAACTAGCTATTTTAGAAACGCTGACAGTTATGTCACTTTAAAGACTTCATGCTGTTAATAAGCTACATGCACATGCGTGTATACGCACTTACACACAAACATGTTTGTGTATCTTGTGGGGATCCCAGGCTTGGTTTTATTGAGCTGGACAATTACAATCATTCTATAAGCTATTATTGTTGAATTAAAATACATTTGAAACATTCTTCTGGCAGGAGAACTCCAAGGAGACCGCCCGAACAGGCACCCACATTTATAAACTATGTATTTACTAATACAGCATAGCACAGCTAAGATCACCCTAGGACACTAAGCAAAGAATTTCCCGGCCAAAAAAAAAAAAATCATGAAAAGCATAAGGTAGAAACACGGGATTCCCACTAAGTCACCTTAGCCTTATCTCCAAGTCTTCTAAACCTGTCTTGGCGGTAAAAACACAAAGTACTTTCTACATACAAATATTACAATGGCGTTATGGTGTAGTGAGACGCTTATCAGCCCTCTGCGTGTTTTAGGCTTACCCACCCCCATGACCAAATTCTACGATTCCAAGGTGTTCAAGCATTTATTGATCACATTTGAAATAACACAAATATTAAATTAACTGTGATTGTTAAATTAAACTAGATAAATAAAACTGTACACAGTTTTGCCCTAGAAGGATTCTATCTTACCAGGAAGATTACATATTCAGAAATTTTAAAGTAATATTTAAAATGATACTTTGGGATAACACTAGATTTTTGGTCTTAATATACCAAGTACAGGTAAGGAAATGAAAGGATGGGTCACTTATGCTTTTATTATTGATTCTTATTAATATTTATATTCCAGAAAGCCTAAGTGGTTTTAAGGGATTTCTGAATTTCTAAGTTATTTCAAAGAACATTAAATTCTAAGGATGATTATATTCCACAATCATGTGGCATTGACTCCAGGGAGGAAAACTTACCTAGGTGTCTAAACATCGCAGTATAAAGCATTGTAATGAAACAGGTGACATTATCCTACCATAGTGCTGCTGGTAGGCTGCAGAAGGCACTTGACATGCAAAAGCTACCACTCTTTCCTGACAAAAGCATGAAGCTCAGCCAGCTAAGAACTATCCTCCTCAACCTACTAAGACAGAGTGAGAATCCGTGTCCCCCTAAGGTTGAAAGCAAGACAAAGGCATCTACTCACACAACATAGGATTAGAGGTGGCACTTGGCATCCCAAGAAAAGAAGAAGAAACCAGAGGCTTTGAGATGGTATGGAAGAAGTTAACTGGTATTGTGTTTGTTTGGTTGATTGTGGGTTTTTTTTTTCCGTAAACAATGTTTTTATTTAGAAAATCTCAAGTCACTAAATTATCACAAGACCAAATGATAGCTATTGTAAGGTTAAGGATATTTAATCATGTGTAAAAATGTAGCATATTTTCATATTCTAGCACAGAATAATTCTGAAAAGAAAAATCAAGAAACAAATTCCACACATTAAATTATGGGAGAAGACAAATAGGAATAAATTAAAAAAATAATTTTTAATAAAATTTACCAATGTACAAACTAAAGACAGTATTTGAAAAAAAAAACTTAAACTAAGACGATGAAGACATCCAATATTCATGGATAAGAAAACACTATTGTTCTTAAAAATGAAATTTTCTACCAATTTATCTGTAAATTCGACACAGAATCATATCAAAAACTCATTTCTTCATACAAATTGACAAAACGATCCTAATTTTTTTTATGGAGATGCAACATATCCCAGCATAACTAATACAGACATAAAGGAGAAAGTGAAACAACAAAGGGATACAACTGTTCCCTTTTCTACGTTTTTTTTTTGTTTAAAGATTTATTTATTTCTTATGTATACAACATTCCTTCCTTATATGCTTGCATGCCAGAAGAGGGCACCAGATCTCATTATAGATGGCTGTGAGCCACCATGTGGTTGCTGGGAATTGAACTCAGGACCTCTGTAAGAACAGTCATTCTACGTTTACAATAAAGCTACAACAACCAGCTGGGCGGCAGCAGTCAGCTTGGAGAAAATAGCACAATGGAGAGGACACATCTGTCTGGAGGGTCACATCCGGAACCAGTTTGACTTTCTCAAGACGCTTAAGGAAGAAAATGTTGTCACTTGACACTTGAATTTATTATTGTTGGGTTTGAGGCATGGTCTTACTGTGTAGCTCTGGTTGACCTGGAACTCACCCTGTAGACCACACTGGCCTTGAACTCATGAAGATCCCTCTGCCTCCTGAGTTCCAGAATTAAAAATATGAACCACAATACCCAACTTTGAAAACCAAGGTTTGCTTAGACTGTCTTGGTGACAGCATCTTTTGAAGTTCATTTCAGACTCGACTAACTTCAGCTCTTGAATTCAGGCACAAGTTTTCTGAGCTCCCTTTATGTTCCCAAGCGGCAAATGAATTCGTGTTACACTAACGAGGTGGCCCAAGTGAGGGGTACAATATACTCGAGATTAGAAGCATGGAATTTCCAAGACTTCCCTACAAATATTTGAACGATTAAGCCACTAAAATTATCTTTGACTCCATCCATAGCAAGTTCAAAGCCAGCCTGAGCTAAAAACAAAAGATTTATTAATCCTAATCATCTCCATGACAGCATGTGTGTGCGACCAGCAGGAAGTTCTAACCCTGCCTCTCTTACTCCTCGACTCTTCAGTGGAGGTCTCGATCAGTCTTGTCTTACGGAATGGTTAGTAAAATATCACGTTATATAGTCCAGGGCAACCGTCCCTCCAGTTCATCTCATCTCAACATCTTCCCTTTAATACTGTCTAAATCCAGGCTCATCCCAGCAGGAGAGAAGGCGCAGTGCCCTAATGGACATTCTTTTACATACTTTCAATTCCTCCCCGACATGGAGAAAGAATGGGGCTTTCTGACCGGACAGGGCTATGTCAATCGCCTTTGGGTTACACAGAAAATGAAGGTCTTTTGAGGGTCTCAGGAGATGTCCTTTCTAGAAAAGGGCTAGCACAGGATGCTGAGAAGAAACAGCGCAATCGTCTCACGACCCTGTGGGAACAGGAATGGTTTTCTTGCTGTCATTTAGGTTTCCTAACTTGGCTGTTACACACATTTTGACTTTAAACTGAAGGTGATTTGTGCACATTTGCAAGCCTTCCAGGAAGTCCTCGGGCTCAGCCTAGAGCCAACTCCTCCTCCCTGCCCTCCCCACATCTAGGGAGCCACTGAATCATGGCTGTGATTATCACAGTGCCCCTCTTATTCCCATTCAGGTTTCATTCCCTACACCATGCCCAGGTTGATCTCATATAAATCCTCCTGCCTCAGAGCCTTGTGTATGCTAAGATCATAAGCCCGAGATGACTGTGAACCTCTTAACTATTTACAAGACGTGTCCCTCCTTCCCCTGTGTAGCTCCTGCCCCAGTTCCGGCTTGGTGCTTTGTTCGCCACCTTCTTGACCGTGGTGATCCTTCTTTAGGGACACCTCACCGTGCCCTTTGTTCCTGGAAGAAACTCTCAACAGAGACTCCTCAATCCTCTCTCCTGCCTGGTCTCCCTTTGGCATACTCCTCAGTTTCTTCTCAGTGAGTCCCCTGCTAAGGCTCCTAGTGGTCTTGGGGGACTTGTTGGCGGTTCCCTGGACAGACAAACAGGTTACTGAACAGACAGACGTACTCAGTTACAAACCACATCAAAACAGCAAGTGTTGATTGAGGCTTCCCAAGGTGGCGTCGTGGTGGTGGGGTGTGGAAGATAGTGGGGAGAAGGTGGACATACATGTGTTTAAGAAAACCGAGTGTGCTGGTCAGGTGTGGGAACGATCTTAGAGACATTCATATACAATCTCATTTTTGAGATATATAAACAAGATATGTATGACTCCAAAGTTATTGATAAAATTAAAGGGGGGATGTGTCCAAATGGCTAACAATGTGTCTTAGGAAAAGAGACGATCATTTGACCAAGAAAACCACAGTGCTGTGCGAGGCACCATCTTCAAGGACAAAGGCCCATGACCCAGGGCCTTAAAGTTCCTTACAAAACATGAATGCTCCAAAAATAGAAATGTTGGTTATCAGGCAGAAGCTCCGCCATTGACCCAGTAAGACTGCACACGCGCATCTAAGTGCAATGGAGAGCTGAGTGATGTTACAATATTAACCGGATAATTTCCTCTCCTTAGTTACACTTTCTCAATACTCACACTGGTTTCTCATTTGCCTGCTGAAACCGCCCTATGAAATAGACATCATCAAGCCACTTAGCAGATGAGGACTCTGAACTTAGGTGGCCGTGGTTAGAGCTTTGGGGCAGATCTGTGACTCGAATCTTCGTAACTGCCAGCACAAGCCATTTGTATTTCAATAAAGTCCATGGGCAGCTGTGAGTCACGCAATTTCCAGTATCTGCTAAGGTGTTACATTAAGTATTAACTTAGTAGGGATGTGAATCGGTTACATTAAAGTAAAAAAAAAATGTACAAACTGGAGGCCGTCCTCACCCGACCCCCACTTCCTTTGATTTCTTATCTAGAAGCTTCTATTGCTAATGCTAGTTTACTCTATGGTTTGCCTATCTTATCCATTGCTTTGTCTCTGTTGCCTAAAATAAGGCCCGATTTATAGTAGGAGATCAGTGCATAAAAGAAGAATGAGCAGGTGCACCTGTGAGAACATGCAAAATTCTCCTTTTGACTCTGTCTCTTGACAAATCTACTACTTTCTCAGATTTAACTCCAAGTCATTTTATAAAAGTTTTTTTTTTCCATTTTTAGTTTGTGTGTGTGTGCATCAGGTTTAGGTGTCTCTGGAGTCCAGGAGAGGGTGTCGGGTGCCCTGGAACTGGAGGCCCAGGCAGTTGTGAGCTCCCAGCTTGACTTGTAAGCTGGGGACTGAACTGAGCTTCTCTGTAAGAGGAGCAGCTCTCTGAACAAATCTGGGCCTTTAGTACAATGCTACTGAACATGTTTACAAGCATGAGCCTCCGCTATCTCCCAATTACTGCTCAAGGAAGGAAATGGAACACTAGGATTGTCCCAGGAAGCTTTTTGCTTGTCGATGGAGAAAAAGACAAGAACAGAAAACAAGACAGAAAGAATGTCTTTGTCAGGATGTAGGGTGGAGGAAAATGAAGTAACCGTGGGGAGACAAGAAGATAAATATGACTTTAGCATGGAAAATAAAGCAGCCCGAGGGACCGTGGGGCAGGCGGGAAGCAGCAAACGAGACCAGATGAGTGGGGCCCAGAATACCGAAAACATAAAATTCCTTTACCCCACCCCCTTTTTAAAAAGTAGAGTTGAGTGGGGATTGTTTGTGGACTTTGTAGATCGCAATTTGTTTAGCTATGAACATGTTGGACACCCTGGGGCCCCAGAGCCTGCTAGGCCACTGCTAGAACAAATTTCTGTTCTTGGGAAAGCCGAAGCCACTGTGAAGTTTGAACAGAGCAGGAAGTCGTGTGTCTTATCCCCTTCACCAGACAGGAACACAGCAAGTCGTTCAGTCGTCTCCCAACAGAGCCCACACATTTCCCATTTCCTGTGGCAATCTCTAGGTCCTGTCTACTAACCCTGCCTCCATTTGTTTCCCTGGCTATGGTAAGAACGTACACATTTGTTCTCCCAAGTCACGGAAGCAGCACTAACTTCGTCACATACACACACACACACACACACACACACACACAGCGCCTACTTCATCACACACACATACACAGTGCCTCCTTCATTACACACACACACATACACAGTGCCTCATTCATCACACACACACATATACACAGCACCTACTTCATCACACATACACACACAGTGCCTCCTTCATCACACACACATACACAGTGCTTATTTCATCACACACACATACACACAGTGATGACTTTATCACATACATGTACACAATGTCTACTTCAACACACACACATGTACACAGTACGTACTTCATCACACACATATATACATAGTAGTGACTTCATACACACATATACACAGCGCCTACTTCGTCACACAGTGCCTACTTCATCACACACACATATACACAGCGTTAACTTCATCACACATATACACATACACAGTGCTAACTTCATCTTACACACACACACTCAGTACCAAGTGTATCCTGTACATACACATACTCGGCACTGTTCATCACACACATCCATGTGCACAGTGCACACACATATACATAGGGCTGAGTTCATCACACACATGCATGTGCACAGTGCACACACATATACATAGGGCTGAGTTTATCACACACATGCATGTGCACAGTGCACACACATACAGATAGGGCTGAGTTAATCACACACATGCATGTGCACAGTGCACACACATACAGATAGGGCTGAGTTTATCACACACATGCATGTGCACAGTGCACACACATATACATAGGGCTGAGTTTATCACACACATGCATGTGCACAGTGCACACACATACAGATAGGGTTGAGTTCATCACACACACATATCTTGTTGCTTGCTTCTCTTTGCTTTGTGGAGAAGAATCAGTCATGGATGACTCGGGTATTTGTGGGAGCTAAGGTTTGTACTGTGAAGATGGGGGTGGGCTCAGATCTTAGATCTTAGTCAACACACATTACATGGACTGCGGAAAGACAGACTGTTTTATTCTAGAACACGTGTGATGCAGTGGTTTTGCATTCTGAATGGAAAACTTGGACAGGGAATGGTGCTGACAGAATCAAATACCAGAGAGACCTCATGAATGACTGGCTGGATACTCACGGCTAATCAGAGCCAGCCTTTCTGCTCAATTAGAGTATGTTGAGACAATCGGGCTATTTCCTAATATCCAACCCACAGGGACAGATTTTGGAATTTCAAAGAACAAATGGTGTGTGTGTGTGGCGGGGGAAGGCAGGTTTTTAACATGGCAGAAATCACACCATGGTCCAACTGCTCGGAGTAGGCATCCCACCGTGAGCTCAGACTGGGGTTCAGGACACAGTGGGTGATAGGGCAGTCCCAGACCTCATTCCCAGGTAGCATCACCACTCTTGGCCTGCAGAGTCTGAGTCAACAGGCTCGGCCTTTCTACCCCTGCGGGTGATCTACAGACACAGAGGAAAAACCGCAGCAGAGAAGCATTTGACACCCTTTCCTGGGCAGAGCTGAACCAGCCTCCGCCAACAGAAGACATGATCCGAGTCAGCACAATGACCCGTGCAAACATGCAGACATCATCCTAAAACATGGTGAATCTGGCTGCTCAGGTTGCTTGATCACGCGACAGGAAAGAATCAGGCAGATTCTTTTCAGAAGATGTTCATCCCTCCACCCTGTGTTTCTTGCAGTGTTGAATAGTCAAATGCTGAGGAAACATCAAATCTGTAAACTTTCTACCTCGGAATTCTTATGAGCATTCCTCCAGGAATTGATATTGAATAAGAATATTTACTCCCTAAGAATCCATAGCATGTGTGTGCATAACCATACACACACATACACACACACTCATACATACATATACTCATTCACACATATGAACATGCAAATACACACTCACATATACATATATACATGTACATTCGCACACACATTCAAAGAAGCACACATACATACATACATAGACTTACACACATGTATACGCATACACACATTCACATATATAAACACATTTGCATGAACACACATATGCATACACACCCACATTCACATACTGCATTCATATACACACATTTAAAGAAGTACACATACACTACTCATGCATCCACACTTGCATATACATATACTCACACACACACACATATATACACATAAACACACATTAACATGTATAAACACATTTGCATGAACACATATGCATACACACCCACCTACACTACTACATGCACAGTCACACAAATACATACATTCAAGCACATGCATATACCTATATACATGCACACTAATACATATATATTCATACTCACATAAACACAAAACACACTTACAGAAACAAGCACAGAGGCACACACACATATAGACACACAATTATCTCTCTCCCACACACATACACACACACACATGCATGCATGCACACATGTGCACTGTGCTTCCCTTAGGAAGTGCCATGGTTTTCCACAGGGACTCTGCCTATTGTCCTAGAACATCTTTACAAAGCCTGAATAAGGGACCAGGCTACAATCCCTCAGCAGGATCCCCAGGCTCCAGTTAGCCAGAGGATGCAGGTTTATGCAAAGGTGGCTGCTTGAACTCCAGCAGGAAGGACGGACCAGGATCAAGAAAGAGCAGGGGGAGAAAGCTATCCCACTGGCTGCCCATTGTTGCTGCACTGGAAGGACACACTGTGTCATAATGAATTTCCATTAATGTGAGCCAGCGGTACTATTAGATTGAGCTGGCAACCTAGGACGACAAGCCGTGCCTGCAAGACCATCTGATGAGGGACAGGGCTGCTTTGGCCCTGCCTTCGCTCAATTAGTGGACGGGGCTTTTAATGCCGCTCTGAACAAGCAAAGCAATTTTGATTACTTAGAATAAAGTCTCCATTTGCAGTGTTTCAGAGGACCCCCCCTTTCAAAATATAATTCCCGCAGAGTATTTGAATGGTAATAACCTATTTTAAAGCTGTCTACATCATTACTCATCTTTGCTTTAGTAATATTGAAATACATTTTTTAAAAGTTCAAATGATGGGAATTTACTCTGGGAGATGAAATGTAGATAAGATGGCAGAGGAGAGGAGGAAGACTGTTCTGTGCTGGAGAGGGGTCTCTCTCTCCTCCCCCCCCCTCTCTTTTTCTCTCTCTCTTTCTCTCCCTCTCCTTCCCTTTCTCTCTCTCTCTCTCCCCCACTCTCCCTCTCTCTCTTTCTCTCTCTCTTCCTCTCTCTCTCTTTCCTACTCTCTTTCCCTCTCTCTCTCCTTCCCTCTCTCTCTCCCGCCTCTCTTTTCCTCTCTCTCTCTCTCTCTCTCTCTCTCTCTCTCTCTTTCTCCCCCCCCCTCTCTCTCTCTGTGTGTGTGTGTGTGCAAGTGTTTGCAGTAATGTGTATGTTTATACCAGAGTTACAGTTAGTAAATTCATCCCATCAGTCAGCATGGCCAGGAGTCTGGCGTATAGATTCTATAGGTCCCCATTTTTAAAGCTTGTAGACCTTGCCTACTTAGAATGGCAATGCTTATATTTCATAGCTTTTGGTATAAGAAACCATTGTTCCCATTTTATTCTTGATATTTTCCCTCTGTTGGGGCTAGAAGGCAAGTAGTGGACATGGAGGTTTGCTGCTGAGACCACCGACTGACAGACGCCTTACCCAAACGGTGACTTTTCCTGCCTTCATGACGTTTTTCATTCCAATTTCAAACACACAGGGGGCCTGCTCCTGTACTGGTTTCTCATCGCCATCTCCTAAAATCCCGCCTACTCATTCAGGTCTCGCATGGCTTGCCCTGACTGACATGGTTTGAAATTTTACCTATTTAGTTTTTTATACTCATAGGCGCCAGTGTTTTTGGTGAAATCAAACACACTTTCTCTATAGACAGGGGGTGTCAGCCTTATGTTCCCGTCCCTCCTTCCCTTCTCTCATGACCAAAAGTTGAAGGTGTGACTCTAGACCGTACATTATTCATCACCAAAGCAGCCTGACTGCAGGTACAATTGCTAATTCGGGTTACATAAGAAACCTGCAATGCTGGTTGATGGTTAAATGGCACACACCGTTATGCCAAACATTTTTAAGTCATACACACCATCTAGGAACCTTGCCAATCAGCAGAGAAGAAGAGACTCAGTCTTTCTTTAAAAATTTTGGGCCACTGGAATTCTCTCTGAAAAGTCATTAAATCAATCAATTTTCATCTTTGGTTTTTCCTTTTTATGGTAATATTTCTTTTATTTATTTTCTTTAAATAACATTTTTTCATTTATTTTACATACTGACCACAGTTTCCCCTCTCCTCCCATTTCCCCTTTTTATGCTAATATTTCACTAATAAAATTATTTTAGTAACCACTGCATTTTTTATCTGAAAGGGTTAACTTCGAAAGCAGGCTTCTCTCTAAAAAAGCTGGGTTGAAAGGGAGCAAAAAGGGGACAGTATTGACATTTTCTGTGTAGTGAGTACAAAGGAGAGGCATAGACAATGTGGCTTATTAGAAAGCAAGTTACATGGCCTATAACGCGTTGTTTTAATGATTACGATTCAGACGCAGGCAAACAGTTTGGACAGACACCGTGTTCTCTGTCCAGCAGACTGTCTAAGAAATCATATTGTAGACCCACCCTGCCCTCCTAAGTAGGAAAAGAGTCATAGCTTTACTCCGTCTCCTCTTTTTTGTAAGAGGGGAGAAGACAGTGCCGGCAGTGTCCGGAAATGAAGATATACAGGATTTACGGGCTAAGGCGGACCCTCACCAATACTATCTACAGCCCTTTATCATTTCCTGTATCTCGCTCCCTCCTTCCCTTCCTGTCTTTGACAGAGTACCGGTCCCAAGTTCGGGCCACAAAGATTGCCGTCTGTCTATCCATCCATTTCACAATCAGGCAGTATTGTTTCATTTCTGCTGCTTACAACAGACTTTTTAAATAAACAAACTGCTTACAGGGGTCAAAAATCAAACTGTAAATAGGAGCAGCACTATTCGAATCTAATCAATTCTGTTCTTTCCCACCTCTACACTAGAGATAGTCTATTAATTTTCCTAGCGCAACCTATCTTTCCTTTATTTATGATTTTAAATGAGCAGCTATATGTGGTTATTCTTATTTGTCTTTCTTACGGAAACAATAGCACTCTGTATACTCTCCGAAGACTTTTTAGAAATCTCCACCTAACCATGGCTCTTGGAAACATCTTCAAGTCATTCATAGAGGAAGTTCTCATTAGTTATACTGTCGCAGGTATTTTACTATATGAACATATCTTAATTTATCCAACAAGCATTTTATGTATGAGGACTTAGGTTATCTCCAACATTTTGCAATTTCAGCTAATGTTATAATATTAACTACATATATTCTTTCATGTTTATTTACATTTCAGCATTGCTGAGAATCAAACCAAGGGTCCCATGCATGAAAGGCTATTTGACCACTGAATGACATTCCCCTGCCCTCCAAAAGCTTTCCGAAGCTCAGCCCACAATTTCCAGAAAAACCACTGGTGTGAGAGAGGGTTCCAAGGTTGGTCTGAATGACTGCACTGTCTCAATGTCTCTTTTGAGGGAGCAGAGCAAGACAGGGAAGCTTGGATGGCCGCTCACACTTCCACTGAGTTCCCCTGAGTTCTAACCCTTGAAAGTGGTCCACATGCATGGAATAGTTAGAAGGAAATGTTTTTTTTAATTTTTTCTCATTTCACAAGATGTTTCTGAAACCCCAAATTCACCCAAATTCATGGACGCTCCTGAAACTCTAAGAGTTAGAAAATATCTCACATACAAGCACCCTGGCAGCAAGGAAATAACATTCAACTTTCCTCCCATGTAGAACTCATGTGAGGTGAGAAATTTATGTATGTATGGCTGGATTTGTGGATGGATGCATGCATGGATGCATGCATGGGTAGGGGAATGATGAATAGGTGGGTAGGTAGATGGGTGAGTTGGTGATGGAGGTGGGTCTTGTATTTATCTGTTGCTTTCATTGGTTAATTAATAAAGAAAACTGCTTGGCCCTAATCGGACAGAAAATTAGGTAGGCGGAGTAGACAGAACAGAATGCTGGGAGAAAGAAACTGAGTCAGTGAGTCTCCATGATTCTCCCACTCCAGACAGACGCAGGTTAAGATCTTTCCTGATAAGCCAGCTCGTGGGCTACACAGATTATTAAAAATGGGTTAGACCAATATGTAAGAGCTAGCCAATAAGAGGCTGGAACTAATGGGCCAAGCAGTGTTTAAAAGAATACAGTTTCTGTGTAATTATTTTGAGTATAGCTAGCCGTGCGGGCGGCCGGGTGCCAGGAATGTAACCTGCCACTCCGATTACAAGAAGTTGGGATGTGTGAAGGGAGGGAGGAGAGGACAGTTGATACAGATAACAATGGGTGAATGGACAGGTGGAGAGAGAGAAGGGTCAATGGCTGGACAGAGGTGCAAGGAAGCATGATGTCGGCCTGGCCTAGCTGCCCTGAGACACATGTGTCACAAGGTTTTCAGGTTGGCATCCATGGCTCCTGGAGCACCACATGCCTTCCAGTTCCTGGGAGACTGGTGTACTCCCCCAGGCAATGAAGCATTCGGGCCACTGTGTGTTTCTCTGTATGTGCCCACAGATATCAAGCAAGCTTGCAAACTTGACAGAAAACTGGCCTTAGACATTAATCTTGTTACAGGATACAAACTTCATTGTATCCTGACAACTACAATTGTATGAATCCTAGCAATTGCACTTAGAGTATGATAAAGGTATAAAAAAAATCGGATTGCTCTCAATAAAATTGTCACAGCGTCAATTGCTCTGTGGCCCCTCCAACCTGGCCTAATTTCATTCTTCACGGCCATAGCAAGTGACATTGGTAAGTAAGCAAAGGTGCTTACATAGAGGGATGAGTAGTCTATGAAATATGCCAACGCAAATCTGACATGCTAATCTAGGGAGCATTCCCGGCATCCATAAACCCAAGAGAGAGCTCTCAAAGCGAGGAGGCATGTTTAGTAACAACTTGTTTTCTCTCTGCGGAAACTGAGCAACCTGTGTAAATCCAGATTCTTTTATCTACAGTTTTTATATAATGAACTTCTCGGGAACTCCAGTTTGCACCTTGAGGTCACTGGACGTCCAGTATCATTGCTCTCTGTGGTAATAATCTGCATTTAAGATTTAACAATCAGCTTTCCCTTACTGGAAGAAATGCCTGAGCCAATCAGTTTACAAAGAAAAAAGGTTTTGCCCATTTCAGCCATGACTGACTGACAATTGCGCCTGGACCTATAATGGGAAAGGATGTGGCAAGACTTTTTATCTAGGGACCACAGGTAGTCTGGGATCTGATATCTTTGAGGTCCACATCCTCAGTGATCTCCAGCCTGGCCATAAGTCCCAGCTCTCGGAATTTCTTGCATTTTCCATTAGCCGCACCCCGGAGATGAGTCTTTGACATAGAGACAACTGGGGATATTCCAGAGCCAATCCACAGCATCATCTTTACAGGAGCAATGGCTAACTCCTTCTAGAGAAAAGCACAGGAAACAAAACCTTGCCCACCAACAACACCAAGAGGGCAAATTCAACAAAGGCCTCCAGGTAGAACCCACCCGGGGGGGGGAGTGCAGGTTCCTTAGGGGGAGATGGAGATGAGGGAGAAGAGGACTAGCCATATTGCCCAGATATAATGAGGCACCTTTGCCCTCCCTAGCGGGGAGTAAACCTCGCCTTTTATAAGACAATTGCAGATTTCACACTCATCTTTGGATTCATCTGAAATGAAGCTAGTTCTCCCAGGAAGACTTGGAGATTCCAGCAAAGAATATGAAATAACTTAAATTTTGTCCTGAGATCTGAATGACGCATGGCTATTGTTGCACTTGCTTTGGGGTACCTGTCGATTTCTAACGGTCTTATATAGCCCAGGCTGTCTGGGACGTCACTACACACTAAGGATGACCTTGAACTTCTGGTCTTCCTGTCTCTACCTCCCAGCTTTTAGAATTACAGGATGCAAAACCTTATCAGACTATGTGTTTTAATGTTAAGTGATAATAATGACTTATTATTATTACTTTAATAATATTGTTAATAATTTGTTGATATAATGTAAATAAATTTAATATTACATATTACTATTAAATTTTCATCCTTCACAATACAAATACCTGATCCACCAATATTCCTTCTTTGGGGGAAACCTGGAATATACCCGGCCTCCTCGGTACCAACAAGTTTCTTAATACACGCACTTTACAGTATTGCCTTTAGCCATCCCACTCAGGGGATTGAGGAAGTAGCTACTGAAGGTAGGAGCAACCTTTGCTAAGGGAGAACAGCTCAGCCATCATCTTGCCATCATCACCAATCCTTTGCAGAAGCAGGACAAGCTCAGCGGCTGGGGAGAGGCTCTGTGTGTAAAGTACTGTAACACAGGCTTAAGGGCTTGAGTTCCGATTTCTGGTCCAGCACTCATAGGGATGTCTGACACAGAGGTGTGCACCTGGAACACCCCCCCCCACACATACACACACACACACACACACACGCTTGTAGGCATGGGAGGGCACACACAGGATTCCCAGGGCTTGCTGGCTAGCCTCCTAGCTGGAGTGGCAAGATTCAAGTGCAGTGAGAGATACCATTTCAAAATAGAGAATGATAAAAGAATCAGCATTGACCTCTGGCCTCTATACCCATGCACCCCATGCACAGGCACCTCCACACATATGCACACGTCATGCATGCATCAAAGTAAGTAGATCATACCTGAAATCCAAATATATAAATATACATTAGATTTACTTATTGATAAACTATATGATCCATCACCAAAGATCTGTGTAGTTATAGCCAGCTCTCTCTCTATATATATAGCCATATAGATAATAATATATGCTATATATGCATTATATATGTGCCATATATACGGGTGTGTACACATATGTGTGAAATGCATACCTTGTTGCAAAAGCACCCCCCAGAGACTAGATGTGCTTGGTGTGAGCGGTGGATGTGGGGAGCGGAATGGGTCCAGCTGCCTGTACTGACAGAAAGCGAGGCATATGGCTTCCTTCCTCCCTGGTGTGCCTGGGTCTCAGAGAGAGTGCTCCGTTTCCCCGAGATGAGCTTCTACTCGCATGCTCCACCGGGAAGATATTTTGTATGCCACAGAAAACTAAGATGTTTGCATTCCCACTAGTCCCGGGATAAGGCATTCTTCTTCACACGGACACAAAACATACAGTACATGAATGTTTAATGCAGGCTAAAACTGGGAGAGGAACAGAAAACAAGAACAGAGCAGGTTAAAAAAATATCTGGTTTCTCTCTATCAAAATACTAATTAAAATTCATGTTCATGGGATGGTTATACATATGTTTTTGAACTAAAAGTCTAACCTGGCACTATTTTTTGGCCTTATTTTTGTGACAACATTTTTGTCCATATGGCTCGAAGTGAATCATTTTACATCTTTTTTAAAGCTCTATGTGTTTTTCTTGTTGTCTATTCCCTCTTTCCCACCACACACATACTGGCAGCCGCTCCCAAGTTACCAAATGCCAACTCAACCCTGCAAGCTGGCTGCATGAAGCTAGATACTGCTGGCATGTTCCTAGCTTTCAGAAACACTCTGTGTATGTGTGTCTCTCTGTCTGACTGTCTGTCTATTGCTCGCTCTCTCTCTCTCTCTCTCTCTCTCTCTCTCTCTCTCTCTCACACACACACACACACACACACACACACACGATAACAATAGTTCTTTCTCCTTCCATTTGGGGATATTCTTCTGTGCCCCAGCCTTCCGTCCAACTTCAGTGGGTGCCTCGGTGGGTGCTGGCCACATGAGCCTTCAACTCTGGCCTTTCTTACTTCACGGTACTCTGACAATTAGTGGTTCACTTAAGAACTGCTCTAAAGGAGAGCTTAATCAAGCCCATGCAATTAGTTTAGTCACAGCACAGCAGAGATCCGCATCTGTCCAGTGGCCTCCCCAGCTTCAACCCCCAGCCCGCCCCCTTTGTAATGTCACAGTCTTCCAGGGTCTCACTTCTGCATCCGGAGAGTACCGCTGATCTGAGGTCCAGCCATCTGGCCTGACCCTCTGGGTCTTGCCTAGCTCACGTTGTGTGCATGTGCTGTCTCCACTGGGCATCCGACTCTGCTCGATCTGTGTGGAGGGGCAGCAACTCCACCTAACAAATGTAACTTTAACAACAGTAAAACAACCTAATAGCTCAGCGTGCCAGGGGGCTAATGTGGCGGGCCATTTACTGCTGCACTAAATAGCCCTGCTTTGATACCCAATGCCAAGTGGCAAACTGAGAATTGCAAGGCAGGAGTAACTCCTAATTCATTAGATAAAGGGGGTCATTGCTCATAAGACTGGGGGACTAGAAGGACAGGAAGTTGAGCAAGGCATGCTTCCTACAGACACCTTTGCAACCGGGGCTACCTGTGGTTCAGGCAAGCAAATTCAAGGAACCAAAGGGCTCGGTTCGAGGCATTTGCACACCAACTTGTGACTCGTGGCATTGTTCTGCCACGTTCGCTGCAAAGAGCCTAGACGGGGGACAGAATCCCAGTGCTGGCATGTGATTTGTTATTTGTGCCTCGTATTGACACCCTTGGAACAAAATCATCACAAGAACAAAGTCTATCTTCTCCTGGACTGTAAAATGAGTGACCCCTGAAAGAGCCCCACCTACTATTTTGCCTCATGAGCCCTGAAAAAGTTGTGGTGGGCAGTTGAGACCTGACTAATAAGCTGGGCAGAAAGAGACCGGGAGCCATAAAAAGAGGGGGAAAATCTCGTTAACATTGTTACATCTCCTAATATCATCCTCTTTTTATTGATATTCCTGGCAGCTATAAACAGTCCCTGGATGGCCCTTACACTGCTCCGGGGGCAAAATCATTGACACACCTGTTCTTTCGAAGCACAAAAGAGAAATGAGCAAAAATTTTAAATGAGATCTCTGAAATGGGACATCTTTATTTCCTGAGCATTAGCCTTAAAACAACTGACTTCTCTAATTCTTGCCATCCCTCAGATTGGCCTTGAATTACTTCCCAATGGGCCTCCCATGCGCCTCTCAATGAGAAAGGGTAATGGGGGATCTGTTAATTAAGTAGAAGCAAAGTTGCACGGTGGGGATCAAACACTGGGTACGTCCTAAAACTCCCACAGAGAAGATGAAATGCTGTACAAACTTTAAAGGCTTCCCGTCATTAGCAGAGACCTTGCTGCTCCTGGCCCAGACCCCTCCTGTTTGAGAGAACAATGAGGACAATGGTGACAGAAATGAAATAGTACAGCCGGGAACAAAGGAGCTGGCTATTTACTGGGAAAAAGAAAGAAAAAGAAAAGAAGGGGGAGGGGAGAGAAACGGAGAACTTTCTTTTGTTGGTGGTTCCTGTCTACTTTAATTAGTTTATGGCTGCCAGGGCATTGAGAGCGCCTCATGCTCGCTGCCCTGACCACAGGTTAACATAGGAAACATTTGGGGCTTACACCTGGAAAAACCATAACAGGACGCAGAGGAAGGTGCTGGGGAATGACAGAGAATGGGATGGACAGAGTAGAATAAAGACAAATAATAGGCAAGCTATTTTACTTTGAGTACCAGAGTTTAAACAGTAACAAAACACCCTGTCCCAAGGATTCTACAGCCCTTTAGATCAGGCCTCCATCACCCACAGAGCCAAGAACCATGTCCTAACGCTAAGCTCCAATCTTGACTTTGCCAGAGGTTTCCCAGTGAGGTCCATAGATATATAAAAAGGTATATTCCTAACAAGATAAAGGGTTGGGCATGTAGAGTGCTTATCTAACATACACAAGGCCCTGCATTTAATACCAGCACTGCAGAAATCAGGCGTGGTGGCACACATCTGTAATCACTCAAGATGTGGATAAGAAATTCAAGGTCAACTCACCTACATAATGAATGTAAGGCTAGTTGGGCTACATGAAACCCTGTAACAGCAACAACAATGGAGATAATAATGATGGTGATGGTGATGATGATGATTATAAGCAATAGCAAAAGCACTCAGCCATGACACTGGCTTCTGCTTATCCCACCCGATCTCTTGACACGATAAATCATACAAAGGGGTCTGAGGACGAAGCTCAATGGGTAAAGCCCTTACCGTGCAACTATGAGGAACTATATCTGGATTCCAGAGCACACATAAAAAGCTGGGTGGACATGGCAGCCTTTCTATACAGGGAGCTGGCTGTCTAACCAACTAGGCAACACGGTGAGCTCTGGGTTTGGTGAGAGATCCTGCTTCCATGTGTAGGATGTAGAGCAACAAAGGAAGACACTCAGGGCCAACCTGGGGCCTCAACTTGCATACACACACACAAACACACACACACACACACACATGCATGTGAACCTATGTAGAAGTAAAACACATCCATACTACATAAATATAAAGAAAAGAACTCTGAAAACTGATGCAGTTATTGGGAGACATCCTGACGTTGAAGGACCCAGAGCCCGTTCCTCACTCTTTGTAGTATTCCAAATGGCTACGACGCCATCTGTCCAGAAGACATGACCTTACCAGCTCAAAAGAATAAATCAGGGAACCAATGAAGTACACAGCCAGGAAACTTAGTCTTCAAGTTAAATGCAAGCGTTGTGCTTTGAGAGGAGTTCACAGGATGAAGGCGGCCATGCCTTCGCAGGCTCAGGGCTCTGCTCCCACCCATCAGACGCCAGTTGAGAAAACAACACTGAACATAGTTGATTTTGTTTTGTTCTTTGGTGTGTAATGCATATGAGTTACGTGTACATCCCAACAAATGTAGGCAGAACCAGGGAAGGACCTTGTGTGTCTTCCTCTCTGTCTTATTGCCTTGAGATAGAGTCTTTTGCTGAAACAGGAGCTCACCAATTTGGCGAGGCTGGCTAAGGAATCCATAGCATCTGCCAGTCTCTGCAGTCACTACTCATGGCTTTTCCATGGGCGCTGGGAATCTGAATGTGGGCGCTCATGCCTGCATAGTGATCACCTTACCCACCTGCCACACCATCTCTCCAGCTCTTCCTTCACTTTGATAATGATGGCAGATCATCATTGCATGGCACTGGGTGCGATCAGATGTTCTGATGCTCATATACATTGCTACAATATCCAAGTTCGGGTGTTGATTGTTTATTTATCCACTTCAATTCTCTTTTTTAATGAGGTGAATATTCAGAATCCTCTTCCCCAACTGTGGAGCAGCACTGCACAATGCAACATCCACTCTTTCCTGATCCGCCCCTGTGACGTCATGCCATGGGTGACCCAAGCCCATCACTGCCTCAGCCTACCTGACCTTCCCTGCTGGCCATCACATGATGTTATTTTGTCAGCTTGATGACAAAACTGGCTCTCCTGTTGTCTCACCCACGTTAGGAGCTCTCTGTATCTATCGAGTGAAATAACCCATTCTCTGAGGACAATGTCTTGCAACTAAAGTTCTTACCCTTCCTGTGTAATGAAAATGACTTAAGTTTGGATAAACTCAGCCGCAATCGATAATAGAAGAGAAGCCTTATGTATATAGCTGAAATAACAGAAAATTCCATGGGATTAAAGAAGAAGAGGGTTCAGGGAAGTAACTGCCCTCAGCTGAAGAGAAGCCTGACCAGTGTTATCAATAAATTCTGCAATCAACTTAAATACATGTCAACTATCTAGAATCCTGCCTAAGACCTCTATGCACACTCCTGCCTAAGGAGGAAGGGATTCCCCAGAACAGCTTCTGACTGAAATGGCTATGCCGTTTACCACTGGTGTTCTGAAAAGACAGAGAGACTAGGAGTTAAACGGCCTGACAACATCTTTCTAACACTTAGAAGAGGATGTATGACTAAGTGTATGTCTTTATTTATTTATTTATTTATTTATTTTCTCGTTTTTTGAGACAGGGTTTCTCTGTGGCTTTGGAGCCTGTCCTGGAACTAGCTCGGTAGACCAGGCTGGTCTCAAACTCACAGAGATCTGCCTGCCTCTGCCTCCCAAGTGCTGGGATTAAAGGCATGTGCCACCATTGCCCGGCTAAGTGTATGTCTTTAAAAAACATTGTTTATCTCTTTGGTCTCTGTTTCTATGGAGATAATAATTATCCTGAATCTTCCATAGGGGAATTTGGAGTGTATAATTATATAACATATGGCAAAGAATTCGAACCCACAGTGTGCCTCCAACATGACTGCACTTAGAACCTGCTGACCTTAAGTAGGATTTTATAATTCTCAAACTTTTACAGCAAGAGTGTAAATTCACCTAGGTCATTTCCTGTCTAGCATGCACCCCACGTTGCTCCATTCTGCCTTCCCAGTCTTTGTGTATCTCTTCTGGGTCTGCTCTTACCAGCTAGACTACATCATTTTCTTCTGAGGCCACAACAGCTTACCTCTTGTGGACTTAACAAATTTCTTCTTCCTGTTTATGTAACAATCTGTCTATGCAATATTCTCCAAAATCTTAATATCTTCTACTAATCTCTCAGTCTTTATCAGAATTATAAAATTCCATTTTCATCAAAGGGAATTTTACTATTGGCAGCAACAAAATCCAAATGATAACAAAAATAATGCTGGGCTTTCAAAATGGAAGAACAATTTTTTTGACACAGAAGAAAATCTACACATAATTAATACTCACTGGAAATTCAAGTAGCTACAGGAGGCCAAGTAGATTGAGTATTAGAAGAAGCCTTCAAGGGAAGAACTCTGCCCATTAGAAACACAATAGACTCAGTTGGCACGATGGTTCTGCCAGTAAAGGCAACACTGCCACTCCTGGAAACTGGACTTGGACCCATAACACCCACGTGGAGGAAGGAGAAAACAAGTCCTTCACCTTGTTCTCTGACGTGCACGCACACATATGTGCATATGCATACATAATTGTTTTAAAGAACACGGTGGGTAGCTAAGTGCTTTATAGCACAAGCACTGGTGAAACGCTGCTACCTTCTGATCTGCAAAACGGCAAGGATGAAACTCCTGACTTAGTCAACCATCCTACTGCTGAACTTCTGCTGCTTTGGGGTGTTGTGTGCCGGTGTTTGCTGGGTAAAGCACATAAAACTTGGTTGCAAAGCCTTGGATGATAGGTTTGCAAAACACCTGTGTGCTAGGCTTGGTATTCCTTGTGGCCTGTGGATCATTTTTTTTTAATGTAAAGATTGAGAAAATCCACCAAATATTCCTATTTCTGAGCATCTCTGGGATGTGGGGATGCCATATCCACCCTCTTGCATACAGCATTCTACTGCTAGCAAGCAGAAGCAACCAGTGTTTTCATAGCCCGTTATCTGGGTTCATTTTGTCCCTCCCCCGTTCTGCTTGGCATCTCAGTCAGGCAAGTTTGTGATACCTGGAATGTTAGAGTAGGCCATAGAAGGATAAAATAGTAGAATACTCAGAAAACGTCCTCAGAGCATGGGTCTCTCTGTTGTTCTCTTACATCTATATTCATGATGAAAGACAAGACTTTAGAAGCCAAAAGACAACATATCATAGTTACACAAAAGAAAGAGTAAAATGAAATGAACCAATCCCTAAAATACAAGCAAAGAGGCTGGGAGGAGGACACAGCTTGTTTAGAGAATATCTTAGCAATATACTCATGTGAATGGCAAAGAAAATACATTAAAAAATGGCCAAAAGTAAAAATGATCGGGGGACTTGATCGGGGGAGGGGGAGGGAAATGGGAAGCGGTTGCGGGGACGAGGCAGAAATCCTTAATAAATAAATAAATAAATTTAAATAAAAAAAACTGTACATGGTTATGATGGCAAAGGAAATATAATAAAATTTAATATACAAAATAGTATAATATAAAAACTTACTAGTTTGATAAGCAAAAATTATGATAGGTGCCAGCAAACTATCTCACCAGGGAAAGAAGAGACTTGCCTCCAAGACCAGGGACTTGAGCTCAAATCTCAGAACTCACATGGTGGAAGGCAAGAATCCACTGCCATTACAAGTACCACACACATACACTCACACACACACACACACAGAGAGAGAGAGAGAGAGAGAGAGAGAGAGAGAGAGAGAGAAAGAGAGAGAGAGATATGCCTAGGAACAAAATCACAGAATAGGGTAAATTAAGAGTGGTTGTGAAAATGTAAAAGTGAAGTCACTGGCAGTCGAGAGTGCAACGCTCAGCACCCATCGGCACAAACAGGCCTTTTTACACCCCAGCCTAGGAGCTGTGGACAGTGGGTGGCTACTGGGGAGGGAGGGTCAGCTCTATTTAATGTTGTAGGTCCTGGTGAGCTGACCACGCTCCAGTGGATGCCCCCCACGCCTGGAATATGTGTAGCACAAGCTTGAGTCAGTGGGTTATGGGGGAAAAGAAGACAATAGGAAGTAAGGAGAGGTAGGTAGGTAGGTGGGGTGGATCTGGGAAGGTCTACAGGAAGAATATGATGAGAAGACCCTGTTTAAGCTTCTCAACGACTTAATAAAAGTATTAAACAACAACAACAACAACAACAAAAATCCCTTTCAACCGAGTTAGCAGCAAGCAAGCAGCCTTGCTCCCAAACAGCCGTCCTTCTGAACCTCGGTGTTGTGGAAGGAAACACCTTCTTGGCAAAGGGTAGTCGCCCTCTGAATCTGGGGCACGGAAGACTGCCATGGCAGTGGAAGGCACTGCCAGCCTTGCTGTGTGCTGCCATGTGGTATGGTAGAGCAGGCACAGGGAGGGCCTGGAGGCAAACTTGGCATTGGATCACCAGACAGGGTTTTAAATAGATCCCTGGAAAGAGCAGAATGGAGGGTTCTTTTCCAACACGCTCGAGTAGAAACAGATCGAAGCTAGACGCGTACGTGCGTACGTGAAGACTGTATTCAGGAAGATGCACTGAAGTAAAGGGAAGGAGCGCTGGATATCCAGTTATCCAGGGCAAACCTGGGCCTGGGAGACGCTCAGGGAGTAAAAGCGCTGCCTCACAGGGAGGAGGCCCTGAGTTGGGGTCCCCGGCACCCATGAAAGAGGTAGGCCAGCATAGGGATGTTAAAACCTTTGCATTCTCAGGCATCCTGGGAGGGCAGAGACAGGTGATTGCCGGCAATTAAGTCCAGTCAAAACAGGAAGTTCCAGGTTCAGTGGGAGGTCCAATATCAAAATATAATGCAGAAATTGATATCCAACACTGGCTTCTACATATTCACACAAAGGTAAGTGCACCCATCCTACGTGCGCGCGCGCGCGCACACACACACACACACACACACACACACACACACTCCTCTGGGAGGCTGGCATTGTTCCATGAGCTCTTCATTCCAATTTTGCTGTCCGGCTCTAAACACACATGCTGGGATCAACTTCTTCACACTTAATATTGAGCTGTGGCTGTTCCCAACTACTCTGCCTTAATTTCTCTCAGGGAACTGACGACCACATCAGTTATCGATCTAACATACTGGACAGTGGACTCACCACAACAGAAGGATGGAGGTCACTAACAGGCACCACACAACACAACACGCAGCTCACTAGCACGGCACACACTCCCCCACCACCTTAGAGAGTTCTATGAGAGACGCAACCTACATGGTTTGGGAGTTTGAGAGGGTGCAGGCAGTGTGGTTGGTGTACACTAAGCAACAAGCTTGACCAGAGGTGGATAGGGCCCTGCTCCAGGGGACTTTGCACAAAGGGCAAGGAATTATGTTGATCATACTGGCAGGTCAGGGAGTAGAGAGAGGTCAGAATGGACAAACACTAAGAGAAATCAGTGTGGTGACATCCGCACATTCACAGGTGTGCTCTGAGGCGTGGGGTGCCCCACACCAAGGACCATCCGCCCTCTACATGGGTGGTGCAGCGTGTACCCAAGGCTGCCTTATACTCCATGGGACCACTAGCTATAAATGGAGGCTGCTCTTATGTTTCCCAGCCTCCCAGTCCCGAATAACCGCACAGAATCTATATTACTTATGCCGGGGCCTGGCCCACCTGCATTTGTCCTTTTCTAACAATTTTCTTTGTCTAGCACTGCTGTTTTCTCTCCCCCTCACACCGCCTCACTCCACCAGGATGTCAGGAAGGCTCCCTGTCTCTGACTGACTTCATTCTTATGCTCCAGGCTTGGAAAATGACTTTCTTTTTTCAAGTTGCGTGCAACCCTAGAGTGCAGAAGAGATGATTTTAGAGCCTATCTTACAAGTAAAGCTTGGCAACTCAGGAGCATAGATTAAATAATTTTATATTTTCTAAGTTTATTTTGGGTTCACATTTATTCCAATTACTTAAGGGCGCCAGACTTTCAATGTGTGTGCATGTAGGGGAGGGTTGGGGCTATGGAAAATCTCTGGTTTATTTAAAACTAAAGGAACACAGACAACAAGACAACAACAACAATTCCACATGAAGCTGTCCCACACTCCTCCCAAACCATGTCCTCTTTGGTTTTCATAGTTAATATTAGAGAAAGCCTGGCTTACACGTGTCTTCAGTCCTAAAGGATGGAATTATTATATTCAAACACATATACAAAGGAGCTGCAAAAGAACCAAGAGCTGTGTATCTTCTTATAAGCATCTTTCAATTATGTGTGCTTTATTTTTTTACCTATGGCGTTGTAACTTGGGATGTAGGTTAGTATATATAAAAAACATGTAATCTTCATATGCATTTTAGTCAAAGTTAGCCATTTTATGTATTGGGAGATAATACACTTAAACTCTCTAAAAACAAAATTCTATGTACATGGTTTTAGTTTTCAATGCAATTGAAACCAGTAGATGATTTTTGCACGACAATGGGCTGAGAGATGGTGGACCCATGTGACTGGCCGCCAACTGTCACTGCCCATGGCTTACACTAGTGGGACCTCTGGATGCTCTGACCACTAACCAATCACAGGACCCTTCCACTTTCCTCACTGCAGGGCACACAGAGCTAGTGGCTATAAACTTAAGAAGTTGCGACAATGAAACTCAAGTCAAATCGTATCTTTCCAGACAAGAAGTACATCAATTCATTTTGACACCAATGGCACGGTGACCTATTTCACATGTGAATATCTTCCCCACACAACTGGTAGACAAGAGCCATCTGTGTGATGACTTCCTTTCAAAAGAGCGTTTGCTCACTTATTGGCCAAGGACGGTGTAAAAGTGGAGATCAGAGTACAGCTTTCAGGTGTCAGCTCTTCTGCGATGTAGGTTTGTGGGTTGTGGGGACCTCAAGTCATCAGACTTGGTGGCAAGTGTCTCTACCCTCACCCATTTTTGCGTACCAGTCTAGGGGTAACCTTCATACTATTTCCAGTGAGTTCCTCGTCACCTCCGACACCACTGATGATCTTCCAGTCATTGGAACAAAAGAATATAATTTAAGTAAAGAAATTTTAGAAATATCAATGATTTATTTGATTATAAAAGTCACTTCAAACTATAATATCAGAATATACATAGAAAAGCCCCTGACTATCTCATTTCTGGACTAAGATCATAAAGAAGATGCAGCTGTGCATTTTAGTGACTAACGTTTCAAACGCATGGATCACAATGGCCTCCTGCTCTGCCCTCCTCTCTTACCTGACATGTCCCACTCACGCTGTGTTGGAAGGAGCTGCCACATATGTACCTGGGTACCTCTGAGGATGACATTTTCTGAAGTTACAAAGGAAAGTGACCAGGATTGTAAGAAACACTAAAAGGGCCAAAATCGCGAGACAACCTGAGTCCTGCTCACATTTTGGAAGAGCCACAGTGCCATATTAACCTCAAGGCAATGCCCAGGTCTCTGGACAGGGCCCGTAGCTGCAAGAGCTTGCTCCCCTGTGAGTCAGGCTCCCCCATGAAAGTGCATGTGGAAACTCATTCTGCTTGCCTTCAGTTTCCCTACAGTCTAAGAAAGAGAATGAAGTACAATGCCTATGCATGATAGCAGCCTTGCTGTCATCTCCTTGGATGAATGGCTGAGGAGAAGAGCAAGGAAACCAAGGAGAGAGAGGGGAGAAAGGGAAGAGCCTGCGGGGGGCTCAGCTCTGTGCGAGGGCCATGCATCCAGACGGTCTCAATATCATCCCTCCACATGTTAAGATTCACGAATGCCTCTGTTCAGACTCTCCATGTCAAACACCTCTCTGTTATTTACAATCTACATTTTATATCCCCTAAAACATGAACCAACCCTTGATTGCCACAGAAACTTAACGCTTGTGTTGTACTTGGTATAGCGCCGTGTGTAATGAATTTCTACTTGGCTCTCACACTCTGATCAAACAGATTCAATCAGAGAGATGATAGATGGATGGATAAATGGATGGACGGGTGGATGGATGGACAGACGGATGGACAGGAACAGTCAGAAGACAAATGCATAGACTGTCTCTCTTCTATAGTTTAAGATTCCCGACACACACTCAGTAGTGCATAGATCACAAGAGGGGACTAAAATCTCTAACACGTGAGTAGACACACCACCTCATTTATGTAGCTGGTGATAAATTAGCTACAGTTGAAATACCAACTTTGAGTCAGGTCAAGAGGCAAAGTTAGCGGCCATCAGAACTCCCGCCTGACCCCCATTCAATTGTATTACAACTGCTATTCATTCCAAGTCTCCAAGGGACAAAGGGGAGGTGAGCCACTGCCTTGTCCTGGATTGGGGAAGCCTACCAAAACAGAACTGCAATCTTTGACAGAGGTGCTTGTCAAGGCTTAGAGCATCTGCACGCTGAGCATCATCTAGGGAAACAAAAGAGAAGACACAGTAGCCATCGTGCTAACAATTCTGCCCAGAGATGATGAGGAACAAAGTAAATTTAATGCCACGAAATTATCAGATTTTATCATCAGTGAAAAACATAAGATTTCCGTTATTGTCCCAAACTGCACCATGATATTTTTCTTTCTTCTGACTTCTCTCGGTCTGGTGTGTCTTATTTTTAAGGCTCCTGAAAGCAGAAGTCAGCAGCATGGGACAAGAACATAAAAGGTAGAGGAGTCTCCTGGAAGTGCACCATGTGACCAGGTACTACTGCCCGGGTTAGCATTTACAGCCTTGCCAAGCCCCGCAGCTATGATTAGCTCCTTGCATTAAACCTAAAGCACCTGAAAAACTTCCCACGGAGCCAGCCCTGGGAAGTGTGGGATCTGCTGGGTGACACTTAAGACAGAGCAGAACTTAGCAGTAAAAGACAAGAAAATAAAGTCTTCCCCCACGAACTCTCAGAAGCGAATGTGGTTTGAAGATGCGTGGGCAATTCCCTTTAATGAGATTTCTTCACATTTGTTTCAAAAGGAGATTCAACCTGCCCATTCCCTCCCAAGCCAATGTCTCAAATATATACATTTGACGACGGCAGAGGAGACATAGGAATAAAACCACAAGGCCACAGAGGGATACGAGGCTCCAAATAAGAGGCCTTATGCTAATTTTTAGCAAAAATATTCATCTTTTTTATATACAGGAAGTTATGGTGCTATATAAAGAGATCCTTAAATGTGACATGCCCCAAAGTCCTATTTACTGCCTGACTATTGCTTTCAAAACAAAAATTACATGTGCTGGGTGAATCCATTCGTAATCTGTCTTCAAGGTATATTCTAGTTTTCATCTACATCGCCAAATTATGTACCAAAAATTAAAATTCTGATTTTTCTTCCATAGAATATATTTAATGTAAGACAAAAATAAGGAGGAGGAAGAGGAGAAGGAGGAGGAGGAAGAGAAGAAGGAAGAGCAGAAGAAAAAGAAGAAGAAGAAGAAGAGCCCAAGCCACGCTAAGCCCCAAGTTGGAATTTCTGTGTTCTGTTGCGTTCCACTTGCCAGTGTCTTCTATTATCCATTTATACGACTGGATGCTGACAGCTCATTGTATGAGATGGCTGCTGATTCTGTAAAAACCACAGTTTCCAGAAGAACAGAAATGTAACGTATGGAGAGAGGGTTATACCACATCTCAAAGTTAAATGTCAAGAATTTCACATCCCAACATTAAATCTTGAAATATGTGAGAGTATTCAAATTATTTATTCTGTACACAGCTTTCTTGGCCCAACTCCCTGCTTATGCAAGAAGATGGTTGCCCGTTTCCTCCTTCAATAAAATCAGTAGGGCTCAAACGTCACTGTAAACATACAAAGTGACGGCTACCTGTATATCACAGGACAGTCAGGACCGTAGAATTTCATCCCACAACAGCTACCCTTGGTGGCACGAAGAATAAGCTCGGTTTTTAAACGATATGAAATGCTAAGTGCCAGTTTGTTGCCCACATGCCCATGCTGAACGCATTGCCCTTCCATTACAGACGCTACACAATGAACACTTTCCCTGCAGAGGCTCATGGTGCCGATGTTTCCCAGTGACATGATCCTCCTATTTGTAACTCTGGTCCTCACAGGTGACTGGGTATTTTCTCAAGTGTAATGCCTTATGAGATACCTGGCAGGATGACGGGTTAACTGGACCCAGAACTCCCTCCCTCGGTTGTTACCCGTCTATAAATGTAGACCTCAGCATTCTCAGGCAGCACTGAAAAGAAGGGAACACTCACTGACAAGATTTCTGTTAGAGTTATAATGGAGCCTTCTCCTTCAGCAGCTAAAAGAATTAAAGCAGAATGTCCCTATATCATACTCTATCACACCTAAAAATAACATATGGTACCAGGATCTCTCAATACATCCAAATTCATAATGTGTTGTTCTGCCATCCAAAATGAACCCAGATCTGAGCACAACTTAAAATAGTTTTGATGGAGACAGATTTTAGATTCACCAGCAGCCCTGCCTAACTAATGGTAAAAGCCTCTTTGTTTCTCTCTGATGATCCCAGAGCTCGTCATGGGAAAATTTAAAACAAAATATTTTCTGTAAAAAGAAGAAAAACAACAACAACAAATTTGGGGACAATAAGTAACCTCTCCCTCCTGGGCAGGACTATAGCAGCTGTGGCCTTAATTCAGATTGAGGAAAGGGGAGCCAGTGACAAGGAACCTCCCCGCCCGCCACTGCTTTCCCTGCTTCCGTAAAAGGTGGGCTCAGCACGTGCGAGCTTCCTCACAACTTCGCAGCATTCAGATGACCAGAGCATCTCTGGGGGATGATACAGAAAATATGTTTCTGTCTCTGACTCCATGGGATATTCATGCTCATTAGTGCTGTCGTTGACACGCGGCGCCGTTACGATCCACGGCACGGATGCTCTGGCAAACACCAACGCTGCCATGTGTAGGCCGTCAATATTCTGGATTTCCCCTTGATTTAGGTTTTGAGCACACAGCAAGTATTGGATGATTCATGAAAATTAATCAGCCTCTAAAATTTGTGACTATAATTAAAGCCATTGGGAATAAAATCGGGATTCTGACTATAAAAGTTCTACTTTTTAAAAGGGGTATCAGTATGGGGAAACATAAAGATAAAATGAAGACCACCAGAACATGTGTGCTTCTTGTTACCCCTAGGAAATAACCATTTATCCAGTCCTGCACTAGGACCCAAATCCTTATTGGTCAAGACAGCGACCTGGGCTGTGGCAGTCAGTCTATGGTCACCAGTGGTGTGTGTTTGGTGAAGTTAGATGAGAGCCTCAGAGAACTGCACAGAAAAGTAGGTGTTGTAGAAATGGGTGGGATATTAATAACATTAGAAAACCTTAAACTGAACTAATCGATTTGCAGCTAGCTGCTGGTTAGAAGCTATTTTCTGATCCAGGAATGGAGACGAAATGTTTAACCTGGTTATGGTTATAAACACTGCATCTCTTCTAAATTAAAACAATTTTCTTGATGAAACTAATTTCTTGCCTGAAAGGTATTAAAATAATTTCATTATAAAGAAGGCTTTGCCTCAGTTCGGCGCATTGCCACTAAAGCAAAGCCACGCAGTGCATGTGCCGTAGCATGCAAGCCGCTGCGGGGAAGAAAGGGCTGGGGTGGAATCTGGGAGAGCTGGAAGACATAGAATCGCGAGAACTCATCTCAACTTCCGGTTCTTCCAATGCTACCTTCATTTCCACTGAGTGTGCTCCACACATGTGCACATGCTAACATCACAGGATGCGGAGACACTGCAGTGAGAGGTCCTCCATCAGCATAAGCAACTTTAAACAAGCCCGCCGTGCTAACCACCAGGGTAAGTGCCTGCGCAGACAGTGAGGTGCACGCCCACAGCTTCTGGGGATGAAAGGTCAATGCACGTGAAAAGATGACGTACATGCGGCCTCCCTATATGCACAGAGACCCACCTCCCTAGATGGTTTCCCTGATGGAATCACCCAGAGGTGCACAAACACAAAACAGAACACACGTTTGACCAGTCAAATGAAGAGACATCAAGCTGATGCTTGTCTGTGGGAAGTTAGGGGAGAAAGCGGTGGTTTTGAGGGTGAGTGGCCTTACTGTATTGCAGCAGGATGAAAAAGAAACTGTTAAATAGGTTTTCTTGGGGACAAAAAAAGGATTATTGAGGCTTTTGCTTTCTATCATTATATAATTTTGAATGTTTTAAACATAACTCTATCTTTTTATAACTACAACAAAAAGCAACAAAAAGCAAAAAGTAAAACAACTGTGGACTTTGAGGCATTTTTTAATGCGTGCATTTCTCTTACCAGAAGACGCATTTTAAACAAGTATAACCTGCCATCGATTATGAAGGTATATTTCTCCACTTTAGATTAAAAATATTTCTTTATATTATGGGATTTGTTAGGTTTTCTGAGTAAATTACATTTTCTTTCTAAGAAAAGTAAAGACACCTCCCAATTTAGGACCACAGCTGTGTTTTCTGCCTCGTTCTTCTGGAGCTGTAACCAAGCTCATTAACAAAGGTTCAGTAAGAGCCTCCATGATTGAAAGACACACAGTGAAAACTGAAGTTCTTTCTCCACTTAGGAACGATATTTTCTACTTACCCTGGATTTGCTAAATTTAAATTGTTTTGATTCTCTTTTTCACATCATCAATCAATCTAGTTATCTATCACTTTTTACATACTATTTGGATATAATTTAAAAAGTCACTAATCAGTTCAAGAAATAGCAATATCAGACACACATCCATGTACTCACTCATGCATTCACACATAACGTATGCACATGCATACATGCAGACACATAGGCTATGTATATGCACACGCTATGCACACACATATACATACATGTACACACATAGGCTATGTATATGCACACGCTATGCATACACACATACGTATGCACATGCATACACGCACACACATAGGCTATGTATATGCACACGCTATGCATACACACATACGTATGCACATGCATACATGCAGACACATAGGCTATGTATATGCACACACATATACATACATGCGCACACACATTCACTTGCATACATGCACACATAAACACACACAAAAGCCTTGGGGACTATAGAAGATGAGAGCATGGGAAGACTGTAAGAATCAGGCTCCTGAACATGGCAGAATGGCTACACTTAGGAACCCACAGAAACTGTGGTCTCCTGCGAAAGATCTGTACAAAATCAAACCAGCCAACCTCCCAGCAGGGAAGCCAGTAGGGCCCCAGAGCCTACTGCCTAAAGGAGGAGAAGGTCGCTGCTGATGGCTTCTGAGGAGCGCGGAGTCAGCTTCTTTAGGATGTGGCCCTGGTAGGTCAGCTATGGCCCAGTGTGCAGGTCCACACACAAGAGGAATATAAGTTTTTAGAAGAGAGAGAGGATGTGAAACTGGGAAAGCCAGGGTTGGTAGAAGGTGGATTTAGGGTAGGATAAGGGTGAGTATGATCAGAATACATTGTATAAAATTCTCCAAGGATGAAATTATGATATTAAAAAGGAATATAATTTGTGTTTCAGAGGACTTAAAAACTATTTCTTACTTTTTAAAAAACTACCACCTCAAATGGTATTTAGCAAGTAAGAGAAATTTCATAATGTGTATAAATTAGTTCTTGAATTAATTAGTGAACACGGAGCTAAACAACAGGGAAGTCTTTATAAAGGAAGAAACAAATCCATGTAATACATACAGGGGACTTCAAGCAAGGCCACCTGGCTCAGCCGAGCTGTGCTGGAAGAAGGAATTGGCCCCGCCCAGCTGCTTCTCTGAAACTTGCTTTGCACTCTGGCTGCCTGATTACAATAGACACACGGGTCAATTAAGAGCAGAATCTGTGTTTTACCAGCATGGAGGTATGGAAGAGGCATAAATAAGCATGTGCACACATGTGTATATTACAGCCCAAATCTAGAATTCACTGAAATGGAAATTAGCTCATTTTAAGTAAGTTTTTAGACCTAACCAGACCGTAACAATGAGGTTTAATTAAGTAAAAATAAAAGTGGCTGGCAGACCTGTAGCATGAGCGTGCAGAGCAAGAAAGGAAAAGGCGCCTGCGGACATAGAATTCATAGCACATGATACACAATGGGTGATAACAGCGCAGGCAGGAGGGAGGAAATGCCTAGTTTAGACATTGGTGACCTGTAAAATTCTGCTTATCACCAAGCTCAATGCAGACTTGCTCACAAGCCCCGAGTTGCACGCTAGCGCCACTGGGGAGCAGCAACCGGCCTTCCTGCATCTGGTCAAAACGCAGGCTTTAGCCGTAAGGCCAAGGCCTTAACTCACTCATCACCGGTGCCCAAGCACCCACGTTTCCTCCCCTAGCTCTACCGGCTCTGGTACTTAACAACGTTTCCTTGTAAAATGTCTTCAGAGTTGTCACAGCACAGTGAATGTTTTTTGAAAATTTGTTGAGTTTCTTTGTCCATCATTTTTTTTTCTGTTGGTCTCGGATTATTTATAGATAATTATCTTTTGAGAGTGCTTCGAGTACAATATTTTCCAGTGTCCATATCAGTCATTGTCAATCATACCCCAACTTGATGTTCCAAATGAAAGGAAAAATGTTCAGGAAAAACTAAAGTACTAATTCCCAATTACCCACCTAGCAGGATACCACCTGAAGTGACGCCGGAGCTGCAAGAGGCTAAGAGCCAGGAATACATTCTCATGTTAGCAACATTTTTTTATATAATTCTGAAATTTTGGCTCTTTTTGCCTTAGCTCCTCCATTATAAACACTGCCATCCTGGCAGCTAATCAAGGCATGATTGGAAAGTGCTTAGAGCTTAAATATTCTTGGAAGAGAAGTTAGTATACAGGTGCAAAGTGAAAGAAAAATTTTTAAATGTTTCCCACAAATTGAAGGGAAAAAAATCACAAAATTCTTGCCGGGCCATGTGTACACAGAGATAAAGTACCTCCGTAAGGCTGTCATTGTACAGACATGGGCTTGCCCAGGGTGGACGCATCTTGCTGAGTTATGACAGTACAATCCAAATACTTGCAAAAGCTTTGAAACAGCTTGTGATACATACAAAAATAAAAATGCTAAATGATAAGGGGAGCAGAGATTTATGAAACAGTCAAACAAACAAACTAAATCTAAGAAAACAAAACTACGTGTTTTCCATCAATCACTTTCAAAAGAAAAATATCTTCAAAGATTAGAATTTTAAAAAATAAAAAGAAGTCTTTCTTAAAAGAGAAATGAGCAATAGAACAGAGGACACCAACAGCTGCAAGTTCTGTCTCGGGAGGTGTCTTATAGAGGGAGCTTTCTGGTTAGGAAATCACTGGCTGGCTCTCAAGTGTCCTTCCTGGTGCTGAGGACAAGGAAACAAAATGGAGACACAGTCATCCAGAAGATGGACTTTGATCAGTCATCATTCACGCGATGGCATCCAGAGTGAGCAGTGCCGGGGAGAGGACACGGTGAGGGCTGGGTAAGAACTAGCCTATCCCCCTAGAAAAGTTCCGCGCACAGGGAGATCTGTCCCATGGCTAAGGTAAGAGAATTCTCTTACCTAAGAGAATCTGTCTAAGGACTAAAGGTTACCTCACAGAAGAGTCAGAGAGAGATGAGAGGAAGAGAGAGAAAAAGAGAGAGAGAAAGAGAGAGAGAAAGAGGGAGGGAGGGAGGGAGGAAGGAAGGGAGGGAGAGACAGCAGGAGCTTTTGACAATGTGAGTAAACAAGGAGCCCAGCATCCAGGAGGACTAGCTAGAACTCTGAAGCACGGAGCCTGCTAAGCTTCAGGGTGGTACAAGGGCCAGACAGACGTCATCCTGGCACATGAAATCTTTACCCCGGAGCAATGAGGCACTGTTGATGGCTTATTATTTTTTAAGTCGGTGACATTTTCTATAAAGCCATTTCTCATGCTGTCTCTTCAGTTTAGGGTCTGAGAACAGTCTTTCTGAGGTTTATCACCCAAGATAAACTTTGACTGAACTCATCAGAAAATAAATGGTTTCCAGGGATTTAGGCTGAGCCTCTCGCTTTGGTGAAAGAAGAGGATGTTCTGAAAGCTGTGTGGTGAGGGGGGTGATGGACAGGAGGTTGGTGAAGAACAACCCAATTTTGGTAGAGGGTAAATTTTGTCTTAAAAAATTTTTCCTATTGGCTTCCCTGACAGGAGACCGAGAAGTCCACATTCTGAAATAAATACACCCTACACTCTGTAGAGCAGAACACAACGGTGAAGACCCTCTGCTTCAGGGGGTGAAGGGGAGAAACAGAGAGAACCTTCTTCTGTGTGCCCAAGCTGGAGCTCTCAGACTCCATGTGCCCCACAAGAGCTGTGACTACAGACCAAGCCAAAGCCAGACATGCCGTTAACACACTGTGAGGTAGGCTTGAGTCTGGCTACGCAGGAAAAGGAAGGACTTTGAGGCTGGCAACTATGTGCTGTGATTTCAAAAGGTCAGACCCCCTATAAGCCTTTGTAGACTGACGATCTCTCTCTCGTGGTCAACTTTTGACTAATTTCAACCCCTGCCTTCTAGCTTTGATGAGCATTACCTTGTAAATGGTTGGGAGATTGCTTGATTCCCTAAAAAGGCCAAGAATTGCCAATGACGCAGATGGAATAAAGAAAGGCCTTCCAGTCAAAATGACGAAAGAAAGAAAGAACAAGGTGGAGACTATGGGGGAAGCACTGATTCAAACATGTCCCCTCTGTAGCAGCGCTGTCCCAGATGGCTTGGACAAATGACAGACGTATTGGTCTACCATGCCTTTTGGTCAGTTGTCTGTACTACCAAGGATATTTACCCCAAAGCACAACTCATGGCTGCCCATCAGCCCTGGCATGGTCAGCCTTTTGCAGATGATTGTCCCTGAATAAAACAATTGGCCTATCCTACTAAGGGGAAAAGCACAAGAGGGCTTCCTTAAGATTTTGATTGTCATTCTAATCAAATTCCTTCCTGACCATCATGTGTTCTTCCCTCTGCTTTGTGGACTAGCATGGGACTTTTCCCATCAGTTGAGAGAGAACATTGAAGGATAGGATTTATCCATCTAGGGAAAAATGGGGTCAAACAGAAGCGCAGGCGCAAGAGCTACACACACACACACACACACACACATACACGCACACACACACACACATACACACACACACACACACACACACACACACCTACATATGTGTGCATATATCATGGGCTGCTAAGGAAGTTCAGTTGGTAGAGGGCTCGCCTAGCATATGCAAGGGCCTCAGTTCAATCTCAAGAGTGGCATAACAGGGTCTGGGTGCTCACGCCAGCCATCCCAGTCCAGGGCACGGCAGAAGCAGGAAGATCATAAAATCGTCAAGGCACTGGGTTACATAATGAGTTTGAGGTCAACCTGATCATCTAAAGAAAGAAAAGAAACAAGAAGTGAAAATCAGACGTTTCCCATCACCCTGTTTATCTTAGCGATCATACCTGCTGCCAGCTGACGGGACAGGCTTGGGTGTTGGTTCATTCCCTCGTCTTCCTGCTCATCACACAGCACCCACTCATCATTACATACGGCCTCATTGACAGTTGACGACAACTTTTACTCATCATTACATATGGCCACTTACAGTTGACAGCTGTCACCCAGGCGAGTTCACATACGTTGCCATGCAGTCAGTCACATGGCATCGCAGATCGGAGGGTGAGAGCCAAGGCCAGCGAGCCCCAATAACCAGTAATGAGCCCAGCAGCCGGAAGACTCAGACAAGCCAGGGCTCATGGGAGTCCACACCCCTTGAGTAAGGTCTACTTAAGCACTATTTATTTCCCTGGGAACTTTTATTTATTACTTACTTACTTTGTTTTTGTTCTTGTTGGTTTTGTTTTTTAGTTTTTGAGATATATTCTCACTGTGTGGCCCTGACTAGCTAGGTCTTTACTTTGTAGACCAGGCTAGCCTCAAATTCAGAGAGATCCACCTGCCTCAGCCTCCTTGGGTCCTTTCAAGCACCATTATTCTGGTGCTGACACACCAAACTGGGGCTTTCTTTCCTTGTAGAATCAAGCTGGTCTCCCAAAGCAAAGGGGGCACTGACAGCGAGAAAGTTAGGGCAGGAAACTTCCCTCCTTAGGAGAGGAAATTGGATCATCCTCGCCTTGAACTGTAATTCAGGAGAGCCGCACTAGGCAATAATTAAATCCCACATCAACATGTCAGGAATCTCTCTGAACTGCCTATTTCCAAATGCACATCTGGCCCTGAGTAAAGTCCCAGGTAAATTGTTACTATTACAATGAACTTAAACTTCAGAAGGGCAAAGTTTTCCTATGCATCCATTTTAAAAGAGAGAGTATGCCGTGAGGTCTAAATGTGCCTCCTCACACAATTTACTTACTAAACATATTCTCCGCACACACAGACACTGTGCTGGGTGCCTACCTATGGCAAACGGTACCAGCAAAGATGGAAATCACTTATGGTAAGGATGCTAACACTGATTACACCAGGGAGAAGGAGGCAGACTGCAGAGACACAGGGCAAACATGTCGAAAGGGTGGTTTCCCCTGAATACCAGCAGGAGTCAAAACCGACCCTGCAGCTGTCCTTGGAACAGGGCAGCGGCTGGGTTGGCTGAAAGGCTCAGCCATTGTGTTTTTTTTTTTAAAAATATCCAAAGGCACCAGCCATTCCGTTTGAACTTCTGAAGGGTTTTAGAAATCACAACACCCCGCGACGAAAAACACGGACAATAGATTTCCCACACCCTTATTTTTATTTTGCTTTTTAAATACTAATTGAGAGGGTCAACTTTAAAATCATGAAGCAAATTCACGGCGAGGCACCCCTGAAGTCCCCTACGTAGACTTACGATAGAAAGGACATCGGCTCAGGTACAATGAGTCTAATTAATGCCCACCTCTTCCCTTGGGCATAGCCAGTCACTAGTTAACAGGTACTTAACAGAGATGGACCCACAATTCTGGGTATTGTGTGCTAGCTCTCAAAGTGAGGGTCTCTTCGTGGAGGAAGAAGTCAGACCCCAAGTCACCTGGGCTTTAATTCCAAGGTCCTTTCTAGGAGACCTGGACATCTTACTATAGGGAGGGAAAAAAATAAAACACAAACAAAATTCCAACTTAGATCTCCCGGAATGGGCACCTTCATTACTCTGTACTGGAATATGCTAGAAAGACGTGAAGAGTGTCCAGACCACGGCAGCTGCCTCTGAGAATGCAGGACCAACTCACCTCTGAGGCTCCCAACTACACACCCTGCTTCTAGACAAGACTCATTTTCACCAGCTGTATAAAGGTAATATTTAAGAATTTAATGTCCCTTTGTAATCGGCGTATTAACCAGGCTAGCTTAATATGAAACAGCAAATTTTAATGAAGGGATAGCTTACAACACCAGGGATCCAGCGATGGGCAGGAAATACAAAAAAAAAACGGCGGGGCTCACACCCGCCAGATTTATACGTAAACATTAGCCAGAGGCGAACACGTCGCCCATTGGGCTGGGCTTTTCCTACATCCTTTCTTTAAAAACTTAGTGATTTATTTATTTTTATTTTATGTGCTGAGTGTTTGGCCTGCATTATGTATGTATACCACTTGTGTGCCTGGTGCCCACAGAGACAAGAAAAGGGTGAGATCCTCTGGATTTAGAGGAAAAGATGGTTGTGAGCTACCATGCAGATACAAGAAACATACCCACCCCAAACAAAGAATGGATAAGGAAAATGTGGTACATTTACACAGTGGAGTACTACACAGCCAAAAAAGTGACATCTTTAAATTAGCAGGCAAATGGATAAATAGAAAACATCATATTGAGTGAGATAACCCAGATTCAGAAAGACAAATATCACATGTACTCTCTCATAAGTGGCTTTTAGACATAAAGCAAAGAAAAGCAGCCTACAATTCACAATTCCAGAGAACTTAGACAACAATGAGGACCCCAAGAAAGACATACATGGATCTAATCTACATGGGAAGTAGAAAAAGACAAGATCTCCTTAGTAAATTGCGAGCATGGGGACCATGGAAGAGGGTTGAAGGGGAGGGGAGGGAAAGGGAGTGGAGCAGAGAAAAATGTATAGCTCAATAAAATCAATTAAAAAATGAGAGAAAAGAAAGAGAGATAACCCAGTACTTTAAGAATAGTAAATACTCTTAAGTGCTGGGCCATCTCTCCAGCCCCCTCTTAATTCGCTCTTTTACCCAATGCGTGCTAAACTGAAGAACCACAGACAAAATCTGGGTCAGAGCTGAGAAGCTGAGTAACAGAGTGATGCCTCATTCTGCTGGGGCTCCTACAGCAGTGGGTGCCGTCACACCCCAAAGCCTTAAATTCAGGGAGACTGGAAGGCCTTGGAGGCAAGAGTTCTCTTCCATCTTCCTGTCTGTCAAAAGGAAATCGGAATTCCTTGCTCTGAGAAGATAAATCTCCTCTCAGCTAAAGAAGTCATAAAACTTGAAACAGTTACTACCCCACTTCTTCCTTCCATCCTGAAGACCTCATTCCAGAGGGGCTCTAGCCCATGCCCAGTGGCAAGGCATGCCACAGGCCTTGTAGGGAAAGACCTGCCCTGGCCTCGCCTGTCCCAGTCAATGCTACCTGACATACACCTTGACCCAATCACAATCTTCATGGATGCTCCCCATCTATGGATAATAGACAAAAAAATGCTGTTGGTTTTCAGGTTTTTCCAGCTTCATTCTGAAAACTCCGATGGAGTATAAAACTTGGACTCTATAAATGTCTTACAGTTTGTTTTCTCAGTCCCGCCTTTGTTCTGGAACCGACCCCTAAGACTCTCGGGACAGATAAAGAAAAGCTTGATTCCTTTTGACTTTGCAAAGCTCTTTCTCAACGTCCAGATAATCTCCAAAAATTAAAGACTAGCGAAAATTAACGACACCACTGCCACTCAGGCCCTCAGCGCTGAAGTGGGTGAATCACCAAGAACAGAACGGGGGTGGAAAGATGGTTAAGTGGTAAGACGCTTGCCACACAATCGCGACATGTAAAGGGAGGCTGCGCTCACGGTTCCCAGCAGCTCGGACACAAATAACCACAGTGAAACTATATTAACTACAACACTGTTTGCCCAGTGGCTGAGGCGGAGCTAGCTCTCATCTCTTAAATTAATTCATTCTATTAATCTATGTATCCCATGAGGTTGTGGTCTACCGATAAGCTTCTGGCACCTTTCTCCTTTGGCAGCTACATGGTGTCTCCCTGACTCTGCCTTCTTTCTCCCTGCCTTCAGTTCAATTTTTCTGCCTTCCTATATTCTGCTCTGTCTTAGGCCAGAGCAGCTTCTTTATTAGTCAATGGTAATAAAACATATTCATAGCACACAGAGGGGAATCCCACATCAAAGACCTGAGTTCAGATCCCAAGCATGCACGGAAATAGCCAGGCAGGATGGCGTGCGCCTATAACCTCAGCTGTGGGCCTGGTATGGGGTCAGAGGTGAGCAGATGGCTAGAGCTTTCTGGCAGCTGCTCTGGTGGAAGCAGTGAGCTACATGCTCAGTGAGAGACACTGTCTCATAAAATAAGATGTGGAGTCAGAGAGGAAGATATTTGATATTAGTCTCTGGCTTATACAAGTGTGCTGTGCACACACACACACACACACACACACACACAAATACCACACAAACTACACACCTCACACACAGAGAGAATTATCAACACCCTACTATCTATCACTGCCTGTTCCCTTTAGCATCAAGATGTGGTCCTTAAAAGAATTATTCAAATTTGGTCTTGCGGTTGAGTGTAATAAAGAAAGACACTGGCTCCCATCTCCCAGACACTGCTCTCTTGCACAAATGTACACAGCCCTACATACATCATACACACATACACACATGTCCATATATCCCCCTCCACATATACACACATGTACACACACAAAGATAAAAGTCCTAGGCTGGATTCCCAGGTTGCCAGGAGACAGTGTCTATGTGTGTAAGGCCCAGAGTGAGACCTCTAGCTCGCTGAGGAAGGAAGGGCCTGGATCTCCAAGTGTGTGAGCTTAGCCTTAGCATTCCCTTTTAATCCTCAAAATACCAGGCACTGCCACTACCTCCCAATGTCACCAAATGCATAAGCTTAGGCAATAGGGAAAGCAGGAAGGAAAAAACATGAACTCTGTGTGTTCTTATAAAAATAAAGGCTAGAGGAATGGCTAAGGACACTGGCTGCTTTGGCAAAGGACCCAGGTTCAATTCCCGGCACCCATAGGTTGGCTTACAACCATCATAGCTCCAGTTTCAGGGAATCTGATGCCCTCTGAGAGTTCCGGGCATGTACCAGGTGCACATACATACATGCAAACCAAGACTCATGCACATAAAAGGTATCAAAAGAAATGTAATTAAAAATGAGTGATCCTGTCGTCTCATCAAGGACATACTTTGTGGAACCTTCCAGGTGTATCGGCCCTAACAGAAACCCCGGTTGATGAGAAAACAGGCTAATTTCTTCAGTGCCCATCTTGCACGAATGAGAAGAAATGCCTCTGAAATTTACCTCTCCTATCTGAGCCGGAGACTCTCACGGCTACAATTTGCCCTTTCTTTCTATGTTCTGCAGAGAAGCATGTTTGGTTTCACAGGTAATTGATAGCCTTCAGCACACAGAAGTTACAATCATCGAACGAAAAGATTCGCTTTGGTGAGAATTAAAACGAAACAATTTCTCCAAAATAAAGGGTAAAAGCCAAAAAAAGTTAAGGGGATTAATAGGCCAGGACTTCATCTACTTTTACATTTAATTTGATGTCACGAGAGCTGCAGGCATTTCAAAACACACCTCTTTTATTCTCCTATAAAGTCTGCACGATTTTGGCTTTTGCAATAGAAGCAGTTAGGAGGGGAGGGGAGGGCTAGCTTCTGTATCTATGCTAAAGAAGAAAGGAGAAGCAGGGTTGACCATACCCCGAGGCCCCAGCTCCTGCAGAGAGCCTGTTGTTCTGAAAGCAAGGTGCTCCGCACGATCTAATCATGGCTCTAAACCTTGTTACAAGCCTTTTACAGCTCCAATATCTGGGTTACATGGAAACACGCTGGAGAGCCTCCTTGTACTATGAAATAAATGTCATTCTGACTGGCATCCTCTCTTCCAGCAAGTAATTTCCCTCTGCTGATAAATCGATACGGCAAAAAAACAAATGAGGGCGCACAATGGGCACAGTGTGGATTACGTTTTTATTCATCCCAGAGCCCCTGCAGCAGAGTTTTCTAAAGCAGAAAATGATGCGCTGGGGCTGGGAAACAAGAGAGATGCAGGAAGACACTGAGATAAGAAAAGAAAGACAAAGGAGGCCAAAAGAGAGAGAGGAACAAAGGGAAAACCAAGAGAGAGGCAGCCAGTGCAGAAGACAGCGCCCCTACCAGGCAGTTCAAGTACAGGAACTTGTGCCAGAAAGATTAAGATCTGAATGCTGCTTGCTTAGCCATTCACAGCAGGTCAAGGCAAGGCCTCTGAGACCAAGCCTAGGGACCTGAGTTCGATTCCCAGGACGCACACTGTGAAAGGAGAGACCTGACTCCTATCCACAAGTTTTCCTTTGTCCTCAAAAACATGTCATGGCATGTGGATGCATGCGCACACAATCTCTCTCTCTCTCTCTCTCTCTCTCTCTCTCTCTCTCTCTTCTCCCCCCCCCACACGCACACACACCATACACACACACACACACACACACACACACACACACACACACACACATACACCAAATATAAAAAACAAGAAATAATTGTGAAAATAAACACGCATCTTTTTGCTTTAACATCTTCACTCTCTAATGTGGCCGATCACCTGAGAAGGCTCTAAGATCAAAGTTTTTTTTGACTTGTTATTTATCGATGTCAACCATCAGGATTCAGCCATGAAAATTCGCCTAGAAACCTGGAGACTAAAATTGACACCACTGACCCTTCCTCATCTCAGCAAGTTCCCTTTGGTCATCTGTGGTCTCTTTGTCATTAGCATAAGGAAGGGAAAGGGCAAGTGAAAGAGAGGAGAAAGCAGCGGCTCCTCCTGGGGGAAGCAGAAACTTAAAGAGTATCTTTGAGTACAGAGCAACTCTGAGAAGGCGCCAGATCGCGGAGAGTATTACCACAGAGAAGAGATGCGAGAGGCCCCACTCACGGCCACGTTCATGACATTTTGTCTTCTCTGGGTAATATAGTAAAGTCTAATTCTGAAAACCCCATTTCTCTTTGTAAGAAAAGATAATTCCAGGAATTCACTGTGGTACTTAGCTGCTGTTGAGGCATGGCAGTAAAAATAAGAGAATCCTAAAATCTTAGCGTGCATATAGAGCTGATTCGCAATTTCAAGCCTTGGCTTTAAGCCTAGAGTAAGGCCCATCATTCCCCATGCCTCAGTGTCCTCTGCTATAAAATGGGAGCAACTGTCAACAGCTATTTTAGAGAAACTCGTAAGAGTTGATATCAACAGGGTGTGTTGGATAATGGCTGTTTCAAGATTTGGTGCCACAGAATTCAGAAACACCAAAAGAAGTTATTTACCATCAGCCTAACTACCGTTAGCTTCCTGGAATAGATGCAGTTTTCTGTTAGGTGTCCTCAACAGCTTCCACTTGGCTCCCACTACCCTGTACAGGAGCGCAGGCTGCGTGTCTTATGGGGATACATGGTTTTGTTTTAGCTTTACGATTTATTTTTATTTTGAATGTGCAGGATTTTGAACTCTATGTGTGTCTGTGTACCATGTGAGTTCCTGGTACGTATAGAGGTCATAGGAGGGCATCAGATCCCCTGGAACTGGAGTCACAGATAGTTGGGAACCTCCATGTAGGTGCTGGGAACTGAACCATGCCTCCAGCCCAGGACTACATATTTCCAGAATGTCTTACATATATAATTGTGGTTTTGCTATTTGTCCTTTTGAGACAGGGTTGTCACACTCTGGCACAGACTGGATTGTAACTAACAGTGTATGCCATTCTTAAGCTGACAGAGATCCTCCTGCTTCAACCTCGCAAGATCTGGGATTATAGGTTTGTTCCACCAAGCCAGTTTTGAATATTCCTAACAGTCCTGTGATGACCCTTCCTGGGCAGCCCCTGGGATAGCCCTTGCTTAGCTGCCCTCTCTGGGTTGCCAGGGTAAGTTAAAAAGTGGATCACTATATCCGACATGCATGTTTAGCTTTGTGCTTGGAGCAGTCTCTATGTCTCTATGTGTCTCTATGTGTTGGCTTAGATTCACAGCTGCTTACAAAGCTACAGCCACGGTTAACTCTACCCCAGTGGCCTACCTATCCATGTCGCTCCATAAAAATGGGAAGATGCTGTTGGGACCTTTGACTGTGAACCAAAAAGAAACAAGGCAACCACAAGGACAGTAGCAAGTGCTGACATTTGCTTCTTTCTCAGTCAAAGGTGGGCTTACTCCGCACACTCTGTGCTGTCCTTGCTACTCACGAGCCTTCGCTGTTTTCACTAATTGCTTCCTGATGCGATTTCAATACACCAGGCGCACTGTTGCCTAATGGAATGCACGAGCTTCTTGCTCTTCCAAGAACCAAGTACCGACCCTGAGGTACAGGCTCAACCTTTGAGAATGTGTGGGCACGCAGGGCTAGGAAAACCAACCGCTCTCCACTTACTGAGAAGCCTGGGCCCTGCACCCCTGGAACGTGGGTTCAGCATATGGTTCTGCTGTGATTTAGGTGCTGCTCTGTTGGGGACTGGAGGCTACAGGGGACATGACAGTGGATGAAGGACACCGGGAAGCCAGAAGAGTTTAAAAGCACATAGGAAGGGGGATGTAAAGTGGAATCGTTCCCAATTAAAGCGGCCAGGGAATTAGGGGGGCGAAATGTAATTATCTACATTAGGGTTTGGCCAGGCTCTATTCATCGAGGAGAAAAAAAAATGGACTAAGATGCCTAAGTCTTCCTTTCCTGGAACACAAATGGCCTTCTCATTTAACAATCCGAAAGTGCCTGTGAGTCCCGTACTTCAACTTAAAATAATTATTTCATAAAGCGATGACTCTGCAAATGGGGGTGTGGGAGAAGCCACAGCGAGCCGGGTGTGGCAATGACCGTGAGGGCCGCGACGACCGTCATAGCGAGGCCTAGCCAGATATGAAGAACGTTAAAACTACAAGCTCACAACTAGCCATACCAACAGGGATCTCAGCCTGAAGAAGTGTCTGAAAATGAGCCCCTTTTGCTTGCAGTACCCAAAGCCATCCCCACAGTGGGCACGCCATCATGGCAGTGGGTGATGAAGAATGGTCCCCCGTGATAAGTGCGGAAGCCCGAGATGTAGGCAGCGAAAAGTAAGCGGTCACCCACTGTTCTTTGCTAACCAGGGCACAGAGAGATGGGAAGGTGTTTAACAACTGCTTGAGGACCTGCAGGTTGCATCAGACATAAGACTGGCCAGGTTAGGTCAGATACGGCTCAGCTCAACTTTCCCCTAATTTAAGTCTCTCCAGCCTGGCTTCTAAAGGACCCGAGGAATTCTAATCTTCTTTTCCTTTCAAGACTTGACCATGAAGATGAAAATGGGGGGGGGGGGGGATGCTTTAATTACCAACCCGAGCCAAAGCCTCGCCCTTTGATATGGAAATCCCGCTTGTGCCCCCACCTTTCCCCTGCCCCTTCTTTCACTTTCCCAGCAGGAATTTTAAGGAGCTTTGTCCAACCAGCTGATAGTGACAGCACAGGAGCCATGCCTCGCTCCTGGGAAAGTTTAAGTTACGTGGTGGTGTGACTTCCACCAGACTGACAAAGCTGAGCCAGGACAGCATGGGGAAAAGGAGAGGCAGGAAGAGAGGGGAGAGAGGGAAACAGAGCGAGAGAGAGCGAGAGACACAGAGAGAGCCTTGGAGTGGATGAATTTGTTTCTGCCCTGGCAGCGTGAAGTGTGACCAGGCGACAGACACAAAGCCTCTCACTTTAAACTCACACAGAGAGCACCAGCCACACATGCACGCTGCCATGTACCGCCACCCAGTTATTGTCATCTGCCTGCTGCATGACTCCCGGCTTCGCTGTAATTATGAATTGCACTTGTCAACTGTCATTAATTCCTCTTTAACATCCCTGTCTTTGAGTAATTAGACAGAACAGCCTCGCTGAGCCCATTGTTTAGAGTCTCCTGAAAGAGCCCACTGGGCTTTCAGAGTACAATAGACTTCTCGTTAACCCTTCATGAGGGCAGGCTGAGCGGAAGGGAAGGGCTGCTCCAGGTTTGGGCTGCCTGCTTTGGCATGGGCAGACACGCAGACACATGTGCACGCTGCTTAAGTGGAGCTAGATTTTTAAATATTTCTTCCCTGAAGACACATGGGATGTTCAAAGCGGACTGAAGAGTAAAGAAAGGCCGGAGGAAGAAACAGTATTTCACTAATCCACATCACAGGACATAACATCGTACTCTTGTGTATTCTCATGCTTTGTAGTTAAGAAAAGTCAAAATTTTTGAAGGTGTTTTCTTCTGTTCATGACATAACACACAAGATATATAACGTGTGTGTGTGTGCACGTATGTTTGTGTCTGTCTGTCTGTCTGTCTGTTGCTGGTGACACCAAGGCCAGAAGAGAGAATGGGAGTCCTAGAGCTGAGGTTGCTGGCAGTTATGAGCCGTTCTACATAGTTTTGGGAAACTGAACTTGGGTGCTTCGTGAGAGCAGCAAGCGTTTTTAACTACTGAGTTATCTCTAGCCCCAACGGGTAACACTTTTAATCCTGCTCTTGGAGGCCCAGGGTACTTTATCTCATTTAGTTAGTTTGTTCATAAGCTCGCTTTATGAGACAGGATCTCACATAGCCCAGGCTAACCTCACATGCCCTATGTAGCCGAGGAAGACCTTGAACCCCTGATCTTGTCTCCACCTCCCAAGTGCTAAGACTACATGCATGCACCACCGTGCCCAGCTTTATTTGACAGTACTTTAGAACTCATTCTGAAAGACACACTCGGCATGCCCATGGCCTCTCAAGGTCCCCTAAATGTATCCAGTGTCCTCGATGAAAGAAAAGATGTGACACACGGCTCACTTCGCAGAGTAGCTCTTGCTTAGTAACCCTTCTCATTTAACGTAGCACAATAAATAATAAATCACTTGCAAAATTCTGTACTGCCCTGAATCGTTGCGTTACTATATCGCTGTGACTTGGCAGCCAGACTACCTTTGCATTTCTCAGTGAATTTAAGATCTCCAGCAATGAGACAGACGGGAAGGTCACGCTGAAGAGGAGAGGCTCCTGGCCATTTTGTACCAAACATTTTTCAGAAAAACAGGGGACTTTTATTCAAGAGCAAAGCACTCTCACAGAGCAAAGCTTTTCTGGATGTTGTGCTAAAAAGAAAAATTCTAAGACTTTCTCTTAAAGGAAATAAAGGTCTGAGGAACTGTGGAAACCAAAGGCGAGTGACTGATTACTGGACAATCATTAGAGCCATTTCCCGCACCGGCTCCACGATAAGGGATTGTTCTACTGCTCTGAGAGTGCTTTTTGCAATAATAACATTTATTGAAGTCTAGATGTGTGTCCTCTGTGCTTTATATACATTAATTCAGTTAATGCTCAGATCTCTGTGAAATAGGTACTATTATTCAATTTCAGAGATGGTAAAACCGTGCAAAAAGTGTTTTCAGAAGTTGTCCAAGACTGGCCACACGCGACAGCAGTTGGGGATGGCTGAGTCCGCATCCCGACTCTCACCCCCTCTGCCTGTGTGGGTTTCCATTCTGAGCACAGGGGGACTTGTCTTCTGACGGTGTTTCTTGAAGGAAGCAGGTGAGTGTTTCTGAAACTTTTATTAAGAAAGCGAGGTTTGAAACATTCTGGAAGCCAGCGGCTATAGCATGGTTTACTCCCAGTCCCCACCCAAGGCAGGAAGATCATAAATTCAGAGTCAAATATAAAGAGAGATGGTTCCAAGAAAACAGCTATTACTGGACATTGGAGGAACTGAGGTTTGAGGGTATGCTGTGTGGTAGACATGCATGTGCTGAGAAGGAATAGAGGTGAGGCAGAAAGGAGAAAGAGAAGGCGTGGAGGAGAGAGGAACCGAGGGAGAGAAGAGGAGGAAATAGGTTTTGTAAAGTTGTGGGTTACATAGCAAATCAGTGGTCGCTGTTAGTGCTGGGTGTGAACTATTGTTCACAATTACTATGTGATCATGTTGGTATATTGAGAAAGAGGAAACACATCCACATACACTCACACACTGTCTTTTGACACACTTTAGTGTGCTGTTTATTAAAGACCGGCCACATGTCTGTTCTGTACTACGTATGTAAGGCACAGAGGGATAAGTCAGGATTCTTTGGTTTCTTTGTTTTCGGACAGGGCTTGGCTTCTCTGCGCAGCCCCGCCTGAATTGGAACTCACTCTGTAGATGAGGCTAGCCTCTGACTCAGAAATATGACTGCTCTGCCTCCAGTGTACTGGGATTAAAGGTGTGCACCACCACTGTCCGGCTAAGCCATGATTCTCAACTAAAGGGAGTTTTCAGAGTTGGTGGAGACAGAATTTTGAGACTCACACCATTAACACAGTACAGAGTGCTGAATGGAACGCAATCGATGAGATGGATTAAAAGAAACAGCTCAGATCAATGGCAGGCAGTTAGAGGGAAGAAAAATGTGACTTATTAAAAAGAAAAACCTTCTAAATATTCATTTCCAACAATGAATATGATTGGCTTGCTAACTAATGGATGACCACTAGGGAAAACATTCTGGTTGGGTGAAGGACCACAAAGCTGGTGATGTCTGCCATGAGGTATAGGGAGGCTGAGGCAGCCTGAATACTGTCTAAGGTCAGCTTGTATACAGAGTTTATAATTCTATAAAAAAAAATCTTCACAGGAGGTCATTGCTCTTTATAAAGGACATGTCTTTGGATTTTGACTTCAAAGGGAGGGTTGGAAATGAACAAGTGGTGTTGAGAGTAAGGGGTGAAAGGTTTGAATAGAATTATAGGTCCCAAAACAAAGGCACAGAAATAAGACTTATGGGAAAGATAAGCCAAGCATCCAGCCTCACTGCTGCACACATTACTCTCGGGAGGGACCGGAAATGGATGAGGATGGTGTGGCAGGGGGGTGAGAAGGAGGCAAGGAGTAAAACCGTACCCAAGAAACAAGCATTACCAGTGCAGGAAGGTGGGCTAGAAGACCCCGAGGAAGCCAAGGTCAATCGATTGGGGAATGCAAACAGGACTGCAATCCTGATTTCACTCATTATGCAACCTTAGGTCCTTTCATTGACTTTGTGGTAATCCAGTACCCACCACACCAGAATTGTTACATGGAAAATAAGTTCATGGGAACACAAATCAAAGTGCCCAGCTGTGTGACCAGTCAATAGGAGCTGTGCTGGCCAGAAGTATGCAAATATAGCCCTACCAATATGCTTCTCTCCATGTCTTCAGGGTATGAACACTGCAGCAGATTATAAGGGCGATGGTTTAGAATGAATAAATAAATAATAATAAAAAGGAAAAATCTTCTGTCCTAATGCTGTGAAGAGTACACATGGAATGAGGAACTGGCTCGCACATTTTTGTTATTTCTCATCTCACTCTGATGATGGCGCTACAATTCTAACAGAACGTCTCAAGGGATGCTGAGGCATGAGGATGGCAAGAACCAGGCTAGCCTGCACCAAATAAAAAATCCTGTCACAATAATCTAAACAAGACCAAACCCAAAATACTACCATCACCAAGGAGAGAGAGAGAGAGAGAGAGAGAGAAAAGGAAAGAAAGAAAAAAAAAAGAAAACAATAAATATAAAAGAAGTGGTAAGAATAGCCTTTGGGGAAATTATATTTAAATAATAACTTCCTTAAAATTGAGGTTGATTAAACAGTACACTATTAAAATGTACATACTAGGAAAATGGAATATGTAAGTAGAGAATATGCCCCAGACCCAAATAATAACACAGAAACTATATTAATTAAAATACTGTTTGGCCAATGGCTCAGCCATATTCCTAGCTAGCTCTTACATCTTAAATTAACCTACTTCTATGATTTCATATTTTATCACAAGCTCGTGGTTTGTTACCTTGCATCTTGCGTCTTTGGTAGCTACATGGCGTCTCCCTGACTCTGCCGTCTTGCCTCCTCTATCCTTGCTTGGATTTCCTGACTTGCTATGTTCTGCCCTGCCATAGGCCAAAGCAGCTTCTTTATTAGCCAATGGTAATAAAACATCTTCATAGCATACAGAGGGGAATCCCACATCAAGTACAGATAAAAAAAAATCAAGCCTGCGACTCTTAATTTTCCATATATGAACTTGGGGTTCATTTAATTTAATTGTCCAATGCCTCAGTTTGCGTAGCTTTCCCATAAGACTGCCTGCCCAGAGTGGCACATCCCAGAAGAGGGGACTCCCTCTCCAGCATCAATCAGAAACCAAGGAAGTTTCCAACAGACTTGCCTACAGGCCAGTGTTATAGACCTATGTTCTCAATTGAGGTTCCCTCTCCTGAGACGAGATTAGCTGTGTCAAGTTGATCCCCACAAAACAAAACAAAACAAAACCAAAAACAGCACAGAGGCGGTAAACATCAGTGTTTGTGTCTTTGGCTGTGGAACTTCCTATTTGACACTAAGATGTTAGGAACAGAAGAACGAGGATCCCGCTGAGCCGGGTGATCCATAGGCTGGAGCTATTAACTGGCTATGCAGGGGCGGAATGACTTGTCAGAGGAGCTGGCTTTTTCTAAGTAACTATGACTCTAAGCCACAATTCTGCAATACACTACTCATTGTAGGCATCAAGGGTTTGTTTTTTAACTCTTTCAAAACAGCCCTCAACCAAGAAAAAAAAAAGACCTGTCATCACACTAAAGCAGAGGGCTAAGGTCCTTTTCCCTGGGTCATCAGGAAGCATTCACGGCACACCGTTTTCCACCTGCACAGAGCAGGAGACCCAAAGTCGAGGTGGCTTTGGCTGCTGTGATGACACCCTGACTGAAGCGAACTCGAAGAGGAAAGGCGCAGTCTCCCCTCACACTTTACAGTCCATCATCACGGGAGCAGAGGCAGGAACTCAAGGCAGGACTCGAAACAGATACCGGGGAGAAATGCTGCTTTCTGGCTTGCTCGGCTGGCGGGCTTTTATCAACAGCATACCCTCACCTGCCTGGGAAGGGTATCACCCACAGAGTCCTGGACCTTCCTACATCATCAGCAAAAAAGACCTCAGAGGCACACCCCAGACCAATCTGATCTGGTCCGTGCTCCAGTTGAGCATCCCGGAACATCACGGAGGAACTGCACACCCTAAAACCATGTTTCTCAAGTACTATCGCCTACTGCTGGGTTTCTTCTCGATTCCACGAGGACCTGAACTAAAGATGATAGTCTCTGAAAGAGAGACATTCAATACACCACAACCAAACATGGAACCAAATACTTGAGATGCGGCAAAGGGTACCCTCCTGAGGCAATCCCATGAAGAAGCCTCTGGATATGAGGGCTCCACCTCGGGGCTCTGCCTTTTACTGGAAAGACAGATGCACTTTGACTATCCCACACCTTAGGACATTCTAATTCTTAGGAAATCACATTTGGCTTGTTGTATCTATTTTACGGGACCACCCCCGATCCAGAAGATGCTATCGATGGGAGTTCAGCTGCATTCCCTTGCGAAAGATCATCACAGCTGGGCTTGCAGTCTGCTGTCATCCCCAGTAAGAGGAGGGGGTGGGACTGTCATAGGACCCTCGCCTGAGTATCCAGGCTCCCATCCCAGACTGTTGCATGCAATTCTACCCTTACTTAATGTGGCCTTGGATCTCATGGAGGAGTTAGAACATAGAGCCTGGGAGCATTGACGGAAGGGGTAAGCCTCCATCCACAGAGCCATGGGAAGGCCATTGTCCATCCATGTTGCATGCAGAATTTCCGGTATCGCAGCTTTAAGGTCACCCACACTCCTACCCATAAGCCCTTATCTGTGCTCTATAAGTAAGCCCAGAGTACTCATTGGCAACACAGAGGGAACCAGTTTGGTGGTGTCCAACTTTTTCTGTCATAGGGACATTATGAGAAGAGGCTGTTGATTGCCCAATGCCCTCCACATGGCGGGGGGGGGGGGGGAGGTTCATACAACTGTGTATTTAGTGAACATTAAACTCTAACACACAGGAATGTTTCCGCTTCCTGTTTTCTCACTGGATTCTTGACACAACTTTGGCTTCAACACTGGACCCAGATGCTCAGAGCGGGGGACACTTGAGACAGGACCACCGTCCACACACCACCGGGGAACACACTTCTGACGTATCTCATAAAGTACTGTGAAAAAGATGAACCAAGGCAGAACAAGCTGATCTTTGCTTCTGTGCTATGGAGCCCCAAGCTGAGGGGGTGTTCAAGCAGGCAGTAGAGGTGAAGAAGGCAGAGGAAGAGGCCTACAGTCTAGTTACACATCTGTGGCTCCGGCAAGAACAGAGGCAGAAAGAAGTGCAGGGGGGAGGAAAGGGTTTATTTGCTTTACAAGTCTGTTACAGACCAACCCTTTGGGAAAGTCAAGGCAGAAATGTTCGGCATCACACACACAGTCAAGACCTAGGGGATGCAGATATCCCCATGCTGTCTACTTGCTGCCGTCTAGCTGTCTCCTGTCCTATAGAGAGAGTTCATGACCCCTGCCTAGGGACAGGTTCACCCACAGTCAGTCTTTCTATAAAAATTCCTATATATACAGTCCCAAGACCATCCCTGACACCGTGCCCCCAATACAACCTGATAAAGACAACTACTCTGCTGAGACCCCTTTCCCAGGACTCCAGGTTATGGCAAACTGACATTCAAAAGGCAACAACACATCAAAGAACTTTGGGGCACCATGGTGTCATTGGGTATGCTTTTCATTAAGACCAACTTCCAGTGACATTTCCAGGCACAGCCTCTCTGTTTTCTCAGGGCAGAAACTAACTGCCTCAGAGAAATGACAATCCTGGGGCTGGAGAGATGGTTTCATGGCTATAAACTCGCATGTTGCTCTTCCAGAAGATCCAGGTTCAGTTCCCAGCACCCACACTAGTAGGCTCACAATGTGTGACTCCAGCTTCAGGGAATCGATGCCCTCTTTTGGCCTCCACGGGTACTTACAGCCATGTGCCGTAGACTCAAATAGACACATCCACATCAGAAACAATTAGAAATCAGATTTCACTTCTACCCATGTTCTTGCTCCGTGGCGCTTTCCAGCAGCTATATAACTGCCAATCTTCTAGAACTTTTAGATCCTAATTCCAGGAGTTAGTAGGTTGGAAACAGCTTCTGGGCAAATGATGTTATTCTGAAAACTTTCTACACCAGAAATAGCTGGATTATTTCTGCTTGACAAACAGTCTGGAGGCCTGATTTTTAATGTAGCATAGGTATTTTGAGATGAGTGTGTCTATCTTTCAAATAGCAGTACTCATAGAACAAAGGGAGACCGAGGGGATAAAGCAAACAATAAGAACAGGATGTACTTACCTACAGGGAAGGTGCTTGTGTGCAGGTGCCTGCAGCGGCCAGAGGGGGCGTTAACGACACCCTGAGCTGGTGTTAGAGGCAGTCATAAGCCACCCAGTGTGGGTGCCAGGAACCAAGCTAAGGTCCCTCAAAAGAGCGACAAAAGCTTTTGACTCTCTGAGCTACCTCTCTAACTCCTAAGATGGTTTTTAAAAGGTTAAGATTTGCTCTGATTTTAACCAAGTCTCAAGGTCACTTTACCCTGATCTTCTGTAGTCCACAGTGTTAAAGCATATATTTGCTCTGTATTGGCTTCTTTCCCTTTGCATTTTCTTATCTGTTTTTGCATGTATGTGTACGGGAAACACGGGGCACATGTGGAAGCCAGAGACTAACTGGCAGGAGCCAGTTCTTCCCTTCGATCGTGTGACTTTCAGGATAGAATTCAGGTCATCAGGGTTGGTGGCAAATGCCTTCGTCTGCTGTGCCTTCTCTTGAGACCTGTATGTACTCTGCAGGGTCTCTTCAAAGGTTCATCTGAGCTGGACTGCTTCTGTGAGTTTTATTCCTTTCCAAAATAATTAGGCTTTATATATTTCTATGTGTGCATAATCATATATATACGAGTGTGTGTATATATAAATTGTGAGAATGAATATCTTTACAATGTATTTTTGCTATTGATAATTAATTCCCACTTTAAATATAAAATGTTTATCTAGAAATGTTAATATCAACACTCGTTAAAAGTTCAAAATAAAACAAAATCATCTATTATGGTTTGGCTATGAAATGGGGTCCCAGGCTGGGGTCTATATTTGAAGGTTGTGGAGATTCTAGAAGCTAGGATCAATGTGGAGGAAGGGGGTCTCATGGATCCTGATCTGGACAGTCCACCTCCTTCCTGGTACCTTCTTCAGACTCTGTTTCTTGTCCCTGAAATGCTCTGCACTACTCCAGGCCCAGAAACATGAAGGCAGGAGACTAGGGACCGAGCCTTCTGATGGTGAGTGAAAAATCAAATCTTCCTGCCTTGCGTTTCTCTGCCAGGTACCGGTGACTAGGCAAAAGCAACCGGCCATATGTCTGTGCATCAAGCCTCCTGGTTTGTAGCTGTCCATCCCAGCTGTGCCCAGCGGCGGCAGAGACAGAGCTCATGTCCAAAAGGAGTTTCTTTAAATCACACTGTGGCGCTCATCGATCGGCCTATCAAGCATACTTTCAAAATAAATCCGCTTCATTCGAAAGAATCAATCTGTCTCCTTGGTCATTTCCCTGCCATGGACACTTTCATTGTTGAGGTATTTGGTTATGAATGTGATGAAATAAAGACGGGGATAAAAGCTGGATGGTTTCTTGAGACTGAACTGTGCATGTAAATACATTTAACTATTGCTTTAATTTTCTGAGATTATAAAATAATCACATCATTTCCCCTTCCCTTTCCTCCCTCCAAAGCTGCCCATACATCTCCCTCGCTTGCTTTCAATCCATGGACTCTTTCACTGGTTGCTGTATATACCATACATGTATATACATGCATGAGGGAAATCAAGTCTGGTACCTGAAACCTAGCCAGCTACACAGGGCTAGTGAAGTCATAGGCCTTGGAAGAGAACCTACAAAGACAACTACTAAATCAGCACAAACCCTAACTACATTCAAAACATGTGTCCTTATGGCCATGGATAAGCATAGCCCTCCCCCTCATCTTTGAAGGTATGAACACAAAAGCTCCCAACAAGGAGATACTTGCTCTCCTTAAAGAACAAGAAAGGATGTTGGCATAGAGTTTAAAGTAACCGTTATCACAGGGTGACGACCATGAGCCCTGAAACCTGCATTCTATGACAGAATCTGGAAGTTCCTTTTCAAGCTGCATGGCCTTTTTTTAACTCCTAATATTTTCCACGGCTTAAGTATAACCAAGGCAAACCTAAATGCAGTCACTGGTTGGCGAACTCTAAGATGCAAATCAATACTACAGCACACTGCCCCAGGAGACCCGTGTCCCCTGATTTACCACTGACACAGTAAGCGCAGAGGAAACACTGGAGCCGGTATCGTCCCACACAGACCACTTCTATCCACCCAAATTGCCAACTTTAATTCCTTTAGAGTTTCTCCTAACAAATCAGAACAAAGACTCCAGATAAGGGGTCTATGCAGGAGTAACAACCCCAACTAATAAAACACCATGCAAAGACCACCACATTGATGCCCTAAGTTTTAAAAGGAATGGGCAGTTTTCTTAAGGTGAAAAGTACATGTTCATTAAAGGTAAGTAGGTATAACGTGCAAAAGAAAGATTTTAAATGTGATGTAAGTATGGAGAGAAGGCTCAGAGTTAAGGGTTTACTGTTCTTGCAGTGGACCTGGGTTTATTTAGTTCCCAACACACACAAGGACCCACTTCTGATCTCACAGGGCATTTTTGTTTATATGGGAGATACAAATTCATACAGGTACGCACACATACAAGTGTGTGTGTGTGTGTGTGTGTGTGTGTGTGTGTGGTGATACAGTCCCCAAATCCCCAAGTTCTATTTCCTATATATTCTTCCACTCTGAATGAGACACTCTTGTGCCTCATGTGTGCATTTGTGCATATGTGCCCCGGCCATGTGAGAGCCTGGGAAGGTTAAGGGTTCGATGTCTTCCTCCATCATTCTCCACCTTATTTTCTCACATGGTCTCTCACTGAACTTGGAACTCACTAACTCAGAGTGTGTGGCCACGAAGCCCTGCGGGCCTGCTTTCCTACACTCCCCATGCGGGGATTGCAGTGGCTCATCAGTCAAGACGCCCAGTTGGCGAGGGTGCTGGGTATCCAAATTCAAGTCCTCTTTCTTGTATAGCGAGTACTTTACCTGCTGATTTATGCACCACCCCCCACAGCAGCAGCAGCAGCAGCAATAACACCTTTAGTGATTTAATGTATTGCTCAAGATTCGTGAGCAATACATCCTTAAAGCTAGAAATATTAATATAAGCAAATGTTTATTCTATTAATAGCTGATTAAATACTTTCTCACTATTGGAGTCATTTAAAATATATAGGGCTGGAGAATAAATATATAATATATAAATATATAATATAAATATAAATATAAAATACTAGGGCTGAAGAAAAGCATAACAGTTAAGAGGTCTCACTGCTCCTATAGAGAACTTGGGTTAAGTTCCCAGGACCCACACAGCAGTTTATAGCCATTTTTAATTCTAGCTATAAGGGATCTAGTGCCCTCTTCTGGCATCCCTAGGTACTGCACACACATATAGACATACCCTGGTATGGGGCAAAAGATCGCACCATGGACAAGAGGTCAGGGACTCCATTTCACGGCAATCTTTCCAGCCATCTGCACAGCTGGTTTCAGCTTCTGCCAATTTTCTCAAGGAACTACAACTCCATGTCTAAGCTGCACTACTCAATTACTTCCAAAATTCAACATCTTTGTTTACTTCCTATTTGATTTCCTCCTCTTATGAATTGAATATAACACTTTCCCCACTTTTCTATCGGCTCATAATCAGTGTGAATCATTCCCATTGTATGAGTTGGAGAATTTTATTATATTAAAAATGACCATTGGGGGCTGGGGCTAGCTCAGTGAGTGAAGGGTTTGCCGCACAAATGCGAGGACTCGAGTTTGACATGTTTTAACCCAAGGGCTTGGGGGTCAGGAGCTGGTGGATCCTCACTTTCCAGCCAGCCTAGCTGACAGGAAAAGATGTCGATTGGTCATGCATATGCACACACACACACACACACACACACACAAATAAAAGAAAGTAAAATGTTATTCTGGTTTATAATGTTTAAAATTTAGGAAGTAGATATATATTACTAGTGAATCCCAGTGGTTCGACTTCATTGTGCAGAATGTCATCTCATTTGTGGAGTCACTGGGCACAGTGTCTTCCACTGGGCAGACACATGACTGGGATTTCCATATACCGACTGCAGAAAGTTCTGTGGAGGCCGGTCAGCTCTGGTGGTTCCCCTCAGTTTGCACTGCTAGGCTTGCTTCTCTGCTACTTTGCTGTTCTAAAAAACAGATGGGGAACGAAGCAATGGCCCACTCATGTGCAGCCTCCTCGGGACTTCCGGTCAGTGCCTCGTCCATTATTTCCTTTGATGGGAAGAGGCTCTTAATTACAAATAATTGCTGACAAAGAGGGCAGCTCTTGAGCAGCTGTTATTAAATTACGAAGACTCACTCTGTCATTTGACTTTTTTAAAGTATTCAATTGACTCGCTCTTACTCCTGAGTGACTCTAAGTCAGCATTTCTGCCATCAGTGAAGAAATGGGAAGCAGGCACGGTGGAAGGACTGAGCAGAGAGCATCCTTTTCCACCAGTGTTGTTGATGCTGTTTGTCCTGGTTCTGTAATTCAAACACACCAGTAAGGTTCCCCCAGTGTACTCTGTGGGCATGTACCTAAAACGCTGGAAAAGACGGCTGATAATCTCGTGTTAATCCTGGATGAATATTGTTTATGCAAAGCAGGGAGACATGCTAGCAGCATCACACACGTATATGATTTGATATTGAGAAAGACATCACAAAGGATGGATCCCATTAGGTTTTAACATTCAGCGTTCTCTGCATACTGTCTTTATTGAAGATGCTCTGTTGATCTAGTAAACTATCCTGGAGGTATATAAGGAATTTCCTTCAAGAGGAAAAGATGATCCATAACAATTTACAAAAGATACTGAAAGGGGCAGTTAAGAACACTGGCTGCTCTCCCAGAGGACCCAAGTTCAGTCCCTAGCTCTCACTTGGAGTCTAATACTAGAGCTCCCATGTGCAACTCCATTTCCAGAGGATATGATGCCCTCTTCTGGCCATCTAGGTCACTGCACATTCACGGTGTACATACATATACATCAACAAAACACATACACATAAAACAAATATAAATCTTTAATACACTGTCTATATACATACACATAGACAAAACACATACACATAACACAAAAGTAAATCTTTAAATAAAGATTCTGAAAGGAAGCATAATAGAAATTAAAAAAAAACCAGAAACTTTATGCCACACAGAAAATATCACATAAGTTACTAATTAAGAAACAAAACTCCAGATTCCTAGGCTGGACTCTCCAGAGCACACATTTTCAGAGAATTCTAGAAGGAACTGTGAAGCTCACTGACACAGGTACACAGCATTGGGAGCCTGAATTTGAACAGCTGAAAGGGGTGTGCGCTTTTCTCTTAATTTCCAGATAATCACTGAGGTTTTGATTTCAGAAGGTCACCGGCTATGGCCGTGGTCTTTCAGCCCTGCTAATTATTATGTTTTCTGAGTGATGCATATTCCAGTCCACAGGTGGAGGACCTTTTAAAGTCAGCATCAATCATATTCAGTGTTTTGTTTTGGTGAGTTGTTTTTCTAAGTACCACCCACATTAGAATGTGAAAGTGTACTGCTCAGGGTTCTCATTAATGTTGCACAATTTGGGAGGTGGATTTGTCAACAAAGTCCCTCATTCTCAAAGGCCACTGAACCCTGCGGGGATAAAATGCCTTAAAAACTCTATGCACAGGACAGTCTTTAATTACCCAGAACTCACTTGACAGTTCGCAGAATATTAGGATTGCTTTCCTTTTTCAAGCCAAAAAGGCATTGACTTCCTACATCAGGGCAGGTGAAGGGTGTGTGGATTTGGTCTGTGGGGAGAACAAAGGGGTTGTTGATTTGTAGGTAAAAGACAAAGACGGTCAAAGGCAAAAGTAACCATGCAGAATCACAAATCATTAACTGGCTACACGGTTAAAGCAAATAACTCTAAATGCCGGGGCTGCTGAAAGAATGCGAGCTCAAGAGCAGATGAGAAAACAAAACTCGCCAGTGGCGCAGCCAGCCACCTTCCTCAGGGGCCTCTGTAAAACACTGGGCTTCTAACACCTGTGGGGAAGTGCGTTTTTCTCTTATTTGTCCTGTGTCTACACACTGCAGCTCAACAGAGACCTTTTCTGATTGCGTTGAATTTGTTGAAAAGGGTGTTTTAACATGAAGCATTTTAAACATGCATAAATAAAATATCCGTTGTGCTCCTCTTCTCTGGCTATTTCACTTCTGGTCAATCTTGTAGCAGTATCTTTATCATATTCCTTTAAGAAAGACTACAGGAAAGAATGCTTATTTTGCTTTATTATGCCTCATTTCTCGTGTGCAAAATTTTACAAGTATCTTGAACTATTTACTCTCATTATTTGCTCTCATTTTGAAATGTATGTTAGCTGAATTTTCAATACTTGCAACATATACTCCCCAACTAAAATATACTTCCATGCTACAGAAATAAAGTTTAAAACCATTTACTCAGTAATTCTGATGTTTGCTTAGTGTGCAACTAACAATATGATCATTTAAGCAATGACCCAATGTGTGGCTCCACCCAATAACACCAGTGCCATCCTTGGTGAGAAACACTCTGACCCCGAATTCCCCTGCCCTCACCATCCCATACTCCCCTCAACCTCCGCCATCATTGTGCAAGACCGCTTGAATACTCCCGGGTTTCAGAGTGGCCTCCCCTTGCTTTCCTTTAGAGGTTCACAGTCTCCAATGTTGCCTTGAACAGTGTGATTTAGTTGCTTGAGGATCATCTTATGTAGCCCGCTCTCATCTATCTTGCTAATATTAGTTAAACTAATATTCCTCCTTTTCTCCCTTTAGATATTACCCAGTGACATCTGTGATTGCCAGTCTACTTGGTGGCAAGTGCTAACAATTGTTTAGCAAATACAAGCATTTCTCCAGTGTACACTCCTTTTTAAATTATTAGTATTACTACTACTATTTATTATCATTGTGTGTGTGCATCTGTATGTGTGCATTGCATGTGTGTGTGTGCATGTATGCGTGTGTGTCTGTGTCTGTGTCTGTTCCAGGTACCCAAGGAACATCAGATGTCCTGGAGCTGGAATTGCAGGTGATTGTGAGCCACCCAATGTGGTTGCCGGGAAGAGATCTCAGGTCCTCTAGAAAAGCAACCAGCACTCCATTGAACCATCTTGCCAGCCCCTCTCCTGCACATATCCTGTCTCTAGATATGCATGCATGGATTCCCCTCTGAAATTTATTGCAATCTTTGAGCAGGAGCCGAGTCCTCTAACTTTTTAGACATTGTATCCAAAAGTAGTTACTGTTTACATTGGAACAAGCCCATGAGGTTCAGTAAGCCTTCCTCCTAGCCAATACCCAGGACTGTGGGGCACTGTAATGGGCCACTTTCTGAAGCAGAGGAACCATTGCTGAGAGTTTTTAGTGTCTTGTCTCTGTTTTTTTCTGATCACTAGTAAGATTAAACAATTTTGAATCCCTCTCCCTTGTGTGTGTGTGTGTTGCAATTCATATGTATCCATGTGTCGGCATGGGTAGCATGCATGTTTGTGAGTCACTAGGAATGTACATAGGTGTGTGGACACCACAAGCCGCCATCAGGTGTCTGCCTCAGTGACTCCCCACTTGTTGACCTCATCTTCTGACCTCAGAGCTTCCCTGGACACCCCATCTGTGCCTACGAAGTGCCGAGACTGCAAGTGGTCAATACCCCCAACCAGCTTTTATATGGTTTCTGGGGATCTGAGCTCCAGGCTTCACACCTGCAAGGCAAGTGGAGTCGTCCCCTTGCATCAAAAAATAGGTTGAAAATTTAAGTTAATTGATTATTGGATTTCTTTCTTTGCCTTGTCCATGCTGGAGGGTGTGAACTGTGGTTATCTGAGTCATGGTCTTTAACCTGGAGGTTTTGCTTAAGCTAGAGGTGTTTTTGTGATGCCTAGTGTGAACTGTGGATGTCTGAGTCCTGGCTTGTAACCTGGAGGTGTGTGCATGCTGGAGGGTGTGAACTGTGGGTGTCTGAGACCAGGCTTTTAACCTGGAGGTGTGTGCATGATGGAGGGTGTGAACTGTGGGTGTCTGAGTCCTGGCTTTTAACCTGGAGGTGTGTGCATGCTGGAGGGTGTGAACTGGGGATGTCTGAGTCCTGGCTTTTAACCTGGAGGTGTGTGCATGCTGGAGGGTGTGAACTGTGGGTGTCTGAGTCCTGGCTTTTAACCTGGAGGTGTGTGCATGCTGGAGGGTGTGAACTGTGGGTGTCTGAGTCCTGGCTTTTAACCTGGAGGTGTGTGCATGCTGGAGGGTGTGAACTGTGGGTGTCTGAGTCCTGGCTTTTAACCTGGAGGTGTTTCATAAGTTAAGCCTGATGCCCCTTGCTCTCTTCGTTGGTTCTTTTCATGATGCCTCTGACAAACAAATAAGAAATAAAGGAGGCTGCATGCTACTTCTTTGGCTTCAAGAATTCTCTGCCCCAAAATCTGTCCCCAGATTATTCTCTTACAGTACTGCATAACAGACTTATAAACCTCTTTTCTTTTATAATGTACTTATTTATGTCAATAAATCTGCTAGTAAGAATTTACTGTGTTCTATAACTCTTTGCAGAGACTATTCATAGTCAATGCTAAAATTTTCTTATTTCTCTTTTGATTTATTTCTAGTTGCAAAACTTCATTTCTAGATACATTTTGTTAATCATTTAGGTCATAATCTCTTTCTCATAGTAATTTCAAATCCTTGAAAACAGCCGAGACCCTACTGGATCAAAACTCGTTTACAGTATGGTGTGATGTTAGTGACTCCCATGTGAGCTTGAGAACAATAGCAGTTTTCAGCCATGTGCCAGCCTCTGCCAAGCTCACCAGGTTGGGCTCCTTAGCCTTCCCTGTCCCAATCCCTCCCGACTCGCCCATCCCTTTTATTCTATTAACTGCAGGGAGGAGTGGGTTAGCACCATGGCTCCTCTGTGTGTCCAGTCACTGCATTCTTCTGTCAGTTTCTCCTTAGTTTATCTTGGGGTTATGTTCTTAGAGGCATTTATACTTAATAACATTCTCTCTTCCTACTGAAAGAAAACCTCAGTCACTTACCAAGTGACTCACTCTCCAGTCAAGCTCGGGGTTGTAAGGTCTACCCTGCTTGAAGGACTTTGCCGGAGTCTGTGGAGTATTTGCACAGCATATTGTTCTTCGTAATTATTTACCTTTTCCACCCGAGGAGCCCAAGACACAGCTGGTGAGCAGTGAAACCAACAGTGTGACCAGCCTCTCTGCAAAGTCAAGTCCACACCTCTCCCCTGGGGGCTCACAAGGAAAATGGCTGTGAAGAATTCTTCAGAGCCCCTCATCGCAATTATTCTCACAAAGCTTAAACTCGTGCTCCTTGAACTTTCTAAGGTAACACGATGCTTTAAAATTTTTATTTTAAAAGCCAGGTAGTGGTGGCACACACTTTTAATCCCAGCACTCAGGCGACAGAGGCAGGCGGATCTCCACAAATTCAAGGCCAGCCTGGTCTACAGCGAGAGTTCCAGGATAGGCTTCAAAGCTACATAGAAAAACCCTGTCTCAAAAATATCAATCAAACAAACAAAACACTATTTTTTTTTTTTTGCTTTTTCGAGACAGGGTTTCTCTGTGGTTTCCTCGAACTCACAGAGATCCACCTGCCTCTGCCTCCCAAGTGCTGGGATTAAAGGCGTGCGCCACCACCGCCCGGCCAAAACACTATTTTTAAAAAGCAGTCTTCTTTATAATCTGTATAACTTACCCTCTCTCACTTACAGATAAAAAAGCATCTCTGTGAATCATTACTTTTAGAAAATTTCAGTATCTCTCATAGTTAATAAAATTTTTAAAGATTTCTATTTAATTATTTAAATTGTGTGTATGTGTGTCTATTATAGGTATGAACACGTGTGTGCAGTACCCATGAGGGCCAGATGAGAGCACCAGTTTAACTTCTACAGAGAAAAACATATCTTCAGAGGATTGCTAGTTGCCTTTGTCATAGAAGGAGCCTCTCTAATGTCCAGCAGCAGAAAGTGCCCAAACTCAGCTGCCAGGCTGCGAAGACAACCAAGATTTTTAGTGGTTATAGGCTTTACTAAGAAGGAAAAACCATCCTAACCATGCCGAGGACAAGTCACTAGAGGAGATTAAGAACTGGGCTATCTAATCTCTTCATAAACAAATATGAATGCAATGTTTTAATAGGCAGATAACAGGTAACAGGTTAAACCTTAGGGAATTTAATAACTTTCATATTTCCCAAATTTTACAATTAAATCACGCATATTAAAGATGTTCATAAGGGGCAGGAGAGACAGCTCAGTGGTTAAGGATGTTTGCTGCTCTTGCAGAGGATCTGAGTTCAGTTCCCAGCACCAATGTTAGGTAGCCCACAACTACATAACTCCAGCTCCAGGGTAGCCAGCACCCTTTTCTGGGCTCTATAAGAACAGTGTGTGTGAGTGTGTGCATGCACACACACATAATTAAAAAATAAAGAAAAATCTAAGTTATGATGATGGAAATGAAAATTTCCCAAGATCAGTAATTCACAGCCAAATATAACTGATTTATTTACTTTCAGCAAGGCTATACTAAGTTTTAAATGCTTGCAGTTTGTGTGTGTGTGTGTGTAAGTTTGCACAAGGCATCCACAATGTGACTCAGACATGCTTCAGTAAACATAATATCGTGAATATTTTCATGTGATTAAAAACATTGTTTAAAACTGCTTATTAGTTTTATAATTTCTTGCCATATAAATATACTCAAAATTTATCTAACCAATGTCCTATTATCAATTCCAAATTCTTCCCATCATCAACCTATGAAGACAAATTAAGTTGTGGATTCTTAGAAGTGAAATCTGAGATCATGTCAGCTAAGCCCTGATATTATGCTCCTACGCCCGCCCATAAGAATGCTCCCAAGTTCATCCATGCCTTTGCTCGATTCTTCCAAGGCTTGGCATGGTCATGGGATGACATCCTAGCCAATGAAAGCAAAGAACAGAGTGGAAACTTCCAGATGACTTCATTTTGGGAAGGAACATGGGAAGGAATATTCCTCTTGGGATATTTCTTTCTAGATATGGCTATAATTTTATCTTACTAAGTCGGGTCCTCCTCCCTCACTGTGGTCCTTTCCCCTCAATATTCCTGTGCCTGTGCTACCTACCTCAAGGCTGGTCAGCCGCAGGATCATAAAACCTTTTCAACTCCAGGTTTATGGTCAAACTTTCAGTTCCCGACCCAAAGAACATTCTGGATTTTTTCTGAAACTACAAACTAACATTTCATAAATGCCTGCCCAGATGCCCACAGACTGTTTCTGCCAGGAAATTGGAAAATATTTGTTTGGCCTCAGCAAAATTGCTTTTTTTCTTGGTATGTGTTTACAGAAACATATCCTGGAATATTTAACAGTCTATGGAAATTTTTAGCGTGTGTGACAGACCCATTGTGACCTGAAATAATTCTTTTACAACAACAACAATAAAAAAGTAGCAGCAAAAATTTTAAGAAACTGTGTTTTCAATAGAGAATAAAAACTTTTTGAACCTCCAGAGTGGGTCCATTAAGCAGGGAAGGGGTGGTTCTCTCACCTGTGTTCCAGGGGAGAGCTACTGTCTTCTTGATGCTCATGACCAAAGCTAAAGCCCAGCTATCACTGGAGTAGCAGACTACGTGCCCTAAATTTTACGTGTACCAACTCCATGTCTCTTTACTTCTAAAGTAAAAGTGAAAGATGCCACATCCACTTCCATTTTTGTAATGTAGCAAATGTAGCAGCTGACTTTTCCAAGGTCTGGAATATAAATGTACTCTGTTTGGCTTCAGAATCCTGTAGATGGGTTCGAACAGGAATGGTGTCAGTTAGCAAAAGGAATGATGGGAAGAGAAGACTGGACCATTAATGGCGTATTGTGCCATTTAGAGACTATATCAATGTGTGATTCTCAGACGTAGGCGTTGTCTATGGTTTTGCAAAAACAATTTATATTTATACATGCAAATTTATGCTTATATAAATTTACATATACAGGCACAATAAAATTATGGTTTATGCAAGAAGAGACATTATCTTGCCATGTTAAAGCCACCAGAATCAAGAGAAAAAGTCCATGCACATGCAGGTGATTCCCTGCTTCTCTCCTCAGTTGGTTCTCTCTAACTATCATGGCAACAGCCCATGAGTGCTTTAGCACAGGCTAGACTGGAAGACACTTCTTCCTGAAATGCCCCCCCCTGTTTGTGTGTGAGTGTGTGCATGTGTGTGTGTGTGTGCGTGTGTGCATGTGTGTGTGCATGTGTGTGTGTGCGTGTGTGTGTGCATGTGTGTGCGTGCATGTGTGTGCGTGTGTGTGTGTGTGCGCGCGCGTGTGCACTCACGCCTGCCTATGGTCAAGTGGCTGTGGAAACTGGAGGTCAACTTCGGCTGTTGCCCCCAGGATAAGTTCACCTCCTTTGAGGCAGAGCTTCTCATTGACCAGGACCTCTTACATGAGGGTACACTAGCTGGCCAGTGTCCCCAGGGAGCCACTTGTCTCTTCTCTAGCCCTGCAACTACAAGCACAGGCCAACACACCTGTTCTCCACATGGGTTCTAGGGATCCACCTCAAGTTATCGTACTGAAGAGGCAAGCACCTAACTGCTGATCTATTCCCCCAGCCCCTCGTACAGCATCCAGAAGTCATAAAGCTGACGTTGCTCCTGGTTTCCCCAGGTTAGACCAAAACGAAAAGCCATCAATTGAGATTCCTAGGAATCCAACTTACAAAAGCAGGTCACCCGGGCATGGTGGATTCAGGCCAGGGCTTTCCATTCCTGAATCTGCTTTTCTGAGTAATGACTTGGGATTTTAATTGCCAGATCAATGGCATTGGTGTAGTGTACCATCTCTTCCTGACTGTGATTTTTAAGAAAACAAGAATCCAAAAGACCACCAAGATGACACAAGACAAGAAACCCCATTGTACAATATAATTTAAAATGTATTACATTTGTTTATGAGGTGGAATATTTGTTTAATGACGCAAAGGTGTGCTACATTCTTTTATGTTGCATTTGTTTAACTCTGTGAAGCGGTGCTATTTTGCCTGGCTAAAACACCTGATTGGTCTAATAAAGAGCTGAAGAGTCAATAGTGAGGCAGGAGGAAGGATAGGTGGGGCTGGCAGGCAGAGAGGATAAAAGGAGGAGAGATCTGGGAGGAGAGGACAGAGAAGCAAGAAAAAAAGGAGGAGAACATGAGGGGCCAGCTACCCAACTACATAGCAAGCCAGGAAGTAAGAAGTAAAAAAGGGTATATAAAAGAGATTAAAGCCCAGAGGCAAAAGATAGATGGGATGATTTAAGTTAAGAAAAGCTGGCTAGAAACAAGGCAAGCTAAGGCCGGGCATTCGTAAGTAGGATAACATCTCCATGTGTGTTTATTTGGCAGCTGGGTGGCAGGCCCCCCAAAAGAGTCAAAGAGTTGATAGCCAAACAAACAACCGAACCCACGTTGTTTCATTAGCTGATCACTTTCTCTACCGAAGTTCTGTAAAATGAAAAAACGCTACTCCAGCAAATCCTTGATGTGGAGAGGACAGCACCAAACAGAGGCTTCCAGCCTGCAGCCGGCCAATGAGAACTCAGCCTGAGATGAAAATCTGACTTCACAACCTTTGCAACCGACTTCGCTCAGGTCAACAAAGGGCTGCATCTGACCGGCGAGCAACAGATGATCAATGCTATTTACCCCCAAAGGAAGCAAAGGTTGTCTCAGCACGTCTTTAGGTGAAATTCGCAGGGCACAGTGGTTTCTCCCACAAGAGGGAGCCTCTATTTTTATATTTTTGTTACAGGACAAATTGATTTGAAAACAAAGTAAATTATGAGCTTTTTGAAGTGCTTACAAATGTCAGCCTCTTTATGTCAGGTTAAATTAAAAAAAGAATCAGATTTCACTCTGCATATACTATATAAGACATCAGGATAGCCGAAGACTGAAAAAATAAACTATGAAAATTTTCCCGTGTCTACTATGACTTGGTTTTTCTTTTTTTCAAATTTAAGGATGGCCGTGGCACTGTCCCTGTCTAGGAGAAAATTCCATTTCATTGGCAAAAATGTTAGTTGTACAAAAGTGACTAGGATTATTATAAGTGCAAGAAACATAAATTTAATGCCATAGCAGGAGAAACTAGACTTCAGTCACCACCTGAGGGAAAGGGGAAGGCAGCTGTATAAAGCAGCATCTTTCTTTGCACTGACTGGAGAAGAAAAGCCCTACTTTGACAGTGACTGAGATCGTTAGTCCCGATACCATCAGCGAAGACTTGCTGGAGCAATGTCACGGCTGCCATGAAGCGGTGATGATGTGAGGCAGAAATACAAACTTCCTTCAAACGAAACTAAAAAACAACAACAGCAAAACGATAACCCAGGACATCAGAGCCTCCTTCCCTTCAACTCTCAAATGATATCCTAAGCTTCTGAGACTCTGGAGAAATACATATACCCTGCTTAATCAAAGCACAGTCAGCTTATGGGTTTACAAATGCCTTTCTTAGTAACCATGTGCCTTCTGTAAAGGCAGTCAGTCCCCACAGGCCAGCCACTCAGGGTGCTGGATCCTGGTGACCCCTTGTATAATTCAGGGAAGGGGCAGAAAGGGCTGAGACCTTCTTCACCAAGCCTTCCTCAGACTCCCAGAAGGCTGCAGGTAGTAGGCAGGAAGTCAAGAAATGAAGGGTTAATGCGGCTGCGCTTCTGGAATTCCAAGCTGCCCATTAAATCATGGTTTTTCTTCCCACTAGAGACAAGGGACCTAATGGACCTAAAGTCAATACCTTATAAATGACATAAAAATATATTCATTTTATGGACTAATGTGCCCTGGTGCAATCCTATTCACACCCTCTGCTTTCCAAAGGAAGGACAGGACCATTTCTACAGTAAAAGCTCACTCAGTCACGCTGTGGACAGACAGGCTGTGGAACATGCTGCACTCTGAAGCCCAAAGCCGGGAAAGACTAGGGCTGCAGAGCCATTGCTGAGGAAACCGTGGTCCGGAGCCCACTCGGGAGTTGTGCTCAGGGGGCCTCCCAGAGGCTAATCATGAATTGAGCAGGCTTAGTGGGTCTCCAGTCATCATTGTCCCCAGTTCAGAGACCACAGCAGACACAACTTCCATGTAATAGTCAATTCTACAAGGATTTAAGAACTGGGTGTGGGAGGAGAGGCCAAGAGGTCTGAGGGTTCATTAATATACAAAGAAACACCGTACGAGATCCTACAGAGGTACAGGGCTCTGGGGAGACAAAAGCCATTTTGTTTATCAAATATGGAAAAAAAAATCACTGAGAGGGAGCAGCTTGGGGTGATATTTTTACATACTGAATGAATAGCTGAGGAAGTTTATGTTTATAGAATATTTCCCAAAGTAAAGGAACCACTGACTTGACTTTTTTTTGCTTTTTTGGTTTTTTGTTTTTCAAGACAGGGTTTCTCTGTGGCTTTGGAGCCTGTTCTGGAACTAGCTCTTGTAGACCAGGCTGGTCTCGAACTCACAGAGATCCGCCTTCCTCTGCCTCTCAAGTGCTGGGATTAAAGGCGTGCGCCACCACCGCCCGGCCACTGACTTGACTTTTAAAAAGTATTTTTATCGTAAGAAAGGTAAAAAAAAAGAAAAACTCATAAAACTCCTCAACTTATTCTATAACTTGAATTTGAAAATACTTTCTTCTATCTTCAGTATTTTAACAATGTCAATTAGAGGGTAACCTTGTTAAATGCAAGGAAACCCACAAATCAAAGTGCAAGTTAGCTGTGGGGTGAGGGGGAAGGGTGCCTGTGGGAGGGAGGGGGAGGCGGCCTCTGTAAACTGGAAGATCTTCTCTCTGGGAACAATATAGCCTGCCTGGCTTTTGCACTGTAACTAAGTAACCAGGACCAAGAAGCTCGAAAAGTAACTTTAGAATGGACATTCCTGAGAGAAGTCTAGCACCAGGTCAGTATGAGATTCACTGTTTGTTTTACTGGCTTAAAATTCATATAGTGATAAAATAATAAAAAAAATTAAAGTCACTGTTGTTCTTTATTCCATTTGCCAGGCAGAGTCATTTATTCCCTATTAGATAAAGTATAATAGACTGCATGGAAAGGGTCACTGGCCTGCCATTTAATGATATTGCCAGCCCTGATCTGCATTTTCCCGGCAATGTCCCTCAACACGGAATAAATGGCTGATCCTTTCACAATAACAGCTGATTTCTATTTATTAAGCTAAAAAGGTCACCATTTTCTACGGCTGGGCCGCCCTGCACTATTGATAATTTTATGCATAAACAAATGGAAAATTTGTGCCACATAAATATGCATTAGCAATTACTTTTTACGCTTGCCGCATGCAAATGTGCACCTCGCAGGGTCTGGTGGCTTTTGTTTTAGCTCTTGGACACAGAAACAAAAGAGCACAATAAACAATTTCCAAATTGCCAATCAATAAGCAATGCAAATTCTGAGGTAAATGGCAAAAAGAAAAAGAAACTTGCTTAGAGAGAACAGAACAAAAGTGAAGGGGTCTATGAGGGGGTCTTTTCGAGGGTTTTACTCCCTTCCTGGCTGTAATGAGAAGGCGAAAGTCCCCTTGACACAGACCAGCCAGGAAGGCCGGTCCCAGAGCTGATGCCAGATGGGCAAGTGGAACACACACACATGTTGAGTAAACACACAGCACACCCCCAAAAACGGGGGTTGGGGTGAAACCTCGTTCCGATGTGGCATTTCAGAGGCACCACCTTCTCAGATTTCTGCTCAGCCCCAGCTAGTCAGAGAAGTTGAATTTCGGGTATTTTAAGAATCAGGGTATCGTGAAAGGTGAAGCTTCTCTGATTTCCCTCTCTGCTTCCATATCCTTTGTGTATAAGGGGGCGACTGATTTTTTGGAGTTGATCTTGTATCCTGCCACATTACTAAAGGTGTTTATCAGCTGTAAAAGTTCTTTGGTGGAGTTTTGGGGGTCGCTTATGTACACTATCATATCATCTGCAAATAACGAAAGTTTCACTTCTTCCTTTCCAATTCGAATCCCCTTGATCCCCTTATGTTGTCTTATTGCTATTGCTAGAACTTCAAGCACTATATTGAAGAGGTATGGAGAGAGTGGACAGCCTTGTCGTGTTCCTGAGTTTAGTGGGATGGCTTTGAGTTTCTCTCTGTTTAATTTGATGTTAGCTGTAAGGAAAAACATATAGTTATCCTCTTGGCTATGAGAAGTAGACAAAATTGCCAGGGAGAAAATTGGGATCTTGGGGATGGGGTAGGATGGGGGTAAGGGGAGATGGGGAGAGAAAAGGGAGAAGGGGAGGATGGGGGGAACTTGGGGAAAAAGGATGATTGGGATAAAGGAAGGTTGGATGGGGAACACGGAAACACAATTCTTAGTTAAGGGAGCCACCTTAGGGCTGGCAAGAGACTTGAACCTAGAGTGGCTCCCAGGGGCCCAAGGCAATGTCTCCAGTTAGTTCCTTGGGCAGCTGAGGATAGGGAACCTGAAATGACCCTATCCTATAGCAATACTGACGAATATCTTGCATATCACCATAGAACCTTCATCTGGTGATGGATGGAGATAGAGACAGAGACCCACACTGGAGCACTGGACTGAGCTCCCAAGGTCCCAATGAGGAGTAGAAGGAGGGAGAGCATGAGCAAGGAAGTCAGGACCACGAGGGGTGCACCCACCCACTGAGACAGTGGGGCTGATCTATTGGGAGCTCACCAAGGCCAGCTGGACTGTGACTGAAAAAGCATGGGATAAAACCAGACACTCTGAACATGGCGAACAATGAGGGCTGATGAGAAGCCAAGGACAATGGCACGGGGTTTTGATCCCACTTAATGTGCTGGCTTTGTGGGAGCCTAGCCAGTTTGGATGTTCACCTTCCTAGATATGGACGGAGGGGGGAGGACCTTGGACTTTCCACAGGGCAGGGAACCCTGACTGCTCTTTAGACTGGAGAGGGAGGGGGAGAGGAGTAGGGGGGGGAGAAGGGTGGGAGGATGGGGAGAAGGATGGGAGGAGGGGGAGGGAAATGGGAGGCTGGGAGGAGGCAGAAACTTGTTTTTTTTTTCCTTTTCTCAATAAAAAAAAAAAAAAGAATCAGGGGCTACAGACAAACATCAGAACTCAGTCCCTCCGAGTTTAGCTACACTGTTTGGTTTGTTTGCTCATTTGTACCTTCTTGACTTTTTTTCCCCTAACATCAACATCCTCAGCAAAGGGGGAAATTCACAGTCAATAAATAAGATGAGGGGCTGGAGAGAGAGATGGTTGGGGGTTAAGGGGGCTTGCTGTGCATTCATGAGGACCAGGGGGCCCACACCAAAACCCAAATGACAAGTTAGGGCTCCTGCAAATTCCTGTAACTCTGGGTCTGAGGGATTCTATATTCTATTCTGGTCTCTGGATCTGAACAGACATACAGGCACACATACACACACACACACACACACACACACACACACCACAAAAAAATAAATAAATATTTTAAGACAGAAAATAAATTTGGGGGGGGTCATTCTTTTAGGAACATATACAGAAGAGATATAAGAGTAATGTTTAAGAAATAAACATTGTAAAATGCTTACGAACGAATACCTTAGCTGCAAAAATTTCAAGAATAGTATCAGAACTCAGGAGCACACACACACTCAGAGAGGAACAATATGGCAAACACAGCCACAGCCATCGGGGGAAGATGTGTTCCCTAAGTTGAACACACAGTGGGCGGTGAGTCAGGAGCAAACCGACAGCTCTACCAGCAATGAACATGGTCCCGGCGCCAACCTGCTATTTTCACACTGAGATTCTTTGCTTTAGCCTCAAGGATTCTGTGGGCCCCTGATACTGTTACTGATGCTTGCACTTCAAGGGCAGAGGCTCAGGGAGGTTGTGAGACTAGGTCAAGATCTGGACTCACACCCCAGGGGGCAGCACCTCTCTCAGCCTGGCTTCTAACCCCACTGTCTGGGAGCTCCCTCCGAGCACACCCATGTAGATTCAAGTGCGACAGCTCTTCCCAAACATGCTGGCGGCTTTGCCTTTGCATAAATAAGCCAAAGTGTATTTGAAAATAAATTCAGGGATTCTGCAAGTTCCTTTAATGAACTTATTAAAATACTTTAGCTACTGTGAAAGATACAGATACTAATTTGTGTGTTACATGAATGTACCTTCGTGAATTAATGCAAGCCCACTGAGAGCAGACCGGGGCCCTCAGAATCATCCAAGAACAGAAAAACATTTTGTGATTCTCATCATGATCTTAATATGATTAAATCTTCTGCTATCACACAGGATTAACGGGGCTTCGTCACAAACTGGGAAAGAATCTTGAGCCCAGATGCAAGTCTAAGGCAGTTTTGGGACAGCTGAGGCTTGCCCAGACCATGATGTGGACCCTGAAAGTCGGGACCCTGAAGGCCAGGTAGCTTCTGGGAGTTCACTCTGACACTCTCAGTGTTAGAAAGTTAATGGGGTTGGGGCTGCAGAGATGGCTCAGTGGGCAAGTTGCTTTCCTTGCAAGCCTCGGGACATAGGCTTGATCCCGAGAGCCCATGCAGAAAAGCTGGGCATGGTGGTGCATGCTCACAATTCCACAGGCTGGGCTGTCAGAACCCAGTCTAAACTATTCAGCGAGTTTCAGGCCAGTCACTCTCTCAAAATTCATACATAAAATAATGGTGCTTGTCTAAGGCCCAGGAGCTGATGTCTTCCTGCCTTCACACATATTTATACAAATCCAAAGGACGCTTGACAGTGGTGTTTGTAATACAATGACTTCATGCCAATAAGGAAAATGCTGCCCTAGAGAGATCACAGAGTGTATCACATGCATGAACATATATGAAGGCCCCCAAAAGACTAAACCATTGATTCTATTATCAAAGCATTATTTCCAATACTAAACCTAATTTTTCCCTTAGCTTCATAGTTTCCATATTGCCTTGGTTAGGGTTTCTATTGCTGTGATGAAGCACCATGACAAGCAAAAAGCAAGTAGGGGAGAAAAGGGTTTATCTGACTTATGTTTCCAAATTGTAGTCAATGATTGAGAAAAGCCAGGACAGGAACTCATACAGGGGAGGCACCTGAAGGCAGGAGCAGATGCAGAGGCCATGGAGGGATGCTGCTTACCGGCTTGCTCCCAATGGTTTGCTCAGCCTGCTTTCTTATAGAACTCAAGACTAATAGCCCAGGGATTTCACCACCCACAAAGGACTGGGACCTCCCCCATCAATCACTAAGTAATAAAATACCTTATAGCTAGATCTTATGAAACCATTGCTTTCAAGTGATTTTCCGTCAATTCATATATGAAGATGATAGAGACCAGCCAGGACAGGCATCTTCCCCCTGTGTGTCCTCTTCCCTTGGTCTTCAGAGATGAAATGCAGAAGTCTGATGTGACTCATCTTCCTAGAGAGAAACATGAGCCCCCCCCCCCCCCCCCCTGATATCCTCTCATCACAGAAAGAGGGTTCCATGACAGTCCCACTGTGCGTGACAGGACCACCCTGCCCATGTTCTCTCTCTCTGCACAAGGGAAAGATTTCATCCCACAACTGTGACCATTCCAGATGAAGGAAACGTCATCCAAAACCTAGACCAGAAGTGCATGGGGAAGGCTGGTCCACAGCACAGGCTGCTGCGGTCCAGACCTCTTCTCCCCTCCCTGGCCCTTCAAACGATTCCCTTTCCTTCACTACCACCCCACCTCCCATACAGAGGAGTCCTACACATACTAAGAGCGTGTACTACTCATGATCCACACTCCCGTCCCCAAGCCCATTTTAAAAAAAGAATATTTGAGTGATCCAGAAAGCCATAGAGCAACAGAGAATTCTAGGGAGATTTTGTGCAGGGAGCAGAAGGGACAGTGTCTCGCTGCCCAGAAGGAAGGCTCGCAGGCCTCTGGGGATAAACAGATTTCCTTACATTCAACTTCAAAATCTGGATATCAGCAGATATCAGCATGAAAGTGCATGCACCAGCTTAAGTATGTCTCTGCCTGCTGCAGAATGATGTTTCTTTAAACACACATACACGGAGACAATAACAAATGTATTCAGAATTAGAGAGGACAGGACAAGAAAAATTCCCACGAAGCCTCTTGAATTTCTACATCTATGGACTTGTGATGCTACAATCTCTCCCTGTCTGCCCAGCCTCAGGCATCTCAGGCCCCATGTCCTACCTGTCAGGACCATATGATGCCACCTTCTACCCAGGGAAGCGAGGCTCCTGGGAATATTTATTTTAGGTGCGGGGGACATCTTACTTCCATCTTCTAGGCTGTTGTCTTACAGTTCATCTCTGTCAATAGGCAGTGGTTCTTCAATAATACATAAACAACCGAATGGTCTCACCGTCACAGAAAGAGGGGTCTCCTCACCCCCTGGCAGACCACTACTTGCTACCTTACCAGTAGCTTCCTTTAGAACAGGTCCCGTTGTCATAGAGGACCCTTCCTCTGCATGCTGACCCAGTCAGTCTTGCTCCCATGCGTAGTTACCAACACGCTGCCAGCAGAGCAGCCTACATGAGAACAGATCACTGCATTCCACATCTCTTAGCAGCCGTGCATTGATGACTTTTCCTTTCTGCTGATCTCTCTTGGTCTGTGGCTCCCAACATTCTACTTCACCGCTCAAGTTCCTGGAAGTTGCCCTACTTTCCTTCTAGGAGGAGGAAGGTGGCAGACAAGTTTATGTCTTAGATAAGCTGTGTCTACCCCGTCCACATTTGTTTATTCAAATAAAACACAACCTTCTAATTTTATAAACACACACACAAACATACACACTCACACGCACGCACATGCACATCATAAAGATGACAGAAATCCAGTGGCTCCCACAAAATTATATTTTGAAGATGTATGCTTTGATGAAATAAAATTAAATTTCCCTGAATCGGGCATGGGCTTAATAATTTATAGGGAAGGATAAAAGTAATATTTATGGCTTTATCTTATCCAAAACCCTTGAATAATTATGCTGGAATAATATTACCAGATGAAGACAAACTTACAACATTTGCGTTTTAATCTGTGAAAAAATTTAAAATATAAGAAGGCCTTGAGGTGGAAATAATAGACCTGCATTCCCAAGACAGAACCTTAACCAGCCTTGATATACAGCATTTAGAGTCATATCAAAGACAAAAGAAAAGAGTTACTTAAAGGGTAATTAAAGAGACAGAAATCTTTAATAAATAAATAAATAAATAAAGTAAAGGACGAATAAAACCTGAACAGAATCATAAAAAAAAACTAATTAAAAAATAATTTTAAGGGGCTGGTTTTGTGGTTAAGAGCACTAGTTACTTTTCCAGAATATCTGGGTTCAATTCCCAGCACCACATGGCAGCTGATAGCCGTGTACGACTTCAATTCCAAGGGATCTGACTCTCTCGTCTGGACACTCTGGGCACTGCGTGCACATGGTACACAGACAGACAGACATTCGGGGAAAACACCCCCACACATAAAATGCATAACTACAACATTATTATTATTTGCATGCGTGAGAGAGAGTATGTGCGTAGTTGCACACGTGTGGTGGTTTGCTTCCTGTGAACCCATCCGTGGCTATGACTGACAGAGGACAGACTGGCCATTATTCCTCAGACCGTCTACTTCCGGATTGCAGACAGTTCTCTCCCCAGGAGGTCTCACCAAGCAGGCTAGGCTGACCGACCTGCAAGCCCGGGGAAACTGCTATCTCCATCTCCCCACCCACACTGCTGGAATGACAACCGTGGGCTCTGAGGATCAAATCCAGCGCCTTATACAGGCAGTTCAGAGGTGGAGCCTTCTCTCTAGACACCATGTTGTCAGTGGCAATGGAACAGAGGTGTGGGTTTCAGTGCATTCCAAACTATTGAGTCGCCCAGCAATGAAGATGTCTGAGCGAGGGCAAGTGGTTCAGAGTTGAGACAAGACTCTGCTCACACACGGTGGTTTTCTTAGCCCTTCAGAGCTGAGGCAGGGGACTCTGTGTTCATATACAGTGAGTATTCACTGTATTGTTCCTTATTAATTAATTGTCCCTTATTAATTTCTGCACCCAATGATCTTTGATGAAATTCCTCAATCTGACTATGCCTCCATTTCCCCAATTTCAAAGCCATCCAGACACACTCCAGGGAAAGTTATGAGATGAAGCAGACAGCAAATGCAGGCAGGTCCCTCTGCCTTAGAGTGGGCACAGGCTTCCTGAAACACATGGGAAGGCTATGGATCGCCCAGCACTTAAGATTCCTGCTAGTCGGAAGTGACACTATTGAGTTCTATACTGTCGCAGGCAGGAAGCCAACTTCCATCCATATACTGAAGAGGGAGAAGATTTGCTGTAACCCGCCTTATAAAGGTTGAGGGGGGATAGCGCTGGCACTGTCAGTCCCCAGAATCCACAGAAAAAAGCTGAGTGCCGTGTTGTGTCCTTGTCATTCCCAGCACTGGGGGAGCAGAGACAGGAGGTCCCCAGGTTCACTGAACAGTTAGACCAGTCTGCTTAGGCAGTGCAGGCCAGTGAAAGGCCCTACCCCAAGAGACAAAAACAAGCAAACAAACAAAAAGAAGCAGAGAGATACTTGAGGTAGTCTCTTGCCCTCCACTGCACTGATAGCCTCCACACATGCAGAAACCCACATGCACACATTAATGCATGCATCACATGCAAGCACTCACATGTGCACCCTCATGCATGCATGCACATAGACACTCACATGTATGCAGTCCCATGCATACACTCAGACATGGACTCAGATGCCTGCACTCCCACACATGTACTCACACGCATGGACTTATGTGTACACAACTCATATGCATACACTTGTGTGCACATGTAATCTTACATATAAGGTGACATTAATTTTCCACCTATAGGAAAAACTCGCAGCATCTAGCCAAGTATTTTTAGAGAAGTATACAGCATCTTCCAATGAGCAGGACACAATTAAAGCAGCGGTGTTGGCGTTAAATAAGCGTCACTACCTCTCCTCCCGTTTAGAATCTCCAGTTGATGAGGCACAGTCACAGCCTGGAGACTGTGGAAGCATGAGCAAGTATTCCTGCTTTTTGAGCAGGGAGTGACGCTCCTCCCCTGCCACCAACAGTGTCTTTGCACCACTCCTCCTGTCAAGGTGACTGGCGACTCCACACTTACCAACCACGAGCATGGTCAAGCCAGCTGCAAAGTGGCAGCTTCCAAAAAAGCGACCTTAGCTCTGCCTATGCAACACCCTGGAGCTCCTCCCATTATTCCCTGGAGGACCCTAAAGTTTTCAGGGAATTCTCAAAATAAAACCAGTTTCTGGGTTTTGCTCCCTTTCTAAACACTCTGCAGGTCTTGAAGTTTGCTCTGGGCAAACACCTTCCAGTTGGTGTGGTTCTCAACCTTTATCTCAGGTCTGGCAGGGTCCTACTCCTTTCTCCAAACTAAAACACCAATAGAGAGGATGATGACCTCATCCCAGGTCACACAGTTCCAACACGGAAGAGGTGAGGCAGATGAGAGTCTGGACCCCTTTCCTGCTCACGGTTCTCACCGGCAGATCACACACGGGATAGAAGAACATGCATGGTCGGTTCCTTTCTAGACATGTTTGTTAGTGGAGATAATGTTATACTAACTGCCTTCTCCTTCATGGATAAAAGTTTCTACTTGTGTGACCGTGCACGTGTATATGTATAAGTGTTATTGTGAGTGTATGTGCATGTGTATATGTGCATAAGTGTCTGTGTTAGTATGTGTGTGTGTGTGTGTGTGTGCATTTGTGAGTATGTGTGTGTGTGTGCATGCGTGAGTGTGTGTGTGTGTGTGTGTGTGCATGTAAATAGGTGTGTGCGCATGTGTGCAAGTCAAAGACAGGTTAGGTGTCTTCCCCTAATGCTGTCTGTGTTACTTTTTTGAGGCAGGCTCTTTTACAGAATTCTCCAATGAACTCTAGGTATCCACCTGTCTCTGCCACCCTCATGCTGGAATCGTATTACCAAATGACTTTTACATGGTATTAAAGATATGAACTCAGGACCTCATGCTTGAGAGACAATTAATTTACAGACTTCCAACATGGAATTTAGGATAGCACTGTAAAACTGAACATGCTTTAACACTCATGGGGTGATGTCTAAGAGATATCTTTTTAAAACGAACTAATTAGCTAATTCTATGTGCTTTGCTCTAGCTACCTGTGCACACATGTGTGAGTTACAGACAGTTTCAGGCTGCCATGTGGACTCTGGGACTCAAACCCAGGTCCTCTGGAAGAGCAGTCAGTGCTCGTCACCCCTAATCATCTCTCCAGACCCCTGAAACACCAGTCTTATGTGAGGACTAAGCAGGTCTCAGGGTTCGAATATCCTGGGTAGGGCAAGCTTCTCAACATCTCTAGGACGCAGGGCACTTCCCCAACAAAGAACTGTCCAAACTCTAGAAAGAGCCGAGGGGTACAGACCGCAGATGGACGATGCTTTTATTTGAGCCACCTGATTTTGACTCCCACTCTTGTTACATAATCACTGTAATGCGTTGAGAGCGTGGCATTTCCAGGGTGCTAATGACTGGTTTGGCACAAGGCGATCAGCTCTTGCCTCCTCGCTAATTCCACTCAATGCCCCATGCCTCCTCTTTGCAGCATGAGGATACACTGAGCCGTGGTTCAAGTGACAGAGGTCACCATTACTGAGATAAATGGATCATAAAATCACTCATCATCATATTTATCACACTTTGCACGGAAGAATGTGGAAAGAGAAAACGAGCGGCCAGGGATGGGCCAGAATCCTGCGTGTCAATAACATGAGATGGAAATGGAAATTTGTTTGTGAGGAAAGGAGTGACCTCCGACCTTCTGCTGTGTAGAGCGGCCACCAGAAACTTCACAGCATTGCAATCCCATCTTGGACAGTATATTTAGGGTTCTGCTTACCTACTGTTAGCGAGAAGAATTGTAGTGAATAGTGCCTTCTCCCAGAGAAAGCTGTTGCTGCTCCTGCCCAGTTCATGTTGTTCACTTAAACAATGTTCTCATGTTTCCTACAGATTGAGCCCAGGCTCAATCTTTGCCCTTCATATCAGTCCCCACACCAAGCAAACAAAAGCCCTAAGCATGTGTCTCCAGAGTAAAGGGCAGGTCTGTCTGTAACAAAAGCACAATGTCTCACTGAAGGTACTAGGAAAGTACACATGCTAGTCTCTGAAAGATAACCTCATTATTTTTCTTGTAATATGAGAATTGGGGCGTAGCATGCCGGTGGGCTTGCTAAAAGTTTATCTGCTACTGTTTCTTTAAGGCAAACACAGCCTTGCACCTCATCTGGGCGTTTATAATCTTCAGGTAGTATCTAAGAAACCTCTCTAAGCTGCATAGGTTTAACACAGGGCAGAAAACTCTCTGACCTGTCACGGACAACGTGATCAACCAGCCACTCTTTTAAGACAGCATCTCATCCACGCATGCAAGCCAGAAGAGTCAGATACCTGTTTTTGTTTCTTAGGAAGAAGAGAGGTGACCACAGCTCTAACATCTGCAGATGCCTTTGAAATGCTACTGTGCATTGTGAAAATTGTTTCAACAACCAATACGCATTTGGTTTCTAACCACACAGGGTAAGTTACTCCAAAGGCTTCAGAAAATGTGTTTTTGATTTGGGACTCTTTCCGATTTTTTAACACACACACACACACACACACACACACACACACACATTCCAAGCATGTCTTACACATGTAGCCTCAAGGTGATTTTATGCCATGCATTTAGTGCACCTGGGGTTACACTGCACCTTCTTCAGTGGGATTTTTTGCTTGCAGTATCGTGCTGACACTTTGCAAGTTTTGGATTTGGTGGCCCTTATGGTTTCTGATTTTTCAGATTTGGGATTCCTAACCTGTCCTCATGGTGGCTGGCATAAGAACCTCCTATGCACAGACCTTGATGTTGGAAGCCTCGAAAGCACCTCGGGAAGTCATCACGACGATAACGCTGAGATCTCAGGCATGAGTCCGCTCATTCAACAGGACATAAGGACTTAGCTGAGCTAACCTACTTGACAAAGACCTAACAGCGGCTGGTGGGAGGCCTGGGATGCAGACAATGACTTCCCTGCTTTTCCATCTGAGCTACACACTGCTGGTTCAGAGGTGCAGCCCATTGCCCCAAAGTGACATAAATCATGAGACAAACTAGTTAAAGAACAGCGTATATGGAGCTCTCCAGGACTTTGATGGAGTACGGACAGAGGGTTCTAGAGCAAAGAAGGGCCTCAAATTCCTCTGGAAGTCAATGATAAATTCCCAGACAAAACTTGAACTAAGGTAATGCCTGGAGTAGACCAGCTGAGAAGAGAGGGCCATCTGGCTCCTGACCTTCCCATGAGGAAACAGAAGCTCCGTCCGGTGCGGGGTCACAGCTGCACAGCTGTTCTGAGAGCCTTGCTGGCCCTGCTCAGTATTCCCGCTTTGGACTGAACAGGCAGTGCTTAATACTATCCACTACTTTGGCTGTTTTACTATTCATTTTTTTCTGGTTTTAAAAAACATGTTGTCCTCGGGAGTTGGCTGCTGGAATAGACACAGTAGAATACGGTCTTGTAAAACATTACCTCTTTCTAAGACTGTCACAGCACACCACAAGGCGGTGAAGGGGTTAATAAATCCCCCAGACATTTAAATGTTATTTTTGGTTAGATTTTATTGAAGGGTTTGTCATGATTATAGACAAAGTTCCAACAAGGTCAACATCAATGATCCAAAGGCATGAGCAGGTAAGCTGAAGAGAGATCAAGTAAATTGTTTAAATGGTGCAGGAAAGGTAATTCTCACGGCTGTCTCTGCCACCAGGCTAACTCCCATTAACATAGTTAGAAAGTCCCTGATATGAGGAAAATGACTATAACTTCAGATATTACTCTAAGGAGTTATCGCTGTGGAATAGGAATGAAGAGATGTAGATAAATCTAAGAATGTTCAACATTTCCACAAACATGGGCACAGAGGACCAGAAAACTTTGGAAACCATGCCTGATACACAGAGCCGAGTTCAGCAGCAATGCTTCCTGAGTGACTAGAGCTAGGCTATCAGGGAAGTCCTGGTAGACATCTGGTGTGGCTCGCAGACGACGCTTAGAACCCAGAGGGGAGCTCACGGAGAGGAGCCACGACAACAAATAAGGATTTTCTGGCCAGGTCACCATTACTGAAACATCACCACACACTGCTGCCTCTAAATACCTCAGTGGGTGCTGAGGATAACAGGTATGGCACGCAGTGATCCCCTCCCTATGTTTCATCCTGGCCTGGTCAAGCCAATGTGTAGACAACAGTAAAACACGGCTGAACATAATAACCATCAGCGTCCAGCCAACAGACACTTAGAAGTACCTGCACCAAGAAGGGGTCTCTGCCTGGGACCCCAAGAAATCCAAGCACCTTATACAGAAGTCAGTGTGCTAAGAGCTCTTCAAACATCATTCATTCCAGTTCTTCCCAAAGACCAACGTGAGTACTCGGGCCTGTGAGGCGGTTTACATGTAAAACAGGTCCCAACCTGGAGCTTGAGCATAGAGTTCAAACACGAAGGCATGGCGAGCCAGCAGGTATCACCACACCAAAGGAGCTCAGTAAAAGAAACAACTAGAAGAGGGTGATATAAGCAAGAGAAACAGGAGAAAAGGAGCATCCGAGCAACACCATGTGAGGGATGGTGGGCTCTTGGGTCCCACAGCAGTACTGAAAGTGGCTTTACCAGGATACTACGTCCCTCACAAACTGACACACTCACACCCATTTCTGAACACCACATTTTCCTACCTTACTTTCAGAACTGGGTCTTTCTTATAGTTCGAACGTTCTCCCCTCCGCTGGCATAAAACCCCAAATTTTCATTTATCACCTTTGATCATTCTGTGGTGCGCCTTGGCCCCACAATAGTGACAAAATAGAACACAGTGTTTCCACTCTGGCTTTCTAATATTTGCTAGTAAGTTAATGTAATAAACTTACATCAACTTTAAGCCCTTCATAACGTCACTCTGCCAGCCTCCAGTCCTGCCAAGATATGAGCCACACATCACTGCTGCAAAAGAGACAGAAGTAGATGTATCTATAACTGTAAACTTGAAAAGCTAAGCAGAATTCTGACGTAGGAACTCCACTGAACAAGATCACACGTGTATGTCTATCCATCTGTTCCCCTTAGTATAAATAATTCCCCAGAACCAGCGCTGGGGGCTCTTCCAGGGAAGGCCAGGGTGTCTTTGTTCTCTCTGTCCCTGATCCTCCTTCACAGCTGCCTTATCAGAACTCAAACAGCACCCTAAGGATACAACAGCAGAACAAGGCTGTATCTGTGGCACCAGGGAAAGTTCTCTGACTGTTCCTGCCTCATAACTGATATCAGCACTTTGTGGAAAGACCAGGACATGTCAAGAAAGTCCTATAGTCTCCCCATGTCACCTGTGGAACTCAGAGGGAAGAGTTCCATAAGCAAACATGACCCTCACAGAATAGGTGAAGCCCCATCCCTGCCTCTCAATCAGACTGTGAAAGAGTCATCCAGACATGGAGTCGGCCATGGCTTTAAAGAGTCCTGCACTGCTGACATCACCAAAGGGAGCCACAGCACTCAGGAGCCCGTAGCATTAAACAGACTTGATTGTTTGGAGCTGTGTTCTGGCTTATTAGGTTCCCATGACAAGTACCCTGACAGCTTAGAAGAGGAGGTTATTCCAACTTAAATTTCCAGAGCACAGTCCTTCATGGAAGGTCAAGGTGTGAACACAAGGCAGGTCTGCTTGCTGTTCCACCCATTGCTTCTAACCAGAGAACCACACTCAGCCAAGGAAGTATAGTAGAAACTGCGGAGGATGCTGGGTGGCTAATTTCATGTTAGATCCACTGTGTGAACTCCACCTATGATATCTCATTAGGGATAGTCACATATTCCAAGACAGAGAAAAACAATCCAGAAATCCTAAACCCGAACCATTCTTGGCTTTTTAAAGGCTCTTCAGCCTGTAGTCCATGATTATATGTGAGCATTTATCAATTTATAATAAGATACACACACACACACACACACACACACACCTTGACACAATCGCCTGGAAGAGAGACTGTCTACATCAGGTGAAACTGTGACTATGACTTTGGGGGTTGGCTTGGCTACAAAGAATTGTGGGAAGACCCAGCCCACTGTGAGCAACTCCATCCACTCGGCTTGAGTTCGTGACTACATAGATAAGAGAGAGCATGCTGCACACAGGTGTGTGTGTGTGTGTGTGTGTGTGTGTGTGTGTGTGTGTGTGTGTGTGACTCTGTCGCTGCCCTTGAGCATGGGTGTGACTGGTTGCTTCGAGCTCCCGCACTGGCTTCTCATGATCTTGGGCAGTAGTCTAGAACTAAGGTCTCTGTATACTTAACTGCCACACATGTAGATTCAGGAGGTTTTTAAGGTTAACTCAGAAGAGCCAAAGACACAGTCAGGTTCTTTCTGAGTCTGCTGCCTCAGTTTTTTGATGGTAATTAGCATCTCAGTAATTAGCATCGCACTCCAACTCAGTTAAAAATCTGCGAGTGGCTGGTAGGCAGGGGTCAGATGCGCCAGTGGGATGTTCAGCATAGACAGCATTTCTGCTTGGGGATTGCGGTGCCTTTCGATTCTAAATGACCAGTGTGCACGTCACCTCCACCACTTTCCTGCGCTCCAGGTTGTTCTCTCAGCAGATGAAGCCAACTGTTGTCTTCTTCCAGGCTTCACAAGCTAAAACAGGACTGGTACCGCAGCTCTCAAGAAATGGGCATTGGCTGCTACAGAGACCCACCGGTAGATCAGTGAACCAAAACAGGTAGAGCTCTGCACTCTGCCTTAAGCGTTGCTACAGCCCAGATCTGCTCCAAGGAACGATCCAGGTCCTCTGTCTGCAGCGGACCAAGGACGCCTCAACAAGCCCTCAGTCTCCGAGGTTTTCAAACTGGCTTTGCTCTCCTTTTTGCATTTGGGCCAAGAGCATCATCAGGAATGACAGGGCACCTGCAAGTGTAGAGCTAGGATTGACCATACAGAACCTTCTCCTAAGGAAGCAGACTGTGCTCAAGCATATGGGACTAGCTGCTGGTCTGGGCCCCACACTGTCTACTTGGCAGGAGCCACTCTATTGGGAGGGATCACAGAGGGAGTCCCTGGCCAGCATTCGAATCGTTGGCCTCTCTCCTGTCTATGTCCTTCTCACTGTCACCCTCGCAGGAGCTGTGGGTGACAGGCATCAAATATGTGAACATGCTAACTGACAGGCATTGAAGATGTGCACATGCTAACTATGAAACAGAATTGACCATCCAAACCCAGCACATATCAATCCATTTCAGAGAATAACAATATCCTCTTCAAATATTCTAAACTATTTTCACACTAAAAAACTGGAACTTTCCAATTAAAATTCAGAAATTAAAATGTTCTTCTTAAAATATTATTAATTAAAAATAAAACGTCTTATTCTAAGTGAATCACAGATGAATGCATTGCAAAGGCACATTTGTCCAGTCCTGAACACCGCACACCCCAGTGAAGTCTGCTACAGTCAGTGTGGCTGCTCTGGAGCCGCAGGACTTCACGCTTCTCTACCAATGTTATTTTTAAAATTTATTTACATCTTTGTGGTTCTTGCTATTCCAATACCTATAAAGTTCAACTCAGTTATCCAACACACACACAAAAGAAACAACTATGATAAAATTGACACTACAGAGAGAAAACAGCTTTGTCCCCATATCTGGGGGCGCTACCCTATCACACATGCGTGTACATATGTAAATGGAGCGAGTGTACATGTGCTATAAATTTTAGAAAGACCAAGGAAGGTTAAATTTGTGTCACGAAGAAAGGGGAATGTACACACACAAAAAAAAGACAGGACTCATAAAAGGGTTTTAAAAATGGTAACTTTTCAAAGAGCTTACAAAATCTCTAAAACTTGGGCTCTGATTCTAAAGGGTGTATGTCGTACACCCAATGTACTTTTACTTTCTACAGATCTTATGACTTGGCACTTGTCACAGGGATGTCCATAGACACTGCAGCTTCCGTGTGTTATAGATCATTTGAAATATTTTACAAAAACTGTTTTCCCCTCAATACCAGAAAAATCTTATGATGGCGTCACAGGAGCACTTGCAGAAGGTCAAACTCAAACTTCAGCTGTGACCCTGGGGTCCTCACTCCTAAGTTAAGGAAGTGTCGTGGTTGTGTGGTGGTTCACACTTAATACGCAGGAGGCAGAGGCTGAAGGTTTGTTAGGAGCCTAAGGCCAACTGAGGCTGCACAGTGAGACTTTACAGAGACAGGGAGAAGAGAGGGACAGAGAGAAAATAACTAGAAACAAAATTTAGAACCCCATATTTTATGTATTTTTAAAGCACTCATTTCCACCTGGGCGCACTAAAGAGCATTAAACGACAACCTACCCAAGCAGGGGTCTGCATTTTATGACTTGTATTCTATTGTTGAGGGATTTGAGATTTTCAGCTCAGCATCTTCCAATCTCTAAAGAAGAGAGGCAACACAAATTCAAAACAGACCAACTCAAGGCAGTTTATGTGGTGATGATTTTGATTGCCTAATATGCCCCTCGATGATCCATGGGTACAAATTCATTTAATAAATTAATTTCAGAACAGGAACTAATTGATCTGTACCAAATGCAGCCATTTTCTACTATGCCAACTACATACTTGTTCCTCTCTGAATTCTACATCAAACAAAAGCTTAGCAGAGTGCCACAAACCTTATCTTCTATGATTTGATATTTCACATTTTTGCCTACCCTTAATTTTATGACATATTATGTGTAATGATTAATTTGCTAAGTTTTGAGAGTGCATCACCTCCCATTGATTTCCCAAGAAAATCTCTTTGGTAAATAAACTTTGCAGAGGCATTTTCCAAAAGGAATTGACAGAAGTACAAACCTTTTCTTAGGATGTTCCAGAAGGCCTGGTGACAGTCAGTTAGCAATGTGCTCGCCATGCAAACATAGGGACCTAAACTCAAACCCCAGAATCCATATAAAAAATGTCAGGTGTTTATTCCAGAAGTGGGGTTGCAGAGATCAGGAGCCCCGGGCTCCATGCACGTCACCCAGCTTAGGGTACTTGTCAAGGTCAAGACAAATGAGAGGCCCTGTCTCTGAAAACACGTGTATGGCTCCTGAGAAATGGCATCCAAGATTGACTTCCAGAAGCCTATATACACATATACATCCCCCTGCCCCCAGCCACAACAGAGGGGGCGGAGGAGAGAGAGAGAGAGAGAGAGAGAGAGAGAGAGAGAGAGAGAGAGAGAATTTGAGCTGCAACGGAACTGGAACCACGCAGAGGAACTTAAGTACACTGGGACACTGGAATCACATATGTCTACGTTAAGTGTATGTGCTAGGGAGTTACAGGAAGCCTCAGAAACAGTGTTAAATGCACCATCTGGATTCCTGTGGAATGAACTTTTACCTGATGGTTAGTGGCAATTTATTACTAAACACAAGAGAGATGTGTGAGCTCTTCTGGACTCAAATAGGACATTATCCATGCAACAAGACCAGTATTCACTAAGCAACACACCCACCGAGCAGGAAAACAGACCGCTGGCTGCAGAGTCAAGAGCCACAGCACCGTGCATTCCAGTCTGCGAGCCCAGGCACTTTGCACTCCTTCTGCTAGGCTCGCCAGCAAGCCTTTCTTCCAGGAAACCAGTCAGAAGCAGATCTTCCAAAATTATCAATCCATAAACATCTCAACCTTCCTAGCTGGAAGACGCTATGCTTCATATCCATATACCCACAAACCCTGAGTAACCAGGTCTCCTTTAGGACCCCGTGCTGAGAGAACCTGGTGTCGAGATGCCACAGTGGTGGTGCACACACGTGTAACTTCTGTGCCATTTTCTCTTTGTATGCATTTTGTGTATGCATGATTACTGAAATTTAGTCTGTGGCTACTGAAAACATTGACCTCTGTCTTTCCAATGATATCCCAGAGTTTTATAGAAAGCCCATTTCTTCTCCCCGAGAGGCCATTGCAGATCTTAGCAATGTAAGAATCCCAGGGCTGGGGATGCCTGCTCTGCCTGGGTTGCCTCAGTGTTCGCTGTCATGAGCCAGCAGCTGCTGTCACCCTCTGCCTTGAGAAGACCGAGAGCAATGGCTGTGTGCTCTGCACCCTCACTTTGTTCCCTGCATGCATAAAGTCACTGTTGGTCCTGACACTGGCGTGCCAATATTAGTTACTTAGAGAAGTGTGTCATGTCAAGAGACAATTTAATTCTCAGAGCTATTCCACTTTGCACCGAAATACCATGACAGCTGCCTTAAAAAAAGTTGCCCCAAATGCTTTATGTGTCATGTCTGGCTTATTCATGGAAAGCATCAGACTCCATGGTATTTCCAGTGATAACTGTGAATACATCTATCAGTGTGACAACCACGAATATACCTCATGATACCTTATTACACAGGGTGGTGACCACAAGTTATCCACTCTGCACACCTCCCCATTCAAGTTAAAGAACAGGAACTAAACTGTAGCTAAGGGGAACATCTCTGAGCAGGCTAGAGCAATTAGCCGATTACTCATTCCTTATGAAGCACAAAGAAAAATCTGATAGAGAGAAACTTCCAAATCTTCCTTCTGTAACAGTGTAAATTCTCATCAGGACACATTTATTTCTGAAGTTTGTTCTGGTTTGTTGGGCTTTGGTTTGTTTGTTTGTTTGTTTTTGTTGTTGGTGGTGTTTTGTTTTCTATTTTTTCTGTGTAGCTACGACCGTCCTGGAACTCACTCTGTAGACCAGGCTGGCCTCTAACTCACAGAGATCTATCTGCTGCCTCTGCCTCCCTAGTGCTGGGATTAAAGGCATGTGCCACCACCACCAGGCCTGTTTTGTTTTTTAAAAGTTTGGTTTTTTTATTTTTAATTCTCTCTCTCTCTCTCTCTCTCTCTCTCTCTCTCTCTCTCTCTCTCGTGGATTGGAGTTACAAGTAATTGTGAACTGTCCAGTTTGGGTACTGGGAACTTAACTCAGGTCCTCTGTAAGAGATGCAAATGTTTTTAACTGTCAAGTCATCCCTCTGTGCCTTGTTTTGTTTCTTGCTTAAAAAGAAAAGAAACTAAGGTAAATGAGCACACAAAGTTATTAGGTCAAAAATGGAGAAAGATACAGTGATATTTTGTTTGTGTTTTCACAAATAAAGCTTGCCTGGAGATCAGAGTACAGAGCTAAGCCACTAGAGGCCAGGCATATACTTTTAATCCCAGCACTTGGGAGACAGAGGCCGAAAGATGTCTTTTAGTTCAAGCCACCATGTGATGTGGGATTCCCCTCTGTAGGCTGTGAATACCATTGGTTAATAAAGAAGCTGTCTTGGGCTTGTGATAAGGTAGAGCAGGGCTAGGTGAAGAAAACTAAACTGAATGCTGGGAGAAAATAGGCAGATCCAGGAGAAGCCATGTAGCCCCGCCGGAAGACAGATACCAAAACTTTACCTAGCAAGCCACAGCCTCATGGCAATACACAGACTAATGAAGATGGGTTAATTTAAGATATGACTTAGCTAGAAATATGCTTAAGCTATTGGCCAAACAGTATTGCAGATATCTGTGATTATTTTGGGGCTGAGCAGCCAGGAACAAACAAGCTATCTTTCTAAAACAACCATGGGCTACACAAGATTGGATCTGTCTAAAAGAGAGACAGGGCTCACACAAAGGTGATCCTAGCACTTGGGATGCTATGCTTTTAATCCCAGCATTAGGGAGGTGGAGACAGGAGGGATGTGGCTGGGTGGAGAGAGGATTGTAAGGTGGAAGAAGACAGGAACTCAGCGTAGTCTGAGGCAGCAATCTGAAGCAGTCAGCCTGAGGATGCAGTATGGGAAAGATCGCCCTTTTGGTCTGATCATTGGAGGTAAGAACTCTAGTGGCTGGCCGCTCTGCTTCTCTGATCTCTCAGCTTCCACCCCTCTATCTGACTCCAGGTTTATTATTGGGAACAATTAGAGGGAAGATGCTGTATCTTGTCTTGGAGCAAGGAGCCAGCAAGTGGCGCAAACATGAGGGATGAAATGCCTGTTTAACACTGCGAAGCATTGTTTCCCAATACTCTTAGTGAACTCCATGGAGGGTGTCAGCTGGAGTGAGAGCAGACACGGGAGTAGCCTTTGTCACAGTGCTACACGGTGACTTTTCACAGTTGCCTCTCCACACAGGCACCCACAAGCCTTCATGCAATCAAGGATTTGACAAACTCTTTTTATCTTTTTTACTGAAATGTTTTTCTATAGAAATATAAAGGGATTGAAATTTCTCATAGTACTATCATGGTTCCATATAGATACCACAGGTCTAAAAGGTCATAAAATACTTATTTCAAAATGGTGTTTCTGTATTGAATTGATTTATTCTGACATTACCCTCTTTACCCCATCCACACACACATATGTATCTCCCTCAGGTGCTGTGTGGTGCTATGAAAATATTATACATGCATATGCTTGCACCAATTAGGTTCATTTTGGTATTTACGAATACCTTGATTTTTTTTTTTTGAACAGCAGAATTTATACAGTAAGGCCATGGAGAGTAGTCCTGTGAGAGTGTTTTAACACAATTCGTGTTAACAACATTCTGTAAATACAAACTTAGGACATGTTTTTGATGAACGAACCAAGTGAGGAATGGACACTTGAGAGAAATCCCACACTAGCTCAGAAATGAGAGGTAAATATTTATTTAGGGGTAAATTCACAAATCAGAATTCTCTGCTTGAATGGTGGACAGAGATCAAATCCAGCAATCCAACAATCCAAATGAAAGCCGGCAAAAAGGAGGGGAAAAGAGCCGGACGCAAGCTCTGCATCCATGTATATAGTATAAGAGGCCACACCCCAGTAGGCGTGTAACCACAAGCTGCAAGCCTACCTCCAGCATGTTTTCAAAGAACTTTGAAGCTACTTATGACATATAGCATCAAAACACTGCACAGAGGGAGGCAGATCATAGAGAAGGTCAGAAAAGGGGGAAGGTATGGGGTGATTCACAGAGAGAGATCAGTCCAAGAAAGCAGTGGGCCATAGAGAGAGGTGGGCCATAGAGAAGTGGGTCATAGAGAGAGGTGGGCCATAGAAAGAAGTGGGTCATAGAGAGAGGTGGGCCATAGAAAGAAGTGGGTCATAGAGAGAGGTGGGCCATAGAAAGAAGTGGGTCATAGAGAGACGTGGGTCATAGAGAGATGTGGGTCATAGAGAGACGTGGGTCATAGAGAGATGTGGGTCATAGAAAGAGTTAGGTTATAGAGAGAGGTGGGCCATACAGATGTGGGTCATAGAGAGACGTAGGTCATAGAGAGACGTGGGTCATAGAGAGGTGGGCCATAGAGAAAGGTGGGTCATAGAGAGAGGTGGGTCATAGAGAGAGGTGGGTCATAGAGAGAGGTGGGCCATAGAGAAAGGTGGGCCATAGAGAGAGGTGGGCCACAGAGAGAGGTGGGCCATAGAGAGAGGTGGGTCATAGAGAGATAAGAGTTTTCAGTAAGAGGTTTTTCCCCAAGCATTAAAAGTTCGCAGGCTACTTGTTCAGGTGAGAGAATTCTCTGTGATGCCGCAGAGGAAGCCTCTTAGCCCTGCGGTGAGTGCCACTGTGGCTGCATATTGAGCTGAGCCTGCAAGGCACTGGTAGAGACTATGGACTGCCAAGGATTTTTAACAATGAAAATGAAGACAGAAGATAACCATGCCTGCCCAGATGCCCAGAATCAGTCTCCTAAAGCGGATGCTTAGCCAGGGACAGGGTCCAAGGCATCACAATGGGACAGAGCCAAAGCCATTATCCAGGGACAGCTGATGACTACTGGGCTCAGCACAGGGAAATAAAACCGCTGACTTCACACTAGACACAGAAGGAAAAACAACACTAGTAACAACAACAGCAAAAGGAACTGTCTCAAAACAACACACACTCAAAAAATGGCCCCAAATCTATAAACATACCAAGCGCAATGCAATAAGATCCAGAAGACCAAAGGAGAAAGAACACACAATGCAGGGGGAGGCTTACAAAAGAGGCCATTTATATACCTATTGTCAGTAGAGAAAGGCCGCGAGACAACTCTGAGCACAGTAGTGATGGGGACCGAAGAGAAGGAGCAATGTGTTCCCATTGATTCCCAGATGCATTTTACAGCCCATGCAGTTTCTCCAGTGCCACTCACGATGATGAGGCAGAAACCTAAGCATTAGCTACTGCTCGGCTCTGTGATGGTACCCAAGTGGAACCTTGGAGAAGCTGGTCCTAGTGCAAGGTTACTGGGTAGCTGAGGCCATCGCCTACAGAAGACATTAATGCAGTTCTTACATGATGCTCAGCTCCCACAAGAGAGGGTTGTTACAATAAGACCAGGGAGACCTAGCTCTGAATCTCTCCCCAGGGGACATGTCTCATCTTGTCAAATGTCTTGAGAACCCTCCCGAGAAACCCACAGGAAATTCATGATCCCAGACTTTTCATTTTTAAAATAAGGTGCTTAATATCCCTATCTCCCTCCTTGTCTATAAAGTGCCCATCTTCAGGGGTGATGTGATAGCAGCGTGAACAGGGTGAAAATGTGTAAGATATAACCCATTTCTTAAAATGACTCTTTTTCCTTAATAGTTATTAGTATAGCAAGCTACAAAAACTAGGAGAAATATGTAAGCGAAACATGATATTCAGAGAAAGTAAAACAGGAAAAAATCTTCTGCAGACCAAAAAAACTGGTGACTAGTTTGCTACTAGATAGACCTGCTTTATGTAGACAAGTTTTATCTAAAGAAATACATCACAATGAAAGGGACTCACCCTAAGAGAGCAGCACAGAAACACACGAAAGTAAATTTAATAGGTAAAGGTAAAGCTACATACATACATATATGTATATGTTTATATAAATATGTGTATGTATGTATATATAAATATACAAATATGCTGCTATAATGCAGAAGGTGGCATACATGTTACTTTTCACCTTAATATTGAAACTAAGAGATAAATATATGCATTCATCCAGTGAAAATGTCAGATAAAACACTCTCTATCCCTGGTATGAACAAGAATGTTCTTAAACCCTGGGGAGGAACCCCACTGCCATAGGACAGTGTCATGTATGATTTGTATGACTATACAAACACAGAGACAAGCAGAGATTTTAAATATGTTACTTTGTTCTGTAGTATGGATATTGCTCTTCCAGATAATTCCCATAGTCAGAGAGAGTTTGAGAGGCCTCATACTCCTTGAAGGAGCTGTGCTTCCCGTTCCCCCCCCCCCCCCCCAGGTAGTGGTACCTGCAGGAGGTGAGCTGAAGACATTGTACTCCTTCCTCTGCATTCTGATGATTACAATAAGTCAGTAAACCCAGGTCATCTCAAGAGAAGGGGATTATGTCAAATAAGTGACCACCGGAAGCCTGATCAAGAGCAGCAGTGTCACATGTCAGCAAACTTAAAACTGAGAAACTTGAATCAATCACCATTTTCAAAAAGGTAGTGGAGAAAAGACAGCAATTGTCCCATCTTACCTCACACTAAGAGATAATGTTGAGACTATTTTACACCCTGAGACATTTCCAAGCCTGGGGTGCATGCCGGATAAAAACATATCAACACTTAGTAAATACATTAAGAACATATAAAGTGCTCGAGTTCTCGTCAACGGTCAGATTACCTAGCATATATGAAGAATCAGGGAAGAGGATCAGTGAGTTGATTGGGTGCTGGGCAGTGTTCTGATAAAAGACAGCATGAACCAAGCCTGGAACACAAGAAGAAAGTCACCAGGGGAGACCAGAAGGGGTCTCAGGATTACCTACAGAACACACACAGGAGGAAGGCAGGAAGATGGGGTGGTAAGGGATGAGGAGCTAGGTCAGAGAGGGCTCCTGAGTCTCCTATCCACAGAGACAAAAGTCAATGAAGCAAAGAAGAATCACAGAAGATTCTAGAAATTAAATTTTGGTAGCCACAAGATGATTCGGTACCATGCCCTACAGGAAGAGGGACTGCTTTGCCATCCAGGTAGACTGAAGACATTGGAGGGGCACAAAAGTTCCTGAAACGCTGGGGTTCTGCAGCCTTCCCTCCTTGGCCGTGGTCCCTCCATGCCAGTCATTCTTAGGTTACATCTCTCTCCTGACACATTTTCAACATCTCATATCTCTGCTCAGATGATCGAAAGGCATGGCAAATGTCACATGTCCCTAATTTGCTCATCCTCCCTTTTCTCATACCTTTCCACTGTTATCAGGACCAAAGATTGATGTAGGGATGCAGCTGGGCTCCCCCCACTCAGCCTTCATTTAGCCACCATTGACATCTGCCACCTCGAGCCTGCTAGTCCCCAAGTCCCTGGCTAGCTTCATCTCCGCAGGAAGTCTTATAATAGTACAAAAGACACCTGAATAACCCATGGGCATGCCCCAGCAGCATGTCCTGTCAAGGCCTTAGTATAGAGGGATATCCTTGATGGATTTTCACTATCAGAAACAAAAGGAAATGGTCACAAGACCCAGGGCTGGTGTTGGGGTTTCCACAGCCTTATAGAATCATGGCCTGAGAATCAATAGTTGCACCAGTATGACTGATTATGTTATTATAATGCAATTATTCCAATAATTATGTTAAGCAGAAGGAAGTACAGAGATTGGTGGTTTTGCAAACACGGGAGACTGCTCTGGTGTTTGTCTGTGGCGAGCTCACACATCTTCAAGGATGCTAAAAATCCCTGGGTATTCATGAGGGTAACCATCAGAAATGCCACCCCCCAGGTCTGATCCATTGTGCTTTGTGAGAAGTATGGTCATTCCATTGGACATCTGGGATGTGCGCATCACTTTCAAACCACAAGGAGCATGTGATAAAAATGAGTTTCACTGTAAATGCCATAAATAGATAGAATCTAACCAGATGAGTGGAAGGAACCTTGTCCTGTTTGGCTACAGATCTCAACCATTTCCTGCCTGGGAATATTCACAAGAGGGAGAGACAAAGACTCCCAGCTGTGCTCAAATAAATGATGGTCATTGATATCACTCAGTTGATAGAATGTGTGTCTAGTATGAAGGAAATCCTAGGTTTGATCCTTAGTTCCATAAAATCAGGCATGGCAGCACACATATACAATCCCAATACTCAGATGGTAGAGGCATGAGTTCACAGTTTTACTCAGGAGGTAGAGGAAGGGCAATCACAAGTAAAAAGTCGTTATTTAGCCCCAGCTACGTAGCATATTGCAGGCAAGCTTGGGCTACATATGAGACCCTGCCTCTATGCACACAGACACACACACACAGACACACACACACACACACACACACACACACACACACACACTGAGGTTCTAGTTCACCAAGTAACTTATGTAACCAACCAAAAACCAAACCAGGAGTTGTGTTTGTCCATGCACAAATGATTTTGAAAATGATTTCTCTGAAGTTGTCTTGCCATACGATGGTTATATGAACATAGTCCTGTAGGTATGTGTGATGTCCTAGAAGTCACAGCCATTTAAGAGAAAGAGAAGGAACAAGATGGCAGCTTTCTTTCTCACACTGACCTGAGTGACCCGCTCGTTTCAACCACCTAGCTCAGTGTCATTTCTTCCTGACTCTATTTGCAGGGGTGCAGAGAACCACTGGACAAGCCTTCAAAGGTTCCCTGAGCTCCAGGACTACCACATTTGTGTATGGCAACGTTTACGTCAGATTCCACCATGCCTCGCAATTTTACGGACAGTTTGGGATTCCCTGAATTTCCTTCTACACCAACAGTTGACAAACTTTCCCAGTTTTCACGAAAAGTTTATTTGTCATCTGCTGACCATCTGTTCTTCACCAAAGAATGACTAGGGCTTTCTTGAGCGACACAAAACCATGCCAAACTTTTGCATCCTCTCTAAAGAGTCTTGCTGGTTGATTTTGTATCTGCTTGAGGCAGTTAGGGTCATCTGGGAAGACGAAACTCCCTCAGACTGGCCTGCAGGTAAATCTGCGGGGCATTCTCTTGAAAAGTGATTGATGCAGAAGAGCCCAGATCACTGTAGGGGGTGCCACTTCTGGGCAGGTGGTCCTGGGTTGTGTAAGACAGGGAGCTGGCTGAGCCATGATGGAGAAGAAGCCAGGGAGCAGTGTGACTCCGTGGCCTCTGCTTCCAACCCCCAGGTGCCTGCCTGGAAGAGGTTTTCAAGCATGGTGTTTATCACAGACAGGAAGCAGGCTAGGACAGAGTTTGGATGTATTCGTGGGAGGTTTCAATGGGAGGATTGACTGTGTCCTAGGCACTCTGCAGAGGACTGCACACATGGCCTTTATCACATCTCAGTTAATGCTGCAGTCATCCTCTGGACCAATTCTTCTCATTCCAGGTCGGAGGGCAGATGTTATGAAGAGATGTTGGCAGAGAACTCACTGCAAGGCTTTCTAACCTGCCCAGTTCTGCAGTCATTCAGTCCCAAATAATCACACAGAGATCTACATCAATTATAAACTGATTGGTCTTGTATCTCAGGCTATTTTTATCAACTAATTCTTATAGCTTATATTATCCCATAATTCTTGTCTATGTTGGCTACATTGCTTATACCTTTTTCGGCAAGGCAGTCACATCTTGCTTCCTCTGAGGCTGGGTCATGACTCCAGACTGAGCTTTCCTGTCTCAGTATGCTCCTGTTCTCATTGTACCACCTCTACTTCCTGCCTGGTCATCATGTCTATACATCATGCCTGGCTACTGTCCAATCAGAATTTAATTAAACAAGTACAAGAAACAAATATTTACAGAGTAAAATCATTGTCCCACAGCACCCCCCCCTTTGTTTTCAAAACAAGAACTCTGAATCGAATCTCCCTTGTTTAGCTTTCTTCCTGACCATTATCCACACAACTTGTAACCAACACTCTAAACAAAGAAAAATATCCATAATCCATTTTTTTGGGAATGTGGGCATAGTTTTCTAGGCTACTTCCTGCTGATTGGGGGTGCTGATAATTTCATGGGGTCCTAAAGAAAATTTAGAATTATGATCAAGTCCTGACTGGAGTATCCTGTGAAACTTGATCATCTCAGATAGCAGTCTTTGAACTGTTCTGGATGTAGAACTCAGAGGAAACTCCAATAGAGGTCCTCTGCAATGTTGGATCATCTGGATCATTTGCTCCTATTGGAGATTTCTCATAGGGGTCTTCCTTGGTCAAATCTGATCTTTCTTAATGCAGAATGAATCCACAGCCCCTCATTTCCTATGGAAAGAAAAGCAAAACCTCTTCTCCAAAGTAACATATCTTTTGACTTAAATTTTAAAGTCAAAGTATTTTCAAAATATACATATTGGATTAATCTAGCTGCATTTATAATCAAATGTCTTTTAGCAGCTTTTTCGCCTTCCTCAGAAATCAAACAATTTAAAGACAACACAATAACATACAGACTTTCTGTGTATTTTTCATCTTTATGTGGCTTTATTTTAATCTCTATTTCTTTTATTTTTATTTTGAATTTTTGTTTTTTGAGACAGGGTTTCTCTCTGTATCTTTGGCTATCATGGAACTCACTCTGTAGACCAGGCTGTCCTTGAACTGACAGAGATCTGTGATCTGCCTGCTTCTGCCACCTAAGTGCTGTAATTAAAGGTATGTGCCACCACACCCAACTTTTCTCTTTCTTTCTTTTTTATTTTAAGGACTTTATCTTTTTCCTTTGTCTTCCAAGTCTACATATATTTTTAAACACACTGTAAACCATTTAGAGGTTTTCTTTGCCTTTGAATCTATCCTTACTGTATATCTTTCTTTTTCTGGCCATATGAGTTTTTCATTTGTTAAGCAATATGGCTAGGATTAAAGCTGTGGCTTTGATGGCTAGATCTACCCCATTTATTAGCTTTCGGAGAATTTAGCTTCATGGTGGAAGTACTAGCAGGAACATGTTTATTGCCACAATTGTATGGTGTTTCAAGGTCTGTGCCACCACCAAGAAGCATGCTGTAGGATATTCATAAACACTACTTAAGTGTTTTGTGGCAGAGCCTCTTAAAAGGGCTGCAAAGTTTTTGCAGCTAAAGCTGAGTCAGGAAGCCTCTCTAAAATGAAACGCATTTGCCTCTAGAGCCCACCTGAGAAAATGTTGCTATCAATAAATCATGTCTAATTCTATTCTTTTCTGTCTAGAATTACTTCCCAAGTTCTCTCAGGCTTTATGTGAATGCAGTTGTCCACACGTTAGGCACCATTTGTTGACCAGGCACCATTTGTTGACTGACTGCTAAGGGATAATGGTTTTACCCTGTAAAGATTTGTTTCTTTTATTTGTTTAATAAAATGCTGATTGGCCAGTAGCCAGGCAGGAAGTAGAGGTGGGGCAACCAGGCAGGAAGTAGAAGTGGGACAATCAGAATACTGGGAAGAGGGAAGTTTGAGTCTGCAGTCATGACTCAGCCTCAAAGGAAGCAAGATGTGACTGCCTCGCCGGAAAAGGTACCAAGCCATGTGGCTAACTCAGACAAAAATTATGGGCTAATATAAGTTATAAGAATTAGTTAATAAGAAGTCTGAGCTAATGGGCCAATCAGTTTATAACTAATGTAGATCTCTGTGTAATTCTTTGGGACTTAATGGCTGTAGGACTTGGCAGGACAGAAAACCCTGACAATAAATGATAGAGATCAGAACACAGAACTTTGCAGAATGGTGTTTGGACATGCTCTTTGCAGTAAAGGAAACAAGTCCCAGGAAACTGCCTCAGAGCCAAGGTCCTTCCAGCCTTCCATTGCTCGACCCACTTGCTCCTGCCCACTTGCTCAAGCCCAGTGAAGGGAGGGGTTTTCTGTGGGGTACTTTTATCTAGCCCAAAGCAAGATGCACCAAGAGAGACACAAATTCCTTCAACCCTTCAGTCTCACCATTGTGTTTGTTGCTATTATTGTGGTTTTGTCTCACTCTATGGCCCATGTTGGTCTCCAGCTCCTGGCCATCCTGATGCCTCAGCCTCCTAAGTGCTGGAATTCTTTGTGTGTGCTTCCACACCCAGCTGACTGAAGACAACACCAACTCCCAGAACTCAGAAAAGGCTGGAGATAGAACACTGGAATCCAGAGAACTTTGCCCCTGGCCACTACTGTCTGTTCCTGAGCACAGTCACCTCATCTCAGTCTCTGAGAACCCAAGCTGCCTGCATTCTCTTTCCTCCTCTTCTTTGAAAGTCTTATACAGCTGTGCACATACCTTCTTATGAATCCCCCAAACATTTAAGCAGATGTGTTCCTGCTTCTTCTGGAAACTTGTCTCTACCAGTCCGTTTCAGAAGACTAGAACCTTCACAAGGAGAAGAAGACAGAAATCTGTTGTCCTGAAGTCTGTAGACTAGGCCATGGCCAAAACGGACATGGGCATAACCCAATAGGGTTCTGTTGAGACACAGACAAGTGTTGTTAAATTCCTCAGGTGTCTGCCTCTTGTACCATTTACTACCTTGAAAGTAAAGGTCAGGACTGTGAATTGAATCAGCAATAAATGTGAAAAGCCATGCTGTTAAATATATAGAGAAGCCGAATTCACATGTCCTCCCCTCTCTCTCGGCTGCGATTTTCCAATGTAAACGGCAGAGAGCGGTGGAAAGACGGTACCAGTGGAGAATGAGAGTTCTACTTTACAAAAATGGTCATATTCTTATTTCCTTTTTCCTCAGGGAGCCTTCATCTCAAGATAACTCTTAAATAGAAACAAGCAGCTTTTCAAGCGGCCTGATTATCAATTTACACCTCTCCCTGAGGAAGGCCTAGAATTCCATTGTTTTGTTAATTGTCAATTTGCATCTTAGAAAGGTGTTGCATTTTCTCTTCTTTCCAGCAGGTTAAGACTAATTCTGTATGTTAATAAATATTATAAGCACTTCCCACAAACATGCAGTGTGCGAAAAAGCATGTGATTATTGCGGCTTCTTTTCCCTCTACTTAATTACACATGGGATATTAAAATGGACTTTAGCAAAACCAGCTGAACTCCTACTTAGAATATGTTTTCCTGAAAAAAAAAAACACTGCTCAAATAAATATTTAAATTTTTAATTTTACTTTTAACTAATTAATTTTAATTAACTTATTTTTTGTGTATTTTGGGATCGAGAGAGGCATCACGTAGCTTAGGCTGGCCTCACACTTCCTATGAAAATGACCTTGAAGTTCTGATTCTTCTCTTTCTGCTACCTCCGCTGCCCTGGTATTACAGGTGTGTGCTACCATGTTAGTTTTGGGTTGTTGGGGATCAAATGCAGGCCACCATGCATGCTAGGCAGGCACACTACCCACTGAGCTGCACACTCATGATGGACAGCACTAGCCAGCAAAGACCTGAAGCATGGCAGACCCTCCCCCAGCATGATGGCAGACCCTCCCCCCCAGCATGATGGCAGACCCTTCCCCCCAGCATGATGGCAGAACCTCCCCCAGCATGGTTCTTCAGCCAACTGTTTCAAAACATTAAAAACATAACTTAAAACATGTCAAAAGTGGGATGGAAAGATGACTTAGTGAGGAAGACCACTTGATGTTCCTGCAGAGGACCTAGGTTCATTCCCAGCACCTATGCAGTACCTCACAACTGTCTGTAGCTCAAGTTTCAGGGGTTCTAGTAGCCTCTTCTGTCCTCTGAAGGCACCAGGCACATAAACGGTACACATACCTACACACAAGTAAAACACTCACGGATATAAAGTTAGAATGAAGAAATATTTAAAAGATAAGTGAAAACAAAACCCATCTTACAAAGTAACAAGAAAGACAGAAATACATGTTGTAGAAAGAAAAAAGGATGGAAGGGGCCCCGATTGCGGGAAGATTGTTCCCTATCATGTGTTCCCAGGAGCTACCAGAGAGCTGAGACCCTTGAACACCAATCCATCCCAGCTCTGGTGCTCAATTCCAAATAACACCATGGGTCTTTGAGCTGCTTTCAAAGCGAGTATCCTCAACTAACTGCAAGCTGTCCCTCCCCCACCCCAGAAGTGAACTACCAAGTCAAATCCTACACAGTAAGGAACTCAGGGAGGCGATTCTCCACAATCTAGGGACCAGTGCCCACCCTATTCAGACACAGATACTAAAGGTCATTTCTATTGCTTTAAACAGAGGGTAGACACAAACACATCATAGCTTTAATCCACCAAATTTTTTGACATCCTACCCTACCTTTCAACAGAGGAGCTCGGACATGGGTTCACTCCTGGCTTCCTTGAGTTTTCAACAGTGAGCAGATAAGATCTACTGATACTACAGCTCAGCAGAAACAATCACGGAGCATCCTGTTAAATATGAGTGTCTGCTATGCTACCTACTGGTGCTCTAGACTTGGCCTTAAGCCATGTCTCATTCCAAGATGAGACATCGGCTCAGTGATGCGCCCTGGCATTGTAGATATTCAAAAGCACTCTTGAAAATAGAACATTTAGAAAAGAACATTTTTTCTAAAACATTGAATCAACTTCTTCAGCTCAGCCTGTTTCTATTCCCGGGTTATTTCTCTCTCTCTCTCTCTCTCTCTCTCTCTCTCTCTCTCTCTCTCTCACGCGCGCACACACACACACACACACACAAGCATGCATACAGTGCCATCAGAGGCCAGAGACTAGATTTCCTGAAACTAGAGTTACAGACACTTGTCAGCTCCCATACAGGTGCCAAGAATTGACCTCCATCCCACCCCACATTCCGCAAGAGCAGATAGTTTTCTTAACTACAGAGCCGTTCTTCCTTTCCATATGTCACATACATGTGCACAAACATACATTTTCATATGAATTCACTGTATGGAGTCTCTCAAGACAGAGTCAGACAGAGTCTGAGATGGTAAAAACTATGTGTTTTGGAAGAAAATCCAGAAGAAAGGATGATGGTTAGTGAGGAGAGAAGTTGTTGGGTGTGGAAGGCAGGAAGACATGGTCCTCGACGGTGAAGGCAGCTGACCACACAGCACAGTTGAACAGAAAGAGAAAACTGGTCCTTAGGTTGTTTTTCTCCCTTTTTGCCTCTTTATTCAGACTGTACCCAAGCCCTATGGGATGGTGCTGCCCATGCTCAGACAGGTCTTCCCTCCTTGGATGAGCACAGACTTTCCCAAAGATATGTCTCTCAAGCAACTCCAATTCCACTTAACAATGAAGGAGAGGTACCACAGTGCTATCTTAAATCCTAAAATATACACCTCTGTATTTTAGAGTTCTGTATAGTAGTTCTGACTATAGAGTCTGCCATTTTTCTTCATAACCCATTTACTGAGCATTTGAAAGTTTAGAACATATGACCTCAAACATGAGGTACATGGGCAAAGAGGGAAACCATGGAGCAAGGTCACGTGGACACCTTTCTTCCTTGCCCCTCTTAAGCATGGCTATAAGGAACTTGCCAGACCTGCCTCACCATTGCAAAGAGGTCCTTGGACCTGGCTTTGAGGAGCGAGGGTCACATAGACGCCTTAGAGTGACTCATATTCTTTTCAGGGCAATCTGCTGCTCCATGGTTAGCATCTCATCATCAAACTTAGCATAAACAGTTTCTGCTGGGTCTTGGCTCTTCACTTCAGAGGCACCTGTGGCACCATGAAACTTGGATTAATATACATCTGCTCATCAGCATTCCTTTTCCCTCTTGAGCCCGTCTTGGGGCTATCACATGAGATTCGTGTGTGAATAAAAGATGTGCATCTTATGCCTGAAAAACACCTACTATGTGTCAAGTTTGTTTGCTCTGATTTTGGAGAAAGCATAATGTTGGATAGATGAGTATTTTTGGAGTAGAGTTAAGCAAACTATTTTAGAATGAAACTTCCAAGGTTGGCTAAAAGCTGGAGGCTTCATAACAAAATGAATGTAATAACATTATCTAAGAACAGAAATGCTCATTTAAAGCATTTTAGGCAAAAAGATTGAAATTACCATTGGGCAAGGATGTTAGCAGAAATGCTGATGGTGGATGTCCTTGTCTGTCTAATTATTGATGGATCCAAAGACCAAGAAAGACCTCAGCAGGTCCTAAGCCTCCGGGTCCCTACCAGGTTTCCCATCCATACTGAAGTCTAAGTTCCTTGTCAACATTTTTCATCCACGGACTTAAGTTCATGTTGCCCCTCTTCGGGACACTCTAAAGTTCCCAGGATTCTGTCACAGGCCAAGTGCTCTCCTTGTCCTGATGGATCTGGGGGATTTGGTACTCTACCCACAAATTCCCCTGTATATTCCCTCAAAAACCAAGTGGAAATCCATGTCAACTTGAAATCCATCTGGCCACAGAGTTCACAAAAGATCCTTTAGTGACAGCAGAATAGAGATAGGTGGGAAAAACTAAACTGAATGCTGGGAGAAAAAAGGTGGAATCAGTGAGACACCATGTAGCCACTGCTGGGAACAGATGAGCTGGAACCTTGCCGGTAAGCCACAGCCATGTGGTGATACACATATTAATAGAAATGGGTTAAATTAAGATGTAAGAGCTAGCCAATAAGAAGCTAGAGCTAATAGGTCAAGCAGTGATTTAAATAATATAGTTTCTGTATGATTATTTCAGGAGTCTGGGTGGCTGGGAAAAGAAACAAGTGGGCTCTTAGAACATAAGCCTGCCATCTCTGCACCCCTGGCTCTTAATCTTGTCTACTTTTCCGTATTTATTGATTCACCTGCGTACTTACTCCTAAGTCCCAGCTATGGGTATAACCCAGATGTAGTCTGTACTGTCCTTTGCCCCATCTCCTCCCAGTATCTCTCAGAATGCCCGGTGTAGAGCACCTGCTTAGTAAACATATTTAATACACAAATGCTTATTATTTACTACAAAGTCAGAAAGGCACGCAAAATTTCTTCTAATTTTAAAAATATTTAACTTACACAACTGACAAATATGTTAGTTATTATCAAAGGAACTATAAAGCGACTGTCAAATATGGAACACCCCAAGTTCACTGAGCATCTCTTGCACCATGCTGGTGCTCTGTCCTTTTAAGGACTGAGAGGCTTTCTTAAAGGTCACACTGCCTGCAGGCATATTGTCTTCAGTCTGCACCGTGCTCCCTTCAACACTTCCAGTGGTTGTGCTTGGCACATCATTCCCGCTCTTCTAAAATTGACTTTGGCATTTCCCTATTTTTGTCGGTCCCGGTTGCAAGCTTTTGTCCTCAGTAACCTTCTGCTTTGTATCTGCAATATGGCGCAGGTCTGTGGAAGATGCTGGGATGACGGATGGAAGCATCAGAAGTCCCGGGCCCACTGAGCTCCCGATCCTCTCAGCTGTGCACGAGCAGCTCCCTTCTCTTGAGGGTCCCAGACCCTCCAGCTCTCACAAATCACAAACAGCATCTTTTCTGCGTTCTCCTCCCCCTGATTTCTCACAGGAATTGATCACACAGGTCTTTGCTCTCCAGTGTCTTGCCCTTTGCACTGTTCTGCTCTGTGACAGTGGGTGCCGTTTGTCTGTGCATCTCTGAGGTCTGTCTTGTATCCACACGCATACCACGGCTCACTGTTTCTGTGTTGTCTACGCTGCCGTCCTACTGAGGACTTCTCACATTTGCTTTGATCTCAGTGCCCTGCTCGGCACAAATGAGCATCTCATAGGATGACTAACTGATTTAGTCTAAACGCAATCTACTCCTCCTGCACAAATCAGCTCCCATCTTCTTTCCATGAAATGTCCACTTTTGTTAACTGGGCCCAAATTCTTAACAAGGCTGTGATTCCTCCCTTTCCTTCACAGTTTGCTGTATTTTGAACATAAAATATCCCCAGAGACTCCCTGTTAGAATATTTGTTCCTAACTGGGGCTGATATTTTGGAAGGTAATAGGAACTTTAGGAAGTGGAGCTCCCTAGAGGCAGTGGGCCACCAGAGACACTGGGCCACCAGAGACACTGGGCCATCAGAGACACTGGGCCACCAGAGACACTGAGCCACCAGAGGTGAGCCTTTAGGTTTCGTTGGTTGCACTTACTTCCCCTCTATCTGAGACCTGAAGTGTGAACACAGGGTGACCTGATGCCTCATGCTCTGTCACCACGCCTTCCCCACAATCATGGAATCTCCTTTTTAAACTGCAATCCAGAATAAATCTTTTTTCCCTGTGATATCTAATCCTGGTGGTCAGCCTGACTGGATCTGGACTCCCGTGAGAGATTTCCTTGATTAGAGTATTTTGATGGGAAACACCCATCATACATATGGGCATTACCTTCTGGTAGCAACCCAAATAATAAAACCTAGAGGAAAAGGAGAAATGTGTGCCTTCCTGCCTTTCCTCCTCCAGGGAAGCTCATCTATCCTGTGGCTGCATTTTTTCACCCAAATTAGAACCAATTTCTTAGGATGACAATATAGATTGAAAACCAGCTGCTCTCTCAGAATCTTCCAGGTCTTGGGCAGTCAGTTAGGACTTCTGAGATACCCATCCAGCCTCATAGACTGAACAGCTACTGGGTTCTCAACCTCTCCAGTGCATGCAAGACAGCCATTGCTGGACTACGAAGTATCCAGACTATACCTTGCAACCAAGTGAATAAAGCACATTGTGTGTGTATGTGTGCATGTGCATATATAATATTATATGTAATATAAATATCCATTGCATCAGTTCTGTTCCTTTAGAGAACCCAAACTCATGTGCTCCCGGAAGCTGCTCCTTGTATTTGGACACAGCAGTAAGGAACTTACACATGCCTGAGGCAAACAGGTCTTGTTCACGATGTCCTTCAAAGTACCCAGAAAATAGCTGGGGATACTTCTAACATCACCATTGTGGCGATTACTCCTATATCAGCTTCCCCATCTTATCTACTGAGTTGCGACAGCCGTCCACCTGGAATCCCTGTTTCTCGCCAACCTCAATTCTGGAAAAACACATCTGTCTTTCTGTACAGAAGTCTTCAGACTTTCCCATCTCATTTGGAGCCAATGCTGAAGTACCTTCTGTATCCACGGAGCCTGTGTGTCTGATCCTTCACGGACCCCTTACATGAGGTCCTGCTTGATCTGGGATGTCCTTCTGTATATGTATTGCATTTATTGGTTAATAAATAAAGCTGTTTTGGTCTATATCAGAGCACAATATAGCCAGAGTAGAAGAGATACAGAAAGAATAGGTGGAGTCAAAGAGATTCTATGTAGCTGCCGAAGGAGATAGATACCCTGGAATCTTACTTGTAGTCCACAGCCTCATGGTGATATACAGATCAATAGAAATGTGCTAATTTAAGATGTAAGAGTTAGTTAATAAGAAGCGTGAGCTAATAAGCCAAATAGTGTTGTAATTAATACAGTTTTTGTTTGATTTTTCAGGTCTGGGCGGCTAGGAAATGAATGAGTAATCTCTGCCTACAAATGGCACCCAAAGTGGGGCAACTCCATCCACATAAAACTGGAGAGAGCTTGGGAAGGAATTCTAGACATAAAAGAACAGAGTCAAGCATGGCTTCTTGGTAGCCACACTTTTTTTTTTTTCAGATAGGCTCTGTTTGCTGGCTGCAAGCAGCAGCGAGACTGCTTTAAAAGCTGGCTTTCTGGTTCATGCTGGTATCACGGGACAGCTCTGGCCCTTTTGGGAGGTCTTGTTATGGAGCATTTAATTAGAGTTGTGAGCAGAGTGCTACAAGTTGCTTAATGGTGACATAGACCCACTGCATCCCTGGAGCTAGGGCAGTGAGCATGGCTTGCAGAGCTGGAGGTGAACATATCTCCGCCATGTTGGGCTGGGTGGAGCCAAAAGGCAAAGCAGTCTGAGTCCTATCCACGCCACTTAGCATTTCAACAGGTGCTCCTGCTTAGAAGATGATTACAGATATGCAATAAAAATGGATTCAGACATAAAAGATGCTGAATGAGTCTTAGACTCTTTACGATAGAATAACTATTGAGATATTTGGCATATGTTTCTTGTTTGATGTTGTTCATGCTGGCTGTAATTCTAATATATATATATATATATATATATATATATATATATATATATATATATATATGTTTGCCTCTTCTTTCTCCTGGATAATACTTTATATTTGTTCTTACTGCATATAGCTTTGAATTATGCTTAGAACTCTCTTATTTAGACAAAAGGGGGAGGTGCTGTAGGAACTCCTTTAGCCAATAGCCTTTAAGATATCAGCCCATTTTGGGCGTGGTCTCGTAAATGCAGACAAAAAGCATGCATGGGCCTCTTGGCTGCTGGATTCCGTTCCAGTTCTTAGCACACACAGAAGACTGCAGATCCAGATCACTACTCTTTCTATGAGTTTATTGCCAGATAAATAAACCTTTGTTATACTCCACTATAGACTCTTGTGGAACTCTTTCATACGCCAACAAATTGGCATATATACCCAAGAGAGGCCCTATCATACAACAAAAGTATATGCTCAACTATGTTCATGGCAGCATTGTTTGTAATAGCCAGAACCTGAAAATAACCTAGATGCCCTTCAATGGAAGAATGGATGAAGAAAGTATGGAATACATACATATTAGAGTATTACACAGCAGTAAAAAACAAGGACTTCTTGAATTTTGCATACAAATGGATGGAAATAGAAAACACTATCCTGAGTGAGGTAAGCCAGACCCAAAAAGAGGAACATGGGATGTACTCACTCATATTTGGTTTCTAGCCATAAATAAAGGACATTGAGCTTATAATTCGCGATCCTAGAGAAGCTAAATAAGAAGGTGAATCCAAAGACAAACATATAGGCATCCTCCTGAATATTAACCTTCATCAGGCGATGAAAGGAGACGGAGACAGAGACAGAGACCCACATTGGAGCACCGGACAGAAATCTCAAGGTCCAAATCAGGAGCAGAAGGAGAGGGAGCACGAGCAAGGCACTCAGGACCGCAAGGGGTACACCCACACACTGAGACAATGGGGATGTTCTATCGGGAATCCACCAAGGCCAGCTGGCCTGGGTCTGAAAAAGCATGGGATAAAACTGGACTTGCTGAACATAGCGGACAATGAGGACTACTGAGAACTCAAGAACAATGGCAATGGGTTTTTGATCCTACTGTACGTACTGGATTTGTGGGAGCCTAGGCAGTTTGGATGCTCACCTTACTAGACCTGGATGGAGGTGGGCGGTCCTTGGACTTCCCACAGGTCAGGGAATCCAGATTGCTCTTCGAGCTGATGAGGGAGGGGGACTTGATCGGGGGAAAGGGGGAGGGAAATGGGAGGCGGTGGCGGGGAGGAGGCAGAAATCCTTAATAAATAAATAAATTTAAAATAAAAAAAACAGAAGAGAATGTAAAAAAATGGGCTAAATATTGTAACTACAATTCATGCTTGATAGCTGTTTTGTATACATAATTTTACTATGTAAAAGTTAAAACCTTCCATTTTAATTAGACAGAAAAGGGGAGAAATGTGGCATGTCCTTCTGTATATGTGTTGCTTTTATTGGCTAATGAATAAAGCTGCTTCAGCCTATAGCAGGGCAGAGTATAGCCAGGCTGGAAGACATGTAGAGAGAGAGTAGGGGGAGTCAAAGAGATACAAGAAAGCCATGTAGCTGTGGAAAGAGCCATAGCCTCGTGGTGATGCACAGATTAATAGAAATGGGTTAATTTAAGATGTAAGAGTTAGTTAATAAGAAGCTTGAGCTAACAGGCTAAACCGTGTTGTAATTAATACAGTTTTGTGTAATTTATCGGGTCTGGGCAGCTGGGAAACAAATGAGTGGTCTCTGTTTATTGCTCCTCACTCCATGTACTCTCACTGCTCCCCAACATGTGGGCACCACCCTCTTGCTGGCTATTTCTGGTTTTACCCTAACCCTAACCTAACATCCAACTTGACGGCAATGATTTCACTTTCTCTGCTTCATTCACCACCGTATCCTTGGATCCTAAAGTTTGTAGACAGAACATAAGCAGCACCTGGTACCATTTGCTGCTGGATGCTCAGTGCCTGGATCTCTCTACCAGCTCTGGACTCGACTTCATTACTAACACATCCTCCATACTACCCATAGTTCCTGGGCCACAGGAGATATCCAATACATGTTTGCTAAATAGTGAGATGATTAATGATTAATGGGTTAATTAAGGAACTAATGAGACACTTTAAGAGGGAATCGAGCTTTTGCTTGAGCAGCTTCATAATAGCAAGCACAGGGAAATGTCTCTTTATCTTGCAAGCAGCATTTCCCTTCCTTATTCCTGCCAGGATTTTCCTAACCTTCCTCTGAGCTTACGCTCACCTTCCAGGCTCCAGTCAGTTAGATCAGGACACATGCTTTAGACGTTTACAGAGGAACAGCTACAAATAGCTGAACTGGAGAAAGAATGCAGTTTATCTAATTGCACATATGAATGTATGATGTGAATGTGTGAATGATCCATGTTTACATACTGGGTAGGTACACATGTGTGCATGCATGTGTGGAGAGCCAACAGTGATGCCGGGTGTCTTCCTCTAGCAATCTCCACCTTATATGTCAAAATAGTGTTTCTTCTTAAACCCAGACCTTGTTATACCAGCTTCTCTGGCTAGCCAGCCTGCTCTGGGGGTCTCTTGTCTCCACCTCCTGCTCTCTGAGGCGACAGATAGATTTATATGTTATAGTCACATAGGAAAATATTCTGGTGATCCAAACTGTGGTTCTCTCATGTGTGTGAAGCCAACAATGCTACCGTCTGAACCACAGCCTGGCCCAAGAATGCTTTTAAGCCTTTTTCACATTATTCATATATATATATGTATATATGATTTATATAAAGATGTACATCTTTAAAACTTTTACAAATGACACATCATACTGTGCTTATTGAACAGCAAAAGTGCTATTTACTAAAGTAAAATACTGAGCAGCAAAGGCACTGCCAGTACGCAGGCCACACACACACGCATGTAAAGCCTGCCCACACACAGAGCCCTATGCTATTCTTTAAATATTAGTATTTGAAGACAACACGATCTTGCCACATTTAGAAGCTTGCTTATAAGTCATTCTAACTTACATCATTATGTTAAACTACGAATTAATGCATGTGTAACCGCAAGTTAATGCACAGGTTACTGGCCAGCTCGGTTCCCTCTCATTCACAGGACTTTTTAAGGCTACTGTTACTAGAAACGTTAAAAAAAAAAAAAGACAAAGAAAAGGTAACATCAAATAAAATATGAGTTTCTCTTTTAAGTAGTTACCACCTAGAAAATCATTTTGAAAACTTCGTCTGTTTCAGATGTAAAGGGGACAGCTTCTCGGATGAAACCCGCCCTCAACACCTTCTGTCATGTGATCTTCTCTCAGAAGGCCTTGGGCTCAAACAAAAGCTGCAACTTGAAGTCCTCACAGCAATCTTGAAAGGCCAAATATCTGTTCTCCTAGCTCAGCCTTCAGAAACCGGGGGCGGTGTGGCTCTTCTTTGAACCTGCCTTCAAAGCCAAGGCCTTCAGCTACCCACTTGCCCTTCACACTGCTGGGGGCCTCTGGAGGTCAGACCCCTGTGAAGCACGGCTCACGAGCTGAGCTTCGTGGGCTCTGCAGGCACGCCTGTGTAAGGACGGTCACCTGTGCCAGTTGTTCCCATGGTTGCTCCTTTCAGAACCAAGATCACTGCCTTTGTGACGCATGAGAAGACAGAAATCTTCGTGATGGTGTTTGAAATGACTGTCACTGTTTTGGCGTAGGCGGTAGTCTGAAACAGAGGTGGGGGTGTAGACCGTCTGCCTGGCACCCAGTCATACTTCAGGCCTCTGACGAAAGGTCAAGAGGACTCTGTACCTCGGCTGCACCTCTGAATCCTGAACTATAAAATGCATCTGCTCCTTTGGCGCTTCCTGCCAGGGGTGGGAGGGTGCGGGGAGGATAGTCATGCGTGGCTGACTGGCCTAGAACAGGTCAGAGGTCAGCCTCCCCAGGGTATTCTTCCTCAGGCACCATGCATTTTGCTTTGTTTTTGAGACAGAGTCTCTAACAGGCCTAGAAAACATCAGGTAAGCTAAGCTGGCTTGCTAGTAAGTCCCAGGAGTCCTCCTGTGTCAGCTTCCCCAGTGCTGTGACCACAAGCACATGTCGCATGTCCAGCTTTTATCCATGGGTCAGGGGATCAGATTCAGGTCCTCACTCCGGTAAGGCAAGCACTCTGCTCCCGGAGCTGTCTTTCAAGCTGCCACAGAAGACTTTACCTTGGTACAGTTTGCCTAAGCCTCTGGCAGAGCATCCAATTCCCCACATGCTACACAGAGTCTTTGTGTGTGTGTGTGTGTGTGTGTGTGTGTGTGTGTATGTATGTGCGCGCGCGCAGCAGTCAGAGAACCATCTTCAGGGTCTAGAGTCCATTCTCTCTCTCCGCTTTTGAGGTCCCGGTCATCAGGTTTCTGTGGGACACGCTGGCCCCTAGCCACAATCTTCAGCATTGCTTTAATCCACTCATCGCAAGGGACAGGAATTCCTTACCTCGGCCCTGTTAAGTCTGGGAAGTGGAAGGGATCGGGAGTAGCGTGCTCATGGGTGGGAGTTAGAGCGGCAATCCCCCAAGCCTCCCCTCTCAGAGCCTGCAGGGAGGACGGGAATGACTCAGGCTGTGCCAATTGTATTTACATTCCACATGTCATTGCAAAATGTATTTAGAGAGAAATTTTTAAAGTTTTAAGTTAAAAATAGAAACTCGTGCTAAGAAGCATTCCTTATTAGGTAAGACAGTCTTTATATTTTTTTCCTTAAGGCAAAATAGGGTTCCCACTAGTACAAACCCTTATGGTCTACAAACAAGAGGCTTGAGAATGTAACCACAGGCAGAATGAAAAAAAAAAAAAAAAGCAAAGCTTTTTATGAGTTTGGTTTTTTTTTTTTTTTTTTTGATAGCAACCTTTTGACCAGGGGTCAGAATCTCACAATCCCTACTTCCCAGGAAGTGGGGAGCAGGCAGATCGTGCAAATACCCAGGAGCGATCCAGTTCTCACCATAGCAGGGAAAGAGGAGTATGTTAACAGGAGACACGGAGAGCAGGCTGGGAGCTTTCATTCCAGGACAGCAATCCACAGTTGCACTCAACAGCGTGGGCCAAACTGAAACACAGCCACGCAGTCCTAAGACAGCCATCGGAACACGTCACAGCTGCAGGCTCTCACTGACTGCAACACTCTGCTCTCCGGAACATTGTTTTAAAGACATACGGTTTAGAGCACACAATGTAATCACAAGAGAACAGAAAACTTTGACCAGGTCTCCTTCTTTGGTCCAGTTAATACTAAAACAAACAGAGGCGTTTTCTAAACCATGGCCAATAAATGCTACCAGAACAGTGGGGAAAATGTCCTTGGCGACTACTGGTCCCTTCCCCTATTCCCAGTTCTCTACTTCATGCTCACTGCATGCCTCTTCTATTACTTGTTCCCAACACGGTGCTGTGTGTGTGTGTGTGTGTGTGTGTGTGTGTGTGTGTATACGTACATATTCAAATATAACCACTAAGGTACTTTTGACCTAATGATTATAGAGTTTTCTTTCATTCCTTAGATTCCCAGTCCTTCAGTGTCTTTAACGTCAGTAAAATACCAACAGCATCCTGCTTGAAAGGAGCATCCTTTTTGAGATGAGTAGTGTATCATGATGGAAGCAAATAGAGGAGAAAGCTGTTCCCTTCACAGTTGGCATGAAGCAGAGCAAAGGGGACAAAGGAAAATCTAATCTTGAAAGACATCACCCAACCCCACCCTTCATCTGCCTCTTCCAGGTAGATCCTACCTTCTAAAGCTCCCCAAACCTCCAAAAATAGCTGTTGCTTGCCAACTACTTCCTCTTCTCTGAGAAGGGAATCCCTTCCTCTCGTCCATGGGCCATCTCTTCAGCCTCGTTTCTCTTGTCTGTCATGAATCATCGCTCAACTGCATCCTCTAATCCCCTCTACTATCAACTCCTTTCTTTTTTCATCCAACATAATCTGAGAAAAAAAATTGGTTGATAAAGGTAAGCTACTTCCCTGATATTTGTGCTTTGTAGTTGCAAATTTTAGGGATAGAAGCATTTGATAATTCCAGTCTCACCCCAGAATATAGCAAAAAAAAATAAATAAAGACGAGTTTACTTTTGAAATCTTGGCAGTGTGAACCTTCCATCACTAGAAGTCAGATCTAAGGTACTGTATGGGCCTTGTCTTCTTTAATTCACTTCTATGCCCTTACGGATTTGTTGTAAGTACTGATGGCTTGATAGTCCACACAATGTACTGACACTGGAAAACATACATTATTAGCGTAGTTAGGCAGATACAACTGCCTGCAGCTGGAGGACACTTCAAATCAAATGGCCAGTATTATTATTGAACCTCTGGGGATAAGTTCTCAGCACATCCTTATTGTGTTGAATGGTTGGTCTCCAGCTGTGGAAGGTTTTGAAGGAAGGAGGAAGTACTTCAGGCCATGAGGAATGCACAAGGTAACTAGATTTCCTGGCCCCATCCTCATCCCCCTTGGCTTGGCCTTAGGCCCACTACAAAGCAGCAGCAACTCCCACCACCTGCTCTATCTCAGGCCTGAAGTGTAGGTCAAGCATTTCATGGACCAAAACCTCTGAAACCATGAGCCAAGTTTAACCCTCTCCTTTAAATGTTTGTCCCACTTCTTCGGTCAGAGTGTTGGAGAGTCTGGCCCACTCAGTCGCTCTCTGTGACTTTTCTGTAGATTAGCTATTCTAATTCTTCCCTCCTTTATAACTGGGGTCCATCTCTTCAGATGGTATCTCACATACTCTTCTTCCAGGACAAGTGCCCCATCCCCAGTCACCTCTGTCCTCTCCACCAGGACTGAGGTCAGCCATCCTTTCTGCTGTCTGCATCTTTCCCTGAGTCTCATGCCCCTGCCTGGTTCTCTAGCCTCTGTTTTCCCTTTCCTTTCTACTTATTCTCAGAAATTTCCTTGCTTTTCTGTGTTTTAAATAATATAGTTTCTGTGTGATTATTTTGCTCTGGGCGGCCGGGACGAATAAGCAGCCCCCTGCACCATAAGCCCACATGCATGCCTCGCATCAAGCTTACAAACTGTCTCTCCTGTTCATCCACTCCTGATACTCCACACCTGTTACAAACCCACCAATAAAGGCACGAATCGTGTCTCTGTTTTCTCCACGTGAATCATTACCAGTCACCTGTTTTTCTCAGGCCTGAGCGCTCAAATCATCTTGAATTCTACTACTTTTCTGGCCTCATAATCAATCAGTCATTGTTTTAACTCTTATGTTTCAGAAGCTGTCCTCCTTCTTTCCAGTTGATTTTTCCTTGTTCCAGCCTTTTACAGATCACGTCTGACATGAATGAACGTCCTCAGTAGATTTCCAGGATATATCCTCCCTTGAAATGCAGCCAACAGAGCATTGGAGAGCCATCCTCTTTAATGGCTTGCCTGTGAAATGCCCCTCATGGACTCATCTCCTTAACACTTGGTCTCCAGCTGGTGGTGCTCATTTGGGAAGTTGTGGAATATTTAAGGTAGAACCTCACTGGATATAGCCGGCTACTATGGGCGGTCTTGTGGTTTGTATCCTAACCACTTCCTGTCTCCTCCTGTGCTGAAGTGAAGTAAGCAGCTGTCACAGGCTTCCACTGCCACAGAACCTCTGGCTTCCACAGCTTCCCTACTCTCAGAGTCTAAGGCAGAGTCAGCCCCTCTTCCCTTCAGTTGCTCCTGTTACCTCGCTGGTCACAGCAATAGGACAAGGGCTAGTATACCTCCCAGGCTGTGATTTAGAGCATAGACCTTCCTGGAAGGGAGAGATGCAATGCCCAGTGCTCTCAGCCCTTTATTATGGAGATTCTCACTACCTTCCCTTCAGATTACATCATGACCTTCTCCAAACAAAAGTCCACCTATACCTCAAACTCTGTTTCTCTGATGGGATCCATGACCATGCCCCACCATGGGCAAAACTAGGAATACCTTCTGTATGATAATTCAGTCTGCTGGACTGACTAACCCCTCGCTCACACCATGTTTTATTTGGCCATGTGCTGGTATTTTTCTGGGACTACTGGATTCCATAGGGAAGGCCCAAGTTTTCTTCACTCTGTGGCCTCCACACCTTTTACAGTGGCAGACCTCTGAACGAGCTCACAAGTACACAGAAAATAAGAGTAGAAATCTCACCAGCTGCACCCAAGTGCCAAAGGGGAAAATTAGTACATTATTAGATGCTAAATTTTTCTCCCTACTTGATTTCCCTGCCATCATTGAAATTGTTCTATAATGTTCCCATCACCAGCAACTGCTTAACCCGAGTTTTACCTTCCTTTCTAATTTGAGTCTCTTTTTTTTTTTTTTTTTTTTTTTTTTTTGGATTTTCGAGACAGGGTTTCTCCATAGCTTTTTGGTTCCTGTCCTGGAACTAGCTCTTGTAGACCAGGCTGGCCTTGAACTCACAGAGATCCGCCTGCCTCTGCCTCCCGAGTGCTGGGATTAAAGGCATGTGCCACCACCGCCCGGCTCTAATTTGAGTCTTTACATGACGCATTTCTAATAATTTTGTTTAAACTCTGAAAAAGTTTCCCATCCATTTAGCATGATTTCAAGTCGTAATGGGTGGTATTCATTTACCAAATCTCTCTTTCCTTTTTGAAAGATTTATTTTATTATTTTATTTTGTGTGCTTGTGCTTGGGTTTGAGTATAGGTATGTTCACCATATGCTTGCAGTTCCCAAGGAGACCAGAAGAGTGCCACAGATCCTCTGGAACTAGAGTTACGGACTAGTGTTGTCTATAACATGGGAGCTGGGAACTGAACCTGGATTCCCCTTGAAAGCAGTCATGTCCTTAACCACCGAGCTGTCTCTGTCTCCATTCATACCCTTCCAAAGAGTCTCACCCAGTACTTTGACTTCTTTGTTCCCGCACAGTACAGCCAGATTTAATTATATAGGACGACATAATCTGAGCATGTGCGAGGGTACTTAAGGAAGAGTCACTGAAAAGCAAAATAATTCACTACATGATCATGAGACAGAAGGTTGTGTCCAAGCACAAAAGATGTCACACTCTGAATTTTCTACTTTGAAATTCTCCTGTGGGAGGGAAGCTTGGGTTTCTCTTCTGTCTTTTATGAAGCCTTTGCATCCTTCTCCCTGTACTTCTCCTGGGACAGGTCTGGTGCAGGGGCATTAGTGAGGGCTAACAGTGGAATCAAGACTGTCAGACATCTACAAAGCTCCGGTTTAGCTGTGGGTTAAAAATGGCACAGGGTGTGGTAGTGCCTGTTCGTAAGTCATGCCCTGAGGAGGTTGAAGCAGGGAGATCTCAACCTTGATTTCAGCCTGGTATACACAGGAAGGTGCAGGCTATCCCAGGCTACACATCAAAATTCTATCTCAAAGATAAAAGAAAAAAAAACTGTCAAAATTTGGTTTTGCTGTTCACTAGCCAATGTTTGTAATTAATAATTTTTTATTAATTAAAAGATCTCAAAAAAAATAAAAAGATCTCAAGTACTTAAAATGTTATCACCCTACTATTTTTTTGTTTTGTTTTGTTTTGTTTTGTTTGTTTTTGGTTTTTCGAGACAGGGTTTCTCTGTGGCTTTGGAGCCTGTCCTGGAACTAGCTCTGTAGACCAGGCTGGTCTCGAACTCACAGAGATCCGCCTGCCTCTGCCTCCCGAGTGCTGGGATTAAAGGCGTGCATCACCATTGCCCGGCTATCACCCTACTATTATATATAATATAAAATAGTATCTATATTAGGGTGATAACATTTTAAGATATATATTATATATAATACATGTATATGTATTATACATATATAATATAGTTCATCATGTGGATATACATATATATATAAACATATATTAAAGGGTTGAAGCATTAGGAAGCAGAAAAAGTTTAAGTGGGTAATAAAAACTAGTGGAACCATTACTAATGACACTTCCATGAAATTTGAAGTTTAAACCCTAAATAACTGCAATTTAAAAGACACGTTGAAAATAGTACTGATAACCTTCCAAATGTTGAGTGCTACAAATTGTGCGTCTTGTAACTGTGGAAAGGCTGATCCTGTAAAAGCCACAGAGTATGAAGTATAAATCTGGAAAACAAAACCACAAGTACTATTACTGGATGACTATGTAAATCACGACCTCATTCCAACTCACATCCTTCTAGAGACTGTCTTGATTTTAAGGTCGATTCCATGCGTTTGAACAATTATCTGAGCCATCTCTTAGGACCATAATAAGAATGCAAAGATGCATGGATAGAGAATTTTAATATTTCCAGGGAGCATTTTTGGGATTGTTCTAAGTGGCTATTCATTACATCACCCTGCTCAGGGCACCGTGTACTTCTGCCCACCTACGTTAGAACAGGAAGAAGAGGGAGAAAGTTCTCAAATGTGAACATACACTAAAGGGCCCCAGAAATGACCCTGATGCACTAAGATTTCTCGTCCAGATTGGGAGTGTGAAATTATATGTTGAAAACGGCCTACAAATGTACTCTTTCAAAGACGGGGGGCTTTTGTTTTCCCTTCTCACCAGACTACAGTCACTGGAAGAACAACCTGTCTTGTGGCATTCTGGGCACACAGAATCCCTTCCCAGCAGTAAACTGAAGTACAGAATTTATGGCTGTTGGATCCCCATCTGTCAAGTGAACACAGTGAGATCAAATCCATCACAGCAAGGCTGCTTATTAGGGACTTGCTTGGTTAGAGAATGTTAGGAATCCCATTCACAACATGAAAACAACAACCACAGAACGGTGGAAACCTACATTACGTTGGTGGTAAAGTTAGGATCAGATTGTGAGTTTCATTTCTCACCATCTGCACGTATCATTAGGACAGCATACTTAAGTCCAAGCTTAGGGTGCTAGAGTAAGCTCTGAGAAGCTGAAATGAATACTTCCCCCAAGATAGGGGCGGTCAAAGAAATTGCGGGGCCACCAAGGATCCTAAAGTTTTGCTAAGCACTGCTTCTATGAACTATGATAAAGTAATGAGAGATAGTATGATGCGGGTTGGTGACAGGGCACTGTCAACTAAGACAAAGGACCTCTGTGTGCAGGGGTGTATACGTGAGAGCATCCCTTACACATCCCAGCAGACTCTGGAATGCAGGCTTACATTCTCCTTGCAGGATACCAAAGGCTGTCACGCTGGTATCAGTGAGCTGACCTGAGGTATCTCAGAGATCATCAGACCGATTGCCCGGCATTCTCTCTTACAGCTTTGATAAACGCTTCTAAGTGAGCACTGAGTGTGCAACCTGCAAATAGGAAACCCCAATTGGGACCTTCAGGTACTACAGACTTCAGTTTTTGCTCTAAGGTAAAAGACCAAACACAGGCTCACAGAAGGATTGGGTAGGAGCATGGGCTACGGGCTTAGGAACAGTGGCCTATGTACCCAGCCCTAACCATGATGTCTGCTGCCTCTTCTAGTCATTATCAGTACCAATGAGCCCAGAAAGCTAAAGACCATGCTCTGCGCCCATCCAGAGAGAGCTCGGGATACGGCTGTGGTGCTGCGAATTGTGCCAGTCCTACCTTGTCAAGCATATTCCCTCGCTGAGGTGGCACTTCCCTGGTGTGGGCCCTGTTCAGGAGCCCCCAGAGTCACTTAGGGAAAGACTCAGAAACAGAGATTTACAGACCTCACCCAGAGCTTCACCATGGGGTCAGCCTTAGTCAAGTTTTTAAGTCCCCAAGTCGCTTCAGCTTACCATGCATGCTAGGATTCAGAATGGCAGCAAAATTATAGTTGTAAGGTGGAAATGAAAAAGAAATCATGATTGGGTCATCTCAACATGAGGAACTGTATTAAAAGGTTGCAGCATTAGGAAGGTTGAGAACCACTAACCTAAATGGAGCATTTTATCTGAAATGTATGCAAATCAATGATTTCATGTCTCCCTAATTTTAGAGCATTGTCAGAGGAAAAGGAGGGGTAAGGATATACACTATAAGCTGAGCATGTATGCTTCAAAGTTCCCGATGCAAACTATAGGAAGTTTCTTGCAGATAAACTCAAATTTTTTTTTCCTTGTTAAACTGGGTACCATTCCTTTAAGGTCAAACACAAAATAATGAAGTAGCTTTTTCATAACAAATTTACATAAAACGTTTTATGTTATAACATGTTTTAAATGTTAAGATATTGAGGGAAAGTTCCAAATAATTAAAAATCACTGCTATGATTTAAATATTTATAAGGGAAGGAAAAGCATCCTTGGGAATTATAGGCAAGTTTGGGGGGTGTTATTATAGTTTTAAACATAGGAAAATGCAGGCGTGCCTTGAAACAGAAAAAGGAAGGTACAAAGGTCATGTGCCCAGGTGTGGTTTAAGGTGCTGGAAAGGCTGATGGAGGCTTTACCTACCATGCTCTATACAATCTTTTCCCCCCAGTGGGAATGAAACTGACCATTATATTTTATTAATATTTCAAATGGAGGGAAAAGCAAATATATATATATATATATATATATATATATATATATATATATATATATTAAGAAACTGACCTATAGTGCTGTATACAGCCCAATCTTATGGAGGATTTTGCGTAATTGAGGTTCCCTCCTCTCACGTGACTTCTGACTTTCTCTTGTGTCAAGCTGACGAAAACAGCGACCTATGTGGGTTAGGGTAAGTGTACAGGACTGAGGGTCTGTGCTCAGGAATGGAGGGTAGATAGATTGGCATGTGCTAAGTATTTCAGGCTTCTCAGGAAAACTATTTAAGTCAAATTCCCCAAACTTAGGTAGAAACTTTATTAGACTGAAACTCCAGTCTGAATAGTTGCCTTGTATGTTCCGGCCCCTTCCCTTCTACCTTGTAACATCCAAGTGTTCAGTCCTAATGGACCTGTGGGAATCTGAGGGGGTGTAGTGTGCACACTGGGGCAGGGGAATGACCAGGATGGAAATGCTGCTTCAATCCTTTATCCCCTCTGTATCAGAGGACACCCTCTTGAGTTTATCATCCTTAAAGCCAGCCTCGTGTGACAAGAGACCGAAGACTCTAAAGAAGACCACAGACCACACCTATGTCCTTCTCTCAGGACCATTTGCTTTACTTCTTTTGTTTGTTTGTTCTGTTTTTTACTTTTTTTCTATAAATACTAAAAAGAAAACATGGGGAAAGGTCTAAGAAGGGGAGAGGGAACACCTAAAAAATGAAAAGGGGGACAAGACAGCAAGCAGAGGAGGATGGGAGGGAGAGCAGAGGAGGATGGGAGGGAGAGCAGAGGAGGATGGGAGGGAGAGCAGAGGAGGATGGGAGGGGAGAGCAGAGGAGGATGGGAGGGAGAGCAGAGGAGGATGGGAGGGGAGAACAGAGGAGGATGGGAGGGGAGAGCAGAGGAGGATGGGAGGGGAGATCAGAGGAGGATGGGGAGGGGAGAGCAGAGGAGGATGGGATGGGAGAGCATGGGAGGGGAGAGCAGAGGAGGATGGGAGGGGAGATCAGAGGAGGATGGGAGGGGAGAGCAGAGGAGGATGGGAGGGGAGAGCAGAGGAGGATGGGAGGGGAGATCAGAGAAGGATGGGGAGGGAGAACAGAGGAGGATGGGAGGGGAGAGCAGAGGAGGATGGGAGGGGAGAGCAGAGGAGGATGGGAGGGAGAGCAGAGGAGGTTGGAGCAGGAGATAATATTGATTATGAAAATACCATAATGAGCCCCACCACTTCCCATGCTGACTGAAAGTTAAAGACTATGGACATATAATGGAAGGAAACCTTCCACTCTTCCTTATGTATTAACTCTGCACAGTCAGTGGTTCCCTGAGCAAAGGTCAGGAAAGATGGGAAGTGGCAGGGAAGAGTGTTGGGATGTCTGCAGACATGCTGGGAACCCTTCCTGACCTCCAGGGAAGACTGACCACTGCAGGGAGGGCTCAGGAGCTCCACCCCCTCCGTTGCAGAGAGGGCAACAGGAGCTCCACACCTTCTGCTGCGGGGAGGGCTCCAGGAGCTCCACCCCCTCTGCTTCATCATATGCTCTTTAACCCTTCTAGACTGCAGGGTTCTAGCAAACAGTGTGAACCTAGCATAGAGCTGGTGAAGGTATACTTGTACCGGTTCCACCCCTGGCCTGTGTCTGTGTCTTCTGCTTTTTGTTGCTCTCTCTCCAACAGTGCTGATTCCTTTCATGACTTTTTTTTTTTTGTGTGATTTATTTCAAATTCTGCTACCTTGATTAGCCCTGTCAATCATTTGCAATGAATCTTTGGCAAACTTCATGGAGACGGGCTATCTGTCTTATGCTTTTGAGTATCTCACATTTATTAGCATCCTGTCAAACAACAGGGCAGGAACTCAACCAAGCTTTGGTGAATGAATAAACCTCACAATGGCTTCACCTCTGGAAGACAAAAGACAAGCGAATGATACAACAGGGTCACCGAGAATTTCCTGGTGTGATGATTAAGCTGCCCCCTCCATGCCACAAACTGCAGAGCCATCCATATCCTGTGGTTTCATTGCTTTCTGAGGCAAAGGGCTTTCTTGTCCTCCCAGGGTTAAGTTCTCACAGAGCCATCCCGTCCTGGCTAGTTGGATTTTGCTTCTGTTTTTGTTTTCAGCTTAACACAGTCTGGGGCCATATGGGAAGAGGGAAGCTTAATTAAGAAAATGCCTCCATCAGATTGGCCTGAAGACATGTCTGCAGGGGTATTTCCTTGGTTAATGATGGATGTGGGAGGGACTAGCCCACTGGGGGTGACGTCACCCTGGGCAGCTGGTCCTGGATTGTGTATAAGAGCAAGAAGCTGAGTGAGGCAAGAGGAGAAGCCAACAAGAGGCAATCCTCCTGACCTCTGCTGCAGTTCCTGCCTCCAGCTTCCTGCACTGGCTTCTCCTCACAATGGACTGTATCCTATAAGCCAAAGAAACACTCTCCTTCCCAGTTTGCCTTGGGTTTGGGTGCTTTATAACAGCTATAGAAACCAAGCTAAGACACGACCTCTTTACCACAGAGATAGGTCAAAGGCTGGGAGAGATGCTGCAGATGGGGAGGGAAGGGAGGAGGGTAGGAAGAAGAAATGACTGAAGGTATATGCCAGAGCAGGGCTTGCTGCTTCTCACCAAACCACAGCGTGAAGCTAACCAAATCCATCTTTCTAACGCGGTGACAACCAAACCAGTTTCAATCTGTGCCACTGAGGCTCTGTTTAGTCGCTCGCCAAACTGAGCTCTCTAAGCCAAACGTGAATGCTGTCTCCTCCCATGCTCCTCTCCTCTTCTATATTTGAAACAATGACAATGTGCCCACCTGGAACCCTTGGAGGGCTCCAGTTTGCAGGGACAATGTGTGCCTCAGTCTTTCCAGTGAACAATCAGCTTAAGGAGTTGTATTCAGATATTATTAATGTTTTCAAACCCATTTCCCATTTTCCTGCTGAAATCCCTGCCAAGTGCACACTTCAGCAGACACTAAAATAATTTGGGTAGTTGACATTCAATCCAAATTTTGTATGGAAATCTGCCAGATTTGACATCTGTGGGAAAGTGGGTAATTTTTATTACCCACAAAGAGCAAAGGCATAGCTGGATTTCTCCACCTCCACACATCTCCTGTGGTGGGGGAGACACTCACACATGCACAAACATGGGTACAAGGAAGCCATTTAACCCATTCACTCTTGTTTGGCAATGGCCAGAGCGCAACGCAAATTAATGTTAAGGAACCAGGCGGAATGCGTAAAACACACTTTAGACACGTAAGAAGCACGTTGCTATTATGAATATTGGTAACTTTGGCTAAAAATTATTTCTACTGTATTTTCTGTGTCTTTAATGCAACTATTTGCCTTTAAAGCATCCTCACTTGCCAGAAAATTAAGCAAGAATTTTATGTTGATTTTTGTTTTAGGGTGTTCCTGCAAACTCGAATAATATCTGAACCTATTGTCCTGCATAAACATACTTAAAACCACCAAGAATATTCCTTTTAATACTAAATTGTAATCCCAAAGCATTAAAGATGAAGGTAAGTACTACAAGATGCCCTTGCTCTGTAGATTAGCCTAGATATATTGTTGCCTCTTTAGCTGACAAGTATTAAGTTGACGGCGGGGCTATATTGTAAATTTAGTTGCCATTCTGTGTTCTCGTAAAAGAGAGAGGGCTAGATTTGCTCCCCTCCTAAAGTGGTTTAACATGCTCCTACTAACTAAGAAATGACAAATGACGGTGGGAGCTGCTTCTATACCCACACCGATTTTGAAGTAGGTCAAGACACAAAAACCACGGTCAGTGATTCACTTCACAAAACCAATGGTTGGTTTTTATTAGCGAAGAAAATGGTACCTTAGACATATAAATAGATTTTAAAACCCAAAAGTAACCACGCATAGAATCAAAATTGGATATATAGCTCCCAAATCACAGACGACAACATAAAGAAAATATGACCTGGGAAAAAGTGGGGGGGAGAAGAGAGAAGAAAGGGAATAAAAGATGGGAGATGTAGATAGGAAAGAATATGTGCCAAGTGAGATTAATACAGGCGGTCACTATGGATGCAGAGGCAGGTCCCTGTTGGTGGGAAAGTCACGTTGGCTTATGAATCTATTTCAATGGTGCAATCAAAGGCTGCATCAAAGGAATGTCCAGGATAAAGGAAGCAAAGAGGCACATACCTGCCCAGGGTGTTGATCTGAGCCCTAGGACAGGACGAGGGCTATTTTCGAAGATGGAGACACAGGGAGAGAGGTGTGTGAGGGCCGCAGCCATATCTGGAACACAGTCAAGACCTTCATCTCTTTGGGATCAAATCCTGCTCCTGTCTCCTTTACAATCCTCAATAACATTATGGCCTTGGCATCTTATCTTGATCTGGCTAGACAGCAAAGTTCCTAACTGTTTCATCTACAAAACCCCCGCTTACGCCTGCACTTAGAGATGAATTGAAACCTGGTAGAAATGACAGGCATGTGTTTTCAGTGAACAAATGAACAATTAATGAAGCCAGGCCTGGTGATGGGCTAACCTCATAATCCTGACATTATGGAGGCTAATACAAGAGTGTTACCTGAGTTCAAGGCCAGCCTGCACTACATGGTGAGTACCTGCCTCTCTGAGGATTGATTCCAAGGCCTAACTCCAAGGCTGCAAAATCCATGGATGCTCAAGTCCCTTAAATACTATGGGGTAGTAGTATGTATAGACAAAATACATGTTATTTCCCCTAATATATAAAAGTACCCCAAATGTCATGAACAGTAAGGTGAAAGCTATACAATCATTGTTAGACTTTCTTATTTATGAAATAATCACAAGGAGAGTCTGCACATACATTGCGTATGCAATTTTTCCTGCAGGTTGGGACCTTTGAATGGTTCATTCCTTGAATATGGAGTCCACAGGTATGGAGGGCCAACAGATAAGTTGGCATGCTCCCAGCAACCACTTGTTTAAGTTTTTGTCCTCTCTAACTTCGCCTGGAATGAGTCATCTCTCCTTAAACTCTGAATGTAGACACCAAAGAATAAACGAAAGAGGCCAGCAGTGAACAGGGGTCCCCTGAGTTGCCGGGCGGTGGAGCCGATGGAAGAGCCAGGGGCTGCGGAAGCCGGAACATAAGAATGCAGGGCTCTCATAGTTTCGGCAAGGGGACACTGGGTACCACAGACGGTGACAGTAAAGAGCAAGACAGAAAACAGGGGCATCCACAAAAGTTTGCATATAGAGAAATAGACACTCCAACTCTCATATGTAGCCTCATGTTTAAAAAATTAAGTCCTTTACTCAAGAACTTGTCTATGCTGACGGAAATATTTAAGTCAACTAGCTGGAGACTGGAGTCTTCCCTGTTTGACGCTAGCAGATTTCCCAGGTAACGGTGCCAACTCACAGGCTATATTAGCTTTTTGAACTTGAGATGCTTCCTTTTTAAAGATGCACCTTACTTTCATCTGTGTATATTGTGGGACGAGCTGTGGTTCTCGGGATCAGACGTGAAATCGCCTCAGGTTATCGGTTGGCTGTGCTGAGGACATGTAGTCTTTAGGAGCTGCTGGAAATGGCTATTATTCTGGAGGACAGTCAATGCACAGGGCAGGGCAGCAGCAGAGAGTACTCTTCCCAACAGAAGTGCCCTTTCATTTGCCCCGTGTCTCCCTTCTCCCCACCCACCGCCCCTTGTCGGGCAGCTACCCTGCTACTTCTCTGCTTCCCTGAGCTGGACTATCTTAGATCCTACACGCGGCTGAATTCACCGTGTGCTTTTCTCTCTGGACTCGGCTTACTCACTTGCTATAATGACACCTAGTTCAGCAGGTGCTGTTTACTGCTAGGTCAAAATTAGCACATTTATTTGTACCTGAGTTTTGAGGTGGTTTTTCCATTGCCTCCTTCTGAAACACAACAGGTAGCCATAGATCATAGAATGTCTGAGCTAAGCCTCCTGAAATCTGTTAGTCTAAAGGGAGAGATATTGAGAATATTTTATATAAACTCACCCGTATTTACAATGTAGAATATGTGGTGCCCATAAAACAAGTTGGTGAAAAAGAATAACAGAGGAGCAAAAGAACACAAGAATTTAAAGTGTTATTGTTGGGGAGGATAAAAAGGAATAGAAAATGCATGAATTTGAAAAGCACAATTTTTTTCCAGAATAAACAAAATGAGCAGACCACGTGAAAGGATCAAGAGACAGACAGCCAATCTTCAAAGGGAGGACAAGAGGACACCACTAAAGAAAAGGCAAAAGTTTTCAAGAATGACAGAAGAATACATTGTAGAGAAGAAATAAAGTTAGCTGCCTGCCTACAACACAAGGGACAGACAGAAATATCACTAGCAATGGCAACGGCGGAACAAGCCTGTCTTCTGCAGGTGAACAGCTGTTAGCCTGGAAACTCTCTTTTGGTTTTCCAGACAGGGTTTCTCTGTACCATTGGAGCCTGTCCTGGAACTCCCTCTGTAGACTAGGCTGGCCTCGAACTCACAGAGACACAGAGATCTGCCTGTCTCTGTCTTCCGAGTGCTGGGATTAAACGCATGCACCACCACTGCCAGGCAGGATCTGACTCCTAACAAGATGCATGAGATTGGAGAGAAGGCTCTGAGGTTAAGAAAACTGGCTGCTCTTCCAGTGGACCTGGGTTCAATTCCCAGCACACGCATGCCAGCTCACAACTGTCTGTAATTCAAGTTCCAGGGGATCCGACAGCCTCACACAGACATACATGCAGGCAAAACACCAATGCACACAAAATAAATTTTTAAAAAGAAAAATAAGACACATGGAGCTTTAATCTCAGAGAGAAATGATCATGCATTTTGAGGCCACTCATCCTGTGAGTTATGTATGAAAGAGACTAGATATACTTTTACATACACAACAAGCAGAAAAGCTAGACGGTTTGTCACCCAGAAACTCTCTAGGTTATCACCAATAAAACACTAGGGACCAGTTTAAAAATTTATTTTGTGTGCATTGGTGTTTTGCCTGCATATATGTCTGTGTGAGGCTGTCGGATCCCCTCGAACTTGAGTTACAGACAGTTGTGAGCTGCCATGTGTGTGCTGGGAATTGAACCCAGGTGCACTGGAAAAGCAGCCAGTATTCTGAACCACAGAGCCATCTCTCCAATCCCATGCATCTTGTTAGAAGTCCTGAACAAAATCTGAGAGTCCACACACAGCACGTTCTGTCCAGCTTAAGGACTGAGGACAACGGCCTGTCTCTTTACCAAAGTTACCCTGGCACTAACAGGTTTTACAAAGTTACCCTGTGCAAAGTGAGACAGCCTGGTCTCCTGGGTGCTCTGCACGCTCTTCACACGCATGGCTTCCACACCTGCATAGGTTCCACATGCCCCTGTCTCCAGCCCCCAGTCCCCGTATGCACACTGCAGTGTGTTGTCTTTTCATCTATGGATGTGAGTTTTAAGACAAGGGGTTTCCATGAGGCCTCATTTAGATATGTGTTATCTAAGTCCTTAATGACAATATTCCTATCATATGACTATATGAAAACTATACTGCCATTAGGGCAGAAGAGGAAACTCTTGCTAATGAGTCGTCATCCTTCAAGGCAAGGAAACTGCATGCAATCTGTCTTCTAAGAAATGGTAAGTGGGTCACATTTGATAAAGCACACATGGAACCGTGGAATTCCATGGAATTAAGAAACAAAGCAACCATGCTAGCCAAACACTCTCCAGGTGAAATATTTTTAGTTAAAAAAATAAAATGATGCAAGAAACTTCTAAAATTATGTGGAACCAGAATTCTAAAAATTTCCCATTAAAACATGAATAATTTTATCAGGGCTAAAGTTATGCCATATTATTTTTAAACATAAAGTAAAAATTGCTCACGTCGGGTTTATCAAAAGACTCTTCTTTCCCCTGACTTTGGGGAGACATTTGAGAGTATAAAGGAACACACTCGGGTCCATTAATATCAAGCCTACAAGCCTGAGGACCATAGACTACTTTCTGACATCCTTAAATTACCTTTGGATCATTGTGTGTAGGATGTGGGGTGGGGAGGGTGGTAATGCGCACATACTGAGGCTGGGGACAACTCTGGAGTCCATTGTCTCCCATCTTTACATGGGTCTCAGGGTTGAAATTACTTTATGGTACAACACAATGCTGACCAAATATTCTAATGTTTTAAGGCTGTGTTTACACAAAAATTCACATTTTGTAACTGTTCAGTAGCGAACCTTATTGATGACTGGTTAGATAATTAAATCGTTTTCAGTATATTGTATAAGTTACTGTAAGTTTTCAGTGGACATATATATACATACACTATATATGATATATAGATATATATGTATATATCTATATATTTATTAGACTGCTAAAAGGTTGAATGGGATAACCACAAGACAGGACCATCTGTGTGCACTGTTCCTCTCAGAAATCCACTCTATCCCCTATTTACCTCCTTTGCTCACTGATGGAGTGTGTGTGTGTATATGTGTATCTCTATTTTCTCTTACAGATACCAGAGAATAAGAAAGACTAAAGTACAATGAAATGTATAAACATTATATAAACAGATTCTACATCAGATCTAAATTTAGAAGCTGCATCAATGTTAGTTAATACTTGGAACTGCGACTCTGGATTTTGGTTTTTGGTTACTGGTAATTTCCAATTTTGTATTTAGTTTAAATATTCATTCCACAAACCTAATACTGATTGTGAGTATGCGCAGTACCCGGCCGTACAGTGCTCTAGCATCTGAGCCTAATGAAGAAAGCAGATGCTATGTAACACTGTCTGCCTATGCCTCTGCCTTCCCTCTATGAGCCTCTGTCTGTCCCTCTGACTCTTGGTACCTGTCTCTTTCACACATACAGGAGTTAGTTATTAAAGATGCAGGATGGATACAGCAGAAGTATGACAGGCCTTTGACATGAAGATGAGCCCCCCTGAGGGAAAGCAGGAATCTTCAAGCAGGTGTTTGGTAGTAACTCCTAGGTATGAGAGTCTCTAAGAGCCAAGTGGGAGCTTTCTAGGCAATTGGAGCAATGCTCACGAATGTCCTGTGGTCAGAAGGACTCAGTAGAAGTCACACAGACAGCAGAAAAAGTAAACGACAAAATGCAAAGCTGCAGAAGTGTTATTCTTAGGTATCTGACATTTAATCCATGCAGCCAGAGTCATGGGGGGGGGGGGGTCCTTATGATAAGAGAATCAGGTGTTTGCATTTATCGTGGATAATTTGCTAAATGAGGGAAACAGGGCTGAGAATCTAGCATGAACGCTCATGTGACGACTCTATCAATACAGCCCAACACAGTGATAGCTGTCACGGGGCTTCTGGGGTGGGCAGGACAAAGCAGGACAGAACAGGACAGAGCGGGACAGAACAGGACAGAGCAGGGCAGAGCAGGGCAGAGCAGGACAGAGCAGGACAGTGCAGGACAGAGCAGGGCAGAGCGGGACAGAGCAGGACAGAGCAGGGCAGAGCAGGGCAGAGCAGGACAGAGCAGGGCAGAGCAGGACAGAGCAGGACAGTGCAGGACAGAGCAGGGCAGAGCGGGACTGAGCAGGACAGAGCAGGACAGTGCAGGACAGAGCAGGGCAGAGCGGGACAGAGCAGGACAGAGCAGGACAGAGCGGGACAGAGCGGGACAGAGCAGGGCAGAGCGGGACTGAGCAGGACAGAGCAGGACAGAGCAGGACAGAGCAGGGCAGAGCGGGACAGAGCGGGACAGAGCGGGACAGAGCGGGACAGAGCGGCACTGAGCAGGACAGAGCAGGACAGAGCAGGGCAGAGCGGGACTGAGCAGGACAGAGCAGGACAGAGCGGGACAGAGCAGGACAGAGCAGGACAGAGCAGGACAGAGCAGGGCAGAGCAGGGCAGAGCAGGGCAGAGCAGGGCAGAGCGGGACAGAGCGGGACAGAGCAGGACAGAGCGGGACAGAGCGGGACAGAGCAGGACAGAGCGGGACAGAGCGGGACAGAGAGGGACAGAGCGGGACAGAGCAGGGCAGAGCGGGACAGAGCAGGACAGAGCAGGACAGAGCAGGACAGAGCAGGACAGAGCAGGACAGAGCAGGGCAGAGCGGGACAGAGCGGGACAGAGCGGGACAGAGCGGGACAGAGCGGCACTGAGCGGGACAGAGCGGGACTGAGCAGGGCAAAGTAAATGGAAACTGGACACAGGCGAGGCTGTCATGGGCTGCGTTTGTGGACAGCTGCTCACAGATTGCCCACAACTGAGCAACTTAGAAAAGGCAAATTCCTCAGCTTAAAAAAAAAAAAAGAATAAAACTACTTCATGGAGAGGGATATCCTTGCTACTGAACCCAAGACTCACTGTCAACCTATGAAGGATCAGGTCAGGGGGCTTGTGGTGGTCCTGGCCACCTGATGGATGTAGGAGAATGCTAAGGGCTGGCCTTGCTGGTCAGCATGCACCTCCGTTAAATCTGCGGTGCCCCAACTCTCACAATGGGCAGCCTTCTTCAATAGACTGCTCGCTATGGCTGTCCTCTGGGGTGCTGCTGAGAAGCCCACCGTTGCGGTTCGGATGTGAGATACGTCCCATAGGTTCAGGTGCTATACACTTGATTCCTGTGTTGATGCCTATTTTGTGCCCTCTGGCCACAAAGCCTAGCCAGTCAACATACAACCATGTGGGCGGGGCTTGAGGCTTGCTGGGGACCACTCAGGCTTCTAGATCAGACTGGCCTGAGGTATGCCTTGGGGGATGATCTTGACCACAGTAACTGATGTGAGGCCCTAGCCTCCTGAAGGTGGGCAGCGCCATTATCTGTGTCAGGGCTCTGGGCTGCATCGAGAGCACGGGAGGTGAGCTGAGCAAGCTGTGCATCAGGCACGAGTGTCCACTGTTCTCCGTTAGCTATGCTAAATTCCTGTCACCATGACGTCCCCTCTCAGGTGGACTGCAACCTGGAATTGAGCCAAAGAGACCCCCATCTCTCCTAAATTGCTTTTGGTCAGAGTGTTTTATCAAAGCAATAGAGATGAAAATAGGTCCTTGCCTCTGGCTTTCCCTGCTGCAACCACCGGATGCCACCAGCCACATCTGTGCCACAAGAGCAGAGTGCTCCCTCTCAAGCTCTGAGTCAAGATAAGTCCTTCTCCTCTTAGAGAGCTTCTTCCTGGATATTGGGTCACAATGAGAAGAACAGCATCTACCAGGCCACCATAGATCGGTATGTAACGATCTTTGTTGGTAAGGTATGTAGTTGTTGGGAGGATAGCACAAAGGTCCTTATACCAGCACATCTCCAGAGAAATCAAGAAAGTTAACACACAGGATTGTCTTTCCAATGGGAGAGATGAAAAACCTGTTCTTCCATCCAGAAAGCTGAGAATTGGAAATGATTGACAGCCTGGTGAGCTGCTCGGCCAGGCCATACCAAGCTATTACAACTGGACCAAAGGTGGCTAGAAGCCCAAATGACTTCTGTGCTATCTGTAAGACTGAGACCAGACCAGACCCTTCCCAAGGCCCTTTAGCTAGCAAGGTAACCTATCTCTAGAGCCCATCTTCTTGGAAGAAACGACAAGTACCTTGACGTGAGTTTCAACGTAATTATGCCTCCTTGTGCACTGGGAATTGTATTACTCCAGGATCCTTTCTACCCAAATCACAATGGGCTTAGAAACACTAGGAATAAACCACCTGGCATCAGACTTCCCTAGAACCTGATTCAGGTTGGTGAAGCCAATCTGTACTGGGTTTTCATTCCTATCTCTTAGCCCAGTTTGCTTCCCCAGCTGGATACCTGCAGGGCCTCCCTCTTTTCATATTCTACTTGAGACAGAGTGCTACCAAAGTCTGTGCATCTAGACATATATTCAGATCATCTCCAGCCTTGTGTCACAATAAACCAAACACATTAAATATTAAATGCAACTTGACCATGTAATTTCAAATACACATGACAATGTAATGTCAAGCTCACTTTCCAGGGAAGTATAACTCACAGGACAACCAAGTTAAGACAGCTAACTTACCCACAGAGCATTGTGACTGTAGGTAAGCACTATCATTTAAATACCTGGGAGCCAAGGCTGGAAGCTTCCGAACCTGGTCTGAACCGGCAGCCACACACTGACCTCTTCTGATCACAATGGGGTATTCGGCCTTGAGTCTGATTGCACACTTTCTGCTTTGTTGAACACTGATGAATTATCTGTTCAGTTGGGCCCAGCACTCTTCAGATGTTGCTTAAGGCCTCATGGAAAGCCAGAGCTCTTTGAGAACTCAGAAAACAATAGGTGAACATCTCTTCTCAAGCACTCTTGTAAAAAGGCTCCAGAACAATGTACGCCCCCTGGGGCCTGGGACCTCAAGAGCCTTGAGGCTGAAGGGTCTACTGTGTACTTGCTGCTAACTCTTAATTTAGAAGCCTGTTCTACTTGGGGCCCGACCAGGGCAAAGGTCTGGCTGGCCACAGACAGTCAGCTTCCTTGGACATGTGGGTAAGGCACAGCCTCCATGTGCTTCCAACGATAAGCCAGGAGATGCCAGGGTGTGTCTCACACATGATGGACACTTGTGTGGCAATATCAAATCTTCTGACTTTGTGCAGGAGCCTCTGCAGAAAGAGAAGCAGTTCCCAGCATCACACTGCAAGCCCAGCAAGGAGGCCGGGTTCTCTCAAGGATTGTCATTGCTGTCGTGGCTGCTGTTGTTGTTAGCTTCTTCACCAGAGGCCCATCCAACCAGGGTGGCTGAAATGTGGGGAGAAATCAAGACCAGGAATCCACTGCAAGAATCTGCTACACTGTGTTTCAGGCCCCATCTAATCAATCAACAATGTTTACACGTGGATTTGTGTATCATTTTCTATTGTTGCCAGTAGTCAGGTTCCCTGTACCCATGTCCCACTCACTGTCTCCGATCCAGCTAACACTCCACCACATGTACTTTTGCCAGATCTGAAGTCAGAACATCTGACCCAGGGATAAAGACCCTGGACACAGTATGATGAGGGCAGAAGACACAATGATGGGGCCAAAAGACCAACTGTATATATGACAGCACACACAAGACCTGCAAGGTCCAAACTGAGATGAAGAGTGGACACAGAGCTCACCCCAACCAAGAAGCTACTTACGATTGATACCTGATGGGAAAGGGAAACCCAGTTTTCTTCAATGGGGTGTCAATGCATCTGTCAACCACACTCCAGGCTAGGCTCCATGCCAACATGCCTTGGCCAACAAAACAAAACAGACTCCATTTTTGTGCGTGCATGCAATTTTTGTTTTGTTGTAGTACCTTTATTTTCTTGTTGTTGTTTTGTATGTTTGTTTGTTTGTGTTTGTTTGTCTTAACCATGGAGATGAGGAGGATCTGAAAGGAGTTGGGTAGGCGTTAAGGAATATGAACAAAATATATTATGTGTGAAAACTTTAAGAATAAATAAGTAGACTGGTTATAAACGACGCAAAAAGACCAACTATAAATGATGTAAGTTAACCTGGGAATTTGGAGTTTGGGGCAAGAAGGTTCCAGTCTGACTTTATGTCTTCTAATGATTTCAGAATTTGGGTTCTTGAGAATAAGCTTTCAGGATGAGCTCAGAAATGATTTTATAAAACACAGACGCTGCCTTCCACTCTCTCACAATGTCCTCTCCTCTGCACGGTCTCAGCCACTTGGAAACTTGTGATCTAGCACTAGTCACACAGAGACAGTGTGGAGAGCAGTTTTAGTGCCATGGAGAATGAGTGCCCCCCTGAAGAGCACTAGTCCTGGTGTAATTGGGAATGAGCAGAGGGGACGACTGTGCCTGCTGCGGCATTTAACGTGGGGACACAGAGCTTCAGGGACCCACCCTGCCAGCTGACTGAAGCACCTTGACTTTCCCCAAGCATCCAGAAGGTTCTGTGCATCCCTGGCACCCCCCTGCCCTTCTCAGTCTCTGTGGAGTTTACCACAGGAAGTGATGTGCTTGGGTGGTCCCTTTATTTCTGTGCACCTTGACAGGGACTGAATAACTGAAGAATAGCTGACAGTGGTAGCAAGTCTCCCAATGGAAACACAAAACAAGGTATTGTACTTTCGCAGGAAAATCTGGAAGGATGCTTTCTGCCCCCAGTCCTACGCTGCATTGTCGAGTAATGCCCTTTCCAGTAAATGAAACCATCTGGGCTCTCATCACACTTAGGGAAAGCAAACTGGGCCACTTCTAACACCCACTGAATTCATAGAAAATGGTGTGCACACACACTGTGCACACATACCGTACGGCATGAGATTCTGTTAAAGACTAAAGGAACTCCTCTCACCTGGGGCTGGAGAGAGGTCTCAGTGGCTAACGTTCTCACTGCCCTTCTAAAGGGCCCGAGTCTAGGTGCCACAGCCCCTATCAGGCAGCTCACACCATCTGTATTCCCAGCTCCAGGGATTCAAGACCCTCTCCTGGCCACCGCAGGCCCACACCTATGTGTAGATACCTACACACAGATACACACATACACATTAAGTTAAAAATATATAAATAAATCTTATATACAGACTCTTATATACTCAACCCAGCCTCAAACTAACAGCCAACAAAAAGCTCTCAGAGACATTTATTATGTGTGTGTGTGTGGGGGGGTAAGAGTCATTTATTGTGTGTGGGGAGGGGGTGAGAGTCATTTTGTGTGGGGGGTTTGTGAATGTGTGGGAGGAGTGCAGGTGGATTGTGTGTGCAGAGGGAATGTTGTGATGAGGTTGTGTGTGCAGGGATGGTTGTGTAGGGGGTTTGTGTAACATGAGCCACAAAGATAACCCCAAGGCTACTGGGGCAATGAATTCCCACAACAGGGTTGTAGATGCAGGTGGGTGGCGGTTGTGTCTGTATGAGGGGTGCTGTGGTTAGTGGACGTCAGAGGACAGCTCTCTGCAGTCAGGCCTCTCTTCTATCTTTCTGTGGAGTCTAGGAATCTCAGTCACTGGGTGGACCTTCTCCATGGAGTCACACGGCCATCCCAGCCTCTTCCAGCCGGTCACCATGGCCTTGTCCAGCCATGCTTCTCCACTGGAGTGCTGCATCCCACTCGTGGGGATATGCACTGGTGTGGCAGGATAGTGGAGGTCCAGGATATCCAGGACATTACCACTTGGTGTGGAACCAACACAGCTCTTTGGGTAGCAAATCCACAGACACGTCACTGTATATCCTAACCTTCACAGACATAACATTTTCTAATAAGACTTAGCTGACCCAATCTTGAGAGCCTCCTTCTGCCTACACACGCTTCCAGGACCACTCAGTCCCTACTCATGGTTCAGGCCCTCTCTGGGGGTACAGCCCACCACAATGATTTCCCAATGTAGCAACTGTTACATCACAGTTTAGCTGGATTTCTCAAACCAAAGCTCACTGAGAGCAAGATCAGAACCCCTATATCATTGAGATAGCCAGAGGTACTTTCATTGAGATTATGAATATTGAGTCTTCAAATAAAAAGTATGAAAGTAATACTGCTAAGTCTGCAAGAGTTATACTAACAATCAACCATAACAAGCGAACCCGGGGCCTGGAAGAACTCTGAATGCTATTTTCTCCCCTGTTATTTCTTGGGAAACACTTAAAATTCTTACATTGCACATGGATTCTGCAGCTGAGCCCCACTTCAGCAAAGGCATGGTCAAAGGGTCACAGAGAATGAGCTACGCTCGGCTGGCCCTGCCTTCTTCATTCAAAGGTTGGCCACAGACATCGCACACCTGGTCTATGGCTCTCTAAGCATACCTATTCCCTCTCCATTCCTGAAGGAGTCACATAAACAGTGCGGAGTGCAGGCTAGGGGAGAGGGCCTTCCCACTCGGTCCCCTGAATCACCCCCACTGCCATCTCTCCACAGGGAACCACCTGGTCCAAACACTCACACTCCATCAACTCAAAGCTCAGGTAACATGTCGCTCGTCCCTCTATGAATGCAGCAGCCCCTTCTTCTCCTCAATCCAAGCCTCAGGAGGACTGGGAGGATGCTCAGCTATTGTAACATCAAGAGTGCTGGACACATCAAGGAAAACTGTGTCTTTCTACATCACCGATAATCTGAGATAATACCAGTGAGGTGTGGGAATTCTTCAGATGAACAGTCTGTCCAAACACTGGAAAGTTAAACTTCAGATAACAGGAAAGGAGCAATATTCCAGAGGGGGTACAACTTCCATATGTGTGTGATATGAGAGAAATATGACATAGAATACAGTGCAGACAGTGGTGCTGACATGATGACCATGCCACCTGACCTAATTGCATTCAAATTCATAAGCCTGACCTAATTATATTAAAAATCTCATCAAAATTTTTAATACCTCTATTTTAGAGTGATTGAATCTCTAGACTAAGAAACAAAACCGTGTATGTGGTGTTAAGCACGAGGCTTGTTGACGTGTGTGTACTGTGGAACAGCTAAGTCAGGCGGATTAGCATAGCCATAGCAAATATACCATTTTCAAGAGGACAGCTCTTCTCTACTAGTTTTGGATGTGTGTGTTTGGATGGATGTTTGTAAGTGTGACATGCGTTTGTGCATGTGTGTGTGTGTGTGTGTGTGTGTGTGTGTGTTTGTGTGTGAACACTTACACATCTGCATGCAGAAGCCAGAGGAGGGTGTAAGGTGTCCTGGTCCATCACTCTTCCCCTCATTCCTGTGAAACAAGATCTCTAGCTGAACCTGGAGCTAGGTTTACAGCCATAAAAAGCCATTTTCCTCCTGGCTCCATCCCCATAGAACTAGGGTCACAGGAATTTCTACAGCCACGTCTAATATTTTACATGGGTTCTTGGAATACAAACCCAGGTGTTTATGATTGCATAGCAAGTGCTCTTAACTACGGGGTTATTTCTACAGCCCCAGGACAACTCCCAAGTGCTAACCTCTTAGGAAGCTTTAAGTATCATCTAAGCACTGCACAATCTAATAAATGTGTCTCTGGGTAATATCATCATTGTATGATCACCATGGAGTGTGCATAAACCCACATGAGGTAGCTCATCACACCGAGGCTGTGTTGGATACCCACGATATGTCCTATGGTTTCTAGGAGCACCATGAACAAGACAGCAGATCAAATCAGGTACGAGAGGAAATGCTGAAATTTGGACGTCCGGCAACACAAGGGTAGGACGCTGCCTCATAATATAGCATAGTGCTCTGAGACAGAGTTGCCGATAAGGAGCAGTCTTGTGACTTGACCTGAGGTCAAGTTGCCCCAGCTAGCTCTTCTTAGCTTCTGTTAAAATGCCTGCTTCCACAGAACCCTCCCCATCAGAGCAAACTGTTTATGTTAGCTTCCCTTAAACTGTCTGCTTGCATAGAACCTCCCTGACAAGCTAACTGCTTATCTTAGCTTCTGTTAAACTGCCTGCTTGCATAGAAACACACACACACACACACACACACACACACACACAGAGAGAGAGAGAGAGAGAGAGAGAGAGAGAGAGAGAGAGAGAAGCTAACTGCTTATCTTAGCCTTTGTTAAACTGCTTATGTATGCAACCCCTTCCCCCTCAGCTGCCAAGCAAAATACCGAGATGTTGATTTTTCCTTCAAAAGCCCTTATTTTAAACACTTGGTTGGTGATACACGTGGATCCTGAATATGTCAGTGTAGTTCCAACTAGCCTGTAATAAAGACTTTCAACTGGCTATAAACTGTGCTGGAGTGGTCATTGCTAGTGGGCTTCCCACAAGATTTTAGAGGTCCTACTGAAATCACCAGAGACTAGACCCTGAAAAATGGGGTCTCAGGAGCCCAAGACTGGAGAAGAACACACAGGATGAAGAAGACTCCTAGCTGGTACACACCCTGAGATGTTCCTGGGACCCTCTGACAGTTGCCAAGTACTCCAAGTGCTCCAGGGCACCCAAAAAGTCAAATGGAAGTTCATCTTGTCCTACCATCTCCTGAGACTAGCTTGGTCCGAAAAAAGCACTATCTAATTAGAACACAAGAGGGGAGTTCATATGTTACTGGTGACCATAGATCCCGTGTTCAGGGTCTGTATGAAACAGCACCAGAGTCCCCTGGTTTTTGGATGAATGTATGCTTAGTGACAACCTGTGATTTATTAGTTTGTTGTCATGTCTGTGTCTACATTGTTTGTCTGTCTCTCTAAGTCTGTCTGTCACTTGTCCTTGTGATGGGAGGAAATGTGGGCAGCCTAAGGACCCCTCTAAAGTGTTTGATGAAACACTTTTGGGAGGGCTTCTGAATGGGGACAATTGTGACATTAATTTCTCCCCAGGAAGATTCCGCACTCCTTATGAATTTGAGTGGCTTTCTTTAGAAGAGAAATGGCTGCCTGGGAGAATATTTGGATGTCCAGGCAGTCAGGGCAGTATGGAATATTGTAGCCAGCTCTCCTAGTCATCCCAGTCAGTTCCCTTATGCTGACCACTGGCTAATCTCTATCCTTTGGTGTGGGATTTCCCTCTGTATGCTGTGTTTACCATTAACGAATAAAGAAAACTGACTTGGCCTGTTGCCAGGGCAGAATTTAGGTAGGCAGGGAAAACTAAGCTGAATGCTGGAGAAAGAAAGGTGGAATCAGAGCGATGCCATGGAGCCACTGTCAAGAGTCAAAAATGCTGAAACTTTGCGGGTAAGCCACTGTCTATTAATCTGGCGATACACAGATTAATAGAAATGCGTTAAATTAATATGTAAGAGATAGCCAATAAGAAGCTAGAGCTAATGAACCAAGCAGTGATTTAATGAATACAGTGTCTGTGTGGTTATTTTGGTTCTGGGTGGACAGGACAAATAAGTAGCCTCCTTCCAACAATCCTTCATCCACGTCCATGGTTGAAAACTTTTGCTCCTTCCTTGGAAGACAGGGTCCTCCTAATCTGGCCAGAACACTCAGAGAAGCCAAAAGTACCTCAGGTTCTCCTTGCTTTGCCTGAAGAGGGCATCACTCCACCTCCTATGCCCCATTGGATCAATGGGAAACATGAGAAGGCCTGGAGGAAATGTTTCTCCTCAGAGAAAAGGCCAGTAGGCTGAGCCACTACACTTATCCCTTCTCCCCCCGGTGGTAGTTTGAATGTAATTGGCCCCAATAAGCTCATGGGGTGTGGTATTATTAGGAGGTGTGGCTTTGTTGGAGGAAGTGAGTCACTGTGGGGGTGGGCTTTGAGGTCTCTTATGTTCAAACTACTCCCAGGGTGGACATAAACTCCTTCTGCTGCACGAGGATCAAGATGTAGAATCTTAGCTCCTTCTCCAGCACCATGTCTGCCTGCACACCACCATGTCCTGCCATGGTGATAATGGACTCAACCTCTGAAACTGTAAGCCATCCCAATTCAATATTTTGTTTTTATGGGTTATCATGGTCATGGTGTCTCTTCATAGCAAAAGAAAGCCTAACCAAGACACCCCACCCCCCGCATGCTCTAAATGACTCTACCACTCAGATAGACTTTATCTGAGATTGCAGAACCATTGTCCACTTTCCCCTTGAGGGAGGTACTGGAAGCCCATTACAGACAAGGGGAAGAAGAGGGAGAGGAAAGAGGTCCCCTGCCCATGTTTATGGTATATGTCTTCTTCTCCACCAGTGAGTTATATGATTGAAAGACTACAAACCCTCCCCTTTTCAGAGAAGCCACAGACCCTTATCAGCCTGTTGGAAACTGTGTTCTCTACAAGACATCTGACTTGGGATGACTGCCAGCAGCTCCTGGCCACTCTGTTTACGGCTAAGGAGCAAGAGGCAATCCAGTTGGGAAGCAGAAAGTTGCCTCTGTGGCCAGGCAGCAGGATCCTCCCAGACACAGAGGTCCAGACCTTCCTGTCTACCAACTTGTCCAAGGTAAGTCAGGTACCACAAGGACCTGAAGAATCACTCCCAAGGTTTCCAGAAAGGTTCTATGATGCATGTGCTCCTGGTGCTCTCAAAAGACAGTGAGCCACTAATACTGCCTTTGCCAAGCGTCCATCCCCACGTTTAAGAAGAAACTCCAGAAATTAGGGGATTTATACGCATGAATAGCTCTCAACTTTTAGAAATCGTTCCCTATTTTTACACTGCCAGGAGTCAGCTGAAGACAAAGATGGAAAAGAAACTCTCCCATGCAGTGACCGCTGCCCTTAGGGCACCAGACACGAGAGAAATAAGGGAAATAGACCAGGAGAAATGGAAAGAAAAGGACCAGTGTACCTATTATAATCAGGAGGGTCACTGGAAGAATGAATGTCATAGCTCAAACGGAAAAGAGGAGGACCACCAAATCCTCCAGCAAGCTAAAAATTGATGGGGTCAGGGCTCTATATGAATTAATCCCAGGAGTCCAGAATGACTGTGAGAGTAGGGGGCAAACCCATTAACTTCCTAATAGACACCAGAGTAGCCCACTCAGTCTTGACAGAAACCCTTGGATCCCTCCCTTCCTGGGATCCAAGGAGCAAGAAGGCCAAACAGCCTACTCTCCATTGATGACCTCCCTGGCTTAGTCTTAGAATAAGTTAGAATAAGTTTTTTGACTCATTTTTTTTGTTATGCTGAAGTGTTCATACTACTTCACCAGAAGGGCTTGCTACAAAATTTCAGTGCCAACGTCCTCACCAGGGGAAACTTGGTAGGTCTAACTCAGGACTTAGGCCTAGTTTTTACCAATATTCTGAACACCTGTCTTCTATCCAAGGAGTACTTCTTACATGGACTGGGTCAGAAGGAGGGAAGAACTATCCTCAAGGTACCTGAAGGAACTAAAAGTAAGGTACCCTGATTTGGGGGCTGAGACAAACCCACTAGGCTTAGCAGCATACAAGCAGCCCACTACAGTTTAGTTAATAAGTTCTGAAACACTGGTACTGGTCAAACAAAACCCCATGGACTGAAAGGCCAAGTAAGGCATTGCCAAATACATAGACTAACTGAGGGGGACAAGAACCCTTGTCCCGTATCACTTCCCATGGAACTCCACACCCTTGCTCCCTGTCCCAAAGTCTGACACTCGATTTCAACACATAGGTAGAAAACATTGAACTTACATGGTCCTAAGCTTATTGCCTGCTCCCCCAAAGGAAGATCTATATAATTCTGGCTCTAAAAGATGCTTTCTTCTGCCTCTCACTGGCCATGGTCAGCCAACTCATATTTGCCTTTGAATGTGCAGACCCATAGGGAAGCTATACAGGTCAACTAATATGAACTTGATGGGTTGTTAAAAGGGTTCAAAAACTCACCAACATTATTTGATGAAGCCCTGAGTATAGATATGTTGGATTTTAGACAAAAATACCCACAAATCACTCTGCTCCGGTACGTAGATGACCTCCTCATAGCTTCAGCCACTGAGGAACAATGGAGATAGGCACCAGAAGGCCTTTGAGAAAGCCTCTGAGCCCTAGATTAGAGAGTCGCAGCCAAAAACGTTGAGTCATGAGTCACCCAGGTCACATATCTTGGCTACAACCTAGAGAAAGAAAAGCAGATCCCTTCCCACAACTGTATTTCACTCTTAGTCCCGTTGGAAGATATCTGATTAGCCAAGAGGGGGATTCGCTAGAAGCCAGAGACAACAGAGCAGTTGACTTGGTCATCCAGGAAGAGGCCCTAGGACCAGTGAGGTTTTTCCAAGTCTTGGTAGCCCTGCCACAGGCCAGTTTACTAAACTATCCTGAATATGCTCCAACTCAGATTGATGGGCAAAACAGAAAGTGGCCATGGAAGATGAACAAGAATGGCAGACACAGCTGACAGTAGATCTGTCCTTCCTGCGTGTCTAGGACGGAGACTACTTACAGCTCTCTACCAGCTCACCCACCTAGGGTGACAAAAGTGCTGTATTCCTCAAGCAAAGGTTTCGTTCCAATTTTGAGACCCTGTGAAAGACACCACTTCTAGAAGTGCCACCTACACTCAGGTAAACCCTAAATGGAGAAAAATACACACAGGGAGAAAATGGGACCGGGAGCATTGGTTTCACCTATAAACATTTTCTGGCATGTGTAGATACCTTCTCAGGATGGGTGGAAGACTGACTAGCCGGCCTGAACAGCGACTGCTCCAATAGATACTAAGAAACTTCTTCAGGAAATAATTCCTAGGTTTGGGTTGCTCGAAGATTTAGAATCAGACAATGGCCCAACCGTCATGGCCAGAGTGTCTCAAAATCTGACAAAGGTATTAACTATTAATAGAAGTTATATTGTGTGTATCAGCACAGAACTCAAGTCTGGTAGAAAGGATGGATAAACTCTTGGGGAGACTCTGGCCAAATTAGTCCTGGAAACCAAGGAAAACTGGGCCAACCTCCTTCCCTTTGCCCTGCTCCTGGCCTTAGTGCTCCTTATCCACAGGGCTTACTCCTGTGAAGGATGTTTGGAAGACCACCTCCCATTCCATCCCCATGCTCTGAGACATCCCCCAGGCACAAATGTCTGGTCATCCCCTTCTCAAGTCCTTGCAGACTGTCAGATGCTCACCAGGCCATTGACAAGACAGGAATGGGAATCCTTCCATCTCCCACCCCTGAACCTACCAACCATTTCCAGGCAGGAAGCTTGGTTTGCATAAAGAGGATTCCCACCTGGACTGTGGAACCCACCTCAAAGGGACCCTACCGGTTTGTCCACACCACCTCGACTGCTGTGAAAGCAGGCGATGTCATTCTCTGGATCTATCACTCCCAATTAAAGAAGGCTACTCTGGATGATGACAGATGGGCCATCACCCACTCGGGATTCAGACCTTCAAAGGTAAGACTAACCTGAGATCACTAACCCAGAACACCGTGTTTGTCCCGTTCCTTCCTCTCGGTCTGGGGATGGTAAACCACAGCCCTCACCATCCTCTATCTAGAATTGGGAATTACGAACAGCAGACACAGGGAAGATGACAGTTAATCTGACCACAGATGAGCAACCCCAGCCCCACAGACCTTTGCTCCTATATGCCCACTTTGGGAGTTTGTTTAAACTACAGAATGGGTGGATGTAGGGGAGAAGATGAGGAAATCCAGGTATATGCACACACTGTGAACTGGCCCCCATACTTTGAAGGGTCCAATAATGGGGGAGAATTTCTATTGTGCCAAATAGAATATAAATGTGGTTATAAAATTGAGGCCTTCTGGATGCCCATAACCATATATGTATAGGGTACTTCATAGTCAGTGATCAAAACTCTAGAGAATAAATTAAGCAAGTGGACTAGGACTTAGGAACATTAGAAGGAGGACTTCATATCCAGACTAGTGAAATAAGTAGAAGGGGTTCTGCAAAGCTGAAGAGGCAAAGAATTTCTCTTGATGAAGCACAAAAGACTATGTTTGACTTTAGGAGGAGCCTGTTGCTTCTATGACAACCAATCAGAAGTAATTTCGGAAGACCTTGCTATGGTCAAGTACCAGTTCAGAGAAATGGAAGGAAAGAGACATATCAGACCATTGGTATCAGTCTCTGTTTGCCTGGTCCCCATGGCTGACCCTTACTGTCAGTGTTAGTCAGACCATGTTAATGATGAGACTCAGCATCCTCAACTGCATCACCAACTACATCACAGAATAGACTCAGTTTAGTTCCTGGTCTTTATGACCAACTATGGCCCCTAGAACAGGGCAACTCAATGATTTGACTCATGAACATAGAACCAGCGGGGACTATAACAAGTCAAGACAGTACAGAGGGTCCCCCGTCTTGTATCCTTGTGGAGGCCATTTTAGGCTTGACTAGAATTTGATCTCCTTGATGGGAAGCCCGGAGGTCCAGATGCCCTAGTTAGCTTCTCTTAAACCACCTGCTTGTGCAGAACCTCCTCCAGCCAACAGCTTACCTCAGCTTCTGTTAAACTACTTGCTTATACAACATCCCCTCCCCAACAGTTGCCGAGTGAGATACCAGAATGTAGTCTTAGGCTTCAAAAATCCCTTATTCTAAACACTTTAAACACTCAGAGCTATTCTTGGATCTCGAATACTTGAGTATAGTCCCAGATAGCTGGAGTGAAGACTTCCCATTGGATAGAAACTGTCTTAGTGGTCGTCTGTGGTGGGCCCTGTTTAACAGTCTAAAATAACAGCTGAAACATACAGCCTGGCTGGTGCTTTCCATGAGAAAGGCATCCCCATAGGCATGGATATGAAGGCTTGGTTCCCAGTTGGTGGCACAGTTTTGGGAGGTTTAGGTGTTCAGCCTTGATGGAGGAAGGATGTCACCAGGGGTGGGCTTTGAGATTTAACGATATTCCTTCACTTCCAGTCCTCCTTCATGTTTAGAGTTGGAGATGAGAGTTCTCAGCTTCCTGCTTCTTCTGCTTATGCAATGCCTCTGCCCCATGATGGACTCTTAGCCCTCTGGGATAGTAAACCAAATTAAAATCTTCCTTCTGTAGCCATGGTGGTTTATGACAGCAACAGAAAAGCAACATAGGTGTATTTATGTGTATGTATGTATATACATGTATATACTAATTAGTTAACATATATATTGGTGAACATATATCCCAGAAGCACAGTTATTTGCGGTCAAGTGTCACAGACTGCACACAATTATCCGTGTTGTGCTTTCACGCTGCTGGCACCACCGTCCTTTGCAAACACTGACTGAGGCATTGTGCAATGGCCTCACCATGATCAAAAATGTTTCAGTTGTGTTATGTCATAATCCTATAGTATGTCACTGATGAAAGTGTCAGTCTATTGTTCACAATCATATAGAAAACACTGTCATCAACTACAATCACTACAGTGCTCAGGAAAGTTAACAAACTCATGGCTATAAACACTTCCTAACTGTGGCCTTTCTATTGAAGCAAATCAGTGAAGAAGGGATAATTTCAACAGTCAGAAGTGCATTTGACTTTAAAAGGCTTTTGCACTGGGAACGTGCTTAAGGAAGACTTACTGAAAGGTCTGCATCTGAGTCATGGATAAACTCTTGGATCCTGCATGTTAACCAGCCCAGGGTGGGATGAGTCTCAAGTGATCTGTCATGAACCAACACAACTAGCAGTGGGCATGGCAGTTTCCAACAGAGGCAACTGTGTTCGCTGCCTAAATAATGACCTCAGTGTCCTTGAAGGACAGCTGTCTTCTTGACTCTACCTCCATTTCCTTCTTATTGCCCCCTGCATACTATGATGTGAACAGTATCCTCCTTGCATCGCCACAGCCATAATACGCAGCTTGGCCACAGGCCCCAAAGTCAAGGAACCAGCGGACATTTTTGTCATGGTGTATGTGACCACACACAGAAACCTGTCTGATGTGGGATTCCCCTCTGTATTCTGTGAATAACACTGGTTAATAAAGAAGCTGCTTTGGGCCTATTGCAGCACAGAGTAGGGAAAGGCGGGAATTCCAAGCAGTTAGAGGAGGAGAAAGTAGGCAAAGTCAGAGAGACATCATGTAGCTGCCACAGGAAACAGACACCAGAACTTCACCCAGTAAGCCACAGCCTCGTGGCGATACACAGATTAATAGAAATGGGTTAACTTAAGATGTAAGAGCTAGCCAATAAGAAGCATGAGCTAATAGGCCAAGCAGTGTTGTAATATTACAGTTTCTGTGTGACTATTTCAGGTCTGGGTGACCAGAAACGAAGGGGAAGTTATCAGTCAATACCTATCAAACCATGAGCTAATTCCATCCATCTCTTTAATCATTGCAATCAAGTATTGCATCAAATTGATGGAATGTCAAACCCATGGGTAGTCACTTCAAACTTAACATAAGTTAAGATGAAAACCCAACACGTTAACCCACCTCTAAGGATTCTTTCTTAAATGGAATATGCATAATGAGATTTACATAAAATGAATAAGTGGACTGGTTACTGGTTAGGAATGAATATGAATAAAGGCTATAATCCTAAACCATAAAGAAAATACAGCCACAGTGGCGGTGACAACGCAGCTTAGCCTCCTCCTTCCATGTTCACATAAACAGCCCCTCTGTCTCTGGCCAGCCCATCATCTCTTTCTGTGTGGCCACTGAAGCCCACATTCTTTCACTCAAATATGTTCAGATTTTCCTTAATGTCTGCTTTGTGTGTGTGTGTGTGTGTGTGTGTGTGTGTGTGTGTGTGGTCTACAGATATCACAATTACTTTTAAAATGTAGTTTTCCACTCAAGGTCTCTTTATTCTAGAACATCCCATAATTCCTTCATTTTTTAAAATGTAACAAGACACGTAGCAGGGATTTACCAGATCTCATTGTGGAGTTCAATCATGTTAAGTATCTTCACATCGTGAAACAACCTCCTGAATGTTTTTATCTCACAAAACGGAACCCTGTGCCTGTTTAACAAGAATTCTCTCTTCCCCCATACCCTCACAGCCACAGCTAACTTCCAGCCCTGTGAGCCCAACACTTTCAATGAATTTCATGGGGAAGCACACAGGTTCGTGTTCCTGTAATAGGCCCATCTTATTCGCCATAATATCCACAAGGCTCATTCATAATAAAGTAAAAATCAATATAAAGTCATTCATTAAACTTTCCTGTCTTATTATTTATAATCCATTCATATCTCACTGACCCTGATAGACCCAGCCTAGCACAAGGCTTGGCCCACAGTGTAGATGCAATAAAATATTTGACATGTCTATTATTGATTATAAATATCTCCATAGTTACTTTTCTGCAACACACTCCTAAATCCTAGGCAGTACTCAAAGCAACTCCTAGCACAGGGGTTAAGAAGCAGAGGGGAATTTAGAATCCTTCTATCCAAGAAGCAGAAGCAGATCACTGCCTGTTTCAGAGAGGGGTTGAATTGGAGTGGCCTCGGGTACGGCAATTGAAAGAACAGCTTAATTTCTTTCACTGTGCTTAAGGTATCATTTTATTGTTATTAAAAATTGCTAATGTCAACTGAATGAACACTCCTCAGTTCTCAGCAGTCTAAACTGCTGAGGTAAGAAATTATAATGATCAGTTATTAGAGCAAAAGCCTTTGAATGAATACGGGGGAGGGGGGTCTCAGGGCAACAACCAGGTAATTTCTGTCTAACTATTGGGTAATTAATGCACCAAGAAAATAACATGTACATATTGGAAATGAAGAATTATAGATTATTTGCACTTATTTTCTTTCGGTGGCAATTAAATTAAGTATCTTTGATTTCTCACCTGTTACCATGGTTATTCGCAGTGATCCGGGTCATTAAAGTCTTGAATGAAATCGTTATATGTAAAATTACAGCTCTCTTAACTTTGCAGCAGATTCTCAGGGCATGGTAAAAGGGGAGGCTGTCAGCTAAAGGGAAGAGAGCTGTCTACTGCATGGAGTTGTCAGCATCCCAGGAAGACAGAGTCCCGTCCTCGGCATCTCCCAGCTTTTCTCTGGAGGCTCAGATCTTGGGATTTTGAGTAGCTTGAGTTTCCAGAGAGGTCAGTTATTTCCAACACAGTAAACTCAAACCATGCTCTCCTCCAGTTGCTAATCCGTCTTTATAAAAATAAAAATAAAAATAATGAGTTTTCTCTGCCCCACTATAAAGCGCTCTGGGGAATGATCACATATTGATTATTTGATGAGAAATCAATCCTGACTCCTCTCACTCACATCTGCCATCTTAACTTACTTAAAAATAACCGGGTGACATTTAGGTCCCGGGACGGGGAGGCTGTGCGCGCTGTACCCAGTGGGTCTGTGGGCAAGATCACTGCCATTGACTTTCTGTGCAGAGGTCACAGCTGTGACCGGACAAAGCAAGATTACTGTGGTAAAACTCGATGCTCTGCTTTGCCAACTCTTTATTTTCTAGTCTAGTCCTCTATTCAGAAGTCATTTCCTACAAATGTGTATCGATTTGGTTTAGTTGTCCAGCCAACTATCTGCTTGTTTAGACACTGTTGTTATGTCCTTCAGAACTTCACTACTGCCCTTTTCTTTTCCTTGTATGTCTTTCCCACAAATCGCCCACTGAGCATAGTTCCTTAGTATTTTCACACTCAGAAGCAGCAGAAGATGGAGACACTCTTCCTCTAGTCGGGCCCTCTCAAACAGCTGCCCCTTGGCTATCTTCCAGCTAAGTGTTGTGAACTCCAGTGATGGAAACATAATCTGTAAGAATGGGACAGAGAAGCCTAAAGCCTCATTATCATGTGTGAGGTCTTTGGACATGGACTCAAGGGAGAATGTGTAGAACAGGGTTTTTCTAGAATGTCTACCTAAAGGAGAAAGGAAAGTGGTCAGGGAAAGCAACGTGACTGTCTTCTTGTGCACGAAGGACGTGGAGGGACTCCAGTTCCCCAAATCATTACATTTTATGGTAAATGTAGTAGTCTCTAAATTTACACAGCAGCAAGTGTTGTTCTTACCCAAAACCAGGATATTTCCAATCCCATGTCAATGTGTCATGTCAAGACAAGCATCTGACATGCTGATTCATGGGGTCAGATTGCAAGTTTTGCTCATCCTACAGAGAAGCACCATCCTTCACCAAATGGTGAGTTCAGATAAGAAAGTCACCATTTCCTAAGAGGAACATGTATGCATATGTGTACATCGTGTGGTGTGTGTGTTTGTGTGTATATGGGTGTACAAGTACATATGTGCATTGTGTGGTTTATGTTTACATGTGTGTACACATGTACATATGTATGTATATAGGTATTGTACATGCATATTAACTCAAACTTTAAAAATTCTCATTAATACAATATAGGAATAAGATTTAGAGGTACAATGAGTCATATAAACTGCATAGAGTTGAAAAAATTATGCTCCATACATTTTGTGGCTTGCCTCAGATATACTCAGTCAGTGGATGATAAAGTTGGTAATCATCCAGAATTCTGGTAAGCGTTTCAAAGTACTTCCTAAGACAGGGACAGTATGGTCCCTAGGATGGCCGATCCCTCATCTTACCTGAGAGTGTGGGCACGAAACACATCTCATACGTACATGCTAGCCACCACATATATACACGCACAGGCAAGGTGAAATGAGACAAGAAAGTGTGTATGCTTTTAATTTTTCCAGATGATCTGATGGCTGTCAAGTTTGAAGATGCGCCACAGGCTACCCTTCCCAATTTAGACTACAGAACAAATTTTTAAATGAGCATTTTTTCTAGTTGAATATTTTAAGTTCCTCAGGCAATGGAATGCATCCATATGGAAAATACCCATGGCTGGCATGAAGCTAGAGGTTTTCAATCCAGGGCTTAACCAAGAGGTGATAGAAAAGAGGCTTTTCTACTTCTAAGGACAAACCACTTATTTCCAGCCCGAAAAGATCAGTGACAAACACTTCCACTTGTAACGCACAGCTAATCCTGTTGTGGTTGACATTTTCTAGAAATTCAGAATAGTTTAGCAATCCTAAAGGTAAAATATCAGGTGTAAGCACTTCATATTGCAGGTGTGTATGTGTGAGTGAGAGTTGGCGCGTGTGTAAGAGTGTGTGTTTGAACACGCACGTGTGCAATTAAAGAAGGCTGATTTGGGCCCAAACCAGGCTTGGCATAGTCTCTGGTCACTTTAGGATTAAACAGGATGGTTAGATGCAAGAGCGAGGGTTTTACATAAATAAACACAATTAACAGTACATTTTCTAAGACTATGAACAAGATAATAAACCTCAGAAATCAGGAGAGAGAGAGGACCAGGCGTCTAAGAAAACATCATCCCCTATCCATTGATAACCCAGCAAAATTAATGAGAGGGAACTGCAGAGATCAAAGCTCAGGGAGGCAGGGGTGGAGGTGAGGGAAGGCAGGGGAGGGTGTGTGATGAGAGCCAGCCTGCCAGCACATCTGGCGGCAGAGAGATGGATGCCATGAGTTATTTTTGTCTGGCTGACCATCCTGCCACAGAGGCGGGCAAAAGCATCCCCGTTTCTCTTCCAGGATTCCAAAGCACCTCTGTCTCCCGGCGTTCTCCCTCCTCCTGAGCTCTGTTTCTCTCTCGGTGGCCATTAACCACACTGACAGTTTGACAGGCCGAAATAAGGAAATAAAACACTTAAACATTGTTTCCTGATGTATGCATTCATCTCTTCTGCCACACACGGATATTGAGGAGATACTTCACTTCCCCTGTCAGTTCGCTAAATGACACCCCGGCTCGGCTCACAGGCAGCGTTGGGCCCAGGTCTGAATCTCAGCAAGCCTATGTGCCTTCCAAGAGACTGTGTAAGGGCTTCCTTACCCTGCCCTCAAGTCCTTCTGTACCATTTGATCTTGAATTATTCTAAATGGTGAATTGGATTATGATACAAAAACTAGTTGCGTTCCAATGCTGTTTGTGCTTTAAACAGCACTGTCAATTCTGTCTCTCCACGTTTCTAACTGTTGAGCCGCTGAATAGCAAGCACTCTCTAAACATCATACCCCATAGCCCATGGAGAGATGTGGCTTTGGATTTGCTTTTAAAATGACTTATTTCTGAAGTGTGTGTGTGTGTGCATGTGGGTTTGTGTGTGTGTGTGTGTGTGTGTGTGTGTGTATAATGCACATGCCCATGTACTTATATGTGCAGAAGCACAGAGAGGCCAGGAGAGGGCATCAAACTCCTTGAAGCTGTAGTTACAGGTGCTTGTAAACTGGATGGTGGAGGTGCTGGGATACCACTTTGGGTCTTCCGGTAGAGCAGCAAGCACTGGTAACCAATCCATATCCACTCTCATATCCAGACCTCATTGTAACTTAAAAATGAGGCACTAAATAACTAAACACTGGCTCTCTGGGCAAGTCTGTAACAGGACAAGAGTCCAGGCCACTCCAAACTATGTTAGGCCACAAATGACAGGCTTGTCACTGTGCCGCAAGCACTGCCAGAGTCTATACACCAACATTAATAGCACGTAACAATTTACTTCTGAGTTCTGAATTAGATTGTGAGAGATGAACAGATGAGGGCAGAGATGGAGGGCAAAGGATTCCTTTCCTGGTTCTCCATCCCCACTAGCATGAGAAGGAGAAAGCTCAAGGTGAGAGACGAAAGGATATAAACCCCAGACTGGCTAAGCAACTGGGCCCACCACAACTCCAGCTGTGTGCCTTCACCGTCTTTACTGCGGACCTCTTGCAATGCAACAAGGTCCATTTTCTATGAAAGATGCGAAGGCGAACCCATGGGGACCCTGATACCTCCTGAGCTCATAGCTGAAAAGAGATTTCATGCTGAGTGCAAAGCAACAGTTTCCTAGTGAAGGGTCTTACAGTTTGGCTCTAGAATGTTCCTCCTTGACTCAGTAGGTGAGGTTTATTATTCCCAGCTGGTAGTGCCACTTTGGGAAACTGGAAGTGAACTGAATTGCTCCATCATGCCTTTCCCACCATTCTGGACCGAAACCCTCTGAAACTGTGAGTCTTAACAACCCTTCCTTCCTCAAGCTGTTGGTGCCAGGCATTTTTACTTTAGCAATGCTAAACCACTAGCATTAAAAAACAGAACAAATGTCATGGACTCAAGTAGATTCTCACCATGCTCCCTCCTGAACTGGGACAGCACACTTAGCTTTGCTGACACAACCTAGAGTCACCTGAGAAGAGGCTCTTAAGGAAGAACTGTCCACTTTCGTTGCCCTCTGGGTTGGTCTTCACGGGGGATTATGTTAACAGAGGTAGCTGATGTAGAAAGACATAGCCCATTGTGGGTGGCGCCATCCCATAAGTTGGCATACGTGTGGAGAAACAGCTGAGCCCAAGGAAGCAAGCACATATGCACTGGTTTCTCTCATATGCTTCGGTGGTTTATGTTTCTGCCTCATTCTCTTTCCCACACGGATGGAGCCTTTGAATCTGAAATACCTTGAAGATGGTTCTGCCAGGGCATTTTATCATAGTGACAGATACGAAACCACACCAGTCATGATCATGCTTCCAAGACTGTCCCCATGCGTGTCATAGAGTGGTTGCCTAGCAAATCCTTGTTGGACAGATGGGGAAATAACCTTGTGATAGCCATGACCAACTCACTCTCCAAAGGATGCTCTCCAGACTCCCTCAGCCATGTAACCACGTATACTCTTGATGACATTAGCAAAATAGATGAGAGATCCATGCAAAAATAATAGACATCTCATCTATACAAAATAGGCATGGATAAATGAAAGCCTGCTTAGAGGTATGTGTGTGTTTCTGCTCATGAGGGACCTGGAGGTTCGTTCCTGACATTCAGTGGTGTTTCTCAGGTTAACTGCAAGCATGGTACACAGCAAGACTCTGTGCTGTTTCTTCCCCCTCTTTGCCTAAATTGTTCCCCCAAATAATACTTTCTTGGTTGTCAAAGGCCACCACTACAAAATGACAAGTGTGGGGCTACAGGCTCACAACTGTAACCGTAGAACTTGGGAGGGTGAAGGAAGAGGATCCCCATTAGCTAGAGACCAACCCGGGCTGCACAGTAAGTTCCAAGCCAGCCTGGACAAGCAAGTAAGACTGTCACAATTTCTTAAGTAGATAATGGATCAGAATGGGAATAAGTATTATATTAAATAATTCCATCCGAGGACTAGTTTACACACTGCAAGTTAGATACCCTTTACAATAAACCCACAACCAATTTGTTTTATCAAATGTTAGTTACAGTTATTATTTTTGGTTGGCATTTATTTACAGATGCTAATCACAGAAATAAACACTATTAAAGTTTCACATTGCCTGTGACAGCAGGGTAGGGTCTGTGAATTTCTTCTACAGAAGTGGAAACTGAGGCATGGCATGCTTATCCTGGAAGGGGAAGCACCCACACTCACTGAGGGTTAAAACCTGGAAAGGGTCCATTCCAAATAAGCAAAGAACGCTTCGCTAATGCTCACGGTCAAGCCTCTCAAAGCTTCCAGGAGGGGCTTCTCCTTGGTAGTGAGCCTTAAACTGTGCCAAAATAATATCCGGAATGCAACCTCGATGACTGATTTGCAATTATAGCAATGATATTATAGCTTCATTCGCCAAGATTGCAGAAAGCCGTTTCCAGGAAAGTTTATAACGCACTATGAGCACATCCTCTCACATCTCCCCTTGCCCCCTCCCACAACACCCCTTTGTCCTCCAGAAGTTCTACTCTTACCTCCATGCCATCAGTACATACAGCTAGTATGAAATGCCACTATCTAGGACCACAAGTGAGAGAAGACATGTGGTACTGTCTTTCTAGATGGCCTTAATTCGCCGGTGATGGCCAGTGACGCCCACGCCCCAACTTCATTTTTTCACGGTTAAAAGTAGAAACCACTGTGTGTGCGGGCTGCATTTTCACTGTTCCTCTGCTGCTGGACACATGGGTTAGCTCCACAGTTCAGCTATTGCAAAGAGTTCTGCGGTAAGCAATGAGCACACAGCATCTCCATCCCGGGAAAGGGGCACTGAATATGCCATCTGGCTCTAAATACCATTCTGGTTACAGGGTGACAGAGCCGTAGGGGAGTCTGGGATGGAGAATGCCCCTGAGATCTGGTCCTGCTGCACTGGGACACCCCAGAAAGGGATTCTTGCTAATTGTCTAACATTAGCCTGGCTTTGGTCATATCCGCGTTCTCTCACATAACTTAGCACGGAAGAGGGCTCTTCCGGCTTCACCTGAGCCACACTCAGAGGGTGTAATATGAAGGACGCTATCCCCAAACACTTTCCCTCCTTTACAACCCAGGGTTTTCCAGGAGGTTTAAAAAAAGTCAGAGGAAACTCTGCATTTCCATCTCTCCCTCTGCTCTAAACGTGTTCAACATACATTTTATGAAGGGATAGAAAGGAGTAAATGCTTCTTGTCTTCAGACCTGGAGACTGGAACAGCACCATGCCTACCCTGCCCAGGAGCAGAAGACATTAGAATGGCCCAGAAACCAATGCTCTGCCTCTGGCCACGTGTGCATCTTCCCTCAGTTCTGGGCTCGCTAGCAGAATTCCCACCCACGACGCTAGAATTTCATTGAACAATATAGAAAAGGAAGGTGGTGAGGTAAAAATGAAATGGATTAGTGGAATTGTATCAAAACGAGAAAGGAGAGGGAGAAAGGGAGGAGAGGAGGGATGGAAGAGGAAAAAGAGGGAAGGAAGGGGAAGGAGAAGGGAGGTGAGAAAGTAGAAACAAAAGGAAAAAGCTGGAATTCTCTCTTCATATCCATACCCTTCGGTAAAGTGAGAGGTTTGCTTTAAGGCAAATCTCCTCTTCCAGCACTCACTGATATTTGATTTCTGTGTAACTTCCTCTTCAAATAGGTTAATTACAGAGGCAATTAGGCTCGCTTCGCACAGGATGTCACTATTCCCTCACATAAACAGCACCAGAACACATGTTCCAGGCATAGAGAAATATCTGCAAAGACCAAATTTCAGAACGCGTTGGAATGGAATTCTGTCCTAGCAGGTGCCGCCGGACACAGTGCAGGGTTGAGTCTCTTTGCTGCTACCCTCCTTGTTGGCTCAACAACCCCCATGTCTTATTGTCCACACAGAAGTCTCTCCTGTGAATGAGGGGACTTTTGCTTGAATCGCCAGAACTCACAATGCAAGAAAAATCGTGGACCTGAGAGATGGAGCCGAGGCGAGCGAAATCGATACGGTCTTATTAACAAGGCAAACAGCCAGCTCGACCTGCAAACTATTATTAGTTTACACAAATGCTCTCGTCCCACAGCCTCCTGGGTGCTACTCTCAGGGCTCTGTTTTACATATTCAGTCTGGGAGTGAGTGGCTGCTTATAGCTCTGACCACAAGTGGTTAATAGCAGCAAGAGGCTGTTAAGATGAGCTTTCTAAAGTTTGGATGTAGGGAGCCCTGGGAAGATGGGCCCAATCTTGGTGATAAACACAGCATGACCATGGCTTCCAGGTTAGCCGGAAACCCCTCACTGTTCATGACTGCTTGCTTGTTTCTCAAACCAAAACGAAAGATGCCTCTTTAAGAGAAGAGAGTTAGGAGTCGGACACTGAATACATACTCACAAAAGTTAGCCTCTCCTTCCTGATAGTGGTGACAAGGATGACAAGAACAGAGAGAACCAACGCCACTCGAAATGTGTGGTTCATTAACAAAGTTCTCTCCGACAGCCATGGTGAAAGCAAGGTCCCAGGTCCCGTCCAAGGACTCACCAGTGCACACTTTTCTCCTGTTTGGTCATACATGGTCCTACTGGTGCTGGCCGGATGTCTCCAAAAGCATTTGCCACTGGTCCTACGCAGCCTGTATTGCTATGATGAAAAGAACCCAAATCCTGTGGCCGGTTGCCTTCCTCTCTAGCATGAATTACTCAGCTGTTCCCAAGCTAAGCTAGGAATGGCTTGGTCTTCATGCCGGGGTTTGAATATGGCTTTGTCTTTACTAGTGGCTGAGCCATATCAAATTACGCAGCGTTCCTCTGTCTCTGTGCTTGCTGTTCAAAGTAAACTCCAGACAAACTAACGCTACCTGCTTCATGGAGCGCTTAGCAGGTTGAAAACTGTATCCCTTACAAAACCAGGCAATGAGGTTATGTACAAGGAAAATGTAAGTCAGTGACAGCTGCCACAAGAGTCCTACTATGAGTAACAATGACCTGTGCATGTGCACACACAGACGCAGGTACGTATACATATATTTAAGGTTTTTTTTTTTATTAGAAAACAGAATTTAAAGTGATGATTAAAATTCCACAGGATAAGTAAGTTGAGACCCGGAAGCCCTCTATCCGCCTGGAATCTTCCCACAGTTTGACAGACACAACAGTCTCTCTGAGATCTTAGCCCAGGCCTACCTGAGTGTGGAGCATCCAAGGCTGGGATGAACTCTGTCTTAGTCAAGGTGTACCCAGTCAGCGCTGAAGATCAACAGACCGACACCGAATGCTGAAAATCCCCTCCCAGAAGCTGAACGATGCCACAGGGAACTTCTCAAAGAACTTTTTTTCTTGTCACAGGGAAGTGGCTAGACCTATTCTATTCAAACTTTCAGGCCTATTTCCTCTAGAGAGTTTGGTACTGGGTGGGTAAATCAACGAAGTCATTAGGCAAATTAGTCGCTTTGACTATACTGCCTGCAAACACGGGCTTTCGTGCATGTGCATTCCCTGCCCAGGATGCACAAGACGTGGCTATCAGAGTCTGGAGGAGAAGCAAGAAAGGAGCTAGTCCCCACGGTACCTTGAAGGGAACAGCCAGATAAACGATGCCCGTGATTGCAGGTCACACACACCATGGATGCAACCTTCTCATCTTTTCATGTGGGGATTCCCTGCTGAGATTTCGGCTAGGACCCTCTAGGTTTTCGAATTACTGATTTTGTATTTCTAGCCACTACAACAACCAATTTGAACAGACTTCGTGGGTAACCAGATCAATAGTGTAGACATTAATTCTTAAGGGGTTATGGGGGAAGGGAAGTGACTAGAACACTTAGCCTGTAAAGCAGACTAGAAAAATCACTACCAGAACAGACACGAGGAACACAACAGGCTCCTTCACAGCCCAGCGCTTTTTGTACAGGCGGGGGCCGAGGGCAATTCAAATCAACTCTGATAAAGACCTAGCACCAGTGAAGAAGAAGACGCCATGGACATGGCTGGTCTTTGCCCTCTCACTCAGCATCTCAGAAGAAACCCATGCTGAGCAGTCCCATGCATATGAAATAACCGAGCAGGCATGGAGGCAGAGGTCAGCGGTAGAGCTTGTGTGAGCCATGGCCTAGCTTGTGTGAGCCCCTCCGTACAAGTTCGGCACTAGAAACACGATGAGATTAAATAACCAACTCTAAAATGATGATAGCTCTCTCGAATTCTTCAGGATCTCGGGAAGATCACAGTAGGTTGAGATACCATGACCAATCAAAGATAGGTATTAGCACAATGACATCATCCAAGCAGTAAGATGCTGTGAGTCCCCAGTAAAATGAAGTTACCTGAGAGTCCCCATTCCTCAGCCGCAGTCACAAGAGTTACATATTATGATGTCTATTGTGTCCTTAATAAAATCATACCAGAGCAGACTGATAGTAAACTCTGTTCACAGTTACCAAACTGCTACTTCTTTTGTCCATATTTAATGTTATTTAAAGGGTGCAAACAATGGTATCTCGTGCAACCTTATAATTGTACCCAGTTTTTCTCCCATTTGCATTCCCCTCACCCCCATTTTCTTTCTCATTTGTCTGTTGATGCTACTGGGCACAGACAATAAGACGCTCAGTTCAACTTCCACCACATAGGCTTCGGCTCCCCTTATGCCATCTCCTGGCATCACCTGTGGAGTCTAGCCAGGAGCCATGCCATAGCTGGGCCTCTGTGCCCGGGTCTTTTGCTATTTGAATGACTCTGTGTATATGAGGCTTGGTGACCATTTACAATATTGAGTGGAAGAGGGCAGGTTAGAATAGTCAGCACTTCTAAGTCAACTGGCTGCAAGGGACAAAATATATAGCCAAAGACAGAATTTATAGCAATAACATTTATGTATCGTGTTACTCTTAGGACAATCCAATTTATAAAGTGCCTATTGTGTATACACAAGGCACAACTGTAAATCACTACGTTAAACAGTGTCAACTGCCAAAACACAAGTTTCCACCGAAATTCGGCACACCGAGATTAATGAGGACTTTGAAAGAAAGCATGCTTTGAAAAGAAAAGACAAAGGACACCATCTCTGATTCATGCTGGGTGAGCAGCATCCCCATATATAGGAGCAGTGTCTGCGGTATGATTTACACACCTATGGCAAATCTCTGGTAAATATTAACCTTCCCAGAGGGTGGAAGTAGCCATGGAGTAAGCAGGGAATGTGGCAGAAACCCAGGTCTGACACCAACGTTAGCTTTCTATTTTTTCCTCCTCAGTGGAGAACAGATTTAAAATGAGCAAAGAAGGAAAGCCTTTTTTTGTCATATATTGGTCCATGTTCATCTCCAGGCCCTTGGAAACCTGGGGAAGACGGCAGGGACGCCACCTCATAGAGTTCCTTTAATATACGGTGACTCACAAAGACCCACATTCCAATTAGAGTTTTGAAACAAGGTAGGGAAATGGCTCCAAGGGTAAGGAGCAAACTGAACAAGCAAGACGACTCGAGTTCTAATCCCTAGAACCCACCTAGAGCCAGATGCAGTAGTGTCCACCAACAATCCCAGAAAGACTGGAGAATCCCCACAAACTCATGGGCTAGCTAGTCTGGCACTCACCGCAGGAAGCAATAAAGACATCTTGCCTCAAGTAAGATGGAACGTTGTCCCCTGACCTCAACAACATGTACACACCTGCACACACTCACACAAATGCATGTGTACTAGCACACACGCACACACACACACTCACACACACACGCACACACACACACAAATGCATGTGCACTAGCACACACGCACACACACACACTCACACACACACACGCACACACGCACACACACACACACACACACACACCCAGAAGTGAAACTCAAACATATGCCCACACTTTCCCTGTTTGCCTTCCAGCCCACAACTTACTCAGAATGCAAATCTTATAAAACCTAAGCTTTCAGTTTCTAGATTAAAATAATTCCATTTCCCTAAATATTCCTTGACATTACTAACAGGGGATGGGTTGTGAGAGTGCCCGTGCAGCTGAACTGGACATCACTAAGGACACTGTCTGAATACCTCGAAGAGACCTGGGCCTCTCCTTTTGCTATTTTGACAGGCCTAAGGGCACGGTGGTTTCTGCTCCTTCCACCCACGGCCTTCACGTAGCCCTTGAATTGATTGAGATAAAATGATGAAAAGCCTTACCTTTTTTTTTTATAGATTAGAATAACTTTTTATCTTTTATAAAAGCTTGCTTCTCCACCTGCTGTGGATGACTGGCATTTCCATAGAGACAAAGCAGCCCACTATCTTAGTTAAAGTGAAAATTAAAATTGAAAAACAGGTAAAGAAATGTGTAAAAAAAATCCTGTGCTTGGTTGTGAATGGAGGAACTACACACTACTTCCCAGGTCCAGAGAACCAGCGCTGTGAAGAAAGAAGTTGGGGCCTGGAGAATGAAACTTGGCACAGAGTGACTGAGACCCACAGATTTCCTGACTGAACCCAGAACCTGGGGTATGTCACGGTATTTCAGGGCATTGGTAGCTTTGGGTAGCATTAATAAGCAATTCGGGGACTTGACTCACAACCAAGGCTCCCACACATAAGAAGTTCACTTTAGTCATAAATGGAAGATTCTGGAAGTTTCTGGCGAAACACTCCATTCCTGAGGAAGGGAGCTCAGCTCAGAGGATTTCTGTCTGGGAGCAGAAAGGGGAGGGGGGTAACATGGTGAGGCCCTCCTCTTCAAACATGTTAATTCTTCAGTAAAACAAGTAGAAATCACAAGTCAAGTCCTTATTCACCAGCTCAGGGTCCTTAGGAAAATAAACACGAATCTACTTCCTATTGCTGGGACCTGCCATCTTAGTCCTCACCTTGCTAAAAAGTTTTTTTCCTTACCAATATTAATGAAAAGCAAACAATCACCATGTAGACTTTCACATCTCCTCACAGACCCCCAACAACATAGCCATACATCATCTGTTTCCCCCAAACAACTCAGTGGAAAGGAATTAAGGAACTACCTGACCCCACCAACACGGCCCAGAATAGTCCTATGTGCAGATCTGGCTAGTACTTTCCACAGCACAAGGCTGCAGGGCACAGGGACACTGGTGTCTGCAGCGGTGACACTGTTGAGCCCTGGGTGGACAACACTTACCAGTTGTGAGTGTCTATGTTCATCATGAATGTGTCCTGAGAGCTGTACTTATCTACATTACAGAAAGATGAATCCAGAGAACAGTTGATACTATGTCCATTTAGCAATAGAATAGTAATATGAGCCCCTAGACCTAGATTCTTTGTGAAGAGGAACTTCGATACAGAAAAAGCAGTCAATTATTCCCATAACAATCGTGTCTCTTTGACATTCATGGCATAAGGACCATGGTGGAAGAGGAGGCAGAAAGATTGTAAGAGCTGTAAGTAAGGAATAACCAGAGTAAAACAGGTCTGTTAAACATAATAGGGCCAGAATACTCAAGAACTCGCAAGAGCCGAGACTGCCTGCATGAGATTAAGACAGTGAAGAGTCTAGCACTGAGTGGGGAAGGGTTAGTGGGCCCCACCTAACTGAAGAGCTATGGGCAGTTGATGGCTTCTGGGGGAAGGAGGGCCGCTTTTCTTTAGGTTGACCATGTGGCAGTGGATGGTCCCATACCACAAGAATTCTGACAGCACAAACTGGACCTGATGGGATAGTGGACATTTTCACATACAAGACATGAAGTTGGCAGCAGGGAGGTGAGGGCAGATCCAAGAGGCCTCTTGGAGGAGCTGCAGTCAAAATGATCAGGATGCAGTACACAAAATTCTCAAAGAATTAATAGGGTATCTTGCAAAAGACTACGCAAAGTTTCATATGTTACCGTTACGAAGTTCTTATCAAAACTATTTACTTTAATTGTGTGTATGTGGGGGGTATGTGCATGTAAGTTCTGGTGTTTAAGGAGGCAGGGGCTGTCAGATCCCCTGAGCTGTAGTTACAGGTTTTGGGAGGCACATGATGTGGATTCTGGGAACTAAACTCAGGTCTACTCCAAAGTGCTATTAGCTCATAAGAGCTGGGAAATCTCTCCAGTCTCCAAGTTCTTATTTTCAATAAAAAGTCATGGGCTCTGTTCTATACAGAACAGAAGCAAAGAAACACGTAGGCAGCCCACTCAGTTCTACCTTAGGGAACAAGAAAATGTCCTGTTTTTCAGTCTCAGTTTGGATATTGTCATGTCAGCCACTGTTACAGGGGACACTCATTCTGTCTCTTGCTCAGGAGACAGCTAGTAGCCAGCCACCGTTCTCCATTCTGGTGGAACACAGCAGGCTGTCTTCTGTTTCACACATGCTGAATCAGTGCTCCTTTAAGACTTGCTGACCCAAGAATCTAGGGGTGCAGGAAATCTAGAGCCCTCTATAACTGTCCATAAAGTCTTAGGCACATTCCTCTCATAGAATCCAGGGGAATTTGTTCCAAAGAGACCCGCACCCCACACTGAAAACAAAATCCACAGATGTTCAAGCCCCTTGTCCCTTGGGGAAAAATGGCATCTGATTTGCCTATGATCTTCACACATCGCCAAAAACTTTACATCATCTCAGGTGACTCATAGCATCTAGCATGCTGCCTGTATCCTTAACACATGTAGATTCAGGCTGGATTTGGGCTTGTGATAATTCTAAGCTTTTGGGTTTCTTAGTTTTGTTTCTTGAAAGGTTTTGAAAGAAAAAAGTTTCTTCTCCTCCTCCTTCCCCACACAGTTAAATACACCAGACAGTGAGCTGACTATATGTACATATGGTGGTTTTTATTGAATAGAGTGTGTATGCACATGTTTCTCTGTGTTCACATGTGTTTGCAGACCAGAGCCTAGCATCCAGATGTCTTTCTCAATTAATGATCCTCTCTTATCTATCTATCTATCTATCTATCTATCTATCTATCTAATCTATCATTTATCTACCTATCTATTATCCATCTATCTACCTATCTATTATCTATCGAACATCTATTATACCTGTTCTCATACTGAATCTAGAGATCAGATATTTATCTAGACTGTTTTTTAAGTGACTTGGAGGCATTCTCCCATCTGTGCCTCCCAAGTGCTGAGGCTGTAGGCACATGCCCCATTCAGCTTGTACATGGTCACTGGGAAGGCAGACTGGCCACCGTTTCTTGCTTGGAAAGCACTTTACCAATTGAACCACCTTCCCAGCCACATGGGAAGTAAACCTTCATGTTTACTATTTAGTATCTGTGAAGCCTTGTTTTCAAGGAACCCTTTGCCTGAGGTCTAGTGTCCATGCCTCATCAACAGACAAGGTAAAGCTGCTGCTGTTGCTGCTGCTGCTGCTGGGTGCCCAGGGAGATGTCTATCTGCATGGTGTCTGGTAAAGAGACTTTATAATTTGATGAATGATAGATACCACTGAGGAACCAGGATAGCCACCTGGTGTGGGAAATCCTTCTCTATATGTGTTGCTTTTATTGGTTAATGAATAAAGAAGCTTCTTTTGGCCAATGGATAAAGAGAATATAGTCAGGTTGGAAAAGATATATATATAGAGAGAAAGTAGGCGGAGTCAGGGAGACACCATGTAGCTCTGCCAAAGACAGACACCAGGGACAGAACTTTATCTGGTAAGCCACAGCCACATGGTGATACACAGATTAATGGAGATGGGTTAGTTTAGGATAAAAGACTTAGCCAGAAATACACTTAAGCTATTGGGCAAATAGTATTGCAGTTGATACAGATTTCTATGTGATTATGTCAGGAGTCTGTGCAGCCAGGAAATGAACAAGTGGTCACCGTCAACAGCCACCATCTTGCTACCAAGGATGACAGCAACTGATCACACGTGCTAGGCACGGTGGCTAAGAGATGGATAGGAACAGAGTCGGTTATAATAGTTGATTCCGGAATTTAGCTTTGCACCTTGTATTTTGCTTATGTTAACAAGCAGCGTGTGTGTAAGTGTGCCCACACTCAATCTCCAAAATGTGTGCATTGCTGACTTCTGTTTAATAATAACCAGAAATCTCTCAGCTGTCTCATCCCCCCACCCCAACCCAGTCCAGGTTGCCAAAACCACACACTACCTACCGCTTCTTATATCGCCACAGAGGAATTGTGTCAGTTTTCCAGTTTTTCTATCAAAGTGTACACAATACAGGAATGTTTATCAGGTGACAAAAGAAGAGCGGCAAGGAGTTTAGGAGAGGGACAAACATTATGTCAAAGAAGGATTCCAATATAGGACCAATTAAACTTACACTTTCATTGAAAAAAATCAAAATATAAGCAGATAAAGTTCCCTGAGATAATCAATAAGAAACATGACCCGTGTTTCGTGTGGAGTGGCGCAGGGTGAGAATTTATTCAGATCTCCCCCCTTCCACCCCCCCCCCACACATGTTTTCGCTAAGTCAGTATCTGTAGGAATCGTACCCATACTCTCCAAATTCAATTCCGACTGGGCTTGACTGACACAGTGAAGAGGTACCTAAATGTAACTGCTGAGGTTTAGAATGCTTGCCCCTTCCCTTGAACTGGATCTATAGATGCCAAGAGAAAGTATTTTAGATTAAGTGAACAGATTCATAAACACCCTTGGAATATCTATCATTAAGGCTGATTTATTTTGTGTGGGCAGCAGTAACTCAAAGAAATGCCACAGTATTCCAGAAATATTGCATGTTGCTGTCTCCCCCATGCAACGCAACGGCACCACGCGAGAGTGACGCCATCCATATTCTTCTGGAGCTCTGAGTAGTTACAGCAGTCAACAGACCCCGAGCCACTCTGAGTTTACGTGGACATCAGCACAGGCTCGACTCAGATTTATTACGCTGACAAATGGCCTTTCATTTGCGAATTTATAGTATAGCCATAATTTCTGGAGGGAGCTGAGAGGTTCATTCAAAAAATTGCCACAACATTTATCTAGGCAAAGATGATGGATATGGCCTGCAAAATTAAATGCTTTTAAAAATTAAAATCATCACGCCAAGGAAAAAGACATGTTCCTTCCTGCATTGCTCACACATTTAAGTAATAACTGCTCTCAGGGCTTGCAAGGCCTAACTCAGACAGTGTGTTCATGCTTATTAACTATATCCACGCAGACTGTTTCTGAAGTTGTATTGTGAGCTTCTACACATTTCCAATGTAAATTATTCATTTTATCTTCTGATTCTGTTCTCCTATTTTAAACTATACAATGTGTATGTGTATGCATGTATATATATATATATATATATATATATATATATATATATATATATATTTCTTAGCTAGTTTTATTGGATTTAGTTACTCACCCTATTGTATACTATAAGGCTGACAGTAACATACACTGCAACAAACTATTGTAATTTTACTACCATCAGGCATATACTTTCATTGAAAAAAAATAAAATACAAACAGATATTGTTCCCTGAGAGAATCAGAAGCAGGATCATCAATGCATGAAGAAGGACTGTGCTGGGTGACATCTCTATCCTGCCTTCCTTTACACATAGGTGTAAGGACTCTTCAACTACCATGGTGTGTGTGTGTGTGTGTGTGTGTGTGTGTGTGTGTGTGTGTGTATTATGACTCTTTATACAAATGTAAGTTTTCAAAAATAACTCTACTGTTATAAAAGTTAGTAAAAAAGTTGATCCCGAGTTTATGCATTTAATGCAATTAAGTAAATGTCAACCTAGCAAAGATTCACCTTTCTTTAACTTTGACAACATCAGTTCAAAAACCCATTCTCCCAACTGCTGGCAAAGTACTTGAGCAAAGTATTTCACACGTGCAGATAAGGTTTTTGTTCTGCTTAACCCTTGCATGCTAGCCACAGTCATTAAGTCAGTGCGGTACGTACCCTTATCGGCTTGCTAACTCCTTGTGGGCAGGAACATCCTCCTTGTCATCATCTTTGGGTCAACAGCAGCCAGCACAGCACCTGGAACATACACACAGCTCATGAGTGTGCTTGAATGCACTGACCAATGCTGACTGGACTCTACTGGAAGATACTGACTGATGAAATAACCATTCCTCCCCTGTAATCTTCCTTATTAAAACAGCACACATCACCACTGGACGACAACTATCCTGCAAACACTCAATTCCTATAATGACTTCTAAATCTTCATTCTGCTTGTAGTATAGTCTTTGGTGTTTAATATTAGTTATTCTTTAATAAATTCAGGCATGTACACAGTGTTTGGGTCACATCACCTCCAACATACACATCTTCAACTCCTCCCACAATCTCCTCAATGTCCCCCACCAAATGTCAACCCCTCCTATGCTATTCTATATTGGGTTCAAAATTAGTACTACCCAAATATGCATGAATGTGGAACCATCTATTGGGCATGGTTGTGATGGCTATTCTTGGTTGTCAGCTAGACTACATCTGGAATTAACTAAAACCCAAACAACTGAGTACATCTGCAAGGAATTTTTCTTCCTTGGGTCATTTAAGGTAGGAAAACCCACACTAAATCTAGGTCATTTGAGGTGGGAAGACTCAGCTTTAATCTGGGCCAAGCCTTCTGCGGGCAACCTACATAATGGACATGGAAGAAGGGAGCATCTGTTCTTTGTCTGCTTGTCCTCACTTTTGCTGGCAAGTCTGCTCCTTCACCAGCATTAGAGGCCACCACTCCTTTTGGTTCCGGTACACACTGAAGAGCAGCTGAGACATCCAGCCTGGCGGGCTGAACAACTACTGGACTCTTGGACTTTCCATAAGAAGACAGCCATTGTTGGAATAGTTGAACCACAAGCTATAAGTCAGTTTAAGAAATCCCATAGCAGATAGGTAGATAGATAGATAGATAGATAGATAGATAGATAGATAGATAGATAAACAGATTCATTCATTCTAGCAATTCTCTTTATCTATAGTACCCTGACTAATACAATGATTGACATTCCATGGGACACACTCCTGACCCGGTCTTCCCCAATGGTTATCAAATGTTAATAACTCCTAAGTTAGGGGTGGGACTCCATGAACCCCTCCTTCAACGAGGAAGAATGTTGACTGGTTGGATCTTCTGTGGATCTGTCACAGGCAACCACGGCTTCTATGAGTTCCTGATTGCAGCAGCCCTGTTGTGTCCAGAAGACACCATCTCACCTGTCCTCCGGCTCCACAATCTTACACACTGTCTTTCCTTCACATTGTTCTCTGAGCCTTGGGGGAGTCACAGTAGCAGAGGACTCCATAGACATTTTCTCTCTGCACTTGGGCAAATTGTAGATCTCTTTTTAACCACTGACTGAAAAAGTAAGCTTGTTGGTGTGTGCCAAGAACTGGCCTAACCTGACCCCTGGCCCAGAAGGGCTATCATCTCTTGGTTTTTGAGGATACAGTTCAGGTAACCATTTGGTATTAAGCCCTTTAGAGCTGGGGCTCATGCTAGGTAAATTACTTTCCCCTGACAAATGCAGCTATCTGAAAAATGCAGTATCTTTCCAATATTCTTGTCAAGGTGCAGGGTGATTTAGCATGTACATCATACATCTAAGGCTGGCATTACTTGAGGAATCTATGTGAAATAAATGGCTTCCTCCTTTAGTATTAGGAGGCGATGCCCTGCAACCTTGAGCAGTATAGGGCTATGTTTGGTTGGTTAGGGCTTTGTCTAGCCTATACTCTATCAACATGATTTGTGTTGGGGGCTTTGGTCCACGTAACAATAGTTCTGCACCCATTAAAGACTGGACTCTAAAGCTATTGGCTCAATGCACCCTCCAGGATGAACTGGAGACTAAAGGGAGGCCCCATGGACAGTCTATGATCAAATCTCAGTTCAAACTCTGGGCACCAAAGGCTGGTGTGAGTTTCTCTTTGTTGAGGATGCTCTGTTCAGACTGTCACACATTAGTGTCAAAAACACACCTCCTGTAAGGGAACCCCTATGCTTACTGCTTCCCTAGACTCTGCCTGATGTCTGCTCTTGGCTGCTTCTGGTCTGCATCTCTCCTCTGTAGTCAACTGTGAGTCTAAGAGGTTCCTGTGAGCCCTATGAATCAGAAGTTGTCAAACCCGAGAATGGCTGTGGAAACCCCTACAGTCACTGCTGGTGTCAGAAGTGAGATTCCTCTGGCTCCCTCTCACTTTGACACTGACTAACTACCTGGGCAGTTGCTTAACCCCCCCCCCCCCCCAGCTCCCTGCTGTAAATCCACAAGGCCTAGGACTTTGAAAGGTAACATACCTTACCCTTAACTTTAAGTTTGCTTAAAGGTCTCATAGTTTAAACCCTTGAACCAGATGATGTTTACATAGAGATTACAAGCTATTGCTTATCTTGCCCTATGCAAACAGCAACCAGCTCCAATTCTCCAGTAACAGATTCAAAAAGAAAAAAGGTTGCATTTTGTTTCGTTGCTGTTTTGGTAATGTAAAGTAATGTAAGGAAATAGTGCAGACTTTGCTTGTTGCAAGGAGATATCCCAAATAGAAAGGACTGGAGCAGGGTGGCCCCTGTTGTGCACAGCAGTGACTGGAGCAGGGTGGCCCCTGTCGTGCACAACAGTGAGCTAGTGTCTAGGTATCAATTCAGCCACTGCGTTTGTGACCATTTGTGACAGAACACATGGAAATGCAAATCCTACAGACTCCTGCCCAGTGTTCCCCATGGGAAAGAAGAAGCCCCTGGAGACCATGTTGAACTTGTCATGTAGACTCCTCCCTAACACTGACAACTCATGGATCCCTTCAAATTAAAAACACATAACCAAGTATCAGTCTATACTCATTCCTTGTACAACTGAACAATTGCCAAGTTCAGCTCCCCTCCCAGGCTGTGTTGAGGAGGCAGACCTTCTTCTGCATGCCCTCAGTTACTTCAGAATGTTCTTCACCTTTCTAAAGGGATACAATCAGGCAGCAATTATCTCTCCTGAGGTGAACATCCATGGTGCAGTCCACACAAAACACGGAGCTCCTAAAGTCCTCGGAGTGAGGTTGAGATCCCTCGTGCGGGCTCAATGGGGGCGCCAGCAGGATGTGAAGTGTCACTCCGCTAATTCTCTACAGCACTAGATTCTCTTCAGAAAACATGGGGCAGCCATGTTCCCACGTGACCAACGTGGCTTCACATCAAAGTCATTTGCTCACTGAGGCACTAATTATCGAAGTATAGACAATATGCTAACTTCTACCTATTCCCAGTGACAAGGAGGTGATAAGGCACATAGGGTTCTGCCATCACTAAGTTTTTTTTTTTTTTTAAGCATATATTTTCTGGCTACTGGGAGTTTGACCATGGTCCAGTGAGTATATAGGCAACATAAATTGGGCCTTCTTATTTGTTTGTTTTTTATCTTTTCTCCTCCTTTTTTTGTGGGGGGAGGGGGTCACAAGGGTGAGGGTTTAACTGGGAGGACTTGGAAGTGAGTGTGAAACTGGGGTGCATGATGTGAAATTCCAAATATCAATAAAAATATTATGCTACAAAATATATATTCCCTAACAACTATAAAAAGGAAAAATGAATGCCTAGTGGGTGTTATGAAAAACACCTATAATTCTGATACTTGTGGGAGACAGAGGCAGGTACATCTCTATGTTGGAGGCCAGTCTGGTCTACGAAGAAATTTCCAGAACAGCCAGAGCCACATAAAAAAAACCCTGTCTTAAAAAAAAAATCAAAAATAAATAAACAAATAAATGTGTTCTATATATAATAAGCATATATTAATATATCGTTTAATTATAGTTATAAAAATAACTATAATTAAATATCTATTCAATATATAATGTATATTAAATTTGTAAATATAGAAAAATATAATTTTATAATGAACGTAATAATGTATAATTTCTACGTTGTATGATATATGATGTGTATGACAAATATAAATAATAAATGTATATGACACTGGAATGTATATAAACATATATGTATATGTCCCATTCTTTCCAACTGGAATACTGTAATATCACAGTCAAGCCCTTACTTGAGAGACGGTCTCAGCTGGAGAATGATGCCCCATGTCTACTCCTGTTATACCTAATGATATGGAATTTACCAAGTTGCACTTAAACTGCACAGGATTGATGTCTGCCTTTTCCATAAACACTATATAGGAAGAAAGTGCACCTCAGATTCCCAGGTCTGGTACAGGCAGGAAGATCCAGGTTCAAGACTGCCTTCCACTACATAATGAGGTCAAGGCAGTCCTACAATGTGAGTAGGCTTGGCTCTCCTGAGTGGTTTGCTGGGTGACAGACTTGACTCTCACACAGGTTTCGTGGTGAGGCTTAGCCTAATCACATCTTGCAACAAGCAAAGTCTGCACTATTTCCTCCTGAACGTGAAAGTACACAGACTGTCCCCAGCTCGCTAGCATGTGACTTACGATGTTTTGACTTTATGGTGACACTGAAGTACACTTATACAACTATTCTGCTTCTCACTTTGAGTGCGGTATTCAATAAATCACACGGAATGCTCCACGCTAGTATAAATTAGGCTTTCTGTGAGTTGTTTGCCCAACTGCAGACTTAATGTAAGTTTCTGATTAACACGGGCTGGGCTGCATTCTGATATCGCGTGGGTGAGGTACATCCCTAACACTGGATATCATTACCTCTCGATGAAGCTCTTTGGAGATCAGGGGTGCCCATGTCATGGAGGGGAGGGTATTCTCAGTCAAGAGGAAGAACTGAGATGAAAGTGAGGATTAAGAATAACACAACCTACAGTGCTAAATACATTTTAGGTCCGCCATGATGGCAACTATTCCAGTCTTTGAACATGTCTTGATCAGAAGGTTCTGGTAAGTTGGTCCCATATAGGCATGGCAGCAAACAAGCTGGCGATTGGTCATCTGAGAAGCTTCCTAACGATACGGATGCTCTGGGCAGCTTTCTACTAGAGGTTCTGTGCAAGTTTCCTTATGCGGCTCTGTATAATATCAAGTCTATTTAATAGCTGAGGTGTAGAGAGGCACTAAAACTGAATAGCAATGCTTCAAGTAGTGATAGTCACAGGATGGGATTTAAGTGCAAGGCCATGACCCTGTCAATGACCTTTCTCTTGGGTCTATGGGGTGCAGGCTAGTGGCTGAGTGCAATCTCTTTAAGCTTAAATCACAAATACTCTATCAGCCCCATGAGCCCAGGGTAGTCAAGGCGGACAAGGAACTAACAGACAAATGGATGATCTGACACAGAGTGGGCTTTACTTTTACTACTATTTTGATTTTGAGGCAGGGTCCTAAGTGGCACAGGATGGCCCTGACCTCCTGATGCTCTCACCTCTGCCTCTAGGATGCCAGGATTGTTGGCACGCACCAGGCTCAGCTTTGTGTGGTTCTGGGGATGAATCCCAGGATATCACACAAGCCAGATAAGCAGTTACCACTGGAGACATGCCCCTGTCCTGCAGGGAATGGTTCTATATTCACATCAACCCCAGGGCATCACAGAAGCCAGATAAGCAGCTACCAACGGAGACATGCCCCTATCCCACAGGGAATGGTTCTATATTCACATCAACCCCAGGGCATCACAAACGCCAGATAAACAGCTACCAATGGAGACACGCCCCCGTCCCACAGGGAATGGTTCTATATTCACACTGTAGACCAGAAGGGTGGGGGTGCTGGATGAAGACGGACCATGAGCATGGGTCCATTCTTCTTTGTGCTTTAAAGTGAAAGTAGACAAAATTTAAGCCTTTAAATGTGTCATAAAGTTACACTACTTCACCAAGACTTTTCCTACTTAAATTATTCAACTTGATGTTCAAGTCATCTTTCTCGTTCCACCTTCTCTTACACATACAGGGCTCTTTTATTCCTGGGCTATTGAAAGTGACACACTATCCCACTTATCACTCAAGACCAACCAAGAACATCAATTCTCTTAGAATCCATAGGAAAGGTGGTCACTTAGAGTCCACAGCAGCCTAAAACACATTTCGTAGTGTCTTCTTATGAAATCCTCCAGAATAATATATGACCTAGAATCTTAAAGGGTAAAATTTGAGGCACCGTAGCAATTTGTCTAAATTAAACTGTTAAGACATGGAATCTAGTTGCTTTGGCAAATCCCAAGAACTTCCCCATTTTCTGTTTAGTACGGAGGGAACAATGCACACATGGAAGAAATCATGCGCACATATGGAGGGAGCCATGAACACAGGGAGGAAGCCATGGAAACAGAGAAGAAGCCATGTACACATGAGGGAGCCATGCACACAGGGAAGAAGCCATGCACACACATGGAGGGAGCTATGCACACAGGGAGAGAGCCATGTACACATGAAGAGAGCCATGCACACAGGGAAGAAGCCATGTACACATGGAGAGAGCCATGCACACAGGGAAGAAGCCATGTACACATGAAGAGAGCCATGCACACAGGGAAGAAGCCATGTACACATGGAGAGAGCCATGCACACAGGGAGGAAGCCAAGTACACATGGAGGAGGGAGCCATGCACACAGGGAAGAAGCCATGCACACAGGGAAGAAGCCATGCACACAGGGAGGAAGCCATGCACACAGAGAGGGAGCTATGCACACAGGGAGGGAGCCATGCACACAGGGAGGGAGCCATGCACACAGAGAGAGAGCCATGCACACATGGAGAGAGCCATGCACACAGGGAGGGAGCCATGCACACAGAGAGGGAGCTATGCACACAGGGAGGGAGCCATGCACACAGGGAGGGAGCCATGCACACAGGGAGAGAGCCATGCACACAGGGAGGAAGCCATGCACACAGGGAGGGAGCTATGCACACAGGGAAGAAGCCATGCACACAGGGAGGAAGCCATGCACACAGAGAGGGAGCTATGCACACAGGGAGGGAGCCATGCACACAGGGAGGGAGCCATGCACACAGGGAGAGAGCCATGCACACAGGGAGGGAGCTATGCACACAGGGAGGGAGCCATGCACACAGGGAGAGAGCCATGCACACAGGGAGGGAGCCATGCACACAGGGAGAGAGCCATGCTCTCCACATTTTCCATGCTCTCCACGATCTCCACGCTATCCTGGCTATCCATGCTATCTTGGAAACTAGCTGGTACCTATAGAATCTGTGTGTCTGCTCTGCCAGCTCACTAGGAGACGTCACTTCTTGACCTTCTTGAAGCCATAGACAAACACCTTAATGGTTTCCAGTTACAGAAAGGAGGATCAGGAACAATAAGCAGCAAGGGAGAGACTGCATGAGACTTAGAGGGGTAGAAATAACTATGATAAGAGGCTTCGATGTTCATCCTAGCCACTCAGCTAGGTGCTGAGCTATGACTTTGTACATATTATCTGATGTGATTCTCACAATCACCTCATGACAGGATCCCTCTTGTTTGGTCCATCTCACAGTTGAGAGAAAGGGCACATAGGATTAAGAAAAACGTACAAGATCACACAACTCAAACCCCATAGCTCCTATGCTGCCCCATCAACTATGCTCAAGGGTTCAAATGGCATACCACATTAAAAAATAACAAGCAGCAGAAGAAATTACAGAACTGTCATGTATTAGAGGTTCAAAGAGTTGTGTCTGAAGCCAAAGTCAAGTAAAATATAGAAAAAGAAGACTTAAAAAAAGAAAGGTATATTTGTGAGGTCATGAGACTTGTGCAGGCAAAGGATGCCACGAAGGGAGAAACTCCTCTGTGTGATTTTGTGTGTGTGTGTGTGTGTGTGTGTGTGTGTGCATGCCACAAGTATAGCCACTGGAGGTTGACTCCTAGAGTTTCTGTTAATCGTTCTCCACCGCAAGTTTGTGGAAAAGATCTCTTCACTGAACCCGGAGCTGTCCAGTTGTCTGGCAAACTCTGGGATCCCCCTGTCTCTGCCCATAACCCTGGACTGCAGTTCTGTATAACTACAACTGGTTTTTATATGGATGCTGAGGATCAAATTCAGGTCCCGCTGTGCACCAAGCACTTTTCTGGCTGTGCCATGGCCCAGGCCCATTTATTCACTTCATTTTACAGTGAGGCAAATACACCAGAAGCAGCGGTGGCCTGGGCTGGAAAGTCTCTATCTTGAGTCACCGTTCCTTCCTCCTACTGTTTCTGGAATACCCTCAGAGCAGCCATTGGATTCCACTCTCACTGAAGTGCGGTCTTCGGCCTCATGTGGGGTCCTCATACGTGAAATGTGAGACTTAATCACACACACACCCCATCCAGCTGCCTGATAGCAACTGCTGCACATGGCTCTATACAGGCCCTTCCTGGTGTCCACTGGGCACTTGCTATGAAGACAACGACAACCGCACCTTTGGAAAATAAGGCGCTGGGGACGTAGACAGCAAAGAGGAGATGCCACGCAGTTACCAGCATCTGAGATGTGCCAGCCTCCATGTCTAGCTCCTTACTCTCCTAAGCATGCCCTCCAGACACAGAACGAATCTGGAGAGGTACAGGAAGTGTTCAAAGACCTTTTACTAGAAACGCTGGAAGTAGAGGCCAGGGCTCTCTCTCCTCAGGAATCATGACGTGTTCAGAGCCTGGAGACCAGATCATGTCCTGAGACTCGGAATCACTTATGTGGGTGTGATGATAGTAAAACATATGTGTTTTACAATGTAAATGGTCTTTAATCTTAAATGGATTTCTATAGGTGGGAAACACAGAGACCAAGTCCCTTAGCCCTGTCCGCAGCTCAGCCCGCCACTCACTCAAGAGATCTTAACTCATCAAGGAGGAGCCGGCCTCGGTACAGCTTTAAAATGACTTCACTCCCATATTTACATATTTTTAATGGGGCTGTGATGAATCTCCTTCCGCTTGACTCCTATTTTGAGCTGTGATATTTTAATCTCCATTCTTGCTGCAACTTAGCAGATGAATGTGCACTGTGACAGAGCTCAGAGGAAATCGTATAAATAAAGCGAAGTGGAGCTATGACATCCCACATTTTATAGCTTTTTTATTGTAGCTGAAGCATAAACAGAGCACAGCTGTGTTATACTTACCGCTGTGCGTGCTCCCTCCATCCTCACCCCCTACTGGTCTTAAAAAGACAGTGCTCTTATTTAGAAAGTGTCGACTATGAGAGGAGCAGTCCCCAGCAGGCCATCCTCTGCCTCAGAGCTTCCTCGTCAACTCGTGTCTCCGGTCACACACGGAGCTCTGTCTGTTCAGGGTCTCACCTGACTGAAGATCATCAGTATGCCTACGGCAGCCTAGGCTGGACCCAAACCAGAGTTCTGAGCTGTCACCCCCTGTAGGCTGTCCCCTCATGCGAACTGGCACACGCCACACCCACAGGTACTTCGCAAGTGTGCTTCCAGGGAATTGGGAGACAGGAAAGCAGCGTGGAAGTCTTCACCAGTGCACTCTCCTCAGGAGAAACCCTGTGTATGAACTCTCGAGGGCTCTGGTGAAAGTCGGACCGGCCAGGGAAGCCGAGGGGAGCTGCAAGTGTGGCTTTGATTCCCATCAAACAGCTCTGCAGGCTCGCAGCACCGTGGGCTTCAGAGCTGGCCATGGCGCCTCCAATGAGCAACAGAGCGCAGGCTTCATCTGCACCCTGACAATAGAGGGGCGAGGTCACATGGTGGATGAGCCCACATGGTTGCAAAGCACACTCTGCAGAAATGGAGTGAAGTCACACGGTTGAAGAGTCCAGGCTGTCACCTGATTGAAGCTGAGCTCATCTCAGACTTCTGAGACCTTCCATTTGGGTCGAAAGGAGTAAGCAGCGTTGATGGTACCCTAGGACTCAGTACTGTCAACCATGGGTCAAGTTTTGATGATCACTATTATAGTCAAAAACAATAAAGCCAACAACCAAAATTTCTGGAGATAAATGAAGAGGATCACCCCACCAAGCCTGACTCCTAGTTCCAACCGCTCCTTCGGAGGCCCAGCCATGTTCCTGCTCTGTTCTCCTTCAGAGGCCCAGCCACGCTCCTGCTCTCTTCTCCTTCAGAGGCCCAGCCATGCTCCAGCTCTCCACGCCTTTGGAGGCCCAGCCACGCTCCTGCTCTCTTCTCCTTTGGAGGCCCAGCCATGCTCCTGCTCTCTTCTCCTTCGGAGGCCCAGCCATGCTCCTGCTCTCTTCTCCTTCGGAGGCCCAGCCATGCTCCTGCTCTCTTCTCCTTCGGAGGCCCAGCCATGCTCCTACTCTCTTCTCCTTCGGAGGCCCAGCCATGCTCCTGCTCTCTTCTCCTTCAGAGGCCCAGCCACGCTCCAGCTCTCCACGCCTTTGGAGGCCCAGCCCGCTGCGGCTCCCCCTCTACTCTCTTTATTTCCTTTGTGGTGTTGTTATTGTTCTCCCCAATCTTTTCTTAAGCTCCTGTCAAGCTGCCTCAAGTTGAGTCTCGTCATTTGCAAATATGTATTTTTCTCTTTCTGACACACACATGCATGAATGTGCATGTGTTGTAAGCACATGTATGTGTAGATAAGCTAGCCTATGCAGGCTATGTATGGAGGCTAGAAGCCAACAGCAGGTTGCTTTCAATGTCTTCTCCACCTGGTTTTAATTAATTAATTAATTTTATCTGTTTGTTTGTTTGCTTGAGTCAGGATCTTTCACTGAACCTGGGTTACCTGTCTAGCAAGCTCCGAGGACCTGTCTATCTTAATCTCCCATTGCTGAGATTTTGGGCACAAGCAGGCCACCATGCCAAGCTTGGGGATCAGAACTCAGGTCATGTCACAGTCTTTCTTATTACACTTCCCATTGGATTCTGTTTCTCCATTCAGTTGGGATTTATTCTTCCTTTCCGCAAAGTACCAGCACACTATCTATGGGAAGCAAGGAAGGAAAGAAACCCCTCCGGGTTTGTAGAGAAACTCATGATGAAAATTCAAAAGACAGCTGCATTCAAGTGAAAGACTCCAGAGGCATGGTGCCCTGTGCATTCTGGAAGTGAGAGGGAGGGCTGGGGGCGGGAGGGGGCGGGCTTGCATTGCCATTAGCATGGGAGGTGGGAAACACCAGAAGGCAAGGCTGGAGCCACCACCCTTGACAAGCTTGGTTGTTTCCAAATACCAGGCCCAACTGGGCTAAGGAGGGACATGGCTGGTACCCCAAGCTTTTCGGCTCTCAACCCTCTCAAGATTGCTCATCTGTAATACATTACCAAGATGCCAGCCCAGCCCAGAGGCCTGATCAGCAATTTTCACTTTTGTGAGAGGATTAACAGGATTCCTTTGTTTTGATGGCAGATCATCAAACTGCATCTTTAAAGAGGTGTGACCTCGTCCGGATTTGTAAGCCTGCTCCCTGGAGAATGACTGGAATTTTACTCTACTCGAACAACATATAATTTCATAAAAGAGTGACTGTCAAAACATAGTCCTCCATCCTTGATGTGTGGGAAGCAGCACATTTGTAATGTAAATAACCTCAGAAGTTGTGGGATATTTTAAAATAATCCATCTGCTGGGAAAACAAAGATCATCGGCCCAGTTGGTTCCAGTGCTAGTAAATTTCTGTGCCTACCGCACACGCGTGCGCCAGTGTGCGTGGAACCCCAAAATAAACACCACCCCAGATCAACGTTCACATTGCTTTCTTTTTCAGGGGCAAATATTTTTAATTGACCCAGTTCTCCTAACACAGTTTTTAAAGGAAGACAGGATTCATAAGCTGAGGATACCCTAAGTATGGTACAACAAGGGCCAAGACAACCGTGATGGCAAACTGAATACAGCCTGGGCTATACGGAGCCAGCTTTACTTCGATGGAAGGTTATATAAGGAAAATCCAGTTCATGCTTTCTGTTTGTAAGTTTGTTTGTCAATGGGCAACAACTAATGAGAGAGAGAGAGAGAGAGAGAGAGAGAGAGAGAGAGAGAGAGAGAGTTCCTACAATCCCCATGGAAATGTGGAACAAACAAAACTTCCCCAAGGAAAGCATCTACAGGGCAATTAGCAAAAGATTTAGAAAATTAGTCCATACACTTTTACCAGTGGGATCTTGTTAGAAAACATTTTGCATGTATGTCAATGTTTGCCTGTATGTGTGTACAAATGTATGTATGTGCACGGCAAGCATGTCGTGCCTGTGGAGGCCGGGAGAGGGAATCGGAATCCCAAGAATTAAAGTTACAGGAGATTGTGAGCCATCATGTAGGTGCTGAAAATGAAACCCAGGTCCTCTGTAAGAGCAGCAAGTGCTCTCACCCAGTTGTCCACCAGTCATCTCTGCAGCCCCTCGGGGGTAGGGTCTTTCTTTAAGGGGCAGTTCCAAGCGGAGTGCACCAGAGCCCAGCAGGGTAGCCTAAGAAGTGTGTATATGGTGTGAGAGCCTCCTTATTCTAAACAGGGGACAACTGCTCACACAGTTACAAATCAATGAGGAGTAGCCATGGCCAGGGTCCCAAGAGCTAGCCTCTGTTCTCCCTTAAGATGTGGCTTTATGTATTCATTGACCAAGTAATGATGCAAACTTAGGACCAAACTCCCTGTTTCATAAATAGAAGAAGGTAGAGTTAAAATGCGTATTTCATTTTTTAAATTAATACAAATTATTTTTTCCATAGTAGAAAGATTTAGTAATTTCTACTTTTTTAAATAACCCCTCTCCTCCCTCTCTCTCTCTGTCTCTCTCGTCTCTCTCTGTGTCTCTCTCTCTCTCGTGTGTGTGCGCGTGTGTTTGTGTGTGTGTGCTTGTGCAGGTCAGAGCACAACTTCACGTTCCAGTGCTCACCTTCCACTTCCTTGCGACAGGGTCTATTGTTGACAGCTCTTTATACCAGGCTTACTGGCTTGTGGAATTCCCATCTCTACCTCCCATCCACCTCCCATCTCACCACAGGGCACTAGAATGGTTACTGTGGCACTCAGATGGCTACAGGGGCACATACTGAGTCTAATGGTGGTTGTACATGGTTGGGATGGTTACAGGTCCTGAGCCTAGCGTCATAGATGGATGGGATAGTTACAGATGCTGAGTTTAGTACTATACATGGATGGGATGGTTACAGATACTGAGTCTAGCATCATACATGGATGGGATGGTGACAGGTACTCAGTCTAGCATCGTACATGGATGGGATGGTTACAGATACTGAGTCTAGCATCGTACATGGATGGGATGGTTACAGGTACTCAGTCTAGTGCTGTACATGGAAGGGATGGTTACAGGTACTCAGTCTAGCGCTGTACATGGATGGGATGGTTACAGATAGTCTAGCGCTGTACATGGATGGGATGGTTACAGGTACTCAGTCTAGCATTGTACATGGATGGGATGGTTACAGATACTGAGTCTAGCATCGTACATGGATGGGATGGTTACAGGTACTCAGTCTAGCATCGTACATGGATGGGATGGTTACAGATACTGAGTCTAGCATCGTACATGGATGGGATGGTTACAGATACTGAGTCTAGCATCATCGTACATGGATGGGATGGTTACAGGTACTCAGTCTAGCGCTATACATGGATGGGATGGTTACAGGTACTCAGTCTAGTGCTGTACATGGATGGGATGGTTACAGGTACTCAGTCTAGCGCTGTACATCGATGGATGGTTACAGGTACTCAGTCTAGCATTGTACATGGATGGGGTGGTTACAGGTACTCAGTCTAGCGCTGTACATGGGTGCTGGGATCTGAACTCAGGCCTCACATGTGAGCACTCAGTGCTATGACCATCAGAGTCATCTCTGTTCAGTAGAGACCCTTTAAGCATGGAACTTCCTATTACATGGGGTGTGTACTAGCAGACTTCAGTGGACAAGGCTCAAGCACGTTGGTCTGAGAACTCATTGCATTCACACATCTCTGTTTGGTCAATATTTCTTTATCAGTGTTTGTATCAAATGATAATAAAATTACATGGGAAAATATCTTAAACAATGAAGTAACTTCTTCCCACCTTATAACCAGAGAATAGGATAAGAACATTAAAACAACAAATTTCATTGGTGCCCTATGAATCCCTCTCTAACCATCTCTTCCTGTGCATTATTAATAATCTTGCATTAATAATTACACTGGAAATGTCTTTTCAAAACTGCATCCAGACTTGGTAACTGTTGCTTTACAGGTGGAACAGTCCAGACTGTCCTCAGAATCACAGTCCTCCTGCCTCAGCTTCTCAGGAGATGGGATCGCAGGCAGGTGCCAAGCGGCATGCCCAGCATTAAATACAGCTTGAGCTAGTGCACACTGCTTGCTATTTGACAACATGGGTTAGAGAGATCCGGAAGGCCGGTGGTGAGCTGACGGGGCGTGTTCTACAGCAGATAGATATTGCAGGTAGAGTGGAATCAAACGCTACAGGGAAAGCTGGAAGAAGTCGAGGAAGGAAGCGTCTACATGAGGACTTACTGGGAAAGGCACCTACGGCAAGCCAAATGGCCTGAGCTGGATCTCCAAGAACCACGTGGCAGAGAGAACAGACTCCTGCAAGCTGTCCTTTGACCTCCGCATGTGCTCCTCTATATGTGCATGTCCACACACAAGAGAAACAACTCAAATAAAGAGTTTGACTTAAGCCCCCTCAAAGCTGCCCATGTAGAATTCATGGAGAAGGGCAGTAAGTAATTATTGTGTCTCTAATTATCTGTGTGGGATGAGGGCCAAAAGCATCCCAAATCACCTTTGGTGTTCTTTCCTTCAGCAAGATTTACTGACTGAGCATCTCCAGTACCAGAGAGCACCCTGGACTCTACAGAGCCGAGCACAAATACTCCCTGTCCTCTTACAGCTGATACTGTACTCAGAGGGAAAACAGGGCAGAGTAGATGGAGACACACTATGTTAACATAGTGCTGGGGTAGGCGAGGGGTGGGAGAGAGCTGGGGCATGGGCAAATAAACATTACACAGAGTGGAGGGGAGAGCCTCTCTGTGAAGGTGCCATTCTATTCAATACCAGAAGAAAGTATTTGAGTCACCTCGTTATGGGTTTCCAGAACAAGACCGAGGCCTTCAGAGGCCCAGAGGCTGTACCTTCCCCATAGAAGCACCCATGTCGGGGTGACTGGTACGGAGCGCAAGGGGGTGGGTGTCAGGTGACCTGGACACTGGGTGAGGCCAACTGTGCTCAGGGCTCCCCTGAGGTGGGAACAACAGAAAGGCCATGATGCCACACACAGACTAGATTAGAAAGAAAGAAACTGGAGGGAAGCCGGTCATGGTACCTCTCACTGATGTTCTCCAGCAGCTGCAGCAGGTTCTCTTGCTGGTGTGAAGCCAACCTGAGCTATAGAGTTAGACCCTAGAAGAGACCAGGAGCAGGGGAGTGGCGAGGAAGCATGGGGGGAAGTTCTGTCAAAGTGGAAATAGCAGAGATGATGGGCAGGTGCAGTCTGGAAGGGCTGAGATGTGGGGTGCTCATAGGAAGGCTAAGGTGTGGGGTACACATGGAAAGGAGGGAAGGTGAGGAGAAGTTTGCATTCCAAGCAATGAAAAGAGACAGGTTTGCCTTAAGCTGACCCAAGGAAGGGCTGAGAGGGTACCACGTACAGAAAACTGTACACACATCCCATGCAACCGTCAGGCTGTGGTCTATATGTGTAAATCTACACTTCAGAGGACAGGGCCCACTATCCGAGACACCCATATCACCCAGTATACTTTTCCAAGCTCTGGCCATGACCAGTGGCTGTTTTCAAACAGACCTCCCCTGATTGCTTTGAGAAGAGTGCGGAGAGCTACCCTCACATAGCCCTGTTAGGGCAGGCAGAGCCAACTGTCCACACACGCCTCGGCTTCTGTGTCGACAGCAAATCTCCGCAAGGCTGGCTTGTGCATTAACACACATCAGAGGACCCAGAGCGGCATCAACCCTGGATGTATCTTCCGGCTTCTCCATGCCTCAAAAGAGCCTTAAACTTGTGGAGTAAATATGATGTCCACCATGGATGCTTGGGGCCATCATCATCATCACCACCACCACCATCATCATCATCACCATCATCATCATCATCACCATCATCACCATCATCACCATCATCACCATCACCATCATCATCATCATCATCATCATCATTACCATCATCACCATCACCATCATCACCATCATCACCATCATCATCATCATCATCATCATCACCATCATCATCACCATCATCACCATCATCACCATCATCATCATCACCATCATCATCACCATCACCATCATCACCATCATCATCATCACCATCATCACCATCACCATCATCACCATCATCACCATCATCATCATCACCATCATCATCATCATCATCATCATCATCATCACCATCATCACCATCACCATCATCACCATCATCATCACCATCATCACCATCACCATCATCACCATCATCATCACCATCACCATCATCACCATCATCACCATCATCATCATCACCATCATCACCATCACCATCATCACCATCATCATCATCACCATCATCATCATCATCACCATCATCATCACCATCATCATCACCATCATCACCATCATCATCATCATCACCATCATCATCATCATCATCATCCCCATCATCATCATCATCATCATCACCATCATCACCATCATCATCACCATCATCACCATCATCATCATCATCATCATCACAGCCACCACCACCATCATCACAGCCACCATCATCAAAGTTGTTTTTATTTAGCCCTAGAGTATATTAGACTTTACATTTTATATTTATAGTATTATAGATCAGACTCAGAGCATTATTTATATATATATATATTAAATTTTATTTATTTATTAAGGATTTCTGCCTCCTCCCTGCCACCGCCTGCCATTTCCCTCCCCCTCCCCCGATCAAGTCCCCCTCCCTCATCAGCTCGAAGAGCAATCAGGGTATTATTTTATACACATTAAATAATCCTACCTGCCAAGTTTAGTGGCACATGTCTTTAATCCCAGCACCTAGGAAGCCAAGTGTGACATATCTCTTTAAGTTTGAGACTAGTCTTATCTACATAGCGTGTGTCAGGTCAGGTGAACCTACGTAATGAGACCTTGTCCCTAAACAAAGAAATAAATTAATCCCATCCTATTGTATCATATGATCCTGTGAGGAGTTCCTAAATTAAAGTCAGATTCCTTTGTGGAAAAAAAAATATAAATACAAAGGTTTGCTTCTTCGTTGTGAAGCCAAAGAACAGCAGTGAAGAATAAAGAAAGATGTCAAGATGTGGACCTGGAGACAAGGGGGCAGGCTGCACTGGGACCACCTGTCCAAATAATACATTATTCTAACGCCCTTTGCCCGAAACAATCCCTTCATGGGCTGCTGAGCTGAGTGTTTGAGTTGTGAATCGTGAAAATCCAAACAGTGCTTATAGGAATAAAAAGCTCATAATAAAAAAAGAACTGTTGACCTTTAGCAAATAGTCAGATTTACTGTAAAATTATTGCTGAAAAATCCTGGGCAGTTTCTTTGTGAGTTTCTGCTGTAGGGAGTGGGTGATAAGGGACAGCGGAAGGGTGACCTCAGGGGATTTCCAACTTTCATCTATGCAGTCTTCTGTGTGTGGCTGCTCTCTGTGATCCAGGACTGCTGGGCAGACTTCTGAGGAGTCTTCTCCCCTGGCCTATGCTACCAGACCCGTCTCTACATGGGTCGTGGGGATCCAAATGCTGATCCCCAAATCTTCACAAGTCCTTCACCCACTGAGACATCCCCACAAGGCCCAGACTGGCTCATCTCTCTAAGCCAGTTAAGTATTCATGATATACGCCTTAATGTCCAGAAATGAAGATACACAGCTAGGCGCATCTCAGGGTTTGGAACAAAACTTTTCCTGGGGAGATGCGCACCTGTTTACCACCCCAGATAAGGAATTCAAGAAAGACCAAAGTACAGATCCCACCAGAGGCCAACTCGGTGTGAGAGTCCTACATTTCCCCCATTTTACAACCGGATCTAGGTTTCATTTTAAGAGCAAACAAGTTCTTTTCCAGCAAAGGACCATTAACCAACACCGCCCCTGAGAGCAGAGAGGAAGAGGGAAACACATGAGGCCTGAACCAGCCCCCACAGCATCACAAGACAGTGACCAAAAAAGGACAGTTCCTGTACCCCTGAAACAAGTCCGGACTTGCCCCAGTATGCCCAAAGGAGAAAACTAAAACTATAGATAATCAAACATATATTAATGTAACTGCTGCTTGTTTAATCAATCTTGCTTTAGATGACTTAACTGTCCCTGAAATTCCCCTAGCTATGCTTAAAAGACCTTTGTCCTGGGTTGTTGCCATTTTGTACAGGTGAGCGACCCCGCATGGGCTGATGAATAAGCTCTCTTTGCTTTTGCATACTATTGGAGTCTTGGGTCTTTCTTGGCCATTTTCTTGGACCCCTACAGGTGAACCACTGCATTTTACAGGACTATTTATAGGAACATGGATGAAGCAGAAACAACTCACAGACAGCTGCATCACCAAAGGCCACCCCAGCACAGGGGACGGCTTGCAAAGCTGGGAACCTGGAGCACACTGCACAGCCTGAAGGCAGCTCAAGAGGGTGGAGAGTGAGCTTTCCTCGTGACTCAATTGGTCAAACCCTCTTCCAGGCTGCTCAGCATGTTCCTACTTCTTCCAGGCAGCTCAGCAGGTTCCTACTTCTTTTAGGCGGCTGGACTGCTCTTAGAATCTTCTTGGCAACTTAGCTTGCCTGAGACTCTTTTCTTGTTGTTTAACTTTTCTGAGGAGGACTCTCAGCTTTTACTGCTTACTCTGTTAGGGAGGGGACTAGTGAATCTGGTCAGTTTCAGGGACTTCCTGAAGTAATTTTGCGTTGTTGACTTTCCTGCTTACAGAGTTTCCCTCAATCAGAATGGACACTTTCAAGCTGGTGGAGACTGTTACAGAACACACTCCTGGGCTGGTCTGTTTTCCAAATATCATGCCTTTTGGAACTGACAGAGTGCACAAGGGGCTTGTTTGGACAGTGTCCACATTTGCCAAAGCAAATGTAAATTTTCAAAACCATGTAAATGATTATGCCAGAGGATCTTTAATATAGTAGTTAAAAATGTGGAAAGGTAGAAGTGCTGATTTTAAGGAATGTTAAAGTCATATGATATCTGCAAAGTCCTTGCTGCAGGAGCCTATATACCCACGCAGGCTATGGATAAACATCCACCTACAACATCTCCACGCATCCCATCGCTCCAGGGACATTTTGCCCTAATTCATTCTGGTCTCACACCATCCTTGGGGAGCTTGTCTTCTCCAGAGAAGTGAGTAGCCAGCCATGGTGGTGTAATCTGAGGTAACAGCGCTTGTAGAGGAGACACAGTGGGATCAGAAGTTCAAGGCTAGCCTGGGCTATTAGCAAGTTTGGGGCCAGCCTGGGATATATAAAACCTCATCAGAAAACCACGCAAAACAAAACAAAAAGTAAGCAATCGCCACACAATGTAGGCTTCCAGGTACAGCACCATGAAATGTGGGTTCTATAGATGGGGGCACTGTTTCCCCAACTGCACAGCCCTGGAGAAATGAGTTCTGGTAGACAAGCAGGAGAACACAGGACACAAACTTCTTTGACATCTTTCCTGTCTTGAAAAGCTGGAGATAATTTCCTTGGAGGAACTATTAAAGTGCCATCCTCCGCTGTCACTTTAAAGAGGAAAGTAGGGCTAATATACATAATCAGTAAAACTGTGAAGTGGGCAAATTCTGTTTCTCCACATCCTCTATCTTCTTTGATGACAAGCTTCTTCAGTTCCCCTGCCATCTCAGTCCCTGGGCTATCTCTGGTCACTGTACAGTCCAGCAACTCATTCACATGGGGCTCAAATGGAAGTGAATGGCCTCACTGGCTTTACCTCCCTGGTGGTTTGAATAAGATATGTCCTCTAGGGGCTCCTGAATTTGAACATCGGTCCTCGGCTGGTGGGACAGTCCAGGGAGGTTAGGATGCTTCAAAGGTGAAGCACTGGAGGACCCATTGGGGTCCCCAGGCTTTCAGAGTTTATACCCTTGTTGGCTTCCTGAGTGATAAAAGACAATCGACAAGCTGCTTGCCCCTGCTGCTGTCTCTCCCTCTGGAATAGTAAGCCCAACAAACCCTTCTGGGAGTATCTTCCCACAGTGACCAACACAAGTCGAATTTCACCTATAATCAACCAAATGATCCTTGGGTCGCCTATGGAACTATTTCAGCACTATTAAATTTTATCCCATTAAGTTTGGGCCAATGCAGTCACTAACTTCCTTAGCACTGGGGAAGTGAAAGGAAGTTAGAAACTAAGTCTAAGTTTTCTAGAAAAGGAAATCAAAGTCACATTCCAAGGGTCCCTCCTCTCTCATCAAAGTTTTGTACAAAAGTGAGAAGTGTCAAGCTGGAGAGGTGACTGTATGGTTAGAAGTATGTGCTGCTACAGCGAAGGACCCAGGTTCAGGTCCCAGCACCTGTGTCAGATAGGTCACAACTACTTGTAATTCCAACTCCAGGTGTCCGATGCCCTCTTCTGGCCGCTATGAGCACCTACACTCATGTGTGCATACCCGCATTAAGACACACAAACCGGACTCTCTGAACATAGCGGACAATGAGGACTACTGAGAACTCAAGAACAATGGCAATGGGTTTCTGATCCTACTGCACGTACTGGATTTGTGGGAGCCTAGGCAGTTTGGATGCTCAACTTGCTAGACCTGGATGGAGGTGGGGGTTCCTTGGACTTCCCACAGGACAGGGAACCCTGATTGCTTTTCGGGCTGAGGAGGGGGAGGGGACTCAATTGGGGGAGGGGAAGGGAAATGGGAGGCAGTGGCGGGGAAGAGACAGAAATCTTTAATAAATAAATAAATTTAAAAAAGACACACAAAGATATATAATTAATTTTTTTAAGTTGTAAAGAGAAAAAAATCCAGTGGGTAGCAAGGGTAACAACTGAAGTGTCTGCATGTGTTTCTTAGACTGATGAGCGTACACTCTTACCAAGGAGCTACTCCTCCACTGTGTCCTTAGCTCTAATCACCACTACCTTCTTTACATCGGCAGGATTTGGGGACATCTTAAGCTGCCATTTTTAAAATTAGGATCTGATGGCAGCGTAATCTGTCAAAAGAAGTTACAAGGTTTCGTTACGCCCTTGAGACCTGACACTGGCTTCCTAGGAGCCTGACATGCTTCCTCTGTTTTAAATTCAAGGCAGCATGCGCGTCTTGAGTCTTCTGAAACTTCCTTTGCATGTTATTCCTAATTTACCAAAAATGGATGTTCAAAAACAACTTCTAGCTAGCTGTCACCTCATCCCACCCTGTCTTTCCCAATATAAATCGTAGTACGGATACTCTTGTCTAAGTATTGCCTTGGGCAGCTCTCCTTCCCCACCCCTCCCATCAAGTCGCCATCTAATGCTGGTGTCCTTTGACCCGACCACATCCCCTCCACTGCCCCTCTAGTGACAGCCAACTTTCCCTCTGGCTACAACTGCAGTGGCCTTTGCACACACATCCCTGTCCCTTCTCTCTTTCCCAGAAATCGCTCTGCACAAGCGCTCTTTAAAACTTACCCTGACACCCCACATCAAAACATCACATTATGAACTATAAACACGGCCAGTTATTACACACCCATCATGTATAACACACATATTAAAAATATGCACCCGACAAAGCCACCTCCCCACATATACCTGCTTCCTGCCACACGGAAGATGAAACCATGTGCATGTGTGTTCTCCTCCACGGTCATCCCCCTAGGGCTGCTGTGACCACAACCTACTCTAGAGACACCCCCCCTCTGCTCCTGCAGGGGGCTCAGCGTCTCTCTCAGGTCTTTATCTTGGCTACTGTCCTGCCTTCCATCTCCTCACGGGTCTTCACAGGATTTGTCTCTCATCCCATCTTAGGTCTGCTCAAAAACCCTTCTCTGACTCTACTATCTAAGACAACACTAGCACCACCCTTTCCCCATTTAGTTCCTTTATGTGATTCACCATTGTCTTTGGGTCTAGTTAGGATTTTGATGGCCAAGAAAAGACACCATGGCCACAGCAACTCTTATAAAAAGAAACATTTACTTAGGGCTGGCTCACAGTTCATAGGTTTAGCCCATTATCATCATGGCAGGAAGCATGGTGGCACGCAGGCAGATATGGTGCTGGAGAAGGAGCAAAGAGTTCTACATCCAGATCCTCGAGCAGCAGAAAGAGACAGAATTACTGGCCTGGCTTGAGCTTCTTAGACCTCAGAGTCCACCCACTAGTGACACACTTCCTCCAACAAAACCTATTCCCACAAGGCCACACCTTTCACACTATCACACTTTGTGTGTGTGTATGTGTGTGAGTGTGCACGGACATATACATGTGTGTATATTTATTCATCTGTGTGTATGTATGTACGTGTACATGGACATATACATGTGTGTATATTTGTTCGTGTATGTGTGTATGTGTGTGAGTGTACATGGACATATCATGTGTATATTCGTATGTGTGTATATGTGTGAGTGTACATGGACATATACATGTGTGTATACTTGTTCTTATTTCTGTAAATTCTTATTTTACTCCTAACCTCCTACAAGCAAGAGTTTAGTCTATCTTACTCATGACAGTTATTTCTGCCACTTATAATAATATCCAATACATAGAAGAAACTTAGAAAACGATTTTTGAAAGATTCCCATAAGCATCCTTAAAGAAATGCCTAATCCTATAACCTCTGACCCTGGTACAGACAAGGAGAAGCATGAAGGACTGGGGTAAGATTTGGGGAGTACGGCATTCAGGATGTCCCTTCAGGTCTCCTGTGAGAGAAAGTCTCCTTTCCTTAACTCCACCAGTCAGTGACAAGCAGGCCCAGGCTGGTCCCTTGATTGCCAGTGAGTGCCGGTATATAAGGCCCACTAGCCCAGGAGTGGAACACGAGTCCTATCATCCCCCTTTGTAGCTCAGCCACTGCTCTCCCAAGTATAACAAATGAAGAAAGTAGATGGAAGCTAAGGAAAAATAAAGCAAAATTAGAATCTGGCAAAGCAAGCGCACTGCCTGGGGCGGCCCGGGGCTGACGGCTGATGACAGCTAGCAGACAAACCCTGTTCCCTGCTCTAAACTCTGTCTATTACACAAATTAGCAAGCTCATCAGTAGCGGCTCAGCAACCGCCTTCTGCAGAGGCAGCTGCTACAGCCACCATGCTGCCTCTTCGGTGGCTGTCCTGGCGGTGAGGAACAATTGCAGAGCACCAAGGTTGCAGGCAGCGGCATGGCTACCAGGCACTAGATGAAGCCCCCCACCCGTGAGGGCACAGGACTGCCTCACTGCGTCTGCGATCATGCAGCCGGTTCCTTCCAAAGAGCTAGACATTTGTTGTGACGTAAAGTTGATTACTGTGCTAGGAATTTACCATGTAAATCGGAGGAATCATCACGAAGCACACGCAGCAGCCTGGGAGAGGCAGACGCTTCCGTGTGGATTCCATGTGTTAGAAAGTGGGGGTTCTCTCTGCAAAAACGAGGGCTCATTTGAAGCTGTATGTTTCTTAAAACATGAGGCTTTTCTTTAAGAAACTGTGAGACACCTTTACTCCAGGACTCAGAAGGCTGAGGCAGGAGGATATTCATGAACTTGAGGTCAGTCTCAAAAGATAACAGAATAATCTCTCTCTCTCTCTCTGTCTCTCTCTCCCCCTTTCCTTCCCTCTCTTCCTCACTCCACACACAGCAGGGAGGGATTATGAGATACTACAGTTTAATTTTAAATTTAATATATTTTGCTTCTTGCATGTTGAGTGATTATAAATGACAAAATATAGTGAGTCTCAAAAAGCTAAAGTTTTCATCATAAAGAAGCAAATCCTAGAGACATAAACATGTTTCAGCAGATTTAAACCACACACACTGTATCCACAGGTCAGAACCTCACATGGCCTGTCTTAGCAATTTTCAGGTATCACTATATCGGTTTAAAATTACATTAAAGGAGCTGTAGAAATGGCTCAGTTAGTAAGAGTACTTAGTGTTTTTTCAAAGGATGGAGCTCTAATTTGAGCACCCACATAGGGTGGCTCTCAAAAAAAAAACTGTAATTCCAGCTCCAGAGATCCAACCTCACCTTCTGATTTCCATGGACACCTGTACACACACACACACACACACACACACACCAAATCAACTTGAATAAATTTACAAACAAAAAATAAACTCTGTCCACCCACTTTCAAAGAAGGATGAAGTGAGATCAAATCCAACGTATACAACATACAATTAACAACATCTTTCTCTAAAAGTTAAAATCAATGGAAAGCAGATCTTCCGGCTTCCTCTTTTAGAAAGTGGTTTCTTTCTAGAGGAACATCAGTCTGGAAGACACTCTTAAAACATACCCACCATCAAACAAACCCCACATCGTCAGAGAAACACAGTGAGAAGCTGCACACATCTCAAACACTTGGGATGGAATGTGAGACACCAGCAACAAGACAGTGGCAAGCTGACTGACAGAAATAACACAGAAGAGACTTCTTAGACGCCAGAGTCTGCTTTCAGACAGCCTCTCCTTGACAAGACTCTCCAGAGTCTGTGTTTCCACGTGTCTTTGGTCTTTGTTTCAATGGGTTTCCTGACAGAGTATCCTTTTGTAGCTCGCGCCACCCTGGAATTTATCATGTATTGGAGGCTAGCTTCAATATGGAAACCTTCCCACCTCCCAAGTGTAATTTTGTCATTTCCAACAAGAGACAAATTATCTTCAAGATAAGAGACAGCAAGGTACCAGGGACATCTGTAGAGAGGGGGAAATAGCCCAAACAACATCACTGAGAGAATCAGAGACCCAGGATAGAGAAGTGCTCCTAGGGCAGACAGAGAAGTGCTCCCCAGTGGATAGAGAAGTGCTCCCCAGTGGATAGAGAAGTGCTCCCCAGTGGATAGAGAAGTGCTCCCCAGTGGATAGAGAAGTGCTCCCCAGTGGATAGAGAAGTGCTCCCCAGTGGATAGAGAAGTGCTCCCCAGTGGATAGAGAAGTGCTCCCCAGCAGACAGAGAAGTGCTCCCCAGTGGATAGAGAAGTGCTCCCCAGTGGATAGAGAGGTGCTCCCCAGTGGATAGAGAAGTGCTCCCCAGTGGATAGAGATGTGCTTTGGATGGCTGTTTGGAGCCTCTAGCTTCACTCTCAGGATAGAGGCTGCCTCTCCTGTCCACTTCAAAGCAGGGCCCTGCCACCATTGGCACTGCTGTGACCTCAGACATGGAGACAACTATTTCCCAGAAATTAAAGTTGACATCTTTGCCATTTACTCAGCTCTCGCAGGAGCGTCATCCCCACCTCTGAGCATGTGCTACCTGCCTTAGTAAGATACACCGTGTAAATAATGTTTGTGAAAGTGTCTCTGTCCTCTTCAAATGGTGAGAAAGCTTACCTCGCTTGGGAGTCCACATAGAACAAGATCTAAAAGTGGCTCTGTGGTCAGTGAGGAGCGAGGAAGTCTCCCACTCTGTCTTCTTGTCCTCGTTCCTTAAGTCAAAAAGAGTACTAGAGCCGGATGGTGGCGGCGCACGCCTTTAATGCCGGGACTCAGGAAGCAGAGGCGGGCGGATGGTGGTGGCGCACGCCTTTAATCCCGGGACTCAGGAAGCAGAGGTAGGCGGATCTCTGTGACTTTGAAACTAGCCCGGACTACAGAGTGAGTTTCAGAACAGGGTCCAAAGCTACACAGAGAAACCCTGTCTGAAGAAACGAAACAAAACAAAATACTAGAAGGCTATTCTTTATAATGGTAAGTGGTGTTGACGTGACTAACAATTTGGAAAAGCACATGTGGAGGAAATTTCTCCTCTTCTGAGGAGGAACTCAGGCCTGGACACCTCCAGGGAGGTGAAAACAAGCCTGTGGTGGAATCGTCTGCTTGTCTCTTCTTCAGTGGAGGGATGCTGACACCTGAACACCCTGACAGGACCTTCTGGGGATATCACACTTCCTGTATGGTATGGCACTGCCCTACTCCCTTGGTGACCAAATCACACAAATCAGAGCCTGGGGAAAGTGCAAGATGAGAATGCCCATTGCAGAAAGAATCCAACTGGGACATGCGCAGAGAAGAACTGCCATTTTATCAGCAGACTCCAAAGACATGTTAATGTCCAAAAGACCCTTCTAGAAGAATCAACCAAGAAAAACTTCAAGAGAACTGCTTTGAAAAGAAGAAGGAGAATATGTGGTCATTTTAAGTGGAGACAGTTGACCAAAAGTGATACCGTGGACTGCAGATAATTCAGTTGGTAAGATCCTTGCCTTGCACTAGGGTTATCTGAGTGCAACACCCAGAACCCACATAAAAAGGGCCAAGCACGATGGAGCATGCCTGCAATTCCAGTGCTGGGGAGATAGAGACATGGGAATCCTGGAACTAGCTGGCCACCAGCCCACTTTGCAAGTCACAAGCCAGTGAGATTCATTGTCTCCAAAAAACCAAGGTAGATGGCACCTCAAGAATGATGCTCTAGGTTGGCCTTCTGCCTCCGTATGAATGTTTGCTCATATTCACACACATATATGTACACATGTGTATGCAGGGATATATGTGCATACACAAACACACACACAGCAAACACACACATACCTTTTCCCTGGCACACTACAGCTTGTGTGATTTCAACATCCTAGCAAGTCCTCCATGCCTTCATTTCCTTATCCACGAGGATAATAAGGAGACCACTAAATTCCATTAACGAGCAATAATTCTAGTAGGACTAAGTACAATATTTCGTGATCCTTAAAAATCCCATAAGGAGACTAGCACAGTAGAGACAATTGATCCAATAGCATTCTCCTCATGGGCAGAACTTGTCAATGACCCAGAGCCCAGACTGATAACTGCCCCGGCCTCTACCCTCCAGGATCGGGAAGGAGTCGCTGGAATTACTTTGCGGCTTCTGATAAGTCAGCACGTTGCCAGAACCATATTTCTAATCTTCTAGAACTCTCCAGCTGGAGACCTCCTTCAAACCCAGCGACATCAAAGCCTGCAGTTCAAAGGCCACATCTTGTCTGCCACTCCCCTGACATTGCTGGCTGCCCTGTCCCCCAGAACGAAATGCCCTCTTTATCTAGAAGGAGTTCACGCTGCTATGAACTGGAGTCTGAGGGAGTGAGGTTATTGGTTGCAAATGTTCGAAGGATCCTAATAATTGCAGTTAGGGATCCGTCCCCTCGTGTCACGGAAGTGGGAAGATGGGTCAGACATAATGCATTTGGTTAAGTGTCGAAACTGAAAAGGTACTGTTTTATTTTAAATGCCACGGCCCTGACAGAAGCTGGGGTTACTGGTGCAATGCTCTCTTATTTGAAAATGTATCAGGGACACGGCCTCTGAGGGTCAGGCTTTCATTTGCTGATGTTAATTCTCAGCTGCCTGCTCCTCGTCCTTCATTGCAGCCTGTGTCTTAGCTGGGCACGCTCCTGACTCCCCGCTCCATCCAGACAGTCCATGTAAATAGTGTTTCTGTTAAGGAAGTCATGTTCAGTGTGACTGGAGCACGCAGAAACTGATGTTGATGTCACTTTAGATTAAGCTCTTATTTTAGCAAAGGAGGCAATTGGAGCAGGCAGCTGAGTGGCCGAATGAAATATTCAGCTCATTTCATTTAGAGCTACCCAGTTCCCATTGTTCACGCTGGCAAGCTGCTTAACCCTGTGGGTGCTGGCCCAGCCGGCGGTGCCGTCCACCCGCACACATGCTGACTTCCTCCACCAGACACTGCCCATCCGTCAGCACAGCCTGGAATCCTCGGGGGAAGGACCCGGGAGGCGGTCCACCAGATGCATTTCCTGAACTCCCATCCATTTCTGAGACCAGGAAGGCTGCTTTATAAGGACTGTGTATGAGATCCGACTCCATTTCTTGATGCCCTTCAAAGATGGGTAGGCCAGGAAGATGCCCTTATGATAACTGCAAACTGTTTAAAGGTAAAATGTACCCACAGGAGGGAGAAACTGTACTTCACTCTCCAAATCATTCACATATAGCTCTACCAGAGGGGCTGCTTAAACTTAGCTGAGGGCCCTCGCCCCAGAACAAACCCACCTTCCTAGTCACATACACTTGGAGCTTGAGCTTGTTATCTGGGAAACTTGGGTGAACGAAACTTCTGAATCATATTCTGTCTTCTTCCTAAAGGTGCCGTTATTTAACCCCTACCATGTCAAAAAATCTAGATAATTTGTCGAGAATCTGTTTATCTGTTTAGAGCCGCAGAGCATTCTGCCATTATTTACCACTATCAGAAACCAGGAGCCTGGTGAGAGGGCTCATCGGTCAAGAGCATTTGTAGCTCTTACAGAGGACCAGGGTTCAATTCCTAGTGCCCACATGGTAGCTCACCGCCTCCTGTCACTCTCATTCCAAATGATTAATTGCCTTCTTCTGACCTTGGAGGGCACCAGCCACACATGTGGTGCATAGACATATAGTAGGAGCTGCAGGTTGCATTCTGCTACCCAGTTCCCACCACCAGCTAGCTTTACCCAAAATAACAACACACAAATTGTATTCATATAAACACTGCTTGGCCCATTTCTATTAATGTGTGTAGCACCCCAAGGTGTGCTTACCGGGAAGATTCTAGCCTACGTCCATCCTGGGTCAGAGCTTCATCGATCGTGTCTGCCCAGGAGAGGGGAGCATGGCCTCTGAGCTCACTTCCTCTTCCTCCCAGCATTCTGTTATGTTTACTCCTCCCACCTATATTTTAACCTATGAGGGCCAAGCAGTTTCTTTATTATAATTAACCAATGACCTTCCACCATCAGACGTAAATGCAGGCAAAAATTCATACATGTAAAATAATAAATAACGTGTAGCGAGAATTCTAATTGGTATTAACAATAAACACCCGGAGTCAGCAATTAAGGGGTGAAGTTGAAAGCCACTAGATCTTACCTCTACGAAACCCTCAGACTGACTGGGGTGTCCTGTCTCCATGAACCCTCAGACTGAATGGGTATCCTATCTCCATGAACCCTCAGACTGAATGGGCATCCCGTCTCCACGACCCCTCAGACTGAATGGGGCATCCCGTCTCCATGAATCTTTCTCTGCCCAGTCATCTCACTTCTAGAGCTGGGATTAAAGGCATGAGCCACCACCTCTCGGCTCTGTTTAGACAGACTCATTCTCCTGTAGTCCAGGGTAGCCTTGCACTCACAGAGATCCATCTGCTTCTGTCTCCTGAACCCTGGGATTAAAGGGATGTGCCACCACCACCCAGCTTCTATGGCTGACTAGTGTGGCTGTTCTGCACTCTGATCTTTAGGCAAGCTTTATTTGTTAGAACACAAACAAAAAAATATATCTAAAAACTGTTTTAAACTTCTGAGTTCTAAATTGTGTTTGTTTGCTTTTCTGTTCTCTTCCTACCCTCCCTCCCTCCCACCTTCTCATCCTCTCTTCTCTCAATTCATCTTCCTCCCTTTCCCTGTCTCATCCTCCCACCATTTTTCTTCCTTACCCCATTTCTTCCTGTCCTCATTCTTGCCCATCTTCCTGTCCCTTATCCCCATTCTTCTTTCTTCCCTCTCTCTCTCTTCCTTTCTCTCTCCCTCTATCTCCACCTCCCTCCTTCCCTGCCTGTTTTTCTCTCTCTTTTTTTTTCCTCTTCTTTCTGACAAGTCCAACGAGGAAATGGGACCCAGAGAAGTGACACTGAATTACTTCCATATATCTGATTTTTCAACTGATTATTTCAAGTCTGTGTCCTTAAAGTACAGGAATTTAGAGAAATTCTATTTGGGTACTATCTGTCAAAGAAGGAAAATGTCATGATATATTAATCACAGTATAAAATACAGTGTCATTGGATTCTTGAAAGAACTTGGATGTAGGCTAGGTGCTGGTAAGACTGAATTGTCACCAATGATGTGGCAAGCGAAACACAAAGGGTGTGGCATAGAACCTTTAGGTCACTGGGGTCCCCACTCAAAGGGGATGCAGAGGCCCTGGTTTTTTCCTGTTTTCCCATGGCTCGGGATATTTCAAACCTAGCTTCTTTCTCAGCACCCACATTCACGAGGAGTCACTGGCCCAGGACACATTCATGGAACAGTATGACCTCCAGCTTCATGTGTGTGACACAATACTAAGGAGCAGGCAAGGTAGGCATATGCCAGCAGCATCTGCACAAATTTGTGTATTTGCAAATTACAAAATACATCTGATTCGACTTAAGATAATCTGGACTTCTAGTGTTATCCTCGATTTGATGCGTGCTCCCTAAAAGATAAGAATGGCTGGCCTCCCCAAGGCAACCACAGCCCTCGGTAGATTGCCTGGAGTTTATTTCAAGGTCCAGGAAAATGTTAATCTAAGTGAAGGACTCTGAAATTCCATTCATCTCTGGAGAAAAAAATATTACCTCTGGAGAAAAAATATTCCTCAACAGCCTAGCTTGATGACACACATGTAAACCCAGTACTTCAGAAGGAAGGCATGCATTCAGAAGGCCAAAGACCACCTCAGCCACACAACATGGTGTTCAGATCCAGACTGAGCTACATGAAACATGGTCTTGAGGAATAATCAAAGGGGAAAAAGGATGTTATTTGTCTGGTTAAGCCATCTGCTCTACCAGTAATTATCATGCATTTATTAATAATAACAAGTATGGAAAAGTTTAGTTACAAAAGCTATAGATTGTCCCTCAAAGGCAATTGTACGCAGGCCTTGGCCACCAGCCTGGCACTATAGGGTAAGATTAGAAAATGTAAGAGCTAAGACTTAGGAGGAGGACGTAGGTGAGGAGGGACTGATGTGAACTGAGGATTCTGGTCTCTTTCTCTTCTGTTTCTGCTTTCCAGACATGAGATGAACAGCTGTGCACACCACACACCAAACCGTGATGTTCTATCTCAGTCGAAACTCAAAGCAACAAGACCAGGGACCATGGTTGACCCCAGAGCTGTCAATCAAGCACACCCTCCCCCTTCATCAGCTGGTGGTGTGGTGTGTGCTGCAGTAAGATCGAGCAACCAGAAGCTTGGGCATCCAGCTGACACTTGACGGTAACCGGTGTTTGAAGCAAATTTTGTTCATGGAATCAAGAAATATAGTATAAATCTACAAGAAAGTGTAAAAGCCTGCTACGTCTAAAATGCAGACAAAGGGCAGGAGTAAAATTTTAAGAAAGTCACACATTTCATCAGCTAAAGAAATAGTCTGAGGATGGAGGAGAACACACAGTGTGATCATTTCAGACTGGCAACTGCAAAGAAGGCTAATGGAAATATAAATTTGGGACACTATTTGTCAAAGTGTTTGTAGAAGTAAACAAAAGAGAGAAACAAACCCAAAATTAACTGTGGTGCAATTTTCTCTTGTGCCTATTCTGTCTGAGCAAAAAAAGGCATTTAATAACACACTGTCTTAAAAATATGCATCACTTACGTTATATATAGAATTATAGATATAGATATGGAGAATATTCAGCATCATGCTGTCCATTAAACAAAAGGCAGGTCAAAATGATCTATAAAAGACGAGTTAAGGAAGGTTTGCAATGCAAAAGACAATAACAAATTGAATTAATCATGTGTTAATTATATTTGAATAGGCAGTAGAAAGGGACCCAATCTTTGTGTCTTATTGTACTCAGTCAGTCACTGGTCATATGAAATCTAATTCAGAAGACTGGGCATGGTGGTCACACCAGTAATGCCAGCATCCTGGAAGTAGAGGTAAGGATATCACTGCAAGCTTAAGTTTATCACAGTCTTGTCTATATGACGAGGTTCAGGTCAGTCAAGACTACGCAATGGGATGGTGTCTTAGCAAGGAAAGGAGAGGAAAGGGAAGGAGAATGGGGAGGGGAGGGAAGGGAAGGAGAGGGACCAGAGAGGGAAAGAGAGAAAATGGGAGGGGAAGGGAAAAATAAATCTAATTCATGTACCAGAATGTTCATGAAAACAGCTAAATTTATTAAAAATTTTGTTAGACTTCTCAAAATTCTGTTCATTAGTAGTCTGAAGAAAAATAAAGTCTTAGATTTAGGGATCAAATTCTTGAAACGCTCAAGACAGAAGAGTGGATCTCTGAAGTGGGGGAAAGTACTCACTTGTTTCTTTACAGTTCAGTTGGCTTTCTAGTCCATCTCCAGGCTTTCAAATCACCCTCTGTTTCTCTCTTCAAACCATAGAAATTGAATGGCTTAGCTAGGGAACGATTAACAAATGAAATTTGAATATAAAAATGTTAAGACTTGAAAGACTTTTAGGGAGGGTGGCAGAAAATTAAGAGTTTTCAACTCTCTCTCTCTCTCTCTCTCTCTCTCTCTCTCTCTCTCTCTGTGTGTGTGTGTGTGTGTGTGTGTGTGTGTGTGTGTGTGTGTGTGTGTCAATAGTGAATATGAAGCAAAACCACAAACCCCTCAAGATTAGCAGAGGCAGAAAGATGCACGCACAGTTGGCTTCCTGTGGACACAGGAGTGCGGCCTGCTCGAGGCACAAGCATGTGACCCAGCATTGGGTGGCAGAGGCAGGAGGCCATTCTGGTCTACATAGCAAGTCCTAGGCCCACCAGGGCTACGTAATGAGACTCTCCAGGAAAAGAAATCTTCGCCCTCTCCCCACAGAGCCAGTCGGCACCTGTCCAGTCCTCTGCATCTGAACAGAGGAAGGCTTCCACAAGGGGTGTTGCTAGGTAGATCCTAAGGTATGTTATCAGTGCAAAGTGATCTCATGGCCCCAGCTACACACATTATACATAAAGAGCACGCATGCATATGTGTGTGCATGCACACCCATTTTGATGAGTGCTTAACATGTTGCAGATTCCCAAGTGGATTCAAATAAAGTCTTCAATAGAACATAAACTCATCAGACAGTGTTTTTAAAAAGCAACTGCTCTTTAGATTTCAACGTCTATGAGGATCTGCCTGGTAAAGGTTTGGTCTCCACCACAGCCGTGTGCCTTGGAGGTGGACTCTGTATTATTGAGTACATGTCTTTGAGACATGCTAGGACACAAGTCTCTTCTTCTTGCTTTCTTTCACATCCTGGCCCTGAGTGGAGTGATTGTGCTCCACCATTGGCCCCCGAATGCTGTCCAGAGACCTACCTGACCATGAATACGATCCTTCGAGATGGCAAGCAAAAATAACCCTTTTACTCCTGGAAGATGTTTCAAATATTTATCACAGTGATGGAAATAGGAAAGCTCAGCAGGCCAGTGACTCACACAGGTCCCCGTTGACAACAAAGTGTGGCCAGTGAGGACCTTCAAACAGCTCACTTTGTGTCGAATATGAACAGCTTGAATATTTCCCATCAATTTGAACATGTGGAACCGACCTGACAGTAGAGACACAAACTTCTAAGATCCTCCCTTGAGATTCAGTTTTTCTTATGAGTGGACATTTGGCATAAAAATCAAGTATTATTACGATTTGGGTATGTCAAAGTTTGTGCAAATTATTATTCACTTTTACTTACACAATATCTTGCCCTGGCCCTCTGAGTTTATCACAGATATGTTCTGGCCCTTTCAGAAAAGAATTGTCAGCCCTCGATCTGAACAACCTGACTCTCAGGTATTTCTACCTCTGTACCCGGTGTGTGTGTGTAAGCATTTGAGGCATGCAACATCACTCTTAGCATAAGGATTTACCACTGGCTTCAAACTCTTCCTAAGTCGCTCTTAGGAAGATAGCACAATAAATGAGTCCCACCGGATCCCATGGGAGAACACAGCAATGGATGGCATCCGTCTTGCTCCAGATTAAAATGAAAAATGGGGGGGGGGGGGTACTTTTACCAAGGAATTTATCTTGAAAAATAAAAGTATTTTAACCCAGTAATTTAGCTTGAAAATACTAATAATAAAATTATAAAGCTCAATGCTGGTGGGTACATGGAAAAGGAAGCTTGCTTCCCCTGTACTGTAACGGGGTTAAATGGCACAGATTAATGTGGAAAGCAGTGTGGTAACAGATAACACAACCATCTGAAATATTAATTCACTTTGACAGGGTCAGTCCACCTCTGTGAATTCAAATATAAACACACACAAACACGCAGACATATACACACATAAACATATACATGCACAAATACACATGAAAACAAACACAAGGACACACACACACAAACACATGGACAGATGAACACACACAGACTTACACACACAAACATGAATGAAAACAAACATACACATACACAAAGATGCCCGATAAACAGCTCATGCTCCTGACCTCCCTTTGCCTCTCCTCCCCTCCCAGTATGAGAATCCTTAGCCCAAGTTCTTCTGCTACGCCAGTATAACCATCCCACCCTGCAGTCTCTCCCCTCAGTTACAATGCTGTCTGAAGAAACCGCCATTATGACAGTCTCACTTTGGGGCTGTATCTATCACCATGAAGCCTGACACTTAGAGCTTGGAGGTAAAGAAAAGAAAATGCAGAACTGCGAGCAGGAAATGTGTTGGGGTGCACCATGTCACTCTGTGTGAACAGAGATTTAACACAGGGCAATAAAGCAAGAGAAAGCACTAGGAACAACCGAAGTTCTAAACTTGGTGGGAGGGACTCACAAGGCCCTAGCTGAGGAGCTGCTCGCACTTCAAGGCTTCTGGAGGAGTCAGTTTTCCTCATTGTTGTAGCCACAGTGTTGCTGCTCACCGTGTTCCTGCAAACAACCCAAATGAAACTCAACCATTGAGGTTGGTTTTTTCCCCCTTTTAAAGACACAGAAGTAGGAGACCGTATTAAGAAGGGCTCCAGAGTGAACAGGAGGGGGACTTTGAAAGTGACTATGATCCAATACAATCTCGGCATATATGCCAAATGACATATATGCATAAATGACAAAGAAGACATTTTTAAACATCTTAAGACTTGCTTTCTACAAAGTTGACTTTAAGACATCACGTGAATGAGCATGCTTTACAGTGAGGCCCGTGGGAGCCTCGCTGGCGTGAGCTGCTGTCGGCTGCTTGGTGGACCTGGCTCCCTGATAAGCTCTTAGTTCTAAAGTTTGTCACTTCTGAACTCTCTGTCCAATCACATTGCTGCGCATTAATTTTTTTTTTTTGTAAAATAAAACTCTAAACATATTCCTTCCCTGCTTGAAAACCACCTTTGCCCGTGGACTAACTGGCACAGGTTCTCATATGACATCACCCCACCTCCTGCTCCAATCACGTTTTCTGTTGTTTCAAATTCTCCCGTGACGTCACCCCACTTCCTCCCCAATCACGTTCTCTGTTGTTTGGATGCACTCTCTTAGTCACAGCCCCTTGTCATGTTACTTTCATCTGCTTACACCTTAGCAGAAGTCTTTCTCTCTAGCTGAAGTGGATCCTCTCCTTGTTTCTGCCTAACAGCTTTCTAGTTGAGTTCCTATCCTAACTTACCTTGCAGATTCCCTCAAACCAGACAAGGTAGTTAATAGCAGTTGTGGGCTACTTGTCCCACTGAGTGTGTGTTTCCCTGTGTGTTTAAGTATCATGAGTCCTCACTGGGTGAGAGCTCAGCATTTCTCAACTGAATGATGAGGTGAGAAAGGAGATGTAAATGTTATGCGTTGTTTGGCCGTGTTCTGAGAAACACATCGTAAGATGATCGGATTCTTGGGCCCACAAGGAGGATGCTCCCCACACACCCCAGGGGTTCAGGTCAAGCAGGCCCTCATTGGGGTCAAGAAATGAAGTCAGGGTGAGGAGGCAGCTCGATGGGTAAACTGCTTGGTGAGAAGCGAGAGGACTGAGCTTGGATACTCAACACCCATGCAAAACATGGGTTCAGTGGGATGCATCTGTGACCCCAGTACAGGGGCTTGTTGGCTAGCCAGCCAGCTCAGGCAATCAGTGAACCCCAGGTTTAGTGGGAGGCACTTTGTCAAAAGTAAGGTGTGGACAGATAGAGGAAGACATGGGATGCAGACATCTGGTCTCCATATATGTATACACGGGCACACATTTTCCTTTCTTCCTTCTTTCCTTCCTTCCTTCCTTCCTTCCTCCCTCTCTCCCTCCCTCCCTTCCCCCTCTCTTTCTATCTCTCTTTGTCAAAGGAGGGGATACAGTAAATACAGGATGCTGGGACCTCCAGCTCACATGGTACAGTAGACTTCTTTATCATATACAACTTTTATGCACACGGGACCTGGGATGTAGCTCAGTCAGTAAAGTGTTTGCTGCATACACACAAAGCCGTGGGTTCAGTCCTCAGTGTGACATCATGTGGTGGCCTGGGGCACACCTATAATCCCAGGACTCTGAAGTGGAGACAGGAGGGTCAAGAGTTCAAGGTCATCCTGAATGGCGTTCGTAGACAACCTGAGCTATATGACATTCTATCTCAAAATAAAAATGATAATAATAATAACACAATAATTCATAGAGTATGCTACTAATAAAACAGTAGGAGAATTTAAAAGCCAATGGACACAGGGCTGACTATGCTGACCAAGCATCCCGCACGCTACACTTTGGCTGAGCTGCTCCAGCTTCAGGTTTGCCCATAGAGGCAGAGGTACACCGGGAGTTACAGCCTGCATTGTCACACCAGGGCCACCAAGGTACGATTAGGGGATGGGGATTCCTCAGCCAGCACAGCCCTATACACACCCACTCATGAGGTCATCTCCACACACCACACCTGTTCCTCAACAATCCCATGCCAGGCTGGAAGTGCAGCCTGGTAGGTGGAGCCCTGGCCTGGCATGATGCGGTCCCTTCAATTCAGAACTCAGGAGGAAGAAGTGGGGGGTGGACCCTGCTAACTCAGGTAAGTAAGCCTGGTTATTTTTGTCAGGCAGTTCTTTAGTTTGGCTCCTACGTCACACATAGAGCACACTGGTCTAGAATATGCTACATAGCTGAGGAAGACCTTGAACTCCGATCCTTTGGCCTTCACTTCCCAAGTGCTGAGATCACAGGCGTAGACTCCATGCCTGGCTCTATTAGTGGGACTTTTTAAAAAGATTCATTGGTTTTATTATTTCATGAGTACGACTGTTTAGCCTGTATCAATGTGTGTGCATCACATCCGCACTTGGCACCTCTGGCATTCAGAAGAGGGTGTCTGATCCCCCGGGACTAGAGTTACAGATAGCACTGAGCTCCAAACGGGTACTGGGAATTTACCTAGGACCCTCTGCAAGAGCACCAAGTCCTCTTAAGCCCTGAGGCATCGCTCTAGTTTCCTAGCTGGAGTTTTCAGCCCTATTTTTCAGTCCTTATGTAAATGTATTTGTAGATGGCCGTATCTGATTTATAATAAGACATTTGATTTATAATATTTTTGTAACTGGCTCTCCCACTCAGCCTCTTAAACCCACACACCTGCACGCGGCTTATTCACAGGCCCGGCAGTGGACTTTGCTTGAAATCACATACACCATTAGCTAGATTTCCCTAATGCCCTTTCATTAAAGTGAAATTTTAAAGAAACATTTCTCACTAGAGGTATAGCTGAGCATATGAGCATCCATTAGAATAATCTTACCATGCACATATCTGACGGCATATACATCAGGTCTAACTAAAGAGATGATAAAGAAAAAATTACCACCTGCAAAAAGGCGGTGACGAATATTTCCAGACTCTGATTCCGCGTCAGGCTTGGTTTTTTAAGTCATTGTGGTCAGTCTCATCTCCCACTCAGGAGGCAATAAAGCTGGGTTAAGCAAAGGGAAACATTCACAACGACCTGAGAGTTTCAAACAGTATCCCTGGTGAAGTTCAGCACGGTCCGCCCTTTTCCAGGGAAGCCATTAGTTATTCCCATTATGCTGCAAGTCCCTTGAAGGGACTTCAAGCAAACAGTTTATCTTTATTCTTTTGTATGTTTTCACCATGTTGCTCTATTACACTCTGTTTAGATGTGCCTCTTGTGAAGGAGACCACACACACAGCCTAGTCAGTCAGGGATACAGGTCAAGGGGACCCTCAAGTGAAACTCCAGGCCACGGAAGGGTATCAGTGCACACGGTACCATTTTAATAGCTGAGAAAACTCTGCGATCCTGCCTAATCTGTTTGGTGAGTTTAGGTGTGAATCCGTCTTCCTGTCAAGAGGATGACATCAGCTTGGACCATGGGCTCCGCAGGATTGTGATGCTCAGGTCACACAGGAGTGGAACACATCCGTGTTTATGTGAGAGCCACTTCTGAGTGGACTATGATTGGAAAGAGTGACACTCGCCCTACTCCACAAGAGCCAGAATCTCTGCTCTGTGATGCCAAGGTTGTGTGATTATCTGAAGTCATTCAGCCTCCTTCAGTTTTAGCCCTCCAGGCTGAAGAGTGTCTCCCTCAAAATGGAGATGATGAAATTCTTTCTCCTCACAGTTATGTGTTTATGGGTGTGGCACACATGTGTCATGATGCGTGGGTGGAGGTCATAGGGCATCTTCTTCCTCCACATGGGTTCCAGAGTTGGAACTGAAGGAGTCAGGCTTGGCTCAAGCACCTATATCAGTCTCTCAAGCTAGTCATCCTGCTGGCCTGGGATGTTCTATCCCCAGTATCCTGGAATGTGACCTCATCTTGCTAAATGTAATCCATTAAAATGAGATCATTCGTGTGGGCAGTCAGCCAAAAGACTAAAACAGATGGAACTGGGCATGCAAGGGGGTGCATTCTTTAATCCCAGCACTCAGAAGGCAGAGGCAGGTGGATCTCTGGGTTCAAGACTAACCTGATCCACAGAGCAAGTTCCAGGAAAGCCAGGTCTACACAGAGAAAACCTGTCTTAAAAAAAAAAAAAGCAAACAAACAAAGCAGGGAAATGTGAACAGTATTACAGACGGGTAACATTAATTTTCTGTCACTGTGACCAGACACGTGAGGCGCATACTGCCCATCAAGGAAGAGAGCAATGGGGACCTTCTTCCTGGACGTGAGTCCAGGGTCACTGGCCCCACCAGTCTGATGCCCATGACGCATCATGGCTGAAGCATGAGGTAACATAAAGCTGCTTACAGTATGAGTCAGGAAGCAAAGAGAGGCAGGCGGAACTGCTGGGTGAGAAGACAGAGTCGGTTGTGGTGGCACCCGCGACCTCGCCCCCTAAAGATCTGATGTCGGCTATGACGTCCTTGCTCTACTTGCCTCACACTGGCACACCCAGGGGGTCACGCTTTGGTATGTGGGTATTCAGAGGACACTTATCCAAACCCCAGAACACGCTTGGGAAGGAACAATGTAGGAGACACAGAGAAAAGATGCCCCTTTGTGCCAAGGAGAGAAGGTGGATATGGCGCCTTTCCTCAAAGCCTTCAGAAAGACCCAACCTTGCAGTATTGCTGTGAGCATCAGAGACTCCGAGACAATAAACTCCCACTGTTTGAAGGCCACCCATGAGGGTCTATTCCTGGGAGTGCCCTCTCAAACGTCTTCAATAGTAAGCCCTTAGTATAAAATGTGCGGAGCTGTTATAACAACATAGGAAGAGCCCAACGAGCAAAGCTTATTTCTTTATCATATGGGACAGAACGCTGGGAATATTTGACCCTATTTCCACAAGTGTGACTTCTTTCTCCTCAGCAACCATTGGAATAGTTACACCCTGAACTTCCATCAGTGGGAAAATATGCGCAGAGCAGAAATTATGGGGAGGGAAGAGCCAGTCATGTGATTCTGAGTACCTAAAGCTCAGTGTCCCCTGGGAAACCAGAATGGTTCCCATACACAGACGTGGGCTTGGAAGAGACCCTTGTACTGGTGACCTAACTCATGAGGAGGGACTGGCCCCTCTGCAAGAAAATTTCAGTGTTGTTAAGAGAGGTGTAACTATTGGGCAGACTAGGAAGTACTGGGAGGGCAGGACAGCTGCCTTCTTAATGTCTTTCACTCTTACAAACAAGCTTTCTCCTACCTCTATTTTCCCTAGCTGGGGTAGAGTGACCAGATCTTAGACTAGAAGATTCAACTGAGGCACCTTTAGCTTCCAAAGAAACTGAGGAGGAGTTAGATGGCTTTAAACTTTAACAGGGAGGTTTCACGACTCAATGGGATGCTGAACAAACTTCTTGCCCTGTGGGGATCAACTATGAAACAAATATGACTAGAAGTTTCCAGAAGGCCTACCAGGCTCTATGCCCCAAGGTTCAAAAGACTCAGTGGAATAGAGACTGGCTTATAATGGTGGAATTCTGGAAGTCAAGGGGGTTGGGAGGGAAATAGGTCTGGAATCTGAGGACAAACACGTTCCCCTTCCTGCTCATGCAGACCAATAAGATGCACACTTCATTGGCATATCAGCTAAAGAGCAGCTCAAGAAACCTGGTGGAATCATCCACGTGACACTGTTGAACTCCACGGAGAATGAACAATATGAAGAACAGGGGCTGAGCAGGCAGGGGACTTTGAAGGAGAAGCCATGCTCAAGTTGAGACAGTTGAAGCCAGATAGATCCAGTAAGGGCAATACACAACTCCTCCTAAAGGAACTTAAATAACTACCAGAGCTACAAAGCACACCTAACTTAACAGAGCCCCAGGTCATGTGAGAGAGTTCACCAGGGGTTTTCCATTCTTTTTTTCCATGTTCTAACCCTTTAAAGTTCAGCTACAGCAGCCAATGTCTCAACGAGCAGGTGACTGGTAAAGAAACAAGCCAACGACAACGATGGCAACAACAACCAAAACAAGTCATGAAGGGTCCTCCCCACTGTGAGTCCCACATCACTGCTTCTATGGCTAAAAGGAAGATTTCCATGGATACGTGAAGAACTCATACCTGCCACATGTGGGAGGCTTGTCCAAGACTTCTAAGAATCCTCTGGAAGGAGATCTTGGCACTGCAACAGGTTAGAGTATCTGGAAGAGAATTAGAGTAAGATCCTTTAGAGTCGTGGTCTACGAAGACAGCATTATGGCTGTGAAAATGAAGTGTTTAGGGAAATGTTGGAAGGCAACCAACCACACGTGGCAGAGCAACACACTGAAAAACCTACATGCCCAGAGTCCTCAGTAAAAGGGAAAAATACAGTGATTACATGGCTTATTTTCAACAATTACATTGTTTGTTTCAAATAAAATGCCCCAAATTAAAGAAAACGCAGGCTAGAGAAGCTTACTGGGAGGTTTTGAAGTTCCTGTCTACTATGGTTTATGTATGGAATGTCCCCCGCCCCCCAGGCTTATGTGTTTGGACACTTGGTTCCCAGCTCATAGTGCCCAGTTGGAAGGTTGTGGAGCCTCTCTGGAGAGAGCAGGCCAATGGGAATGGACCTTGACGTATTTTAGCTCAGACCTACTTCCTGTCTGCTGATTGTGAATGGCTGATACAATATCACCAGCTACCACTCAATCCTGATGCTGCCTCCTCAGCAAGGATGGACTTCACCTGTCCTGAACTGCTTCTTAAGGGAGATTTGTGGGCATTAAGGAGAAAAGCACTGAGTATGTACCCAAGACACTGAATGTTTCAGACTAAACAGAGGAAAGGGACAGACCCTGATGGGAACATCACTGCTGGGCGAAAGCTGACAGACATCTTTAATGAGGTGACATTTGAGCAGAGGATTGGCCAAAGTGAATGAGCCATGCAGAGGGGGCTTCTCTAGACAGGGGACAACAGGAACAAAGTCCCTGTGGTTAGAACTGACAAGCATGTCCAGCAAAAGCCTACACAAAACAGGTCAAGAGAGAGAGGCAGTGGACAAATGATTCTGGACAGGTTACTGTCCTCTTCCATTATCATGGGGGGCCTGGCCATTTTCTTTCCAATTTTCTCATTTTTCTATTTATCTTGCCTTTCACTACTCAGCACACAGGCATTCAGGACTGCCTGAAAGCATTATAACATATGCCATCCTCTAAAACAGTGATTTAATTTGCTGTGAAGATTGATTATTGCTTTTGTGTTCATTCAATGGCTCTCATTTCCCACTAAGTTTTGTGATATAACTTTTTATCCGTTTGTTTTCCAACCTGCACATATTATTCCATTCAACAGTTGCTTTTGTGTTGTTTTGTTTGTTCTTTAGACAAGGTTTTAGAAAACTGAAACGTGCTGACCTAGCAGCTGACCTATGGAGCCCAGGTCAACCTTGAACCCATAGCAATCCTCATTCTTCTGCCTTCCTGGACACTGGAATTAAGGATATGGATCACCACACCCAAATGAACAGTTTCTTATACATAGATTCACTTTGATCCTGTTTTGTGGTCTGGCAATGTATATTTTAATTGTTGTGTTTAGACCATTTACATTTAATGTGTATATTACTTTAAATTTGCATTTTTTCTTCACTTCCTCCTTGATTTCTCACTTCTGTTTTCTTCCTGCCTTCAATTTTTATTTCTCAGTTTTGACTTCATTTTCATGTTCGTAAATTGTGTTGGGTTCTTTTTAGCCATTCATTTTTTCTTAGTGGTTTCTCTAGGCATATAGTATTATAGATATATAACATCATGCTAATCTGGTCTGGCTAGCTTACCAGTTTGAATGAAGTATGGCATGAATCAATGAGATATGCTCTATTGAATAATTCTGAAAACTGGTAGAGCTGGTAAATGAAGATTCCAAATGTTTAGACAAAGGTAACTATGCGTAATGTTATCCTGCTTTCTACCATATAGAACAAAACCACAAATCTACACTCCCAAGACAGATGACAGAAATGAAGGGTAAAAAATCTAACTGATCCAAAACATCAAGATATCATTTGATTTATACCACTTGGGCAGTTTTTTAAAGATACTAAGAACATTAAGTCTCAAAAAGTCTTTGAAACTCTAAACAAAAATTTCCACATAGTCTGTTTACCATGACTTGAACTATCAACAACCTATAGCCTGCTATATGAATATGAGGAAACTTAGCAGTTATCCTTATCAACAACCAATTGCAGGTGCACAAAGCTAACTTCCCAAGGTCAAGATGAGTCAGCTGTAGAGCTGGGCTAGAACCAGGGTCTGATGGCACTGAGCAACATTGAAAGAGGAGAAAATATTAACTTTTCTCTCCAGTGTGTTAGCAGTCTGCTTGGCATTCAGTTACACTTCATTTCCTTAAGGGAGGCAAAATAAGAACACGGCAGATGGACTACCCCGAGTCATCTGCATTGGAACAGAACCAGGAAACCAGGGCTGAAATGTACCCACTTGCCAAGAGTAGCAATAGATGACAAATAGATGGCCTGATCATCAATACTTCAGACACGAGCCCGGGAAGCTTTCAAAGATGAAATTGTGAGTCTACTTCCTCGGTACAGGTGAGACCTTTCCCCATCCATCCAGGTAACCGCAGAATTGGGAACTGGATGGACAGGACCTTTATTCCAGTGGACGATTTTACTCCTTTTAGATATAAAAACCTTGAATGTACGCAAAAGACTTTGTCCTCAATCCAGGTAACTGCAGAATTGGAAACTGGATGGACAGGACCTTTACGCCAGTGGACAGTTTTACTCCTTTTAGATATAAAAACCTTGAATGTACGCAAAAGACTTTGTCCTCAGTTCCCAAAACATTTCCCCATTCCCTGATTCACTCTAGGAAGAATCAGACCTCTAGTGTAGAGCTCTGAGTGACAGACTTTCCCTTTTAGTCATGAAATCTTCTCTGATCCAAGCAGGGGAAAAAATTCTTGCTCATCTTCCATTTATATTCACAGTCGGATACTATAATTAAATAATAGAGTTTCATTTGCTTGGGCTCAAATCCATTAGGATTGTTTTCTTCCACTCGCCTCTTTCCTCTGAAATGTATCCCGGTATTATTTTCACCCCTGAGCACACACACATACAGATCTGTGAATCTATAATGAGCTATTCCTGGTTTTAGCATAGCTTTATATCTGATGAAATGCCTAAATTACCTCCACCTAGATGCTGTCTAAATATGAACAAATACTCGCTTCACACTGGGGAAAATGTCAGCATTCACCTGCTAAGATCCCAGCCACGAACATACACTGCTTTCTCCTGGGAAAAATATGGTTCACAAGCTAACATGGGTTCCTCTCGATACAATCCCCAAAGGGTTGGAGGTGCGAAGGCCCTCGTGTCCCAGACCAGTGTGTTATGACAGTACCATGTAGCATCATGTACAGACAGAGCCTAGAGCCTTCCCCTCATCTAACAGGGACTGTGGTGACAAATATCTATTTCCCCAGGAACAGTAAAACAGCCCAGGTTCTCAGAATTCCAGAAGGGAAGTCCGGGAATGGGAAGAACTGGAAGGCTACAGCCGGCATACCCCGCTGAAGCACCTGGGTGGAGCTGAGGGTGCATAGCTGCCCCTACCCAGTACAGGAACTAGACAAGCCTTCTATGGTCCTAGATGCTTTTAACAAAAGAACCCTGCAGAACATATAACACCCTGCCCGGCACTGTGCTGCTACTGCACACCTCCTAAACCCCTGTCCATATCACCATCATCCGAGGTCTTTCCTCTCCAGCTTTCTCCCGGCATCCTCTCCAAGCAGCTGTCCTAGAAGCCTTTCAACAGCTACAAATTATATTTCTTCCTTTTTTCTTCTTTTTGGCCTCCTGGGGTTGGGGTAAGAAATAGAAAGACCAGAAAGGCCCAACTGTGACACCAAAGACCATCAAAACAGCTGAGGGAAGCTCACTTCATGTCCGATCAGTTAGCGGGGTATGTCCCCTGCTCAGTAAGAAGCGAGATACGCCCTCTGCCAACTGCCACGGACTAGAGGTGAGATGGGACTTCACTAGGTAAAAAGCCAGTAGGGAGGGCAGACCAGGTTTCTTCAACACTGTAAACTGGTCTTGAGAAGACAGGCTACTGATCCATTTCATTCCGTGTTAACGGACCACAAACTGTCTTCTTTTCAGCCATCATACCACAATGGGTCAAGGGAAACTATCACAGGCAGTTAGTTGACTTAGACACCATAACATATTCTAATGGCTTTTAGCACACAAATCCATTGTTCCTGGTTACAGAAAACCCTCTAGGAAAACATCAAATTCTATATTCTAAATCGAAAGGAAAGCACAGGTTCACTCCTAAGCTTTTTTGTTAAGGATTGGGTGCTAAGGCAGTGGGTCTGTGGGTAAAATGTTTGCTATGCAAGCATGAGCTCTTAGCACCCATGGAACACATCTGTAACGCCAGCACAGGGGGCAGGGAAGAGTCAGGGACATGCTGGGGCCTCTGCTGGCCAGCCAGGAGTAAACAAGTGCCAGGTTCAGTTAGAGACTCCATCTCAAAAACAAGGTGACGTATAATACAGGATGACACTTGGCATCAGCCCAGGCCTCCACACATGCAAGGGTAGAAGAACACGCACACACACGCATACCCATACATACACACACAGACACAAATACCCTAATGTGCATGCACACACACACACACATACACACACCTACACGTGAACGTACACACACGTGCACATGCACACATATACAAATGCACACCTGCACACAAATACACACACACACACAAAGCAAGTGGAAAAACAACAAAGAAGGCAAAAAGGATAAGGAGATAGGACCAACATACCAATCCGAGAGCTCGGCTGGCACATCCTACTTCATGCCGAAAGTTCCAGGCACAAACTGTACACAGAAACAGCAGAATCCAAGCCCCGTCTGTGAATAAGATGCGACTTCCGGTGCTAGCATTAGACTCACAGACAGTCTCAGCCCTTGTATGAACACTAAGTCAAATTAAATATATTGTTGAGCAACGCCTGCAACGTACTTTGTTAGATGAGACAGAAAACAAAGTCATTAAACTTACTAGGAAAGAAGCTGTGATCCAAGCGCTTCGAAGATGCTCAAGTCATTAGCAGAGGAAGATGTAAACATGGGGCAATGTCCAGAAGTCTAGGGGGTGGCGTTATAGGAAAGCATGGCTTTCTGTGTCCATAGATTTAAAAAATAGGACCCGGAATATAATGTAAACATTTATAGAAAACTCATCTTGGGCATCTGGAATTCTGAAAGGGGAGGACCCGAGGTACTGCGAGACAGTGGGTGGTCTCCCTCTGGCTTTGAGGGGGCGGAAAGAACCTGAATGTCAGGGCTTGCTGCAGGCCTGAGCAAGAGTAGAGCAGGCCCTGCATCTCAGGACGCTTCAGAGATAACAACCTCTCTTCCTTTCATCTCTGTGCTCTGAGAGTCAGGCCATTAGCGTACACAGCTCAGGATGGCCTGGCATGGCATTTCCATGGAAGACACACAGCTCACTTCTGGGAGATCCTGGACTCTTTCAGGTCACACAGCCACAATCTCCAACTTCTATCCAGGTACCTGCATAGGCAATGAAGGGCAGTTTCCCTGGCCAGTCCATGTGCTTTCTAATCTCTGAACTGGTGCAGGAACGTCATAAATCATCCCACAGTGTGTGACTTCTCTGAATCCATTGGGGCTATGAAAGCATTCAAGTGCCAAGAACTGGGTAAGGTGTCTTGGTACCTGGATCATAGCCCTAGGTAAGGAAGTCCAGTCACTCAACAAACATATATTCATTTAAGTTAATGGGTCAACTACTGAGATGGTAGAAAACAAGAGATTAAATAAAGTAGAAGCACTGAATGCCAGGAAGAGGCCAATATAGTAGATATGATTTATGAGTGTTGGCATTCAAGCATGGTTTAACAGGAACACTAACTACCATGTATGGAAACTGGTACCAATGTCAGTACACATACTGACCACATGAAGGATGCTGGCCACATGACTCCACCTGTAGAGCCAATCCTGTCCATTGGGGAAACAGTATAAGTTTCCCATTGGACAGTCCGGCCTGTCAATCTTCAGACTGACAGAGTTTGGGGTAGAGAGTTGGCCTGAATCCCTTAAACTCTAGGGTTGACAGCTCAGAACATAGCATGTAACGAAGCTCTAGGGATGACAGCTCAGAACGTAGCATGCAACCAAGCTCTAGGGATGTCTGCTCAGGACTTAGCATGCAACCGAGCTCTAGGAAGCCACAAAGTGTGTTCACCCTCACCCAAGCATTGTTAGATCTTAAGATTCAATGATCCCTCAGCCTCCACTTTCTCTTCCTCTAAGAACTATTTAGATGTGAAGCCGCAGATCTTTCAGGGAGATTCTGCCTAATATTAAACCCAAGGAAGATGACGAGAGAGATGAGATACAGAGTGGAGGGAGAGATGGGCTATTGATGAGGTCCTGATGATGTCTCTAGTATTGCCACATAGTTCCATTCTTTACCTCGGCTATTCTGAGACAGGTTTTTGTGCAACCCAGCAGAGAATGGCCCTGAGCATGTGTGTGAAGAGCTGAGATAATAGCTGTAGGCATGAGTTGCTGCATCAGACTTACAGCCGCCACTTAATAAACGGGAGCTTTGAATCTAATAAGTGGCAGAATCTCAAGTCCTTCCCTTGTTGAGTTGGTGACATGAAGAGCAGATAGTTTTTCATGGGACTTCTTAAGATATCAAAGGTCTCCCTTCAAGAAGATGACAATCAATAGTACAAGTTGTTAGCAACAGCTCAAAGGCATAAAGTCAAAGATGCCGCAAAAGCAGCCACATTGATTGAAGTGAAGTGAACAGAAAACACAAGCCAATATCTTCAAGGGAAAATGGCAGGAAGGACCCCAGGGCAGAGATGGCCAATGACAGACTTCACAGAGCTCTGTAGGTGTGCAGTGTCCCCTCAGTTGCTGTGTTTGACACTTGTATTCCAGATGTGGTGCTGTTTGGGGGAAGTCAGCAGATAGTTTTGGACACAGGGCCCAGCTGGCAGACCTAAGACTGCAGGGGTGAAGCTTATGGGTTACCAACAGCCTTCTTTCTAGTGTTAAATCTTACGTCCCAATCCAGACACACAGATCACATCCCAAGTCGCCAGTGGCACAAAATGAATCCCGCCCCTTTCAGATTCCACTTACCGTGAAGATGTACATTGAAACAAAACCCTCCTCCCTTAAGTCCATTATGGAGGGAAAGGCCTGGAAAGAGAGGATCCCGCTGTGAGACCCTGCGTGTGAGACGGCTGGTCACACCACACCCATGGTCAGAAAGATGCAAGACATGAACGCTGGGGTTCAACTCACTTTCTGATTCAGTCTAAGATCCCAGCCCCATAGGATGGTGCTGCCCACACTCAGGGTGGGTCTGTCCTCCTCAGTGAACCCCGCTAGAAACACTCACACACAGGCGTACCCAGAGGTGTGTCTTCTGGGGGTTCTAAATCTTGACAGTCAACTCAACTCACTGCAAATCTCACACATTTTCCTCCATGATTGCCAGGTCTTTGGTCACAGAGATGAGAAAACGAACTGATAGTGTAGGTTTTAAGGAAAGGAGAAAAGTCTAGAAAATTGAGAAGAAAGGCAGACGGTGGTGTAGGTCTAGGAAAATGGCAAGTAGTGGAGGTCGGACACAAGGCCTTCTCCAGCCTGGAGGGGTAAGGAGCATGGGGAGCGATTACAATAAGACTTCTGGTGCACAGCATGCCTGAAAGGCAAGTTTAGCCATGTTTTGGACAAATTAGCTGTCACAGAGTTCATTTAGAGGCATAACGGAGTGGAGGGTTTTCCATGTCATTCAGACACAGTGAAACTTAAAATAAAACTCAGAACAGTTTCAAAGCTATTCCAGCCACCTCAGGCATGCTGGGATGCCTCGTGCCATGTGAGGCTTTCCTTCTCTCAATTGTACTCGATCAGCTCTCCCTCACATGCTGCAGGAAAATGAAAGGGATACACACAGGCACAGATGAGTGAAGGCATGGGGTAGTGGACACCTGGGCTTCGCTCCCTTGTATGCCATTCTCTGCCTGTAAAACCTACACAGTGAGAGGGACCAACTCCAAACTATCAGGTGAACCCACTAAGTTCAGGGAAACTATGGTGATGCCATGGTCTTTGCAAGTGACTAGTTGTTGTCCCTGGGCCAAAGTCAAACTATAAATAGAATTCCCTTGAAAGCATGGCTTGGATATAGAGGAACAGCACACAATGTGGACCAAAGGAATGTGTGGGCTTTGCTGTGAGTTGACTGTCCAGATTTAGAGTCTCCTAGGAGATACACCTCTGGGTATGTCTGTAGGAGTGTTTCTGGAAGCTGTTGACAGAGAAATACAGGCCTACCCTGAGCATGGGTAGCACCATCCTATGGCTGGGATCTTAGACTGAACGAGAAGAAGGAAGTGAGGTAAAGAACAACACTCATTTCTCACTGCTTCCTGACTGTGGGTGCAATGTGACCAGCCCCCTCACACTCTGGCTGTCACAGCTGGATCTGCCTATACCCAGGCCTTTCTCTCCATGGTGGAGAGAAAACTTCAAACTGTGAGCCCAAATAAACCCTTCTCTCCTGAAGATGTTTGGGTCAGGTGTTTATCATAGCAATAAGAAAAGTAGAACCTACAGAGGAGCATCATTGTTAAATAATCAGTAGACTAGGGGGGCAGAGACAGGGAGTTCCCAGGGGCTGGGTGGGCAGCCAGTGCACCAGGCCAATGATAGGCCCTGACTCAAAGAGGTAGATGGCATTCCTGAGAATGAAACCCAAGGTGGTCCTCATACACACAACAGACACACACACACACACACACACACACACAAACACACATGTGTTTTATCATGAGTAGTCCCAGTGGGGCCAAATATATGCAGTAGAGTAACATCTTACATCTTGCCATAATAAGAGAAGGAAAGACTGAGGTCAGGAATATTTCAAATATCCATATTGCAGCCAAAACATAAAAGATGGGACTTTCCTATGCCAGAACTCTTCTTTTCTGAAGTCATTAGAAAAACCTTTCATAGGCTTCATATAAGCCAGGACAATATGTAATTCCTGCTTTGATATAAAATCTGTCAGTCACAAACTATCACTTGAGTACTGGAGCTAATATTTCTTAAGCACATCAAATAAGTCTTTCTGTTTAGGTCTTTGGATAATGATCAAACAAACAGTACCAATGAACACAGAAAACGTGCACACACAACGGAGTCTTAGAGAAATCAATGGGGCAGGCTCCGCATAGGTTTAATGAAGACGTTTGGATAAGCTGGATACTACAGTCATAGCAAAGAACTTGGCACACACTGTGAGGAATTTCCAGTTCAGGGAGCTGAGACAGCGTGACTTTCAAAGACAAAGAATCACAATTGTGGTGATCCCGACAACTGTGCTGACACTCAGGAACCCAATGGTATCCATTAGATGTCAGTCAATTCTTTAAGAGATCAAGACACCAGTCAAGTCATGTTGACACTAGGGCATGTAAGAAGATGTAACAGGTCTGGAGAGATGCCTGATAGTCAAGAGTACAGAGCAACCGGGTTCTATTCCAGGCACCCACATGGAGGCTCCCAGCTGTCTGTAAGTCCAGTTTTAGAGGCTCCAATGCCCTCTCCTGCCTTCCATAAATACTGTATGCACACAGCCAGAAATGTATATACAAACAGATAAAACATTCTTACACATAAAATAAAAATAATAAAATGTAAAAATAAAGGACACAATAATTTTGTAATTCTGCCTTTTCTATCTGAACTATATAAGTTGGTACTTGAATTCTTGACTGGCAAGTGTCTTTTCATAAAACCCAAGATGCTATAATTAGGTCATTTCACATTGCAACCCTAATGAATTAATAGTTGCAGACACTAGCATCAGTGAATGTAGACATCACAGAGAGAGAGAGGGCATTACCTTCCTCTTGAAGAAGCAGCACAGCGCCCCTTAAAGTCCTACAAAGGCATTAGGCATGTTTGGTCAAGTCTCCGAAGCCAGCTGCTATGTTTTAGAAGATACAAAGGAACACATCATGCACCAATCACCAAAAGCCACAACATGAGAAATGTCCCTACCCCCAAATTCTACAAACAGATAAGACAGAAGGAAAAGAAACAAATGGAAGTAGACCCCAGACTAAAAAATCTTGAAGGACACATCAAGATATTTTGAATGTGAAAACTAATTGCAGTGTTTATGGATACATAATTGGATGATAAAGCATAATGAAATACCATGTTTGGGAGACACATCTAGAAAAAACATGGGGCTGTGAGTCCGTAGGATACATTGAGAAGCTGCTGGAATTCTTTGTCAAGTATTTCCTGATCTAGGTGGTGCTTATAAGAATGTCTATCAAGGAATAAATTACAGAGCATGCCGCTGTTTTCTCTAGTTCTTAAGATTTTCATTTTAATTTGCAATACAAAAGCAAAGGGTGTAAAAAGTAAAAAAATAAAAGCGTAAAGAAGGGTAGAAGAAGAGAAGGAGGGAGGAAGAAGAAGATAAAGAGGGAAGAGGAAGAAGAAAAGGGGGAGGAGGAAGAGAAGGAGAAAAAAGAAGAGAAGGGGAGGAGGAAGAAGAGGAAGGAAGAAGAAGAGAAGGGGGGAGAGAAGGAAGAGGAGGAAGAAGATTGTGTAGTCTTAAATTACATGTCTATCATTGGCAATTAAAACCAGTACTCTATGTGTGTTCACTGACATGTGCAAATGTATGCCTATACACATGTGCACATGGTGGCCAGAGGCCATCATCAGGGTCTCCCCCCATTGCTCTCCCTCTGGAGACATCTTTTGCTGGACGTAGAGTTCAGCTCCAGGGATCTCCTTGCGCTAGGTTGCAGGCACATGCTGCCACATGTGGCCCAACTTCCCAGGTTCTGGAGATCTGAACCAGATCCTCAGGCCTGTACGGCAAGCAATTTACTGACAGCTGTCTCCCAGCCTTAAAAGAGTTTCTTAGTTGTCAATAGTAACAGGAATCAAGCTAGTCAGTTTGCTTTCCCGCATGCTGTGTTGCGGGTTTGTCTGGGACCCTCTTTGGTAATTTTCACTGCCTCTCACTGGAGGATACAGCATGATGCTCTGGTATTTGAGGCAGGACAGTCTCCTGCTCCACCAAATGAGGTCCTGTTTTTCTCGGTCAGCAACAAAAGTCACATGATACCAATTTGTTTTACAGTGGCTGGACACCTACCTTTCCAGGCACTGTGCTGTTTGCAGAAAGATAAGGGATCATTCAATATATTAAAACTAGATTTTTTTCTTTAGAAATCCTGCTGAAATGGTTGGAGTCTAATGTTCCTTGGGTTTGCAAAATAGTTATTGTCCAACCTAGGGACACTCCCCTGCTCCCCTGTAGCATCCGACATCACTGTCAGGTAGTGGCTGCTGCAGTGGAAAAATTTCACTGTAATCTGGTCTGTCAACATTGACCTTCCAATGAGCTTAATCAAGGTTATCTGTGCTGTGAAACTCAGGAACAGTAAGGCCTGTAGAGGCCCAGACAGTCCAGCCCATGGCAGGTGAGGGACTGCTATCATTTCTGAGAACCACTCACTGGTCTCCTGTGGTTCTTTCTACACTGTGATCCCTATCTCATGGTGTGGAAGAATAGTCTGTATTCTGTCAATTATATTTTAAATAAATGCTGATTGGCCAGTAGCCAGGCAGGAAGTATAGGTGGGACAACCAGACAGGAAGTAGAGGTGGGTCAATGAGAACAGGAGAATTCTGGGAAGAGAAAAGCCCATCTCTCTGCAGTCCCAGCCCAGCCACAGAAGAAGCAGGATGTGACTGCCCCAATGAAAAAGGTACTGAGCCATGTGGCTAACATAGATAAAAATAATGGACTATTATAAGTTATAAGAGTTAACAAGAAGTCTGAGCTAATGGGTCAATCTGTTTATAGTTAATATAGACCTCTGTGTGATTTCTTTGGGACTTAATGATTGCGGGAACCAGGCAGGACAGGAAACCTTTTTCAACAATCTCAGGCTTCAAGGGAGCCTTGGCGGATGGAAGATGCATTCAGAGGATGCTCAACATGACCAGTATAGTCCACAGATAGCTCTTTTCAGTGTTTTCAGAGCAGGGGAAATTAGGATAGACAAAATGCAAGAAGCAATGTTGAAAATAACTCATTGTCAGTGTTTTGCCCCACAGGCCTCTTTTCCCCAGCCTGGGAGATCTGGAAATAAGGATTGATGTAGTCAAACCCTAGAGAGAGAAAAATGAGAATCAGGAAAATGAGCTGGTATCCCATCAGCAGAATGGGATGGAGATCGACAGAACCAGCTAACCCATCCGCAGAGTGGGATGTGGATCATCAGAACCAGCTAAATCCAAGCTTTAGAGTGATATTCCCAGGCTGCTAATACCATTCTAACCAAAGTTGTATGCTGCAATTCTCAGCTTCCAAAAATTCTGTCCACAAAATTCATTTTAATTCATTCCCTGTAAAATGTCCTACAGTTCCATGTTCAATGAATCAATGCAATGAAAAAATAAAACAATATAAAAATAATTTTTTTAATGGCTTAATCTCTTGAGGCAAGCAAATTAGCGGGACAGATAAAAGTACAATGGGTCAGAATTCATCTTTTCAGGACTGGAAATTCTAGCAAAGTGTGGACTAAATTTGAGGCTTTATTTCCAGTAACATACATGTCCTAGAACCTTTCATCACATGAACAGAAGTGGATTCAGAGATCTGTCCACTTGACAGAACATAGCGAACAGTGCAGAGATCTGTGCACTAGACAGAACACAGCGGACAGCATGCAGAGAGCTGTCCACTAGACAGAACACAGCAGATGGTGCAGAGATCTGTGCACTAGACAGAACACAGTGGACAGCGTGCAGAGATCTGTGCACTAGACAGAACACAGTGGACAGCGTGCAGAGATCTGTGCACTAGATAGAACACAGCGGACGGCAGTGCAGCGATCTGTCTACAGCAGACAGTGGTGCTCATCAGCCATTCTGAGCCTGCTCCTACTGGGAAGGTGATGGAAGGACGTTAGCCTGAGCAGCTGCCCTGACATTTATCCAGTCTCGGTTGATCCTAAGATAAATTGATAAGGCTTAGATTTTCTTGACCTCTTAATCCTTAGAACCCAAAGTACTGGGTGAGTGAAATTTGTCTTTTGTGCTTTGCTCAAAACTGCTTGGCCATGATTAATCTAGAGTATTCGATCTATAAAAAAAATAACTCCATCATGAGATGTCAGGAAGGTGCAGCTGACACCTGGTCCTGGCGTTTTTTTCAACACAGGAAAACCAGAGACTTTCTAAAGCAAGTTTCTGTACCACCGCTTGAAAACACGGCATTCTCTAATGCAAGCATTGTACAGAAGCTGCAGTACGTTCCCAGGAAACACAATTCCCTTTGACCAGTGCTGGGCTCTTGATGGCGAAAAAGACCCTTTCCTGCTAGCATACAGATTTCTCTGGGTCCTGAACCAATAGGACAATTGGCCCATCTATTTCTCTTCATATGCTGGGTACCGTGGGAGTCCAACAAAACACGATAATGATTTGAGCATGACTGATGGACTCATCTACCCAGTCACAAGAGTTGGACAACTGTGTCCTTGGAGGTCTATTAGCCCAACATGACCTGCTGGCTCCAGGGACATTCAGTCACACCAGGTACCACGTGCAGGGACAGAGCATGTGCAGAGGAATGATAAGGGCTTCAGCATGCATTCCTGGCAGGAGAAGGGGCTCTGTTGCACTTTTGAGAAATGACAATGGGCAATAATCATACAATTTAATTATTCCTTGGAGTTCCACATAAAGCTAACACAGGCACACACACACACTCAGGCAGCCACCAATCTGCTCCCTGTGGCAGCTGAAAAATGCCGTGGAGTAAGTGGAGAGCGAGTCATCAAATGAGTGTCTCCGAGTTACGGAGAAGAGAAGAGAGTCTTCCGTGGAAGAACAGACAGCCCAGCTAGCACAAGAGAGGGTTGCCACAAGGAGGCCTTGCTGGAGATTTTTTTAAAGTCACACCTTCATTTGCATAATAATAACCCAATTATTGTAAGATTAGGTGACAGGAATCTCATTATTGCTATTTCCACAAAACAGTCGATATTCTATTCAATATCTTTTAATGTTACACACCTTAAAACGTAATTATTTCAATATGCCCTCATTCATCTTTAATGTAATTTTCCTTTTGAAACACCTTGCCATAATTGTTAGCTTTTATGGAACAGTTGCTGTTTGAACAAGCATTTCTTCCTCTTGGGCTGCCATGAGAGTGAGCTAAACCAATGAATAGCTGGAGGGGATGTCTACCTCAGCTCTCCACCCCCCAAAATAAGTCCACCGAAAGACCAACCCGAAGCTGAGCTTCGCAGAGTCTGTGGTCGCACCCTCCCCACGCTTCCCCACGTTCCATTCCCCCTCACTCCCTCGCTCTCTTCCAGTTCATGCTCCACAGAAAATGCTTCTGTACATGAATTTTGGTCTGAAGGCAGCTTGGAATGTGTTAGCAAATACATTCTGTTAACTTTTGAATTATAGAAGCTGGGTTCTTTTTCATTGTGCGTTGGTGTTTTATCTTTTTTGTTTCCTTTTCTCTTCCTTTCTCTCTCTCTCTCTCTTTCAGACCATATTGTAGTACAAAAAAAATGAGAGAGAAAGAGAGAGAGAGAGAGAGAGAGAGAGAGAGAGAGAGCCTCTAAGACAGCTGACACACCAGGGGGACCATCTGCCAGCCATAGGGTTACCTGCCATGGGCTTTTACAGTTTCAATTACAAGCAAATCCATGTGGTAAGTGGCTGGTTAGGAGATTAACGGGTGGAAACAAAGCAGGGAGACAGAACAGAGAGAACACTGAGGGACTACAGGGCCATACCTGCTCGCACTGCAAAATGATATGAAAATCAATGTTGAAAGAAAACAGTAGTCAGATTGTGTCCATGGAGGCCAGGGTTTGGATTTGGGGTTACCTGTCCTTGACCCTGTGACCCTGCCAACAGCACCTTCTCCTGGGTGCGGACCACTCCACGTTTAGAGAAAAGGTGTTCTCAGCACGTGTGTTTCATATTCTCTGTTTGAGACGCTGTCGCCCACAGCATTCTCACACTTCCGTTGAGCGACCAATCACAGCCTCACATTGCACCACCTTTGGTGAGCACCAGCACCCTGCACTGTTCTCTTCCTGATCTGAGAGGGAGCTCACAGCTGGCTAATCATTGCCCTGCGTGTTCATTCACTCTTGGTGTGTGTGTGGGGGGGGGTGGGGACAGGGTTTTTGATTCTGTTTGCTGTTTTGAGGCAAGTTCTCCTGTTGTGGGAGCTGCAGGCCTCTTCCCACAGCCCGGCTCCTAGCCGCCTGGTTAGCTTATGCCCCGAAATAACAACACACAAACTGTATTCATATAAACACTGCTTGGCCCATTTCTATTAATGTGTGTAGCACCCCAAGGTGTGCTTACCAGGAATAGTCTAGCCTATGTCCATCTTGGGTGGGAGCTTCATTGCGTCTGCCCTGGCGATGAGCTGCATGGTGTCTGTCTGAGTCATCTTACCTCACTTCCTCTTCCTCCCAGCATTCTGTTCTGTTTACTCCACCCACCTATGTTCTAACCTATCAGGGCCAAGCAGTTTCTTTATTTTTTAACCAATGACCTTCCTCCATCATTCTCCCTTTAACACTCAGACTAGCCTGTTGGTCATGATGTAGCCTATGCCGGCTCAAACTCATGGCAATCCTCCTGTTTCAGCCTCTGCAATGCTGGGATAATAGATAGGAGGCCACAGGTCTGCATGTTTTATGTGTTTTTCAGTATTTGCTCTGAACTTGGCAATTTTCTGCAAACATGGGGTAACCACAGCTCTTTAAAATGGACTTGAGGTGTTATAAATCACATCTCAGCAGAGCAGAAAATATCTGGTTTAGTCAACGTCTTACTGGAATTCAGCTCTACACGTCACTGGGCTGGCTGCCCATGCGATGCAGGGGTGACTGATAAGGGTGTGAGTCAGACACTTTCATCCCCCCAGTCCTCCCTTTGAGAGACGGATCAACTGCAGTGCACACTTGAAGTTGCTGTGCACCGGGAACTGCAGCTCAGTTCTTCAAACCCAGGTCCACAAATCCTTAGTTTCTCTCTCCAGAGCTCTAGGTGCTGGCGTCGTGTACAGGAGAGACGCTGTCAAGCAGTGGCCAAGAAGACGCAGATAAAGACACAGAAGGGAACTCCTCTCCGTTAGACACTGGTGCCCATGTGTCATGGGAGGGGTTTTCTCATGCTTGGCTGCCTGTTTGCTGAAAGGCGTTCTCACCAGGTCGCCCCACTGGTCTGAAACTCCCAGTGCCTCCCTGGCTCCCTGCCACAGTTACACTCTCCTACCTCCGTTCCTCCAGGACTAGGCTTAGAGTCACGGGCCACCGCGGCTGGCCCATGCACTGCTTTGTAGCAAATATCAGCACCCGCAGTGACTGCTGAGGAAGATGGCGTCTGGGAGGTCTGGGAAATTGCTCAAGATCACAAGGTAGTGAAGGACTAGAGTCAGGATTTCTGACAACGGAGCAAGCTATCATTGTAGTCATGAAACTGAGATTCTCTGTGTCACTGACTTCATTTTCCTTGCCTCCTCCACAGCCCATAGAAAGTTACAGGAGAAAGATGATCCTAGGGCACTTCCCGCACCAGGTCCCACAGTGCCTCATGCCCTAGTCCCACAGTGCCTCACGCCCCGGTCCCACAGTGCCTCACGCCATGTTGTCTCTCGCCGGGATCTTTGCGGACGCTCTTATTTCCGCTTATGGTCTTGATCCCTTCCCCTCATTATTATTAAGCAAGGAATCTTACTCAGACCTCAAAATCCCCAGGAGTCAGTCTCTCATCAGCGCCTTCATGAAGCCTTACTCTATGACCCCAAATCCTTCACTGCACTGGGTTTCTGTTTCCCCATTCCTGCCTTTAATACCAAATACACAATGATTAAATGCCTAACTTAATTGTAACATGCAAATACTCCTAAGCTGTCTCTTCTTTATGTGGGGGCAGAGGCCTGCAGGCAGACATGTGTGCACATATGTGTGTATGTGCAGGTGGAAGCCGGATGCCAGTGTGCCTTTCTTAGTCAACTCCCCATTTCCCCTCTGAGGCAAAGCCTCTTAAACTGAACCTGGGGTTCACCAACGTGGCAAGACCCGCTGCCTCGCCAGCACCAAGAGCTCCTGTGTCTGCCTCCCTAGCACTGAGGTTACAGGTATGCATGTTCGTAAGCAGCTGTGCTACACAGGCGGTGGGGATCCAAACTCAGGTCCTCACACGTGCAGAACAAGTCCTGCACCACCCACTAATTTATCTTCCCAAGAGCATTGGAGGAAAGTTCTGGAGTATTGGGTACGACCCTGCCTACCCTCCTAGTGGTGCACCTGAACTGGTTGTTCTAGAAATTCTCAGCCGGAGTATCCATGGAAGACTTCAGCCAGCCCCTGCTGCTGGAACTGCCACGGTCTGTCCCAAATGGTAAGTTTCCACTACAGTCTCGTCCACCCAAGTACAGTTCCTGCAGAAACAACCTCTCTCCCCCACATCTCAAGGAAGGGTGTCCAACCAATCTTAATCACTCCTACACATATGTAGATTTGAATGGCTTGTAAGATTTAAAAGGGGGGCAGTATGTTTACCTAAACTATCACAGGTCACGTGAGCCCTAGTAAGGAAGGAAGGTAGCAATTCTCCCTCTCTTTATGAGTTACCTTCAAAGTGTTAGATTTCATCTGTGAGTATGTACAATAAATAAACACACAATACACTATGGTTAAGATTTTATACGGCTGAAATGCGGATATTGTGCGGATTAATTGGGGGCAATCTTTCATCTGCTTCTATTCAGTGTGTGCACCGTATATCTGCAATGCATCCGAGGACAGCTGCCATTCTATTTACAGCCCCATCTAAAAACGGCAACATGAAATCCATCTTCCATCTCTCCGAGGTCTTTGCAAATGCAGAATCAACTCAGATGTTCTGTTTTAGAGCAAAATATATGAGGTGTGAATGTGTGTAGCTGTAAAAGACTAACCGGCTGAGATCCACAGTGGCAGAAGTAGCCACCGGGGCTTGATAAAATGTCCCTCCTCTCCAAGTTCAGGAAAACGCTAGGAAAAGAAACTAGGGGAAAAAAAAAAAACATCAGGGGACAAATTAAAAAGGTGGGTGACAGTGCCCTCCCACCCCCACCCAGATATTGATTCTTCAGGCCTTTTGTTGCTGGCTATAGTGTCTACCACTAGACTGAAAACCATAGGCAGAGGTGTGAGCCGACGTTGCTTCTAAGGCCCAGTCTTTAGCCCAGACTCCTTCAGGGTGAGTTAAAAGTGATCTTTCAGGTTGAGAAAGAGGGGAATGCTGTGTGCTAGTTCTATGTCAAAACGCTGCATATGAAACATTTTAACACAAACTCATGTAAATTTGACAACTGTTATGGGAATAGGCAAACCCCCTTGATTTTATAACCAAACGGTGTTCGAGAATATTCGCTGTCCAGGCGTCGCTGTTCCACTCTGTGTTTCAGAGGTACAGACTCCGTTTCCCCAAGCTTCAAGTCTCCTTTGGAAAAGTCGGTGTGCCATCAGACAGAGCAGGAAAAGAGAAGGCTATTTCATGGCCAGGATCAACCATTGACATTGTTCTTACGAAACAGACAAACAAACAAAAGGGAGTTGGCTCATGGGGTATTGAGACTGAGGACTAAGTAGGCAAGCCATCCTTCCGAAAACACCGGAAAGCTGTGTGTGTGGCGGGGGGGGGGGGGGGGGGGGGGGGGAGGATGTGCATTCTAAATATTAGCAAAGACAGAGGGCTATGAAGTTTACCAAGGTTTAAAGAAAAATGCAACGCATTCTTAGGGGTGTGAACTCAGGGAAGACACACGACTATCTGTTCCTTGTTCACACGGTTATAAAGAACAACAAGGTAGTAAGTTGTCAGCTTACTGGAATGCAGCATGCCATGCCATAGACAAATGCTACCGGTCCCTGGCTCTCAGTGAGTCACTGATTACAAACCAATTATTTCTCAGACGGGAAGGAGATGGTGCCATTCTGCAAAAGGTTCTAAAATGGAGGCGACAAAGAATGACTTGTTTGCTCTGTGCTTCTACCTGACCAAGCTACGTTTCCTAGGTGATTCTCATGTATGTGTGAGCATGTATGTACATACATGCATGCACACATACAAACACAGATTTGCCAGTATACATGAGCACGTTGCCTTACTGGGGTCTTGTCACTGGTCTGTTTTCTAGATCGTTCAGTGTCTGAGGAGAGAAGCATGCAGGTGTGATTCTGCCAGCACAGCCCTCTCCGTGATTTTGTTTGTTTCAACAAACTAAACGAAGTTAAGCATGCCAAGGATAACATCCAATGAAGTGGATCGCATGCATGCCACAGTGTGTCAAAAGATGGTTTAATAAAGGGGAAGACATGCAAACAAGACTTTCTGATCCTTGATGCTGGAATTTTTTTTTATCTGCCCCATGAGTAACACTGCTGAAATAGAAATTACTTCTTATCCTATTTTCATATGTGAAATTTGAATTTAAAGAATAATCAGTGACCGAACCAGGAGTGATCCTGTTCCAATTATTTTGCTAAATGGACACAGTATCAAACTCTGCTCTAAATTCTCTTTACGATACATTAGTGTGGCTCTCGGCCCTAATCAGAGAAGCCTTGCGCAGTGGATGGTGTTCGGTGTAGAAACTCACACCTGGCCCAGGTACGAGAATATGTGACTATGGAGAGCCCTGTCACTGCGAGGCAAGGCTCAGGGACCATCAGAGGAGACAGAAAGATTGAAGTAGCCCGAGGTGAGGGAGGAACGGAGCAGAACAGCATCTTCCAGATAGGACTGAGCAGGATTCATGAGGCCCCAGAAACATGGCTACCTGCACACACCTGCACAACAGCAAGTCAGCTAGTACTCGAGCATGGAATTGGAAGGATCCGTGAGCCTCCACCCCTAACTCAGGAGCTCTGGACAGTTGATGGCTTCGGGGACAAGAGAGTCTGTTGTCCTTAACGGCGTGGGTCCTGTTAGCACTACCATGAATGACCCCACAGCCAGCAGCATATTGACAGCACAGATGGGAGAAGGCGGTTTTAAAATTTAAAACAAAAAAAGGACACAAGGCCAGAGCAAGGACATTGAGAGAATCTGGGAGGGGTTAATTTAGGGGTGAATACAGCTAAAATGTATAAAGTCCTCCAACAAGTAAAATTTTCTAAAAAAATCATCCTGATTTTCCCCTTCATCTAGACTCCAAGCAGAGATTTGAATGTGTGCCCTACTCTGACCCTTAAATTATTATCAATCATTGAATTACTTCTGGACATCTTCAAGGCTCAGTTTAAATCTACACCAATAATCTACTGAAACCAATGACAAACGTTGACGTACTGACAGCATAAAACAAGCACCTGTCTCTAAGAGAAACGGAATTCACCATTTTTGTCAGATGCCTAAATCATCAAATCTTTCTCCTTAATAATTTTCAGCCATTTGCTGGCTGGTGAAGCTTCCACAGACAGAGTCTGTCCTCAAACAGCTAAAACACATTCAAAATACAGTTATAAGAAGTGGCCCATCCACACTTTTGTTATTGCCGAGACAATCGTGCATTTTCAAAACTAGCATAAAAATATAACCACCACCACACTGTATTTAAGGAGATTCTAAATCTGTGTGCTCTGTGGATGTGTGCTTTATGTGTAGTTTGCTAAGCTTAAGAGCACGGATAAAACTAAAATAAATATCCACCATATGAAATTAGATCAAGATTAAAATCTACGAGAGACACTACCCAGCTATGCTGCCGGGCTGAGGACAGGGGCATATCGTGCCACCACCAGCAAGCTGGTTTGTTCTAGTAGTTATTCAATCCTTTTCCACTATCTCAGTTTTCATTATTGGGAATCAACCAACAACTTTTCTCTGTGTGTTCTCCCTTCCTTCCTCCTCCCTCCCTCTCTCTTTCTTTCTCTCCCTCTCTTCTTTCTTTCCTTTCTCCCTCCACCTGTCTTTGCTTTCTTCTTTTTCTTGATTCAGAACCTCCCCCAAGCTGTTCTTCAACTCAGAATTCTCCTTCCTCAGCCTCCCCAGAGCCAAGCTTATTAGCTTGTATTTTCAAATTCCTTTATAATGATCCATACAGTTTTATAACCAAGTAAATGCTGGAAAAAAAACATTTCTTTAAGATCATGCACATGCTTCAAAGGGAAAGATTAAGTGAAAATCCCAGATCTATGAGGACAGAACACACACAACAAAATAAAGAAGCAAAATGTCCGGTATCAATTTATGTCATGCCCAGTAGATCCAGGGGCTGGGAACTGATCTGGTTGTTCTTAGATGGTGGGGATGACTAACTGAAGCCTTTATCTTAGGCAAAATAAATGATCAGAAATTGGCTGTGGTTGACAGAACTGGGAAAATGCTCTGGACACTATAAGATTTGTCACTCATATTGGTTTAGTAAAACACTAATTGACTACTATCCAGGCAGGAAGTATAGGCAGGGTGACCAGATGAGAAGAATTCTGGGACAAGGAAGGCTGAGAAGTCATCAGCCAGACACAGAGGAAGCAAGGTGAGAATGCCTCATTGATAAAAGGTACCAAGCCATGTGGCTAACACAGACAAGAATTATGGGTTAATTTAAGTTGTAAGAACTAGTTTATAAGTCTGAACTAATAGGTCAAACAATTTATAATTGGTGTAAGCTTCTGTGTTTAATTGGGACTGAATGACTGTGGGACCTGGCAGGACAGAAACTTCTGTCTATACAGAATTTTCAAAAAAATAATTTGTAAATACCTAAAATTGTTGTTGAGCTTGAGAAGTCACAGCAACTATATGTCTGAAGGATGTTTTTGGAAACAGGCAGCAAGCAATACTCCTTCTGAGGAAAACTGTGGGGCTGACGAAACAATGGCATTCACTAGGGTAAGGTTGAACTCTGGGGCCAATACTGTAGAGTTCAAAGGACCCCTTCTACTACACCTCTGCACCTCTGAGCCCTTCCTCTACACCTCTGCACCTGTGAGCCCCTCCTCTACACCTCTGCACCTCTGAGCCCTTCCTCTACACCTCTGCACCTGTGGTCCCTTCCTCTACACCTCTGCACCTGTGGTCCCTTCCTCTACACCTCTGCACCTCTGAGCCCCTCCTCTACACCTCTGTACCTCTGAGCCCTTCCTCTACACCTCTGCACCTGTGAGCCCTTCCTCTACACCTCTGCACCTCTGAGCCTTTCCTCTACACCTCTGCACCTCTGGTCCCTTCCTCTACACCTCTGCACCTGTGGTCCCTTCCTCTACACCTCTGCACCTCTGAGCCCTTCCTCTACACCTCTGCACCTCTGAGCCCTTCCTCTACACCTCTGCACCTGTGAGCTTCCTCTACACCTCTGCACCTATGAGCCATTCCTCTACACCTCTGCACCTCTGGTCCCTTCCTCTACACCTCTGCACCTCTGGTCCCTTCCTCTACACCTCTGCACCTGTGGTCCCTTCCTCTACACCTCTGCACCTGTGAGCTTCCTCTACACCTCTGCACCTATGAGCCATTCCTCTACACCTCTGCACCTCTGGTCCCTTCCTCTACACCTCTGCACCTCTGGTCCCTTCCTCTACACCTCTGCACCTGTGGTCCCTTCCTCTACACCTCTGCACCTGTGGTCCCTTCCTCTACACCTCTGCACCTCTGAGCCCTTCCTCTACACCTCTGCACCTCTGAGCCCTTCCTCTACACCTCTGCACCTCTGAGCCCTTCCTCTACACCTCTGCACCTGTGAGCCCCTCCTCTACACCTCTGCACCTCTGGTCCCTTCCTCTACACCTCTGCAACTCTGAGCCCTTCCTCTACACCTCTGCACCTGTGAGCCCTTCCTCTACACCTCTGCACCTCTCTTCCCTCCTCTATACCTCTGCACCTCTGAGCCCTTCCTCTACACCTCTGCATCTGTGAGCCCTTCCTCTACACCTCTGCACCTCTGAGCCCTTCCTCTACATCTCCGCACCTTTGGTCCCTTCCTCTTCACCTCTGCACCTGTGGTCCCTTCCTCTATACCTCTGCACCTCTGAGCCCTTCCTCTACACCTCTGCACCTCTGAGCCCTTCCTCTATACCTCTGCACCTGTGGTCCCTTCCTCTACACCTCTGCACCTGTGGTCCCTTCCTCTACACCTGTGCACCTGTTGTCTCTTCCTCCACACCTCTGCACCTCTGAGCCCTTCCTCTACACCTCTGCACCTCTGAGCCCTTCCTCTACACCTCTGCACCTCTGAGCCCTTCCTCTACACCTCTGCACCTCTGAGCCCTTCCTCTACACCTCTGCACCTCTGAGCCCTTCCTCTACACCTCTGCACCTCTGAGCCCTTCCTCTACACCTCTGCACCTGTGAGCTTCCTCTACACCTCTGCACCTATGAGCCATTCCTCTACACCTCTGCACCTCTGGTCCCTTCCTCTACACCTCTGCACCTCTGGTCCCTTCCTCTACACCTCTGCACCTGTGGTCCCTTCCTCTACACCTCTGCACCTGTGGTCCCTTCCTCTACACCTCTGCACCTCTGAGCCCTTCCTCTACACCTCTGCACCTCTGAGCCCTTCCTCTACACCTCTGCACCTCTGAGCCCTTCCTCTACACCTCTGCACCTGTGAGCCCCTCCTCTACACCTCTGCACCTCTGGGCCTTTCCTCTACACCTCTGCACCTCTGAGCCCTTCCTCTACACCTCTGCACCTGTGAGCCCTTCCTCTACACCTCTGCACCTCTCTTCCCTCCTCTATACCTCTGCACCTCTGAGCCCTTCCTCTACACCTCTGCATCTGTGAGCCCTTCCTCTACACCTCTGCACCTCTGAGCCCTTCCTCTACATCTCCGCACCTTTGGTCCCTTCCTCTTCACCTCTGCACCTGTGGTCCCTTCCTCTATACCTCTGCACCTCTGAGCCCTTCCTCTACACCTCTGCACCTCTGAGCCCTTCCTCTATACCTCTGCACCTGTGGTCCCTTCCTCTACACCTCTGCACCTGTGGTCCCTTCCTCTACACCTGCGCACCTGTTGTCTCTTCCTCCACACCTCTGCACCTCTGAGCCCTTCCTCTACACCTCTGCACCTCTGAGCCCCTCCTCTACACCTCTGCACCTCTGAGCCCTTCCTCTACACCTCTGCACCTCTGAGCCCTTCCTCTATACCTCTGCACCTGTGAGCCCCTCCTCTACACCTCTGCATTTATGATCCCCTTTCTCTATCCTTCTGTGCCTGTGACTGCCTGCATCTTAAAAATAGCTGAAGCAGGTGTGGTGTTTTGCTAGTTTTTCTTACCCCACCCACAGACAGAGAACTCCCATTTTAGAGATTCAATTTGCAGACTACTATAGCTAACTACTTCAACCCCAAAGAGAGAGCTGCCCAAGTATCGCACAAGCAAAGCACAAGCCTATTTTATGGGAGAATCCTGATTACTTGGCTACCACGACTGATCCAGGACGGCTACAGGGTTCAAAGTACATAAGCACTCAGAAAAGACTCAAAATATCATGTATCCTTTGCCAGGAGTCACCAGCATAGCCCATGGTGCTTCCAGAAGCAAGTGGCACAGGGGTGATTCGAACAGGTGACAGAAAGAGTGAGGCAGGGCCTGTTCTGATGGCATTAGCTGAAGCCTTATGCCTGTATAGTCCCATGAGTCTGTGCATCTCATCTCCAAGTTCTTTCAGGTCACAAAGCAGCATTTTGTAACCTACGCTCCTCTCTACTGCAGGGACCATAAAACTGGAGCCTCTGCTGCCACCATGGGATGTGTATCTGGAAGATGGAAAAGACAGAATCTAACACAGTGGGCTGTGTGCCCAATGGATGGTGCCTAAGAAGCCATTGAGCTAAAGAGGTCCTGAATGTCAGAGCCAAGAGTTCCAGTTCAGCAACAACCAATGAGATCACAGGAACACAGAATGTAAGCCCTATGTCCCCCTACCTTGTCTGTCTGTCTGTCCACAGGCTATCCTTTCCTCAGCAGACTTACTGCTGCCCCTCTCTTCCCAGCTCAGCCTCCTCGGTGTCTGTTTACTAAAGTGGAGGTGAGAAAAATATCAGAAATAGTATTCACAGACCTGAGGATAATCTGTCCATGCAAAGGCCAGGATTTAAGAAGTTTAAGATTGCATTAAAAACAAAACTCACTGGTCAGCATACTTCTTCAGGTCAAAATACACCTGTGTGTTGGCCTCACACATGCTATCTCTGTGATAGACTTCAAGATAAAGGGAAGCATCTTCCCCAAGCCAGTAAGATGGGAGCCGAACAAGGCAGAGCAGCAGCGAGAGGGACAGCCTTCCCTTCCTGAGACACATACGCCTTATACATAACCTGGCCAAGACAGGCTTTCCCAGGCAAGGGTGCTCCTATGGGCTGGGCCTATTTAGATCAGCAGGCTGGGGTTCATCACTGTGGCCAAGGCTGTAGGGACAGACTGAAGAATCTCATTGCCTCTTGGATGGCATCAACTCCATGTCCTTCTGCTGTCTCCTTCCGATGGGAAATTCTTTAGTATATGGTGAAGAAGAGAGGCAACAGCAGAAGCCCTCCCAGAGGCCCTTCTACACAGGACCCAGGCCACCTCTGGGGGTGGTTCACCCCCTGTTTCTACTAACAAAGCCGTGGCTCTTTCTATTCATCCATCATTGCCTACTGAACATGGATCAGCCGCCAACCCGGTACCCCCATACACGGACGCACACAGGAAGACATCCCACTTCATATTCTTATGGGGAAGAAGGTAAGAGAAATATATGACCCTGCTTAGACCCCTTCTCAGGAAGTTTCGTCACCACGTTATCCCTGAGTTCTACAGGTGCATATGGACGGCACAGGTCACAGAGCTCAGAAGGCTGAGTTACGTATCCACTTGGGTCCTAAGACACTCCCTGAACACAAAATTATATTACTGAGGCAGAGGAGTCCCTGAATATCATAGCTGTGTGCAAACTTTGCAACGCTATGACCTGGGTGACATCACAAGATCAGAATTTATGCGGAATCCTTTCAAAAATAATTGTATGAGAATCCAAGCGGGGTGATTCTCGGTGTGCGTGTGTCTTTGTGTTCGTGGGCAGCTGGAAGCTGGGTATCTAGGTGGTGTCATGCCTCAGGAGCCACCCGTCTTGGTTTTTGGAGACAGGGTCTCTTATTGGGCCTTGGAGACTTGTTCATGGAGCTGGGCTGTGAGCCTAGGAGCCAGCCAGTCTCTCTCTCTCTCTTCCCTCTTTCTCTCGAGATTTTGCTTAGAAGGAACAGTAAGTTTTAGAAGAGTACTCTATGCAGAGAGATAATGAGAAATATGGGGGCGTTGGGAGGAGATCCCCTCTCCTGCCCTTGAACATAATAAATATTTCTTTCCACCAGCCTGCCCTGGAGATGTGACAATGGGTTGGCCTCCTTGTATCTTATTTGACATTTATGCAATCCTCCTGCATTCCACCAAGTCCTCCTCCCTCCTGTACACACAAAACTCCCGACTCTCCTTAAGTATGTACAAATTATTACACAGACCTTCTAAAGTAAGCCTCGTGTTGCAACCTAGAACAGCAAGAAGACAAGTGTTTTCACTACTTAATAGAATCTGAGCTAGCTTTTAGCACCTTTTACAACCAGTGTGTTGATTTTCCCTCCCTCCTGCCTAAAGTGGCTGTGGCATTCTGGGGCGGCCTGCTAAAGGCACAAGTTCACAGTAAGTTCAGAAGAAAGGAATGTTCAAAGAAAACCAAACCCAAAGCATTATGGGTACTGATATGGACTGTTGACAAAACAATGATAAACAATAAGGGAAAAAGAAACAATTAAGTGTTCTAAAGCCTTGTATCAGCATGTTCTGCTAAGTTTTCCAGGAGATTGTCTTATTGTGTGTGGTTTCAGAGCGAGATACCAACCCGGCCTGGCAAGCGGCGCTCTACACGCATAATAATTGTCAAACTTTTTGTTGTTGTTGTAATAAAAAAGAAAATGGGCAAATATGTCTGCCTGAGATAAGACTTTCTGAAGAAAATATAATACAAGGAAATCCTTTCTTGAAGTGCTTTGTGGATTTAAAGAGGCAGAAAACTTAACATGCTGGAGTTACAATAAACACCGGAGTCTAAACAAGGTGTGAAAAATTGGAGCACGCACCCACGGCTAGACAAGAAGCAAAGGAGAGCATTGAAGAAGAAAGGAAACAGACACTCACGCATGCCTGCCATGAAGCACCTAGGCATGGTCTCTGAGCAGCTGGGACACCTACCAAGGGTGACTTAACCCAGACCCAGAATGCCGCCCTACTCCGGTGCACCTTGGGCACCTGCTGACCTGCTGGGTCACTTTCCTTGTGAGCTGCCTGCTTTTCACTTACAAAGTGCTCATTCTCTCATCCATTCAGCCAGCCATTTCTTAGTCTGGACATTCCCTATCTGCACCTAGGACATCAGGAAAGGGACAGGGTATGAAAAGCTCCCCGTTAGCCAGGTATGGTGGCACATGCCTTTCCCTCAACACTCCACTTAGAACACAGAGGCAGGCAGAGCTCCCCAAGGAGAATGGGGCTGGCATGATCAGCAAAAGAGGTTCCACATCAGCTGGGGCTCACAGGGAGACCTGTCTAATAATCAACAACAAACAAATCAAAAACCCTTCCTGTACCTATAAGCACACAGGAGCAGAAAGATCTGTAGTGGGATATTGTTTGTATTTTAATATATAAATCTTGCCTGAAGACCAGAGGCAAAGCTAAAGCCACTAGAGGTCAGGTAACGGTTAGACACACCTTTAATCCTAGGATTTAGGAGACAGAGGCAAATAGATCTCTGTGAGTTCAAGGCCACTATGGGCTATGCAAGATCAATACAGAAACAAATCCAGGTGTTGGAGGCTCACACCTTTAATAATCCCAGCACCAGAGAGAATAAAAAATGAGAGGAGAGAGAAGTTTAGTCTGCTTAGTCTGTGGTCGCCCAGCCTTGGTAGAGGCAACATTTCTCCAGAGGCTTGGCTGCTTTGCTTTTCTGGTTTTCAGGTTGGACCCCAATGTCTATCTCTGGGTTTTTATTATTCATGCTACAAAGATCGATAAAAATTAAATTAATGAGGTGTATTCAAAGGTGGTTTCTGTGGGATAATACTCTTGAACCCTGTAAAGATTTATCACTCATATTGGTTTAATGAAATGCTGATTGGCCAGTAGCCAGGCAGGAAGCATAGGTAGGGTGACCACACTGGGATGAGGAAAGGCTCAGTCTGTAGTCACCAGCCAGATGCATAGGAAGCAAAATGAGACTGCCACACTGAGTAAGGTACCGAGCCACATGGCTAAACATAGACAAGAAATATGGGTAAATTTAAGTTGTAAGAGCTAGTTAATAATAAGCCTGAGCTAATAGGTCAAACAGTTTATAACTAATACAAGCCTCTGTGTGTTCTTTGGGACTGAATGGCAGCAGCCCAAGCAAGACAGAAACTTCCATTTACAGGTCGTTCTAATTAGGGATGAGGAAGAGTGATTTTTAAAGGCTAGGACAGGAGTCCTAAGCATGCCAGACCCAGGGCATCAGGAAACAGGCCACTTACTTAGCAGGGATGGAGAAGTAAATGCAAGAACTTCAAGGTAGGAGTCATGCCATCCTTTGGACAAAAATCAAGGAAGCTGGTGTGGCTGGTGGGGAGTAAGCCAGAGGAAAGATGGTTTGCAATGAGTCAAAAGGACCTGCGACTTCAGTAATTATGAGGCTGAGGCAGGAGGATTGTGGTAAGTCTGGGGTCAGCCTGGGCTAAATAGTAAGTCCAGGTTAGCCTGGGCTACAGTACAAGGCCTGTGCCTAAAACCTAACAAGCAGAAATTTAAAAATAAAAGAGTAACTCAAGAGCAGGCTAGACCCTTTGTTTAGGAAGAGGAGAGGGAAGTCTGGGAGAATTATGCATGATGTAACATGTGGTAGGCATTTGTTTCCAAGAATAATTATAATGTACTTTATTTTAACTTTTTAAGATTATGGAACATGTTTAAAAACATTTTTAGGCCTCAGAATGAATGTACAATAATAATAGTGGGGGAAAGAAAAGAGAGAAACTAGAATACTTAAAGGTGACCCTACATCTCCACATCCTCTCCCTTCCTGGGACACCCAAGGAAACCACAAGGATTCTGAGACTCCTCTGGTTCCTGGTGGAAAATCACTGACTGAATTCACATCTCCAGTCAATGGGACTGTTTGCAAACTAAACCCGCGGATTCTGTCACATCTCAGGGAGACAATTCACTTCTTTACATAAACTTGGTCCCTACAGAGAAAACAAAGGGCCAGCTTTGCTGCCGTCAGTCAAGTGTCTGTTTTGTTGGGCATAAGGTGGATGCTAGCAGAAGGGATGGGTTGTCGTATCTGGGAGATGTCGCTAGGAAAGGCCTGATTAGCTGTGGAAGGATGCTCGCTCCTGGCAGGCCAGGCTACGCAGCAGTCAGTACGGGCTTAAAGCATATCATACCGCTTATCAGTGTAACTGGCTGAGAGTCACGATGCCTTTCCCAGAAGGCCTGTTTAGATGGACATCAGCTTCCCACCGGCCATTCTCTGCGGCATTTTACAGGATGCTTACAAACATGCAGTTTCCCGCCCCAAAAGAACAAGACTTGCTCACCAGTTTCACAAGTGATTTCAGAAATATATCCTATTTATTTAGCATTTGGGGTGCTAGAGATTGAACTCAGGGCTTTGCACTGAACCCCATTCCCAGACTAAAGAAACCTGCAGTCTTTAAAAGAGGTATGTTGTCCAAGATGGCGGATGCATGGAGATCGGAGGAGCATGTGAACTAATTTGAGTGAGGTGAGTTTTACTCTTCTTAAAGAGGGAGTCCCTGACCCGGTTTTGACTTCAGGACCATGATCTTCTTGAAACGTGAGCTGAGAGTATTGTTCTGCTGTAACAGGAAGGGTGGGGAAATCCATGAAACGTGTTAGTGCATCGAAAGGCCTAAGTAGAAGAAGCTAACCGTTACTAAGCTCATGACTATGTGCCAGGTAACACTGCATGAGTGTGTGTATGTGTGTGTGAGTGTGTGTGAGTGAGTGTGTATGTGTGTGTGAGTGTGTGAGTGAGTGTGTAGGTGAGTGTGTGTGTATGTGTGTGTATGTGTGTGTGTGAGTGTGTATGTGAGTGTGTGTATGTGTGTGTGTGAGTGTGTATGTGAGTGTGTGTATGTGTGTGTGAGTATGTATGTGAGTGTGTGTATGTGTGTGAGTGTGTGTGAGTGTGTGTGTGCATGTGTGTGTGCGTGTAAGTGTGTGTGAGTGAGTGTGTGTATGTGTGTGAGTAAGTGTGTGTGTCTGAGTGAGTGTGTGTATGTGTGTGAGTGTGTGTGCATGTGTGTGCGTGTAAGTGTGTGTGAGTGAGTGTGTGTGTGTGAGAGTGTGTGTATGTGTGTGTGTGAGTGTGTGAATGTATGTGTGAGAGAGAGTGTGTGAGTGAGTGTGTGAGTGAGTGTGTGAGTGAGTGTGTGTGTGAGTGAGTGTGTGAGTGTGTGTGTGTGAATGTGTGTGTGAGTGAGTGTGTGAATGTATGTGTGAGAGAGTGTGTGAGTGAGTGTGTGAGTGAGTGTGTGTGTGTGTGTGTGAATGTGTGTGTGAATGTGTGTGTGAGTGAGTGTGTGAGTGAGTGTGTGTGTGTGTCTTCCAGGGAGAGGGCACATTCTCCCACCACTCTTGAGCTAGGAATGGGACCTGAAATATTTGTGAAATTCCTTGTGTAGGAAGCACTGTCCTGTTCTATCCCCAAGCTGCTGGTTCTCCCTCTGTGTGGAGCCCTCACTGCCCCTGTCTGCAGTAGTCTAGCCTCTAACAGCTCTCAGCTGACACCTGTCTGTCTGCACACGGCTGAGGCTATGGTAAGCCGCACCTGCCCCACTCCGCGAATGTCTGACCATTGTTAAAGAGTGAGGTCCAGAGGACAAACAGCTCTGCTGCAGAGCCCTGGCAGCCCAGGCCCCTCACAGAATCCATGGGGGCCCCCGCTGCAATTGTGTGCCTCAGTTTACCCTTCTACCTACCTACCCTGCATCCTTAGGCCCCCGCTCATTTCCAAGAGCCCATCACTCCAAAATCCACAAACACGACTATCATAAGCATGGCTTATGTCCCTAGAGGAAGCCAACCACAAAAATACTTCTTTGAGAATAAATATTAACTGGAACATTCTGAACTGTCCAGAAGAATTAAAATTGGAAAGGATGAAAAGATACTGCTGGATACTGGGACTTGGGGGGAAGTTAGATTCTAAGTCCACTCCCGTTTTAACTCAAAGCACATTGCAAAGACGTCCATATGAAATGCTTATTTCCTAAGTTAGCTGAAGTGATAGCCAATTATCAGGTTAAGTGAGAAATTGTCAATTACCGATTTTACAGTGACCGTGAAGAGCTACAGCCCGCATGTGAGCTACAGTCAAATCTCTCAGGCGTCAGGCCAAGTTAATTAGCCAGACTCCGCAACATAGTAAAATTCAAGGTGCGCTCAAGAGTCCGCTGTTTCTTTCCTACGTGACTTAACTGTGCCAGCCCGAGGACTGCAAACAATGATGGGGACGAGGGAAAATGTAAATTTCATACCGGGACAGTTTACTGTTATGTGGATTTGAAGACACACTCTGCCTGGGTGTTTATCAAGGAGGTGAGTTTTGAGCAATAAAACCAGGAAGGTAGGACCATAAGGAGTCAGAAATGCCTGAAGTGGCAGTGTGACGAATATATCAAATAAATCTGGGCACAGTAGCACATAATCCCAGTACCTCCAGGAGGGCAGCTAGCTGAGGCAGGAAAATTGGTGCTGGTACCATTTCCAGGTCAGTCAAAACTGTAGAGTAAGACCCTGTCTCAAAGAGAGAGAGGCAGACAGAGAGACGGAGACAACCGTAGCTACAGTGACAACAGGGAGGGGACTCAATGAGTTTGGGTCCCCAGTATCCATGTAAACCCTGAGTGTGGTCCCGCCTGCCTGTAATCCCAACATCGAGGGACAGAACAAGGCAGCTCCTATGAACTCACTAGCTAGTCTGGCTGAATGAAATGGGATGCTTTAGATGCAGTGAACAAACACTGTCTCAATAATAATAATAACTGAACAAGAATAAGAGAAAGAAAGGTGGAAAGCAATTGATTAACGGAATTAGAAGCACAGGAGGAAGACAAATGATATAGCATCATCAGCAGGACACAAAGTCATCTGGAGGCTGGAGGCATGGCTCAGCAGTTAAAAGCACGGGCTGGCTGCTATTCAGAGGACCCAAGACCAACATAGCAAGCAACTGTCTGTAACTCCTGTCCCAGAGGATCCTGCACCTTCTTTTGGCTTCCCCAGGCACTTAGGCATACATGTGATGTTGAGAGATACTTTCCGACACAACACTTAGATACATGAAATAAAATACATCTAGAAAAGTAGTAACAAAAATGAAACAACTTGAAGTAACTCCCACTGGCTAGACTCAAGCAATTGGATCAATAAGCAAGTAAGGCCACTAAGTTATAATCCAAAGCATCATATACTATACCGGAGAACATTGAACAGGGACTCCAAACAGATAAGCAAATGGACCAATGAGGAAAGTTTCCTTCAAGGGATCTTAATAGTTTATGCATAGATCTCCCTCAATGAGGAGGAGGTCACCTGCTTACTCTCCCACAGTGCAGCCTGGAAAGGTGACTGGCTTAGTTAGGGTTTCTATTGCTGTGGTGAAACACCATGACCAAAAAGCAAGCCGGAGAGGAAAGCGTTTATGTCGCTTCCGCTTCCACATTGCTGTTCATCACTGAACAAAGATGGGACAGGAACTCCAACAGGGCAGGAACCTCGAGGCAGGAGCTGATGCAGAGGCCATGGAGGGCTGCTGCTTCCTGACTTGCTTCCCCTGGCTTTTTCAGCCGGCTTTCTCAGAGAACCCAGGACCACCAGCGCAGGCATGGCACCCCGCACCATGGGCTGAGCCCTCCCCCACAGATCACTAATAGAGACAATGCCTTACAGCTGGATCTCATGGAGGCCTTCCCACAGCTGAGGCTCCTTCCTCTCTGACGACTCTAGTTTGTGTCAGGTTGACTCACAAACCCAGCCAGTGAGGTGACTAAAACCAACTACAGAGAAACAATGAGGTGACAAAACCATTCATGGGATAGTGAGAGGGGAGCAAGAGGGCTAAGGGCAGGGGGGAAATGGAGAGAGTAATGTGCACCACGTGATAGAAAAGTATGAGGTGAGGGTTTTGGAGGAAAGGCACCAGGGAGAGGGGGAGGAGGAAGGAAGTGGACAGCATGGGAGGGGGCAGCGGGGGCGGGGGGGTTAGAACAAAGAACAAGGACCAGAGAATGAAGAGCCTGACGAAACCCCCTATTTTACATCAGTCAAGGGAAAAAATAAAACCAAAAGAGCCTTCTATGAAACATTATCAGGGACATGAAGAGCCAAAATCACCAGAGACACTACCACCATGAGGGTGGAGCCAATGAGCTATGACGGCTGAATGCAATGAGCTACCGTGAGTGAGAAAAAGGGCACTGGAGAGAATGAGCTGAGATCTGGTCTCATCTGCAGCTGAGTTAATGCAAATGGCCAGACATTGGTACACTAGTTGTGCCAAACTTTTATGGGGATGTAAGACGCCAGTTCAAAAGATGAGTCAAGCGCTTGATGCCACGTTTAAGGAAATTCCCCTCCTGTCTTTGCAACTTTTCTATCAATCCAAAATGATCATAAAATTAAGTTTATAGTTTGAAAAATGCCTAAGTGCCCCAGATTGTTTTCCACCAACAGGCACGCGCTACCTTGAACCGTAGAATCATGGCGACCCCATTCCATCTAATAGAGCATGCTCACAGGACCATGAGAAATGCCAGGGCCAGACACAGGGGAGACAACAGACACCTTGCTCTGGAAATACAGGTGAGCAGACTGGGTACAGGGCTTAAAGAAACGTGGTGTGACAAGCTCACAAAAGTTCTAGGTACACATGGTACAATAACCACCTATAAATTGGGGTTATTATAAGAAGTATAGTTTGCAATTGTTTCCTGAACTTCACATTACCGGGGAAACAGCTCAGAGCTAAGGTACTTACTGTGCACATATGAGGACCCAACTTCAGTGCCCAGAGCCCACATAAAGAACACCGGGTAATGATAGCCTGCACTGATAATCCTAGCATTCCAGACTAGATCTCTGGGGGCTCCTTGGTTAGCCAGTCTAGGCTACTTGGTGGGCAAGCTCCAAGTCAAAATACAAGACAGATGGCTACTGAGTAATGACATGTGACGCCAACCTCGAAGCTCCATATGCATGCATGCGGATGTACACATGTACAAACTCTCCCCCACACACTCGAACAAAGAAGACTACAGTTGGACAATGATTCGTGAAAAACAAGGGTGTGATGTGTATCTGACACCAGCTGCTATAGAAGTCAGCAAGGCGTCACCCATGCAATGGTGATGCTCAGGACACTGTTCCTGACATACCATGAAATGTTGATGCTCAGGACACTGTTCCTGACATACCATGAAATGTTGATGCACAGGACACTGTTCCTGACATACCATGCAATGTTGATGCTCAGGACACTGTTCCTGACATACTATGAAATGTTGGTGCTCAGGACACTGTTCCTGACATACCATGAAATGTTGGTGCACAGGACACTGTTCCCAACATACCATGAAATGTTGGTGCTCAGGACACTGTTCCTGACATACCATGAAATGTTGGTGCACAGGACACTGTTCCTGACATACCATGAAATGTTGATGCTCAGGACACTGTTCCCGACATACCATGAAATGTTGGTGCACAGGACACTGTTCCTGACATACCATGAAATGTTGGTGCACAGGACACTGTTCCTGACATACCATGAAATGTTGATGCTCAGGACACTGTTCCTGACATACCATGAAATGTTGGTGCACAGGACACTGTTCCTGACATACCATGAAATGTTGGTGCACAGGACACTGTTCCCGACATACCATGAAATGTTGGTGCACAGGACACTGGACACTGTTCCAGACATACAACTTTATGATTTCTGCTTTTCCACAGCACATATGACTAGACAAACCTAGCAATGTCCCAAGTTCCTCCTGTACGATGATGCTGTCATTGATAAACTATTCACAAACTCCTTTACTTGCTTATATTACCTTTCGATATATATTTTAGGGGTAGGTTGGACCTTCTCCGCTTTATTAATTGGTAACATGAGATACTCTATCCAGATTCAGTCATATTTTGAAACCTCTGACTTTGGACTTTCCACTGAATGTCATTTCCAACTTGACATTTTTTTTCTTAAAGCTTCTAGAGGCTTTCGTGAGCCCATCAAAAGAATCTAATGGGCTTCAATTTGGACATTTTAAAATATCTAATGTTCTGACTTTCAGTTCTCTGTCTAGGAGTTAAAAAGCTAATGATGTTTGCCTTAATTTCTCCCTTACAACTGCTTCCAGACACCGGTCAAGGATATTCTTTCCTCCCTACATCTGACAGTTGTTGTCTTCTAGATAAACCCTCTGTAGGGGTACCTCTAACTGCCACATCTGACACCCCAAATCAGCTCATCAGTCATTGCCCCAATCCGGTGATGCAGCCGGGTTTCCTCTTCAGAGGGAGGAAGGATGAGAAGAACAGGATATAAATTAGATGGAAAATTTAGGGTGAAAAGACCCCAAAGACAAGCAAGCAGTTTCCTTCTTGACTGAAGGCCAGACATGTCCTCGGGATTCTTGGCAGCTTCACTTTCTCCAGAAACCAAAGATACAGAAAATGTTTGGGGAGCTCTGAGCTCCGAAATGGTTCCAGTGATAATCCTAGGGTTGCCTCTTTGGGGATGTGGAATGCTAAAGTAGCATCGAAGACCTCTAGGAGCAAACACCTTCTAGCCAAGACAGTAGAATCTCTGCCTTCGGGGCAGACAGACTTAACATCCAGTGGATCCAGGGACCACCCCTGAAAGGTGGGCTCATCTTAAATTATGCTAGTAAAGTAAATGCAATAGCGATTCCCTCAACCAGGGGCCTAACTTGGGTTTATTGGGTTACTAAACCGGTCCTCCCTCTCCAAAACAATTCTTATTCTGAGATAGGATGAGAAACACGAGGTGGTGTCATTGACAAGCTTATTGAAAGGAATGGTTCAAAATAAGAGGAAGGATTTCTAAGAAATATCAATCAGTCTTTTCTATCAAATGCTATAAACTTTGTGTTTAGGGCCAGGAATTCAAACCTTTTTATTCTTCCACCTTGTAAGACTTCTATGCAAATATTTATTCTTAGGCCTAGGGAGACCTTTGTTTGCACAGGGGCCTGCAGCATGCGGCTGGTGGCCAGAGACTTTGCTGCTTGGGATCTTTGTTTCCTGTGCATCAATTCTTTTAAAACCAGACACCTGAATAAGTCAGTGAGCTCAGTAGGACCCGGCCTCCAGCCCCCACCGGAGTTAGAGTGAAAACCAAATGTGCTTCTGCTCGCTGGGGGCTTGCTCTGCCAAGCATACCCTGTGGATCCAGAGCGACGCTTTTCCTGTCTGGAAACAAAGGCAAGGAGGAGAAGAAAATGAAGAAGAAGAGGAGAATGAGGAGGGAGGGGCAGCAGAGGAGAGGAAGAGGGTGAAGAGTAGGAGGAAAAGGGGGAGGGGAGGAAGAGGAAGCAGCAGCAGCTCCCAACACCACCCCCAGACTCTACCCTACCAGTCTTCCTCCACTCAGGAGATAGCACCCCAAAGTCCCTAATTTCCTTCCCAGAAGCCTTCTCATATCTACTTCATTATCATGTCTTATAATTAATTAATTGTCCATTTATCTCTATCGTACACCCTGCCTTCATCCAAAGCAGGATTTCCAACTCACTGCAACCACTCCCTGACATCTGCTTCCACATGGAGAGGGGTGTGAACACACGCACGTGTATGCACATGAACACAGCCAGACCCTTTCTCGCAAGCCTCCACGAGCTGACCATCCCACTTAGAAAAGGACACCCCTTCTGGCTCCACGCCTGTCTCTCTGAAGTCTTCTCAAGGCTTCCTCCTCCAGGACTTCAGACACAGCCAGCTTCCCTGTGTCTTGCCTCAGCCTGGCGTTGGCTCCTCCCTCAGGGATGCTGCACCAGCTGGTCCTTCTGTCTGGTAATGTTTTCTCCGAGATCTTCCCGTGTCTGGCGCCTTCTTGTTATTCTAAAAACGGCCATTAAGCCTCGCTCTGTCACGTCGGCCTATTTGGACTCTCGACACCGTACTTACTGCTAGCAGACATTTCCTCGAGGCGTTGCTATGTCTGCGCTGCTCCCCTCTGCGACTTTTCTAGCAACAAGAATCTTACACAGCTCACTGGCCTCGGGACCCACACAAGACTCGCAGCAGGCCTGGCGGGCACCTCAGGGATGGTCAGCAAATTCTTGTCCAATAGGTTCATTATGGGAACGTAAAAGGACAATAGCGTTCTGTGGGCTCTCACCTGAAACCTTCCAGCGTCGTTGAGACATCTTGAGGAACTCTGGAAAACACTCTAGAGTGTAATTAGCAGTGAGCTGAATCGCACTCGCCTCTCGGCCTTCGAACACCCAGGATCCGTGTGCCACTCCCCTGACGAGAGCGGCTTCCCCAGAAGTGTTCCCTAACCCCGGTGCCATCTGTGCAAAGTCATCACAGTGCAAACATACCCAGGTTTTGAGGCCCAAACCCAGCTGCTTCCTTTTGACACACCCTGGGGCAGGCTAATTACGGCGGATTTTCTGTGAACCCACAACACGCTGCTCCTTAATGAAACCTCCTCTCGGGTGACACTGTGTATCACAGAGATGTTGCCCTGAGTCTGTCTCTTCCCGTCATTAGAACTCAAGATAATATATAAAATTTACATTCCCTTGGGGGAAATCTAAAATTTACCCACTGCTTGGATATCTACAATATATCTATAATATCTAAGTCGAGAAAAGTTAGTAACAAACATAGTTTAAGGTTGAATAACTTCATCTTACTTTTTTCCTATTATTTGAGCACAGAAAACGCAGTGATCTCATTAGGTGGTTAGGTAGGTGTTAGCAAGATTAGAGGACATTGGGGCTGGAGAGCTGTCCTCACGTACAGCTTCTAAAGGCAAGAATTGGGGCCATGGAACTCTGATTAGCAGCCAGAGAAATGGGGCCTGAGTGGTATCTTTTGTTCCTGGGAGGAGGCGCAGGAGGAGGCCTGATACCCATAGCTTGCCCACAAGGTCATGCATTGTTAACTATCTGTGAGCTAATATATCTGCCTCTGCTCCTTCATGTTTGAAGTAAAGCAGCTAAATATCATGACTTCACAGGATTAGCACAGGGAGTAAGAATGGCACAGCGCCAGGGACCTTGTAGCCACACTGTAAAAGACAGGTGCCTCAGAAATAATACAGATTGCTATAGTTGTTGGAGTCCGGTAAGGTCAGCAATCTCAGGAGCTCCCTTACGAATCTCAAAAATTGCTGGAGGCGTTATCCTGCAAGCTGAATGCTTTGAGAGGAATGTGACCTGCACGTGTGACCTCAGTAAATGAGCACAGCACCCTACAGCGGGACACAGTAAAGGGCCACAGCACCCTACAGCTGCACACAGTAAAGGGCCACAGCACCCTACAGTGGGACACAGTAAAGGGTCACAGCACCCTACAGCTGCACACAGTAAAGGGTCACAGCACCCTACAGCTGCACACAGTAAAGGGCCACAGCACCCTACAGTGGGACACAGTAAAGGGTCACAGCACCCTACAGCTGCACACAGTAAAGGGCCACAGCACCTTACAGCTGCATACAGGACAGGACCACAGCACCCTACAGTTGCACACAATATAGGCATTCATGCTGTTCGCTGGCTTTGGCCACTGAAGAGTTACAGGCTTGCAGTGCCTTGGACAAGGTCCTTCAACTGCTACTCCCTGAGCTGCCTGACACTGGAGGATTCTGGGTCTCTCAATTCTTCTCCACCAGGACCCACTCCACCATACGCCATGCCTAGACAGTTAGTACAGTCTTTTTAGAAAGAGAAGTTCACCGGTGCCGATGGGGGTCAGGGCAGGAAGACGCCTCTCGGGGCTGGCCACTTATGGCAACTCCTCGGGGGCAGGGTCAGTCTTGTGTTGAAGGAACTCAAATGAGGCCCTTCATGGGGTGGCTACTTCACCTTTGAGTTTTTCTGAAATCATCAAAATTTAAAACAAAACCACTGAAAGAATTTAAAGAGCTCATCAAGGCTATTCCCCTGCCTGTAAGAATTTTTTTATCATTTTTTTTCTATCTTCAGGTTCAATGTTCAAGTGTGCAGACTCAAGCTGCAAGAGAAATTGGTGGGTTAGAGGGCAGAGATGCTTTTGGGGAAAAAGAGAGAGAGAAAAAGAAAAATCTGAGGATAAAGGAATCCATGCCCTCCCAATTAACCTTACCGAGGACCTCAAAATTCCCAAGGCGGCCTTGATTCTACCTTTTTCTCTTTTGTTTTCAGATCCGGAATTTTCCCCAGGACTAATGTTAGAATCTAGCATATTCTTCCTTTGATTTATGAGAACATTCAGGGAATATAAGGTCAGGAAAGCTAGGAGAGCAGCTGGCTTCGGTGCAAAGTAATTAAATAGTCTTAAAAACTTATAGTTCTTCCCAGGCTTGTTTCGAAAGAAGGTTAAATTTATTTCCCTTTGTATCTGAAGGTACCCTCTTTTCTCTATGTTTAGAATATTTATTCTAGATGTACGTTAACCTTCCCCCAAGGGAAAGAGTGGACCTAACTCACAAAAAGCCACAAAAGACTGGAAATTGGTTCTCTACATTTGTGGTGAGAAGGGCTGGTTGACAGTCTTCTTCCAGGAGACCATGGTTGAAATTATTAGCTAACCATAACTGTCTGGTAGGTACCTCAGCAAAGCAAAGGACTGAGTTATTTTTTTTTCTTTAAAAAAAATAAAATAAAAGGTCGCTGCAATCTGGAATAAAAAAAAATCACACACACCCTCAAAAACCACCCTCGTTGATTTCTTAAGAACTTAAGCAGAAACGCGTGTTTAAACATGGCTCTGCGCATGAAAGCAATCTGCCCAGAGCGGCACTGAGCTGCGGCCTTGTAAGTTAATCAGACATTAGGCAGAATAACAAAAACGGGCATTACTCTGTTCTACCTACTTTCTTATCCTTGAAATTATACTCGGTAACACCTTAGAGACCAGGTCCCTCTCAGGAAAGCTTCTCCGGTTCTAGGTCTCCTAATTTCTCTATAATAGACATGTTCAGACTCTCTGGGCCTCTTGTTGTCCTGTGCAAAATGAGGGCCTGAAGCTCTTCTCCTGCATGTGTGATCTCGAGCTCAGGCATTCAAGGAGCTGAGAAACAGAGTCACTTTCTGGCCCAATGGACATAGCACAGTGCAAGGCCAGCAGCCCACAGCAGCTTAGGAGGCGAAAATGAGTCAGTGACGTGCGACTTCTCATGGCAGGTCCAAGGCTCGCTTTGACAGAGTAGCTTCAGTGGCCACTACCCCCTCGGCCTCTGCCTTGTCCAGATATGACATGACAAGTCGTCTTTGCCTTTCTGCAGGCTGTGTGTTTCTGTTTTCCAGGGTAACACAGATATTCAAGAGAAGATCAAGAGAAGAGTGTTGACAATGTACGTTTCTCCAAAGGAACCCATGGGGTCATCTCTTCATCTGTTGCCCAGTTTGCTAGCACTACTAAAAGATACTGTGCCCTTCTCTCCAGCCCCACTCTGTTTGCTCATTCACCCCTTGTTTGATTAATTGGGCCCAGAGTCCTTCTCTCTCTCTCTCTCTCTCTCTCTCTCTCTCTCTCTCTCTCTCTGTGTGTGTGTGTGTGTGTGTGTGTGTGTGTGTGTGCCAAAAACGCATCTGCTTAGGCATTCTGGGCATAAGCTTGAACTATTGGAAAGCCGTGCTCTTGATGACCATAGTTTGGAAATTCCAATACGGAGAGATGCAAACCTGCCGTGAGTTTTAAACAAGGTGAACAATTTTAAAAGTCTGCCTAGCACTGTCTCCACAGCAAGCTTCCCGCTCAAGCCAGTGACCTGCAGGTGACAAATAAATCAGGTTCAACCCTAAGTTCATCAAACACCAAAATAACTAAGCATGTGTACCCCTTCGCCTGAAATCAGACACAGGGTGAATTTTCTGTTTGTTTTTTTTTTTTTTTTTTTACCAAACCAGCACTTACCCCTCACTGATCTCTGAGGTCCCTGCCCCCCTCCACAAGCCTGTGACAGGGTGCAGTATTTTATAGAAAACTCGTACACGCCATTGAGCAGTAACCCACAGATCTTTCTAATTTTCCACGTAAAAATTCAGACCGTGGCTGGAGAGAGCACGCAGCAGGTAGGTGCACATGCTAGTCTTCCAGAGGGCTCAAGTTTAGCTCCCAACGCCCATGTTGGGTGATTCACATCTACCTGTGACTCCAGCTCCCAGGGGAATCTGACTCCCTCTTCTGGCCTCTGTGGATAACACACACACACACACACACACACACACACACATAGTGTATGTATATTGGTCATTCCTAGAAAGGGGACTCCAAAAGCCAAGGCTGTTCTTTATAGTACCCACAAAGAGATACATTGGAAGAGCTCTCTGGTCCTTGCCCCTAGACCCGCACTCAGGTTGCAGTAGCAGCAGCACGGGTCCAGGTCATCCTGAACTTCAGAGCAATTTCAAGGCCAACCTGAGCATTCATAGAAGGTCCCAGAGTGAAAAGAGGGAAAGAGAGAGAAACAGAAAAGATGGAGGGAAGGAGGAAGTAATACAAAAACTCTCTCATGCAAAGCTTACCAATGATTTCACATCAGAGACTTTTATCTAAGTTCACTTCATAAAATGCATTCATATAGCCCCTGTTCAAAATAATGGACCCCTCAATACTCCCAAAGACTCTGAGGTTTGACATTTCCCCCAAGACATCTTTAAAAATGACATCACCTATTAAAACTGGGACTCTGCTGAGCTTATGACCCCAAAATGCTAGAAGACATATGCACACACACACACACGCACACACACACACACCACAACCCATGAATACACAAGTGTGCATATACACATGTGCACACATGCATACACACAGGCAAAACTATCCCTGCAGTAGACATGAAGCAAAGAGCCAGAGTCCTAGGAACCCTTCAAGGATTAGAGGACATAGCCCCAGTGACCTAACTTCTTCCATATCATTTTTTTTCTTTTTATTTTATTTTTTGTTGTTGTTTTCTTCTGTTTTTTGTTTTTGTTGCTGCTGCTATTGCTGGGTTTTGGGGGGAGGGGGGTGATGGAGGAAGGTCATTGGTTAATTAAATAAAAAAACTGCTTGCCCTGATAGGTTAGAACATAGGTGGGTGGAGTAAACAGAACAGAATGCTGGGAGGAAGAGGAAGTGAACTCAGAGACGCCATGCTCCCCTCTTCCGGGCAGACACGATAGCTCTGCTCTCTGAGGCAGATGCACGCCATGAAGCAAGCCGCCAGGATGGATATAGGCTAGAATCTTCCCGGTAAGCGCACCTTGGGGTGCTACACAGAATATTAGAAATGGGCTAGTCCAGGTGCGAGAGTTAGTCGAGAAGAGGCTAGATATAATGGGCCATGCAGTGTTTAAAAGAATACAGTTTGTGTGTTGTTATTTCGAGGCATAAGCTAGCAGGCAGCTGGGGTGCTGGGGATGCAGCCCCGCCGCTTTTATTACAACAGGTGGGGGTGGGACTTGTTGGTTTTCATGGATTATTTTTATTTAGGGGATATTATTTTGAGACAAGGAGGTTTTATCTACCCCAGGCTTGCCCCAAACCCATTATGTAGCAGAGGCTGGCCTTTAACTCCAGATCCTGCCTAAACTTCCTGAGTGTTGCTACTGAGGCATGCATGTACCACCATGCCCAGCTCTGTCTCCAGTTTTCCCAGTCTCGGATGCTTCCCCATGGCCACCCTTCAACCTCAGTTCTTTGATTAAAAATTCCACATCCAAATTTAACAGGTGGAAACTATTGTTTTTTAAAAATAACAGGTACCAGGGCAGAGGCTTTGATGTGATCCACTTGACAGCAAGCCAGTGAGACAAGAGCCCTCTTAGGGGAACTGTGAAGGAGCTGGTGTTCAGCCACGGGGATGCTAACTGGAAACCCTCCAATGGGTGCCTTCCCCGCACCCTCTGCCCTGCCTGCTCATGTGCACACACGTGAGAGCTCTTCCGTCATCCCCATTCCTGATTCTCACTCATTAAATATAACCACATGACATAAGACACCTGTAAGCCTGCCCGATCTAAATAAAAACCAGCGATGCTACAGTTTGGGGATGTGATCAGCATGTATGATTTCACAGGGCAAAAACTTAGTTGTTTTTCATTTTTAAGGATTTCAGATGCATCCTAAAAGCTCCTTGGCTCATACAAAAAAAAAAAATTATGGCAACATCCTTTAACTAGGCACTTAAGAAATCTTTTGGCAGTTTGCTTTTTGCCAAACGCCATCCATTGTTTTAATGTCAGATAGGAAGTGGCTGTTATTTATAGACTGAAATATAACACTATTAAAGCTCGCTCTTATATACAGCAACACTTCCCAATAGAGTTCTCAACACTACATTTTATAGCACAAATCACTGCATTCGATAACAGCGTATGGATGCTGCCTCCGTAATAGAGCACCAGAGGTGTGGTTAGGGCGTCACTGCAGACACAGCTCAAAGGAAAATCTAATTATGTCAATGCTGCATCTTTTTTTACCTTAACTTGAAAATTAATTTCTCTGACTAAACTTGTAAAACATACATGGGGGGTTAGCTTGTTTCTTAGGTAGCTGTGGGTCGCAGGAAATCTCTCCATAGGAGCTGAAGTTCAGAGTGAGTTTATTACAGCGGACCCTGCTTTCATCAAGGCCAGACTGTGACATTTCCGTTAATCTGAGTCATTTTTTTAAAAGATTAACTCTTCTTATTTGGGTATATAGACACAACATTTTTAGACTCGTGGGACTGTGTTTGTAAGCCTCTGGATTATTCTCTCTGGGGCAAATCCTGGCATTTGTAGTTTTATGAACACTGATTGCTACACTTTAGTTAAAACAGGGCAGCTTCTGGATTCCATAAATCAGAGAATGTAAAAATATGTGAGAAGCTTTAAGATAAATAAACGTAAAGAAAACAGTAAAAACTGAAAACCAGCCAACTGTTACTCTGAGGGCCACAGCATGCCCCTCCCCTCAACTCCTCACAAACACATAGAAAATGCCTCTTATTTGTTCCTAGTCACAGCCGGACACCTTGAGGCCATCAACCGGTTTCAGTTTATACTAAAGTTAAGCCATGGTGGGTAGTAGCTGAAGAGATGGCTTAGTCAACTAAGCGCTTGCCTTGAGCATGAGAGGCCCTGAGTTCGATCCTGAGAACCTGTATGAAGAAAACAGAGGTGTGCACTTACACCAGCACTGGGCAGTAGAAACATAGTGCCAGAGCCCCTGGACCTGCCCTCCAAGGCTAGCTGGCAAAGAGCAGGATGACAGGAGATCCCGTGTCAAAAGTCACAGTGCAGCGTACCTGGCGCCTGGCCACCAAAGTTGTCTTCTGCACGTGATGGGCTGGAGAAAACACACCACCCACACGTGGACGAGACTGTGTCAGTGACATCGTCAGCTCTCTCTGGGGGATCCTACTTTAACTATTTTTCTAGAATTTCTTGGAGAGGACACTGAGCCAGATATGCACGTGAGACCCAACTGTGCATCTGCAACTCGGGTTTACTGGGGCGTCCATATTCCATCTTGCAGCAGTATTTATGAAGGTTTCTTTATAGGAAGAAAGTGGGGAGTCCTAGAATGAATTCAGAGGACAGTTTTAATGGTTTTCTTCTCATTTTACCTCAGCTACCTATAATAGCCTTGATAGTGTGTGTGTGTGTGTGTGTGTGTGTGTGTGTGTGTGTGTGTGTGTGGAACATGAGCAGAGCATGGAGATCAGTGAGGGAGCCTTAAGAGAGCCTTTCTGTCTATGTCACACTGAATTAAACACACGTGGTCCAGACACACATGTTTGTAACCTTCCCAAGTGTGTTGTCAGTCACTACAAGAAATGCCTGGACAAATCCACTTAAGGGGAAAGGTTCATTGTGGCTCCCGGTTCATGGTCTCAGGGGTTTTGTTCATGGTTTGTTTGACTTCACTGCTTCTGGGCATCTGCCAAAGTGGGCCGTCATGGTGGGGAACACATGGAGGAGTGGGGTAAAGCTGCTCACCTCCTGGTGGCTGAGATGGGGCTGATATCCTAATACCACCTTCAAGGGAAAGCCCCAGTGACCTAAGTTCCTTCCTTGAGGATCCACCTCCGCAAGACTCCACCGACAGCAGCATCCTCTGGGGATTCAGCATCAACGCAGATCTTTAAGAGACATTTCAGGTTGATTCCAGCTTGTAGGCAAGATAGAGTCAGCCTGGCCAGGCAGTGGTGGCACACGCCTTTAATCCCAGCACTCGGGAGGCAGAGGCAGGCGGATCTCTGTGAGTTCGATGCTAGCCTGGTCTACAAGAGCTAGTTCCGGGACGGGCACCAAAGCTACAGAGAAAGCCTGTCTCGAAAAACCAAAAAAAAAAAAAAAAGGAAAAAAAAAGATAGAGTCAGCCTGTGCTACTAGGGAAGCAGGGTGCAAGGAAAGGGTGAGGGGCGCCAGGTGGATACTGTCAACTCAAGGCATATGCAGTAAGGAAATGTCACAGTGAAAGCCACTAACATGCAAAGCTAACATTCAATCAGTCCTAATTTTAGAAAAGAACCTGTCCCAGTTTTGATTCCTGTTATTGCAACTTAGAGGTGAAAGTATCCATTTCAGCTGAAGGTTATACAGTCTATTATATCAGGGAATCTGAAGCAGCTAGCCACACCCACACTGAAGAGCAGAAAGAGAATGAGTATACACCTGCTCACACTCACGGTCTCCTCTCATATAAAGCTTGGCCCCAAACCTAGAGAATGGTGCTACCCATGTTTACCCTGAGAACTAGATGATTCTGGAATGTGTCAAGTAGGAAGTTAAACTTACCACACTGTGCTCTGTGCCTGCACTAAATAAAATGGGATCAGGGAACAACTAACATCAACCCAAACTGATGACTTTCTAGAAGCCCAGAATGGGAGCTGGAGAGATGGCTCAGTGTTAAAGAGAATGAATTGCTCTTGCAGAAGACTTGAGTTTTAATTCCCAGCACTCAGATTAGGCGGTTTACAGCTGCCAGGATCCTTTATTTCTTCAGCATCTGATGCCCTCTTCTGGCTTCTCTGGGCATTGCACTCACAAGCACATACACACAGACACAGATATACATAACTAAAAAGAAACACATCCTTAGATTCAAAGTAACTACCATTTCCAACCCTGCCTGCCCTGGACTTTGTGACTCAGACTTGAACTTAAAATGTGTATGTGATTCTCATGCATATTACAGATTGGATAACACAAGTCTAATTATTTAGGGATCACTGGGTGGAGTAAAGCTATGATGTTCACTGTATTATTCATTGGAATTCTAGAACATTCTAACTTAGCAGAACTTGTCTCTTTAAGTGAAATTATCTCCCAAGGCACAAGGTTTTAATTCCAGCAGGAATAGCATGAACAGGATGAGAGACAGTTCAGTCGATAAAACCACCACAAGCACAAGGACCCGAGATCAATCCCCAGAACCCAGATCAAAAAGCAGAGCATGGCAGTGTGCAGTTGTGATCCAGCAGGACATGTTGGTGTGCCTTTGCAATCCCAGTGCTAGGAAGATAGAGACAGGTGGTCCCTGGGGTGCACTGACCATTCATCCTAGCCAAGCCATTGAGAGGCCCTATCTCAATAAAAACAAGGTAGATGGCCCCTGAGTAATGACACCTCATTCTGATCTCAACACTCATGCACACTCATGTGTACATGCATAGGCATCTGTATATATACATGCACCCCTACAGAAACACGCACAATATTCATACACACATAATAATAATTAATAATAATATGAACAATCAATAGAGGTCCTTCATAAAATGCTGGCATCAGTTCCCAAGAAGCAATGGCCACAAAACAAACATTCAACTAGTAATTGTCACTTTCTTTTTTCCACCTTCTTCCCAGTCCCCATCAAGGAAGCTGCTGTCCTTGCAGAAACAGGAGGTGGCAAACCCACTTCCTGTTAGGAGTTTCACCTCAATGCACTGGTATATCTGTGGTGACCTGCTTCTCAGCCATACATTCCTGGGTTCCTTTTACCATGTACAGATGAATAAAGCACCTTCCCAAAAGATGGTGCACCCCAGCAGCCTTAATGAGATAACGCCTGCACGCCCGAGAACCAAACCTCCGCCTCCATACCACATTCTGGGCACTCTGATGGGTGGAGTCTAGACATCCTCCTAGCAAATCGTCTCCTGTTCCTATGTACCTCCACCGAAATTGTGTTCGCAGGAAGCTTTTTTTGTTCAAGAATCCTTTGGCTCTGTTTTTTAGATAAATGCTAGGCACCTAAGATATCATTCTGAATTTTATTATTGTTGTTGTTGTTTTCAGCTAAAAGAAAAAGTAGGTGACAATACAAGCCAGGAATTAGTTCTGGGTTCTGAGAAGCATAAAGAGCCAGGGCACGGATAAAGATACCAGAGGATTGGCCACCACAGACAACCTTTGCCTACAGCATCATTTTCCTTCCAAGGCAACTCAATGAACACTCAAGGACGGCTTCTCTGGTCCACAAGACCAAGAACTAATGGAGCATATTTGTATGTCTACTGCACCTTAAAACTTTTCATTCATCTAAACCATAAAAGACTTTTTTTAAAGAACATGGCCAACTGCTGAGGAAGAAAAATTAAAGGCAAATTGGAAGATATACTAAGTTTTAGTTTTCAAACACTGTGTATCACACCTTACACAATCACAGAGTTAAAGCAAGAATAAGGAGAGAGAGAGAGAGAGAGAGAGAGAGAGAGAGAGAGAGAGACCCTGATGCCCAACATAATCCAGTTCCCATATTTTATGAAGTGAGCAAGAGAAGCGTGTGTCAGCGCTATCGTGGCCAGGGGTGTCGCATCTCAAAGCCCGTCTGTATTGATATCAGAGGAGGGTAATGGTATGAAATGATACCAGTTGGCCTGCCCTGTCACCTTTCTGACAGTGATGGTGGCAGCAATGAAGCTTAATCAATGCAACTGAAGTGACATTTTACAGTCAAATTAAATTAAATGGAAATGAAAAGGAAAATCTGAGGTCCAACCCAAAGGCTGGTCCTCTTATCACCCAGGTCATCTCCATGGTAACCAGAGGCTATCTTTGCAGAAACCATGTCCAATGGAATACGCTGGTGTCTGTCACCAGATTCTCTAGCTTCCAAAGAGCTTCCATGGCAAGTAACACAGGGGGCTTCCTCCGGACCATCAGCAGGATGACACCATGAGTCTGACAGCTAGCCAACTGCAGAGATGGTCAGTTTCCGCATTGCGAACCTAACAAGTGGGCAACTGTAGGGCAGACCCAGCCATGTGGGTTACGCTCAAACTGTAGTCTTTGCAGAATAGCTCTTATGTGGACATATTCAGATCACAGACCTCCGGGGTTCCGGTAAAAGCACCTTTCTCCCCGAAGGACGGTCCATCTAATATTACAACTGACAGCTGTGGGCTCTCATCTTCAGTGCTGCCTCAGACATGACGCCGCGTCTTTGTGAGGTCTGTGGCAAGCAGGGTGCACGGAGAGCTCGTGGGGATGAGGCTATGCTGACAAAGGTGAGAAAGTAACACTGTGCTGAAGGTTCTTCCTGGGAGTTTCCTCCACACAATCTGGGAGTTCCCTCGTGGTCCTGGTAGAGTATAGCCAGTCCAAACTTGGGTTCTTTTATTTGGTAGCCTCTACTAAGTAACCAGACAGTTAGAGAGAAGAGAGTAACATCGTTTGTTAGAAAAGAATATTTGTTTACATGGCTGACATATTCCAAACTGATTCTTTAAGCAATAGAAAGAGACCGTAGAGTTTTTTTTTTCCATTAAACACACTCATTTTGGATTTTGCTATCAAAGCTGTCAGTATGGAAAGATGGAACTTACAACACAAGATAAGAAACAGAGCAGCCGCGTCTGTCTTACACAAGAGACCTGGAAGAACCAGTTTGACGTGAAATAGAAGCAAGAGTCTTGGTATTCCACTTCTGATAACACAGCAATGCACACGGGTCAACCGAAATCTAGGGAAGAATTCTGCCTCTTGGCGGAGTGACAAACTCAGCAAACATCACACTAGCAGCTGTTCCTGTCTAAAGCTCCGCCACAGCCTGCTGCCTCCATTAATGCAGCGCTAATTTGCTTCAGTTTGGGGGTCAAAATGTTTGTAATGATATCCTGGGGCTGGGGAATGGCTCAATCCATGAAGTGTTTGTTCTGCAAGAGGACCAGAGTTTGGTCCCCAGAACCCACATAAGGAAAGCAAACAGGGAGTGTGAGCCAGACAGGTGGATCCCTGCACTCACCAGCAGGTCCCAACGAGCTACTCTGTAAGTTCCAGGAGAGTGAGAGACCATGGATCTCACAGCTGGGGGAGAGGAGAAGTGTTCCTGGGACAAGGGCTCAACGGGTAAGAGTACTTGTTGTGCAAGCATGAAGACCTGAGTTCAAATCCCAAGCACCCACATAAAAAGCTGCTGTACCCATGTGCTCCTGTGACCCCAACACTGTGTGTGCATGGGGCGGGGGAGACAGGAGGATGGATGAACTTGCTGGCTGCCAGCTTAGATGCAGGTTCAGTGAGAGACCTCAGGGAATAAGATGGAGTGGCAGAGCAGGTGACTAACATCTTCTTCTGGTCTCCAAGTGTACACACATACACACAAACCACACATGCACATAAAACACACACACATGCGCACACACATGCAAACGTCAAACACTGGCGGTGATGTGTGTCAAGTAAAAACAAAACTCATTGTTCTTGGAGACCTTGCCCCTTCCATGCATAACAGAACCTTCAGGTTTCTAATCCTCAGGAAATTAAGCTGTGCTTTAATACCATTGCAACTGCTCTGGTCTTGGAGTTCAAATCTTGTCTCAGTGAGTTATGGATAGAGCAATGGGTTCCGTTTTACCTCATTGGTCTTCCAGAGGAAGCAAAGGGACACGCGGGGAAAATGTGTCCACTCTGGGAAAATACTCAGCAGCAGTCAGGCTGTGAGCATCAGCACTGGGGGCAGGTGCTGCTGCGGGGTCTTCTAGAAAGACCGTTTGTGAACTGAGTTTGTCTCCTAGGAGCCCACACACTGGCTCAGTGACTAAAGGAACCCATGACCAAGCCTGACTATCTGAGTTCAATGCCTGGGACATACCAGGTAGAAGGAGAGAAAAGACTCCCCAATACACACACATGCGTGCACACACACACACACACAACACACACACACACACACACACACACAATTGATCCTCTAACCTCACACTTCCACCATGATGTGTGTGTGTGGGAAAAAAAACATAAAAATAATAAGGTATATTAAACCTGAGGAAAAAAAGTAGCTAAATACCACATTGATGTCTTGGTTAATATAGTAGTCCTAAGGGCAGCTAAATGTTCTGTCTCCCTACCTCTACCTAGATCTCCCAGGGAAATAAATTCTTTCTCTGACAATTTCACAGACAACACAGACCCAATGAACGTGCCAAAATTTGCTGTTCCAGAATTAGTGCTGATGCCATATTGACTACTTAAGATTAGCTTCTGGCTCAAGGCCAGCCTGTTCTATAGAACAGGTTCCAGGATAGCCAAGGCTACACAGAGAAATCCTGTCTCAAAGAAAAGGTTAGCTTCTGTTTCACAAGCCTCATGAGTTAAAAGAGAAAAGTAGTTTATGCAGATCTTAGAATACTGACTTCTAGAACATTCAGATAACTTCAGTGAGAGGAAGAAATATACTGAAAATTGTGGCTGTGCGGGAGTTCAGCGGGTAAAGGCGATGGCTGCTGAAATGGAGAAGCTGAGTTCACGTCCTGGGACCTGCACATTGGAAGGAAAGAACTGATACTCACAAGTGTTCTCCTGACTCCACCTGTGCACTCTGACATGTGCACACACACACACCCAACACCTAGGAACAAAGATGTTTTTAAAAACATCTATTTCGGGGTCTGAGAGATGGCTTGACAGTTGACAGTGTTGGCAGAATACTCAGCATCGGCTCCCACCCACATGGTGGCTAACATCTGCTTGTAACTCCAGCTTTTGTGACTCTGATGTCCTCTTAAGACCAGTGCAGGCTCCCGCACACACATGGTGCACATAACCCTCAACACCGCTTTCCAATCTCTCCACAGCACTGCCTGCTTCAACCTGTATTTGAGCCATGGATGGTGGTTTAATTCTGCGATTCCAGCACTCCGGGGCCGAGTTTAGGGCCACCCTGGACCACATAGTAAACTCTAGATCAGGCTGGGCTGATATAAGATATTTTCAATAGAAGGAAAGTAATCTAATATTAATGATAATGATGATAATGATGATGATGATAATAATGAAGCTGTCTTGTTTTCTTTTTAAATGTGTGCCTGCCTTTTATCCACAGAGGCATGGGGGCAAATCGGAAGTTCTGATCAGGTTTCTACTCTAAGGCTGCACACTTCACCACTGACTGTGCACAGCTGGCTTTCAAAACACGGGCAGGAAGGGCTGAGACTGCCGCTGTGGCTCAGGAGTCACACACCATCAAGGAGACAGAGTGACAAGGCTTAGAAGTTCCCATGTCATATTTACTTTGGAAATTGCCATTATAACTGAAATACAGTTTGACAGCCTGGTTTTAAACTTCTAAACGCCTTGAGATTTTATCTAACTAATAAACTTGTGGCTTCATAAACCCACAAGGCTCCGGTGATAGAATCTTATTTGAAAGGGTGTGAGCCTGCCAGGTGTAAGGAAACATTTGTGATCTCCGGCTTGGTGAACCGCAAAGTGCCTATCTATTTTCAGAGATTACCGGGACGGTGCTGGTGCCATTGGTTAAGATAGCAAATTGATTTCTTCAATAAACGAGGGCCTCATTCACTCACCACAATTTTCTAAAATTGCCCTTTTGATCTGAGGCTTCCAATCCTGCCACAGTAAGTTCTTATTTTGGAACACAGAAGTCTATAGTCTCAGGTATATATATATATATATATATACCTTTACATGACTGGAAAACACAAACCCTTCTCTCTTGGTTTACTCCAATGAAGCAGAATGAGTTTCTTCAAGCACACTTTTGTGTTTATTGACATTTTGAAAGAAACAGAATCTTGGCCAATGATCTAAAATTTTATAATTTTAAAACAATGTTGACACTGAGGACTACCTTCGCTGCCTCAGACATGATCAGTACATTTTCATAGAGGTTTAAGGTCTTTAATTCACAGAGCATTCGTTTGCATAGAGAAGCATAGGCCAGAACCAGCAGATCCCCCAGCATTGGGGCTGTGGGTGTCCTTTGCAAGAGTGTATGTACTTTTAGCTGCTGCGGCATCTCTCCAGTCCTGATGTTTACAATTCTAGATTCCCTTTGATGGAATTTGGAATCTGTTCCCTGGGAAATGATGGAAACATCAATGTTTACAAGAAGCTATCAAAGGGGCTGGAGTGATGGCTAAGTGGATAAAGTACTGGCCATGCAACCGTGGGGACCAGAGGTTGGTTAACCAGAACCAGACAGCTGTGGGAGCCACGTGTAAACCCAGCATTTAGGGAGCAGAGCATGGGGTCACCATGGCAACTGGCTAGACAGACTATACTGAATCGGAGAGGGCCTGGTCCTGTAAAGGGCCCAGTCTCAAAGTAAATAGGGAAGACACCCAATGTCAACTTTGAGCCTCCATATGCACATGCGCACATATGTGAACACAGATGGTCTCATGCACCTACATACATGCAAACCTCTCTCTCTCACACACACACACATACAGACACCTCAACTTATAACAACCTAGGCTGTAGCTTATCAGTGTTAGAGTGTTTACCTAGCTATATCTGAAGCCCTGAGTTCTAGCCTTTGACCCTTAAGACAGCAATAAAGAAAAACATACCTGCAGAATATATGTGTTTATGTGTGCACCCAGCTCTGTAGCATGCACACTGATAGCCACTATTTGTACATGTGCTCATGTCCTTTCCCCCACTATTATAAATTCCTTTTAGAAAAAGGTAGTACTTTCACGACTTAGCTGTATGGATGGGTGCTCTTCTCACCCCTTATGAATAGGAACCACAGACAATAGAAAGCATTACTAGCACTCTCTGGGAAGGAACCTGAAGGGCAGACTTAAAATCACTTGTCCAAGTCCCACAACTGGCAAAACGTGCTTGTTACTTAGACGCCATTTTGAGGGGAACTTGGCACAAAGAGTGTGCAGGATATGGGGTCACCTCCAGCTTTCCCAGTGGCTGAGCACTGAGTTGACTGAGCTGGGCGGAACATTCCAGGATTTCCGTGGAGCAGTAGGGATGCTGATAGAGCTGTTTAGAGATGGTGCTGATGGTGCAAAGGATACTGCAGATGACTGCGGGTGGTGCCTGTCATTCACGGACCTGCAGCCCCTGCACCATGGATGGTTCTTCCCATTTGATACTCAGCAAAGCTTCTGTGAGGCAGACGCTGCCTGTATATCCCTCCTCAGTGAGAAAACACTCAAGTCCAGAGAGCTGAGCTAACTCCTTCATAACACAGCAGGCATTACCCCGAGACTCTCTGACCTCAGAACTCCCATGCTAACCATTACATGCTTCAAGTTCAAATTAACACAAATATCCAACATGTACTCATGGCTGATTGTGCAACAGACACCATCCCAAGTGACTTTAAACATCAATTCATCCTCTCTTCGGTGGCTATGAAGCAAGCCGCAGTCTGTTGCAAGTTTGAATTTTGTTCTCGTTGAATTTTTATTGTCTTCTTTGTATACTTTTGAGACCAGGGTGACTCTGCAGCCCAGGCCATCATCCTGCCTAAGCCTCCTAAGCGCTGGGTGACAAGCGTGAACCACCACACCCGTCTTGTGTTCCACCTGGAATGTGTATTCATCCACCAACCTTTCACTGAGTCCACTGGGGAAAGCTCGGGTTCATTTTTAACTATGAAAAAAATGGGGAGAGAGAAGAACGACTGTTCCTTAACCGTCCAGTGCTGAGTCAAATGAGCGAAGCAGAGGGCAGTAGGGAGAGGGAGCAATGACATGTCTTAGCTACATGCACGGTGACAGTGACCAGGAGACTCTAGACCAGGCTGACTGCAAGCCTCTTTCAGTACAGCAGTCCGAGAAGCAGAGGGAAGCTGGGGGAAGCCATTCAACCAAAAAAGGAATGACGGCAGACAGGAGCCAAGTGAATTTAGGATACAGATGAGTTGAATAAAAGGCACCCAGAAACCTTTCAACAATTTTTTAAAAATGTTTCCACACTTCTATACTCATTGGAAATGATTTCTTGACTGCCAAACATTCTTGACATTCCAAATAACTTTGCCGGAAGTGTCAGAAGGGGTTCAAGGACATGCCCAGTACACAGAACTGAGAAAGGCAGACGGCGTGAGCCAAGGCACCTGCCTGGATCATCTTCTCGTATTCATACAAGGCTACTGCTATCTTAGGGTGACGCTCAGTCTAACACCAGGAGTCTCGTTACACAGCACTCCAGGCAAATGTGTGTGGGTTTTGTTTTGTCTGCCCCTTGGAGCTTCTTGTTTCCATAATTTAGGAGGGAGAGACAGGAAGAGCAGAAAGAGAAAAGGGGCAGAAATACAACCAATTATTAGGAGGCCTGACATGCTGTGGTTAAACTTTCCAAATGAACACTTCAGCACCCCCCTCCAGGCTTGGGAATCATGTATGATCATGCCTCTGAAGACACACTTGTGGAGTCATAATCCTGCAGGACACACGCTGACCTGATCACTCAGAGGAGTCTGTTGGACGGAGAGAACCGAAGTCTCTATGGTTCAACATGTTGTGGAAGTTTCCACAAACCCGCTGTACTAAGATCTTCCTCCTGTGCCAAAATTCGGACAGTTCACCCATTGCTTCCAAGGCAAAGCCCCCTCCCTAACTAGAATGAGAATTACCCAGGATCTTTAAAAAAGAACCACTCAACGGGTGGGCCCCTAAGGCTATTAAATCAATTGTTTAAAGATGAAGTGGGAAAGTAAAGTATCCATCTGCAGCCACCTCCCAAGCTGGCTCAAGACTCTACCACAGGACTTCCAAGTCTCTTTCCACAAATCTTCTCTATCCCCCTCAAAATGTACACCATTTTGAAAGTGTGGCCAAGTCATTGGATCTAGTGCCAAACAGGATCTGACTATGAGAACCACCCAGAAAGCTGTAGCTCCTCAGGGTTCATGCAAATGCAGTGCCCCTTAGGTGCCCACATCCTGATGATGGTATGGCACTGTTACCAACTCTCCCCTTTAGCAATAACACACACACATCCTCTCAAAGGGCTGACATCAAACTGGGAACTCCAAAGACCAGAGAATCTCCACACATGTCGATTCTTTCTGACCCATTTATGCAACAAGCTGCCAAGGCATGCCCATTCTGTAGTAGATTCTGGGAAGTCCAAGAGAAATTTGACAATGTTATCCATATACTAAGTAGATGGTAACCTAGTTGAAAACATACAGAAACCAGTGACCGGAAACTAGCACATACGTCATGATGGACAAGCAACCAGCACAGGAGCATGAGCTAGATTCACTGTTCAGAATCAGAGGAGATTCTCCGCAAGACAGACCACTGATGTTCAGTGGATGGAACAGGCTTGAGTAGCTGGGCCAAGAAAAGAGGAAGGAAATTGTGAGCAGAGAAAACAGGAGGGACGGCCAAGAAGAAGAGCAGTGTGTACTGGGGACCACAGATAACACACTGTCTACAGAAGAGGGTGGGGTTGGGAAAAAGGAAAAGTGAGCCTAGGTCACATGGTCTTTGACATCACGTTGGAAACTTTGGACTTGACCCTTAATGCTACTGAGAACCCTGATGTATTTTCTGGAACGAGTCAACACCTCAATTTGCACTTTGGAGAAGTCTCACCAACAGAGTGAACATGAGGGTTTGAAAAGATCAACAACACTGTAAACAGAGTATAGAGTCCAACACAGGGAACGTGAGGAAGTAGATGCTGTAGAAAGAGCTGAGGCTCTGGATGGAGAGTGTGCAGGGAACAAGCTGTCCTGAGCTTGCCAGGCAAGGATTAGGTGAGGCAGTAGAGCTGTCAAGCCTGGGCTCTCTATGGCCTTGCTAAATGTCATAGCCTAGATGTGAACTTTTCTCTCTGTGCAACTGAAATAGTTTGATCCTTCTGAGTCTCTGCCACCGTCAGAGAGACAGGCCTGGACCTGAGGTGCGGAGGGGCCTTCTTCACATGACCAGCATATAGACCACATATAATGTGCCTAAACATGAGTGTCCAGAGCCCAGTTAGTAACAGCTCTTGTAGATACAGTGATAATAGATAATGCAGTCCATAGATAATGCTCCAGGGATGGCTGCCATCCATGAACAGAAATGGTCATTGCCTAGGCTTAGCCCTGGATATGCAAATGAGCAAGAGTGGCCCGGATAGTCTGAGAGTCTGGGTCTTGCCCAGTTGCTCTCAGGTGAAAGGAGATTAATCAAGCAGACCCAGAGTTGGTTCTCAGTGTGCGCTCTCCTGGTCCGGCCAACCAGAGACCTAAGATAGATCTCAGTGTGTGCTCTCCTGGTCCGACCAACCAAACAGACCTAAGATAGTTCTCAGTGTGCGCTCCCCCTGGTACATTTTGCTGTCCCATTTTTTAACGTTTGCACGCATCTGTCTCTCGGTGCCGGAAGTGTTCGTCACATGTAGGCTTTCCATAGCTGTAGATGTTTTATTTAAAAACATCCATGCTTCCTGCCATTTTCCATCTCCCCCATCTTCCAGGATCTTGGTGATGTTTCCAAACACGAAGAGATTCTGCACCAAGTATCCCAGCGCCTGGCTTGTTTCTACCCGATTCCATCCCTAAAGGGGTCCTCTATTTCTGAGCTGGCTCCTGACTGGCATCCTAAGGCTCTCCTTTCTCGTGGCTCTTTATTGATGGGATTCTCTTTCTCTCCCCGGTACACTCACTGCGGACTCACGAAGGAATGGTGCCTTCCACTGCACTCAAACCTCGGGACTGTTGAGTCTGTACCCAAACAAAGGAGGCTTTTTCTCCGGTGCCCACGTCACCCTTTTAGGAAAATGTTAAAACAACACGACGAAGTCCGGCAGACACACGCGGCTCAGGGGCTGACATCTGGTCTGTGTGGGGTGAGGGAATCTGGTTTCACTTTGGAAAGTTTGCTGGGTGGGTGCTCGATGCCCTGTGCGCAGCCCTCAATTACAAGCGCTGGGTATCCGCAAGGGAAGACACGCGCTGAATACCAACTATCGTTTTCCCCATCAAGCTAACTGATTACAATTGGAGTTTCCTCAAAGGAGCTTGTTGGATAATTTGTCTCATTACTACTGAAAAGGAAATGGAAATCAAGGACTTGAGGGCAGGAAACAGTAAGCAAATATGATCAAAGGTTTACTGCATGAGCTGTGGGTTTAGTGGGAAAATAATAAAAAGATTAATGTCACAGTAGATCAAATATAATCAAACTTTGAACTATTCATTAAGCTAATATGCTTTAAAATTGAAAGCCAAATAAAGTAACTGCATGGGAATATTCTTAAACCATCGGGTACAGATACCTTTCATTGGAAACCAAAACACAGACCATGCAGAGAGCCAACATCACCCCATTTATTGCTTTCCTACTAATTTGAGAACTAGAATGTACTTTGAATTTGATGGCCCAACTGCCCGTATCTACCTTATTCCATCTCTGAGCATCACCGCAGCACGAGCCTCGCCTTGCAGGAAGGACTGTAAACAAGGAGCAGCTGCTAAAGTTAGAGCGCTGCTGACAAATCCACCATAGAGGAGGAAACTAGGAACGTGGAGCGCAATCAGGAGAAATGCAGGCGAAGCACCAAGAAAAAGCACAGCAGACAGGAGAGATGAAGGCGGGAAGCATCCAAGATGAGCAATAGGGAAGCCAGGAATGCTGAAATCCATTCAGAATGGCTTTCCGTTCACGGAGTGTTGAACAGGGGAGGTAGCCATGGGAGGGTGGAGACAGAAGTTCCTCCTGATTTAGGAAGTTCACAGATGAAGAAGCTTCCTTACATAATATCAAAATGTGATTAAAAAAAAAAAAAACAACTAGTATCTTACGACAAGTATCCGGAGCAGTTTTAAGACAAGCACTGCAACCATAACAATCAGAGTTCAAGACTCAAGTCTGTCACTTCCCAGGTGAGGGAGCTCAGCACGCCACTTCGCCTTCTCAAGCCTGATTTATCAACTGACAGTATGCACAGGTAAGGCTGGCTCGCAGGGCTGGTGATGTTTGAACATGATGTTAGTGGACAGAATATGATCAGCAGGCTCATGGTGCTGCCCGTGGAACAACAAGAAGCTGGCAACTGGCAGATACTATTCCTGGGTTTTAGCCTCCCCTTGCCTGAAACATTTTGATATGTTACCACTCCCAAGTCTTTCCTTTCTTCAAAGCAGCAGTCCACCAAAAATCAAGTTTCCCTCTGGGTTTCCAGAGGAAGATTGTGGTTTTGAATTCAGGATGTTCCCAGACACCTGTGCAAGAGGCAGAAATACTTGTTCCTGCCTCGGCATGAATTCAGAGTCCACGCTCGTCCAGAGAGCTGGGTCACTGGCCTTCTGATGCTCGACTTCTTCTTTGCTCGTTAAAGAGACATGAATTTCTAACTTCAATTAGCCAGATGTAAAAGAGTGAAGGTGTCTGGGCAACCGTGTCACATTTCCATTCGGTTCTGGTTTTCACTGTCTAATTAGAAATGTATTTTCATCCGAGTGCTTGAAAAGTTATACTAATATATATTACCAGGGCTTTCGACCTTAGCACTAGCATGCATGTGCATAAACTAGGTTTTCCAAATATTATATTAGTTCCACAGCTGTACTCAGAGCATCACTGAAATGTTGCAGATGTTAAAGATGCTCTGCACTCCTTACAGTCTCTGTGCAATAAGTCAGTTCTTGGGTTCAGTTCATCGGTTCTACATGTTAAATAGAGCAGAAGGAAGAGAGGCTGATGGTTCAGGATGTGTCCAGAAGTCTGGTGAGTTGGTAAATCCTGAGGAGTAAAAGGCTGGGGTGTGTCTCTGAAGGCAAAGTAATTATACCTTGAGCTCCAACTTCGAAAGTCAAAACTGAGCTAATTAAATGAAAAGAGTGCAACTTCACATGCCGGTTAGATTATCAGAAGTTCTTCAATAAGTTTATGCACTTTTAATAAGCAAAAGCATTAGTCAGCTTTAAAACAACAACCGAGAAGTGTGATGCATTCCTCGCCTAAAGATCTGAACGAGACAAAACAAAGCCTCGTGGATGTGTTTGTTCATTAATTCTTAAAAAGCCAGACTTGGCGTTGCTATCATGTCAACTGGCACCAGACCATGCTCAATTTAGAGCAGTACAAAGTAGAGCCCAAAGTCTACAATGGTAGGGTTTTCATCACACTAATTAACAGCCATTTTGTTTAAAATAAACAGATACGAGTCTAATTGCCTTTTTTACATAAGAAAGAGACTATCTTAAAAGTTAAAACAGGCGAAGAAAAGATCAGACAAACGCCACTCAGAGAAGCAAAGTGTGTGTGAAAGGGGCCTGAGGAAGTCTGGACTGCTGTTCGGATTGACAGCCCAGTGGGGTAAAAGGAATTACAGGCTCAGGGAGGTGAAAGGGCCCCTGAGGTGAATGACCCTAGCGACCCAGCCTCTCACACCTTTCTTCATGGAGCAGCCAGGCCACACCTTTGTCTGCAGTGGGCTGACCAAGCTAATTAGGACCGAGCCACTCATTAGAGGTAATTGGTTGCCTGTACCCAGCATTCCTAGCCTAAAGAGGAAGTAGTGCTACTGAAAGGTCAAAGGAAGATTGGGATCCAGATGTTGTCCTTCTCTGAGGCTTCCAAAGGTCTTTTCCTTTGGGTCTGTGAAATCTCTTTGCATTGAACCAATAGCCAGGTTCATGTGACCCGGAGTCCCATCTCCACCTCCTGTCAAAGCAATTCCTGGACACCCAGACAAGCCACGAGTTTCCAGAGCTATCACAGAAGGTCAACAGACTCACTGTTTTTATTAAATTAAGGGATATACGTCTGTGGTACACAGGTGTAATGCTATCTCTGACATAACCCAGAGCCCTGAAATGTGATTGAAGACTAGCAACTGCATTGGCCAGCTGTTTGAATGGCATGTCACTCCAGCTGCAGAGCAGAACACCAGCCATAGAGATGATAACTTAAGATCATTGTCTGGTACGTACTCTCTATTGTTTAGTTAAGTCAGAAGAATCTCCCTATGCAACCTTGTCTAGCCTGGGACTCACTATATAGCTCAAATGTGTAGCAATCTTCCTGCCCCAGCCTCTCAAAAGTTGGAACTATAAATACCATACATTGACTTCTCAGAAATACTCAGGTTTCTTTAGCCGCTAGCTCCCTTGTTACCAATTACACTGTATGTGGAGAGGGGCTTCCCAAAGTTCTCTGGCAAGTCACTGTAAAAGCATGCCTCTACTATTGGCATATGCTATTATCTGCATCCATGATCCACATATGCCATTAACTGGATTCATAATAAGACTGGTAATTTTACAGCATAATACACTACCTCTTTTTCTTTGCTTTTCATGAGAGGAGATCTCGTGTGATAACAGAAGCCAAGTTTGCATTAAGTATGTAATCTCTCTTCCTCAATTTTCTGAGTGCTGGGATTATAGCTACGAGCCACCACTCCCAGGTTTACTGCATAGTAAACCTTGAAAGGAAAACAACCTCGCATGGATATAGATTATGAGCATAAGGATGGTATGAGTATCTGTTCTATGAACTGAATGTCTCGAGGATATCAACAAGGTGGAGGATGTGTGCATCAGTTGGGAATACCATTTTTAAATGTCATCCAAACAATGGGGTTTTCTCAATACTCTACTATACTATATATAGGTATGCTTTAGTTTTACTTTAAAAGGCCTTGATTTGCTGAGGTCTAGCAGACTGGGAGTCTTCTAGAACAACTCGCTTAATATAAAGTAGCATGGCTTTCACCCCGAGAGAATCTGTTATCTAGCATGGTGCCTTTAAATCACGTCTGGATGGCTTTGCCTGTGTAACTCACCCAATAAAAAGTCACATTAAATTCTGGTACCAGTGTAGGAAGACTGAGGAGGGCTGGGTGAGTAGCTCAGCGGTAAGGCACTTGCTCAGCAGGCATGAGGCCCTGGGTTTGAACGCTAGCATTAGAGGACAATGCTAGAATACTAGATCGTAACTGTAAATGACTTTATGCTAAACATGACTAATGGCGATTCTGCACAGACTAATTTAGAATGTAATGAGCTTTCCTTTACCTGCCTTTAAAATTCTATGACTTGGTAGAAAGAGGAAATCGGGAGACTGGGGATGTGGCTTTCAGCTGATAGAGAGCTTGCCTCGCACACATAAGGGTTAGATCACTAGTGCTGCCTAATCTGCGCACAGTGGCACACACCTGTGCTCCCTACACCTGGGAGGGGGAGGAGGCAGAAGAAGAATCATAAGCTCAGAGTCATCTTTGGCTACAGAGCAAGTTTGAAGCCAGCTTGGGATACATTTTTAACATAAAAATAAAAGAAATAAGTAGAAAAATCAAAAAAATTATCCAACTATTGTTTTTCTAGTACTCCTGTGAGTTTATCAAAATTTAGTATGCTCATCGTGTGTAGGGACAGAACTTGATCCAACCTCTCCTGTTCAGGGAGCGAGCTTCTCATGGCAAAGATCCTCAATTCCCCTTCCCTGGCTCCCAACATGAGTTCCTGGAAAAATCTGTGACTATGGATGATGCCCGGCCCAGCTAGGCAGGTGTGAATAGTCAGTGACTATGGATGATGTCTGGCCCAGCTAGACAGGTGTGAATAGTCAGTGACTATGGCTGCTGCCTGGTCCAGCTATATAGGTGTGAATAGTCACTGACTATGGATGGCTGCCTCCTGGTCCAGCTAGGCAAGTGTGAATAGTCAGTGACTATGGATGATGTCTGGCCCAGCTAGGCAGGTCTGATAAGTGTGGGGGGAGAAAGCATGAAGGACGCTGTATCAAAGCGTGAGCACCCCTGTCACCTATCCCTGCTTTCTTGGCACTGACGATCTTGTGTGTCATCAGTGTTTCAGAACAGTGAGTGCCCAAAGCAGGACATCAGAAGTTCACACAATACAAAAAGAGTGGACTTCATTAAAGGACAGGTGACAGACTAACCCTAAACTTCAATTAGGAACAAGAGAGAAACATCGCTTCACTGCTGGTGGGTTTAGAGTTTTGATTTAAGACAGGATCTCACTCTGTAGCCCACAATGACCTATGCAAAATTCCCTATATAGTCAAGTCTAGCCTCAGACTCAAAGCAGTCCCCCTGTTCCGACATCCTGAGGTTACAAGTATGCTTCCACTTTCTGGTATCTTCTTCAATTTCTTTCTTCAAAGATTTAAAGTTCTTATCATACAGGAATTCCACCTGCTTGATTAGAGTTACTCTGAGATATTTTATGCTGTTTGTGGCTATTGTGAATGGTGATGTTTCTATGATTTCTTTCTCAGCCGATTTATCATCTGTATGAAGGAGGGCTACTGATTTTTTTGAGTTAATCTTGTATCCTGTTACATTACTGAAAGTGTTTATGAATTGTAGAAGTTCCTTGGTAGAATTTTTGGGGTTGTTTATGTAAAGTATCCTATCATCAACAGATAGTGAGAGCTTGACTTCTTCTTTTATGATTTGTATCTCCTTGATCTCCATTTGTTGTCTTATTGCTCTAGCTAGGACCTCAAGAACTATATTGAATAGATATAGAGAAAGTGGACAACCTTGTCTTGTTCTTGATTTCAGTGGGATCGCTGGGAGTTTCTCTCCATTTAGTTTGATATTGGCTATTGGCTTGTTGTATATTGCCTTTATTATGTTTAGGTATGTTCCTTGTATCCCTGGCCTCTCCAAGACCTTTATCATGAAGGGATGTTGTATTTTGCCAAAAGATTTTTTAGCATCTAATGAGATGACCATTTGTGGTTTTTATAGATCCCCCATGCTCTTGGGTAGGTAGAATTAACATAGAAAAAATGGCAATCTTACCAAAAGCAATCTACAGAATCAATGCAATGCCCATCAAAATTTCAGCAAAATTCTTCATAGACCTCAAAAGAAAGATACTCAACTTCATATAGAAAAGCAAAAAAAAAAAAAAATAGCCAAAACAATCCTGTACAATAAAGGAACTTCTGGAGGCATCACTATCCCTGATTTCAAACTCTGCTAAAGAGCTACAGTACTGAAACAGCCTGGTATTGTCATAAGAACAGACAGGAGGACCAATGGAACAGAATCAAAGACCCAGATATTAATCTACACACTTACAAACACCTGATTTTTGACAAAGAAGCAAAAACTATAAAATGGAAAAAAGAAAGCATATTTAACAAATGATGCTGGCATAACTGGATATTAGCCTGTAGAAGAATGAAAATAGATCCATATCTATCACCATGTACAAAACTCAAGTCCAAATGGATCAAAGACCTCAACATAAAACCAGCCACACTAAACCTCATAGAAGAGAAAGTGGGAAGTACACTTCAACACATTGGTACAGTGTAGCAAGGAGGTTGCTTGTTTGCTCCTGGTCGCTTAGCCCCAAAATAATCATACAGAAACTGTATTAATTAAATCGCTGCTTGGCCCATTAGCTCTAGTTTCTTATTGGCTAACTCTTACATATTAATTTAACCCATCTCCATTAATCACCACGAGGTCGTGACCTACCAGCAAAGTTTCAACACACGTCTGTCTCCAGCAGCAGCTCCATGGCTTCTCCTTGACTCAGCCTTTCTTTCTCCCAGCATTCAGTATAGTTTTCCCCGCCTAGTTAAGTTCTGCCCTGCTATAGGTCCAAAGCAGTTTCTTTATTCATTAATGCTAATTACAGCATACAGAGGGAAATGCCACATCAGTACAGGAGAACATTTCTTAAATATAACCCCAGTAGCACAGACACTGAGAGAAACCATTAATAAATGGGACCTCCTGAAACCAAAAAGTTTCTGTAAAGCAAAGGACATAGTCAACAAGACAAATGGCAGCCTACGGAATGGGAAAAGTTCTTCACCAGCCCCACATCAGACAGAGGTCTGATCTCCAAAATATACAAAGAACTCAAGAAATTGGTAATCAAAAGAACAAATAATTCAATAAAAGAAATGGAGTACAGACCTAAACAGAGAACTCTCAACAGAGGAATCTAAAATAGCTGAAAGACACTAAAGAAATGCTCAGCATCCTTAGCCAACAGACAAATGCGAATCACAACTCTGAGATTCCATCGTACACTTCTAAGAATGGCCAAGATCAGAAACATTGATGACAACTTATGCTGGAGAGGCTGTGGGGAAAAGGAACACTCCTGCATTGCTGGTGGGAGTGCAAACTTGTATAGCCCCTTTGGATATCAGTATGGTGATTTCTCAGAAAATTAGGAAACAACCTTCTTCAAGACCCAGCAATACCACTTTTGGGTATATATCCAAAGGATGCTCAATCTTACCACAAGGACATGTTCATAGCAGCATCGTTTTTCATAGCCAGAACCTGGAAACAACCTAAATGATCCTTGATTGACCAAAGAATGGATAAAGAAAATGTGGTACATTTACACAATGGAGTACTATACAGCAGAAAAAATAATGACATCTTGAAATTTTCAGGCAAATGGATGGGCCTAGAAAATATCTTTTTGAGTGAGGTAACCCAGACCCAAAAAGGCAAATATCATATGTACTCACCAATAAGTGGGTTTTAGACATCAAGCAAAGAAAACCAGCCTACAATCACAATCCCAGAGAATCTAGACAACAATGAAGCCCCTAAGAGAGATACACATGGATCTAATCTACATGGGAAGTAGAAAAAGACAAGATCCCCTGAGTAAATTGGAAACATGGGGACCATGGGAGAGGGTCAAAGAGGAGGGAAGAAGAAAGGAGGGGAGCAGAGAAAAATGTATAGCTCAATAAAATCAACAACAACAAAAAATAAATTGCAAGGCAATTACAATAGAAATTTTTTTAAAAATCAGATTACCAGTATGAGCTGTCATTCTGGTTAGGAAAATCTTACAGTCATTTCCCAGAAGACTGGCATTCGTACCATGGCACCTGATGTTCTGAGCAAGGCTCTGCCCGTGTCTGCCTGAGAGGCACCACCTTTTTACAGGCTTTGTGTCATGGTGCACCAGAGGTGAGTGCCCTGCTTGAGTCAGACGTGGAAACATTTACAGGAATCTCACAAAACCCTGTTATGTCTGTTGAAACTAAGAGAAACAAAACACAATACAACACACACACAGGCCTGAAACAAATGCTTTCTTCTGTGTGGCTTTTCCCCCTTTGTTTCTAAAAGTGTTACCACACTTTACATCAGCATTGCTCCATAAGACATTAGAAATAATTTATTGTGTGGCTGTTCTTCCCCAGACATCTTCCACTTTGTGTTCTGAGACAGGGTCTCTCACTGGTCTGGAACCCCCATTAGGTCAGGTGGCTATCCAGCAATCCCCAGGGATCCAACTGTCTCCACCTCCTGAGTATTGGGATTAACAAATCCAGTCACTAGACTTGACATCTTCACAGGGGTTTGGGTGACTGAACGTGGATCCTTTTGTTTACAGGGCAAGCATTTTGTTGACAGCAAAGGACCACAAAGGACAAGGTGTTCTTTGAGGGCAGGGACAGCGTGGCACTTCTCTAACAGGTCCTGATGCTCAGAGGCAGCTGAGGAGCTACCTGTTGCTAACTCAACCTCTGCTCCAATGAAAGATTCAGACGGCAGAGAACTGGCCTGGGAGCTCGTGAGTCATGAAGGAAACTTTCCATCTGAAGAAGAGCTCATGCATGTTTTCAAGTAAAACAATCTGCAGCTAATAGTGGGATGCTCTGATTATGGCTTGGGTTTGGGGGTTTACTTAGTTTTGCTTTGGTTTTTGAGTTCGTGTCTTGAAATAGAGCTGTGGTTACCCTGGAACTCATCATGTATTCCTGGCTGGCCTCTTCAGAAGTTCTCCTGTCTCAGCTTCCTGAAGCAAGTATCACCATGCCTGGTTTCCAACATTTTGCTAAGTACCCACGTGTAGATTCTAAGATTAGGATTTAAACATCTTAGATATTTTTATATATTAGGTTTAGAATTTAGTCATCCCAAATAATCATAATTTCACAGCAGAGTGTTGGAAATAGCACTGTTTGTCCATTGTAGAAATGTCGCTGAGGGTGGTGGCATAGGCTTGTAATCCCAACACTTGAGAGCTAAGGCAGGAGACTTACAAGGTCAAAGTCAGTCTTGGCTACACAGCAAGACAGTGTCTCAAAACAAAACATAAAACCTAATGACTATGTAAATGATAGTCTCAGGTTAAATTAAATAAATTATTTTCAAAGAAATTGACAAAGTCCTGAAGTTCTCTGGGCTCCAAATTCTCTGGGATCTACCATGAGCAGTGAGATTCTTATTACTGATATTATTATCAATTAACTGAGGACTGATATTATTATCTTAGACTACATAATCTAGCTATTTATTATTCATATTTACATCAATATTTATGTTTACCTGCAATTGATATATTAAGTACTTAAATATAAATGTATTGGATTCTAGTTGATGGGCATAAATTATTTTAGAAGCCCACTAAAACAAAATGTAGTTAAAGATGTCTTTAATGGAAGCTATAAATAATGCAATAATTTGCTTGAGAATTGTATGTTTTATTAACCAAATCAAACTGATTTGCTAAGTTATTAAAAATGACAAAAATTTCCACAAAGAAATCAAGCAAACATAATTAAATATTCTTAAAATGAATTCATCTGATGTGTGGGGACCTCAGTTATCGCACCCAAAGCGAAGGCCTGGGATACATATCCCAAGGGCTTCCTAAGTTACAGCTGAAATGGTGGAATCTGTCTAGATTGTATTCTTTCACCTAATGTAGCACAAACATTTAGTGCTGCTTAAATATAAGCCTTTTGAACTAAGAGTTGAGCGTTACAGTTTAATATGAAACATCCTTCACAGGCCCGCAGTTTGGATGCTCAGTCTATGGCTTGTAGAGTATTTTGGGATGTAGTAGAAACTGTATATTAAGACCTTCCTGGAGGAAGTAGGTTACTGGGGCTAAGCCGTGGAGGTTATGCCTGGTGCCCAGTATTCTGTGTCTCTCGTATTTTCTCTCTATTTCTCCTTCCTGTCCACCACAAAGTAAAAAATTCCCTTACTATATATTCACGCCACTATGGTATCATCATGTTCTTTCTGTCAAGAGCATGAGCCAAGCAACCATGAAATGAAGCATCTGAAACCTGAAACTGTGAGCCAGAATCCCCCTTTCTTACTTAAAGTTGTGTATGTCAGAGTTTCTATTACTGTTATGAAAAGGCTCACCAACATCATATATAAAGAATGTCTTTAAGTGTGAAGGCCTTGTTACAATACTTGCATATATTTTGATTTTAATGAAGTTATATTAAGTAAAAACATTTTATAAAACTCCACTTTCAGAAATATTAAAGGGGCAATCAGACAGTTACACACTATGCATACATCTACTTATTAAGCAATTCTCCAAAATAAAAAAATCTACACTAGATGCTGGGGTTGGTTAAATAATTGAAATGTTAATATACACATTGGGTGTCTGCTATACACAGGCAGATATCTATGGACTTGCCAAGTAACTCACTTAATTCTGAAAACTGCATGCTTCTTTTACTTAAATGAGAGAGAATAACTTAGCTACAAAGGCCCAAGGAATGCACATGCCCAAGTTCCCACCTCCAAGGGCCTTACAGAGGAGTGTGCACTAAGGAAGTGTGCACACTGGAGAGGTGTGCAGGAGAGGTGTGCACACTGGGGAGGTGTGCACACTGGGGAGGTGTGCATACTGGAGAGGTGTGCATACTGGAGAGGTGTGCACACTGGGGAGGTGTGCAGGAGAGGTGTGCCCACTGGGGAGGTGTGCAGGAGAGGTGTGCACACTGGGGAGGTGTGCATACTGGAGAGGTGTGCCCACTGGAGAGGTGTGCAAGGTGAACTGTGATGTCACAGCACTTTCTCACCACCATGCTTGTTCTGCCTCCCAGGAAGGCACTACCAACTGGCTTCTTTGCCAGTGTGGAGCCTTCGCACACCTGAATTCAAAACTTCTGTGACAGCTACTTTTTAAAATACTCTTTGTCCATCCTGCCTGATATGATCTGGAGAGTTCTGATAAGTTGTCATCACAATTGTTTACAGGACTGTCAAAACCCACAGAGGAAGTAAGTTTTTAAAAGAAAAGCAAAACATTTGAATGAAAGAATTATCTTTAGCTCTAGTGGCAAGAGCAGCACCACCATCCTCAACAGCCCCCTTCAGACAGCAGGAGCTTGGACGGCAGGAAGCAGCAGCGAGGCATGGCTAAGTGCACGTGCGCACACGGGAAACGGCAGAACATAAACAAGTGGAATACTTCAGGGTAGAAAGAGAAATTACTCATACAAGGCAGTTTTTCCTGTTACTGAGTGAAAATGGTCTAATGTCTCAGAAGAAAGACAAAAGAAATCAAGACCTCTCTCGACAGTGAGAACCTAGTAAGAATTTTACTCGTAGTCATGTGTCAGAAACACTGACACATGGCAGTATCAGAAATGACATGGGACACTAACATATCACAGACAAGTACGCACTGGGTGGAGAGGCGCAGCGTCCCTAATCAGAAGGGAAGCTCGAGAAAGGAGCGAGCCTACACATCTTTATTGAAGTTCAATTTCAGTATGTGTATCGACAAGAGATACATTTAGGAACCAAGTAAATGTACAAAGTCAAAATTTCAATTTTTTTTCACTCAGAAAGAATTATGACTCAGGGATATATTTTCATTTATCTGATTGAATTTTTCTTTGAATTTGTATAGATTATGTCTTTTAAGAAACACTTGGAACAAGTTCGCTCTTCAAGATATACATTTACTTACTTGAGTATGATACAAATTTGAACTCATGTAGACTGTCCTCAAATAACCATGCCAAGCAGAGGAAAGCACACATATGTGAATTACTCACGCATGTGCTATATTCACCTGGTAGCTTTAGGTCAGAGAGCACCATGAGCAAGAGGCTACGCTGATGCATCTAATTCAAAACCAAAGGAGACCCTAGCCGCTCAGCTCCAAGGCTGAGGTAGGATTGCGAGCGGAAAGTCAGCATGGGCAAGGCAAAAGCTCTAGAACAGTAGCCTAGGATGCAAGACCCAGGTTTTATAAAATGTCACGAAAGTGGTCTTGTTGATAAATGATACTTATGTTTAAATACTCATTCCTTAATGCAAAATTATATTCATATATTTCTTGCCTAGTTATGCATGTATAAATATATAAATTAAATCCATAGACAAGTATAAAGAGCCATATAAAAATTTATTTTCCTACCATCATTCCTCCAGTGTAGCAACTCAAATGCAAGCAACACTGAAGCTAATTCCAGTTTGGTCACAATGATGCTCATGCCCCTGTTTGTTGAGTAAGGAGCGACATTTTAGGGCAATTTTCCTTTAAGAAGCATTAAGCTTCTCTAGTGTTCAGCAATCATAGCGGTGAGGAGAGTGTGGCTTCCGCTTTGACTCATGATGAAAGGCAGTCACAGGACATAGATCTTCTGGAAAGTGGGGACACCTGGTGACTTCACTCAGCCCCACAACTAATTTCTCTTTCAGTGAGAGTCCTCGCTGGCTCTTCTGAGTCACTCACCACAGAAACTTGGCCACACTTGGGGCAACCCCATCATCTGGAAGTGTAATTTGGTTACTCAAATGCACAGAAGGTTTTCCACCCTGGTAAGATGGTAACCGTGAGGCTTGCCTCCTTAACTGGGAAAGCAGCTAATATGAGTACTGGGTACTTCAGTTAACAAGGACCCAGAGGTTCCTTTGTCTTCAGGGAGCATGGATGTTTCTACGCAGGCTCTTTAAACACAGTGGCATGCCCACTAGGACACTGGACATTACACAGTCAAAGATCTTCTTGCTGACATATGTTACTGAATATTTAGCCACCAGCTCACAATAATTTGGCTTTGGTGAACCTTCAACTCTCTCTATATAACTATATATAAACTCATAAATAAATTAGTCTTTCTAAGCATCTTTCATATTTATTTCTTTATATATAAATGCAATAAAAATTTAAGAGATCAATCTCTATTTGCATGAGGCACATATATACATGTTCACATACATGTACCATATGTCATACGTGAGGATCAGTTTTCTCCTTCCATCATGTAGGTCTGGGGTGAAACTCAGGTCATCATGCTGGCTTCAGGCACTCACTGTGCCTTCTTGCCAGCCCTATCTTCTATATTTTAAAGTGCTCACATTAAACTCATTTTATGATCAATCTCTTTATTAATTCTGTCTCTAAGCATAGCATGGAGTTCACGTGTGAATTCTTTTCAAGCAAGGAACTGTGGCTGCACAGCCGACTGAGGCTACATAGGACATCGCAAAGGCAGAGGTGACTTCCGTTTACTGTGTCCATTGTGCCCTAAGTGTGTATGTGTGACTGACGTGAAAATATGCAAGAAATGTGCAAGGTCTGTAGTACTGGCAAACATCCTTCTGCCTGTACGGAGCATCCTTGGTCTCAAAAAGTCTTACAGAGAAGCAAATTTGGCTGTTCAATCTGTCTGACACCAAAGTTCTCATTTCGCCAAGATATATATATATATATATATATATATATATATATATATATACACACACACACACACACACACACACACACACACACACACACAGTACTTCTCATCCTTCTGCATAAGTCAACCCTTTCAGTTCAATAATCTATTGCTCTTCTGTGATGGCTGCCGCTTGGCTTCCTGAAAAGTTGTCAGTTTTACTAAGTTGCTCGCTCTCTCTCTTATTTTTGATTCAAAAGACTATAGACATCTTGAAAGCAATGGCACCATTTTCGTGAATTATATAATAGCTACACAACCAAAAATGCCTTGTTGGGGATAGTCTCAAGTCACCTTGCCTCTTCCTCTCTGCCAGTGCTTTAAATCAAACTAATTAGAAGCAGTACACATGTTCTTCTTTCTTCTGGAAAGAACAAACCACAGCTGGGTTCCTCTGGACCTCTAGACAAGGGAGGGTAGGTGGCTCTCTGTGTTAGGAATTCTTCCTCATCTGAATGCCTTGAGTATAAAATGAATTTGCTTTAAGAAGCTGAACTGTATGCTCTCTGCAAGACTGATCCCTGAACACAGTCCTCCCCTTTCAGAATCCCCATGTCACAAAAGTGTCTGAAACTCTTTCCCCATGAATATGCAGGTCCTCTCCCAACAGATTATTTCAGTCTTAATTTATATTCTCGGTCCATAGCTGCAAAGGAGGTTACATTTTAAAAGTTCAAACTGGGAGCCGGGGCGTCTCCAGTAGTCATCACTGGCTGTGCAAACACGGGAGCCAGTTTAGATCTCCAGAAACCATGTTTTAAAAAACCACAGGCATGCGGTTCAGCCTGTCTCTCTGGTGCTGGGGAGGCAGAGACAGGGAGATCCTTGAGGCCCGCTTTCCAGCTGGCTACTCATGCTAGCTCAGTGAGCTCCAAGGTCAGGGAAAGGCCCTGTCTCAAATCATATGGAGGACAGGGACCAAGGAAGACATCTGAGGTCACTCTGGCCTCCACATATGTGAGTGTGGACTTACACATACACATGCACACACATGAACACACACACACACATTAAATTTAGCATTGGAAATATACAAATGATAAGATGAAATAATGCAGGCCATTTAGAGGACGCCACTTTTAAAATGTGTAGGAATTACATATTTCTGTACAAGAAGGAAGCAATCTGAAGCAGACACAGAGTCTGAGTTTCTAGGGAGCGTTCACGGAGTCTGGCGGCGAGGACGAGAGCAAGAGAGTCAGAAGATGGAGAAGTGGCCTGCTTGGAGCCGCTGCCACGGGTTCACGTCCAAGAGCAGAGGGAGCTCACACAAGTTATTCAACAGAACACTAATAACACGGTGCTGCAGAATGAAGACAGAAAAATGTGAATACCACATCCCAACAAACAATAATGAGAACACAGGCCAGATAATTAAAATAACATTTGGGCGGTTCTTGGCTTGGAAATAGAGAAACAATTCCAAGATTTTTCTAGCCCTCATAATCAAAACTACAATCTTGGAGGCTATTTAAAAAGATAACTTCACCAGTAGCTCAGATTAGGGTGTAAGTAGCTCGGAATTGGTGCTAAAAGCACAAAACCGTCCAAACACACACTGTTAGCAAGACCAACGGCTGCAGCAGAGGGACACAGACGGACCACGCCAGAAAGCCCGCAGGGCACAGCTGGCTCTGTCACTGACTGTGTGTGGCGACATCTCTGAACTTGTGTTTTAATCTATGTAGCATGTGCCATTACAAACCCCTTTCTCACTTGCTGGGATGATCAGAGGCGATGTATCTAAAATGCACCTATGAAAGGTTATAGAGTTAGTGACTGGTTACGATGGATATTGCATTTTTCACACTGAGGCCTCCATACTTCTCTATCCTGAAGTATTTCTTTCTCTTTTGCTGTCTACCCAAAGCAAGCAGGCCTTTCTGGCAGCTATCATCCTGCTACCTTTAGTAATTCACCACTGCACACCCACGCACGTGCACACACACACTGGACGCCTCCCAGTAAGGCTGGCAGTTTTTATAATTACGGTTTCTCGTCATTTCTGCTGCTGTTGTTTCAAAGAGTTCCCTGTAGTCCAGGCTGCTCTCTGTCTTGTCATTTAGTTGAAGCTGGGCTTGAACACCTGATCCTTCTGTCTCCACCTCCCACATCCTGGGATTACAGGCATGCACCACCATGCCCTACTATAATTATGTTTTGAAATTCAGTGTTTTAAGAGGCTAACTGGCAGCTCATATAACTTTCAACAAATAATGCAAAACTCAAGACCTCCACTCCTGTGCAGACTCAGAAGTAGCACGGCTAACTACTGTCAGATGTGAGCTCTTTCTCCAACAAATCAAGTTGTTGGTTTAGTGCCAGTGACTGTTTTTGGGAAGCCACTATTTCCAGCAACAGCCCATCCAGGCTTAGCAGTGACAATGAAAGTCTTTCTGTCTACCCATGGTTCTCAACCTGGGGGTCATGACCCCTTTGGGGGATGAATGACCCTGTCACGGGGGTCACATATCAGATAACCTACATAACTGATATTTACATTACAATTCATAACAGCAGCAAAATTACAGTTATGAAGTAGCAATAAAAATAATTTTATGGTTGGGATCACCACAACATGAGGAACTATATTAAAGGGTTGTAGCATTAGGAAGGTTGAGAACCACAGCCTTGGACTGAGCCCACACCTGTCCCCTAACATGACCTCACAGAGGAAATTCTAGTCTACCGAAGTGTACAGGTCTCTTGCTCCCAGAGGCACCTTGGATCTTCTCTGCTCCTGGATATTCCTCAAATTACATCAGCATCCGTTTGCTAGTCTCTGTAATTTCTTTAAGGTACAGTATAAAATTAGTTCAAAATAAGGTATTTTTAATAAACTACTGGTCCATATAGGTATAGTGGACTTTTGGCTGGCCATTCCATGTTTCACATTAAATTTTGAGACAACCATAACAAAGTTAATAATTCAACAATATTAGCTCACTCTGACTCTACTAACCAGAGGCCTTTTCCTTAGAAACATGTGTTTACTATCTTGTTTTCTAGGGAGAGACTTTCTGTTGATCCTCACAGCAGTGACCTGTCAGTCATCCTGATGAGAAGACTCTGAACTCAGAAGCTATCAGTCACACAGAGATAATTCATCCCAACCTGGAAAGTTCTTCAAATGTACCCATCCAAGCAGGGTGCTCACCCAGAAGGTGGGGTATATAACACAAGAGACACAGCTCTTCAAATGTACCCATCCAAGCAGGGAGCTCACCCAGACAGTGGGGTATATAATACAATAGACACAGCTCTTCAAATGTACCCATCCAAGCAGGGAGCTCACCCAGACAGTGGGGTATATAATACAAGAGACACAGCTCTTCAAATGTACCCATCCAAGCAGGGAGCTCACCCAGACAGTGGGGTATATAATAGAAGAGACACAACTCTTCAAATGTACCATCTTTGAGGAGGGAGCTCACCCAGAAAGAAGGCTATATAATACAAGAGACACAGCTCTTCAAATGTACCCATGCAAGCAGGGAGCTCACCCAGACAGTGGGGTATATAATAGAAGAGACACAACTCTTCAAATGTACCCATGCAAGCAGGGAGCTCACCCAGATGGTGGGGTATGTATCACAAGAGATACATCTCACTGGCAAGACCCTGGAAGTTTTCATTTCTGTTGTCAATTTACTGCATACCACCTGCTTTCTTTGGCGTTAGTGGCATGGCTTTCAATATCATTGACAATTTCTTGCTAATATCTAAAAACACCATATCAAATATATCCACCTCATCATCCAGAAATGTTTAAACAAGTGACAGGGGCGTGTGAGCTGATGACCTACAGCATGAAAGCAGAAGTGGTGACTGAGAAACGAAAGGAACGAGGCAGAGTGAGGGAGGGAGGAGGCACAGGGGAGGGAGTGACTCACATATATATGCAAATGCCATAATGAAACCCATTATTTGTATGCTGATTGAAAAACTAACTTAAAGCGTGTTTGAATAAGAAAAAATAAAAGGACGATGGCTGGGAAAATGGCACAGCGAGCAAAACAGCTTCAACTCAAGTGTGATGATTGGGTTTGATCCGCAGGACCCACATGGTGAAGGAGAGAACTGACTGCTGCAGGCTGTCCTCTGACCTCCCCACATGCACCATGCCATCCATGACATGCCTTCCGCACACACAAATGCGATGTAATACAAAGCATGTTTAAAAGAGTGAGAATGGGGAAAAGAGGACAGGTAATGAAACATATCCTAGTCTATGTCGGCATTTAAAATGAAAACCAAACACAGCGGCTGGTAAGTCACCAAGGTAAAAATATTCAATAAACTTTTTTCACTAGATCAATAATTTATTTTTAAAAAATTAACCATCTTAGCAACCAGCATCCTACCAGTAAGAAAAGTCCATTAATTGCTCTTTTGAACTATTATAGATTTCCAAATCATGTAGAAAGAAAGCAAAAGGAAATTCTTGCCTGCGTTCGCCTACAAACAAGAGTGGAAAGCTGTTGACTACCCCATCATATTCACGTCACTATTGACCCCATGGGCCTAGCTTGAGATGCCGTAGTTACTGCCATTGACAGGTGGGTAAGACTGTGGTGGCTCCCTTCCACCAGAAGCCTGGACGTCTTTCCAGTACTCTGAGAACAAGTCGGTAAAGAGGAAACTTCTCAGTCAGTAGCAATTCAAGTTTTCCATCTACTGTAACCGATGTCAATGGTCTCTTTAGCAATGGGGTCTCATATCAGCCTCTAGTAGACAACCAACAGTAAGAGCCTAGCCCACATTTTGGGGAAACACCTATGACCAACAACTTGAGGGGAAGCATCCCATGCCCACATTTCAGTGCATAGCCCCCTCACCCAGAAGCACAAATTGGAGTCGACAGATTATTAATATTTTAAAACAATAAGGAAACCTAGTTAGGAGGAGTAAGTAAGTAGAGGGGGATCTGAGAGTGACTGAAGGGGGAGGTAGGGGTGAATATGAGCAACATACACTGCATAAAATTTGCAAGTAATTAATAAAATTTTTTATGTATAAAATGTTTCTTTATGCATTTTTTTCTCTTCGAAACCTAACTGACATTCTCTAAATGTCATCAGTTGTCTCTTTTTATTAACAAAAACAGTAAGTAAATACGATAAGGCGGCTATAGACGAGAGAAATCATCTCGAGGTAGACTAGTCTGAAAATTCATGAAAAAAGCGTAAGACACCAGATAGCAAATATAGACACATTTGCCTAATTTTCTTTGAATATTCTCCACCAGCCATTTCTTCATTTAAAAAATATATGCAAGTTAAAATTCCTCCTTAAACCTCCACCTTGTTAAGGGCATTCTAGAGTGACCAAAATCATCGCTGGCATTTATTTTCTGCAGCTACATGTCCAAGGGAAGGGTGTTACATGCTTGATTCTGGATCCCATTCAAACACGTTGTCATCATGACTCCTCTCGCCTGCCATACTAGAGAAGCAGATGCCAGAGGATGAGTAACTGCATGCTCTAGCAGACTTGTGGTAGCCAGCATCCCCTCCTACTGCCAAGGAAGCACAGCAGACTCTGAGAGTCAGGATGACATTAGGAGCCGGTACATTCCCTGCTCAGGAAACAGGGGAGATAAGGGCTGGGCTCTCAGCCTTCTCGCATAGCAGGAATGGGGGGCACTTTTATCTCCCAATTCAAACACAGTAGAAAGAAGCAGAATCAGTAGCATTTCCCTGGAGTGAAACTAAAATATTTAGATTCTAGCTTGCCAAATTGTCAAAAGATGTAGAATTTGAAAGAAAAATCTACGCAGACAATGGAATGATTCAATGTCACTCTAGGCAAGTGGGGTTTAAGCTGTCTGCTTTTACTTAGAAGTTTGTATTGATTTTGTTAAGTCCTCACTGGGGCTGGAGAGATGGTTTGGTGGTTAGAGCACTGGCTGCTCTTCCAGAAGATGTACAGTTGGATTCCAAGCACCCACATGGTGGCTCACAACCATGGAGAACTCCAGATTGAGGAGCTCTGGCGCCCTCTTCTGGACTCCACAGCACTACTCACATAGGCATACAATGTATAAACCTAAAAAAATATTTTAAATTGATGTGCAGCCCAGCAGTTCGAGGCATCTAAAGTCATTTCCAGACTGAGCCTGGCTGCAGAGAGGCTCAGGGGTAAGACCACTTGCTGCTCTTGCAGAGGAACTGTATTCAATGTCCAGCACCCTCATGGTGGCTCACAACCATCTTTACTTCCAATTCCAGGCTACCAAATGCCACCTTCTGGCCTCCACAGGGATCAGACACACATGTGGTACACTGACAAACACACAGGCAAAGCACTTATATATACAAAATAAAAACATTTTTTAAAGTCCTCATTCCTTATTCTATAGGAAATGTTCTGTTGTTTTTATTTTTATTTTGTTTTTTGTTTTGTTTTGCTTTTTTGAGACAGGGTTTTTCTGTAACTTCAGAGCCTGTCCTAAAACTAGCTTGTAGACCAGGATGGCCTCAAACTCACAGAGATCCTCCTGCCTCTGTCTCCTAAGTGCTGCGATTAAAGGCGTGCGCCACCACCACCCGGCTATTTATTGGCTACAACAAATTGTCAAGTCCCCAGATACAGGTGCATTGGACCAATGTGTGACCAAAGAGATCTATATTGTCCTTAAATCTGTAGTTACATATGATGATAAACTTCTGGGTTGAATTCGGAAACCATTCGATATCCAACCCCTTGTTCTGCCACGAGTCGGAACTGCTAATGTTTTAAAGCTGTCTTGTAACTCCAGCCGCCAATCTCACCTAGGTCCCTTTAAACTCCATGCTCAGGAAATAATCAGATCCAGACTGCTCCCAACACGTTCCACAGCGTGGAGGGGTATTAGGTCACTGACATTCAGTAGCACCATCATAATATATATAATTTCCAAAGTCAAGCCCCCGAGTTAACTTCAACCATCAGGGACTTGAAGCATTCTTTATTTTAAAAAAAAAATATTCTAGAAGACACTTAAAGCCAGGAGGGAGGAGACTGGAGCAAACCGTGTTCCTCCGGTTAAGGCACCACTTGCCTTCTGAGCAAGTTACTAAAGGTCATCCATTCTTCCTGGCAAGTGTTGAAAACAGTCTACGCTGAGACCTAACTTAAAGGAACAATGTGAAAGCCCTCTGGCCTCCCATGACCTTTGGATGGACACCCAGATGTCCACATCTCTTAAGGGAGACAGCAGTGATGTCGATACCCAGGTCCTCAGCAATTCTCAGCAACTCCTCCCACATGACGCTGGTAGGGAAGTTAGAATCCTCTCTTCCTAGAGCCCACGGTGGAGACAGTCAGCTCTGAGTCCAGTATCAGGCTGCGTATAAGACCGAAGGATAGGCCTCCAAAGCTATCTCTGTCAAATGAGAGGGCACTTTCCAAAGAAGGGCAGGTGGAGGGGGTCTCTTGGGCTGGGGTGGGGTCTGTTCCCACTCCTCTGGGTGTGTAGAGCCATTTTCTTTGAAGGAAGGGGATGGGAGACTTGGGAGAAGAAGCAAAACAACATCACAGGTGTGTAGGAGACCTGAAACTTATGCAAGCCTGCTGCCAAGGCTGCTGAAACTGTCCAGGGAGCAGAGGCTCACCAGTCAAGCTGCCTAGAGAAGGTTCTGGGGCCTAGAGAACAGTCTCCAGGCCTTACAGGGTGACAGGGATGCGGCTTTCGGTGTCTTCACCCATGTGGGGCTGGGTTTCTCAGTAAGGCAGCTGGTTATCACACATGTCCATGTTAATAATATCAATAATAACTCTCTGGTTCAAGGTTGGACTATGGTGCTATTGTTACTTTGGTCTGGTGTGGGTTCCCTTTCTGAGTAAGCAGATCTGTTTGATCCTCTCTCCCTAGGATTCTCACCACAATCCTGGGCCAGGGTGGGCCTGTGAGAGGCTGTTCAGTAATGGTTGGAGACTCACTGTTGAAGAGTGGGCATCGAAGAGGAGAAGAACAAAGAGGAAAGGAGATTCCCTGTGTAATTAAAGATCCTGGCTGTTGCAGCCTTCCCATTTCCAACCAGCTGAGAGAGTGCAGGAATTCCTACCACTGGAGGATTTAGTAAACATATATCATTGTTGATTGATATGTCTATCATCTTAGAAAAACTTCCCAAGTAGGATTTGACTGTTTCCAGCTGATCTGTTTGTCATACTCCCAAGGCTAGGAAGCAGGACACATCTTAGAGCTAATGACTCTATGACAGAGAGTCAAGATTTGCCTTTCGTTTTCTCTTCCACATCAACTGGGTTGGGTCCTCTTTCAGTCTCTGCTAACTGCACATTGGGGTTTCTGCCTAAGGAAAAGCTCACTCACGAATGCACCTCATATCTTGTCTAGTTTTTAATGTGGTATGCAAAGATACCTGGCTTTATGCTCCCCAAGCGCTGCCCACACAGGCACAAGGCAGACATAATGCCAGTGAAGTTCTTTGGAGCTCACGGGGCATTTCATACATAGTATGCTGCCTTGTGGTGCTGGGAGACCCCAGGGTAACACAGAGTGCATACTATGACCATATATGAGGGACAATGTCTTCATCTGTGATTTCTTCTTTACTTGCTTTGCTATCAAGCCACCTAGCAGGGACTTGGATTTTTATCGAAACTTGGCCTGGAGTTCTTAAAGGCAACAAGTGATGCTTGGAATTTTGCCTTGTAATTTCCCCAAACTCCTCACAAGATGGACCCTATGCATTCAAAGGAATGGGATGACCAGTTCTGTAGAACTTTTAACACCTTTTCCCCTCTACTTACTGTAAAATAAATTAGACTGTTGCCTTTTATTTTCACAGAGAACCTTTTGAAACAGGTATGAAGCCAGTGTGCCCAAATGTGTCTAAACCACTAACAGCCATCCTCCCCTCCCCCCGCACTTACAGAGGAGAGTACAAGTGAAAGACAGTCGGCTTCGCGGTCTTCTCACAGCTTCACTAGGAACACATTCACGGAAATTCAGGCTGTGTTTGCCACACACTCCAGTTTTTTGAGGCAGTGTTATGTGGGCGAGTTTGGAGATCCATGGAGAAGCCCAGGATCTGTGTAAGTACCCACAATGGGATTGGGGACATGCTCATTTCCTCTTCACTGTCTGCTGCTCATTTTCCGGACCCCACTAGTAACCGGGCACATTCAAAGCGCTTTGTGTCTGTTTTAACTTAAACAGTAGGACCAAGTTTTTAAAACACAGAGCTAAAAATAATATTATTCTCTCAAAGAGAACTTTCAGAAGTAACAAGATACTAAAAGGGCTGCCACAATCCAAGTATTAAGAGGTAAGAAAAGCCAGATTTCATTCTTTTCATCCTAAAGCCAATCATAAAAGGTCAATCAATCAACCAAACCCAACATAACCCTTCCCCTTCCAGGCCCTGTTTGCACCATGACAGAGCATGTTTACATGAATCTTGAATACTTTCTCATGACCAAGAACCTGACAAGAGACAACTTATGAGAGGGTGGTTTTCTTGGCTTCCAATCCAGAGAGGTCAAGTCTATCCTGGGGGAGAGGGAAGGCTGGTGGAAGTGTGGACTGCTTGGTCGAATTGCTCCCCAGTCAGGAATGCTGGTGCGCAGCTCACTTCCTCTTCTTTCTTCAGTCTGTGTCCCCCACCCAAGAGGGATATGAGCATTCCTGTGGGCCTTTCTTCTGCAGTGAAACCCTTCTGGAAACATCCAGAAGTATGTTTCCACAAATGTATCTGAATCTGGGTGTGGTGATGAGAAGATTAACCTTTATTGCTATGGAACAATGGTCTGTACCCTGTCACTTAAATTTTAAATAAATGCTGATTGGCCAGTAGCCAGGCAGAAAGTATAGGCGGGGTGACCAGGCAGAAAGTAGAGGCGGGGCAATGAGAATTCTGGGAAGAGGGAAGTGCATTCTGTAGTCATGACCTAGCCACAGAGGAAGCAAGATGTGACTGCCCCGGCAAAAAGGGTACTGAGCCTCGTGGCTAACTCAGACAAGAATAATGGGCTAATATAAGTTATAAGAGTTAACAAGAAGTCTGAGCTACTAGGCCAATCAGTTTATAGCTATTTCTTTGGGACTTAACAACTGCAGGAACTGGGCAGGACAGAAACCTCAGACCACACTTTATACTCACAGAGTGGAGTCTGAAGGAAAGTGAGGTGGTCTAAAGCTGTGGAAAGGATGAGGAGAGAAGTTTCTATCTGTATAGAAACAGATCTCAGGCAGGGTCCAAGGCACCACAATACAGCACACGAACAAGCCTCATGTCATCCCCAAAGTCTGCACATGACAGACTCAATCACCTTCTGTTGTGCTAAACACCATGACCAAAAGCAGCTCGGAGAGGAAAGGATTTACTCCCCCTTCAGGTCACACTCCTTCACTGACAAAAGTCAGAGGAGGGAACTCAGGGTCAGAGCCTGAAGATAGTAAAGGAACACTGCTTACTGGCTTGCTCATCATGGATCTCTCAGTCTGCTTTCTTCTACAACCCAGACCACTTGTCCCAGGGTGGCACCTCTCACATCAATCATAAATCAAGGAAATCCCCTTACAGATTTGCCTATGTGCCCACTGAGGTTCCCACCTCCCATATGACTCTAGTTTGCATCAAGTTGACTAAATAAATAAATAAATAAATAAAACAACTAGACCATCTTTCTTTCTCCTGATGCAAAAACAAAGTTGCTTTTCCCTTCATTACTAGAGAGATTTCCTGTTTTACACACCTAACACATCCGGGTTTTGTTGTTGTTGTTGAGGTAAACTTGAACCAACAAGTCAACACATGTTCCAGATGCCCTCACATATTCAGAACCCATGCTCCTTACTCCATTTGATTGCTTTCAGTCAATGAAGTATAAACATAGAAACAACTTTGGCTAAAGATACAGCGGCAAGCAGGTAGACATGGCCCTCCAAGGTTTCATCTTCATGAAATCCTTAAGCTTACTACACTCACTCAGACAGAAACAGGAAGGCTACTACTGGGCCTGCCATTGGCCTTCCCTGCCTATGAACCCATCTAGCTCAGACTGGGTTAAAAGGGCTCCATAGCTGAGCCCAAGTGTCACGAGATTTGTACAGCGACCTCAAAGTCAGGCTGTTCTAGCTGTCCCTCAACCCCAAAACTGAAAAGCCTCACCTTTTGTGTGAAGCACAGAAAACAACTAATCCTCCCCAAAGGAAAAATACTTTATCTAAAGTAATATAAATACCAAACTTCTCTGACTTGAGAAGCAGAGCAAAACTAGGTAACCGTAAGAAGTGAAAGGTGGATCCTAGGGCATAAACACAGGACCAATAATGATCCCAAAACGACGAGACATAATCACTTCATAAGCTTGGATAAAGTTACTTTGTAAAGTTAATGGCACAATCTTGTCAAGTATGAAAAGAAATGGTCACTCATGATAATAAACACTTACAGGCAGCTCCCTGTGGGTGAGTGAGGCTAAGCGCTGAAGGTACCAAGTTCCTTCACTGTCTACAAGTGACGTGTAGACATTTTGTTCTTGATACTTGTGATGAAAATTGGCCTCTTCTGAAAAAAGTGAGCTACTAGATCACTTAGATTCACTACTATGTACAAGGTCTCCTGTGTTTAGGCTTAAGATATAGAGTTTTATGTATGCACTAAATGGTTCTAAGAAACAATGAAAAAATTGATACATGTTGTTGGGGTTTTCTGTCCTCCCACCAGTTCTCACAGCTGTTTAGCCCCAAAGAAATCACACAGAGGTCTATAATAATGATAAACTGATTGGCCCATTAGCTCAGGCTTCTTATTAACTCTTATAACTTATATTAGCCCATTATTCTTATCTATGTTAGCCACATAGCTCAGTACCTTTTTCAGCAGGGCAGGTCACATCTTCCTCCTTCTGTGTCTGGGCAGGACTGGGGAGGAATGGGCTTTCTCCTTCCCAGAATTTTCCTGTTCTCATTGACCTGCATCTACTTCCTGCCTGGCTACTGGCCAATCAGTGTTTATTTTAAATATAATTGACAGAATATAGACAATTGTTCCACACCAAATACATACATAAATGCCTCCAACCAGCTTCCTGGGATTTCTCCAACATATCTTCCTCCCAACTTCAAGCCTTTTTATTTTATAATCCACTGAGTCAAATTAACATTGCCCATGTGCTTATGGGTATAGGGCCATCATCTGCCAGACCACAAAAAAGCCACCAGTGGCTATTATCCCCCAAAGAAATCTGAGTCACCATCACCTGCCAATAACTCCTTAGCTGAGGGGGAATCTCAGGGGACACCACCACCTTGAATAATAGAATTTAAATCAACTTGATCTTTCATGGGTCTTGAGCAGCAAACCAGAGTTGTTGTCAGTGCGTGTGTGCACCAGCCATAAAACTTGCAGTAAGTGGATGGAACTGAAAAATATTATACCGAGAAAGGGCACTCGGGCTCATTAAGCATTTTAATTGCCATGAGTACACCTGATAATGCATTATGGCCTTTTTCAACATCAGATCCCTTGATCGTCCTTTGAAACTGGTTTACTAGACAGGCTTAGATTTTGATGAGGCCAAGAAGGGATATTCTTTCTGTACTGTGGGGGTTTATCTGTGGGTGGGGCAGCATATTTCTGATAATTCTCTTCTACGGAGCAAACTTCAAGTCTCTGATTAAAAGCCAATGTCAGAAGTTTTCAACATCGTCAAAGCCAACAAAGAAAGTCTGAAAAACTATCACAGTCCAGAAAAGCCCAAGAAATATGATATTAAATGAAACATAAGACTCTGGAGCAGAAAGTTACGGATGTGAAGGGAAAAACCTGAGGACGAGAGCACAGCCTGGAAGTCAACTGAGATGAATGAATTAGCACTGATTTGTTAATCACGGAGAAGTTAGCACGTGACGCTTCTGTAGGATGTCAGTTAGAGGGGAAGCTAGCTGTACGGCATGAGAAACGCTACTTTAAGCCTGCTTTGTGAAATAAAAAGATTGCTTTAAAAAGTCACCATCAACATCATTAAAAAGTGGAAATCCTTGGATTTATTGATAACTTCCTCTGCTGTGAATTGAAAGAATGGAAAAGGATATGACTCTTCAAAGATTCAGCTTGGCAGGCAAGCCATACTGGCTGGAGCAACAGTGGCCTTACTACCCGAGGGGCAACCACAGCAGTTTCTAGGGGTAGTCAACTGATTTCTGATTGGATCAGAGACCTGATCCATACAACGGAGTCCATGCCTCATAATGTGGATCTGGTCAGAAGCCTATGACTCTGGAGGCCACAGACACAAAAGTAAACCTACCACTTTTGTTTTGCCAAATGAACATATTGTCTCACTCTGCCTACCAATTACTTATGCTGATATCCATAGAGCACTGTCCTCAGCCTGGATCAAAGAAACTTGGCTTTACAGAGAACCTCAGTTAATGCAGAGACTCATGGATGATCAAGGCACTGACAAAAAGTGACTGTCAGTTATTCTGTCTTAAACAGGATGCCCGTATCACCCCGAGGCTCATGGACTATCACAGAGGAGCAGAGAGTATAGGAACTAGACGATGAGAAAGATAACTGGGAAAGGTCTTCTTGTGGCACCCTATGGCCAGAGCACTCATTAAATCACAATACCTGCAGTCGTCAAGACCAAACCAGCAAATCCAGTCATAGATGGGGAGTGGGGAGTAGAGTAATCCTGCCTAGGACAACCAAGGGGGCCACTCACTGGTGAGTTACTACTGTCTGAGTGGACACTTCACACTCATGCCCACATAGAGCAGCCCTGCTTAAAGCCAGCAGTCACAAAGCCAAGCATATGACACAGAAGGACATGGAGCTAAGACAGGAATTTAGTTGGAGGAGTGGGAAGTTGATGGGGATGGGGGTAAGCGAGGGTAAAGGGGTAAGTGCGGCCAGATGCACTATGTACATGTAGGAGATTGTCAGAGGACACATTCAGTTTGTAGAAAGAAAAAACAGAATCTACCAATATCCACTACCCATGATGAAGATAACTTCAGGTTTCTCAGCCTTAAAGGAGAAAACCAGCCCAGCCTCCTGTCCCAGCCTCTCAGGATGCTAAGAAAGAACCAAAACAAATTCAATGTGTAGGCTACAGATTGAGCTCAAGACCTGCCTAAGCAACTGAGTGAGACCTCATCTCAAAGTGAAAAATAAGAAGGTGGCTCAAGGTCTAACTCATGATGACACATGTCTCTAGCAAGAGCATGGCCCAGTGGTCCATCTCCAGTGTTGCAGAAAGACAAAAAGAAGAATGAATTCTACTGCATGCTCCACAATGGCCTTAGAACACAAAGGAGACTAGGGAGAGAGAAAATGCCCCGCCCCTGACTCATTCCTCCCCCCATGACAGAAGGACAAGGCTAGGAAAATGGCAAAGACTATATTACACCCACACACATACACCCCACACAAACCCCCAACATATACCCACACACACATACACCTACCCACACACATCCTACACACCTACACAAATCCCCCACAAACATCCCACATATACCCATAACCCACACACATATATATCCCTATACAAACCACAACACCCCCCCACACACACCTTGTTCTATACTGCATATAAGGATAAGTCAGCCATGATCCCTATGATCCCTTATGGGTTTGCTGCCGCTATACTGCACCTGGCAAAGCAAGGAGCTTGGATGTTATCTAATTTATGCCAGCATGCCAGAAGGACAGCAAATATACCCTTGAACATTTCAAAGAATTTCCCATGTATGACCTCAGGTTACTTCCATGACAAGAGCATGCAACAGAATATGGTGTATGGTTGCCACAGATTATGAGGAAAACTGAGGCCTAAGGAAGTTGTAAAATGTATATAAAGCTGTGATATATACAGAAGAGCCTCCATTACAAATGAGGACCCAGCTCTCTGGATGTCGCCTCATCTCTTTCTGGAAATAGCATGTTTTCCAGAAAAAAAAAAATTGTGGACTAGGAATGCAGATCAGTATGGGATGGCTTGCCCAGCATGGATGAGGTTCTGGATTCAATTCCTAGCACCACCAGAAGAATGAGAGAGTAAAGAAAGGAAGGAAGAGAGAGAGGACAAGAGGAAGGGATGATGGAAAGGAGGGCGGAAGCGGGGAGAGAAGATAAAGAGGTAGGGAGGGTAGGCAGACACAGCTCATTCATTTCTCGGCCACCCAGACCAGAATAATAACACAGAAACTATATAAATTACAACATTGTTTGGCCAATAGTTTAGGTATATTTTTAGCTAACTCTTACATCTTATATTAACCCTTTTTTTATTAGTCTGTGTATCACTATGAGGCTGTGGCCTGCCAGTAAGGTTCTGATGCCTTTCTCCTTCGGCAGCTACATGGAATCTCCCTGACTCTGCCTACTTTCTCCCTTTGTCTGTTTGGATTTCCTGCCTGGCTTTCCTCTGCTAAGCCATTGGTCGAAACAACTTCTTTAATAACCAATAATAATAAAACATACTCACAACACACAGAGGGGAATCCACATCAATGGAGGAAGGAAGGACAGAAGGAAAATAAAAAGAATTTAATTAGATATGGAGGCACACATACACCTGTAATCCCTGTACTTGGCAAATGGAGGCAAAGGATCAGAAATTAAAGGTCAGCCTCAGCTGCACAAATTCCTTTCTGTCTGAAAAAATTATGAAAAAGAAAGAAGGGAATTACGTAAGTATTTCAGTGTACAACATCCTAAGGACAAATGTACTGTAGCAGAAATCTATGGCCATACAGCTCCAGTATGTCACCAACTCTACAACACAACACAGAGTAGTAGCAGGTAAGGACTGTGTCCTAGCCATTCTGCTGTGAAGAAAAACTCTAAAGGAAATTTGGCCCAAATCAATTGTTTATATAGTTTAATACACTTATTACTATATGTGTGTGTGTCACATATGTGTGCTATGTATATATACATGCACATATATAATTTCAGTGTCATTAGTGTGGGGTTTGCCATTGTGTGTTCTATCAGTTTTAAGTCATTTTAGGGCCAAGGGTGCAACTTGCTGGTAGAGCCCTTGGCTAGCGCATATCAGGCCTTGGGCTCAGTCTCCCAGGCCTCAGAATTAAGTTATTTTATTCTTTGGCACCATGACAGCACTGAGTCACAGTCTCAGCTCTCTCTCCAGCCACTCTGAGTTAAAGTCCATTGTTATCAGTTAACCACCGCCGTTTGGCGGCCATCTTGGTATTATCTGGCACTGTCTAAAGAAATGGTGACTTTTACCATGGTTCAGTCTGCAGCAGCTAAAGACTGCCCGCATGTCTTGTTTTCTGTGACTTATAAAGATATTTTCTGTGGGCATGGTCCAAAGGTAAGCCATGACCCAGAATATTGGCAACAGCACACAGTCAACGGAAGCTGTGCCCCAGGAAGTCTCCACAGACTTGAAGGTCAGACTGAGGAGCCTGCTGACTCTTGCTGCCTCTTCTTTCACAAAGAACTACAAAGGAGCCACAGAAACACTCAAGGCATTGAGAAAATAAAAGCTATAAAACAGTCCTCACAAGCCCCCTCTAGAGAAGTCCAAAAAGTTCTAGAAAAAAACATTGACCAACACCAAATCTAGATGCTAGCTGCTTTCTCATTGGAATGAAGTAGTTTTATTTTAGGATGGTTTTCATCACGATGACATTAAACACTGACAAGAAGATTCTGGTTTTGAGTCAAGGGTTGAAGTTTTAAGTTTTGGAAAATGTCTCATGACATGCACCCTCTAAAACTGCCCCACTTGTGAATAAGTAATGACTGACAAACAGGATCAAAGAAATATGCCTTCAAGAAGATAAATCACAGGAATGCAAAGGGTGTGGCAGGGCAAAGATTGCGGACCTGAAGAGAGACCTCGTGGTGGGAATATCCAAGAGTTCTTCTATAGCAAAAAGCAAAGACAAGTTTCGGATTTTGAGAAATTTTCTGTTTGATCCTGGGTAATTTCTTAGTTCCATATATTACTGTAAATGTTTACACTACATTTAGAATGAATATGGGGGGAAGGGGTCCCCACCACCTCATGAACTCAGTTAACTATGTCACAATGGTCCAAGTTGTTCACACGGGAATGAAGTTGAATAGTCTAATCTCAAAAGAGAAATGAAAGGCTTTAGTCTCCTGGTTCCTTGATGGGAGGTAAAGGTCGGGGGGGTGTGGAATTAGAACTTCACTGACAATATCTGCTCATTCCCTAGTAACTCCCAGAAAGAGGGCGGGGAGGTACAAAGACGGCTACTGCTTAAATATCAAGTGTGTCCTCAAAGTCTACTCAACCCTTTTGAAAAACACCAAACTGAGTTTCCAGTCCCTAGACACGTGACTTGCCTCTGTCCTTTTTGGCTCCAACTACTGGAAAGACACAGTAATTAGCAAAAGAACCACTCACTTGAAATATCATCTTTAAATTTAAATTTTAAGTATGAAGTTAACACATATTCCTCCTAAATTCGTCCTGCTTAGCCCCAATTACCCAGCTTTCCTGTTGTATCCGACCATGTGAACATCTAGATATTCGGCTCTCGGGCTCAGGACAGCCAAGCTGTTCCCTTTCCAGGTGACTTGTGTAACACTACTGGGAACAGCAAGGAGGAAACAAGAGAAACAGACAGAAAGGCCAGAGGGAGTCTTCTCCTTGGCTGGTTAAAATGTTCAGAATTATTTAAGAGTTGGAAAGGAGTGATAAACCACACCCTCGAAGGCCTCCAGTCTGGGTTCTATCACTCGTTTCTAACCATGTCCTCACATCTAAACGGCAGCATCTTCATGAAAATAGAGGCAAAGAGCTTCCTCCAGAGAACGCGCTGGGCCAGCTGAGCCTACCAGAGATCAAACCTCTAACTGCACCAGAGTTAGAGCCCCCAGGCTGGGTTTATTACTTTACACTTTGTTCTTTGTGATTCTACTGGCTTCTTCCTGAGGGACAAGAGCTCATCACCCCCTACAGTGCTTCAGGCAAGTGCCATGAAGCATGGGGAACATCAGGACACTGAGCCATTGTGGCCTTCATACTAGAGGAAGCTGGTACAGATGATACCACAGACACGCTGACCACTGCAAATACACCAAAGGCAGTCCCAGGAAGACAAGGAAGGAACATAAATGACACCAGTTGTTGTGTAAGAACTGAAGGTATGCAAGGATTTTCACGCACACAAGTTTCCAGTGAAGTCAATCAGGAAGGAAAATTAATAAGATGTATTTGGATCATAATCATCTGCCAAATGACTATCACTTTCTCCTCAATATTTCTTACTGAATATGTATTTCTCAGCTTCCCTAGGTTAAAAAAAGAGCAGGTTTTACTTGAGCTGTTTAAAATAAAAAACTCTGTTCCTCTGTATCATTTCACTATCAGAGCTACACTTAAATCCCGGGAAGGGAGTGAAAGAGAGCCAAGGATTGATGTCACAGAACTTCAGAAGAACCTAGGAATGCCTTTGACCCACACTGAGACACTGGGGGTTTTGTATGATACCATTCTTACTGTTCCAGATGGATGACTTCTGTCAACGCTCATGGCTATCAATAATGTGGGTCCTACCCGCATCCCACTTGTCCTGGCTGGAAACAAAGGTTAAGAGAGATGGACTAATAATGCTATGACCAAGCGAGGGCATGAAAAAGCTGGGAACGGAAGCCAACCAGCTCCACCTGGCTCCCGCTCTCACAAGGAGTCAGTCTTTCTCCATCACTGGGCTAGCTCAGACCTGCACCTGGCCCTTCTCAGATAGCATGGCCATCAAGAGCAGCATGTGGCAGCTGGCCACCCTCAAGAAGAAGGTGTGATGGCTGGTGTGGAGCTCAGTTCGTAGCATGCCTAGCATGCACACATATCCCAGAGTTCAAGTCCTAGCACTGCAAAAACCTTGTGTGGCCAGACACACCTCTCATCTCAATGTCTGGGAGACAGAAGCAGACAGGTCAGGATTTGAGGATCATCTTCAGCCACGTAGCAGGTAGCCTGTCTCAAAAAAAGGGGAGGACAGCATATAATCCCAGCTTTCTGTCACAGAAGAATTCCAAATATCTAAAACGATCCACTTCAGAGTCCCCATTGCTCCATTCATTTCACAATCTGGCAAATATTTCGTCTCCCTCTTCCCCGCCCCCATTGTGAAACTGGTTAACTTTTACTCAGAAAGGGCTTCTGCTCTTTCCCTTACCAGGGACCACACAGAGCATTGCTGTGACACAAATGACATTCAAAGAAACAAATTCTTATAACCTTTTGCCTGACTCTGTTCCAATACATTGAAATCAACACTGTCTTTGCTGGCTCACAAATCTCCCTGTGATCTAGCACGCCCATCTCTCTGGGGCTGGCACACCCAGCTCTCTGAGGGGCTCTCAGCTATGACTCCTTGGCTGGCTGGACCCCAGACACTGTACTTTTCTCTTCTCCATGGAACTCATGGAGATATGTCTCTGACCAGATCTTCACATGACCGTTCCCTTTACAGCCTGATAGCACCTTCCAGAGAGACACCATCAACCTCCTTTGTCCTTAGTGACTCTTTCTCACTCCAAGCATAGTTCAATCATAGCTTTCTATGTTCAAAGCAATATATTGTGGCCATAAATGTAGTATCTTGATGTTTTTGTTGGCTTGCATATTTCTAGTCCTTCATTCTCAAAGGGTTATGCCCACACAGCCTCTGCCCTTCTTCTTCTTTCCTCAATACTGTCCTTCTAGAACCCCGAATGCTGCCATGTGTAGAAATACTAAATGAAAGCTCAGTAAGGAAGGAATGCTGTAGGTGTGAGAAAGGCGTGCTGTGCATCTCCTGGGCAAAGAAAGCGCCACAAAGCCAACAGGCCGTAATTAGGACTTTGAAAGTAAGAAAGAAACTCAGTCAAGATGAATATTGGGGGGCCCTCCAAAAAGAGTTGAAAAAGGAAGACTTCTGTACATAGTGGAGAGCCCTAAAATTCCTCCCACCAAGGCAGGCTAGCACTGGAATGCCTACAGTCTGATTTAAGGAAACCAGATGAAGGATGTTAATGTTATCTCCAAATTCTACTGTTTCCAACACACAGACACACACACACACACACACACACACACACACACACAGAGAGAGAGAGAGAGAGAGAGAGAGAGAGAGAGAGAGAGAGAGGCAAGACTGCCTCTTTGTTTTTCAAAGTTTCCTAGGAGACATAGGGAGGGAAATGTTGTGAACTTAGTGTAGTTCAGTGTTGGGACAGAAAGCCCTATGCTGTTCGGCATAAAGCTGAAAATAATGACAAAACCTGTCTCTCTCATATCTGTTCAGACACCCTTTGCAAAGTAAACACAGATTTTCTTCTATCAAGCCACTCGGGTGACTCATCTCCTTGGAAATAAGTCTTTGGCATTCCTTCCTCTGGCCTGGAATTCCTGGAGGAAATCAAGCCGACTGGTGGCCGATGACAGGAGAGTAGTCGGAACCTGAAACCCTAGATCCAGTTTAGCTGTGGACTCGCTGCCTGGCAGAATCTCTGTCACCAGTCTCTGTACAGAGCATCACTCTGTGGCCAGTGTTTTATAAATCAAGTAATCCACGACTAAGGAGGAACACATTTTCCCAAAAATAATCATGTAGCTGCATGGAAGCAAATATAAACCTTTAATGGTGTCTTGAGCTATTCTGGACTCATTTACTTCTCAATCCAGTTGAGGGCCGTGTGCTCGTGTGTGTGTGTGTGTGTGTGTGTGTGTGTGTGTGTGTGTGTGTGTTGGAAACAGTAGCTCTGTCCTTAAAAGTTCCCAGATAACAAAAACACTGGGGATGGGTTCTCTTCAAAGACTGTAGGATGTAAACACACGAGAGTTTAAATTAACACTAGTATCAACTGTTTGAATTGAGGAGAAGTGAAAAAAAAAACACACCCCAAAAGAGTTTTGTCAGAATAAAAAAGAAAACAAATCCGGAGCCCTGACAGCAGTATAAAAGCCACGCTCTCCCCCTTCCTTGCATGGGCTTTTCTATTGAAGTTCATTTTGACACTTTATTACTTTCCACATTGAAGAATATTGCCTTTCAAAGTCTCCATTTCTCAGCCGGTTGTACTATTATTTCTTCACCCATTGTTGGGAGTTCTTAGCGACCACCGTTCCAACACTGAACGCACAGCCTTCGCTTTCTCCCCAACAAAAAGAAACCAGCATTTCACACCCTTTCCACTTTCAATTCATACCCCATATTTTTTTAAAAAGAAAGAAAGAAAAAGATAATCAGAAAGTCTCCATCATGCCAACAAACAGGAAACATAAAAGGCTGGTTATCTATTTGCTAGAGAAGAAACAACAGGCAATGGCTGTTAGCAACCCATCTCCGGCCCAGGGGCCCTCCCCCACCGTGGCCACAGAATGAGCTCTGGACCAAAGGCTCCCACAGCCCCCATTCATTAGTCAGCGCTGGGAGGTGGAACCACAGGAGCCCCTGATTGATAAAGTTTCTGTACAAATTAGCCCATCTCTTTGACGAAAACAAGCAAGGCAGAGGCTGTTCCATAATTTTCCACTCATAAATTAGGGAAGCAGATAAATGCTAACCAGGGCCTGCCATATGAGGGGAAACTAATTTAATTAATTCATACACAGTAGCTCATTAAGAGCAGTTTTCGCGCTGAGGTTGTGATCTTGTTGAATCTGCATTAGTTCCCACCACGATGCTCACTTGGTTGTCAGGGATGAGGCTCCCGGGAAAGGAGGCAATGGGTGCATCTGTGTGCTGTGTGTGGTGAGGATCAGCGAGCCGGCTTCCCACCTAGACGGGAGGCCGTGGTACTCTGAGTGAAGAGCACCTTTATTAGGCTGCATTTTGTCTTTGCTTTTGTTTGTGGTATTCCTGTACTTATGTGAAGAAATGAGAAGAAATAATACTTCACTGGTATGGACAGTGTTATTTTTAGTTGATAGGGCAAGTGGAGAAGAAGGAAAAACATGAATTGCTCATAAAGTGTTGAAATGATTTTAAAGACCTCTAGGTCATCTAGGGAGAAGACCCGGATGCGGGCCTCTAAACAATTCACAGCGTGGAAGAACATTCCTGCTCCCGCCAGCTCCTGGGATCTAGGACTAGAAATACAGTCTTTCAGCCAGACCCTTATTTCTCTAAGCACTTGATCTATCTAGTATGTCTTACTTTTAAAGGCCACCCCAAGCCACAGTTACTTTTCAATAATTAATGGGGTAAAATTTTAGTGTCTCAATTTCTCCATTGGTAAAGCGCTACACTCAAGATAAACCCTTGCAAAACTGGCTGACCCCAGTGATGGAGCAGGGACAACAGATGAGCCGGAAATATTTGGCAGATCCAGAAAGGAAAGATGTGGACAGAAAGGACAGATCCCCAGAGTCAAACCTGAAGAGTTCCAGCAGTTAGGAGTGAACACTCTCATCAATGGGGGAAAACACTATTAGCTCATCAGCCATATGATAGAAATACTTATAGACTTAATGGCATTATAGAACTAATGAAATTCATAGCATTTATGTGATTTATAGAATCGGTACAGTTTATAGGATTTGTGTACTTTATTGATGACGGAAATTGACTGTAGAATATATCTACCCATAAGAGAAGAGGAGGCAGAAGTCACATCGGGTATTAATAAACCTCTATTATCTCTGTTACTTTACTGGCAGTCATGGCAGTGCAAGTTTTGAAAGAAAGTATAAGCTAAAAAGGACACAGAGTAAGGGACTCTCCGGTAAGATCAGCAAACGGACACAGAGAAACCACAGTCTGAATGAAGTGCAGTTATCGAGACTGTCTAGGCAGGTTGCAGTTCTCAGATTCACGATTAAAACTTTCTTCCAGTCAAACAGCTGAAAGGAGAAAGCTGTCTTTCACCTTCCCTCACTCCGGGCTGTCCCTCGCTGCAGCTCTGCCTTCCTCCACAGACTTCTGAATATACTACAAAATAACAATCGGGAGCTACTCAAATCAACTCGGCCACTTAGTATATAATCGAATTTTTCTACAGAAATATTCTAATAACTTTTTACACTTAAATGGCCTCTACCCTGTGTCTAGGCCGTCCCAACTGCTCCACTGTGCTCAGTTTCAAAGACTCAATGCTTTGCCCTCTCAACATACACAATCGGCGATCACTTCAGGGTCTCTAAAAATCATGTCTCCAAAATACCAACAAGGACATTTAGAAAACGTTTTAAATTGTAAGTCACTCCGAAGTCTCTGTTTAACCCTGTATCTAACCCAGGGATTTTGAGAAAACAAGTTGTTGCTATCGAAATATGCAACTCCTTGGAGGAAAGTTTAAAAGTTTATAACATTCCACAAAAATAAAAGTACACCAAATTGAAAGCATGGGTACATTATTTTCAGGAATCTACCCTGTTTTCTATTGTTGATGGCAAACCCCCAAATAGCTGATAACCATATAAACAAAATGAGTTCAGAAATATGCAAAAAATAAAAATCAAAAAACGCACAAAACAAAACAAAAAACACCTTTTTTCCCTTTTGTTTCTGATAGATAATGGTGTCAACATGAACTCCAGATTCTTGCTTTCCTAAACGAGACAGCCTGGGCCCTTGTGTCTACTATCATGGGAGGTTGAAAAGCCCAGTGCACTGAACCTCAAGCCAATCCAAAGACAGTGTAGCTGCAGTGTTTCCAAACGCCCTGGCTGGTCTCACCTTTCTTTCATGTTGCATCCAATGCATTCAAGACAATATGAAGTGCAAGAACAGGGGTGGGGGAGGGGCATCAGAGCTACTTAAAGGATAAACCTCCCCAATAAGGGTCTGCAAATGATGTTTGGAGAGGAGACCGTTCACACAAGAAGATGGTGAAAACATGAGACTATTCATGCTGGACTCTGGGGCTCACTTGTGCCGAAAGAGCTGACCACATTTTAGCCCTTGCCTGACTGGAAAAGCCAAGGCCCAGCTCCCATGCTCTATCTCTTGCAGGTTTGCTGCTGACTATTCAAACAAAATGGCTCCATCTACCCGGTCCAATGTATACCTAGGAAATATTATCAGACTCAAGAGGACTTGGGCCGAGAGCTGACAGTTTGGGAAGCCCTGCATTTCAACTAGAAGAAGGAAGGAAGGAAGGAAGGAAGGAAGGAAGGAAGGAAGGAAGGAAGGGGAGAAAGAAAGAAAACAGAAGGGAGAGTGGAAGTTTCTTGGAGGAAAGCAGTCCAAGTCATGGAACAGATGTGACGGAAATTAAAAGTAACAAGATGATGGTCCTTTGAAGAGCTGAAAGAAACTGGAACTTCTTTTGAATACGTCCATATTTAGCTGTAAGGTAGACAGACCTCATCGTCTAAACCTGTAAACATGCTCAGAGAACACAGGTGCTCGGGACAAAAGCAGAATCCAGTCTCACGCCACTACACAGCTAACTTGGTCCACACCTGAGGCAGCCAAGTACACAGAAAAGAGAGTTTTTTCTTTGTCTCAAGACAATTCGTCCACAGTGTCTCGATCCCTTGTGTACCTAAAGAACTTACTTTAAGTAAAATACAACCCGAACATGGCATTCTTGCTTTAAGATTCTATCTCCCCCAAAGCCATCAAGTCAAAGGCTACATGATCTGTGTGCATGTCTTCCAATCACACACCACATTCATAGGCATGCCCTATTTTCTCCTCTTCTCTTTCCACAGATTATCTGAAGTACATTGACTATTCTTTGTGCTAAGAAATCCATGCATATTAGTTCACTGAGTCTGCTAAAGAATCTTGGGAGGTGAGCTCAATTATAATACCCATTTTATACATGAGGAAATGGGGGAGGCTTCCATGACCCAAAATAAATGGCCAACCTTTGCTTGAACTTGGGGAGGGAGTTGCTTCTGATCATCTTAAACCTTTATTATGTTTGCTAGTTTGGGGGATTTCTAGATAGTCTCATTTGGAGCCAATGAATGAAACTCACATATGACACACATAACATGATTTGAACCACTAGCTGCCCTTCCCACTCCCTTCTCTGCCACAGAAGTCCCCACTGCAGTCCCCAGGTGGCTCAACCACAACCTTACAACCAGCTGTAACTAAGTAGTGGTCCTGGCCTTGCCTCCCTCATCCCTCTTCCAGAGGACTGTGCGCTCACCTTCTAGTCTCCGGATGCTGAGTTAGTGTGGTGGTTTTCTTACCTATTCTGCCTAAGTTTTGATGGGCAGGTGAAGTAATATAGATTACAAGAAAATAGTAACTTAGTCTTCACTGAAAGGTTAGGGTGTCACTTGAAATAGTTCAATTCAAGCAGCAAGCACATGCAAACTGATTTCCAAGTGTGTGGCTTATTTTGTGTGCAAATAAAAAGGTGTAAAATTTAGGTTTGTTATGACTGTCCTTGAGCATCAATGCCTCACACAATGAGCAGAACTCACAAGCAATCAGAGTGCATTTTACCATGTGTAAAAGGCCAACCTAATGATCAAATTTTACAGCAGGGATATCTCCTTGACATTCCATACAATTCTGCTGTGAGGCATGGAAGAAAAACACTTCTCAACTCATGTGTTGATCATGTTTTATCTTCATACAGACCACATTCTTCATGAATATACTTTCTAATTTAAGTTTTTATTTAAGATAAAATTGTATCACTTCTCCCCTTTCCCCTTTTCCCTGTCCTCCCTCTAGCCCCTCTCGTGCCCCATCCCACTCTCTCTCAATTTGATGGCCTCTTTATTATTATGTGACACACATGCACACAATAATGATGCACACACGATACACACATACACACGCATTTCTCTTAACAATGATCACATCAGGACAACATTCTAAATCAAGTTTTCCTGATCCTATTCACATTGTTGTCTTAGAGTCATAGTTATTATAATAAACTACTGTGCACCAGCTGGCTTAAGTGACAGAATCTATGTGCCAACTCTGGACATTCAGACCTGGCTTTGTGGCGGACCCCCCTCTATGTGCCGTACTGACAACTTCACATGAGGAAAGTGAGTTCTCTGGCCTCTCCTGATAAAGACACTAACCCTATTGGTGAGGGACCCAATGGGGTTACTTTATACCCTCACAAAGGCTTCATCTCAAAATACATGAAATGGGAACCAAGGCTTTAACAACTGAGTGAGAGAATCACACAAACACACAGGACACTGGATTCATACTGCTTATGACACATTTATAGACCATCCCACACAAACCATTTCAGGGCCAGCCCATTGCAGCGCATTTATGTCATTTCCAACCCTGAAAGAGTACAGGACCAGAATCTAAGACCTTCCTGACAAAGCATTAGAAATGACACAAGCGTGTTCTTCAGTTTCTTTCTTCAAAGATTGAAAGTTCTTGCCACACAGGGTTTACACTTGTTTGGTTAGAGCTACTCTGAGATATTTTATGCTATTTGTGGCTATTGTGAAGGGTGACGTTTCTCTGATTTCTTCCTCAGCCCATTTATCATCTGTATAAAGAAGGGCTACTGATTTTTTTTTTTGAGTTAATCTTGTATCCTGCTACATCTGCTACATTACTGAAAGTGTTTATGAGTTGTAGAAGTTCCTTGGGGTGGCTTATGTAAAGTATCATATCATCAGAAAATAGTGGGAGTTTGACTTCTTCTTTTCCTTTTGTTGTCTTATTGCTCAAGCTAGGACCTCAAGAACTATTTTGAATAGATATGGAAAGAGAGGACAACCTTATCTTGTTCCCGATTGCAATCGCTGGAAGTTTCTCCTCTTTTAGTTTGATATTAGCTGTTGGCTTCTTGTATATAGCTTCTGGAGGCATCACTATCCCTGACTTCAAACTCTACTACAGAGCTACAGTACTGAAAACAGCCTGGTATTGGCATAAAAACAGACAGGAAGACCAATGGAACCAAATCAAAGACCCAAATATTAACCCATACATCTACGAACATCTGATTTTTGAAAAAGAAGCAAAAAATATATAATGGAAGAAAGAAAGCATATTTATCAAATGGTGCTGGAATAACTGGATATCAGCATGTAGAAGAATGAAAATAGATCCATATCTATCACCATGCACAAAACTCAAATCCAACTGGCAGTGGTGGCACACGCCTTTAATCCCAGCACTCGGGAGTCAGAGTCAGGTAGATCTTTGTGAGTTCGAGGCCAGCCTGTTCTATAAGAGCTAGTTCCAGAAGAGGCTTTAAAACTACAGCAAAACCCCGTTACGAAAAAAAATCAAAAAAGAAACCAACTCAAGTCCATCTGGAGCAAAGACCTCAACAGAAGGCCAACCACACTGAACCTCATAGAAGAGTAAGTGGGAAGTACACTTGAACGCATTGGCATAGAAGACCACTTCCTAAATATAACCCCAGAAGCACAGATACTGAGAAAAACAATTAATAAACAAAACCTCCTGAAACTGAAAAGCTTCTATAAAGCAAAGGACACAGTCAACAAGACAAAATGGCAGCCTACAGAATGGAAAAAGATTTTCATCAACCCCACATCAGACAGAGAACTGATCTCCAAAATATACAAAGAACTCAAGAAATTGGTCATCAAAAGAACAAATAATCCAATAAAAAATGGAGAACAGACCTAAAAAGAGAACTCTCAACAGAGGAATCTAAAAGGGCTGAAAAACACTTTAGGAAATGCTCAGCATTTTTAGCCATCAGAGAAATGCAAAACAAAACAACTCTGAGATTCCACCTTACACCTGTAAGAATGGCCAAAATCAAAAACACTGATGACAACTTATGCTGGAGAGGTTGTGGGGTAAAGGGAATGCTCCTGCATTGCTGGTGGGAGTGCAAGCTAGTTCAGCCCCTTTGGATATTAGTGTGGCGATTTCTCAGAAAATTAGGAACCAATACCACTGTTGGGTATACATCCAAAGGATGCTCAATCGTGCCACAAGGACATGTGCTCAATTATGGAGCAGCATTGTTTGTCATAGTCAGAACCTGGAAACAACCTAGATGCCCCTAGACTGAAGAATGGATAAGGAAAATGTGATACATTTACACAATAGAGTACTACACAGCAGAAAAAATAATGACATTTGAAATTTGCAGGAAATGAAAGTATCTAGAAAACATCATTTTGAGTGAGGTAACCCAGACACAGAAAGACAAATATATAAGTGGGTTTTAGACATCAAGCAAAGAAAAGCAGCCTACAAATCACAATCCCAGAGAACCTAGATAACGATGAGGCCCCTAAGAGAGACAAACATGGATCTAATCTACAAGGGAAGTAGAAAAAGACAAGATATCCTTAGTAAATTTGGAGCATGGGGATCATGTGAGAGGATTGAAGGGGAGGGGAGAGGAAGAGAGGGGAGCAGAGAAAAATGTATAGCTCAATAAAATCAATATAAACAAAACAAAAAAATACAATATTTAAAAGAAATAGACAAGCATGTCCAACCCATGCCAGGAAACTGTGCAATTGGTAGCTGCTGGTCCAGAGAAATCTGTTTTCTTCAAGGGAGCATCCCTGGGCATATCAACCATACTCCAGGCTCAGAAGCAGTTAAGAAGCACAAAAGGGACTTCATATTCTTTTGTTTGTTTGTTTGTTTATGTGTGTGCCTTTTTTCCTTACATTTTTATTTTTCAGATGAACATGAAGTTGAGGGGAGCTGGATGAATTGTGGGAGGGAAGACAATATGATCAAATATAATGTATGGGATTTTTTACAAAGGAAAGGAGAAAGATGATTTTTAAAACTCTGAAAATGGACAGAAATACTCTAAGAGACATTCAAGCTCATAAAACTACCCCAGAGGGGAAAAGAGACACAATAATGATGGGGGTGAGGTAACCCAAAACTTGGCTGGGGTAGCCTGGATCTGCCAGTCACTTTCAGTATTGCTCCCGCTGCCCAAATCATCTATAATGAAGGGACGCTCTGAGTAAAAACGTTTAGTACTTCTGGTACACCAGGAGTCTGGTAGGTGCGGTAAAGAGACGTCCCAGAAAGGGGAATTACGCAGTGTTTAATTCTGCTCACAGGATTGACAGCAGCTGCCGGTGAAGGAACCTATTCATGTGTGCAATTGAAGGGACTGAGTCCCGGAAAATGAAAGTTTTGGTGGATCATGAAAATACGAGCCCAGGCATTGTCCTTTCCTTTGTAACCTGTGTTCCAGGGTCGCCAAATGGGCTGAGTTAATGAAATACAATGATTCTGTGTGTGCATTGCATGTCTGCATGCATGCCTGTGCAAGGCATGCACACGGAGGTCAGAGGAGAACTTTCTGGAGTTGGTCTCTCCCTAATGTGGTTTCTGGATCAAACCTGGGTCACCAGGCAAGTGCCTTTATATGATGAGCCCCCTCTACACTATCCCCCAGAATGGTCTTTTACAGTAAAGTCCTACCAGAAGGCAAGGTGGCAGAAGTGACAGAATCATCATTGGCATGTGTTGCAGCCTCAGTGACACAATGGGTATGGGTGATGGCCGCCAAGAGACTCAACCAGAGTTTACCCCGAGACTGATGATGACTGTGGTGCAGAGTCAGGCTGTGGCCAAGGGAAACAGCCACTCAATGCTAACACTCAGACGCCCAGCCAGATGGAAGGAAGAGCAGGAGGAGGAAGGGAGAGGCCAAGGAAGAGAACCAGGGAGGGCAAGGGCAAGGAGGGCAGAGTTGAATTTAACCAAACCTCTAAAGCTCATTTCTATTTCTAGGTAATAGAGTAGAATCAGAAAGGAGCTACCACCAAAAGGAGACAAAGACTGTGGAGCATGCAATGTGACAGGTGACCTGGTTCTGCAACAAGTGAAGGGTGCCAGCGAAAGAGAAAGAAGGAGTCCTGGTCCTGGATAAGACAGAGAGAAAACCAAAGCTGACGTATGCTGCTTATTTGAGGTCATTATTCAAAGCAGCCCTATTTTTATTGCAACAACATGGAAATTGTTCTTTAAAAAATTAGTTGATCTCAAGGAATTGCACCATCAATGGCAGATCTGAAGTGATAGTGATATGCATGAAAATTACTATCATTTTGAAGACATCTAATAAAATAGAGGAGAAATTGCATGCTCACCTGAATTTACTTGAAAAAATCTCAGAAAAAGAAGAAAATGTGGTGGTGAAAAATAAATCAAAGCTCAGCCCACCTGTCCATCTCTGTTTACCTCAGCATGGGTCACAAAATCACGGAGGTGGAACCAGCTTAGACGGCCACCAACAGACAGATAAAGGAAAGGTGGCACATACCCAAAATCACATCATTTGCAGGGAGAATTGGTGTAATCAAAGGTCATTGTGTTAAATGAAATAAACCGGACTTAAACACATAGCATGCACTTCGGTGTGGAGGCACAAGGCTTTAATCCCAGCATTCAGGTAGCAGAGGCGGGGTGATTTCTGTTAGTTTGAAGCCAGTCTGGCCTACACAGTAAGTTCAAAGCCAAAACTATGTAGAGAGAACCTGTCTTAAAAACCCGAAAACCAACCAGACAAACAAAAAATGGCATGCTTTATCTTATAGTTGGAGCCTAAATTTAAGGTTATGTTTATGTGGCTGTTAGTGTGTGTGATTGGTGTGCGTTTTTAAGACACAAAGCTGGGATAGGATCATGAGAGTCTAGGAAGATATCTTAAGGGCAGGAAATAGAACCCATGGAAGGTAGGTAGAGGCAGAGAGTGCTACCTGGGAAGGGGAATGTGAGATCGCAGTTCAATGTCATATGTGAATGAAGATACCATGATCAAGCCCATCACTTTGAGTCTAACCTAAAACCGTTAAAGAAAAAAAATGTGTATCAAAATCCCCAAAATTAGAAAATTCAGTTCATTGTCCTTTTCCTCTCTGGTGAATATTTGGAATTTTTCATAATTATTTTAAATTTTGCCAAATGATTCAGAGCGGACAGCTATGAGCAGGGGTGTGATGTTCCAGTCCAAGGAAACGCAATAAGCCTGACCCAGGACATGGGGTGACACTGTCCACACAGCAAGCATTGGAAGAGGGAGGGCAGGTGCAAGAACCAGGGCCGTGTCCCAGGCACCTTAACATACGAGGCTCTGGGACTTGGGAAAGCCAGCAGGTGTTAAGCAGAGATGGACACGGCCTCATACCTACCATCTCATCACTAGGCCTTCACAGAATCAGCCCTAAACAGAGTGGGTTCCATGGAGGTTGGAGAAAAGGCAGTAAGTAGGCTTTAAAAAGAAGCCCTGGTGGAGGTCCATGGAAATGGACAGAGAATGAACCAGGGGACAAAGGAGAGCAGGAGATAACATGGAGGAACCAAACTAAGTCACGGGAGGAGAAGGAAAGAGTGGACCTAAAGTGGGTGCTTAGCTTTCTGTGGGACTCATAAAGTGACATCACACTGAGGAAAGGAATTCAGGAAGAGAGAACTTGTGGCTGGGTGGGGGTGGGGAGATCTGATGATGGAGTCCATGTTAGCCATGCTGAGTGTGCAGTTTTCCCTCTGATACCCAGGGCACCCATCACAACTACACCTATAGACTCAAAGAACACTCAGATACAAAGAGCAGCAGAAGCGTCAACTCTCTGTGAGAGCCTCCGCTGAGTGGCCCAGGGACTGTGCCTGCCATTATCCGCTGTCTACCATGGTGTGCAGCTCACAATAAATCCTGCAGAAATGCTGAGGTTCCCCGAAGATGATGTCACGAGGGCAAAGAACTCAGGGCCGACCTCTGGAGGCTCAGCGTCAAGGAGAGAGACGCTAAGAATGTCTCTGAAGGAAATCAGTGAGGAATCCTAAGGATCAGAAGAAGGGAAGAAGAGACCATGTGGCCACAGAAACTCAAAGAACAGAGAAACTCACGAAAAGATGAGGAGCTGTCCCTGTCAAATATAGAAAAAGAGAAAAAGCGAAGTTGGGAAATGGTCCATTCAATGGCCAACACGGAGGTACCCGGCGATCTTAGCCCTTCCACCAAATCTCTGAGGCAAATGGCCTACTTTCCCATCCTAAAAATAAAGATAAGTAGCAGCACAGTGGCCGGTCAGGAGACAATGCTACTATTTGTGTGCCCGTGACCATGACATTTAACCTTTCTATTCTTTCCTTTTTCTTAGAACGAAGCCTGTGAACGTGTTATTCTGTAAGGCTACGCTCAATTCTAAAATCCCACACAAGCCAGTCCTTTGGTTTAAAGTGTTCTGAAGATAGTAAGCGCCAAGTACCCACTTTGAGCTCCATAGCATTTTATGGAGAACTCTTGGAGGACTTACTTTCCTCAGCTTTCTCCGCTCTTTCCTCCCCCGTTCCTCTTCACCTTTCCCTCCCCCTCATCCCCAGTGCTCCCCACATTGTGATCTGCTTGTTATGGCAATGAGAATACAAAGCGAAATCAGGGCTTGTTAAGGCCACATAACTATTTGCCTTGCAAGGATGCTGGCCTGGGTTCTCCCTCAGAATCCACATTTAAAAAAGTTGCTTGTAATCCCATCACTGGGAAAGCAGAACAAGTTCGTTCCCTGGGCTCATTGGCCAGTTATCATATCCAATTTGGCACTGCCCAGAACAATGAGGAGCCTGTGTCAGAATAATAATTAATAATAGTAATAATTAATAACAATGATAAAACAAAAAACGATGGGCCCAGGGCAAAGTTGTCTGCCTCCACGCCTGATGACCTGAGTCCCATCACTGATGTTCATATAGTGAAAGAGAGCTGGCCACAAGTTGCTCTCTGACCACCACAAACGTGCTATTACATGTACACTTAAGTGCACATGCATGCGCACACACACACACAAATACACACAAACAAATAAATAATAACAAAATAATATAAATGGTATGTGAGGAAAAACAGCAGAGCTTGTGGTGTAGCCTCCACAGGCATGTTCACAAAGAGACATGCACACAGATGTACATGCCCACAAAAGTACATGCACACAGATGTACACACACACAGATGTACACGCACACAGATGTACACGCACACAGATGTACATGCACACAGATGTACACGCACACAGATGTAATGCACACAGTTGTATATGGACACAGATGTACATGCACACAGATGTACATGCCCACAAAGGTACATTAACACAAAGGTTCATGCACACAGATATACATGCACGCAGATGTACGTGCCCACAAAGGTATATGCACACAGATATACGAGCATACATGAATATGCACATGCCAAAAACAGGGGTGGTAGTGTTAACCTCAGGATGTTTTTATAGCACATAAATAACATCAAAAAAAAGAACGTCTAACTTTTTGGAGGGCTTAATGAGTCACGGACATGCCAGGAACACAGCTAATAGCCATGAGAGCATGCAGCCTGGGCCTGCAAACCCTTGAGAAATCGAGTGCATGCGCCTAGAGAATATGTCTGCTTCACATCCCCAAGCTATAGAACAGATCCCTGCTGTCACTCCCCTCACTCAGCAAATAACTAGAAAACTAGTTAGTTCTATGTCACTCCAGTAGCCTCATCAACGCAATGTCTAAACCACGTGAGATGAGCCATCATTTGACCCTGTAACCAGATAGCAGTCAGACAAGAGGCTGAAACAGTGACCTGAGCCTTTCCCGTTGTTACACTGATAAATGTTGAGAGTATTGACTACAAATCTTAGTACAAGAAGATCTTCCTTCCTTTTCACTCAGTCTGTATTAAAGGATGCAGAAACCACCTTAAAGACAAATTTAAAAAAAAAAAAAAAAAAAAAACAAGAAACAGGTCAACAGAACAAGAAGAAACAATTCACACAGGCCGAAACTTGTTGGAATTAACTTTCTCAAATTAATCCCCAAATCAGGCAGGAACAGAAACAAGCATACAGATTTACGCTCAGAATAGAGATTTGTTCATCTTGCTGTCTGCAGTAGTATGCAGGTGAGCACCATGTGTGATGGAAGTCATTATAAACAGTGTGAAGAGATAAAAACAAAAGACTAACCCCTCCCAGCATGACAGAGCCGATAAACACAGGTCAGGTCGGCTGCCCGAGACAGGAGGTGCCCATGTCAGAGCTCCCCTACCAACATGACAGAGCTGATAAACACAGGTCGGCTGCCCGAGACAGAAGGTGCCCATGTCGAGGTCTGTAAGGGAGGTCTGTTTCACTATGGCTCAATCAACTGGTTCCAATTTTCAAACCTTCAGTGATCTTAAAAGAGCCATGCCCCCGAAGGCTGATTAAGACAAATTAAATTAAACACCTCAAGGTGGGGTCACGAAGTGAAAAGCCAGGAAGGAAGGAAAGGCCAGAGAGATAAAGCAAGGAAGAGGCAGCGCCCTGGCACCAGCTGGCCGGTCAGTGTGATCAGAAACGTGTGTACTAGCATCCGGGCAACATATGCCTGGGCCACGGCCCTCGGGTTCTGATACTACCGAGGACTTCCAACCCTCAGGAGACCCTGAGGAAGAGGTAGCTGAAATCAGTGGGGTCTGAAGGCATACAGAGAGAAGCCTGACAACAGGGGACACGTGTCAGATGCCAGCAGAAGTGTATTAGCCCACTATAACTAACTTGTCAGGACTGCCCCAACCCATTCCCTCCTCTTGAGTCACACAGGCCAAACGACGCATTTTTCATTTGAAGTTTCACTTTCAAATAATCTGTCACTTTTAAACGCACATGCTCTTTAAGTTTCTAATTTAAACGCTGCATTTTGGTAATCTCTTACGTTTCAGCTTCTTCTTTTCTTTCCTCAATACCCAAGGGCCCAAGATATGTTAACTTTCTATGCCAACTTACATGGTGCCAACAGGGACCGCTGATCAGGCATGAGCCACAAACATTTTATCAGCTCATAGTGTATCAGTTTGATTATTCCTAAAATATCTATATTTTATAAAACAGTTTTTAGCTTGATTTTCAAATACTTAGATAGATAAACCCCGAAACCTTTCACTGAGCATCCACCACAAATGGCTGTTTTCATTTCAAACTTCGCTGCACCTAACATTCATCTGGGAATTTGCAGAATAAAAAGTCACTGTGGTTCATCTTTAAATGGTAATACATTTTCCATATTAAATCCAACATTACCTCAATCACTGTTTAAAACAATGAACCAATATTACTCGACTCTAGACTCCAACCAGAAGGAAAGGCAGAAAACAAATCAAAAGGGAATTTTAAATCCATAGAGACAGAGCAGCAAAGATCTCAAGCAGAATGGCTGGCCTCTCAGTCATAGGCTACAATCTGGGTCCTCTTTGGTAAAGTCACACTGATCACAGGTCTCAGGCGTGGCCAGCTGAGCTGGCCTGAAACGCAGATGCAGCTACTGGTGGGCGTCCACGTACATTGGGGGAAGCTGCTGAGATGCCAGCAAGCCCTAAATCCTCCCTGAAAGGGGCTCAGAATCCTACCTCTGTCCAGCTCATTTGCAGCAGACGAACGGAACAGCTCACTCCTCCTTTGTAGTGTAATGCCTCTCACTTTGACAGTGTGGACATGTGCGCCTTCCTCTTCCTCCTGAATCTGGGCACGCTTTGAGCTTTGTCTAGTGTTTAGAAAGAACGTCTAGAGAGGCCAGAACACAGAGAGATTGGCGATGTCACTGGCAGGTATAAGAGGCAGACACTGATCTTTGCTGTGCCACCGACCACACAGAAACAACCTGAGGGCACAGTAAGCCACCTTCTCGCACCCAGTTTCTCTATCAACAGAACCAAGGACTTCTGGTTAGGTCAACGCTTAGGTTAACTCAGAATCCATGATTTCAGTTTGCAGAATATTATCTAAAGCAAGTAAATTCTATTCCCACAAAGGCTCTCCAGCACGGCCAATTCTGTAGAAACTTGATTGAAAACCACACATGCTGAGGAGGCCTCATCAGATTATCGGAACATCATTACAAGCTGTGTTGTCAGATTCCCAGGAATCCAATGTGGGTGCCTCTTACAAATGGGCTCTCGATGTTTACCTCCACACATGGTCAGGGTCCTGTCTGTAGTGTGGTAAGTTTCTCTTCCTATCAAAGGCAAGGCTTAACCCCTCCCCCAGAAGAGTGGGAGTAACTAGGGATTCTGATATATGTCTACTCTTACTGTCCAACCACTTATAGGTTGAATGTCCATGGTACGTTATATACTTTTGTGTTTATTTCAGAATATCAGAAGAATGTCTGCAGGAGAAAGGGTTAGAACCACTCCCATTCTGGTTTTAATTAGTCTACAAAACTGCCACTGGATTTGATCTGTCTAAAACACACACACACACACACACACACACACACCTCATTAGCATGCTATTTCCCCCAAAGCCAATCCCCCTCTTATCTCCTCAATTTGTCACGACAAGTCTGTGAAATTATAGAACTTTACAATTCTAAAGAGAGGAAACCTTAAGAGATTTTCCTAATGTAATTCTTTGTCTGATAAAAATCTCCCCACTCCCTATAGAAAGACTCATACACTGATTTGTTTATGGTTTTAGAGGATGGTTGAATTTCTGTCTGCTCTCTGAGGGCAGCTCAGCAGAGGCTTCCTGTCTCTCTAACCTTCCTGACTGACATCTATATACAGGCCATTGGGTACCTGTTCAGTCCTCTGGACCTAACTGAGTCAAATGTTTCAACAATTAGCCAGTTGATTCTTTCAGAAACACCAGCCAGCCAGCGGCTTGTGAACTTTTAAATTATGCTTTCATTTTTGCTAGGGACCCTTCTCTAGATGGTCACCCTCATTTGGGCCTTATATACTATTACAATATTTACCTTAATATTGAATCCCTATATTTTATTAACTATACAAATTATCTCATTGAGTTGTAAGCCGCTTAAAGACAGAAAAATATTGCCCTAGCTTCCTTTGTATTGCTGTAATAAACATCATGACCAAAAGCAACTTAGTGAGGAAAGGGTTTGTTTGGCTTACAAGTCTTGGTCAGAATCTTTCATGATGGGAAGTCAAGGCCGGAACTTGAGGCAGACACCATGAATTCATGGAGGAAGACCCAGGAATGGAACTGTCCACAGTACAATGGATCTTCCTCCATTAATCAAGAATCCCCCCATCCCCACCCAAGACTTGTCTCCAGAACAATCAAAGACAGTTTCTCAACTGAGATTCCCTCTTCCTAAATATGTTTAGGTTTGTGTCAATTTGACAAAAACCAGCCAGCACTATAAGCATACGTTTACTGAAGTTATCAATAGTTACTCAATGACAGAACCGAGGCCAGAATCCACATTAACACTAATTGATTAATCAATTATCTATGAGTTCAATTGTTCAGTCTGAGAAAAATTCTACCTAAATAAAATTATCATTTATTCAAAATTTTTCTCATTGATAGAGAAAGGTTGTCAAGTGTTTAGAGACTAGCAAGATAACTAACTCTTGGCTATGTCATGTTATTTCAGTACAACAGGAATTTTCCTCAAGTATATTTCAAAGACAACACAGCATGTAAGCTAAAAATGTAGGTACTCCAGCTGTAACTTCTGAGTATAGACCCAAAGGAATCTGAGTCCCCAAACCACACTGTATACACCTTCACGTTTACTGCCGTACTGGTCACAGCAGCTAAAAACTGGGATCAGCCTAGATGTCCATCAACACATAAAGAGATGAAGAAAATGTGGGACATGTATACAAGAGAATCTGTGCAGCCATAAAGCAAAAAACCTAACATTTGCAGAAAGACAGATAGAACAGAAATCATTACATTAAGGGAAATAAGCCAGACTCAGAAACACAAATACTGCATGTTTACTAGGTCACGAAAGTAGAAATGTACCCAACCAAGACAGGAAGGGGTGGGGGATAATGGCATCCGTGTGAGAGGAAGGCAAAAGGGTCACTATGGAGGAGAAAGGTATGACCAACAAGAGAGGGTCAAGCGGGAAGGGAGGGAAGTAAAAGAGGGGAAATATTAAAAATGAGGTATTATAAAAATGCCACAATGAAACACATCACTTCATATACTATACTAAAAATAGCAATTAGAAAAAAAAGTGTGATTTGAGTTCAAATCTTACTTCTAGCAATATGACTTATAGGACCTCTAGTCAATGAGTTTCTATTTGGAACCACAGGGGTATTTTGTCAATTAAGATGTTAGACAGATTACAGGAAATGGTAAATAAATCCATATGCATAAAGTGTTTAGAAGCTTGGACACAATAATGATTACTTTACTTTTAGATGCTGTGATTAAATCTTTATTCTGGCACAAGATTTTGATCATTCCAGAGCACTGGCTGAGGCCGTGAAGAATGCTGGGTAGGGAGGGACTTGGGAAATCTGCTTTTTAGTCCCAATTTTGTTTCAGTTTCTCCAAACAGACCCTGCAGCCACTTAGAAGAACAGCTTCCTGGTATACCTGCAGATCAGAGCCTTCTGGCAAAATGGTGAGAAACACAGAGATATGACCAGTAAATATGCAAGAGTAAGAAAGAGATTGTGAAATGATCGGCTCTAAAGCAGGAAATGCATGTCACACCCTCACCGAAAAGCTCCGGAAATTCATGGAAGAAGGGACTGTAAGAGCCAAAGGTAGGGAACAGTATTTTCTGTCCACAACAGGGCAGTTACACACAAAGCAGTTGTGACAGACATGCCTCTCACCTGTGAAGCCCAAACCAGATAAAACTCCAGCAATGGAAGCATTGAGGTGGGTGCACAGTCCCAGCCCTAGGAGGAGACATTGGCATTGGAAAGGCACTGGGAAAGAAGAAGGCAGATTTTTTAGGGTTTCCTCTTGTAGGTCTACCATGTTCCAAGGTAGGTCCTACTCCCCAGAGTATTTGAAAAACACAAATTGGGCTCCTTGGGGTTGGAAGACTGAAAGATGGGGATGGAGAGCATGAAATTCTCAAAGAAAAACACAGTATTTAAGAACCCTAAGAAAAACATATATGGATCCCCTGGGAAGGGGAAAGAGACAAGATCTCCTGACAAAACCGGGAGCATGGGGTTGGGGAAGAAGAGAGGGCATAAGTGGGGAGGATGGGGAGAAGTGGGAAAGAACTTGAGGTAACAGGATAGTCGAGATGGGGCAAGGACAGAGATGGAGAGAAAGGTAAAAGATATTTTAATTGAGGGAGCCATTATGGGGCTAGCAAGAAACCTGGAACTAGAGAAATTCCCAGAAATCCACAAGGATGACCCAAGCTAGGACTCTAAGCAACAGTGGAGAGGGTGCATGAACTGGCCTTGCCCTGTAGCCAGATTGATGACTGTCTTAAACATTATCATAGAGCCTTCATCCAGCAACTGATGGAAACAGAGGCAGAGACTGCAGCAGAGCACTATGCTGAGCTTCCAAAGTCCAGTTGAAGAGTGGGAGGAGTGAGAATATGAGCAAAGAGGTCAAAAACATGATGAGGACACCCACTAAAACAGTCTACCTGAGCTAATGGGAGCTCACCAACTACAGCAGGACAGGAAAGGAACCAGCATAGGACCAAACTAGACCCTCTGAATGGGGGTTACAGTTGTATGGCTGGGGAAGACTCCAAGGCCACTGGCAGTGGCACCAGGATTTATCCCTACTACTTGTATTAAATTTTGGGGAACCCATCCTCTTTGGATGGATACCTTGCTCAGCCTAGATATAGTAGAGAGGACCTTAGTCCTTCCTCAAAGCAATGTGCCTTACCCTCTCTGAGGAACGGTTGGGGAGTGGGAGGGGAAAATGGAGGGAAGGGAGCAGGAACTGGGATTGATTTGTAAAATGAAAAAAAGATAGTTTGTTTTCTTTTGTTTTTTTTTCCATTTTTTTTATTGAGAAAAGGAGGAAAAAAAAACAAGTTTCCACCTCCTCCCAGTCTTCCGTTTCCCTCCCCCTCCTCCCACCCTTCTCCTCCTCCTCCCACCCTTCTCCCCCTCCTCCCACCCTTCTTCTCCTCCCCCCACTCCTCTCCCCCTCCCTCTCCAGTCCAAAGAGCAGTCAGGGTTCCCTGCCCTGTGGTAAGTCCTAGGTCCTCCCCTCTCCGTCCATTCCTAGGAAAGTGAACATCCAAACTGGCTAGGCTCCCACAAAGCCAGCACATTACGTAAGTTCAAATAAAAAAGAACCCTAAATGAGGTTATTCTGGTAGACTAGGCTAATCAATCATCAAACTTCAAAAATGGCAAGTAGTTCCTAACAAACTATAACCAGCTCTTCACTTATAACCACAGAGCATCTACTGCCTGGTTGATCTACAAGCACAAAGTGAAAAACACAGTATTGGTCTACATACATTTTCCTGATTTTTCTCACAGTTCTGAGGAAAACTATGAACAACTGCCTACTTCTACCCATCTGACTTGTGGGGCAAATCCTAGTGAGCTCACACTGACCTGAGGCTGGACGCCTGAGTGTGTTGTGTTGTAAGATCAGGTCCTAATACCCTTGTTTATCTCGGGTGGGGAGCATGACTCCTCTTTCACACACCGAGCCTCCAGGCTCTGGTCTATTCCTCTGTCATTGTCATGAAACACAGACCAAAAGCCATCCGAGGGACAAAATGGTGTGCCCAACTTCTAGGTTACAGCCCATCATTGACAGGAGTCAAGGTAGAAACCTAAAGACAGGACTGAAGTGGAGAATTCCACTACTTACTCTGGAGACAAACATCAAGACTGAGTGGAACTTCAGTAGCCATACTTATTCAGCGTTATGATCCAGGGTTATAACAGAAGATTGTGGGGACCAGGGTGGGGGAGGAGCATCAGTGTTTAAACCTGATCAAATAGGTTATCTAATAGCAGCCAAACAGGCCTGTCGGAAAATAAGCAATTCTATGTTTTCTCTTATAACTTCTCTAGGTTTAGAAACATGCAATAGGTGGGTGAACTTAGATTTGTGCATGTGTATGTGTGTTTAAGTCTTTTCATTGTTTATCTTTCTAGACAAGGTCTTAGGAAGCTCTGGATGGACTAAACTCGTTATATAAGCAAGCGTGTGCCGCCACATCTGGCTTTATGTGGTTCTGGGACTCAAACCTAGGACTTTGGGGCTTTGCAAACGAGGCAAGCATTCTACCAACTGAGCTACACCCTCAGCCCCACCTGCCCTGTACAAACACCCACAGTACAAACAAGAAAACCGGGAAATGGAAGGGTCCCCTCATGAACACTTGAGCTGTAGGCACAGGGACAGGTGACTGTGGTCACTCAGCAAGCCCTAACTCGGCCACTCAGGCCTATGTCTTCGGCCTTTGCTCCTTGAGGTGCTGAGCTTCTCAGAGCCCCTAAGGAAACTCGCTTTTTCCTGAGTTCCAGTAGGACGATTCCCAATTATAGAGGCAGAGTTACAAGTCTAGAGCAGCTTGTTCCTCACGAGCGGTGTTTCTCCTTTATAATCTTTGTGCATGGAATTATAAATCATGCAGCCTCTGCGATTAATTGGGATTTTCGGTGTAATTTTTGTTGTTTCTCCCTGCATTCTTTATGCTTCAACTTCAAAACATTTCGGCTCCTAATGCCAGGAAAGATAAAAATAATAGTACAGATTCACTCTTTTGTGTCTTAGAGCTTTCCTGTTTCAGTTCCAAGGCTTTAACTCCTTTAGCCAATCTGGAAAATGATTTAAAATCATAATACTTAATAAACACTAAGCAAGAGAACAAGAAAAGATTCTGAGGAATTAAATACAATACCTGGAACACACATTAGCTTTCATAGAAGACAACTTACAACTGATCATCCTTAGGTATTTAAGTTGCAATGTCTCATGTAGCAAAGGCTCTGGCAGCTTCCTCCAGTCGAATGACTGCAGTATTAAGTTGTATGACTTGTTGCCCTTTGACCCAAGAGGAAATGCTGTGAACAGTCAGTTAATAAATCCGAGAAGCGTGGAGTCAGATAATTCTCCTTGAACAGCACAAATCCTCCAGGACACACACATGTAGCCCGGCAGGTGGGAGAGCTACAACTGGCTGTGTGCTGTTCTGACAGCTCTGGCAACAGGCACAGAGTCAGGAGTTAGGAGGAGCATGTGCAAGAAGCTGGAGATGAGTGGGGTAGGAAGGAAACAGCGTGACAAAAACACGGGCAAAATCAGCACAATGCCGTGACAGATGACAGGAAGAGGGAGAGCTATCCAGCCTCTTTAATCCTTGAGGACACCAAGGGTTCAGCACTTGGGACAATCAGGTCCTTACTGACTACCCTAGAGATCTAATAGGCACTTAAACCCAAGCAAACATGCCATCTAATGGCAGCTAAAACAGGCCCATCACAAAAATTGAAAACATCATCCTGTGTTGTTACAGCCCTACTCAGTTTCAAAACGTGAAACATGTACGTAAACTTAGAATCGGGCAGAATTCTCTCAGCGACACTAAGGCTGTTAGGTAAGAAATTCAAATTAAGAGTAGTTGAGGATGCAGCTCTGTTGCTAGAGTTCCTGTCTAGCTTTAGGAAGTCGTGAGTTCAGTCCCCTGCACAGCACAAACTGGGTATCATACAGATGCCTATGGTGTCAGCACGTGAGAGGAAGAGATCAGAAAAGTGCATGGTGATCTCTGGCTACACAGAGAGTTCAAGGCTAGCCTGGGCTGCGTGTGACCCTATCTCATATATATATATGTATGTATATATGTATGTATATATATATACACATTACTAAGAAAACACTGCAGTAAATGTATATGCAGGAAGCCTTCCTTGTCCTAATTATCACCACGGTCAAAATTGGCCATCTCCCCTTTGCAAGCTGCAAGTTGAAAATGGAGTTTGACCACATAAAGAAAAATTCAATTTGGCGTTCCCGGCCCTCGCGAAGCCAGTTTCTCATAGCCTCCAGTTCTGTCTTAGAAGCCATTTCTTGAACAAGTGTTTTCCAAGCCGCAGTTTCAACATATCTGATTTACCGCAGCTTCGAAAAGCTCTGGTTCTGTGAGAGCCCAAACCCTCCCAAAGTTGCATAATCAGGAAACACTGTAAAAAGAAGTGATAAGCAACTTAAAAAAAAAAGGTAGTTTTTCTTGCCTCCAGAAAGCACAGAGAATCACTTATATCTCAGCCAAATATATTTAGAATTATTGGCAGCTCAAATTGGCATGATTGACACCAGCAGATAACACTTGAAACAGACCCAGGGCGAAAGAAATCGTTATCATAAGCAGCTTTCTCGTCCACTTTCCCCCTGTAGAACAGGTAAGAGAATGTGCCCAGATATCACACTTCCTCGTTTGCATACAGTATCATTTTATGGAATTTTCCAAGGTGTTAATTAAAAGTTTTAATGAATGTTAATCATCTGTCAATTTCATTGGCAATCTCCATCCAACCATATGCTTTTCTTTTACACCTGAAAGGTTTGTTCCCCCCCAAATCCATTATTTTAAATTGTTTTACTTCTTTAACACTATATTTGTATTACTATTTAGGAAACACACCTTCTACAGCCTATACCGCGATTTCCTATGGTTCTTTTATGGGTTTTCTAACTGCTCGAGATAAGGGCTGACTGTTGAGTGTGTGTGCTCGAGGAAATGCAGACACAGCGATAGAGGACCCAGATAAGGAGATACCTGTCACTCTCCCCCTTGTTCCCCTGGACAGGGTCTCTCCCTGAACCTGGAGCTCTTTGGTTTTTAGCTAGCGTGCCCAGCTGCAGCGACCCCTGTCTCCACTGCCTGCAGTACTAGTTACAGGAGTACGAGGCCATGCCTATTACATGATTATTACATAAGGTACATGCTTATTACATGATGAACTCAGGTCTCTCTGCTGAAACATCAAGGGTCCTTACTCACTGAGCCATCCCCCCAAACACTGTTTGCTCTTTTGTTCAGTTTTGCTCTGTTTTTTTTTGGGGGGGGGGATCTCTGTTCTGGTTCATATCCAGGAGTCAAAGCTGAGCTGGAAGACGAAGAGTGGTACAGCATCCCGAGATGTTAGACATCGGCTTCAAGCTCATTAAATCACTGCACAGCTTCCTATCTTAATCTCTCATATGTTCGTTAGATGATTACATTGAATCACACATTCCTTCAAAAAAAGCTACACACCAAGTATCCTTCCAAGTTTGGGACTAAAAAGAGTTAACAACAGAGCCAAATATTTCATTCCTCTATGAGTTAACACTCTATGTGAAGGAGGCAAGAAAAGATTAAAAATTATAGTATAGTCAAAATAGTAATGAGAAGAAAATACAGGGAGAGAGAGAGACAGAGACAGAGAGAGAAAGAGAGAAAGAGAGTTGGGTTCTTAGGAGGTAGTGAATAGATGGTGTAATGTTAGATAGGGTCAACAGGGAAGACCTCACTTAGAGAGTATATTTGAGGGATGACCTAAAGAAAGGCCTCTAGCAGCCATGACAGGATCTAGCCATGAGATTGGCAAGTCAAGGGACACCAAGATTATCTGAAAAACATCAGCTGTAAATATGGTCAACTCATGGGAGAAGCCAGTATTGAACTATGAGATGAAGCATTGCACCAGCCGAGCACAAGGACTTTGCAGGACACTACAAAGACAAGGCTGTTGACTCAGGACAGACATGACCACCGGATGCTCTCAACAGAGGAGTAACACACTCTGCCGAGACTTGAAACGGCATCTCTGAAAATGAACATCTTGATCCACTAAGCTCAGTGTTCACTCAGAAGGATCAACCCCAAGAAGACTGCTGAGAAACATACATGACCAAAGTGCAAGACAGACAGTTGTGGGAGCGGAGAGCAGTGGCTTGTCACGTGTGTGGGAGCTCCGAGGACACTGTAAGATCTCTCCACAGAACTATCAGCAGCATTCAGGGATGTGACGTGCTAGAAGAAAAACCCTGCCAGCCAAGAATAAGACACCTAGAAAAATTGCGCTTCAAAAGAGAAGAGAAAAAAATCTTCACAGGCACACAAAACTGAGGGTGTTTTTTGATAAATCTGCCTTATAGGATAAATCTAAAGGAATTATTCATACTGAAACTCTCGCACTAAATTCATATTGATGAAAATAAAAATTTAGCAGTAAAGATAAAACAGATATATATGCATGCTACTCTAATACTGAGGAAGTAGCATTTATAAGACACTGTTTTATTAATTAAATTTATTCATTTATTTTAGTCATAACTACAGTATCTCCCTACTTCTATCCTCCTATCCCTGCCTCATCTCCCCTTATCCTCTCTTCCCCAGCAAATCTACTCCTCCTCAGTTTCTGTTCAGAAAGGGTCAGGTCTCCCATGGGTGTCAACACAGCATGGCATAGCAAGTAGAGGTAGGACTAAGCTCCACCCATGGTATTAAGGCTTGGCAAGGCAATCCAGTATGAGGATTATGTCCCCAGAAGCCTGCCAAAGCATCAGGAACAGGCCCCTGGTCCCACTGCTAGGAGTTCCACAAGTAGAATAAGTTGTACAACCGTCACACATATGTAGAGGGCCTAGGTCAGTCCCACATAGGCTCCATGAGGGCTGACATAAATCCACACACCTATGAACACCTAATTTTTGACAAAGAAGCCAAAATTATACAATGGAAAAAGGAGAGCATCTTCAACAAATGGTGTTGGCATAACTGTATGTGAGCACACAGAAGAATGCAAATATATCCATATCTATCACCCTGTACAAAACCCAAGACCAAGGGGAGCAAAGACACCAACATAAATCCAGTTACAAGGAACCTGAAAGAAGATAAGGTGGAAAGTAGCCTCGAAAAGTGGGCACAGAAAACAATCCTGAATATTACATACTTTTAACATTATATTAAAATATTAATACATTAAGAGTCTTGTTAATGAGGAAACAAAAGTATAGTGCCTTTACATGCAAATTTCAACCACTGTGGTCTTTTTTAAGTAGAGTTAATAGCTAAAAGATATTTTACGCAAGCCTTCAACTAACCACAAAGGAAATGCGTATGTTATTTAAAGTAAAGGAGTAATAAACAAGGCAAAGGCCTTCAGAAAACCTTCAAGTAGAAGAACTCAGCAGAGAGTAAAAAACAACTAACAGGATGGCAAAAGAAAGTCCATGTTTATCAATATACACTGTAATGTGAACAGATTAAATTCACCAATGAAGAGACATGCAGTAGATGACTGAATTATGAAAATCAAAATTTAATTATTGAAAATTGGCATGTTGCAGGCAATTTACAATAGAATTAAATACATACACAGGCTGAAAAAAATGGATGGGAAAAAGATATTTCTTGCAAATTGGAACAAACAAGATAGACTTTAATTTAAAATTCTCTATAGACATAAAGAGAGTAATTCCATAAAAATGCAAGGGCCAATTTAAAGGGAGTATGTAACATTTAAAATTATATATACAATCAACATCTGTGAACCTAATACATAAAACAATTTTTGACAGGGTGAAGGAAAAATGAACAGTAATACAAAAACAACAGGAGACTTGCTACCTCATGTCTCCACTAACTTTATACTATTACAGAATGACACTGGGTCATTGATAAGGAGCAAAGATTTGTTTCCTGTAGTTCTGAATTCTGGGAAGCCCAAGACTGGTGAGTCCACAGCTGCCAAGGCTCACTTCTGATATGGCTCCCTGTTAGAGAGTGGAAGACCATGGATGTGCAACCACAAAAGAAAGGCAAGGGGGGGTGTCATCTCATCCTGTGTTAGAATCCCACTTTCCAAATAACTAACCCAACCCACTTTGATGAAGAGATCCTCACCTCATACCTGAGGATTGAGCCCTTGGGGCCTGTGGTCCTCTCAAAGAATGTATCGCTTCTCAGGGTTCTGCTGGAGGTTTAATTGCAATTATATGAATCTGGAAGAACATTTATACTATGGAAGACCACATACAGTAACAAACATAATATTCAATCCTAGAATCAGTGAAGAAAACACTGTACTTAAAAGTACTATTGGAGCTGGGCAGTGGTGGCGCACGCCTTTAATCCCAGCACTTGGGAGGCAGAGGCAGGCGGATCTTTGTGAGTTCGAGACCAGCCTGGTCTACAAGAGCTAGTTCCAGGACAGGCTCCAAAACCACAGAGAAATCCTGTCTCGAAAAACCAAAAAAAAAAAAAAAAAAAGTACTATTGGATTAAATTAGTCAAATAGACACATACAGAACTTGCCATTCATTCAACAACATAAAAGATTATTTGAAAATCCAAAATAAGACATTTTTAAGAAAATCAAGTTGATTCCCAGTACTTTTTGGTTCTAATTAAAATAAATTTAGTAAGTGTCAGAAGAATCTATGTGAAAAAATGTATGGAAACTCAACAATACACTCTTGAACACTGGGTCAAACAGGGAGCAGAAGATGATTTACAATGTATATTGAGACATACATAAATAGAATTACAAACATTCCAAGTCTTGCAAGAGGGATCAGAAAGATTAACAGGGGCGTTTAAAGTGAAAAACATAAGAAAGAAAGAGACATAATCCCAAATAACATCATCTATAATCTGTGATCTACAAAAGTATGCTAGAGATTAGAAGATGAAGCAAATAATAAAAACGAGAACAGAAATAAAACAAGGAGTGAATACAAAATAGAAAAATATAAATAAAGCCTAGCATTTAGATGATTTCAAAAGACAAAATCAACAAATCCCTAGCTAGATGAAAAAGACAGAGAAAAGTGGAGTAAATAAAATCAATAATTTAAAAAAAAAACAGACAGATGCTGTGGGACAATGGTCTTACTGGGTAAAGATTTTTCTCTTGTACTTGTTTAATAAAATGCTGATTGGCCAGTAACAGGCAGGGGGTATAGGTGGGACGACCAGGCAGGAAGTATAGGTGGGGGGACAAGAACAGGAGAATTCTGGGAAGAGCAAAGGCTGAGTCTGCAGGTGTCATCCAGACATAAAGGAAGCAAAATGAGAATATCTCACTGATAAAAGGTACTGAGCCACATGGCTAACACAGGCAAAAATTACTGGCTAATTTGAGAAGTAAGAAAGAGTTAATAAGAAGCCTTAGCTTATAGGCCAACCAGTTTATAATTAATGTAGGCTTTTGTGTGTTTCTTTAGGACTGAACAGCTGTGGAACCAGGCAGGACAGAAATCTCAGGCAATAGACAGACACCTCCAAGATGAAAAGAATCTCAAAATCATTGTGGACAGGCAAATGCCAACAAACTGGGCAACAGAGCAATGATGCCTAAACTCTCACAGGTAAAAAAAAAAATAAAGAAAGAAAGAAATAAAGTTTGGACAGAGCTATACAAGTATGCAGTTGAATCAATACATAAAACTTGCTAAAGATAACCCCTGAGTCTGATGGCTTCCCTTGTGAAATCTACCAAATATCCAAGAGATTCCACCAATTACTCTCATAGTCTTGAGAAACATGGAGGTGGAGAGCACATTTCCTAATTCATTTCATAAAATAAGCATCACCAAATACCAAAGCCAGGCAAAGACACCACAGAAAAGAATATTACAGACCAACACTTTTGACAAGCATGGATTTAGAATTCTCAGTGTGACAACTTCAAGTCAAATTTCATATTACATTGAGAAGATCACACTCCATGACCTACTGAGTTTACAACTGAAACACTTCATCACTGTATGCAACAAGTTCATAGGATCACATGCTAATAGAATAAAGGATTGAGATGACAGGAACATCTCACAGACAGAGAAAACAGATTTGAAAAAACAGAAAGTCCTTTCACAATAAAAGCTCACAACAAGCTAGGAACCACCTAAAACTGCTCATATTCAACCTTGGAAAACTGGTTTTCCTCTTAGAACTGAACTAAGACAAGGGTAAGGGTACCTACCCTGGTTGCCTCTATTCCATATAACTAGAAATTCAAGCCATAACAATTAGGCAAGATAATAAATAAATAGCACTAAAATGAGAAAAGAAGAAGTTGTATTATCTATGTTTATGGATAACAAAATATTACATATACAGTATCTTAAACATCCTTAAAAATTGTATCTGGTTAATAAGAATGAAAATTGGTTATATTTTGTATTAACATCAGCTAACAATAAGCAGCAGGAGAAAAAAAACAAAAAAACAAAATAAACAACATTAAAAACTAAAGCGTAGAAGGACTTGAATACTGAAAACTAAAATTATTCAGAATACTTTGTTCATTGTGAAAAGTTTATGTTGAGGTTGCCAGAGTTGCCACCACAGCTGGCTTTCCCTCCCTCCCTCTCCCAGACCCTCCCTGCAAGTCTGGGATTTTCCTATTACAGTCTCTCTACCCAGCCTCCAGCTGCTACCCTTCTGGCCTCAAACACTACAGGAAGCTGAGCCCCAAAGGTTGCCACAGTTTAGCAGCCCACCACCAGCTGACGGTCTTTCAGGCAGCCCCATGATTTCACCTCCCACCACGTGGGTCTCTTCCACATGTCCCTCTGTATCTGCTTTTCAGGAGGCTTGACCCCTTGCCCCATGGGTTTCAGGCTTCCCCTGGGAACCCTGCTCAGGTGACTGACTTCAACAGCCTTGATGTCCCCTCCAGTTTTTACTGGTGGTGACACCACCACACAATCTCAGCAATGAGTTGCAGGCAAACAGCCGCAGATTCCCTGGGCCAGGCTGTGCACTGCTCAAATCCTCTGCCCAGCTGTGTGGCAAAACCTCAACCATCCTCACACTTTGCTGTTGTCAGCAGCAGAACTGGTGAGACATCTGGGAATTGTTAAAGGGGACTTAGTTAAAAGAAAAGTTTTTACCCACATTAAGAATGAGGAACAATATTACAATTCAGGGAGTTAGGTCTCTGATTCCACCATGGGTGGTTTGACAATGGGAAAAAATAAAAGAAGGAAAATCAACATAGCTGGGGTTGACATAATGTCGATTATAATTACTATCAGTCTGGTAATTTATGTTTTATATTTTAAAAAGTGGCTTGATATTGGTACCAAATAAAAATTGACTGATAAGATTCAATCCTGATGAAAGGAGACAGAGACAGAGACCTACATGAGAGCACCAGACAGAAATCTCAAGGTCCAAATCAGGAGCAGAAGGAGAGGGAGCACGAGCAAGGAACTCAGGACCACGAGGGGTGCACCCACACACTGAGACAATGGGGATGTTCCATCAGGAACTCACCAAGGCCAGCTGGCCTAGGTCTGAAAAAGCATGGGATAAATCTGGACTAGCTGAACATAGCGGACAATGAGGACTACTGAGAACTCAAGAACAATCGCAGTGGGTTTTTGATCCTACTGCACGTACTGGCTTTGGGGGAGCCTAGGCAGTTTGGATGCTCACCTTAGGAGACATGGATAGAGGTGGGCGGTCCTTGGGCTTCCCACAGGTCAGGGAACCCTGATTGCTCTTCGAGCAGATGAGGGAGGGGGACTTGATCGGGGGAGGGGGAGGGAAATGGTAAGCGGTTGCGGGGAGGAGGCAGAAATCCTTAATAAATAAATAAATAAATAAATACCTACTAATAAACAAAGGAAAATATTCATAAGGAGCAGAGTAGTTTAGCACTGAACTTACCTCACCATTGAATTATGAAACTGAAGAGGAGCAGCCCAAGGCTGTTAGAAAACCAACCTTAATTTATCCAGTTACCAATCAAGAATGAAACAAGATGATAGACACCACAAGGCTATACTTAAGTTAACTGGGATCCTGTAAAAATATTAAATTTGAGGAAATTTAAGGAAGCAGTAGTTTCATGCGGTATGAATTTACCTTTTTAAAGGAGATGTTAAACTCATGAGCAACTAGGAACAGAATTATTCCAAAAGATTAGAAAGATTTAGCTACAGCAGTATTGGAAGTTGGTCCTCAGTTACAACGAAAAACATGATGGAGAGAGGAAAGTAGGGTCAGAATAATCAGTTAGGACTAGAGGTATAGAAATTTCCCAAGATCAGTTTCCTGGTGATGGCCAGTATGCTGATTTTCAAAGAAAGTCTATATTTGATAATTACACTTCCGTTCTACGTCTTAGAGAAGCTTTGAATGCTTGGGACAGGGTTGAAGAATAAGAAAAGAGGATTGAATAATTTATTAAAATTATACAAGGCCCAAAAGTAGCCTTCACTGATTTTTATTTTTACAAAGATTGTCTACAGCTTTAAATAAAATGGCATCAGATCCAGAAGGTAGACAAATATTAATTGAATCTTGGACTTTTGAAAATGCTAATTCAGAATGAAAAAGAGTGATTAGGCCTTTAAAGGCAAGGAGAATAGATCAGAAATATGTCTGATATTGCATCTCACACTTGTAATGCTACCTTGATAGGAGAAGTGATTTCTAAATTGATGGAGGAAGGTCATTGGTTAAATAAAAAGAAACTGCTTGGCCCTCATTGGTTAGAAGATAGGTGGGAGGAGTAAACAGAACAGAACGCTGGGAGGAAGAGGAAGTGGACTCAGACTCCACAGCTCTCCTCTCGGGAGCAGGCGCCTCAGAGAGACGCCATGCTCCCAGCTCCCACGCAGACGCACGCGATGAAGTTCCGACCCAGGATGGACATAGGCTAGAATCTTCCCGGTAAGCGCATCTAGGGGCGCTACACAGATGATTAGAAATGGGCTAAATTAATATGTGAGAATTAGCCTAAAAGAGGCTAGATAGAAATGGGCCAAGCAGTGATTAAATGACTACAGTTTGTGTGTTGTTATTTCGGGCATAAGCTAGCCAAGCAGCCAGGGTGCTGGGGACGCAGCCCCGCCGCCCTTACTACTACACTAAATATTTTAAGAAAAATCAAAAGGTCAGATGTTTTAATTGTGATAAACAAGGCCATCTGAAAAAGAATTGTAGGCAAAGAGTTCCTAGAAACAGTGTTTTTTTTTTTCTATAGATAATCCAAACAGACAGCCCAAGTCTTCTGGAATATTCAGAGGTAACCATTTTCCATAAGAAAACACATTAGGGGGTCTCTTGTAGGTACCAATATCAAATTTTGTTCAATCATTCCCTGTCAGCATTGGGGAAACTCCACCATAGAGCAATTAAATGACTTAATGCCTGTTGTTAAAAACCATACTGTTTTGGATGACAGAACATCTTCAGTAGATAGAGCAAAATTTTCAGGCAAGATCATAAAACACATATTTTGACAAACTTCTATGAAAGATCAAAGGCCAAAGCTAAAAAACACCAATAAATGGCATTAAAATTAAGGGTTTGGTAGACACCAGTGTAGATGTAACAATAATTTCACCAAAATCTTGGCATCCAGATTAGCCTCTTCAGGAGGAAAATGCCAAGCTTCTAGGGATTGGGACTTTATCTCAGGCAATACAAAGCACAAGGGGTCAGTTATAGGGCCAGAGGGAAAGATGGGAAAAGTAAAACTGTATTTGGCCTATATAGCAATGAATTTATGGAGATGTAATTTGTTGCAGCAATGGAAAACACAGATTAACATTCCTCCAATCTCAGAAACAAACCATAAAATAAAGAATGCTTCTGAGAAAAAAATATTAAAAGATATTCGCAAGAACAGTCACCAATAATTCAGGTTATACCTAAGCCAGGCACAACTACTGTTGGTAAAGGCACCAACAGTCCTACCTTTAACATGGTTAACTGACAAATCAGTGTGGAATAATGGCCTCTCACATCAGGAAAATTACAGGAATCAGAACAGCTGGTACAGGAGCAGATAAATGCTCAACATATTGAAGAATTGACCAGTCCTTGGAATTCTCCTCTATTTGTTATTAAAAATAAATCTGGAAATTGGAGAATCATTACAGATTTAAGAGTCATAAATAAGGCGATTCGGCCAATGGGCTCTTCACAGTCTGGAATTCCCCTACCTTCTCTCTTACCTAAAGAATGACCTATTATAATGATTGGTTTAACAAACTGCTTTTGTGCTATACCTTTACAAAAACAGGATAGATAAAAATTTGCATTCACAGTGTCTACTTATTCAGAGCCCGAATAAGCCCTATCTTGTATCAATTTACAAAAGCTATTAGAAATAATTCACAATTTTTTCAATCTATAATTTCCTATTATGTGGATGATATCTTAATAGTTTATTGAAACACAGAAACCTTAGAAAAATGTCAGAAGTAATAAAAATTTTGCCTTGTTGGGGATTAGAAATTGATCCTGAAAAAATACAAAGAGAAAATCATATTAATTACCTAGGATATAGGATAGGGTTACAAAAATTCATCCACAGAAAGTATAAATCAGGAAAGATCAATTATGAAATCTTAACTATTTTCAAAAATTCCCAGGAGATATTAACTGGCTACAACCCACATTTGGATTAACTGCTCAAGAACTAACTAATTTGTTTCAAACTTTACAAGATGTAATAAGAACTTAAATACTCTGAGAAAATTATCAGCTGAGAGAATTGGCTTTGGCAGAAGAGAAATTGCAGGATGCACATGTGGATCACTTGGATCCAGAGCTTGATTTATTCTGGTTTTGTACCTTCCATGCATTCTCCCAGAGGAATCTTTATGCAGAGAGAAGATAATATTTTAGAATGGATGTTTTTGCCTCATAAAGAGAGTAAAAAATTAAAGACCTATGTAAAAAAAAGTTTCTGAATTGATTCTGAAAGCAAAATTGAGACTTTGTCAATGAACAGGAATAGACCCAACAGAAATTGTGATACCTTTTACTAATGCTGAAATAGCCTCATTATGGGCAAAAAAATGGACAGTATCAAAGAGTTTGCAGTAATTCCTTGAGATACATTAGGAACAAACATCCCAGAAACAAGAAACTTCAGTTTTTACAAACAACTCATTGGATATTCCCTTGAAACACCAAATTTCTGGAGCCCCCTACATTCTAAATGGATACAAATAAATCAGGAAAGACAGGTTATGAGTCTTGAAGTTTAATTAAAGTGTCTCGAATCCCTTATTATTCTGTTCAAAAGTCAGAATTTTATGCTATTCTCATGGTATTATAAAACATTAGAGAACCTCTTAAGATAGTGACTCTCAATATGCAGAAAGTTGTTTTACATATTGAAACTGCTGAACGTATTCTAGATGATTCAGAATTAACTTTGTTATTTATTCAATTGCAAGAAACAATCAGAATTAAAAACTGGCTTTGTATATAACTGTAGTTGTTTTTCATCGGGGCTGCTAACGAGCTCCCAAATAACTACATGGAGACTTATTGTTAATTACAGATGTTTGGCCTTAGCTTTGGCTTGTCCCATTAGTTCTTCCAACCTATTTTAACCTGTTTCTATTTTCCAAATTTACTTCAGGGATTATTAGCCTTTCTTTCATTCTGTATGTCCTTCTTTCCTGCTTCCTCCATGTCTGTCTGGCCCCTGGCATCTCTTTTTCTTTCTAACCCTTCTCTCCTAAATTCTTCCTTCTACTTTTACTCTATTCCCAGAAGTCCTGCCCATTTATAACGTATATCAGATCCCATACCGGTGTAGCAGGCCCTCTACAACTAGGTAATGAAGAAATTGATCATCTATCCGTAGCAAATGTGCTAGAAGCCTCAGAATTTCATAAGAAACAACATGTTAGTAGCAAAGGTTTGAAGATGGGTTTTTCTATCACTTGTCAACAAGCCAGGAAATTAAAAGGAAATGTGCTACTTATTCTTTGTATAACCAAATTCCATTACCTGCAGAAAGCAACCCAAAAAGTACTCAAAGAAATGAAATTTGACAAATTGATGTGTTTCATTTGAGTACTTTGGAAAATTAAAGTATGCATTCAATACCACAGATGCATATTCAGGATTTCAATGAGCAACTGTTTTAAGTTCTGAAAAGAATGATTCTGTAATTATACATTTATTAGGAGTTATAGCCATTATGGAAATATCTGCACAAATTAAGATTGACAATGCCACATCATACTTCTCTAGTAAAATGAAACCGGTTTTTAAAATATTACAACGTGGAGCATATTACAAGTATACCATGCATTCCCCCAAGCTCCCCCCATCCTCCCCTTCTCACGTTTCTCACCCCATTTCCCCTTAGCCCCATACCACCTCACCCCCAAGTTCCCAGTTTTTGCCCGGCAATCTTGTCTACTTCCCATATCCAGGCAGATAACTATATGTTTTTCTTTGGGTTCACCTATTTATTAAGCTTCTCAAGGATCACAAATTATATGCTCAATGACCTTTATTTATGGCTAGAAACCAATTATGAGTGAGTACATCCCACGTTCATCTTTTTGGGTCTGGGATACCTCACTCAGGATAGTGTTTTCTATTTCTATCCATTTGCATGCAAAATTCACGAAGTCATTGTTTTTTACCACTGAGTAGTACTCTAATATGTATATATTCCACACTTTCTTCATCCATTCTTCCATTGAAGGGCATCTAGGTTGTTTCCAGGTTCTGGCTATTACAAATAATGCTGCTATGGGATGGTTGGGATAAAGGAAGGGTGGACACAGGAGCAGAGACATATATATCCTAATTAAGGGAGCCATCTTAGGGTTGGCAAGAGACTTGACTCTAGAGGGGCTCGCAGGTGTCTAGGGAGATGTCCCCAGCTAGTACCTTGGGCAACTGAGGAGAGGGAACCTGAAATGACCCTATCCTATAGCCATACTGATGAATATCTTGCATATCACCATAGAACCTTCATCTGGCGATGGATGGAGATAGAGACAGAGACCCACACTGGAGCACTGGACTGAGCTCCCAAGGCCCCAATGAGGAGCAGAAGGAGGGAGAATATGAGCAAGGAAGTCAGGACCACGAGGGGTGCACCCACCCACTGTGACAGTGGAACTGATCTATTGGAAGCTCACCAAGGCCAGCTGGAATGGTACTGAATAAGCATGGGATGAAACCGGACTTTCTGAACATGGGGGACAATGAAGGCTGATGAGAAGCCAAGGACAATGGCACTAGGTTTCGATCCTAATACATGAACTGGCCTTGTGGGAGCCTAGCCTGTTTGGATGCTCACCTTCCTGGACCTGGATAGAAGTGGGAGGACCTTGGACTTCCCGCAGAGCAGGGAATCTGGACTGCTCTTCATTCTGAAGAAGGAGAGGGAATGGAGTGGGAGGGAGGGGGAGAGGGGGAGGGGAGTGGGGGAGGGGGCGATGTGTGGGAGGAGGGGGAGGGAAATGGGAAACCAGGAGGAGGTGGAAATTTTTTTTCAACAACTAAAAAAATAAATAAATAAACAAAAAAGTATACCATGCAATCCTACAGAACAAACAGCTTTAGAAAGATCTAATCTCACTTTAAAAGATATGCTTAATAAACAGAAAGGGGTAATAAAATACTCCCAGAAATAGATTACACAATTCTTTATTAACTCTACATTTCCACTAGCAAAAATGCTAGTGGAAAAGGAATGACAGCTGCAGAGAGACATTGGAGAATAGAAAAAAAAAAACTGTTGGATTAAATCAGTCTCTATATTTTTAAAATGTGTTCACTTCAGAAAAGAAACCAGGATATGTGTTTCATTGGGAAATAGGTATTGCTTTTGTTTCTATGGAAGAAGAAAAGCTATGGATAACATCAAGATTGATAAAGATTAGATCTAAACAGGAGAAACCTCTTGCTTAGGAGAGGTGATAGTTCATCAAAGAGTTTGGTAATTTTTTTTAAAGAGTTTGGTAATTTAATCCAAAGTAATTTATAAGACTTACAAATGCCTTTCATTTGATCAGGTATGAAAATTAAATTAATTTTAATTATTAAAATAAAATGCTTTTTCTATTGCACAAAAAAAAAAAAAACATTTTATCTTAACAAAGATATAACCTTCCAAGAAAGGAACTCCTTGAAGTTAGGGTTGGGGCAGGGTTTTGTTTTTGTCTTTCCAGGACATCTGAAGACCAATGGACAAATGAGACATATGAAGAAGAATAAGGGAAAATCACCCAGAGAAAATACCTCAAGTAAAAGAATAAATTGGCTAATAGTAAAGCACATTTGCAATAGGTTAAAAGTTCATAAAACTTCCTGAATATTTGTTTCTACTGTTATCTACAGACATATAAGGCAAATGGTCATTTGTGGTCCCAGTTCGATTAAAAATTAAGGCTGGCTTTGGAGTTGGAGCATGTCTCTCTCTGTGTCTAAACCCAAGCATGCTTGTTAAAGGAAAATCCAAAATCTCTGTCTCTTGTCAGAATAGCCACCTGTTATTGGACAGGAAAAAAAAAAACAAAATTATGGAACTAATCTATTGCCACTAATCTCATAATCCTTTGGTTTGATTTTTGACTCTTTAAATTTTTCTGAGAGTATAGTATACATATTAAAATGTATAAGATTAATGTATATCATATATTTGATATATTATACATCATATATAATATTTAAACTTCCTGTCGGGATATCAATGGTCATATAGAACACTTCTTATTGGCTAGCTCTTACATATTGATCTAACCCATTTCTAATAATCTGTGTAGCCCACGAGATGGCTTAGCAGGGAAGATCTTAACCTGCGGCTGTCTGGAGTGGGAGAATCATGGAGACTCTGACTCGGCTTCTTTCTCCCAGCATTCTGTTCTGTTTACTCCGCCTATCTAAATTCCACCCTATCAGAGGGCCAAGCAGTTTCTTTATTAATTAACCAATGAAAGCAACAGATAAGATACAAGATCCACCTCCATCAACTACCCAATTCTAGAAATAGGCTTCATCTAGCTTCTTCTTGTGTATGATTTTAGGCTTGAGTCTGAATCAGGTAACTATGAATTAGTTTTTGTACCCTAGATGTATTCAATAGATTGTGACCCTTTAACCTCTCTGAGATCTGCTGCATATAACATTTAATATGTTTGTTTCTTCAGTGACCCATGACCAAACAGTGACCTTTGAAGTCTCCAAAAGGATGATGGGGTTCCATGACAATGATTCTACTTATGTGTTGGTAATACTACTGAGATGACAAACACTGCTCAAAGATTAGCTTTGGCTACAAATTGCTCAGGACAGTTTCAGTGCAGTTAGGTAAGATGGTCCAACCTCATAGACTACTTGATCCAGGACTTCAGATAAGCCTTGCGATTTCCCATAACACCAAGACTGAAAAGTAGCTAGCTCTCTCGGGACTTGACCATTATCTCAATTTTCTCAGGGTCCCCTAAAGATGCTGCCACCACAGACAATAGAAACTTGTTTTAAAAACATGGCACCTGCATTGCCAAGAAATGGGGTAAGTGGGTTTGGGTCATTCAGTTGATTGTTGATGTTTGTCAGTGTTTAGGGGGATTAGTTTCAAGTTATAATTGGTCATAGTAAGGGAACTAAGCAGAGGAGATTAGATTCAGGGACCTCATTCTGCAAAGAAAAAGAGGGATATAGGAATGATAGGATAAAAGGATAGATTATTAATCTAGATTTAAACTTTAAAAGCAACTACTACTCTTTTTTTAACTTTTTTTTTATTGAGAAAAGGAGAAAAAAAAAACAAACAAGTTTCCCCTTCCTCCCACCCTTCTCCCCCTCCTCCCACCCTTCTCCCCCTCCCCCCACTCCTCTCCCCCTCCCTCTCTAGTCCAAAGAGCAGTCAGGGTCCCCTGCCCTGTGGTAAGTCCTAGGTCCTCCCCACTCCATCCATTTCTAGGAAGGTGAACATCCAAACTGGCTAGGCTCCCACAAAGCCAGCACATTACGTAGGTTCAAAACCCCGTGCCATTGTCCTTGGCTTCTCATCAGCCCTCATTGTTTGCCATGCTCAGAGAGTCCAGTTTTATCCCATGTTTTTTCAGTCACAGTCCAGCTGGCCTTGGTGAGCTCCCAATAGATCAGCTCCACTGTCTCAGTGGGTGGGTGCACCCCTCGTGGTCCCAACTTCTTTGCTCATGTTCTCCCTCCTTCTGCTCCTCATTGGGACCTTGGGAGCTCAGTCCAGAAAAGCAACTACTACTCTTAAATATTTTACATTGGTATGTATTTTTATATATTGATATAAATTTAAGGTTATTTTTGTTATACTGTATATATGTTTCTAATCTTGTTTGAGGTGTTTTTGTATTTTGATATAAATTTAAGGACTATATATATATATATGTATGTATGTATGTATGTATATGCTTCTTCTCTTCTTTACAGTATTGTTCCTATGCAGTTTATTTGACAGTGTAATGTAAAAGTTTAGTCCTTGAAAGATATTTGTGGTAATTAAGAAATGCGGGTTATGTGAGGCAATAATGGCATGCACCTTTAATCCCAGCAATCAAGAGGTAGAGGCAGGCAGATCTCTGTGAGTTCAAGGCCAGTCTGATCTAAAAGAGCTAGTTCCAGGACAGCAAGGGCTACACAAAGAAACCCTGTCTTGAAAAACCAAAAAGAAAGAAAGAAAGAAAATAAAAAGGAAGGAAGGAAGGGAAAGGAAAGGAAAAGAAAAGAAATACAGGTTAGTAATTAGTCATAAATAATATTCAAACTTGTAGTCATGTTTAGTATTTTTCAAGGTCAAACAGAGATATATTTTAAATAGACAAGTGGTCTTCAAACAGTTCAGATATCTACAGACTATGGCACTTAAGATGTTTTAATAACATAAGGCTTTTTTTGACCATGAGATTTGTCTGCTCCTGGCAGCAACAAACTACTTCAGAGAAAATGATAGACTTTAAAGAATTCCTTATGGGATTTTCTTTCTTTGCGGTAAAGGTTATCCACCAGGCAAGAAACTGCCCTTGCCTTGACTACTGACAGTATGTTGTCCAAATTGGACCAGTAGGACACAAAAGAAAGCAACTGTCAAACTTTGTCAAGACAAGGTAGAAGAGTCTTTCAAAATTCTGGCTTCACAGAAAAGTCTGTCAGATATTCTAGGCCTGTAGGCCAAAGATAGATGCCCTAACCTTACAGAGGTGACTGTTTAAGCAGTCAGCTGTTTCTATCATTTCTACAGTTTCTGGAGTTGTTTGCTCTAAATTTCCCATTTACTTGGGTAATAGTTTATCCTTCTCAGGTTGCCGATGGAGTTGAAGACAAAATGGTTATAATTACAATTTTCCTCGTTAATCATATTCAGAAAAGAAACTCTCAAAAGAGATGTAAAGTGTAGAAGGTTGAGAGACAGAAAAGCTTAAATTGTTTATCAAAGAAAATGTTTTGTGATCTAAAAAGAAAGTTTTAGGTTGGTAATACAAGTTAGAATAGAATAGAAAGTGAATTAGTTATAAAAATTGGACTCACCAAGATAGGATAGATAAAGGAATATTTTCTCTGAATTTGCCAAACGCAAATGAACTGGACACTGTGAATGTAATTCTTACCTGATAATTGTTCTTACTGTATACAGTTTTACTATGTTAGAGTTAAAAACCTTTCCTTTTATTTAGAGAAAAATGGGGAAATGTTGTGGATATTTTTATCAAACTTTGACACTCCCGAGACTGTCAATAAAGTTTATTTTGAATCAGAGGGCAGAGCTAGATACTAGTTGACCAAAATTAGCCTTAAAAGTTCTGGAGGACTGAGGACACAGAGAGGGACACAAGAACTAGCAGGAAAGAGCTTGGAAAGATGATTGGCCTTTTGGATCAAGGAAGAAGGAAGGTCCCTGGTCATTCTCTGCCACTTCTTTCATCAATCAGGTTCTTACCCCAATATCTGGCTCTGGAGCTTTTATTAATAAAGAATAATTAGATAAATGCTTCAGTATAGTAACCTAAAATTAATCTTAAAATACCAAAAATGATTAATTTATTAACTCATAAAAATAATGAAGAAAAAAACAAAAATCTTCAAAAAGAATTTTTACATTGGTAGGTATACAGAAAGCAATGTTGTCAAAATTCTATGCTATTCAAACTTATGGATTCCCTAGAAAAAAAATTAATGGCTTATTTTTTATAAGAGTATTAAAAGAACAATTATAAAATTTCTATGGAGCCACAAAGAATCCCATATGGCCAAAGAAGTCCTGAGAAAAACCAAAGCTAAAGGCAGATAATTCCTAATTTCAAAATATATTAGAAACCTATGAAAACAAAAGCACATATGCATGCACACACACGCATGAACATACAAGCACGCGCGCACACACACACACACACACACACACTCAGTACCACAGAGAAGCCATGGGAAAAGAAGAGCCTTATAAAAATATGATGCTGGGAAAGCTGAATATTCACAAGTGAAAGAATAAAATTATGTCTTCATTTCACACTACAAACCAAGTCAACTTAGTGTGGAGTAGAACACACAAGAACTGAGACAACAGCTAGAAGAAAATGTAGGGGAAAGCTCCTGACATTGGCCTTGGCAATGATCTCATGAACATGGCAACAAAAGCATAAATAAGAGCAAAAATAGAAACGTGGGACGATATCCAACTGAAAAGCACAGCTGGGAAAGGAGACGAACAACAAAGCGAAAAGTCAGCCTCCTGAGGGAGAGAATGTATATGTGCTGTGTACCTGTAAAGGGTGAGTACCCATTGTACATATGCATGTATGTATACATACACGTACATGTAGTATGCACGTGCATACATATATGCATATACATGTGTGTGGTCATACATATATGCTGTGTGCATGCACATATGTGTAGGAATTAATGTGTGCAGTGTATGTACACCTACATGTGCATGCATGTAGACATGTATATGTGTGTTGTGTATATTAATGTGCTTTGTGGACACATGTATGTATATGTGTGTATATATGTATATGCACACATATATGTGTAAGTGTGTAAATGCACACATAGATGTATGTTTACATTCATGCATGCATATATACATGCATACATGTGTGTGTATTTGTGCATGTGTTGCCTGCACATGTGTATATACATGTGTGTCCTATGTAAATTTATGTACATATGTATATGTATAGTTTACATATGTGTATGCATATGTTTATATGTATATAAACTACTACCATTCAACCATAGAGAAGCAAAGACAGAAATGCTTTTCAGGATTAGTTCTATTTGTTTAAATTATGTGTATGTGCTGGGTGTGTATGTGGGTGTGTACATATATGTGCAGGCACCTGTGGAAGCCAGAAGAGGGTGTCAGGTCCCCCTGAAGTTGGGTTAACCGGCAGTTTGGGGCTGCCATGTAAATGCTAGGAACCAAGCCATGTCCTTTGGAAGAACAATTGCTCTTAATCACTGAGCCATCTCTCCAGCCCCAAATGCTGCAGGAGGACCTTCCGCTCCTTCAACCAATAGCCGCTGAAGTACGATCCCACTGTGCTGTGGGAGCACCTCCCGCAGCACCCAAATAGATGTTGTTTTCAAAGAAGACATATAAATGACTATTAGATACATGTAAAGATACTCAGCATCACTAATCTCCAGGGAAATGTGAATTGACACAGCTCCGCAGTCATCCAGATGGTTTCATACAAAGCAATAGCAACAAAGTGGTGGTGGAAATGAGCTACCTCCATGAGGAGCAACACGGCTGCATCACAACACGGCTGCGTCACAGCATGGCTGCTTCACAAGAATAACACAGGGACCCACACTGGCCCACAAACAGGGAGTAAGAGATCATGGGTCATCTATGTCATACCCCCTTCCCCACAAGACTCAGGATCTGTCCAAGATGTGGAACTGCAAAGATTATAAAAGCCAGTGGAAGTGGAGGGCCGCCGTGTGAAGCACAGATATCCAGACATGGCGGAATGGCTGCACACTGAACTCACAGCACTGGGGACTGCACACCCTAGACCTGCATAAGAGGAAGCCAGGCAGCCAAACTTCCAGCCCAGAGAACGGAGAGACTCATGAGGTCCCATCCTAGCTGAAGAGCTGTTGACAAGCTGTGGTGCCATGGGATAAAGAGCCGAGATGCAGCCCTTGATAAACTGCCCACACTCAGGGAATGACACTCTGCCCATGCACGTACTGGTCACACTAAGTGGGCTGGGTGAGGTTAACAAAAACAAATAAATAAATAGAAGGGGGGTGTCCCTGAAGCAGAAAGAAGCCCTGGAAGAAAGGAAGTGGGGTGGATTTGAATTTTTAAAATATATCACATACATGCAGGAAATTCTCAAGTAATAACTTCAAATTTTAAATTGCCACATGATACATTGATCCCACTTCAAGATCATGAAGACATTTTTATCCTCCCATGTTCCTTAGATTGCAGTTCACAATCGTGGGCATGTAAACCAGCCAAGTGTGCTCAGCAGATAAATGGATAGTGAGAAGGTGATACAATGGGTGTGACTTGCAGCTTTAGGAGGGAAGGAGTGTCTTTGTCATTCACAAGGGTGAACATTACTGGTATTCTGTTTAGTAGGATGAGCCAATCCCAGAAGCAAAACTACAGTGTGATTCCACTTACAAATGACATCAAAAGTAGCCATGGGCTTGAGTGATGGGTCACAGACACGGTAGCTAGAGAAGCCAAGACCAGACAGAGTAGGAAACAGACAGACATGCTGATAGAGTTTCTAGAAGTCCCGAGGTTCTCTAAAAGAAACAGCAGCAGTGTGAGCTAACTGTGCTGATGGGAGGTGTGCACCAAGTGGGAGAGGAGAAATGTTGATTCCCCCACCTCCGACTCTCCACCCAGAGCAAACCAGGCTGTGTGCAGATGCTCGGCAATGCGCCCCATCCCCTGAGAATCCTATTCTCAAGTCAAGGGCCATTCCCTGCTGAGCACCCAACCAAGGCTGATCCCTTAGCCGCAATCTGCTGTATTAGGACTCTGATCCTCATGCATATGGAATTACTTATTAGTTCCTTTCTGTCATGTCTACTAGCGTGTAAAATCCTCGGGGACATGGACGGTGGACACTGGTCACAGCTTGCTTTAGCTCCAATGTCCATAAGTGCAGATAGTAGCTCCTGGTGTCACCAAAGCGCAGCCTCTCTCTATACCCTGATGCTACAAGGACAGTACAGTGAATAGGCTGGAGGTCAGACAGGCAACACAACAAAGGCGTGAACAGCAAGAGTTAAACCCTGCTCTCCCGGCCTTGGCTGAGCCTGGCCACCAGAATAAACTAGCTGGCAATGGGTTTCACTTTCATTTCTGTTGCTGTGAGGGCAGCTTTGGGGAGAACGGTCTAGTTCACAGCTCCGGGTTTCAGTCCATCACCAGAGGAAAGGCACAGAGGCAGGAGCCTGGAACCCTTCCCGCCCAGCCAAGAGCAGCCGGAAAGGAGTGCACACTGAGTGCTCAGCCAGCGGCCTCTGCTCTTACACAGTCCAAGACCCAGCACCAAGGAATGGTGCTGCCCACTTTCAAACTGCGTCTTCTCCACCAATTAAAGCCACAGAGACAGATTCCTTCAGACCCACAGGTCAATCTGGATACCCTTCCCTAGTCATTCTACAGTGTAGAGAGTCGATGAACGTGGTTCGGAAAATGGTCCTGTTAAGTGAGACGTGGAATCAGCAATCCCATCTTCAAACTCTATCAGACGCTCTTGAAAAAGGGGCTCCCCTTCTAATACTCTTTGCGTTCTATTATGGAGTTGTCTTTGCCTCCACACCTGCTAAGTGTAATACTAAGGGGCAGAGGCAATGGCTAAGCAGGTAAAGGTGCACGTGACACAAACCCAGCAAGCTGAGTTTGATCCCCTAATCCCACGTAAAAGTAGAAGAGAAAAAACTCCATGAAATAGTCTTCTCAGCTCCACATGTATGTGGAATGTGGATGTACACATACAAACATACATATGCCACTCACAATAATAGATATAATTTAACTTTCAAAGTACAATCCAGAAAAAAAAAAGCGGTGATGATCTGCTCCCCTCTGCCAGCGCCCCTGTCTCCACACACAGCACCGGGCACACAGTCTGCCCCGTCCAGCTCTCCACCCCACGACAGCTAGGTAAGTCGTGAGACCACTCTGTCAGGCAAGCCAGACAGCCAACTGATTTCCCTTTCAGAGGAGAGTGAGTCAGCCCAAGATGTACTCAGCGCCAACACCGGTTATTTTAGAAGCAGTGAATGAAACTTACATGATTCTTTCAAAGCTCCTCTTCCTTACGGACTCACTCCTTATGGGAAAGAAACGCCTGTTGCTTGCAAAACCTCCCTTTAGCAAGAGTGGCCATCCTCACACACTTTAGCAAACGTGCATTTAACGATGCTCATGTTTGCTGCATTTGGGACTGGTGAGTCCTCTCGTGGGCTTTTCCTGGGATCGGGTCCCTGGGTCAGAGGGGACGGTCCAGCAGTGTAAACTCTGACTTACACCCTCGCTTCGTGGCCATTCCTCAGGGCTCCTCTCACGCAAAGTGGCACAGTTGGCTGCGCCGGGGTTTCAACTGCACCTCCCCTTTTATGGAAAATATCAACAGGGATTTTTTTTTCATGGCTGGAGGTCTTTTCCTCATCTAAATATTAAAGCCCAACAAGTCTTTCCGACTTAGTGGTGCATAATCATACTTGCTAATTAGGAGCAGAGTGATCGCTATTAAAAGTTGAAAGAGTTTCCTGGTGGCGGCTACAAGTTTCGACATGATCCCAGCTCTGCCAATAACCACAAGGGGAAAGAGAAAGCAGGAAGCAGATGCCTTCCAGCCTCCCATCACAGAGAAGAGCCGGCGTCCTGGAACACACTCTCAACGTCACGGCACCCCAGCACCCCAAATGAGGGGCCAGTCCTTGCTCAGAGAGTGGACAGCAGATAAGTTCTAGAACCATCTCTCCTATTGTTTGTGTGAGCTTGAACCTGCCACACAACCCGTGTCTGCCTCCCTTTCCTCCAGTTTTGCAAGAAGCTCACAGGCTACAGAACAGTCTCCCACTTCAGATTCTGCCTTACCGGACAATTGGAAGATGGGTTTTCCCAACCTGGACATTACAATTGCCTCTTTCAGTAGCCAAATGTTCTGAATTACAGCAACTGGCATCGATAAACCACATTTTGGTTGTGGGGAATTTGAGCATTGATATATGATACCTGTTTTGTCTTGTGACACAGACACCATTGTGTCCCTGTCAAGGAAGGAAGGAAGTAAAAGTGCTGAGATTTCTCCAGGTCTGAAGGCAGAGGTGCCACAGCTAACACCCAGTATCTCTTCCTATCAGTTGGGGCATTTACTCAGTAGTTCAAGTCTAATTGCTAACCTGGGAGCAGTTAACTAAGCAGGACCAGAGTAGGGAGGAGATAAAAGAAAAGCCCTCTGAGGAAAGAGAGGTTGCACCTGGCTCTTCTGAACTCAGATAATATGTTACTTTTCCACTGTGAGCAACCCCCCCCCCCACACACACACACACATACCATTTGATTCACTGGGCTGCAGAGAGATCAGTCTAAAGTAAATTTGTCTTTGGTGACATATTTCCTTAAAACAAATATTAAGCACAGCTCCTGGGGTCTCTGTAGCATATTATCACGATAATGAGACATAGCTGCCCCATTTGTATACCGCATGCCTTTTAATGAAGAGGAAAATACACACATCATTCCACAGACCCAATCTAAAATTTATATTTAGATTATTCAAGAAAAGAATTTTCAAAACAGAAGCAGGATCTTTGCTGAGCTCAAGGCTGGAGGTCTGGGCAGTGCAGCCAACACTCAGCCTTAGAGGGCTCACCCCTCACTGTGTAGCAAGCCAGGGCAGATCTGGAATCTTTCCAGGTATGCCGGGGTAAGGGGGGCAGTTTGCAAGACAGAGGACATGCCAATTGATAACTCACCAAGTTTGAACTTTACAAAAAGGACCTGGCATATGAAAGAGATTATAAACCCATGCGCAAAAATCACCTGTGTATCAGGAGCGCTAGCTGCTCTTCATCTGAGCAAGTGGGGTCCACCAAACACTAGCATCTACTGGAAATTATGGTTTTGAAGACGCTTTTCATGTATCTGCTCCACCTGATCTTCCGTAAATCCTGCGAGGGACACACAGCGATGAGGGAAGAAAGTGCAGTCCCAAATTCAGTGGCCAGAGTGTGGCTCACTCAGAGGACAGTTTAGATCTTGTCACTGCACTGCTGTTTCTCAGACAGCAACACAAAACGAGGGTACACCATGGTATGAGGGGCTCAGGGTACGTGGTTCTTCAAGCCACCACAAAGTAGAAAAGGGGCCAGCAAGATGGCTCGGTGGGGAAGGGCACTAGCTGCCAAGCTTGATGATCAGAGTTCCACTGACTCACAGAATTGTCCCCTAATTCCACATGTGTGCCAATGGTGCACACAAATGCACAGACACACACACAAAACACACATTTGTGCACATACACACACAATAAATGAACAAACATGATAAAAATGTAAAAAAGAGAATTAAAAGATTCATAAAAATATGATTTAAAGGCTTTCTAGAAGGCCAGGTCTATCGCTTTTCTCCACTCACACCCAGTGTAAGAACAGAGATTTATAGAAAAAAGGAAGAATTTGAGAGAGGAAGGGATAGAGAGACAGGCCATGAATTCACCCATAAGAGATTGCATTCCCTTTTATGAAACTCAGTACTGTGCAGCCAATGGTTAATTATATCAAGTAAAATGTGAGATCTTAAGAGTTATAAGGAGATCCGTGAAAGTTGCTGGAATTTCAATGTTTCTGTGTATCTAGCTACAGCAAAGCCGACCATTGTTACAGCAATAGCAAAAGGACTTACAAAGCCCAACTCCTACTTCATTCAAGTTGGGGAAAACCTCAGCTGAGAACTCCTCTAAGCCTTGGATCAAGAAGGTTCATTAACTCGAATTCATCATTTCCTAGGAGAAGAGATGGCGTTTCTTAGACTTTCTCAAAAAAATAAAAAGAAGGCAATTTGCTAAGTGATTTGAGTATTCAAATCATCACACAAGATTAGACCCACAGAAGTTCCCCCTCGCCGGACACTTGTTTAGGGGGTTGAGATGGAGGCTTGGTCTGTATCCCAGTCTACCTGGCACTCTAGACAATCCTCCTAATCCTCCTGCCCCCACTTCCAAAGTGCTCAGATTCCAAGAGTGAGCGACCACAACTGGTTTCCACTCTTCCTTGTATCTAGCCTTTTTATGCAAGTCCTAGTCAGTGGGACATTGTAGAGAGGAAAAGAACAACGAAATAATCAGGACATGGAGCTGGCAGAGATCCATCTCCAAACCAAATCATCTGAGCTGCTCAACGCTGATGGATCTGCAAAACTATAGGTTTGTAAAATTCTGTGACTGTAATTTGGGACAATGTGCACGAAGACTGGATGTCATTCTCACTGACTGTACACAGAAATGATCTATTTGTGAGCCATTTCACGAGTCTACAAAAGGCCAGATTGGTCTTGAAAAGCCAAAATAAATAAATAAATAATAAAAATAAACCCAAGTCCAATAAAAGAAACTCTCCCAAATAAGTAATAGTTATGAAATTGAAACCAATTCTGGCTGATAGGATGTGGAAAAAATAAGCGCATCTAAGATATTTGGTCTCTTGAAAATACTGAATTGTCTGAAAAATAAAACCTCAAATGTGTTTGGTTTTGATTTGTTTGTTTGCTTGCTTGACTGAGGCAAATCTCACCATGTAGCTTTGTCTGGCCTAGAACTGGACAGATAGATCAGGCCAGTCTGAAATTCACAAAGATCCACCTGCCCCTACATTCCAAATACTAAACTTTAAAGTGTACGCCACTGTAGTGATATTTCATAAGTATTTTAATAAATGAAGCTTGCTTGAAGATCAGACCAGTAAAACAGCCACACTAGCCAGCCTTAAAGTCCAGGCAGCAATGACACACACCTTTATTTATTAAAATACAAATGAAATATCACTACACTCCACCATACCCTGCTGGAAAGCAAAGGCTGTGAAAAGTCCTGTTTGCATCCCTAATTCAGGAAGAGTGGGCATATTGATCTGTGTGGACACATCTGCATGTCAGTTCTAAAGGGTGAACATGCATGGAAAAGTGCAAACTGGAACTATACTGTGATGTAGCTAACTACAGCTAATAAATAACTGCACAATGATAAATGATAAAGTGATATATTTTAGAGTTGCCTTTTTCTTCAAAGAAATGAATCTGCTCACAGGCCATCTACTCACAGCTACTTTTTTTTTTTTTTTTTTAGTTTTTCCAAGACAGGGTTTCTCTGTAGCTTTGGAGCCTGTCCTGGCACTAGCTCTTGTAAACCAGGCTGGCCTCAAACTCACAGAGATCCACCTGCCTCTGCCTCCCAAGTGCTGGAATTAAAGGTGTGCGCCACCACCACCCGGCCTCACAGCTACTCTTGCTTAACTACTTCAATTGAGCGCCTCCTTCAGGATCCTTCAATTGACAGATGGCCCAAGGAAATGACCCTGGAGCATTCGTTCCTGCACACATGTACATTTGCACGCACAGTTATCTGCGTGGTTTCTTCGCCAGAGCCTGCCAGAGGTGAGCAAGCATTTTCAAATGCAAAACTTTCCCTCAGAGTTAGGGGATTTGCTCACTGATGTTGCCCAAAGAACAAGCCTCAGGCTCAGCACTAAGAATCATTCCTGAGCAGCTTCTGGAAAAATTTGACACTTGTATTGGTTTAATAAAATGCTGATTGGCCTGTAGTCGGATAGAAAGTATAGGTGGGGCAACCAGACTAGGAGAATTCTGGGAAAGGGAAAAGCTCAGTCTGCAGTCACCAGCCAGATGCAGAGGAAGCAAGATGAGAATGCCTCACTGAGAAAAGGTACTGAGCCATGCGGCTAACATGGACAAGAATTATGGGTTAATTTAAATTGTAAGAGCCAGTTAATTGTAAGTGGAGACTGACTGCTCATTTATTTCCTGGCCACCCAGACCTAAAGAATCACACAGAAACTATATTAATTACAACACTGTTTGACCTATTAGCTCAGGCTTCTTATTAACTATTAATCTTAAATTTACCCATTTCTATTATTCTGTATCACCAAGAAGCTGTAGCCTACTGGTAAGTTTCTGGCATGTCCTTCCCCTTCAGCAGCTACATGGTGTCTCCATGACTCTGCCTACTCTCTCTATATCTCTCTTCCAGCCTAGCTATATTTTGCCCTGCCATAGGCCAAAGCAGCTTTATTCATTAGCCAATAAAAGCAACACATATACATAAGGATATCCTATATCATATCACCTTTTCTGTCTAAATAAAAAGAAAGGTTTCAGCTTTAACATAGTAAAATTATATATACAAAACAGTTATTAAGCAAGAATTACAGTTATAATATTAAGTCCATTTACATTTGGCAGATTAAGGAAAATATTCTATCATCTATCCTCTTTGTGAGTCTAAAGTTTTATATCTAATTTATCTTTTAGCATGACTAAGGAAAACTATAACTATCTGTCTTTAACTCTTCAAACACCCCAGAAGTATATAGTATTACCTAAGTAAACAGGAAGTCCATTGTAAGCAACTTTCAAAATTCTAGAATTAACAGAGATATCTAGCTGCCTGGACAATCACCCAAAGTTCTGTAACATTGGGGCATCCAATCTTCAGCCTACAGGCCCATAGTATCAGGCAGACTTTTCCATGAAGCAGAAAATTTGAAGATCTGTTCTGTCTTGCAATGACAACACTCATCAGTTAGTTGCTTTCTTCTGTGTCCTGCAGAATGTCTGACAGTTCCCTGTTCAGGCACCACAGAAAAGAGGAGATGATGTGGGATTTCCTTCTGTATATGTGTGCTTTTATGTGGCTAATAAATAAAGATGCTTTAGCCTATGGCAGGGCAGATTATAGCCAGGCTGGAAGAGATAAAGAGAGATAACAGGTGGAGTCAGAAATATGCCATTAGCTGCAGAAGGAGACAGATGTTTCAGAACCTTACCTATAGGCCACAGCTTGGTAGTGATACACAGATGAATAGAAATGGGTTAATTGAAGATGTAAGAGTTAGTTAATAAGAAGCCTGAGCCAACAGGCCAAACAGTGTTGTAATTAATTATAGTTTCTGTGTGATTATTCAGGTCTGGGTGGCCGGGAAAAGAACAAACAGTCTCTGCTTACAGTTAATAAGAAGCCTGACTAATAGGCCAACCAGTTTATAATTAATATAAGCATCTGTGTGTTTTGTTGGGACTAAATGGCTGCATGACCAGGAAGAACAGAAACTTTTGTCTACAAATGGCGCCCATACATTTGGCAAGAATTTCCACATAAAGTCTGAGAAAGCCTTTGAAAAAAAATGGGAGATTATAGACAGACAAAAGAACAGAGTCAAGAATGGCTTCTTGGTAGCAGCATTGTCTTGGGTTGCTAGAGGCAACTGCTTGCTAGAGGCAAACAGAGGTATGACTCCTTTAAGAGAGGCTTCCTGACTCAGCATTAGCAGTAAAAACCTTGCAGCTCTCTTAAGAAGCCCCACCACCAAACACTTAAGTGGCGTTTATAAACAGTCGGCAGCATGCTTCTTGATGATGACATGGACATAGAAACTCCACAGTTGTGATAAAAAAAAAAAAAATATGGCTCCAGCCAGTACCTCAGCCATGAAGGTAATCTCCCAGAAAGTCAAGGAGTGGGGTAGATCCACTCACCAAAGCTTCAGTCTTAATCCGAGTCATGTAGCTTAGCAGACTAAAGACTCATGTGGTCAGAAAAAGATACAGAGGGGTAAAAAAGAAAAGAAAAAACTCTAAATGGTTTACAGTTTGTTTAAAAATATACATAGATTTGGGAGAGAAAAGAAAAAGAATAAAGAAAGTCCTTTAAAAAAGAAATATAGTCAGGTATGGTGGAACTTGACTTTAATCCCACCTGGCATTTGGGAGGATAAGGCAGGAAGATCTTTATGAGGTCAAGACCTGTGCATGGTGGTGCATGACTTTAATCCCAGCACTTGGGAGAGAGAGGCAGCAAGATCTCTGTGAGTTTCAGGCCAGCCTGGTCTACAGAGAGTTCCAGAACAGCCAAAGATACACACACACACAAAAATATCCTGTCTCAAAAAGAACAAATATTAAAAATGAATATAAAAGAAATAGAACTTTTTTAAAAACCATATAAAGATGGAAAATACATAGGTAGTCTGTACACTATATATTATTATGTTGTCTTTGAATTGTTTGACTCCTGAGGAAGGAGCAACAGCTGCTAAAAGACATTTGATTATAAATGCTGCTGGATTAATTCAACACACACACACACACACACACACACACACACATATATTTTCCCAAAGGTCTTGACTTCAAAATTTAAGTCAAAAGATATGTTACTTTGGAAAAGAGATTTTGCTTTTGTTCCCACAGAGATATGAGAAGCCATGGATTCATTCTAAGTTAAGAAAAACAAAGTTTGATTAAGAAAGATCCCTTAAAAAAATCTCCAATGAGAACAGATGGCCCAGATGATCCAAAGTTTCATAGTACCTCTGTTGCAGTTTCCTCTGAGTTCTACATCCAGAACAGCCTCAAGACTGTTGCCTGAGATGATCAAGCCTCACAGAATAGGAGTATCCTGTCAAGTCGGGACTTGAGCATTATCCTAAATTTTCTTTCGGTCCCCACAAGATTATCAGTGCCCACAATCATAAGGAAGTAGCCTAGAAAACTATGCCCACATTCCTCCCCACCCAAAATGGACTATGGATGTTTATCTTTGTTTAGAGTGTTGATTACAAGTTGTTATGGATAATGATCAGGAAAAAAACTAAACAAAGGAGATTAGATTCAGAGTTCTTGTTTTGAAAAGAACAAAAGAGAAAGTATTTTTGGGCAATGGTCTTGTACCCTATAAAGATTTGTTACTTGTATTAATTGAATAAAACGCTGATTTAACAGTAGCCAGGCAGTAAGCATAGGCAGGGTGACCAGACTAGGAGAATTCTGAAAAGAGAAAAAGCAGAGATGCAGTCACCACTCAGATGCAGAGGAGGCAAGATGAGAATGCCTCACTGATAAAAGATACCAATAATATGGACAAGAATTTTGGGTTAATTTAAGTTGTAAGAGCTAGTTAATAATAAGCCTGAGCTAATAGGCCAACAACCAACCAGTTTATAATTAATATATTATATGTAATTTACTGGGACTAAATGGCTGTGGGACCAAGCGATACAGAAACTTCCCGCTCTTTAAGGTGTAAGGACTCTTTAAGGTGTGGGAAATACTTAGACTGTCAACAAAAGCTGGTAGGAGGGAAATTGTGAATAAACCTTTTAAAACAAGAACTGAGGAGGTCATTCCACTAAGAACATGTGATAAACTCATTTCAGACAACCAAGGTGCCTAGAGTTTAGTAAAAGCTGGTTCAACATCCTTCTCTGTCCCACCTTCAGTGACTGCATAGAATTCACTCACCATGTCTGGAACCCTCTAGAGCCAGGAGTCTTATTTCCTTTAGTTCTGGTTTGCTGCCCTGCTGTTGTGACAGAAACTGACCAAAAGGAACTTGACTGAAGGCTCATTTGCCTTCCAGGTCCCAGTCCATCACTGAGGGAAGCCAAGGAGGAATCAAGCAGGGCAGGACCCTGGAGGCATGAACTGAAGCAGAGACCTTGCAAGAGCGTTGTTTTTTGGCTTTCTCAACCTTCTTTCTTCTACAGGACCATCTGCCTAGGGATGATGGCTCTGGCCACCCACAGTGGGCTTAGTTTTCAAAGTGAGGTTGCCATTTTTTTATTATTTTTATTGCATTTTGGTGTGGATGTGTGTGAGTGTGTGTGTGTGTGTGTGTGTGTGTGTGTGTGTGTGTGTGTGTGTTTGTACATAGGTACCCACATGCCATGGTGTGAGTGTGGATGCCAGAGGAGAACTTGCAAGAGTCAATTTTCTCTTACAACCATGTGGGTCATAAGAACTTAATTCCAGGTTCTCAGGTTTCATAGCAGGTGCCTACACTTGGCCAAGACTATGATTTCTACGGACTCCTAACTCTAGGAATTCATCCTGACTGACCCTCTAATGTAAGAACAGGCCAGGAAAAGCAGCTGGCTTGGGAAGGCTGACCAAATGCAGGTTTTTCAAAATGAGCATTGTTGACTGGATTACCACTCACTAGCCAGAAGCCCAGTGGTTACACACCGCAGAGATACCAACCAGTTCCCTTCAAAGGAGACCGACAACTCCCAGGAGCCTGCTGACTTTCTGTATCTATTACTTCCATTACAGCCAACTCTGTGGGTTTGGCTCCCTAGTAAATGGCAAACATTTCAACCAATTGTGATTCAAAGTTTGAAACAAATGCATTCTTTTTCTCGTACCCTGACACTTCCATGCATTCTGCAGTTCTTTCCTTTCTATTCAAAAAATAGCAGTGAAAATGTCCTATTGGAATTAAACCACAATGCTCTCATGGCTGAGTACAACAACTTAGGTAACAGAAAGACAAAGTGTCTCTTCTCCCCATGAGTCAGAGACGCTGTCAACACAGAAGCATGGGACCACATTTCCCGACACAGGACAAGTACACGTCAACAATCAGATAGCTGCTTCCCACATGGTACTGTCCTTTGCTGATTCATGGAACACGAGCCCTTTATAACACACACCCTAAAGATCTTTAATTGGTAGTTAGAAAACATACTTTTGCTAACCACCAAATCTCCTTTAAACATTACAGTTTTAAGTACTCATTTAGGGGAACTAATGAGGTAAGAGACGAGAAGGATGAAGAAGGTGGGTATGTCGTTTGCAAAATGAAAATTTTCAGGACATCAGTCCAGCAGGCATAGAGCAACATAAAACAGATAACTAGATAATCAAACAGTAAAAAGCAAACTAGAAATAATAAGAAATCTCCTTTAAACACTGTTATTGCACACATATGCAATACTTACTTCCATCAGGACTTTTATTATACATTTGTTTTTATGGACTCGGGATGCACAAGTGCGTGCTATTGTTTCAACACATCCACCACACACCCCACAACAGACCATGACAGCAATATGTATTAAGGATAATACAGAAAATGTGGCTAAATGCATTCTGTATTGTGGTCCCATAGTACAGCATGCAAATGTGTCTCGCTAAGCGGGCACAAGAGACGGCCGCCAGTGTGCATGCTGCGATGTGTATTATGAATTATGCATAAAAACTTGGCTAAACCCTAATGAGTCCACTGACATCCTATGGGGTCCAAAGGAAGCTCAGATCCCAAAGATAGTTATGGCATATTTCTAACCACCAATCATTATAATAATAAAAAAAAACAATGCCATGAAAACAAAAGACATTATACTCTCACCCCAGGTAAGGTTTTAAAATACGCACCTAAATTGGCAGAAACTTTGAAAAGGGAGCTGAGAGGCTACCTTAAATCCTCACCCCACTTACAGTCTTTGAGAATTATCCATGGCCATTCAAATGGGACAAAAGCTGCCTTTGAGGGTTTGCTGTGATTTCTTTTCTGTGTTTTTTTTTCTTTTTCTACTTCTACTTCTTCTTCAAGGAGTGGTTATTACAGCAATGATCTGAGCTTTCCCCAAGAAAAATGACCAAACTCTCAGACCATAGAGGTGCAAAGTCTTCCTTCACTGAGAGATGAACGTTTACAAAATGAATTTTAGTCAATTAAAAAGGAAATGGATGTAATACATCTAAAAGCACTGTAAAGTGGACACACTGGCTTTCCACGGCCCCTTAAGGAATCAGAAGAAGAGATGCTGGGAGAACGTCATTTACTGCTCATTAGAAAAAAGAAATGAGGTAGCTTTTCCCCCGGTTGCCATTACGTAGAGTGACTCTTGAAAGTAAGTTAAGTCGGATAACTACACCTATAATACCAACATTCAGGAAGCTGAGGCAAGAGGATTGGTTAGGAGTCTGAATCTAGGCTGGGCAACATAGTGTGTTCAAGGACAGCCTGGGCTACACAGAGAATCTGAGCCTAACCTGAGCTCTAGAATAAGAATCTAAGGAGAAAAAGGAAGAGAAGGAAAAAAAGAAAGGGGGAAGACAAAAAGGATGGAGAAGTAGGAGTAAAAAGGAGAGAGAAAGAGAGAGAGAGAGAGAGAGAGAGAGAGAGAGAGAGAGAGGAGAAGGAGGGTGAAGAGAACAAGGATGATGACGAGGAGGAGGAGAAGGAGGAAGAGGATGGAAACTAACAACTCCCTGCTTGCTGTGCTCAGGTAAGAAATGGAGCTCTGGAAGCGCACGCCCAGGTTACAAAGAAGGGGTGAGAGCCAGCAGCTAGTGCAGCCAGGCAGGATAAACTCTGCACTCAGAAAACTTGCAAGAGAGATGGATCCAAGGGGAAGCTAGAGGTGGCATTCTGGGCTGGGGTGGAATTCCCGACTGGGGTGCTTGTTCTAGCCTTGGCTCCGAAGGATTTTCTATCTCTCTCACCCACGAGCCAGAAGCAGACATAGTCAGGGCAGAGCCTCAGCCGGGCAATGCTCTAGAGCCAAACAATGTGACAATCATCAAGTCCTCCAGCACGGACACTAACCCACCATGCACCACAAGTCCAAATCCGGGCTCCCATCACCTGGGGATCAGCAGTAATGATAAACCAGTCTTTACGCTGTGAACTGGGAATGAAAGGAAGGTCTCTGCAGCAAAACACGCTTGTTGCATTTGTCTTGTTCCTCATGAGGAACACGGGCAGATGCCGATGCTAAATATTTATTATTAAAACAACCTTCACAAGTTTCTATTTAAAGAACGATACTGTTGAGTATACGTATGCACACGAGAGGAAAGTATGCGTTCACGTTTCTTTCCAGTTTTCTTGCAAGAAGGACGAACACAGCAGAGGAGCCAGTTTGGGGTTGGTGCCGAGCAACCGAAACTAGGAAACAGCTTTGATATGAGATCTGCTGGCTGAGTCCCTTGCTTGCGCAAACTGGCTCACACATCCAGAGGCACACACAAGAGTTTAATGCGCGAGAGGAGGTTCCGTCAGCTGAAATGCCCTGGCCACTCCAGCTTATGCTTGTGTGTGCAGTGGACAAGGATGGTCGCTGGTACAAGGATCAGGAAATGTGACAATGAAGGAAAAGAAGGCTTCTGATGGAGCGAGGCTGCATTCCTTCTTCTGCCATCCCCCCCTCCCCGCCCCATCAAGTACATTAGAACAAAGTTCAGCCCCCAGCAAACAAGAACACGAAGACAGTGGGCCTCTGAACACACTCTGTGTCCCGGCTAGTGCTACAGTCTAAGCGGCTGACAATTGTTCCCCGCACACACCCCAGTGTGCCTTCACCCCTCTCAGAAGCCACCAAAAGAATCACAGAAAGTGTCTCTGTAGCACTTTGGTTCCCAGCAGGAAGCTGGAGTGTTTGTGATATCCATTTTGATACAAACCTAAATTAGGTCTCTGGAAATAGGTAATGCATAAAAAGAAGCAGCCTGTGTCACCAAATTATTATTACAGGTTACTGCGAACCCCGGAAGACAGAGGCAAGCGCTGCAGCCCCCCACTGGGGTGAATATTTTCATGAAATCACAGGCCTCATCTCAAAAGACTTCGGGTGAGCTTACAACTAGGCAAACACTACGCGGTTGACCTAGAGGATCCTGCGAGCTGGTTTAAGTAGAGAAACCTACAAACTGGCAGTTAAACAAAGGGGCCAGGGCAGTCTGTGGCACTGCAGGCACTGGCGTCCTGCAGGTACAAGTACTCCTGAGCTAACAGAGCCAGGAGGGACAGGGATGGAGGCATTTCTGAGCCTCCTGCAAGTGTTCCCTGTGAAAACTTGTAGGATTTGCGAGGCAAATGTAAAGAGCAGCATATACTAAATTAAATGTGTGTGTATACAGATACGTGTGTGTGTGCGTGTGTGTGTATATACATTTTCTTTATGATAACACTACTAACTAGATCTATTAAAATAACTAATTAGCATATCTGACATACTGACATATGGCAAATAAATATTGATGCAATATAACATTGCTATTTCCTTTCATTTGTACAGTTCATATGATAGAATCCCTGATCAAAATTTTAAATGCCCGGCCTATAGTTAAAATACAAAGGAATTGAGACTAAGGATATGACTCAGTCGTTAGGAGCACACACTGCTCTGGCAGAGGACCTGAGTTCAGTTCCCAGCACCCATGCAATTCCCACTCCAGAGGAACTGGGACCCTCTTTTAGCCCTGCATACACTGCATTCATTGTGCATACTTACACATACTCATGCATGTAATGCAAAATAAAGTTAAAAGACTCGGAGAAATACAGGAATGCAGTGAAGCCACCCTGAATTTTAATTCTCACGCCGCTTCTAGAGGACACTTGTCATTTGTACCTTCTCATAGTCTAAACGCTGTAATCCTTTATCCTCTCTTCGTCACTAAATTAAAATGGGAACGTTCATAATGTCTGTCATGATCATGGCTGCACTGAAAGCTTAAAAATCACTGCTCTCTTTTCAACTAGTGAAGGGAGCGTGCTGTTGGCACGTTGCCTTCTTGCCTTCTAGTTTCTGACCGAAATGTGTACAGGAGGAGTCGCACCCTAAGCTAACAACGTAGCTTTCCATTTTCTCTCTGTGTGTCTATTCGCTGCTTTGGCTTTAAACAGACACGTGAACGCACGCACGCACACACACACACGTACGCGTGGGCCATCTCATTGTAGGAAGCAGACATGGCTGAAGCCCTACTTCTCAAGACACAGCAGATACAGCACAAACTGCCACCCTCCACACTGCTATCGCTGCTATTTATTGAAGAGATGGACCAACTAACTTGGGCTTCTTCAAAGTGAGTCTCATGGGTGGAGAAAGAAGAGAATTGTCATGCAATGAGTGTCGTGGGGGGAATAAAAAGCCTGTGGAGGAGGTCAGTGTCTCTCCTGGGATCTTAGTGAGTTATGGAATAACTCGGCTTCATGGCTGTCAAGGATTCTAGCTAAGTTCCTAAAACTTGAAGGCATCAGACTCCGTGCTCTAGTATTAGAAACTTCAACCTATAAAGTAACAGCCCCTTACTAACAGCCAGGCACTGCACTTTGGCCTTATTGAGTCAACAGCAACATCTTCGGATTGAGAAAATACATACACCCTAACATTCAAAGTTCTGCCACTGAGCTCAGGGTTCACCGAAGACCCCACGGTCTGAGTCAAGGCTCTTGGACTAGTGGAAGGCTTGGGCTGACCGGGAATCTCCGGAAGTCATTGGGATGCCAGCTACTAAAATAAAATCTCTTGTGTTTCCATTTTCCAAAATAATTAGATTTGCCTCTCTCATACCATCTCCTGTAATCATAGCTAACGCATCTCACTGTCAACAGGGTGCTTTCTGAAGTCTCTGCCAGCTGTCTGTCCACACCACGCATACCTGCACCATCCATTCCCGGGGAGATTGTTTTTGCTACAGCTGTCACCTTAAAGAGTCCCACACCCATGCTGCGTGGAGTATGTCTGGTTCAAATTCAGATTCACTGGTACTTTCCCATAGTTATACTTCTCATTCGGTTGATGTTTCTTTTTATTTATTCTGAAGTTTTCGATGTAAGCTGAACAGGAATGGCACCTTCTCAAATTACTGCTATCATACCATGCTCCAATGGAACATTAGCAGGAAGCAATATTCTACAAAGCCACGAGGCATTCCATGCCCTAAATTACAGCACAGTCGCCGCCCTGAGCGCACACACTTTTGAATAGAGATAAATGAGGATCTCTCTGCACAGTCTGCTTTAAACCAGTTTTAACCCAGATGCCCAAGTGCTGGTCTTCCAGATCCTTACACTGAGCCCTTCACTGCTTGTTCTGAAGGGAAAACATTCAAAACATTGCAACAGGGCCTCAACTTTGACCCTTTTCACTTAAACATGAGACTCTTTTAAAAAGAAGTTTGAATTCCAGAGGGAATCGCTGAACTTTGACCTGCTTAAAATTAGTCTTGCTTTAGCGCCTCTGTGGTGACTCAACAGGCCAATTTTCCAGGCACTTCCGAGGTTTCTGCCCTGAATATCCCAGTTCACGTCCACAGCTACTTTTGCCGGTCGGATGAGAACATTGTGTCCCAGCGTCTCAAGCCGCTAATTCCCAGATCTCCAGTCTTCTGCCAGATGTGGGCATTACTCAATATTAAACTGGAGTTAAGCATGAATGTGCATGTGTTCACACGTGCACACACACACACACACACACACACATGTGCACTTACGCGTGTGCACGCGCACACACACAAGACAGCCCTCTTTTATTCTTTTTTTACACTTATAGCCTTTTAGGGAGCAGACTTTTCCGCCCACAGTTGTCAAGGGCAAATGTTTATCAAGATTACATAAACATTGCTTATTAGCCTTACTTGTACCAGACCCAAACTCCTAACTTTTGGCATATTTATAAACCAGGCCTGCTAACTAAAAGTAGGATGGTGGGGGATAGGATGACTGCTGGGATTTTATTTAAAGTCTGTTAGAGATCTGAGAAACGAAATATTACACAAAGGGTTAACAGGCATAGGGAGGAACAAAATAGGTCAAGGGACAGAATAAGAGAGAGAGATATAGCTATCATAATGAAACCTTTATTGTGTCTGACTAATACATGCCAATAGAAACATTGTTTTCCTGAACTTTGCCAACTGTATTCAGAATCTGGGGCAACTGGTAAGTGTATCGGAAAACTAAAGGTTCAGGGAAGAGTCACCTTGACATAGCT